>NC_053151.1:35101461-36492903 GCF_016808335.1 Panicum virgatum | reverse complement strand
GCTCGTCCACACCATTCTGCTGAGGAGTGTATGGTATGGTGTGATGCCTAACAATACCTTCTTTTCTGCAATAATCATCAAAAGCATCCGAACAGAACTCTCCACCATTATCAGTTCGAAGCACCTTGACCTTCTTCTCAGTTTGCCTTTCTATCATAACTTTCCATTCTATAAAAGCAGCAAAAGTATCATCTTTGCTTTTCAGAAAATAAGGCCAGACTCTTCTAGAGTAATCATCAATAATGGTAAGCATATAACGAGCACCACCATATGAAGGCTTACGTGAAGGACCCCACAAATCAGCATGAACATAATCAAGTGTACCTTTTGTGGTATGAACAGAGGTATTGAATTTGACCCTCTTATGCTTACCAAATACACAATGCTCACAGAACTTCTTGCCACTCAGAATGCAGCCATCCAGCAGGTTTCTCTTCATCAATTCTGCCATACCGAGTTCACTCATGTGTCCAAGACGCATATGCCAAAGGTCAGTCTTACTAGGTTCAGCATTAGCAACATTAGCAGCAGAAACAGAACCATGCAAAGTACAACCTCTGAGAACATATAAATTTGAAGGATTGAGATCACCCAGCAAACATACAAGAGACCTTTAGATACCTTCACAACTCCACCTGAACCGGTGTATTTGAGTCCTTCTTTATCAAGTGTGCTCAACGAGATCAGATTTCTTTTCATCCCTGGTATGTGCCTTACATTCTTCAGTATGCGAATCATGCCATCATGGGTCTTGATCTGAACAGAGCCAATGCCAATAATCTCACACGGGTTATCATCTCCCATGCGCACAAAATCACCGTTCTGCAAAGACTCATAGGAACTGAACCAATCTCTATTAGTGCAGATATGAAAAGAACATGCAGAATCAAGAATCCACTCATGACCAGCAACACAACCAGCAAAGACAACCAAACAATGACTCAGAGTTTTCACCAGCAGAAGCAACACTAGCCTTACCATCAGATTTATTTTTCTTCTTCTCCTTATTCTGCAATTTCCAGCAATCCTCAATCATATGAGATTTCTTCTTACAATACTTACAGAATTTCTTCTTGGGACCTTTGGACTGGGAGCGGCCTCTACCGTCATTGCTCTTGCCACGATCGTTGTTATCACTTGAGGATCTTTGCTCTGATCTGCCTCTGACATGCAAAGCGTCGCCTCTAGAGGACGAGCCATATGTCTGCACCATGCCTTTCATCTTCTCCTTAGACTGGAGTGCCTCACAAACTTCCGCAAGGGTTAGTTCATCACGGCTTAATAGTATGGTGTCACGGAAACTTGCATAAACTTGGCAAAGAGCATAATAAAAGAAGACCTAAGTCCTCATCTTCATACTTAACCCTCCATCGACCCTAGGTCAGCAACGATCTCCTTGAAGACAGATAGGTGACCCATCACCGAATCACCCTCCTGCATCTTAAGCATGTACAGCTTCAACTTTATGCAATTTACTGGTAAGATCCTTCGACATGCAGATCGATTCCAGTTTTAGCCACAATTCTGCAGCAGTCTTTTCCTGCAGCACTTCTTGTAGAATATCATTAGATAGATGAAGCTGAATAAGAGAAAGAGCCTTACGGTCCTTGCGCTTCTCCTCATCGGTCCACTCATCCTTTTTTTCTTCCCGAATTTTTCCAGCGCCTCATCAAGATCATTGGTTTGCGCCAGAATAGCTCTCATCTTGACTTGCCACAGCGAGAACCTTGTCTTGTAGTCCAACATCGGTAGATCATACTTCATCGACGCCATCACGAAACCCAAACTTGAAACCACGGCTCTGGTACCACTTGTTAGAAGCGACGGCGAACAAAACGATGAAAAATAGAAAGATCAAACCGCAGAAAGATACGAAGATTTAACGTGGAAAACCCCTCCAATGCGAAGGGTAAAAACCACGGGCGCCAGCCAGCAAGAACTTCACTATATCGGGTGTTTGTACAACGCATAGCGGCGGCTTACAAGAGGAATAATAGGATTGATATTCTCCGGTGAAGCCTATGGGTTAGATATATAGGAGAGTCACGTGGTCTCCTCAACTTCTACTAGCAATGTGGGATTAAAAGTTTGCACCACATGGGTCTTAATGGGCCAAGCCCCAAATTCCAACACTCTCCCATCAGAATTTGGATCACAATATAACATTTCCGGTTGGGAAATAAAACCCTGCTCTTCTCTCGCGGAGCAACCAGGACCGGTGCTGCCGGAGCGCCGCCGCTGCTGCGACCCCCGCCCCCCGGCCCGCTGCTGCACCCCCTGCCGCTGCAGGTTCTTGCCGCCCGCCGTCTGCTGGAGCACCCCCTCCACTGCAGGCCATGTCGCACAAATCGAGCTCCGGGGGGAGGGGATCGTGCGGCCATGGCCGTTGCCATCTTCCTCTACGGCACGGCGTTCGTGACCAGCAACTCAAGGTGTGCCTCGATTGCTAACAAAAGAAAAATGTGACCATTTAATAATGCCCTGCAACCACATCTCTACAGGATGGGTACGCCTTCTCCAAGGACCGCCCGCCTGCCCGCCGGCGCCGGTGCTCCTGTAACAGGCGGTCTGGGGGCTGGCGGCCTACTGGGGGCGGCGACGAGTAAGCCTGCAGGCCTGCAGGGGTGGCAGGATGAACGGGATGAACTGGAGAGATAGAGAGAGAGAGCACGAGAGAGAAGGATTCGATCTGGATCAGGTGTAAAATGGGGATTTCATATGCTCAGGAAAATGAAATCATTAACAAAAATCGTGAAATTGAGAAAAAGAGCCGAAATCTGTCGTTTTGAAAGAATTCGCACGCCCACAGGAGGAGCCAAAAATTTGTTTTTTTCATTATTAGGGGGGCCAACCATGCTAATTTATATAAAAATTTAAATAAAATTCAAATGTTCAATGTAAATTTGGGAACCATAGGGGGCCAGGCCCCTGCCCGCCCCCCTGTCTCCGCCCCTGCACGTCCAGTGTCATATTTTGAAAGGCTTGCGAATTTAATGTCAAAGAGGTGAGGCTGCGTATTCAATGTCAATATCGAAATTCCTCTTCTTTTCTAGTAGCTCTCGCCGTCCTCTTGCCCTCTCTCTTTTGCTTGCTCCTGAGCTTCCCGACCGTTTCTCTTTTCTCTTCCTCTCTTTTGCTCTTTGCTGGCTCCGGAGCTTTCGGTGAGGCGGACCTCAAGCGGCGAGCAACAACAGCGGCCCCGAGGGCTGGAACTCGCGTGGTGAGTAGGGGCATACGGTCCGACGAGGTGATGAAGTCGGCATCCGTGATGACGGAGGGCGATAGCCGATAAGGTCTGAAGGAGCTGCGTGGTAGGACCGGTGGCGGGGAGGCGGCGCGACGGTGAGCTCCCCGATATGTTTTTCCTTTCTTTTCTTATTCAAATTTTTTAACAAAAATTTTTTACCCAAGTTTTTTTATTTTGGATGTAAAAAAATTCTCTTAAAAAAATTTCAGTTCCTTTCAAATTTTCCTCTATGTTTTTTCTATCTCTTCAAAAAAATTGTGAAAATTTTTCTATCTCTCCAAAATTATCCGTAAAAATTTTTTTCTTAAATTTTTATCAAATAAACAAAAAAATGAAACGGTCGATCCCCTCCCTACGGTCAACCTAAACTAGCCTGCCCCGCTGCCGGGACCAACGCGGCTGTAATCTTTGACATGACCAACAGACAAAGAACTTGAAAAAAAAATATTCTTCAACATTTCTTCTGAATTGAATTTCGTTTGATTTGGACAAATCGCCGCCAGAAAAACTTGCTCAAACATATTTGAGCGAAAACCTGGTCGACAAATTTAAAACAGCATTTCTTTTTATTTAAAAATAGGTCCTAATTTAGAGCACTATAATCTGCCTACCTCTATGGAGTGGAGCTATTGTCCGCTATAAAATATACTCCGTATACGCCAAAAGCACAAACCAAGAAGAATCGGAATGCGGATCCTAAAAATTGCTCGGCGCCAGAATTTTTTGTGTGAGTAATTCCTAATTTAATTTTATATGACTCAGAAAGATATGCCATTTTAGGCAACCGGAAGAGGTTAAATATGAAGATCATATCAGGTTCGTAGAGTGACTATACTACAAAACTTGTTGGAGAGACACGACATGCCTGTCTCAGATCTCAAAGTGCTCTCCATCTCAAGCTGCCCACCCGCGGCCTCCTCCTCGTCGTCGCCGACGTACAGGTAGGGGTTCTTCTCCACCGGCTGGAAGTTGTAGAAGACGAACACGTAGAAGGCGAGGCTCGCCGTCTCGATGGAGACGTTGACGACCCACTGGTACTTGTAGCTGAGCACGGCGGCGACGGCGGAGGCGGCGATCCGGGTGAAGTAGAGGTAGCAGACGACCACCAGGTAGAACTGCTTGAAGAGGGTGAGCTTCTGGAGGTTCCGCGCCGCCTTACCGTCGGTCTTGGACGCCTCCCGCAGGTTGCGGATGGACCAGATGATGGGGAAGAAGACGGCGCAGCAGCAGATGACGTCCACGAGCAGGAAGATCTGGTTCCACGCCAGCCAGTCCCGCCCCGCCGGCCCCGTCTCCCCGATCACCGCCGACGCGATGTTCTCGATCACTTGCAGGGGTATGATGATCATCAGCACGTTCTTCTCGCGCTCCTGCACGCCCAAACACGATGATCGGTCTCTCTGTTGGTTGCTTGGACATTCATTGCATCGATCGATCTGCGGATGGCATGGGGGGCGCGCGCATGCACCTGGAGGTACGGCTTCAGGAAGGACCAGCCGGTGCCGATGAGCACGATGACGGTGAAGAGCAGGATGCCCTTGAAGAAGCCGAACACGTAGAAGGCGACGTCCCAGCCGTGCGGCGTGCCGGTGCGCTCCACGTACCACTGGTCCTCGGCGGCGCACGCTAGCTTGAGCGCCTGAACAGCAGCAGCGCGCCCATCACGGCGTGGATGCGCTCCGCGGTCCTGCAGTGCTTCACGCACACGTACAGCCACGCGCCCAGGAACACGAAGTGCACGACGGACGCCGCCGCGAAGATGCCCGGCAGCGGCAGCAGGCCGACGGGAAGGTACTCCCTGTCCCTGGCGCCGGAGCGGCGCACGTTGAACATCTCGGTGCGCACCTCCATGGTGACCTCGACGCCGTCCTGGCAGCTGCTGAACAACACCGTGTACTGGTCGTCGGCGTCGATGGTCAGGGAGCCCTTCCCGGTGCCGTCGGGCGCGATCTCCTTGAACCGGAAGAGCGGCTGCACGTACTTGCTGGTGAGCGGGCAGAAGGCGGTGCCGGTGGCCTCGGCGTAGTCGGACTCGTTGTTGATCTGGTAGATGAGGGAGTTGGAGATGAGGAAGAAGCCCATGAGGGTCGGGTTCACGGCCTTGATCTGGGACCCCCTCGGGGACCTTCCACCCGACGCCGGTGGCGGTGACGGCGGCGCGGCCGCCGCGCCGGAAGCCGAACTCCTCGAACAGGATCACGGAGCGCGAGTCGGAGACAATGGACGTCGTCTTGATCTCGGCGCGAGCGGCGGGGAGGACCGCGGCGAGGGAGGCAGCGACGGCGAGGACGACCGCGGAGGCGGTCATGGCGGATCGATCGAGCTGCATTGGTTGGTCGCGTGAACTTTTCTGCTGGTTCGTGAGGTCACGGCACTCACCCGTGGCCGTGGGTGAGGAATGCCGGTGCCGCGCGCCTGCGCTTGGCGTAGATAGAATTGTGGCATGCGCCGTGCACGCGGCCACGAACGGAGAGGGAGGAGCGGGTCGACGAGCGTGGCGTGTTTTAGGGACGGCCATGGAGGAGCCTCGAGAAAGAAGAGCGCATGCATGCGTCAAACTCCCACAAGGCCTCGACAATCTTTTTCAGAGCTTCAGTCTGACTGACATGACGTGAACACACAACACACCGCATCCGCATTTGTTATTTGCGCACCGCTCGGCGCTCAACCAGACCATCCACGTCGGTAAAAAAAATTTACCCCGTCCGATGATAAATCAATGGTTTTACATTCGTTCCGCTCGCCCGTTACTGTACCTACAAATATCTTCGCTTTCCACCTCCCTCTCAACACCTCTCCAGTACTCCCCTTCGTGCCGCCGCCCTCCCCGTCCTCTCCGTCCCCTGTGCAGCGCTCCGTTCTCGCGCTCGCCCGCCGATCGACCGCCTCCGGCGCGCCGCCGGGTCCCCCGCGCCGCTCCAACGCCCGGCCCGTCGCTTCCCCTCGCCGTCTCCTGCGTAGAGCGACGCTCTCGCGCTCGCCCGCCGACCGCCTGCCTCCGCCACGCCGCCGGGTCCCTCGCGCCGCTCTAGCGCCTGGGTTCTTCAACGCCGGCTTCAGATCCAGGTACACCTCATCCGTCTCCCCCTCCCCATCTCCTCTTGCTATATCTGTGGGGAATCGAGCAGACTGCAAGGAGCAGCTGCGACCGCCGGCGCTCTGTGACTCCGTCAGCGTATACGTCGTCCTCGCATGCCGCCCTCCCGGCCAGCCTCCCTTCTTGCCGGCAGTCCCGCCGGCCCTCCACTCCCGTTGGCGCCTCTCCCGCACAAAGGTGCATCTCCTCGAGCTCCCCTCCGATCCTCCCCAATCTCTTCTTGACAAGATTAGTGGCGACGTCTCTGTCCCCACGCGCGGACCTGCTGCTTCCTCTCTAGGCCTAGGCGTGGAACAGAGTGTCCAAAGCAACGGCGGAAGATTTTTGTGCGCTCATGAAGTTTGATTTCCACGAGGCATCTCCATGTGAACTATATTAGTTGCATATCACCTGTTCGATAGAATGCCCATGTAACATGTGTCCAGAGCCTATTGCCATTTTTTAAAACTTGGATTTCATCTGCAAAGTTTGCTGCAGGCCACACCAGGAAACAGGTCTAATCTTTACTTTAGTTTTGCAAATCTACACTTTCTTGGGAGTTATTTATTTGCCTAAACTCATCTTCTACCTTCCTCCTTGCACCTTGATGATAAATCATTGCTTAGGACATGTATTGACTAGCCATGACTCTAGATGCAGGACATGTATTACATGTATAGACTATTGAGAATTGACTATTGACTAGCCATGACTCTAGATGCAGGACATATATTACATGTGTAGGTTCGTTGGTCCCTGCCTTCTTGTTTCGTTTCCCCACGACAGCGAAGATTCGCAGTTCTAGTGATTTGTTCTCTGACCATCTCTTACTTTGCTATCTTGCTTTTCCTCATGCCTCTTGTTTTGCGTACTGTGTTTGTCATTATAAGGGATCCATTTTTAAGAATTACAACCCGTACAATGCATATTATTGATGTCATGTAGAAATCAAAAGAAGATCAAGCTAATTGATTTACAGGTTCCCAACTGGCCAACTGGCTGCAGGTTTATTTGTAGTAAAGGAGTTTTCCTTTTTTATGCAAAGCATCGGACTCCAATTTATAAAATTTGGTCCCACGTGATGCTTAGGCATATTTACTTTCTCAGCAGAAGATCTGCTAGGTCTCATGGCACTGTTATTTTTTTCAAAGCATTAACCACTTATTGGCTAGTAGGGAAATGGAAATGACAAACAACTTAGAACTGGTTCCAAGTGGGAATTGACTTGGTAGAAGCTCTACTATAATTAGAAACCATCCATATAATGAGGTATCCAAGGTCCAACCTCTAATACATTTGACTCGAGTACGGTTACAACAAAATGCATTCATTGATCACTGCAAGGAAGTGAGCTTGTTCTTTTACAGATAGGTTATATTTAGCATATTAAAAAAAGTTAGATGCTATCATTAGTACAACACCTTATCTGTTTACCAAAGATATGAGCAACACCAATTTTTATGCAAATGTTTAATATATATGCTCTCATTTTCATAACAGGGTCAGATCAAAACTGGAGCTCCCTGCCGATCTGAGCGTCTTGCCAAGTACAATCAGGCAAGTGATTCTTATGTGATGTATTGCAATATAAAACCTATTTTTGTGGCTCTCTCTCTATCTCTTTTTTTTTTGCAATGATGGCCATTGTTTCATCTCCAACTACAGCAAGAACAGGCCTGCTCCTCTGCCAGGTCAGAATTTTCCCTCTACCTTCATTGGTTGGATTGATCTGTACGATGATACGTACAACCTACCATGTGTTTGTAAAATTAACATTGCACGTAATCCAGTTTTTTGTTTGGTTATCTAGAACATTCTCTTTGCTTTGTGATACGATGAATAGCCATGCTTATCAAATTTAGTAGAGATTAGAGAATAGTTCTACTAGCATCCTACTGCCCCATCATACTACATGAAAAATTCCCTAACCAGGATAATAATTCAGTATGGCATGCAATTTATATTTTTCTTTTTGCTTCCCAAGTTTTAATTTTCTTTTCTTTTTCACCACTAAGGCATCATGAAGTTTTCCTAATTTATGTGCCGATCTACTTGATTAAGTAGTATATGTTTGCTATACATATGATCAAAATCTTCAAAATAAACTTGGAATGCTGGCTTAAATGTTGCTTATTTCTACATGTTAAAGCTCCACGGCTCCGCCGCAAGCCATTGGTCCACGACAGCAAAAAATCAATGGTCCACGCGATTTACATCGAACGGCTGGAGGCGCTGCTTCCATCACGCAGGCTTTCTTGTTTGCTCGAATCTTCTCGGGTCCTCCCGTCCTCTCTCCTTCCCTGTCCCCCGAGCCTTATCCTCTCTTTTTGCATTTCCTCTTTCTCCTTCCGTCTTCTCCCTTTCACTCCCTTTCATGGCGAGCTCCTTCCGTCCGCCTGCCCTCTGCCCCCGCGACCTCCATTCCTTGGTGAGCTCCGTCCGTCCTGGCATCCACGCACGGCTCCTGCCATTCTTCCCTAACAGTCGCCATTGAATGTGGCTCAAATCTTGCTCCGTCCGTCCATGCACCTTGGTCCTGCAATGTGGTCATGATGATGGCCATCCGCACCTGCAATTAATCTGCTCATGTCTAGGTATGCAACTCATTGTTTACACTCCATGCTACTATATTTGGACCTATTGGTCACAAATCTACAGAAATGTAATTAAGGAGTGATTCCTAGGGTGTTAGATTTAGTCCTCTGCTGCAAACTAAAATAATCCTATTTCATTCTTTTTGTTTTGGAGTCACATTAAGTTACGTATAATCATATCTTCCTATTGATTTTTGTCAGTGCAGGTTCTTGTGGCTACTGTGCTAATTCATATACCTTCTTAGACAGGGCCAGTTGTTATCTACAGACGTAAACATGTTGGGCATAAATATCAACTAGATGCGATTCTTCTTTTCCTTGGTACCCTTTTAACTTTAAAGCCCCCTAACGATGTCTGCCCAAACTGCATACTACTAATCCAGTACCATTTTCTATTTTTAGTGCTAATTAAGTTCAATTTACCTATTTTCCCTCTGCTTTGCAGTGGGAACTCATCTGCCTCAACGGGGCGGGGTGGGGGGGCACTACTACCTCACTCATACCTTCTACATCAACTCCATCATTACTGGTAATGCACTATTTATGCTCTCCCCTTTTCCCTCACATTTCCTATTGAGTTCTTCATTTTCCTATGGATTGAAATGGAAATATACAGCTTCTTATAGGCTGCTTGGTAAGCAGTTAAAGTTCCTGCATCTACATTTACACCATAAATGTACATAAACTTTAATTGGATTGGCAATAATAATAGGCATACTGTCTCATATTTACAGACTAAAATTACCTATCTTGCCTACTAAAAAATTACTCCGACATGTACATAATCTCTTTCCTACACCCTTCAATTTGAAATCTATGTGTCCATTTAGAATTTGAATTCCTTTTTCGTTACCTTTGCTTTCTATGTGCCTACTATCTGCATTTAGCACAATCCATTTGCTATTACTTAAGCTAATTTGCTCTTCTAATACTTTTCCTGTGATTCATCTTTTTTATTTTTTTCTTTTCTCTTCAATTGTATTTACCCCTTCTTCTTCTTTTTTCCCTACTACTTTTGTACAATAGTCCTAGGAAGGAGAGCTTGAACACCTGCATCATCACAAATACACCATGTTCATAAATGGACCTTCTCCAATTGCCCAAACGAATCCTAACATTACGCAGGTGAATTTTAAGCTCAACAAACTGTATTTTTCCCCTCATATATACCACACCTAATTCATAATTAACCTTTGCAGACTCAGATCGTGAGCCAAAATATCTGGTAGTTTACTCCAACAGGTACATATTCCACCTGCAAATCCATAACCTATTTCCTCGCAGAATTTTTTTAAAAAAAACACTCACTGTAATATGTTACCTTCCAGTCTTCCAGCAGCTGACGTGATCTACACCCATGAAGATGCCCGATCAAGATAGTTGGTTACCAAACTGCTGCTGCTGCTTGTAGATTTTTATTTTGTTGATTCTGCTGTTGATGAGCATTCCTCTTCACCCTCAGCTGACGCAGCTCTTGATATATGCATATATCTCTACGAATGTAGCACATGTGCACGCGCCCATATGTAGGGGAACCTATCTACCTATATGTAAATAGTCCAACTATAACCATCCTATGAACTGTGTATGAATATGAGCAATGCTTACTTATTTATAGCTACTTATGCAATATATTTGCACATTTAAGATTTGCATATGAATATATAGCAAAATACACTGGAGCGCCCGAAGGCGCGCGCAAAGTACTCGTTGATCAGAGAGAGACTGAGAGATGGACTGAGAGAGTTCACCGCCTACTTCATGGGCCGGGCTATCCTTTTTAGATGGGCTGACATTTGGTCCAAATTTTGGTGTGGATCAATTGTTAGCCTTTGGCCTTTGAGCGTGGTGTATACTCTGCCTGTTATTATTTGCTTACTTGGTTCAAATTTTGGTGTGGATCAATTGTTAGCCTTTGGCCTTTGCGCCGCCGCCAGGGTCCAGGCGACTCCGTCGGCGATCTCCGCCGGGCGAAGGATTTTCCACCGACGCCGCACCTCCTCCTCACCTGGGTTCGATCTGTTCCTACTCGGGCTGACCATGGGGCTGATCTGACTCAGCTGCCCGGCTTTAGTGGGTTTCAGTTTTCGATCTGTGAGGATGAGGGTGACCACGGCGGCGGGACTTTCGCGCACGAAGACAGGGAAGCAGGACGTCGAGGTGGAGGAGCAGAAACTCTGCCTCAGTGAGACAGAACGAGAGGGGGTGTTGCTAATGAAGGATGACAGCGCGGTTTTATCGGCGATCAAATGGATGGCTGCAGTGTACGTCTTGCCGAGAGACAGGAAGAAGAGCACGACGAGCGCAGGGGGTGAATTTTCACACGATGAGGCGGGCTCCATGTCGGAGCGCCGCCAGGAGCAATGAGTTGCTTAAGTTGGAACTGTCGAGGACTGGGCAACGCCTCGACGGTGAAGGAACTTCGCGATCTCGCGAAGAAGGTTGCCCCGACCATGCTGTGTGTGCTCGAAACTCAGGTGCACAAGGCACAGGTAGAAGGTCTGAAGAATACTCTAGGGTATGATAATGCTTTTGCTGTAAGTAGTGCTGGCCGCAGTGGTGGACTCGGTATCTACTGGAACAATAATACTAGAGTTGAGATCTTACCATTCTCCCAGTACCATATCGATGCTATTGTTACGGAGAATGGGCATGACCCCTGGAGGTTGACGTGTGTTTATGGCGAGGCACAGGTTGCAGAGCGCCATAAGACATGGGATATGCTGAAATTTATTAAGGCATCATCTAATTTACCGTGGGTCTGTATCGGCGATTTTAATGAGGTCTTGCATAGAGATGAGCACTCAGGGGTGCAAGAACGAAGCCGGGCGCAGATCGAGGGGTTCCGGGAGATGGTTGACATTTTTGGTTTGTACGACCTCGGTTTTGTGGGACGGAAGTGGACTTTCGAGAAGAAAGTGGCGGGAGGAACTTTCTGCCGCGTGAGGCTGGACAGAGCACTAGCGACTGTAGATTGGTGTTCTCGTTTTCCTCTTGCACAGGTGTCGCACCTCATTGCTGCTGCCTCGGACCATGACCCCATCCTCCTCCGCTGGGATAGGGAGGTGGAGCGGGGAAGAAGGAAACACAGGAAGAAGATGTTCATATATGAGGTGATGTGGGAGTCTCACGACGAGTTTGAGGCCATGTTGGCTCGAACTTGGCAGGGCGCTGGGAAGGCGCATACTCTTAGAGAATTGCATGACAAGTTGACATCTTTAGCTGGGAGTCTCAGTTTGTGGGATACACAGACATTTGGCCATGTCCGCCAGGAGTTGAAGGCGCTAAATGAGGAACTCGGCCGTATGAGATCAGTTCCTTCGCGCGTGGGGCCGTCGCATGCAGAGATCAAGGTGGTGGAGAGAATTATGGAGCTGAACTACAGGGAGGAAATCATGTGGAAATAGCGATCCAGAATAATGTGGCTGTCAGTGAGCGACAAGAACACACAATTCTTCCATCTTAGGGCCAGCCAAAGAAGGAGGAAAAATAAAATATCAAAGCTCAAGAAATCAAATGGTCAGTTCACTGAGAATGAGGACGAGATGGGAGCTATGGCGACAGATTTCTATAAGACGCTGTACCGATCAGAAGGCACGACTGATATAGACCGTGTTTTGAACACAGTCCCTGTTAAGGTGACAGCGGCTATGAATGAGGGACTGTTGGCGCCCTTTGAGAAGGAGGAAGTAAAAATAGCTCTTTTCCAAATGTTTCCAACCAAGACGCCTGGGCCAGATGGCATGCCAGCACATTTTTTCCAGCGCCATTGGGAATTATGCGGCGATGAGGTAACTGCGGTTGTCCTCAGAGTACTAAGGGGGGAGGATGATCCATCAATATTTAATAACACCTGTATTGTGCTCATTCCAAAAGTCGATAGCCCGAAGGAGCTAGGCCAGTTTCGACCAATAAGTCTTTGCAACGTGGTGTATAAAATTGCCTCCAAGGTGATGGTCAATAGGCTGAAGAAGGTGCTCCCTGATCTTATTTCAGATGAGCAGTCAGCCTTTGTGCTAGGGCGCTCGATTACTGACAATATAATTACAACTTATGAGTGTATGCATTTCATGAAGAAGAAGAGAGCCCGCGACAGCAGGTTCGCTGGCCTCAAGCTGGATATGAGAAAAGCCTATGACCGGGTAGAGTTGAGCTATTTACAGGCTATTATGTTACTGCTTGGCTTTCATCGTTTGTGGGTCGACACCATTATGAGATTGGTAACCTCGGTTTCTTTCTCTGTTCTTTTTAATGGGGAGTGACAGGAGAGGTTTGTACCTTCTAGAGGGATCCGCCAGGGGGATCCAGTCTCACCCTATTTGTTCTTGCTAGCAGCAGAGGACCTTTCGTGCCTCTTGAAGTCCAGAATCCAGTCATCGAACCTCAGGGGAATCACAGTGGCAGCCTCGGCTCCGATGGTTAGTCACTTACTGTTCGCAGATGACAGTCTGCTGTTTTTTAAGGCAAACAAGGAGAGTGCGGATCAGGTGAAGGATGTGCTACACATCTACTGCCAAGCCTCTGGGCAGCGGATTAATATGGATAAATCTTCGATATATTTTGCAAAAGGTGTCAGCGGGAGCATTCGTGAGGCTGTCATGGACTCCTTACAGGTCCATAATGTTGCATTGAGTGAGAAGTATCTGGGCATGCCCTCGGATGTTGGTGTCTCAACAAATGGGGCGTTCAAGTATCTAAAAGATAGGGTGTGGAAGCGAGTTCAAGTCTGGCTGGAACAGACTCTTTCATCTGGAGGAAAAGAAGTCCTGATCAAGTCTGTAGCGCAAGCGATCCCAACTTTTTCTATGTCATGCTTCAGACTACCACGGGGGGCCATGCCAGCACATTGACAATCTACTCCGGAGTTTCTGGTGGGGAAGCAAGGAGGGTAAAAGGAAGACATGCTGGGTCGCATGGGAGGAGATGGCCAAACCAAAATACATGGGAGGCATGGGTTTCCGAGACATAGAGATTTTCAACCTTGCACTACTGGCACGACAGGCGTGGCGGATCCTGCAAGATCCTAACTCACTTAGCGCAAGGGTTCTCAAAGCAGTGTACTTCCCGAGCAACTTATTTCTGGAGGCAGACCTGGGACCCTCTCCATCTAGAGTTTGGCGGGCTATTGTCGATGGCAAAGAAGTTCTCAAACAAGGCTTAATTCGTAGGATTGGAACCGGGGAAGATACGGAGGTGTGGCACTCAAATTGGCTTCCGAGGGATGGGCAGCTACGACCAATATGCTGCATCAGTGACACACCACCGGGAAAGGTCAGTGAACTGATTAACCCGCTGACGTTTACATGGGACTTACAGGCGGTGGAGACACACTTTCTGTCGATGGATGGCGAGCTGATCAGAAGCATTCCGCTGTCTGGGCAGAGGCAGGAGGATTTCTGGGCCTGGCATTACGAGAAGTCCGGAGTTTTCTTTGTTAGATCGGCTTACCGGATGCTGGTCATGACACGGGAATGGCGGTCGAACTGGATTGAACACAACCCGGGGAGATCAGATGTCGAGGCGGACCAGAAAGACTGGACGGATCTGTGGTCAGTCAAGGTCCTGTCGAAGATCCGGGTGTTCCTATGGAGGCTCGCTAAGCACTCTATTCTGACAGGCAATGTGCGGCATCGCAGAAACATGGCACATACAAGCAATTGCTCTATCTGTGGCGGTCAGGATTCGTGGAAGCACTCGCTGCTGGAATGCAATATGGCCAGGTGCGTTTGGGCTTTACAATGTGATGAACTTGTTGATTTCATCAGTCAGGCACAAGATGACAATGCACGCGGGTGGATCCACGAAGCAATAGCAGGTCTCGCTCATGATAAGTTGGTGAGACTTGTTGTAACTTTGTGGGCAATTTGGCATGCGAGGAGAAAGGCAATTCATGAAAATATTTTTCAGAGCCCGTTGTCCGCTCACAGCTTCATAGAGAGGTTTATTGCAGACTTGGAGACGGCTATGCCGACAGTGGAGAGGAAGGGGGACGCGGGTGCGGGCTGTGCACCTGCTGCAGCTCCCAAATGGATTCCGCCCCCACAAGACCTGATGAAGGTAAATGTCGGCGCCGCGCTTTCGAAGAATTCTGATATTGTGGCGATGGCGGCGGCGGCGAGGGATGGCATCCCCTAGTGATGAAGGGCATATCCGACCCGGAGACGACGGAAGTGCTGGCGTGCCGTGAAGGCCTAGCCCTTGCAGCGGACCTCATGATCAGGAGGGTGCGGATTGCCACAGACTGCGCCTGTGCTATCCGAAGCATGGCAGGGCCTGGAATGGGTCGATACGGCCATGTAATCAGAGAGATGAAGGCTGGTATGGCGAATTTCGAAAGAGCAGAAGTTGTCCATAAAGGGAGGGCTTCGAACACTGATACACATGCTTTAGCTAGAAGCTCGATTTATGAATCATTAGGAAGACATGTTTGGTTTTTTGATCCTCCTGATGGAGTTTGTACTAGCTACGCTGTTTGAGTAAAGTTGGCACACCCCCCTCAAATTTTTTTTTTGCTTACTTGGTGTCAGGAAGACAACCGGGGGCTTGGGGCAACACTCAGCTCTTTGTGAAGTGAGATGCATGCAGCCATGTTTAACAGTTTGATCGATCTCTCCCGACAGCAAGATTCCCTGGCTTCTCTTTACGCTAAAAGCTCGAAGGGCCATGTACTCGTGGAAGGATCAGGCTGCTACGTACAAAATGGAACAGATACCACTAGTTTGTTTTCCACTTTCACGTCGCCTAGCTAGCGGCAAATGCCCCACAACAAGAACTCGGTGCCTCCTGGCCTCAGAATGTCAACCTAGCGGAAATGGTTTTCCTTAGCTCCCCTTGAAAGGCCTATAGATTCGTATCCAAGATAAAGATGTTTCCTACAATCCTGTTTTTTCTTTAAATTGACGCACAGAAGTACACATTCTGCAACTAACCAAGCATATGAAATTATATTATAAGAAGTTAATTATCCAAGATTTATTCACTGTTGGAGAAAGGCACATTAGTGCCGGTCACAGGACGGCTTAGTGCCGGTCCCTGTGGCCGGCACTAAATGGCCGGCACTAACGTGACAGACGTTAGCGCCGGCTACTCTGCCGGCACTAACGTGCGTATGTTAGTGCCGGTCCGTAATACCAGCCGGCACTAACGTGCCCGCCCCCGCCCGAGTTCTGACATCAAGGTTAGTGCCGGCTGATATAAATAGCCGGCACTAAATGTTTTTTTCTTCTTTATGTTTCTTTTCTTTTCGTTTTTATACGTATGGCTATGCGTATTTCTAGCGTATGTGACTACATAGTCGTACTCTTTGCATTGCACAGTATTATTAGAACAGCATATTACACTAACATTATATATATATATATATATATTATATGTCATGTATGGAACACTTAGGAGTTCAAAAGTACATGAGATATTACATCAACTATAATAACGTATCAGCTTCCTCGTCGTCGGATCTTCTTGGGCGACGCTTAGACGGAGATCGCCATGAAATTCGCCCTTAGGATTTATGACTTCATCGAGTAGAAATCCGCATATAGCTTCTTGAATTGCCCTGATCCGAGCGATTTCAATGAGTTCTTCTTTCATCCGCCAACGCTGTCACATTTTTCGATAAAAACATGAGAATAAAAAATAATGAATTAAAATAATGAGCAGATGTGATTGTGCTCACGTACATTGAATGCCTCCACTGTCATTTGCCCTTTTTCACTTGCAAAAGAGTTGATCCACTCGCATACGTAGTATCCACATAAGTTGTTTCCTTGGCCCTGTCTCCAACACTATGGACAAATGTGGGTTACGATATAGAATTTTTTTGATGTTTATTGCGAATGACATTAGTAGCGAGAGTATATTCATACCGGAAAATCAGTCACCCAATGAAGAGGCTCGATTTCACCTATGGGCAAGCCTATGTGTTTGTGGAGGTAGCGACTCCATGCAGTATTTACCACCTCGATGATATCTTGGTACTTTGATTTATCTTGCCTTAACGAGTCGTACACCAAGACCTTGTGCTCCTCAATCCGAATACAAAGCAATATCCAATGAAAGCTGTGCATATACATACGCATAACCAATTAATGTTGATTATAATAGTTATTAAATGGTATTATTAATACGAAGGGATTGAAAAAAAAGTCTAACAAAGAACGACTCACTGATGGTTGTATGGCAATAGAATGAAGGGACACATGCTATTTTTACGCAACCCCCTGTATATAACATTGACTATGTCTCCAGGATTTAGCGCTAGCGATTTCTCGTGTATAATATCGGGGTCGAAGAACCCGACGTTATGAAAGTTCTTCTTTCGGCAAATTTGAATTTTTGACCTACGGGACACAAGAAAAACGGGGATCAATCAACACTCAAGGCTAAAATAATGAAATGAGAGACAATACTTACATGCACCATACACTGACGAGGGACTTGTGAAGGGCATCTTGATGGTATAAATCGTAGAGTGATGCAAACTCGATATATACATCATCTGCCCCCCGCCAGAAATGCTCATCTTTAATCCGAGCTGGGAACATCTCTAATTTACTAGCTTTAGATTGCACGGCATACCATTTGTGTAACTCGGCCATTCTCGTTGGTAGGAATGGTAGCAACTCTGGCCATATCAAAGGTTCACCAAGTACAAACTTTTTCCTGCCGCGGGCATTCTGTAGGGCCTCCCCAAGCAATTGAGCCCTCGTTAGATCAGTTTGCAATATCATCCCAGCCATGGTCAACGGATCTCTTGATTCATCGGGACAGTCTTCATGCGGCACTATCAACGGAGGGATCGATTGTTTGGACTGCTCTCCGAGCTGGGGAACGGTCTTTGCATTAATCAGGCGATTCTTGGGGTTGCTGTAGCACTTTCTGATCTGCCGATCATAATCCGACTCTCTTTCTTTCTCCTTGGTGGGATCTTTAATGAAGTGTTTCACAAAGTGTGCCTTTGCAACCGGATCTATTTCTGGCTTCTTGTTCGCAGCCTCCCTCAGTAGCTTGCGCTTCAGCAAGAAGGTTTGAAACGATTCTTCTGCCTCTTCCTCTTCTGGCGCCTTCTTTTTCTTCTTTCTTTGCTGCTTATGAGATGGCTGGACCGAAGGTACCGTGTATGACTTCTGTCGCTGACTCTGATTCTGTTGTGCGGCTGGTGATGATGCCAGAATTGGCTCGCTTTGTGCGGCTGGTGATGGCGGATCCATGCTGGGGTCCCGTGCAGGCGGTGGAGAAGGTGGGCCAACACTAGGATTCCTATCAGCTGGCGTTGGTGATCTTTGCCTTGAGCACCGAGCGGAATCTGTGTCTGCTTGCACCAATCTTATATCGCGCTTTGGCCACGCGATCCATGTGTGTACGGCATGTTGTAGTTCTGTTTCTTCAGGACTTATAGGGATCGGGAGGTCCATGTCTTCCCAGCGTTCTTCAGTAATTCGGTCAACAAAGACTCTGGCGAATCCTTCAGGAATCGGCTGGCAATGTATTGTCCCGCCCTGTTCTTGGACTTCCGCATAACCCTCAGCACAAACTTTAAGCTTTTTCCCATAAAGAACCAGAAGCTCACATTGGGTCCTAACGGTGATGTCGTCAATGGGGTCCCTCGGCCTGTCGGCACCCAAATTAGGGTGCTCCGTGGAAGCAACACTGCTACGATGCTGAGAAGAGGGGCTGATCTCCACATTGGCAACTGGTTGGTCCGAGCGTTGCCCAACTGCTGCCTCAAGTGACATTATCCGGTTTTCTAGGCTATGAATCTTCTCAGCCACTACTGCCTTGCTTCTGCATCGGCTTCGGTAGGTTTCGAGATCTCCGGAAAAGCCATATTTCCATGGAACTACGCCCACACCTCGGGTCCGTCCAGTGTGTTCCGCATTCCCAAGAGCGTAAGTCAGCTCGTCATTCTCTCTGTTGGGCTGGAAGGTTCCTTCTTCGGTACGCCTCATTGCGTCCTCGAGTCTTTGGGCAGCCTCTCTTAGTACGTCGCTAGTCACAAATATTCCAGTGTCGGGGTCTAGTGTGCCTCCATGAGCATAGAAGTAATACCTTGCTCGTTTGGGCCAACTCAAGGTTTGCGGTACGATTCCTTTTACAATTAAATTATTTTCCATCTTTTCCCATTTCGGAATGGCAACCTTATAACCTCCGGGCCCAAGTCTATGGAAGTTTTTCTTTTTGCTAGCATTCATTTTGCCTTGAATCGAGGCTGCCATGCTGTCAGCACTGTGCTTGTAATTCACGAATTCATTCCACCACTCTCGTTGCTTCTTCCAGACTTTATCAAAATCTGGTGTGAGGCCCTTGTTGACAAAGTTTGCCACCAATTTTTTCTTGAATGAGGCGAACTGAATTGCCATCTTCTTAAATGCCCATCCCTTTATTTTGTCAGCTTTGCCTGGGGGAAAGTTGAAGTGCAACGACACCTCTTTCCATAACAAATCTTTCTCTGAATCTGGCACGATATCTTCAGGTCGATCAGAGACTTTATTTCTCTTCCAAAGCTTATACTTTATGGGGACGGATTCCCTAACAAGATATCCCAATTGATTTACAAATGTTGTCTTAATTTGACCAGGAGCTAGTGGCTCGCCGGTTGCTTCGTTGATCTCCGTGATGGTCGTACATCCTACCATCTTCCTCTTGGAGCCACGTTTCCGTTTAGGCTTCGTCGATCCTGATGCCTGAAAGAATCGCAAATTTATCAAGCGGGTTGCTAGCAACTAGTGGACGTCGCGGCAGGTATGCGTAACCTTCATAACCCGCAAGCAAGGGTTCCAGATCGAAAATTATCATGATATTAGGTAACTTATTGACTGAAACATTCATAAGAATTTTTAGCTGGAGCACGACTCCTTACACAAGGACTGAAATCATCAACAAAGCTAGCAACATAACACAAATAGTTCGCAGCTGGGCCGCATGTGTCACAAACAATATCTTGCTCCTAACATATATATTGACAAAATATTTATCCTGATGCCTGAAAGAATCACTAAACTTTTATACCTCGGCTTCCTCGACATTTCCTTCTTCCTCCCCACTAATATCTTGCTCCTCGTCGCCATGATAATGCAAGTTTAAAAATTGGCTGCCATCGTTCTTGTCCTCATCAAACTCTGGAGCTATGTGCCCAGAACTACCACGAATGAGCTCGTGCATTAACTCGTCTTGGTTGTCCGTAGGATCCATTTCCACTACCTGAAACAATAAAAAACAAAGAGAGTGCATGAGCCCAGTTGTCAACTGCCATGGATAATCTCCCATTATCTGTCACCCTTTGGAGGTCTACTGTTTCAGCACATGGTCTAAATGTTGAAGGAAGCTATAAGTACACTGTTAACAGCATGTGGTCGCTGCAGACAAGTAACTAAAATTGACGCAATCCTTGCAGCAGCAAAGTCTCGAGCGATCGAACTAAATACAGTTGCTTACAACTCAGGCAATGTGAAGCCTACTCATTAGTGGATCATGTAAATTGGGAAAGTATGCAGAATCTGTTAAATTTTTTGAAGAAATGATGGACCTGAAAATTCATTTGACCAAGGAAGTCTACTCGTCTGTCATTTCTTCATATGTCAAACAAGTAAGTATTACTGACATATATGCTGTGAACACATACATCAAAGTAGACCTGAAATAAGGATACTGATAAACCTGAAATCCTTCTCCCTACTACCTGTCCACAGCTACAGATCTGTCCTAGAAAATTTAGAAAGACAGGACACACCTAAGATGATACACTATTGGATGGAAGGGACTGCTAGCTTATATTAGATATGATTATTAGAGTTCAAGTGGATTTCCATTGTTATTAGTTGATGAAATTAGCAGGAATGATGATACTTAACAAGATAGGACCATCTGAGTGGAATGTTTCAGTTCATGTTTTGAGTACATTAATTGTAGGCCCCAAGAAGCTATGACTGTCAACATGCATGCAGCAAGTAGATACTGAGCCATTGGCAATCAAGTTGCTGCCATTAGTTGCTAAGGCCTTTAGATTATTTTGTATGCAATAGCAACATCCAGATTGTGAAATACTAAATGAGATAAGCATATATACTGTGATAATGCCGCAAGATAAAGAAAAGCTCCATTGGAGTGCATGACCAAGCAGCATGGGAGAAATTGGCAGTAGATAGGTTGCATAGCATGGGTATCCTAACACAGTTCAAGTATTTAGCTATAATCCAAATACAGTTCAGGTTATCAATGATTTTTCAGTGATGGTTTTTTTGCTGGATTTGTTAACTCTGCAGAACGTTCAGTCAGATATATCATTGAGCTGTGATTGTGACACTCCGTGCAAAGTTCATACCATTCAATGATCTTTCACAGAAAAGGAGATAGAACACATTACCTCGGTGGAAGCAGGGGCGGCGTGGTCGGGGCCGGGGCGGCGTGGGGGCAGCCGGGCGGCCGCGATGGCGCTGATGACTCGACGGGCGGCTCCACGGACCGGGCGAGGACGCCGAGGTGTGCGGCGGCGCGGGCCGGGCGAGGACGCCGAGGTACGCGGCGGCGCGGGCCGGGCCGGCGAGGACGACGACGAGGCGTGGGGGCGGCCGGCCTAGGGACGACGAGGAGGGACGGCGGGCTGGGGAGGACCTCGAGGGCGGCCACGGTCGAGCGCCGGCCGGGGACCCACGCACGGCCGGGGAAGAACGCGGCGGCGCAAGCAGGCGAGCGAGCCAGGGGCGGCAAGAAGAAGTCGGGGCGGCGGGCAACGTCGATCTGAATTGGGCGGCGAAGGGAGTAATTTGTTGGGGGTGGCTCGGTTAGTGCCGGCTGGTATTACCAGCCGGCACTAATGTGGCTCTGTTAGTGCCGGCTGGTATTACCAGCCGGCACTAACGTGCCCCCGTGACGTCAGATGGGACACATTAGTGCCGGCTGGTAGTTCTAGCCGGCACTAACGTTCTCACATTAGTGCCGGCTAGAACTACCAGCCGGCACTAACGTGTCCCGTCTGGCGGGAATTGTAAATTCGCCACGCCAGTTACCATTTACAATAAATTTTTAATATTCATAAATTTATTCATAATAGGCTTAATAATTAAAATAATAAAACAAAAATTTATATCTTAAGTTTTTTAGCTACACAATAATTATAGTAATTATATCTACACAATAACAATAGCAATTGAAGTAAATTAACAAATATGCTACTATTATCAATTATGTGTAGCTTATAGGGTTTATATGTTAGTATACTTCTATTATTTGTAATAAATCGAAAAAATTTCAGATTGATCCATGCAAAAATATTCAAAAGTCTTTTCAGTAATAGCCAATACAATGATGTAATCAATTCGCAAATTACTTGATTATTTGTTTGTAATTTAATGTTTCAACACTCCTAGTAATGCAAAATTAGTGAAAGTAAATAATAGTTATACCATGCAAAAATATAATATTATTTGAAGATGATATTGTGTCCTAATTGGATGAATAGTATCGAGAATTGAGATAAATACGACGCGGTGCGTTACATTACATCACTTAATGAGAAAATATAATATATAATTTATATAAAAGTACTACTCATCATCATTATCTACTGGAACATTGATAATCTTCCTTTTGATGAAAGTGCCTTGGACGTGATCACGGCGTAAGTAAGGCGTGTCCTCTTTGGATAAGAGGATGCTGGGGTCAACGTTAACTGAGAATGGAGGAAGGTCATCAATCTGGTCATAATCTTCCGAATTGTCCGAAATATTCTCGACTCCAACAACTTTTCTTTTACCTGGAAGAACTATGTGTCGTTTCGGCTCATTTCCAGCCTTGTCTGCTTGAGACGTCTTATCCGACTTTTTCTTCGGTTTGCTCGACATGTCCTTCACATAGAACACTTGTGTCACATCCTTGGCTAGAACGAATGGCTCATCTTTATATCCAATCTTTTTAAAATCGACTATGGTCATCCCATACCGGTCCTTCGTTACGCCTCCTCCAGCCACCCATTCGCAACGAAACAGAGGGACAACTATGGGTCCATATTCAAGTTCCCATATCTCCTCTATGACACCATAGTAGTTGTTTTTTTCTCCATTACTGTTTACTATACACATACGGACACCACTGTTTTGGTTGGTGCTTTTTTTATCTTGAGCTCTCGTGTAAAATGTATACCCATTGATTTCGTACCCTTGGTATTGCTGGACGGTTATTGATGGTCCCCTGGCCAGCCATTGAAGTTCTTGATCAACTGTGTTGTTGCCCGATAATTTTCGTCTGAACCAGCCGTCAAAAGTTTTTATATGTTGGCGTGTAATCCAAGCAAAATTCTTCTGTGGATTTTCGGACCGTATAATATTCATGTGCTCATCAATATAGGGAGCCACCTTGGATGAATTCTGAAGAACCGTGAAGTTTGCTTGGCTGAATTCACTACAAGAGATGTTCATATTACATTTCTTTCCTAGTGTGCCTTTTCCCTTTAGTCGCCCCTCATGGTGTGACACGGGGAGCCCAATCGGATTGAGATCAGGAAGATAGTCAACGCAAAACTCAATGACCTCCTCTGTTCCATAGCCCTTAGCAATGCATCCTTCTGGGCGAGAACGTTTGCGCACGTACTTCTTCAATACGGCCATGAACCTCTCGAAAGGGAACATATTGTGTAGAAAAACAGGACCCAGGATAGTTATTTCTGTCACAATATGAACTAGAAGGTGTGTCATAATATTGAAGAAGGAAGGTGGGAAGACCATCTCGAAGCTGACAAGACATTCGACAATGTCTTTCTGCAGCTTTATTAGATTATTTGGATTAATTGCTTTTTGCGAAATTTCATTCATGAACGCACAAAGCTTTACAACTGCCAATCTCACATTTTCCGGTAGAACACCCCTCAGTATAACCGGAAGTAGTTGTGTCATCAGGACGTGGCAGTCATGTGACTTCAAGTTTTGGATTTTCTTCTCTTTCACATTTATTATGCCCTGTATATTTGAGGAGTACCCAGACGGGACCTTGATACTGTTCAAGCAATCGAACATACTTTCCTTCTCCTCTTTGCTCAGATTATAGCTGGCAGGTTTTAAATAGTGGCATCCTTTGTCTCTCTTTTCGGGTTGCAAGCCTTTTCGTCCAGCTAGCTGTTGCATGTCGCGCCTTGCTTCCAATGTGTCTTTTGACTTACCATACACTCCCAGGAATCCTAGTAGATTTACGCAAAGATTCTTCGACAGATGCATCACATCAATTACGTTGCGAACCTGTAAGACTTGCCAATAAGGTAGGTTCCATAATATAGACTTCTTCTTCCACATTGGAACATGTCCCTGGTCATCCTTGGGAACAGGTTGCCTACCGGGACCCTTTCCAAATACTACCTTCACATCCTTGATCATCGAGAACACACGCTTTCCATTACGAAATAGAGGCTTAGGACGAGTTTCGGGCTCTCCTTTGAAATGCTTCCCTTCGGTTCTTAGGGGGTGATTGGTTGGAAGAAATCGACGATGGCCCATGTATACGCACTTCTTACAGTGTTTCAAATAAATGCTATCGGTCTCATCATAACAGTGGGTGCAGGCCATGTATCCCATGTTCGACTGTCCCGAAAGTTTTGCAAGTGCAGGCCAATCATTGATGCATACAAAAAGCAAAGCTCGGAGGTTGAAGGACTCCTGTTTATACTCATCCCACACACGTACACCTTCTTCTTTCCAGAGTAGTAATAGATCATCCATCAAGGGTTGCAGGAACACATCAATGTCGTTGCCAGGTTCTTTTGGCCCTTCTATAAGCACCGGCATCATGATGAACTTACGCTTCAGGCACAACCAAGGAGGAAGGTTGAACATACATAGGGTCACAGGCCATGTACTATGAGCGCTGCCAAACTCACCGTACGGATTCATTCCATCAGTACTTAGAGCAAATCTTATATTTCTTGGGTTGTTGTCAAATTGAGGATACTCTCGGTTAAGATTTCTCCACTGGGACCCATCTGCTGGGTGTCTGATCATGTGATCCTCCTTACGGTCTTCTTTGTGCCACCGCATCAACTTAGCGTTATCCTTGTTTTTGAAAAAGCGCTTCAGACGTGGTATTATAGGGAAGTACCACACCAACTTTGTGGGAACTCTCTTCTTTACCGGCTGCCCATCAACATCACCTGGATCATCTCGCCTAATCTTATACCGCAATGCGCTGCAAACAGGACAAGCTTCCAAGTTCTCGTATTCACCGCGATACAGGATGCAGTCGTTAGGACATGCGTGAATCTTCTGCACGTCCAATCCAAGAGGGCAAACCATCTTTTTAGCTTCGTATGTTGTTGACGGCAGTTCATTACCCTCAGGAAGTATGTTCTTTACAATCTTTAATAGCTCACCAAATCCCTTATCGGTTACACCATTAGTTGCCTTTTATTTCAGCATCTCCAGCGTGGTACCCAACTTCTTTTGCTCCGGTTTGCAATTAGGGAACAACGGCCTTTTGTGATCCTCCAACATCTTCTCGAACTTTAATGCCTCCTTCACAGTCTCACTGTCTTTCTGTGCATCAAGTAACGCCTGACCTAGCTCGTCAGGTGGCTCCTCTTGTGCAACATTTGCTTCACCCTCGTCCATTGGTTCATCTTGAAAGCCACCTGCTTCATGAACCCATGCCCAATCTGGAAGATTGTTATCACCATCGTCATCTTCTTCATTATCTTCCATCATAACTCCAACTTCGCCGTGCTTAGTCCAAAGACTATAGTTACTCATGAAACCATTCAAGGCTAGGTGATTCCATAGAGTATCTCTTTTTCGGAATTCCTTTTTATTTTCGCAAACACTGCATGGACAACACATTAAACCCTTTGGCGACCTATTTGCCATTGCCGCTTTGAGAAAAGAATCTAAACCCTGAATCCACGCCGAGGTGCTCCGGCTTCCGTGCATCCATTGCCGGTCCATCTGTACAAATTAAAAAAAATCATGCTCATTATCCCTAAAAACAGGTTACTATGAAGTAATTCAAAAAAAATGTAAATGTGTCATAGACCACCTATCTAGTAAATTTAAACTAAATAGCAAAATAAATTGGCACAATAACATATAGACATGTCACCATGAAATAATTCAAAAAAACTCATTCTAAATGTGTGATAGTCAAACTATATAGTAATCATTCTCTAAAAAACAACAAATCAATTCTACCTTGCTCAAATTAATGAACAAATTAATTAATCATGCTCATTTTTCCTCATCCTTAAAATCCTTAGAATTTTGCATAATAACATATACACATGTCCCCGTGAAATAATTCAAAAAAATTACTCTAAATGTGTCATAGTCAAACTATCTAGAAAACCTTCTCTAAAAAGTAACAAATCGATTCTATTTTACTCAAATTAATGAATAAATTGGAAAATTATGCTCATTTTTCCTCAACCTTAATATCACTATTTTCTTTATCTAGAAAGCATGAAACAAAGAATAAACACCGTGAAAGAAGAGTGGAAGAAGCTACTAACCTTTGGTGCACTTGGATGGGTGAAATCCTCACAAATTTGGGGGAAAATGGGCAGCACCTCCCCTCTAACACGCCATGAGAGAGAGGAGGAGCTCGGCCAAATGAAATGGTCGGGCTGGGGAAGAAGGAGTGCCTGGCTTATACGGGGCAAGTTAGTGCCGGCTAGTGGATTTAGCCGGCACTAAGTGTGGACATTTAGTGCCGGCTAGATTTACCAGCCGGCACTAACATGCAATTGACCAAGTTAGTGCCGGCTAGAATCACCAGCCGGCACTAACGTGTATTTTGACCATTGTGGCAGACGGGCTGACCGTTGGGGGATGGCACGTTAGTGCCGGCTGGAGTGTCTAGCCGGCACTAACGTACCCGCTTTGTACGGTTCATGCACGTTAGTGCCGGCTCCTATTTGACCGGCACTAACGTGCTGGTACCAATGTGCGTTTCTCCAACAGTGTATTGAACATTTGCTCAGCATTAGGGGTGGACTAGGACTATGGTTTTCTCGTAAATTTAATTTATGCAAGAACCTTTTGATAGTTTGTATTGTTTGCATTTCTTTTTTTTGTTGAACCAAGCTTTAGAAATGTCATTGTGGATTCCATATAATTTAAAACATGTGAGGAACTTAACAAAGAAAAAATGGGCATAAAAAGATCGCAACATACTAAATTTTTTTAACATAGAAAAACAACAAATTTAAATATTAAAATTTCCTTGTGGTATCTGCATATAGACGAATCATTGTCACCATAGATAATCTACTAAATTGTAGATGGCAAGGATATTCTAGGGAATTGTTTCTGTACTCATAGTGAATCTTTACTGTATTTTTTCTCAATGACCTTATGCCAAGTTCATTTAGCATGCGCACATGTGATGTAGAGCTTGGAATAAATTCTATTCTACTATTGAAAAACAGAAAAAAAAACAAAATTCCATAACTTTAAAAACCATTCCAGAAGCAGCTAAATACTGCTACTCCACTTGCATCTAGAATTGATAATCATTTCCACAAGCAGTAGGTTCTTAAGATCGCTGTCTCTATAGAAACACCACCCCCTAAATGTTGTTGGACTCAATAAGTATCAGCCATATGCACCGTATGTAATGTAAATGTTAGAATAATCTTTTATTCTATTATTGAAAAACAAAAGGAAAAGGTTCTACAGTGTCTTGGAAAAAACATTAATTGCTCCTCACATCACATTGATCACAGTCGTAAGCGAGAAGACAAGTTTTTTGTTTTTGTGAATCAGCCCAAGATAGTGCCAATTTCATTGAATGGTGAAGAGTTTTTGGTGCAACCGTAAGGGCAAGGGGCAAATAATTGTAGAAAAAAATTAGATAAAGGATTATACCAGCCTCTATATCCACCTCGTGGATATACATGGCTAGTACACAAATTAGACAAGACATATATGGGTTAGCATATATGTGGCCTTTACACGTACAATAATAATAAATATATACGGTATAATAATAAAGCATTTTGTTCTTATTTGCAATCATGCACGTAATAAGATATGTACAATTGAAAACATGTACATGACGCATAGCACTACGGTGACCGAGTATAGTAGACAGGGACACATAGATAGTTTTTTTTTCCCTCATTATTACTAGTACTAGCTATAAGAATGGCAACTTAATTTGCAAGCAAAGAAATAAAGTTTGTTCTAGTAACGTAACAATCTGAGGGTAAAAACAACGCACGCGCCGAGAGCGTGGAGGTGAGGAAACGTGCGCTCGTTGGATCTCGAGACCAAATGACCAAACAAAGTTACTCCTCGCTAGTGCAATTTACCTGCTTTGTCCTTGAGCTGTATAAAGCAGGCCACGATCGAGAGCGACCTTTTAGTGTGCCCCTAGGGGCCCCCGGCCCATCACTTTAGCACACGCATCCCACAATTCTCGCGCACCATTTGGCGGTCGTGACTGTTTGCCGCAGAGCTAGCTAGTGCAGGTGCAGCAACTAAGTAGAGACTAGCTAGAGAGCCAGCCGCTTTGTTGTCGGCCGCCGTATCTTGCTTTCTACTTTTAGCTCCCGAGTCCCGTGATCCAGCATGACCGATGGATGATGAGCTTGCTTTGCTTGCTTGGAGTATAAACATACCACCCATCCAGATACACACACATACGCCCAGCTTTTGGGGGGGGGGGGGGGGGGTGATTTGTATACTTATAAACATGGGCTTTTCGAGACCCTTCCGGATGGCAAAGTTGGCCAGGGAGACTTGTCGACCAATGCTGCTTCGTCATCACACCCATCGATCGCATAGAAATATATACGCGGCGGATGCTTCGTTTCACCGCACGCACATTAACATAGTCCCCGGCGTCCGCCAGATCACGCCGCGGAAACCACTAATCAAAGGCCCGAATAATGGGATGCCGCCTACGTGCACCGGCCTAGAGTAAACGACATGCAACCAGACACGGAAAGCAAGCTCACGCCGATCCAATAGGCCGTAGCATGTACTGCAAGGCTTAGCACATATAGCTAGCTAGCTAACCGGAGATGATATATATATATATATATATATATATATATATATATATATATATATATATATATATATATATATATATATATATATATATATATATATATATATATATATATATATATGCGCGCCGGGGGCGGTCGAGCTGGCCTTGTCCCGGTGGTCCGGGCGCCGGGCTTAGCTTTATGCGCTGCCGGAGTTGGCGACGCGACTAAACAAGGGGGGCGGCGTGGTCCTGGGAGCGGGCGCGCGACACCTGTCGCCGGCGTGAGCGGCCAAAGCCGCCGCACCCACGCCAGGCGACGGCGATGCCCGCATAAAATAACCCCCCGGCGGCCCTGCGCGCCGTACGTGCTCGATCGCTTGCCCGAAATAGCAGCCACGTTATTATACGGGCGACGTCGCTGCCCCCGCGCGGCATCCGATCGCCCGGGGCGCCGGCGGGTGGCGCGTCGCCATTGGCGGGGTGCGTTGGGCACACCGTGCCCAACGGCGCGGCGCACCATGTACTGCGGGCACATCAGCAACAAGGACGTCTACTAGTTGTTTAATTAACCAGCCTTGCTGATGCACCGGGTGATGCGATTGTTTGGTGCTAATTTTCGTTGGGTGATTAGTAGCTAGGGTGACGAGGCGATGAGGTCGTCGATCGATGCCAAAGATGGAGCGCTCTATACTACTAGTACTACGGCTGGCTCTACGCGATGGGATGAGGCGTGTACGTGGAGGGGCGGGCGGGGGACCGTGCCAATACTTAAATCTCGGGGGGATCTAATGATGTGCTGAATTAGCATAAGCGCATCATTCTTTGTTGGAAGTCACGACGAGGAGGTCTCTCGAAGGGGGTAAGCCTCCAAAAGGGTTTTGCCTGATTATTCCCCTTGTTAGGTGCGGTCTTCCAGACTTGCCCTCCGGCAGTAGTAGATCTCTGGCATACATATACTGGCGCTGGCGCCCCGCCGCCGGGGACTTTATTTGACGGCTGTACGCCAATATTTTACTTTCACCAAGGGTGCGTTTAGTTCTCAAAAATTTTCACCTCCCCTTTAAACACATGTATGAAGTACTAAATGTAAATAAATAACAAAACTAATTACACAGTTTGGATGTACATGACGAAACGAATCTTTTAAGCCTAATTAGTGCATGATTAGCCATAAGTGCTACAGTAACCCACATGTGCTAATGACGCGATCAAAGGCCTCAAAAGATTCGTCTCGTGGTTTCCAAGTGAGTTCTGAAATTAGTTTTTTAATTAGTGTCCGAAAAGTCCTTCCGACATCCGGTCAAAGTGCTGATTTGACCTCCAAAAAATTTTGCCGGGGGAACTAAACGCGCCCCAAGTTCGCAATAGCTCGTCATCAAACTGTCACTTATTATGGCCTGCTCGGCTGCAGTATACGTACTGCAGGTTGCCCCTGGCTCTATCAAAAATAATCACGTTTCTACCATCTGGCTAATCAGGCCAATTAATTATGCCGTCAGGCAGGCCCATCACGGCATCACCCATGGATATGTTTGACCGGTCAACCGAGCTAGCTGGACGGACGGACTAGACCTGACCAGCGCTGATCCCCGGCCGATAGATATATATGATCTCGATCTGTAAGGGTGTTGTTTGTTTTCTCCACGCTATTCCATTCTTAAAAAAGAATCTTGTATGCATGGTGTACTAAATGAGGTCTATTTGCAAAATTTTTTCAGGGATGGGTGTAACTTTTCGCGACGAATCTAATGACGGTAATTAATCGATGATTCGCTACAGTAACCATCCTCTAATCGCGCGGTCAAAGGCCTCGTTAGATTCTTCAGGGTCACTAGCGCGGGGTTCTGAAGTTGGTTTTGTAAACTGACTTTGTTTGACATCGTAATTAGCGGTCAAACTATCATTATTCACTAACACGCTGCAAACCAAACGAGACCAAGGATTTCTGGCACGCGCGCCGCAGGACATATATGCCCACTACTATCACTAGTTGCTAGCTAATGAGTAATGGATAGGGGTACGTGTATTTAGATACCACTCTGCTACACATGGACAGAGCTGCGCTAGTGTCGTGTGCTACTCTTAATCTGTCGCCTTTTCACCCCGACGGCGACACAGCAGAGATCGACCAGGCGATGATCGGCCGGAGACACAGGAGCAAGCGACATCGATCCGTCCCGGACAGGGCCCTTTCTTTGCACCAAAGAAAGGGGACATGCATGATCGCAGATACATGTATGTGCCATCCTATATATATTAATTATTTGTTCCAATTAACCGCGTGCCAGCTCACCAAAATGTTGATCGTCGAATCGACCAGGTACGGCGCACGCGCGCGCGTCGATCATGTCGCCTGTGTCATCGTGTGCAGATTAGCCTGCTGGGAGAGATTAGTTTAGTCCGTTTGTGCGTCGGAAAGCGTGACCACGATCGCCATCGCCATCGCTGCTACAAGTACGATTGCCATCATAGCTCGAGCGTCAGTTTGTTCGCACTTGATGCAGGTGTGATCCAAGTGCACCACTTGTTGAGTTGTTGGCATGCAGAGAGGCAGTTAGCCACGCGTCGGCTTTCTGGAACCCTCGGCCCGGCCGGAAGATGTGTATTTTGTAGTGTGGTTCTGGCGCCCAGGGGACACAGAGGATAGATCAGGCAGCCAAGCTAGCTAAGATGCTGGATGGAGATGGCAAAGGTGAAGCTGTATGCTAATACCTGGGTATATGTTAGTTTAACTATGCTAATGCCTCTATGTTTTGTAGATGCTTGTTTGGCCTGTGGAAATAGCCAGTTGATTTCGGCTGACTTAATAGTATTCTGTGAAAGAAAATAAACTAAAATAAATCTAAATAAGTCGAAAGCAGATAAGTCGGAATAAGGGCGACTGAGGTGCTTAAGGCACGAATCTTGTAGTTTTGAACCAAGAACTAGAAAGAAAAGGAAATTAAACTAACAATTGTTAAGGAGTTGCGCCAACATACTATACTACAGGGTACACATATTGACATACATACAGTAGAATTTTTCATTCAGGCCTCGATCAGACAGCCGTTTTTCTTTACTACGTACACATCTTTGATTTGTGAATGATCGAAAGAGCACACTAGCTATCTAAAATTCTAAGGCACTCTTTTACTCCTCACTTCTCTTTACACCTGGCCCTAAGGGCGCGCTTTCGCGGCAAGAAATAATTAAGCGCGCGGTAACTCGCCCGTGCCCGAGCCGAGGTCCAAGAATTTACCGCGGGTCCGGGCCGGGGGCAATTGGGGAAACCCGGCTCGACAGCCGGGCTAGTGCCTAGTGGAGCATGGAATTCCCCCTGACAGCGACGCGCGGGGGGTCTTTGGCGAGCGACAGGGGAAGCGGAACGGAGCCCCGCCGCGCCGGTGCCCGATATATACGCGGCAGCGGCTCACTCGCCCCGTGCCCTCTCCTCCTCACTCGCCGCAGGACAGGCAGAATCCGAGCAAAGGGAAAGACTTTGCTAGCTCTGCCCCTCCGGCCAGCGTACGATCGAGCTACCTGCCGCGGGCCTGCCCGCACAAATATCTCCAAGGAAACACCTAAGAACAGCGCCCCTTCGAGGCAAGAATCAGCAGCAAGCTCCCGGCGAGCTGAGCTTTTCGTATTGCGCTAGCTAGCTACCAATGGAGGCGGCGCCGCTGGGCTGGGGACGGCTGGAGGTGGACGGGTGGAGGAAGGGCCCGTGGACCAGCCAGGAGGACACGCTCCTCGTCGAGCACGTCCGGCAGCACGGCGAGGGGCGGTGGAACTCCGTCTCCAAGCTCACAGGTACGCTACTGCCGATTTCAAGAGCAAATTCGCCTCCTCCCTTTTGTTAGTTTAATTTTCTTATTGGTGATCGATCCACTTGATTTCAATTGTGCGGTTTTTTATTTTGGGTTCCCCAAGTACGAATGGAACCCTGGCTCTTTTCACCAACAAACAAGCTAAAAGCAGCTAAACTTATTGCAACTTGCGAATGATTGAGCTCGCAGCAAGTTGCGGCGGCGGCCGTCAACCAGGCACAGTACTACCGGTGTACGGTGTTGTACTTTTGAGCTTGTGTTTTGCCAGGACCCTCAACTGGCAACTTGCAGAGCTGTCCCAGGATTCCACCATGCACGATGCTGTTTGTCCCCTGCAATTTGCTGCTACTGCTATTGCTGCGAGTGTTCAGCTCACTCGCGAGTTAGCAAGAGGGAGCCTGCATGATCTATCTGTGAGCACTGAGCACAACGTAACCAATTATACAAAGTTCTATATGTCCAGTTTTTGGAATTCCGTCCAGTTCCATGAACCAACCAACTAGCTGTAAACATGTACAGTATGCGCCGTGGGCTACTGATCTGAACTGTGGTGTGGAACTGTGGATGCATAGAGTAAAAAGATACCCATCGTCACGACGTCACCGTCGTCTGATTAAGATCGTCAGATTACGGCGATCTTAATAATCATATGATGGGCGCATCTTATGCGTATACTTTCGATTCAGTTATATTCCTGTGCGTACACGTTGCAGACTTAAAAGTCTTATGAGAAGAGTGACGTGAAAGTGAGCGTATAATGGTAGTACAGGGTCGAGTTGTTATTGGATGCCCATCTCCGATCCATAACGACACTGTACCTGGGTTCGTATCAGTCCATTTTCAAGGAAAACTACAGCTATCTCATGCAAATCTTTTTTTCTCAAAAAAAAGTTGTGTTATCCTTCGAGTGATCGAGTTGGTTATTAGAATGATACTTAGATCATGAAAGCCGTCACTTGCTACCACTCAAAGTTAGTAAATTGACCGGCACCTGTCGGTGGACATGGGTGGCTGGAGCTGTTTGTCTGAGATCCTCCATTCTCCTTTTGGCCTTTTTGTGCTGCAGGTCTGAAGAGGAGTGGCAAGAGCTGCAGGCTCCGGTGGGTTAACTACCTGAGACCAGATCTGAAGCGAGGCAAGATCACGCCCCAGGAGGAGAGCATCATAGTCCAGCTCCACGCTTTGTGGGGAAACAGGTATAGTAAATTAGCACACCGATCAGGCGCCATGACTTTATTAGATATTGTGCACTGAACATGAAATAAACAAAGTTCCTCAACTAATTAAACAAGGTTCCTAGCCAGTGTTGATGTACTGAAAATTCTTTGCTTGCCACACGTGTATCGTGAGCAGGTGGTCGACGATCGCGCGCAGCCTGCCGGGCAGGACGGACAACGAGATCAAGAACTACTGGAGGACGCACTTCAAGAAGGGGAAGCCGTCCAAGAACATCGAGCGCGCGAGGGCGCGGTTCCTCAAGCAGCGGCAGGAGATGCAGAGCCAGCAGCAGCAGCTGTTGCAGCTGGCCGCCGGGCAGGTCGCCAAGGACGAGAACCAGGACGGCGGCGGCGCGCGCACCGGGGCCGATGATGACGACCGTGGCAGCGCGGTCGTCGACGACGCGTGCGCGGCGCCGTCATCGCCGGCGTTGGCAGCCGAAGCCGAAACCGCCGCCGGGCACCACCACCACGAGGACCTGATCATGCACGACGCCATGGACTTCATGTGCCCCATGTCGTGCGCCCTCCTCCTCCACGGCGCCGTTCACCAGGGCGGCGGCACCGGCAGCTGCTGCGGCTCCACGGCCAGCGACGAGTACGGATCCGGCGAGGAGGACGGCGCCACGTGGGGCAGCCTGTGGAACCTCGACGACGGCGTGGTCGTCGACGACGTCACCACCGCCGCCGGGGCGTGCACGTTCTGGTAGAGGGAGATTTGCTAACCCTGCTGCCGCATGCCTTCTACCAGAGCTAGAGAAGCTGTGATCGTCGTGTAGCGGTGGTGGCCTGGTGCTGGTGGATAAGGACGGAGCAACCGCTACCGTACGCCCACTTTGCAACAGCGGCACAGCTGCCGGCGCCTCAGCCGATGACACGTAAAAGCTCCCGGACGCTTTCTTTATGGGGAAACGTACACAGAACAAGTTTTTTTTCTCTGTCTCTCGCTACGTATAGCTAGCAATTAGCAAAAGCTCTCTGATCCATACCCTGAAAGACCGAGGGGATAAGAGGGTGACAAATTACCAAATTTGATATTGATTATTTGCAACCACGCATCATGCATGCAGCATTGAGTGTAAAGTGTGTATTACGTGCAGGGGCGGAGACAACACTGGGTCTAGGGGGCTCCAGCCCCCCTAAACCCCAAAAAAACCATGGAGCCCCCTTGAACCCCCCCCCCCCCCCCTCAATTTTTTGAGAAGAAAGGATGAGGAAGAAGAAAGTAAGAGAGAGGAAAAAATTAGCCCCTCTTCAACCATTTCTAGATCCGCCACTGATTACGTGTAATGAACAATATGATCTTCAGTTGTCACTAATGAGTCAGTCGTTATCTAGGAAAATCACTAATGAGTCGGTGTATCTGCATTATTATTCTGTTTTAGCAGTGTGCTTACCTTGCATGTGGAGGAGGTCTTTTCTGCCTTCTGGAGCGTATGACCGCGGCCACGCGTCCGAGTTCCCTCTTTTGTTCCGTTCGTGTGGGCGGCTGAAGCCCATAGCACAGAGCCCACAAGGCGTCAACATTTCAGGAAAGAAGGCTGTCATTTGACACGGCCCAGCTAGAAGAGCAGCCATCTCCTTTTCTCTTTTCATCATCTAAAAAAAAGTGAAGCGTTTGATCGATGAAGAGTTGATGACAAAGATCAACACTCTAGTTTTTTTCCGTTTGAAAAAGAAAACTCTAGTTTTTTGAAAGGGTTTGTAGACCCTTTAAAAAGATAGTAGTTTGCAAAATTTTCACAAGGATAATTTATTTTAGAGAAAACTTTCTATATTTGTATTTTTTTTCTAGACAGCTCATACACATAAAACTTATTAAAAAAAGAAACAACTCGTTCAAGCGGGTCTTGTAAAAATGTTAACTTAAACAAATACCATCAGCTAAATTTTGCATAAAAATTAAGTAATTCAAACACACGAAAAATTTTGTCTAGAAAAAAAAGAGGCTAAATGCATATCCATATGAATAATCTATTTTAAGTAAATATGATGAAGACAACTACAGGTGGCAAAATGGAAAAAATGATGGAAGTGAAAAGGGAAAAAATAAAGATAAGGGAAAAGGAGGTAGGCCCACAGGGTAGACAGATTGGTCTAGACTAGTATATTATCCGTGCTAATATTTTCTCCTAGTATATTGCTTGTCTTAATTGTAAGTATAATGCATTATAATACAATTATTGTGATGGACATATAGAAAAAGAAAAGTTAGGTTGATTTATAGGGGTAGATGTGTCTCATCATTCTTATATTTTCAAATTAAATGTTCAATAAAACCATTCGAGGGAGCGTTGATCAACAAATTCCGGTGCGGCCTTTATGAACACGAATTTATCAACTCGGTGTGAAGAACGAAGGTACACTGAGCTTCACCAATTCAAGATGTGCCATCACTTTCCTTCTTGTTCTATCGAAACGACCTACCATGAGATGCACGGAAACAGGGCACTGACGTTCCGCCTTCTCGCCGTGCAATCCTTCGAGGAGGAGGAGACAACACGATGTTCCTTTGCGCCTGCGTCTTGCCGTCTCCGTCTTCAACAGGGGCGGACACGCGTGGCCCCTGGTGGCTGCGCACGCGCGTCGAGGATGGCGAGAGGATGAGCACACCGGTGTTCAGACAGACGGCTGCTGACGGCCGGGACTGGAGGCGGCGCATCTCCGGCTGCTAGCGTCTTGAGAGAGCATTGTGCGTGCGAGACGCCTGCCATGCCGGCCGTCGCAGCGTCGCGCGGCGCCCAGCACTCGGTCGAGGTCGCCCCTTCTGCCTTCAGGAGCGTGGTGGCGGCTAGATGCAGGAGGGCGAGGCTCCCAGACGCTCACGAGGAAGTGGACGGAAGCAAGGGAGGCCCTGAGTGCTGCGGCGCTCCGACGAGCCGCGGAGGAGGACGCCCAAAGGTGGACGGTGTTTGAGATACCAATCGGGGGGACGGTATTTCATATACCGTCCACCCCCTTGGGCACCTACCGTCCGTCCGATAGGACGTGTGCGGCCAAGATTGGGCGCGTCGCAGGGGCGGCTTCCAAGTCAGGGGCTCGCGCAGCTTGCCGGTGGCCGCGGTGGGTCGGTGGCTCGGAAGAAGGGAGAAACAGTGGCTTGCTCGCTTCTGCGGCGATGACGGCCGGCAGGGTGGTGCGAGCGCGGCCAGACATGTTCGTCGAAACGCCGCACCGGTGTCCGACGAGGCCTGGTGCTTGCCCCGGTGCCGTGCGGCGCGCTCACCGGACGCGCCGCCTGAACTGGAAGGCGACCAGAAGCTGCCCGCGCGCGTGGAGTCGGGCAATCGGCAGCAGCTAGCCGTGAGCCTGTCCACAGCGCGGGCGCGCGGCTCCTACGAGCAGGGCGTGCCGTCGGGGGAGCTCTGTAATCTGTGTGCAGGGAAGACGTACGCGGGCGCGGGTGGGTCCAATTGGCAATCTGCCAAATCCTGAATGCCCTGACGAGTCTCACAGATCTTCCAGCTAATCAAGAACAGGGCGGTGCAGCTCTGCAGCCACGGTGCTCCGTGCAATGCGGCCATGCACTCTGATTTGCGAGGCAGAAAGATGACAAGTGTGAGCAGAGTGCCTTGCACCTTCGATCGGAGAAGCATTGCACCTTCGGTCTGATTTGCGAGGCAGAGAGATAAGGAGGAAGAGGCGACGAAGACAGCTGCAGGATATGGCCGGAACGCGGCGCTGCACCGGGCCCCCGGCCAGCCACGGCAGGCGTGCGGCATGAAGCAGAGCAGGCGGCCTTCGATTTCCCTGCGACCCCCCGCGGTAGTCGTTGTTCGATCACCATCCTCGCGTGCAAGATCCCGCGGCACGAAGCTTCCAGGATCATGGGGAGGGTCGCCAGGGACAGCCAGGGTGCGGCGACGCCCCGGCGAGCGGCGGCGTGAAGCGGCCACGGCGTTTCATGCGACACCGAGGGTGGACGGTATTTGAAATACCGTCCACCCCCCGGGTAGCATTGCAGCCGTCCGATCGTATTTCCGCGGTCCAGATTAGGCGTGGCATCGTCAAGCTCACCTGGTCTGAGGCGCAGGGAAGGCGGTAAGCAGAGGGGCCTGCTCGCCCGATCACTTGGTGGCGGGGGAAGGTTGACGGCGGCGGCGACCCGACGCGTGCTTCTAGAGATAGGTCACAGCCGCTAGCCTCGGCAGGCCTGGTTCTGCCGCCGCCGATGCCGGGAGCTCTGGTCGCCATGGGTGGGGCACGGATGGTGTCCATCCATCCGGTCCAGGTTCGCCGAAATTCTCTGGCTTCTCTACACGAGCGAGCTTTGAAATGCTCCAATCCCTTCTGCACACGAGCGATCAGACCTGGCAGAGCCAGTCTATACGTCTGTTTCCGTGGAAGAAGAAGAATTGGATGCTCTCGTCACCTTCGGCACTCACGCGGGTTCTTCTTCTTGGTTGCTCAGCCCGGGCGTGCCGCGTGCTCAGGTCCAACACCCTCCTCTCGCAGCTGCAGCGGACGGCGGGCATGGCGACCGACAACGACAACCCAGCGGCGACGGGCGACACTCTTCGGGAGCTCGTCACGGCCTGCCGGAAGAGCAGCGCCATCCGCCGCCTCCTCGCAGGGGAAAGGAAACAAAAAGACTTTGTTTATACTTTATTATATGACAAAAAAACAAGAGGTTAAATGCATATCCATATGACTAAATCTGTTTTAAAGCAAATACGATGAAGACGACCACGCGTGGCAAAATGAAAAAAAAAATTGATTGAAATGAAAAGGAAAAATAAATAAAAATAGGGGGAAAGGAAAGAAAAGGAGGTAGGCCCACAGGGTAGACCGGTCTGCACATTCTTCCTAAGAATCGTCTTGTGGAAGGGGCGCAGTCGATCACGTCCCAGAACAGAAGGACGTGTTTCGTGCAGACCAGGTAGAAGTTCTTGTCAGGTGGTGGATCCCAAGTTGAACGTAGAAGGGCGAGTGTAAAATCTGAATTCAGCGGAACAAGTATTACACGTTGTGATCTTTCAAAAAAAAAAAAAACAGCGTGTTCGGTTGGACTGAAATGGGTAGCTGATTTCGCACTGTAGCTACAGTATCCTTGTGTGATAACTGTCACAATCTGGGCCTGTGCAACGGCCATCCGCCCAGCCAACGCCCATCACAAGCTGAAATATGGCACGCTGTATGTCGCATGTTCACTAACCATTTTGTTCACCTAATCATCATGATTTGAATCCTCAACTCCAATTCGGGCGTCTTTTTCTTCTTAATGAAAAAGCCACCTAATTCCTTATATGTTGGACATAGTTTTCCTCTCTCGTGCACCCGGCTACGCTGACAAAAAAAAGAAAACCATCTCGGCGCACGGTCGCATGACAAACTGGCAACCGATACGCATCGGGTCCTCAACTCCTCATGGGATCGCACATTCGCACGTTTGGATGCCACCGCCGCAACGAGATTTGCCTGGCGCGCGCCATGCCAGTTCTGATCTTGTCCCTTCTAAAAAAAAACCTGATCTTGTCCGTCCGGGATACCTTTTGCTTGCGGAGTTCAGAACTCCAGATGACGAGAGTCCCTGACCGATGGAGCCATGGCGGCGGACGCAGTCGCTTCGGCCTCGGCTCAGCCCCTACTCCGATCATGCCTTGCCTTGGCTCCTCAGACGCCTCGGAAACCAGCCTCGCGCGCTCCATGAAACTGTTAGGGATCGAGAAGGGTAGCGGGGAGGAGGAGAAGAACTGGAGTTCGGGAAGGCAGCAAGAATGTCGTGGCGGTGGAGGTCGGATTGATAGAGGAATAGGGTTTAGTTTGTTACATCAATTTCTGTCCATTCTCTCCTCATCTCTCAGTACATATACTAGCCTAGTGTACCCATTCTGGGCCGGTCACCTTGCTATTGGGCCGCCTGGTTCTTGGGCCGGTCTCCTGTGGGCCGGAGCTGCTGACACCCCCCTCTTCTTGAGAGCCGACTTGTCCCCAAGTCGGAGCCAGTGGGAAACGCTGACGTAGGGCTTCCAAATCCTCCCATGTGGCGAGAGACGCCGGCATCCCTGACCACTTGATCAAGCCTTGGAGCACGGGGTGATCACCAGCGGAGACGCGGCGCTGGAGAACACGTTCCGGAATGGAGAACGCTGCTTGTTCGTCAGGGAGGGAAGAAGAAACAACTTGATCGCCAACTGCCTGTTTCAGCTGTGAACACATGGAAAACAGGGTGAATGGTAGCCGAAGCAGGGAGATCCAACCTGTAAGCCACCTTCCCGATGCGCTGCAGGATCGAGTAGGGCCCAAAAAATTTGAAGGCAAGCTTCTGATGTGCTCGTGGCGCCAGTGAGGATTGGACATAGGGTTGGAGCTTGAGGAAGACTCGGTCACCCACTTGGAATTCCCGTTCCGAACGGCCCTTGTCAGCTTGGCGTTTCATGCGGTCCTGAGCGCGGGACAAGTGTTGGCGCAGCAGGCCGTGCATAACTTCCCTTTCTTGTAGCCAGACGGAGAGGTCAGGAGTGGTGCAAGCAGATGCCGCACTCAATCCGAAGTGGCGAGGAGCATGACCGTAGAGAGCCTCAAATGGTGAGCGACCCAACGAAGAATGCTTGCTTGTGTTGTACCAGAACTCCGCGAGAGGCAGCCAGGAAGACCATTTGGTGGGACACGCGTGCACAAAGCAGCGAAGATAAGTTTCCATGCATTGATTGACACGCTCGGTCTATCCATCGGTCTGGGAGTGGTACGCCGAGCTCATACGTAACTGAACACCAGCCAGACTGAACAATTCTCGCCACAGAGTGCTTGTGAAAATGCGGTCACGATCAGATATCAGGGATGATGGCATACCGTGAAGCTTGTACACGTTGTCCATATAGACCTTGGCAACCGTCAGAGCTGTAAACGGATGCTTCATGGGGATAAAGTGAGCGAACTTGGAGAACTTGTCAACCACCACGAGAATACAATTGGCAAATCCAGACCGAGGCAACCCTTCAACGAAATCCAAGGAAACCATATCCCAGGCACCGGCAGGAACAGGCAACGGCTGCAGCAAGCCGGGGTAGCGTGCACGGTCAGGTTTGGCTTGTTGGCACACTGTGCATGCACGGACAAATGCCTGAATAGAAGATTTCATCCCCGACCACGAGAAATACTGCTTGAGGCGACTGTAAGTGACTGGGATGCCTGAGTGGCCCCCCAAGGCTGAACTATGCATAGCTTCAATGATCTGGCGCTGCAGGCTACTGTCATGACCCAGCCAGACTCGGTTCTTGTGACGCAATATACCAGATTTCAGAGAGAAGTTGGGTACAGATCCTGGTTGGACAGCAAGCTTTTCAATCAATTCTGTTGCTATCGGGCCCTGTGCATAGGATGCAAGCACAGCTTCAAGCCACTGCGGGGTGCAGGATGAGACAGCAAGCAATGAGTCGGCAGAGGTACGCCTGGATAGAGCATCGGCGACCCTATTTTCAGAGCCTTGCTTGTACACAATTCTATACTGCAAACCCAATAATTTGGTGAAGACCTTCTGCTGCCATGGAGTATGCAAACGTTGTTCGTTCAGGTGAATGAGGCTCTTTTGGTCAGTATATATAATGAATTCCCCACATTGAAGATAATGGCGCCACTGATCCACTGCAATCAAGATGGCCAGATACTCCTTCTCGTAGACAGACAGACCCATGGTACGGGGGCCTAAGGCCTTGCTGATAAATGCCAAAGGGTGGCCCTGTTGGGTCAGTACTGCGCCCACACCAGAAATGCACGCATCAGTCTCGATGGCAAAAGGAATGGAGAAGTCCGGAATGGCCAACACAGGTGCAGTAGATAAGGCAGTCTTGAGGGTATTGAAAGCGCTGTCATGCTCAGAAGTCCATACAAACAGTGTGTTCTTTTTGAGCAAATTGGTCAGCGGTCGAGATATGATGCCAAAGTGTCGAACAAACTTGCGGTAGTAACCAGCCAAACCGAGGAAGCTACGAAGTTCCTTGACAGAAGTTGGCGGCGGCCAAGAAGTTATCGCGTGGACCTTAGCTGGGTCAGTAGAGACTCCCTGTGCACTCACAATGTGGCCTAAATAAGATATGGAACGCTGCGCGAACTTACACTTGGACAACTTCAACTTCCATTGGTCCTTGGACAGCCACTGGAACACTTGCCGAAGGTGATCCAGATGTTCTTCATAAGAGCGACTGTAAACCAAGATGTCATCGAAGAAAACGACCACAAACTTGCGCAAACCCGGTGCCAAGGTGTCATTCATAGCTCCCTGGAATGTTCCTGGAGCACCAGTGAGGCCAAATGCCATGACACGAAACTCATACTGGCCGAAATGCGTCTGGAAGGCAGTCTTGAATTCTTCCCCGGGCTTAAGTAGGATCTGATGAAATCCTGCCCTCAAATCCAAATTGGAAAACCACGACGCATTGGCTAGTTCGTCAGTCAACTGATCAAATATCGGCACCGGAAACTTGGACTTGGCTGTGAGTGCATTCAAGTGACGAAAATCCACACAGAAGCGATAAGACCCATCTTTCTTCTTGACAAGCAACACCGGGGACGAGAACAGACTGACACTTGGTTGAATTAACCCTTTATCAAGCATCTCGGCCACTTGCTTTTCAATCTCATCACGAAGTGCAGGAGGGTAGCGGTAGGGTCGAATGTTCACGGGTTGGGCACCAGGGAGCAGAGGAATCTCATGGTCACACGCCCGAGAAGGAGGAAGGGAAGTTGGCTCGGCAAACAATGAGGCGAACTGACCAATCAAGTGCTGGACCTCAGCAGGAAGAGTGGGATCAGAGGACTGTAATTGCTGATTAGAATCGCTGACCACACAGAGTTTGAAAGCATCTAGGCCCCTAATTCGAGTTTTGGTAATTAATGACAATGGTTTGTGGATTAACGATTTCATTTGAGAAGATGAGTATAGGTTGATTCACGGATGAAAGATATTTGGTTGTGAACGTATGGAGTTTTGGAGATGATGAGCAAAGCTCGGGCTCAAGGCAAAGGTATAAAATAGGGCTTTTATATTTTACCGGTCACAGGGCGTTTAGTGGATGAAAAGTGACCGGATTTGTTGGATAGTTAGCCGTACTATCAAGAGGGGTTATGTACTCATGCTTGACGGGTCTTTAGTGCCATTTTGCTCAAAATGTCTAGTTGCATGCATGAGGGCTAACGGCGTTTTGAAAAGTTTTGAAATAGACTAAGTTCGAGAGCTTACTGAGTAACGGCGGACAGTCCGCGCCTGTGGGGCGGACAGTCCGCGCCCGTTCCAGAGAGCTTGCAGAGACTCTGGTGGGCTGGCGGACAGTCTGGCCCATAGCGGCGGACAGTCCGCGACCGTTCCAGAGAGCTTGCAGTGTCTCTGGTGGGCTCGCGGACGGTCCGGCCCAGGTGGGCGGACGGTCCGCCACTTTTTTTCAAATATGTACCAGAGAGAATGTTTCTCTGGTTTGGGGTCAAAAGTTAAACTGCGGACGGTCCGCTCCTGAGGCGCGGACGGTCCGCAGGCTAAACTCAAGTTTGTTCCAGAGACGTTGTTAGTCTCTGGTGGGTTGGAACTCTTAACTGCGGACGGTCCGCCACTGGGGCGCGGACGGTCCGCCAGGGCTTAACGGCTAGTTCTGACATGCATTTATTGCACTCTGACTCACTGGTTTATAACGGCGGACAGTCCGGTTTTTGAAACGCGGACGGTCCGCAACTTCGCAGAAAAGAGTGTAACGGCTATTTTTTTGAGGGGTGTCTATATATACCCAATGCCCGGCCATTGGGAGGCTCTCTTGGCCATTTGGATAGCATTCTTGACACATTAGAGCTAAGGCATCCCTCTCTCACACACACTTGCTTAGAGATTGCATTTTTAAGAGTGTGAGAGCTTCCTAGTGCATTGCATCAAGAGTTTGAGCTTTGTGGCATTAGGGAAACTTCAAGCAAGCGTCATCAACTTGTTACTCTTGGGAGTTGCCGCTCCCTAGATGGCTTGGAGAAGTGGATTTCGTGGAGCACCTCCAAGGAGATTGTTGAGGAGCCCCGATTTCGGTTGTGAGAGGTCTTGTGCTCACCTCACCGGAGTGGTGAAGAGCAACTCTAGTGGAATCGAGGTGTGGAGCGGTTCCTTGATTCAAGCCGGCTCAAGATCAAGAGGTTCTTGATAGAGGAGCGGTTGATTCTTGGAATCCACCTCAACGTGGATTAGGGGTGACCGGCAAGTCATCGACACCACGGGATATATTCTTGTGTCAAGCTCGGTTACTACTCTTGCTCTCTTTTATTCTTGTCTTTACTTTGAGCAATTTACTTTACTAGAGCTTGATTTGTGTCTTGCCACCCTAGGTTGCAAACCCATCTAGAGATAGTAATAGCATGACATAGGGCTTTCCTTTGTTACTAATTAAATTTCTCTAGTGTTATTGGTTTTAGATTTTAAACCGCCTATTCACCCCCCTCTAGTCGGTGTTCTTGATCCTACAAGTGGTATCAGAGCTAAGTACTCCTTTAATTGCGGATTTAACCATCTTAGAGTAGAACAATGACTAGTGATCATGGGATTCATGTTGGGAAGCCACCATTCTTTGATGGGAACAACTATGATTATTGGAAGACTAGGATGTCGGCTCATCTCAAAGCCATGAGTAGAAACCTATGGAGAGTAGTAAATGATGGATATGTCATTTTGGACCCAAAGAGTTTGACACCCCTAGATGAGGAAAATGAGACACTAAATGATCAAGGGGTTAATGTGCTCTTTAGTGCTCTTGATGTGAATGAATTTAATAGAGTCAAGAGTCTCACAAATGCAAATGACATATGGAAGAAGCTCATGGAAATTCATGAGGGCACATCAACCGTGAAGGAGGCCAAGTTATATTTGCTCAAAGGGAATTTTAGTGAATTCACCATGAAGAAGGATGAGAGTATAGCCGAGATGTTCAACCGGCTAAATGACATTGTGAATGACCTCAAGGGACTTGGATTTGAGGTACCGGATGGGGATTTCAACCACAAGTTTCTTAGATGTCTTCCGGAAAGATATGACACAATTGTGACCTTACTTGTAAGGTCAAATGTGAAGACCGCAACTCCCACACAAATATTGGGAGAAATTCTCACCCATGACATGTTCAAGAAGTCTCAAGATGAAGCTCATGGTGGAGAAATTGATGTGAAAAAGAAAAGTGTGGCATTCAAAGCTCAAGATAGCAAAAATGAAGAAGAAAGTGGGTGCCAAGAAGAAGAATCGGATGAGGAGATGGCTCTCTTTGTCAAGAGATTCAATAGAATGATGAGCAAGAAGAACTTTGGCAAGAGAGGTCAATCATCAAGAAAAAATCCTTTTGTGGACAAGACTTGCTTCAATTGTGGTGAAGTAGGTCATATCATTGTAAATTGTCCAAACAAGAAAAAGGACAAGAAAAATGATGAAAAGAAGAAGAAGAAGTTCATCAAGAAGAAAAAGAATGGCCAAGCATATTTTGTTGAATGGGATTCCGATGCAAGCTCCGATGATGATGATGATGATGATGATGATGATGATGATGATAAGCCATCTAAGGGAGTTGCCGGGATCGCCATCAAGGAGGCTCCATCACTCTTCTCTACGCCACATTGTCTTATGGCAAAGGGTGGTGCAAAGGTACAACAAGATGGTGAACTTGATGAACTTTCATATGATGATCTTGTTGAAATGCTTAATGATGCCGATGAATTCATGACAAAGGAAAAGGCTAAGTTGAGGGACTTCAAGTTGAAGTTTACTTCTCTTCAAGATTCCTATGAGGAGCTAAAGACTTCTCATGAGAATCTCAAAGAAACTCATGAGAAGCTTGAGGAAGCTCACAATACCTTGCTTAGTCATGAAAGAAAAGCAACATTGAGCATTGGTGTTAGTTGTGATTTAATTGATGATAAATCTTGTGGCTCTAGCTCTACTAGTTCTTTGTGCACCAAACTAGACAACTCATATTGCAATAAATCTCTCATTATGGAAAATGATTTGTTAAAGAAAGAGGTTACTTGCTTGACTAATGATTTGAGAAAATGCTATGATAGTAGAGCAAAATTTAATCATTGTTGGGCAAGCCAAAAGTTCACCTTGAACAAGCAAGGGTTTGGATATATTCCTAAGAAAGGGAAGAAGGCTTTTGTGCAAACCAAAACTACCTTTGTGAAGAGTAGTGGCAAGCCATATTGTGAAAAATGCAAGAAGGTTGGCCATGTTGAGAAGAATTGCACCAACAAGAAAGTCATATCCTTTGATTCAAGTTACATGCTTATGAAAAATTCAAATGGCAATGTTAGTGCAAAATTTGTTGGGATACCTATAAATGGTGCTAAAAAGAATGCCATTTGGGTGCCAAAAGTCTTGGTCACTAATGTGGTCACTAACGTTCAAGGACCCAAAAAAGTTTGGGTACCTAAAAGAGTTACTTCCTCTTTGTAGGTGAATTACAAGTCCGGAGGAAGACATTGGGTGCTTGATAGTGGATGCACTCAACATATGACCGGAGATCAAATGATGTTTTCCTCTCTAGATGAGAATGTGGGTGGCTATAGTGACATCATCTTTGGTGACAATAGCCGGGGCAAAGTCAAAGGAGTTGGTACAATTCCTATCTCAAGCAATCATTCTCTTTCAAAAGTATTGTTGGTTGATTCTCTCAAGTTTAATCTCTTAGCGGTCACTCAACTTTGTGATTTTGGATATAAGTGTAGTTTCACTAAAGATGATGTTGTAGTGACTAGCTTGGATGGAAAAGATCACATCTTTACGGGATTTAGACATGAGGATGTATATCTTGTGGATTTTGCTACTAAAGAGGCAAACTTGTCCACTTGCTTATTCACTCAATCATCCTTGGGTTGGTTATGGCATAGAAGGCTTGGTCATGTTGGCATGAAGCAACTCAACCGTCTTTTGAAGCATGATTTAGTAGTTAGCTTGAAGAATGTGAAATTTGATAAAGATAAACTTTGTAGTGCATGTCAAGCCGGAAAGCAAGTTGCAAATACTCATCCCACTAAGAGTGTCATGTCAACCGAGAGACCATTGGAATTATTGCATATGGATTTATTTGGTCCTACAACATATAGAAGTATTGGTGGAAATTGCTATTGTCTTGTGGTAGTAGATGATTACTCAAGATATACATGGGTTTTCTTTCTTCATGACAAGGCCGATACATATGACACTTTCAAGAAATTCTTTACAAGGGCCGAAAATGAATTTGAGCTTAAGGTGAAGAAAGTAAGGAGTGACAATGGAAGTGAGTTTAGAAACACAAGAGTTGAGGAATGGTGTGATGAGAAAGGAATCAAGCATGAATTCTCAACCAAGTACACTCCGGAACAAAATGGTCTTGTTGAGAGAAAAAATAGAACCTTGATTGATATGGCAAGATCAATGCTCTCCGAGTATAATGTTTCAGATAGCTTTTGGGCCGAAGCAATCAACACGGCTTGTCATGCCTCTAATAGATTGTATTGCCATAGATTTCATAACAAGACCCCATATGAGTTGCTCATTGGAAGGAAGCCAAATATATCATATTTTAGAGTGTTTGGTTGCAAATGCTATATTCTCAAGAAGGGAACTCGGTTATCAAAGTTTCAAAGCAAATGTGATGAGGGTTTTCTTCTTGGATATTCATCTAATAGCAAGGCTTATCGGGTCTACAACAAAACACATGGCATTGTTGAAGAAGCATATGATGTTGAGTTTGATGAAACCAATGGGTCACACAATGAACAAGAAAATCTTGATGATGTGAGAAGTGATGGTTTGAGAAATGCAATGAAAAACATGTCAATTGGTGATGTTAGACCAAGAGAAGAAGATGAAGATGAAGATGGTTCTTCTATCTCTATTAGAGTTAATCCTTCAACTTCAATCTCAAATGATCAAGCACAACAAATTGTACAAGATTCAAGTAATGATGATTCTCAAGTACAAGATCAAGTTGGTTCATCTAGTGCACCTTCTTCATCAACTCAAGAACCCATTGTTCCTCAAAGAATTCATCATGTTCTTGCAAAGGATCATCCGGTGGATCAAATCATGGGTGATATTAGTAAGGGTGTCCAAACTCGATCTCGCATTGCTTCATTTTGTGAACATTATTCTTTTGTATCTTTTCTTGAACCTAACCGTGTAGATGAAGCATTGAAAGATCCGGATTGGGTGAATGCTATGCATGAAGAATTAAATAATTTCACCCGGAATCAAGTTTGGGATTTAGTTGAAAGGCCCAAGAATTATAATGTTATTGGCACTAAATGGGTCTTTAGAAACAAGCAAAATGAAGATGGAATGGTTGTGAGAAACAAGGCAAGATTGGTCGCTCAAGGCTTCACTCAAGTCGAAGGTTTGGATTTCGGTGAAACTTTTGCTCCCGTTGCTAGATTAGAAGCTATTAGAATTTTATTAGCTTATGCTTGCTCTCACAACATAAAACTTTTTCAAATGGATTTGAAAAGTGCTTTTTTAAATGGCAAAATTAGTGAACTTGTTTTTGTTGAGCAACCTCCCGGTTTTGAAGATCCCAAGAAGCCAAATCATGTATACAAGCTCTCTAAAACTCTTTATGGTCTTAAGCAAGCTCCACGAGCTTGGTATGAAAGATTGAGGGATTTTCTTATCTCTAAAGGCTTCAAAATTGGTAAGGTTGATACTACCTTGTTCACTAAAGATATTGGTAAAGACTTGTTTGTTTGTCAAATTTATGTCGATGATATTATCTTTGGTTCAACTAACCCAAGTTTTTGTGAGGAATTTGGTGAAATGATGTCTAGGGAATTTGAGATGTCCATGATTGGTAAATTGAGTTTCTTTCTTGGACTTCAAATCAAGCAACTCAAGGAAGGCACCTTTGTGTGTCAATCAAAATATGTGAAGGATATCTTGAAGAAATTTGGAATGGAAGATGCAAAACCAATCAAGACTCCTATGGCCACAAATGGGCATCTCGACCTAGATGAGGGAGGTAACCCGGTTGACCAAAAGCTTTATCGTTCTATGATTGGTAGTTTGCTTTATTTGACCGCATCTAGGCCCGACATCATGTTTAGTGTTTGCATGTGTGCACGATTTCAAGCCGCACCTAGAGAATGTCATTTGACCGCCGTCAAAAGGATCTTGAGATACTTGAAATATTCTCCTAATATTGGTTTGTGGTATCCCAAGGGTGCTCATTTTGATTTGGTTGGATTCTCGGATTCGGATTATGCGGGGTGCAAGGTTGATAGGAAGAGCACTTCCGGTGGTTGTCAATTTCTTGGAAGATCTCTTGTATCATGGTCATCAAAGAAGCAAAATTCCGTGGCTCTTTCAACCGCCGAAGCGGAATATATCTCGGCCGGAAGTTGTTGTGCTCAATTGTTATGGATGAAGCAAACTCTTCTAGATTATGGTGTGAAATTTGATGAAATTCTATTGTTGTGTGATAATGAAAGTGCCGTGAAGATTGCCTCTAATCCGGTTCAACATTCAAGAACCAAGCATATTGATATCCGCCATCATTTTCTTAGAGATCATGTGAACAAGGGTGATATCAAGATTGATGGTATTGGCACGAATGATCAATTAGCCGATATCTTCACCAAGCCTTTGGATGAATCTCGGTTTTGCAAGTTGAGAAATGAGTTAAATATCATTGACCTCTCAAATGTGGCTTGAAAACTAGCACATGTAGCATATGGTTCTTTAATGCACTTCTTGTTTCATTTTTATGATTTTTTGAGGTATTTTTGAGCCATTTATGAGTTTTCATGATTCTACTCGATTTATTTTTGAATTCTAGTTGAAACTTGCTCATATAAGGTGTTTGAAGGTTTTCATGCAAGATTTGAGATTTTTAGTTTTTTTATATGAGCAATGATCCCAAATTGGAGTTAGAATTGAGAAATTTGGCAGAATTCAGACTTGTCAGATTTTTAGTAGCGCGGACAGTCCGCGAGTTATGGGCGGACAGTCCGCCGTTCATGAGAATTGTTTACCAGAGGCTCTGCAGAGAAGTTGTCAACCGCAAAAATTCATTGCGGACAGTCCGCCAAAAGACCGCGGACGGTCCGCACATGTTGGGCAGAGGCAGTTCCAGTTAGTTACAGTGTAAAAATTTTCAAAGGCGGACGGTCCGCCAGATTACCGCGGACAGTCCGCGACTGGACAGAATTGTGGGGTCGGCCAGACTTACTTATATTGGACGTCCCCCTCACATCCCCCACCAAACCGAACACATACTCCAAAAGTGCCTCTCTCTTTCTCTCTCAAGCTTGTGGGGAAGACGACAAGGTCAAGCCCTTTTGGAGTGATTCCCGGACGGTCCGAGCACATCCCCGGACTCTTCTCAAGATAGTGCATCATGTCCTCGCGGTATTTCAATGAATCCCTAACTCTTGTTCTTGGATTTCTTAATTGGAAAGAGTTAGGGTTAGATGCATGCTCCGATCTATTTTTTGGCCATGGATTCTTGAAAATACTTGGGGGATCTTATTCCTAGTGATGAGGAGATGCTATAGTTTAATTTTGGTTGGTGGATTTGAATCGAAACTCAAAATGTGGGTGAATCAAAGATGAGGGCGATTTTGTGTTCCTGCGCAGAACAGATGGGTCGCGGACAGTCCGCCTGCTGGACGCGGACGGTCCGCCGTGGTAGTTCATGAACCGCGGACGGTCCGCGTTCAGAAGTGCGGACGGTCCGCTAGTATCAGATTTTTCAGATCAGTGCTGAATTGAGTTATATCATTAAGGATTCATTCTATTGCTTTAGTAATTGTTCTTATGGTTAAATCTTGATCTCAGGCCACCCCGGAAGATCATCAAGGTAGCTTCTAAAATCAAGAAGGCTATGTCTTCCAAAAGACAAAGAGACAGTGATGACTCGGATGATGTGGACTATGCTCCAAATGTCAGTGAGATGGCTGCAGCTTCTTCAGTAGGAGATGCAGGTGATGAGTCTTCAGAGGAAGAGACTGAAGGGGTTGATGATGATATTACAGATTTAATGGGGCTAGATCTACCTAGCCGTCAGTGGACTGCAGAGAGCTATGCCAATGCAAGAGCAGTGGATCAATTCAGCTTACCTCGTGACACCAACATTCTTTTCTTCAAAACCGAGGTACAAAAAGATGTTTACTTTGGTCATCTAGTTAAGAAAAATGTATTCAAACATCAGACCATTGACATAGGCTACATGAGACAACAACAAGTCATGACTGATCTAGTAGATAGATTTCAGCAAATGGGGTTAGCTAATTTTCTGCAGCATAGGTGTGATTGGAATGAAACTGTGATACGCCAGTTCTATGCCACCCTAGAGATCAACATGGTTGAGGAAACTTTTAGGTGGACAACTGGGAAAGGAACCTATGGTGCTACATTTGCACAGTTTGCTGAGGCAAATCAATTGGATTATAATTTCATCAATAGTGAGCAAAGCATGAATGTTGTGTTAGAAAACCCACTAGATGAAAATGACTACCCCATGTTCTATGAGCCTGCACATCTTGGAATTGCTAGAACTTTTGGGGGCACTCAGGGTCTGAGGCATCATCCTGCAGTGATCAATAAGATTGCTAGAGTCACATTCATGCCTAAGAGTGGCAACAAGGACAAGATTAGAGGACACTATTGGAATGTGATATCTCATGTCATGAATGGAAATAGAATCAATGTCATTGCTCTTATCATGGATCAGCTTGCAGATTTGAGGCTAAACATGGAAATGAACTTATATTTTGCTCCATATATTATGTCCATCATCAAGGTTAAGACTAGTTTCAGAGGGTTATGCGAAAGCAAACACACACCTTTCAGGCCATTCAAGAATGACAATGCTTTTCTCTTGAGGCCTCTGACTCCTTTCCCTGGAGATGATATGAATGATGAAGCACAGGGGCAAGATGATAGTGATGATGATGCTCATATGGGAGCAGCTGCACCTCAGCATGCCATGCCACCACCGCATCATCCAGCACAGCAGCAGTGGGCTCCTCCAGCTGGCTATTTTGACCCATACTTTGCATCAATGCAGGAGAGCATGTCCTCTCAGATTGCGGGGTTGGCTAGTCAGATGCAGAATCAGATGAACCTCAACTTTCAGAACATGCAGCAGCAAATGTTCCAGCCTATGATGGCTCAGATGCAGGGGTTTCATGAGAGTTTACACTCGGATATAGCAGCTCTTGACTCACGTTTTGAGGATTTGCCCTCTTCTGAGCAGTTTGAGCAGCTTGAGCAGAGACAGGAGCAGCTAGAGCAGCGCTTTGATGTCTTCAGCACAGCTTTCACAGGGTTTACTGACCACTTCTACTCAGTGTTTCCAGCTCCAGTGCCGCCTCCAGAGTTCTATCCGCACCAGCCGTTCTACCCACCGCCACCTCCTCCACCAGCCGTTTGACTTTCTTGGCAATTGATGCCAAAGGGGGAGAAGGAGCTTTGGAGTGCTTGGATCTAGGGGGAGCTCATGGACTTCTTATGGAGATCATTCGTTTTCGGCTTCCGCTTGCCTCTCATGTTTTATTTGTGTCTTTCATAAACTCTATTTGAGACTTGTGTTTGGATTTGAACCTTGGTTTGTAATGTGTGATGAACTATGTTAGTTTGTGCTACTCTTATCTATTTATGTTCATCTTGTGGTTGTGAGGTTGTGCTAACCATGCTAAACTTTCATATCATATATCTATTGTATCTTGTATGCCTCGATTTCCACTTGTAGGGAAAACTCTGTCAAAATTCTCATATATATATATATATGTGTGCTCTTGGTATTCATGAAAATTTATATGCACATATCAAGGGGGAGTTCTCTCTACTCATCGAACTTGGTGAATTTATTCATACCATATTCTGAAGTTTTCAAGAAAATGAGTAAGTTCTTCCAAAGTTCAATTCCAAGTCCACCTTATGCCTAGTGTATAAAGTTGACTTGAAAACTTTTATCACTCCAAAATTTAGTGTTGTCATCAATTACCAAAAAGGGGGAGATTGAAAGCATCTAGGCCCCTAATTCAAGTTTTGGTAATTAATGACAACGGTTTGTGGATTAACGATTTCATTTGAGAAGATGAGTATAGGTTGATTCACGGATGAAAGATATTTGGTTGTGAACGTATGGAGTTTTGGAGATGATGAGCAAAACTCGGGCTCAAGGCAAAGGTATAAAATAGGGCTTTTATATTTTACCGGTCACATGACGTTTAGTGGATGAAAAGTGACCGGACAGTCCGCGACCGTTCCAGAGAGCTTGCAGTGTCTCTGGTGGGCTCGCGGACGGTCCGGCCCAGGTGGGCGGACGGTCCGCCACTTTTTTTCAAATATGTACCAGAGAGAATGTTTCTCTGGTTTGGGGTCAAAAGTTAAACTGCGGACGGTCCGCTCCTGAGGCGCAGACGGTCCGCATGCTAAACTCAAGTTTGTTCCAGAGACGTTGTTAGTCTCTGGTGGGTTGGAACTCTTAACTGCGGACGGTCCGCCACTGGGGCGCGGACGGTCCGCCAGGGCTTAACGGCTAGTTCTGACATGCATTTATTGCACTCTGACTCACTGGTTTATAACGGCGGACAGTCCGGTTTTTGAAACGCGGACGGTCCGTGACTTCGCAGAAAAGAGTGTAACGGCTAGTTTTTTGAGGGGTGTCTATATATACCCAATGCCCGGCCATTGGGAGGCTCTCTTGGCCATTTGGATAGCATTCTTGACACATTAGAGCTAAGGCATCCCTCTCTCACACACACTTGCTTAGAGATTGCATTTTTAAGAGTGTGAGAGCTTCCTAGTGCATTGCATCAAGAGTTTGAGCTTTGTGGCATTAGGGAAACTTCAAGCAAGCGTCATCAACTTGTTACTCTTGGGAGTTGCCGCTCCCTAGACGGCTTGGAGAAGTGGATTTCGTGGAGCACCTCCAAGGAGATTGTTGAGGAGCCCCGATTTCGGTTGTGAGAGGTCTTGTGCTCACCTCACCGGAGTGGTGAAGAGCAACTCTAGTGGAATCGAGGTGTGGAGCGGTTCCTTGATTCAAGCCGGCTCAAGATCAAGAGGTTCTTGATAGAGGAGCGGTTGATTCTTGGAATCCACCTCAACGTGGATTAGGGGTGACCGGCAAGTCATCGACACCACGGGATATATTCTTGTGTCAAGCTCGGTTACTACTCTTGCTCTCTTTTATTCTTGTCTTTACTTTGAGCAATTTACTTTACTAGAGCTTGATTTGTGTCTTGTCACCCTAGGTTGCAAACCCATCTAGAGATAGTAATAGCATAACATAGGGCTTTCCTTTGTTACTAATTAAATTTCTCTAGTGTTATTGGTTTTAGATTTTAAACCGCCTATTCACCCCCCCTCTAGTCGGTGTTCTTGATCCTACAGAGTTGTACTAACACTTGGTCCGGAGTTGGTGGAGTAAGGCCTTGTAGCACCACCATTTGGTCCTCATACTGAATTTTCAGCCATTTCTGTTGCCAATGTACTGTCATCGGGCTGAAGGACTCCAACCAGTCCATGCCAAGGATAATGTCATAGGCTTTAAGAGGTAGCACCTTCAAATCAGTTTGAAAAGCCAGATCACCGATAAACCATAATGCCTGAGGAAGCACAGAGTGACAAGACAAAGTAGAACCACCAGCAACTTGCACAGAAACCGCAGTCGGCAAAGAGCAAATGCCAGATAGACGAGCCGCCAAATGGGCGCTGATAAAGGAAGCAGAGCTGCCAGAATCCACGAGCAAGGTAACAGGCAAATGCTGGATAGAGCCAGAAAGCTTAACTATGCGAGGGGCGTCGGACCCACTGACCGCGGCCTTGGACAGAGCCCGAAACAATTCTTCAGAAGTTGTTGGGCTGGACACTTGATACTCGGGGTGCTCGTCCTCCAACTGGAATAATTCCCACAACTCTTGAACCATGTGTAACTCCACTGTGGATGAACAAGTATGATCGCGGCTCCATTTTGAACCACACTGGTAGCATAGCCCCATGGCGCGACGATGAGCTCGAAGCGCCACAGCCTTGGCTTCGGGTGAGGAAGGGGCCCGAGCAGCATCCATTCCGCGGCGGTCGGTCGCCGGGGCAGGAACTGTCGAAGACGAACGTGGAGGTGGGGGCAGTGGCAAGGGACTTCTGGACGTCGGCTTGGACGCGAACGGCACCTCCGGCCACCTGAAATCCCGTCGGCGGGACTGATCGCCGACCTCTTCCTGCAATTCGGCAAGAACACAAGCAGTATCGAGGTCGTTTGGGCGTTGAACCAGCACGATAGAACGAATATCATCACGAAGACCATCAACAAAGCGTAAAGTGTAATAGCGGGGATTTGTATTGGAGGTGTAGGCTGAAAGCTGGTCCACAAGTTCAGTAAACCGCTGAACATAGTCAGTGACGGTGCTGGTTTGACGGATATGAAAATGCTGGCGGATCAACAATTCCTGCTGATCACGGCCAAAGCGGTCGTGCACAAGCTTACAGAAATCCTCCCACTCAATAGATGACACTTTACTCTCGACTGATTGCAACCATCGTGCGGCTGCATCATCAAAATACATCGTAGCTACTGGTACCCAAACGGATTTATCTATCCCGTGCATGTCAAAGTATCGTTCAGATCTAGACTGCCACAGCTTGGGATTCTCACCAGTGAACTTGGGAAAAGGGACTTTGGGTAGTTTGCCAGAGGCGATGTACATGGACGGCCCAGAGGAACTCTGAAAACGATAGGTGCTAAACTGACGAGGTTCAGGGATACGGGAAGGTAACTCGATGGGTGGAGGACGGGAAGGAGACGTACCCTTGACCGGGAGATGGGTGATGGTCGTGACCGACCCAAACCCAGGCTCCCGGTAGCGGTTCTCAACGCGGTGCCCATCGGGGCCGACGGCCGGGTTGCCGGCAGGTGGATGTGCCGCAGCTGCCACGGGGTTCGGCAGGATGCCCGAACCGGCTGGAAGTAGATCGAGAACCACTCGATCCAACTTGGAGGAGAGGGAGATCAGCTTGTCGGAGATGTCGTCGACGGCGGAGATCTTGGAGGTGAGATCTGCGACGGCGGAGTCGACGCCGGGTTGCCACTCCACGAGATTGTTGGTTGATTCCTCGATCAGCTTGAAGCGGTCGCCCAGGGACGCTTCCATGCTGTCGACGCGCGACTCCACCAGGGCGAATCGGTCGCCCAGCTTCTTCATCTCGTCGAGCAGGAGCTTCGAATTGGGATCCATGGCACCCAGGGATCTCTGGAGCCGGGTGTAGTGGTGGTGCGGATCCAGCCCGAGGCGCAGGACCGAATGTCTGATACCAGGTGTTAGGGATCGAGAAGGGTAGCGGGGAGGAGGAGAAGAACTGGAGTTCGGGAAGGCAGCAAGAATGTCGTGGCGGCGGAGGTCGGATTGATAGAGGAATAGGGTTTAGTTTGTTACATCAATTTCTGTCTATTCTCTCCTCATCTCTCAGTACATATACTAGCCTAGTGTACTCATTCTGGGCCGGTCACCTTGCTATTGGGCCGCCTGGTTCTTGGGCCGGTCTCCTGTGGGCCGGAGCTGCTGACAGAAACCGCACGCCGGCCGCGCGTTCCCGAGGCGATCACATCTCGCTTCGGAACGTTAGAAAGCCAACGTACAGGATACCGTTGAGCCCCAGCGACGCCGAAGAGCCGGCGCGCGCCGGAAGCAATGAAGCAGGCCGCGTCGTCGTCCGCGCCGTCCGCCGGCCCCCGCGAGGATGAGACTGTCGACGACGGCTGGGTCCTCCTCGATGCCGGCGGAAGCAGCGACACGGCGGCCGGGGCCAGGCCACCGCTGCGCGGCGGGAACAGGCCTCCAGCAGGCGCCCCGACGCCGTTCGACCCCGCCCCGGACGACCTCGTCGGACGGTACCTGCCCGCGCGCCGCGCCCTGCGGTGCGGCGACCTGCCGCCGCGGTGGTGCGGCGCCGGCGAACCGAGCACCAGGGTGACGATGGCACGGCGCTCCCGAGGAGGGCGGGTCCTGGGCAGTACGTGCCGGCGGCGCGCTACTGGGGCGTCACGGACGGCGAAGGCCGGGAACTGGGCTACCGGCGCCTGTTCCGGTACCGTGAGGACGACGAGCAGGTGTGGCGAACGTCGCGGACCGTGTGGTCCATGGAAGAATACGGGTTCGGGCCGGACTTCCCGTACGGCGAGCACGGCGGCGACCAGGAGCTGGTCGTGTACAAGGTGTACCAGAGGATGGCCAGACAGCAGGACGCTTGATCCGTAGCAGTTTCGCGCCGGGAACTGCTTTCGATATTCATTTCCATGGGATCAGTTCCGACAGTTCTGCAGGGTCAGAAACACTGAAATACTACAGTCCATGATCAGCATCGATCCAATGGCAGATGCACACATATTTCCAGCAGAAAGACGAACATCAAGAAGACAGGGTTCATGATTAGGAACTCATTACTATTAGCGCAGGCATGCAACTCGACTGATGTCTGAGCGGTTCAACAGGGGGACTAGACAGTCCTGATAGTACTTGACACTTTGACAGCACAAAGTTCAGGACCTGCGAACCATAGCCCCCTTATTTCATACCATACCATGGGAACAGTATAAACATGTCAACCAGGACAACTCTCAGATCGAGCTAAGCAGTGGCGGTTTTCTTGGAAGTAGAACCCTTGATCGCTCCAGCCTCAGTTAGCAGAGACACCAGCTTCCCATCATTGTTCAGTGCCATGGTATCTGCCCGAGAAGACACAACAACATGTCAGGTAACTTCAGACAAAGCAGTTAGTATGTGTGCAGTTTTCACATATATACAACTGCACAGTCACAAACAAATGAAATTAGATGAATTGGTCTGTAATAGCAGAAAGAAAAATGGCTCACCATCGCAGCCACCAATATGCTTCCCATTGATGAAGACATTTGGAACGGTCCTCTGTCCAGTCCACTCCTTGAGAGCATCCTGGAGCTCAGATCCATCACCTAAAGTAAAAAAGATTGATTCAGTAAGAGTTTGTTCTCCAAATCCCATGGTGAACAACGACATGCAGTTTGAAATATGAACTGAGGGGACTCATTTGCAATTGAAGCCTAATATTTCGGTGCGAAATATGTTATGCTCAAACAATTGGAACAACACAACAGAGATATCAATCTGATATGGTTACAAACTTACCACTTACAGCTTTGTTTAACCTGGTTTATATTAGTAGAGAAGACACCACTTAACAGCTAGCATTGTATTTGTCAGGTCATTCATTCTTAGTCATTTGCCAATTGCCATAACCAATGTTTCTCTACCATCTAGCCACACAATCTTATATTCTTATAACATGAAGGACCAGCCACAGCATCAAGTTTCATTAAAAAAAATCAAATGATAGTGCTGCTGTACTACACCCTTCATCTATAAAACCCCACCCCTGATCCCTGTAACCATTTTATAACTCAGCAAAACCATACAAAAGAAACATACCAACTTTCCCAATTATATCCACATGCCAAGCTAGCCTTCAGCAATAAGTAATATACTAATATCCATCATGCTCCCGGTACAACTAAGAATTGCACACTGAACCATGAGAGGAACAAACAAATTTAGGTGCACTCACTTTCCACATCCATCTCCATGGCCTTGAAGCTTGCTCCCAGCTTCTCGAACAGCTGCTTCACACGGACGCAGAAAGGGCAGTAAGACTTGCTGCAGGTAACCGGAAATGAGCATCAGCCACAGAGCAGGGGAAGATAAACTTCTGAAGAACAAAACTAAAAATCATAATTTGCAGAATTACTGACTGAGAATGAGGCATCTATAACACCAAATATAGTACCACTTCATTAACCTAAGAAACGCGTAAACTAAACCCTGTCTTCCATGCAGCATGTCGTGAAGTGCGAAGCTTAATTAATACTTAAAAATCGTATATTACAGGGCCATCAAGATATTTAGGGGATGTTTGGAAGCCGGGGGATGCCTGAGAAGCAGATGCAGTGAATTCAGCTGCATCAGAAGCTTGTAGTTCAAATTTTAACTAAATCATAAGGATCTGGATCACCTCACCCCATTCGAAACAGGCCCTGAGGGGGTGGGGGCAGGAGTTGGCAAGGTAATCTAAGAAATAAACCTGTATCAGTTTTCGAATTCCTTAGCTGAAGAATTTCAAGCTTGCAGGCACATTGGTTCTACACAAATAAGTTGGGTGCGGATTCAAATCCTACATTTTCCACAACGATCGGAGCAGATCTGCCAGGAATTACGTATTAAAATACCCTTAACGAAACTGACATACCTAAAATTATAGATTTAATTAAGTTCCTTGCATCACTCTTCGAAGATAGAGATGAATAACGAATATTCTCGCGGAGAACGAAAAAAAAAAGAGGAATATGCTCAACTCACGGCGGGCAAAGGAGGACTGAAAAAATTTCCAGTTCCCCTTTCCCCTTTTCATTTCCTCAAAATTACTCCTACTTCCGAAGGCTAATTAGCAGCGCGGGTTAGTTAATAGTAGAGACGGGGTAGAAGAGAAGAGACCTGAAGACGACGACGGGCGCGGAGGCGACGATCTCCTTGGCCTTGACGAGCGCCATAGCTCTGGATTCCGGGTTCGAGGACGAAGAGGAGGTGATTCCCATCTGCGCCCCCTTCCGCCTCGCCTCGTATTTATAGGCCCGGGGGGCGACGAAGAGCGGCGCCGGGTAGGAGGAGGTGGTGGTTGGGGTTCGGGAGGAACCCACACGCGAGGACGGTGTGCCGTTTGCGAGTCTCTAAAAATCAAAAAATAAAGAATTATAGTCATCTTTGTTTGAAAATGGGTAAAAAAATGTGTGAAGACGGCCGTCGTGTTTGGAGGGGGATGTCTATTCCTATTCCTAGCGCGCGCGAGGGCCAGCTCTGCTATCGCAGAAGGATTGCAGCACGCTCCCCCACCAGCCACGGAGCCACCTTGGCACCTGCTACATGCACAACATTTTCTTCTTACATACCAGTATTGAAAAATTATGAATACATTATATTTGGATGATTTGTTTAATTGGAGTAACTTGATGGTGAAACTAGAAAAAATTTGGTGTTCCACCCTAAAAAATATAATTTTTTCTAGAACAAATAAAAATGTTCATAAAAAGTAGAAATTGTTTTGAGAAGAAAACAAAATATTCCAAAACAAAACAAGTTGTTCTAGAACAAATAAAAATGTTTTATAAAAAAATATCATCTAAACATAGTCAAGTGTGGTCTAGTTTTGAACATTTTACCGAAAAAAACGTAACGGTGCAATCAGAACTTAATTTGAATAATTGGTTTGTGATGTAGCGCATTTTTTATTTGAGTATTGGTATTGTACGGAGTCCAAGGCACTTCAGCTCTGCGGCAAAGTGCTTTCTGCGATGGATCGGCGCCCGCTCACATATGCGACAAATAGAAATTGCCTGTTTGGAGGGCTAAATACTACCGCATATTAGCACTCATATTTTGGGTAAACTTAGCTCATCCTAATAGCATTTATGTTTATTTACACTTGTCTCTGTTTGGTTAGTTATAACTACTGCTAATTTGTTGTGAGAGAAAAATACTACTGACTAGCTAGTGGCTAATGCTAATTTGATGTGCTGGTTGGCTGATAAGATAGCCAAACAGAGTGGGTAGTTCTAAAGATTATCATTTTTATTTATTAGCACTTGGATCCAAACTTGAAATCGCCCCATCATTTCTCGATGATGAACAAATGAGGAGGCAGTTGGTCTGCACGGCTGCTGTTGACCAGCTTTGCGATGGAATAATTTCGGCTAGTCTACGCACGGGATATGAAACCATCACTGCTTCCTACGGAACTGGCAATGAAATTGTAGTACCAGCTGTTTACCGTATAGTCGGAACCTTTGATGCAAGAAAACGGTATGAATCTTGGACCTACATTGTACCCCTTGCAGACTTGCAGCTCAAGCGCGTATGCAGAAGAACGGAAAGGGACACCAATCCACCAAGCTCATGCTAAGTATATGGTCAGATAAAATTCTGGAAATTGGAAATAACATAGCGGACGGCTAAACTAGCAATATATTGTGTTCAATGCTGCTTTGGATTTGATGATCTTTGGACCGTTACTTACCCAACCATGAAATGTTTCACACTTTCACTTTAACCCACAAAAAAAATGGTTTGAGATCCATCTTGTCTCCCCATTCAAAATGTGCGCCGAATGCACAGCGAAACTGGCTCACTCGGTTTCAGGCTCAGCTCAAGATTACACTGCAGCTGGTGTCTGAATCTTTCCTCGCAGTTGCTGAGCAACAGCATCGATGAACTCCTCGGTGCTCAGGTAGAACTCCCTTGATACCCTAGCAACAACAACATATTCATGCTCACGAAAACAAGGCAAAACAGCGTGGCAGAGGCAACAGCCACAGAACAGACCACACTGCTGTAAACAAATAAGATTATTCAGTCTCAAACCAGGCAAAATAGCAGGATACCCAATGACTAATCATCGACATGGTTACATACTAGTCATTTATTATGCCTTCAAGCATACAAAAAAATAGTCTCATCTCTATTGTTTAGAAATTCAGAAAGAGTAACCATGGTGCTACAATTATTGGCTTAAGCATGTTACAAAGAATCAAAGATGGCACAACCTAGTTAAACAGAAATCATGTAGAAGATTTGGTCCCAAATTCCAAATGATGATCAAGAACAAGCATGGAAAATATAGATCGTTCCTAATAAAAGAATTTCGTTCTCAATGCCATTAGCCCATCGCTTGTTGATGCATACGGCATGCTTTATATTAACTATAATTAACATAAGTAAAGATGTTATTTAACTGCCTAGCTGTTACCAATCAACGTTGTGTCTGTTCATTAACATGCTACCATCTTTTTGTATCCATCTTAAGAGTGTATCAACACGAAATGATATCAGCATTGAACATAGTTTCTGAACAACATGGAAAACTGAAGACATGCATAACAGCATAAGTCGCTTACTTGGGGCCATGAATAAGAAGTGCGAGGTCCTTCGTCATATTGCCAGATTCCACCGTCTCAACACAAGCAGATTCAAGTTTGTGTGTGAAATCCAGCAGCCTATCATTTTTATCCAGCTTTGCTCTAAACAGAAAAAATATACCATTATTAAATTAGCAGGTACACAAACAGATGGACAAACAAAAACAGATCATGATTCTAATAGGTCTTCTAAGCTCATGTGTGAAATTCATCATTTACTCCAACAAGAGTCATTACCTGTGTTCTAGTCCACGAGTCCAAGCAAATATTGAGGCAATACTGTTGGTGCTCGTCTCCTGCCCCTTCTGATGTAGCCTGAAATGTCTAGTGACAGTCCCATGAGCAGCCTCAGCCTCTAATGTTTTCCCATCAGAAGACAGCTGTAGAAAAGAAACTGCTATTTAGTGATCCAATTTAATAAAAAGCAGACTAGGGACATTTATGCATCCTAGTGGTCTAATCATAAGTTAGTGGCATTTGAGGCCGTGGTTTCAAGTCCCAGTCCCATAACTTGAATATAAAAAATGCAGCTCATGCTAATGTGTAATATTGTTTTTTTATGCAATGAGCTCTACAGAGGTGCAAAAGATAACACAACGTACCAGCACTGATGTCATCAGACCCAGAGAACCAAAACCTGAAACAAGCATTCATAAAGAAAAATAAATTGATAAGAAATAGGGGACATGGAAAATTATCACATGGTAAGCAAGGATGCAACCTATTGTCACCATGCGGTTTCATGTAAGCACATCATCTCAATAATGACAGTATATTTGAACATGTAATAGCAGGAGAAAATTGTTGCAAACCTTGGGCCAGGAAATCACTCTGGACGTCTCCATCATAGTTTTTGCACGCCCAAACATACCCACCCTCACTTTTCACAGCATAGGCTACCATGTCATCAATCAACCGGTGCTCATACCTATATGCATCATGTAAAGATTGTCTGTCATTCGAGAAAAAACAATCATAATCAAAATCTTCATAAATTAGCACAAACCATATTGAGTTCTCCTCAAACTTCTCCTTCCAGCTCTCTTCATATACCTCCTGGAAGATGTCTTTGAATCTATAATTCATTTCAAATTTGCAGGTGTCAATATTGGACTGGTCTGGTATCACATGATTAGCTGCGGTGTAGTAAGGCAACCAAACAAAATGAGCAGTCAGAGGACAAATCATGGAAAGACATTCTGGTTCCTGTCTGAACCCTAATGCCCACCAAACTCGGTAGTCTGAAGGTTGCAAAAAGACTAGGGAAAGAACAACATCAGGGATAGATTGACGATAAATATGCAGCAGTGTACACTGTGGGAGAGATCATCGTGGTAGCACGACTGTGAAGGCACAATCTTGCCAGTCAGTTATGTCAGACGAAATGTTGCTCATTCACAGTCCAGACTTAATAAGATAAAACTAATTTTTATATTTGTAGAAGCATCAGAGGGGAAGGTCTTTGGTAGTCCTTGAGGCAGTTACAGAATGCTTAACACTGTTTTCCATACTGGGGTGAACCCCGAATTTCATCACTGAGAAAGAACGAAATTACAACTACAAGTCTTCACAGTTTAAGGCCCAAAGGCCTCTAGTTCACCTACCCTAAGCAAACCAGCCTGGATTGACCACCATAATTGCATAAAGGGCCAGCCAGAAGAGTAGACTGAAACTACCACCCACGACAAAGTTTTAATAGCATTCCCCATCTAACAGCATTACATCACCAGGGAGTTTCAGATTATCCTCCCAGACTACACCAGAAGTGAAAGAGCCAACAAAAAGTAAAAAAGGTAGCACACTGTGACAGACTGACAGCAATACGAGGGGGGAACATGCAACAAATGTCAAAGCATGGCAGTTCCAACCTTCTATCGTATTTTGTTTAGTTTATGCACAAAGATAAAGTTCCATCAGCATTTAAGCTTAAGTAGCGACATAAGCAGCATCCAGAGATGATTGCCTTTTTTTTTTTGGAAAGTGCCATCAATCACAAATCATGGAAAGACATTCTAGCCCCCATCTGAACCCTAAAGTTAAACCAGACTAGGTAGTTTTTACTTTTTATTTTGCAAAGAGTTTAGGGAAAGAAATATTGAAATGAAAGATTGTAATGATAAACATGCAGTAGTAACTGTATTTGAAAGAAAGATTGTAGTGGCAATCAGTTTTCCTACAAATATGCCTTGGCCATCTATGTCAGGATAAATGCTTGCTCAATCCCAATCAGGTTTAGATAGCAAGATGAAACCATGTATACATTCACACAAGCATCACAGAAGGGTCCTTAGTAGTCCTTGAGGCGACAAAAGAATGCATGATAAGAGCAATAAGGGGAACATACTACAAAGAGCAAAGGATGGAAATTCCTACCTGCCATCGTACTTCTTTAGGATTGTGTTCTTGGTGCTGAGATAAAGAGGCCACCTTTTGGAAAGTGCCATAGCCATAGATGACTCGGCAAAAGCCCTAATAGACTAGAAAAGAGAGGACGTTATAATAGCACTCAAAGATAGAAATGAGTCCTATTAATGTTCCACAATACCTCGTCCACATTGTACATCGATAATGCCACACCAGGTCCTTTAAAATCATAGACATCAAACTCCACCGCCTCAGCTCCCTCAGGCACTGATTTTTCAGTAGCAACAAGGAACCAGATGAGAAAATCAACATAGCAGATTTATGATATAACTAAAATAGCGATCAAACTGAACTCACCAAATACCATCTTGAGCTTTCCTGGACCATCAATAATCATATCAGTTGCTCGATACTGGTCACCAAATGCATGCCTTCCTATGCAGATAGGTTTCTTCCAGCCTAAAGAACACAATTTTATTAATTTGACAACTTTACAATGGTTGCATTGAACATGTCATACAGTAATCTGCTTACCAGACAATATACGTGGTATGTTTTTACACAAGATGGGTTCGCGAAAAACAGTGCCTGCATGTTACGGTGAGCAATTGTGGAAAGAAAGAATGACACAATTTAGCTATCATTATCTAGGATATTTCATATAATTTTTCTAGTATGTTAAACCAAAACTTATTAGAAGTCAGAAAGAGCAGGGAGTAAACCATTTAGAATATTTCTTATTGTGCCATTTGGGCTCCGCCACATAGACTTGAGTTTGAACACTTTGACTCTAGTCTCATCTGCATAAAAATAAGTGTACCTTAACACTCAGATATATGATTGAAAACAGGAAATAAAAGTTGAAGAGACTTACCAGGAGTGATTGTTGCACACTTAACAGCTACATTATACCTGTTGAGAGCACAAAACGAGATCTTACAGATATAAATAGAATGTACAAAATGATCTTGCAAAACTAGAATGGCATCATGGTACTTGAAAGCCAAATGGAAGTTAGCAGAAGACCCAGCATGGTACTGGGATGAACTATATTTTTTATAATCAATTCCAGGATATGAAGATTGTTAGGCATGATTACCAGAACAAGTGGAAAAGTTAAAAGTTTACCAATTTAGATAATCAACCAAATATATAGTGATTGGGTGATTGAAACACCAGAACAAATAGACAGGAAACGAGTAATACCAATCCTACGTAACGCAATGAATAGGAAACTAAAAACATTCAAGTCCCTTTAGCTTTGCCAAAAAGCAAAGCCTTGTCCTGCCATAGAGAAAATGCGCCCCACTAAAGATATTTGATACTCTTCACATAAAACTATCAGGGAAAAAAGAGTATTGGAACATTAAACATCACACCTTATGTTACTGTGCACCTTCCTCCGAAGTGCTACTAATTGCCATGGATGAAAGATATTTACATGCTTTGAACAACACATCCATGATTATGGCATCAGTGTGAGGAAATCACTAATGTGCAGCCAGCTATATTGGATGTCCCGTGAAAAACACCTGACCCTTGTTCCTAAATGCTTTGGTGACTAAGTTACTGGCAACTGCAAGTAGCTTCACATGTCAAAACCTGGATCCCCAGGGCCAGGCGAAAGCAGGAATTGATCTTACTTCAATGTAGCCTCTGCACTCTCCACGGTGACCTCATCGTTGGTGGCGTCCCTGTTGAGAATTCCAAGATCATAGTACTTCACATCCAGCTCCAGATACGGGAAGATGAGCTGCGCACAGTCCAATTCCAGCCCATCCAATTCGCATCAGCAAACCACCAAGTGATAAAAACTACAAGTCACTAGTGATCGAGAACAGCAGAAAACAACACGGAAATTCCACAGACCTTATCCTTTATCATACTCCAAATGACCCGCGTCATCTCATCCCCTGAAAACAACACAAGCGAAGCAGCAGAGTGATCAGCCCCTCAGGCCTACGCCCGCGCGACACGAAGGGAAGAGAGAGAGAGGCGCGGGGGGGGGGGGGGTGCAGCGTGTACCGTCCATCTCGACGATGGGGTTCTGGACCTTGATGCGGCCCTGCTCGGCCACCGCGGCGGCGGCGGCTGCATAGCACCGGAGCGAGATGCCGCGGAACGCGCCGCCGCTCCCGGGGGCAGGGAGGCGGCGCGCGGGGAGCAGGGAAGGGAGGGGGCTCCCGCCGCGGGCGGGGTTTAAGGGTAGGAGGGCTGCGGCCGCCGCCGCCGCGGAGCTGGAGACCGAAGCGCGAGCCATGGCGAGGGAGGAGAGGAGGCGGCGGGGCAGGAGCAGGACCAGGTGGCCGCATCCCACAAGCCGAGCACTTCAAGGAGCACGCGGCGCGTGGGAAGCGTGCGTGCCGGTGAGGGGGCACGGAGGACGCCGGCGTGGGTGAGACTGGAGGAGGGGGTATTTAAATATTTGTCATCCCTACGGAGGCCGAGACTGTTCGGCTGAGTACATAAATAGTATAAATAGGCTGAGTACATAAATAGTATAAATAGGCTGAGTACATAAATAATATAAATAGTATAGGACTAGTGAAATAAATAGTATTCTATGAGAGGAAATAAATCGAAACAAGTCGAGACAAGCCAAGACAAGACAAGCCGAACAGCCTCTTCGTTTGCGAGCTTAAGAATGGAGCAAAAATATTTGTCATCTGAACAGTTCCAAGTCCTATATTTTTGTCACTTTTAACCCCGTGGTATGCCAACTCACCTGTCCACCGTGGATGGGGCAGGAGAAAAGACCGCCGTGCCCCTCCTCCCTCTTCCCCTCACCCCGCCCTGACACTTTGACGCAGCTCCCTCTCATTTTCCTTGCCGACCGCCGCGCCGTTCCCCTAGATCCACTCCGTCGCCGCCTACTGCTCCGCTCTCTCCCTCCCACCCAGTTGTTCGGATCCGTTGGTGTCTTGCTCTTGCTTGTTCTCCCCTCCTACTCCTGGTTCGGCTGCTATGCATCGCCGCACAGGGGAATCGTCGGCCTCCAGGAGGAGTGACGCTAGGGCGAATCCCTCGTTGGGCGAGGAGACCGGTTTCCCTCTGATTAAGTGCACAGAGTGCGGGTTGACACGGATGATTGAGCTGCGGGCATGGACTGACAACAATCTTGGTAGGGTATTTTTCAAATGCCCAAGAAACATAAAAGGGGTGAGCTGAGTCTTCATCTAGTTCTTTTATTTTTGTGAAGTTGAATATGCATCTAATGCTAGAATAATTTGTAGGCACCAAATCGATGTCCCTTTTATTTTTGGCAAAAAAACAGTACTTCAACAATCTTGTTAGCATGGGCATCATCAGTATGCATGAAGGAGCGGTAGCTTCAATTGTTGAAAAAGAAGAACAAGAAGAAGAAGGAGAAGCCAACTCAAGACCTGTGTACGGTCCTAGATTGAGATCCAGTAAACTGGAAGCTAAGATCGATATGTTGGTTAGGACAGTGAGGTTGTTGATGTTTATGAGTGTTGTTGCTTGTGCTGTTGGCATCATGTATGTCATGAAGTAACTTGTGAATTTGCCTTTGTAGGCCTGGAACAATGCAATGTCTTTGCTATATTAATGTGAGTTGGCATTGTTCCAACATGTTATCAGCAGAATTTTCAATTTATTTATGTTAAACATTGACAGTCAGACTAGAACCACAGAAATCTGTAGTACTCAATCACATGGATATAGATTGATATATGAAACGGGCAAATTCAGTAGCTTGTTCGTCGCCCAGGATGGATACACACAAATTGTGACCATTTAACAGTTTTGGCCAACAAAAGGTGCCCTTTACAGAGTGTTTGGGCAACCAAATCAAAGCACAAATTGAGGCCATTTAACAGTTTTGGCCAACAAAAGGAGCCCTTTATAGAGTGTTTGGGCAACCAAATCATAGCACAAAATGGGGCAATTTAACAGTTTTGCCCAACAAAAGAACCCCTTTACAAAGGTCATGAGTGGCTACATTATATCATCTTTTTCTTAATTTTTGACGCCACTTGCTTCTTCCTTGGTGTAATCTTCTTAGCAGGAGCATGTCCAACTTCATGGGAGACCTCAGGGTCTGATGGCCCAACTTGGTCGGCTGCCATTGACAACCTCCTGCCAATACAGTAAAATTGTAATGAAATTGGTAGCACAATGTGAACTTTAAACATGAATTTTGTTTAGTTTGTTGATGCTGTACCTCCTAGTGATAGGACCTGTTGGGGTTGTTGGAGCTGGTAGCGCCACTTGTAAAGGATCAGCTTGAGCATCTGGAAGCACCATGTCCAGTTGAAAGGCCCTTGTTTGGTTTTGGTAATTGAGTGACAATTTAGGTGGACTAATAAGTGTTTATGTTGAGATACACAGGAGATTAGTCTACACAAAGACATTATTATGAGCAACATGTGCCATGGAGGAGAAATGACTAAGGGTTGATGCTATGCTCATATAGTGTGATCGAGAATCTCATTGCATATGAGACATGACATGGAGTTATGTGACCAAAGTGGAGAAGATCAAGACAAGGCTTGGCTTGATGGACCGGTTGCAATGGAGAAGGGCAAGTCAAGGCTTTGAAGCGAGGGACCGCGAGGCGGTGAAGCTTGGGCAAGATTTGGCGCCAATGGACCGAGGCAATGGTGAAGAGCGAGCAAGGTCAAGATCCATGAACCAAAGAGGTCATGTGATAATATGGAGTGGATCATATCATTCAAGAAAGATCAAGCCAAGTGTTGAATCATGATGATGATCAAAAGGCTTGATGGAGTTTGGTGCTTGTATGGCATCAACATTTGGGAAGATGAAATAGAATACGCAAGGCAAAGGTATGACTTGTAGGGCTTTCATTTCACCGGTCAAAGGTTGTGTAGTGAAGTGCATGACCGGATTTAGGATATATGGCCGTACTTTCAAGAGGGGCAAACTTGTTTGCATATCGGTCATCTAGTGCCACTTGAGCGATCTAACATTGCGATGTTGCTAGGATCGAGTGGCGTGGTAAGATCAAGTGAAAATCCTTTGAAAACATTTGTGAAATGCTAACACACATGCACATGGTGTTGTTCACGTAGTGTTGTTGGCATTTTTGCAAAGGAGAAAGGGTTGGAGTTGATGTTTATCAACTTGGGGAAGCAAGAAAGGCTTTTCGGTGTTCTTCGGAGATTAGGTTGGCTCTTGGAGTGAAATACTACTTTGATTCATTGTGTTTTGGATCAAATATTCAGTTGGGTTGTGTAGCCCTCTGAATAAGCTTTCCATAGAGTCCAAGATCACCAAATTTGGACATTGGAGCTATGAGTTATGGTCGTTTTATCGAGGTACATTTCTGCTAGAAATAGACCTGCAGACGGTCCGCTCCTTGGGGGCGGACGGTCCGCCGTTATCTCGGATGAGCTCGAATAGAACTATTTTTGGCTCTGTTTGTGGTCCAAAATGAACTGCGGACCGTCCGGACCATGGGGGCGGACGGTCCGCCTTTAAAAACTGAAACGGGCGCAAAAACTTGGTAGTTCTATCTTGGGTGTCCAAAATGTACTGCGGACGGTCCGGCCCTTGGGGGCGGACGGTCCGCCTCCAACTGAAAATTCTGGGACAGAAACACTGCGGGTTTTGTGTGTGCTGACCTTTTGAACGGCGGACGGTCCGCCCCTGGGGTGCGGACAGTCCGCCGGTCACTTCCAGATTTAGTCAGAGATGTTTGCAAATCGGTTGGTTCGAAGTTTTGAACCGCGGACAGTCCGCCCCAGGGGTGCGGACAGTCCGCTCGGGGCTCTAACGGTCGACTCTGACACATAATCATTGCAGTTCTAGCCGTTGGTTTTGAATGGCGGACGGTCCGGTCTCTATGAGGCGGACAGTCCGCGAAAACTCTGTTTTCCAGGGATTTGAGTGTAACGGCTAGTTTGGTGCCTCCCTCTATAAATAGAGGGTGTGGCCGGCCATTTGAGGGTGCTGAGCACCTTGGGGACTTGGTGTCCATGTGTGAGAGTGCTTGAAAGCCCTCTACTCACTCTAACTTGATAGTAATCATCCGATCGAGTGAGAGAGCGATTCTAGTGCGATTGCTTTGAGAGATTGCATTAAGTGGCACTAGGTGATCGTGTTGCAAGCCGGTGTGCTTGTTACTCTTGGAGGTTGCCACCTCCTAGACGGCTTGGTGGCAAGAGGCTCCGTTGAAGCCCGCAAGAAGATTGTGCGGTGCTCCGGAGAAGAGATTGTGAGGGGTATTGTGCTCACCCCGCGGGAGCCGCGAAGAGCAACTCTAGTTGAGCGAGACGTGAAGAGCAACAAGTGGTTCGGCCGGATCATGTGCTAGAGCTCGGTGTGAGCACTCCACGTGGGAGAGTGTGACTTGAGAGTCACCACTAGCAAGAGGATCGGCGGCAACCTTGGAGCTTGTCTCAACGGGGATTAGCTTGGTGGCAACCAAGTAAACCTCGGGATAAAAATCACCGTGTCAATCTTGTTTACTCTTCTCAGTGGTTTGCATTCTCCAAATCATAAGCCTTGTATTTACATTCATCTATATCTTGTGCTTGTGTAGTTGCTCTCTAGTGATTAGTTAGCTTGTGTAGCTTGCTAATCACCTTCTTGCTTGTGTAGCTAGAAGTAGAGATCCTAGTGTAACTAGTTAGCTTGTGTAGCGAAGCAAGTTGAGCTCTTGGATTTGGATTGTGTATCCTTGTCCTTGAGCATCTAGTGTGCTTAGATTTGGCTTTGTGCTTTTGCTCATTAGAATTGTGTAGGAGCTCCCCCGATTTGTGAAGTACTAGTGCTTAGACTTGGGTGGCTTGGCATTAGAATTGTTAGGAGAGCTCTTGCTAGCTTGGCACTCCATTTGCTTTGTGTAGGATCTTTTTGGAGGTGCCTTAGAGTCATAGTTAGAGGGGTGAAGTCTTGGCTAAGTGAATAGTTTCAATTCCGCATAAATTTCGGTTAACCGGCGCAATTAGTTTTAGAAATGACTATTCACCCCCTCTAGTCCGCCATCTCGACCCTACAAGTGGTATCAGAGCTGAGGTCTCTCATTTGTGGTCCTTACCGACCCGAGAGGATGGCGATTTATGGGCTAGATGTTGAGTGTCCACATATTTTTGATGGCACACACTTTGCACGGTGGAAAAATTGAATGATATGTAATTTTAAATTTATTTGCCCTCAAATGTGGTGGATGGTGGATGTAGGTTTTTCTCATGTGTTAGATGAAGAAAATCTAACTCCAACACAAGAAAAATGCCTAGATCTAGACATCCAAGCTACTAACATCTTGTTTAGATCTTTGCATAATTGCATTCTTGGTGAGATCATGGACAAGAAAACCGCCCATGAGATTTGGAGTTATCTAAATGAGAAATATGGGGCGCCCTCCGATGATCATGATGATTATAAGACCAAGGAGAAAGTGCATGAGGATGATGAGCACATCCATAACATGGTGGTTGTGAAAGATTGCTCCACCTCATGGTCAAGTGATGATAATGATAATCAATCTACAACAAGTTCACTTGACATGATTGATGATGATGATTCAAGTGTTGCAAATTATGATTCTACTCCAAGCACACTTGATGATCAAGTTGGCTCATGCACGGATGATATTGCTACGTCAAGCTCATCTCTATCGCCACATTGCTTCATGTCATAAGGTGACACAAAGGTATCAAATTACAATATGATTGATCTTAATTCATATGATGAGCTCTTGAGCAGATATGCTAGCTTGACCAAATTATTTGAGGAAGTGTTAGCCAAAACAATAAAATTTGAAAAAGAAAACTCTTTTCTCAAAGACACATGTAAACAACAAAAGCATCTACTTTATGTCATAAGTTGTTCACATGAGGAGCTAAAATTGACTCACGAGGAGCTTAGTGTTGCTCATGAGAATTTGGTACTAGGTCATGCTTTACTCACTAACAAGCTTTCTAGTAAAGTAATTAAAACTAGTGAGTGCTCATCACATGGATCAAAGGATCAATTGCAAAATGTTGCTAACCCTTGTGGTGTAGGAAAGAAACATGTATCCACCTCATGTGATGATTTATTGTCTATGCCATGTACTTCAAATATAGATGCTTGTTCTTCTTCTACTATGCAATATGAGACTAACCTTGTAGAAGAAAACAAAGAGCTCCAAAGTCAAGTGAAGTATTTGAGTAACAAGATAGAGAGATTGACAAAATCAAAAGTCACCCTTGAAAGCATAATCAAAAATTAAAAAAGTTTCGGTGACATGAGTGGCATTAGTTCCAACAAGAGCAAAGCCAAAGGCAAGAAATGGGGCAAGAATAAATATAATAGGAAGATGAAGAAGTAAGAAGAAATGAAGCTATCTCATTTCTTGTGCTTTCAATGCCATGAGATGGGACACTTTGCAAATGGTTGCCCCAACAAAGAAAAGCTCAAGTTGAAGAAGGAAGAAGAGAAGCTTAAACATGTCAAATGCTTCAAGTGCCGCACTTGAGGTCACCTCACCTCAATGTGCCCAACCAAGCAATTGGTGAAGCAACAAGAACCTCAACCAAAGCCACAAGTTGAGTAAGAGAAGGTACCCCAACCTCAAGTCAAGATCAACCATGATGATCAAGTTGATGACTTAAAGATGATGAAAAAGAGAATAAGAAGGGGTGGCAAGGCAAGAGCTAGGCATCCAACTCACATTCAAAATGTCAAGATGCTGAGCAAGAATAAGATTCAAGAGAAGAATCCACATGCTCACATCAAGTGCCATAGTTGTGCAATATTGGGTCACCTAGCTTCGGGTTGTCCAAACAAGCTTGAGAAGAAGGCTCAAGCAAACTATGAGAAGCAAGGTGTAACGTCCCGCCTCCCCGAGGCCGGGCCCGCTTACATCTGGCTGCTTTCTAGGACATAGACTGTCCTCACAGACCAACACCAGTCTTTTCTGCACACTTTGTCCTCACTCGTGCGCACCCGAGAATTACTTCCCGGTCGGTCACCCATCCCCAAATTTCTCCGGGCCAAGCACGCTTAACCTCGGAGTTCTTTGGAGACTGGCTTCCGGAAAAGAAGTTGCAACTTGTTGGTATGAGTATCCTATTAATCCTATTAAGCCCTGGGCCGGGGTGTCACATGCTCACCCCCTTAAGAGACCGACGTCCCCCAAATTAATCCGGCTCAAGTGCGCTAACCATCACCTTAAAGGTAATCCCGGCTAACACGCACTTCAAACGGAGTAATCCGGCAGGGCTGTCGGGTAAAGTCCCGAAGAATCCACCTGAGCGTCGATCGAACCCAAAGCTTACATGCAACCCACACGAAGGTGAGTCCAGATTGTTGACTGAAGACTCGCTCCTCACTAAAGAGTGAGCTCCCGGAAGTGGTGGCAGGGTCACTCCAGATGTAGTGTCAAGTCCTGAGATACCCTGAACCTCCTGGGGCTCCTCCTCCATGGCCTCAGGCTGGGCCTGCTGAGCCTCCAACATCTCAATGTGATCAAAGGCAGCATTTAGCTGAATCTGTTGGGCGGTGAACTGCTGCTCCAGAAGTGCAAAGTCAGCATCCCTGTTGTTCAAGAGAACATCACGCTCCTCAATTAGACCCTCCAGTTGGCCAACATGGGCATCCAGATCCCTGATCTGCTCATTCTTAGCAATCACTATCTCATGGCTGGTCCGTGCAGAAGCAATGATCTGGCTCATGGCCTTGGCCTGTAAAGTCTGCAAGTGGTAGAGTGCATTCATGCACTTCACTGACATGGAGATAGTTTCTGCAGCTCTGTTGTGCTGAAGGTACCCAGTGTGTCCGACCCGACTAAGCCAGTTAGGGTCATTGGGCTGCTCTGCTGGGAAGAGGCCAATAGGAGCTAGTGTGACAGCTGCATAATTCTTTTCACAAAACTTGTTGAGTGCTGTCATGGCTGCAACTTCCCAAGTGTCAACCAGATGGTGTCCAACTACCTCCAGCTCCAAGGAAGCCCAGTGAGTGGGGAAAGGGTGGGGAGCATGAGTCATGCGCACTCGACAGCGCGCAACCCCATCTCATGGAACTCCTCGCCCACATAGCGCGGGGGACTGGCATACCCAGCATCGCGCATTACTTCCCAAAGAATGGAGAGAAAACCCTGCCAGTGTGTGCACTCGGAGTGTGCACGCCCATCCTCATCAAACACCAGGAGAGCAGGGGCAGCCATCTATACAAAAGATGTACACAAGTGAGTGATGGTTGAAACAGATTTTGGATAGTGCACGAAAACGAGTATAACTGAAAGCACGGAGCTCTAAAAATTCTCAAAATTTACAGGAACATTCCTTAGGTTCTTAGAAACAACTTTGCTAGTCAACTCAAGAGCTAGATCAGAGCCTAAGAAGGTCTTATCCTTATAGTTTTGCTTTCCTGTCAGCCCAGAATTTTCAGTGACCAGAGAGCTAGTAAACTGAGTGCTGAGGACAAACTACTAAGACTAAATTTACCAAATTTTTACATAAGCTTGGTGAGTAAATTTGGCACAAGTTTTGTGTTGAACACACCTGCAGAAACCATCTCTAGAAAGGTCTAAAAATTCGTGCAACACAGGTGCTCAAAGCTGACAGAAAAACAGGGTGTCAAAGTTTCTAGTGTACCCCACTGTATACTAATCGAAAAATTCTCATTTTTACACAGCAGCTAGTAGACAAGTTTTGGGGCAAAATCATCCACTGGCACTTTTACAAAGGGAGTCATGTACCATGTCCAATAATTTCATCTTCTAGGATATAGCAGAAATGACAGATTTCTAGATAGACCTTAATTGAGAGAAGATGAACCGTGCTCACGTGTAAACCTTAACCTTACCGACTACCCCACATCTATTTTCAGTGGCTTTCAAATATATGAGTATGATGCATGCATGACCTAATCGTCCTCCCAAGGAAAACAATTGCCAATTAGTTTTGGACTTACGGGGTTAGCACCGGTGGCATGGCACAATTTACGTCTCTCCCTATATAGATATTGCTAGCCGAGTTCTAACCGTTCTTAACTTACGTAATCGCGGTTAGTGTACCTGCAGAAAAATGATAGATATATATTCATTGAACCTTTCATGCCAGCACACATGAAAGCGTCCTCATACATTACCGCTCACTATAGAAGCGGCATCCATGCGTCCAACACTGCATGGACAGTGCTCATACGCTACCGAGGTGACGTATTCACGGTTTCTTTTACTCCCAATATAATCGACTGATGGTCGGTATATTGGCAGCAGCTCAAGTAGGCCACTGCTTGAGCGCAGCGTTCGGTTCGCATCACCGACGGAAAGGTCAAACTCTCTCAGTTGACTGAGTATACTTTACTCCCAATATAGCCAACTAATAGTTGGTATATTGGCAGCACCTCAAGTAAGCCACTGCTTGAGGGCAGCGTTCGGCTCGCATCACCGACGGGAAGGTCAGACTCCCTCAGCTGACTGAGGATCCTTACCGTCTTACCTTAGCGTAGGTGCGTCGTTATATAATGTAAATACTGAATTTAAAGTACAGAAAGAAACGTGCTGGAAGTCAGTTATAAATAAACCATAAATTAGATAGCCACCTAATAACTCCCATAATTTTCCCTAGGGCTTTACGTACTATGCACGATTCTTAGCGAACCAACGTATTTTCCAAACGCGACTTTATGGCTAAGTTTTTAAGGAAGACTTTTGAAATCTAGTCGTACTCTCGGGTGTGCGCTTTGTTCGGCTCTGATACCAGCTGTGGCAGTACCGCCCAATTAATCCGGCTCAAGTGCGCTAACCATCACCTTAAGGGTAATCCCGGCTAACACGCACTTCAAACGGAGTAATCCGGCAGGGCTGTCGGGTAAAGTCCCGAAGAATCCACCTGAGCGTCGATCGAACCCAAAGCTTACATGCAACCCACACGAAGGTGAGTCCAGAGAGTACAACATTTCACAGATACATTACATTACAGAGTCTTAACTTAATTATTACAAACCAGTTTCGAAACTCCGAAAGGTAATTGAAGTTCGAAAAGAAAGTAGTTCAGAGTTCACTGCAGCGGAAATAAAACGAGTTCTAAACGACGATTCATGATGTCATGATGAAGCCCGTACATGACATCACTCGGCATTGTCATCGTTGGCCGGAGTCGTATCCCACTCCACCGACCAACCAGGAGGCAGAGTACACGGCCAAGTCAAACTAGCAATCATGTCCTCAAAAGTATCACCTGAAACAAAATTGAGCCACAAGCAAGGCTGAGTATACTAATACTCAGCAAGGCTTACCCGACTAGGATATAAATAGCCCTCTAACTAGACATGCAAGGCTTTTGGCTTGAGGGGTTTTGTCTTTGCTGAAAAGCAATAAAGAGTAAGTCCTTATTTTCCGATTTTAGCCTTCAAGTTCTAGTTTGATTAACCATTCTACATTAGCATCTACCCTAAAGCATACATGGTGAAAAACAATTATTTTTCATCATTCAATCATATTTCTAATCATCATTGTTCCACTTCTTACTCTATGTGGCAAAAGGGTTAAGCAGTCTCAATATCCGTGAGAGACGGACGATTCGAATCGAATTTGTTAACCTGGCCAGGCAGACCTAAACACACGCATGGGGAATGCAATCTCCCACGCGACTTTTCCTCTTTTTCCCCGGGCATCAAACAGGCCCACCGTCCTAGGGTGCCCTGCACCCGTGCGTGACCAAAGACCAGACAGTGGGGAGTATGTTCCACGGCCGGTTCCATCAGGTACTTAAGCTTACCGATTACCATATTCTCGACATGTGGTTAGTACGTTCAAACGCTTAACCACCACTACCACACACCGCGGCCTTATCCATTTTCACTAAACAGGCGGGGTATCACGAGTACCACAACCCCGCCCGTAAACCTTATATTGCAGTGTGTAGTAAGCATTCAACTCCTATGAGCTCGCGAGTGACAGGAAATCACTCGACTTCTACCGAACCATTAGCATAGCCACTAGCGACCTACACATACTAGTGTTCAAGCATAGGTACCTAGGATCATGCAACTAAGGTTCCAAACAATTCCTGCAACTTAAATGCACAAATAAATAGGAATATAAATAGTTGCATAAATTTAAAATAGGTAGGACATGCTCCGGGGCTTGCCTTCCTGAGCGGAGCTAGCCTTGGGCTCTTCTAAACCTTGGTTCAGGTCTTCAGTGGCTTCAGTTAGATTCACTTGAGCTTCACGCTGCTCACTCTCGGACTCCGGCACCAACTCGTACGTACCGTCAGGTAGAGTAGTCGAATCTATATGAAATGCATAAGCGTGAATTATTTTAGTGATACGATTTAATCAATTCTTCACTAAAGAGTTGTAATCCAACGCAACTCAAGATGATTTGCAATATATTCTGCTACAACATTTTGGACAATCAATTAGAGTAATAACCATTAACTGACTTCACAAAGTTACTAGGGTGGATTTTACCTATTATCCCTATGCAGCAAAAGAAATGATTTTTCTCATTTATTACTGGGTTAGCACGTCCTTACCATAAATAAAGCTAAACAGAGATTCTAGGTTTGAAATTTTTATGCAAGGTACACCTCTGAGTAACTTACCTACTTTGAAATTTTCAGCCCATTTCATACAGCCTATTAACCATGAAAAATAAAATAAATAGCTACTACTAGAAACAAGAATGAATTTTACAGGTCAAAATATGCAAGTAATGGTAATGAACTTTTAACCGAGTGTTGCCAACCTAAAGATGAGCTTGTCATAAATTTTTCACAATTAAACAAGCATTGTACAGGGCAATAAAAATAGAGCAAAGTACAACTGCCGTAAAGAAAATTAATTTCCACAAGTAGTTCTAATAAGTTTCAGAGGTCAAAATTTTTCCAGCGTGATACAGTACTAAAATAGCAGAACTTCTAAAAACATCAGATTTTTCTAGGTAGAGGAACTATTTTTCTTAGTTTAGTGTATTTATTCATAGCATAAAACACTTGAGCATGTTTTGCTTGGGTAAAAAGGCCCTACATTTTTCTAGAGAATCCAGGTAACAACTCAGAGGCACTGAAAAAGTTTCAGCTTGTGGTTCAAGGTGGAACAACTTGGAAAAACAAAACTATTTATACTAGGCATACAACAAGAGTTAAATAAAATGATAGCTAGGCATGTAAACTGTCAACGAAACTTTTACACAAGGTTGTACATCTAACATGTACCCTACTGACCAAAAATGGCTAACAACTCATGTTTGTAACTTGAGATCTAATATAAAGCATATTTTCTTTGTATTTTAAATGAAGTAAAAACTATTGAGAAAATGAAAAAGTGAATGAAACGAAAGTTGTAGATCTAGCCACAAGGAACTCAGAACAGTTGAGTTTACATTTTTCCGATTTTTCTACGAATTTATATAGATTTTACAAGTTTGCAGTTTTGAAAAAAAAAACCAAAACCGACTCTCGCATATATGCCCCTGGGAGGTTTTGGGGAATTGTAAATAGGTCCCTGCCGGAGTTAACAGGGGAGGGGCGGACCTTGGGGGCCGAAATCCGGCGAGGTCGCTCGCCGGCGGCGAAGGGGAAGTGGGGGATTAGAACCAGGGGTTCAAGAGGAACACGTAGGTGGTCTCGGTGTGCGCTGGGGCGGTCCGTGGCGCACCGGCCACGGTGAGCAGGGGCAGGCGGCGGGCGGCTGTGGCGGCGGCAGCGCTCCGGCAAGGGAGGGGTGGCGAGGTCCGGCCGGGGAGGTTCACTGGGACATGTGGAAGCGGATGGAGCCTTTCTATTGGGGAGGGAGCGGCCGGAGCATAGGCCTCTGCGGAGGGGCGGCGGCCATGGCGCGTCGAGCGGCGACGGCCGCGTTCTGTGCCGAGGAGGGGCGCCGGGCAGCAATGGGTGGTTCGTTGAGCTGCCGGGGAAGGTGTGGAAGCTAGCTAGAGCGTGTGCGCGGGTGGAGGAGGGCCGGGAGCAGGGGCTCCACGGTGAGGTGTTCGCGGCGGCAAGGGCGGCCGCGGCCGGTTTCTGGGCAGGGCGCAGGGGAGCGCTCGGCTCTGGGCATGGGCTTGGGGCAGCGTGGGAGGAAAGGGGAGGGGCAGGGATGGGTGCGCCTATGAAATGGGATAGGGAGAGCAGCAGGGGCGGGCGCAGGGAGAAGAGAAGCCGATGACCGTGCGCATGGTCGTGCGGCAACGGCAGAGGCGAACGGCCGCGCGGCGTGCGCAAGCAGGGCCGTGGCAGCAGCGCGGGGCGGTCGCTGAGGCGAGCGGTGGCGTGTGCGTGCGTGGCATTGATGGCCGGCCGCGGTCAGCGGCTCAGGCAGCGGCATGGCCGGGCTCATTGGGTGCCACGGCGGCGTCGCGGCGCGTCATCGAGCTCCTGTCGTTTGTGGCGTGCTCGTCGCCTGAGCGGAACGCAGCAGGCTCGACGGGACGGGGGAGGGGGAGGTCAGCGGCGGGCGTGCGGGCAGGGTGCTCATGGCCGGGCAGCGAGCAGCAGGGCAGCGGCGTAGTGAGTGCACGCGGGGCGCGCTCGAGTGCCTGCGCTCTCAAGGCAGGGGAGGGTCAGCGAGGGAGAGGGAGAAAAGAGAGAGAAAGGGAGTGGAGAGAGATAAAAGAAAGTCAGCGGTTTGACTCAGTCAAAACTCAAGATTTGCAATTGAAACTCGAAAAATTTTGAACACAAAAGTTGTTCAAAATTAAATTTCCTACAACTTTCCTTTCAGGCAAAAATTCATTTGAGCGATGGTTTGGAAGATTAAAATTCGAATTCAAGTTTAATGATCCCACTTGTCTTTCAGGGTTAACTCCAAATTTCATGTTATAACTTGAAAAACTTTGAACACGAAAGTTGTTTATCTTGTCAAACTCTATAACTTTCGTTTTGGGCAAAAGTTCATTTGAGCCAACTTGTGAGAGTTGACTTTTTGGTTTATTTAAACAGATTTCGGGCTTTTAAGAATTGGGAAAAATTGGGGGGGGGGTTTAACGTGTCATTTTACGTTAATTGCATGTTTTAAACAGTGCTAAACACCGGAGGTGTCACACAAGGCAATGAGAAGCATCAAATGAGTAAGGAAGAAAATGCTCAACAAAAGAGAAGATGCTACTTATGCCGGGAAAGGGGACACATGGCTTATTCATGTCCCTTAGGTAACAATTCTAAGCCTATTTCAATTGATACAAATATTATACTTAGAAAGGATGGTAATGGTACATCATTTGTTACTATTGCAAAACATCCCGCTATTCATACTAAGACATTGCCAAAGTATGTTGCTCCTAACTTGAGAGGACCCAACCTAGTTTGGGTACCATCAAAACATGGATGAATGTGTGTAGGTACCAAAGGCATTGGAAGCTTGATTCAAATTAAATTCTTATTTTTGATCTTATGATTGAATCAAGGAATTGAAGTTTTCTTTGCATATATACAACCCAATGCCAAGTCAAAACAATAAAGTCCAAGTGCTACAACATACAAGTATCTTATTCTAGTTGTGAGAATTTCATTGGAAATATTTGATGACTTGCAAATTTATTTGTGTTAAACCTTGCTTTTGGATGAAAAAATCTTTTTGCAAATTGAAAAATGATCTAAATGTCATTTACTTCTCAAATGTGGCTTAAAACTAGTAAATATGACATTTAGTTCTTATGTGCACTCTTTGCTTCAAAATTCTGATTTTTCAAAGCTTTTATGGGCTATTTATGAGTTTCCATGATTTTACTTGATTTATTTTTGATTTCTCGTTCTTACTCACTCATATGAGTCTTTGGATGGTGTTCATACTAGTTTTGAGATTTTTGGAATTTTATTTGAGCAATGATCCCAATTCAAAATTGAAATTGTGAAAGTTGGCAAAATTTTGGACTGTCTGAATTTTGGTAGCGCGGACGGTCCGCGTGTAAGAGGCGGACGGTCCGCCATTCATGAGTTTTTCACTAGAAGCTCTGATCAGCAGAAAATTACAGCGCGGACAGTCCGCCCATGGACCGCGGACGGTCCCCCAGATGCATCGGTAAGCTTCGGTTACACCGATGATGTGTCCACTATGCAAGCGCGGACGGTCCGCCCAGTATACCGCGGACGGTCCGCCTGAGTTAAGTTGAATCTGCCCAGAAAGTGACAAATATTGGATTGATCTTGAGTCACTTAAATTGAAAGGTCCTCAAGTTGAAATCATCTTTACAAGTGGTTTAGGAACCTAGGTTTGGTTTTGAAATGATCTAGAAGAATGACGAGTATTGGGTACAAGGCCATTTGATTGTATTTTTGGCACACTTTTGGTACTCAAGTTGAGAATCAAGACCAACCTCAAGTAGAAAGAAAAGGACTTAGAGCAGACTCCAAAATTACTCATCATGACAAGTCCATTGTTTGATCAATCAACTAAATTCATTTCAAGTGAGTGTCAAGAATGGTTCTTGGAGAGATCACTTCTCTCTGGAGAGGGGCGAGCCGCCCAAGAATGGGTTTGACAAGCAAGGTGCTTGGAAGGCCAATATGGAAGTGGTGATCTAGAATTATTGGAGATGCTTAGTTTAAGATATCAAATGGGTTGATCAAGAAAAGCAAGTAACACCCAAAGTAGAGATATTCATGAAAATTCAAGTGATTCAAATGGTATTCTCTTATGCAAGCAAGGACCAAAGAGATGAAGCAAGCCAACCACAATAAGATAATGCATTTGATGATAAGTGATATTCATTTCATATGGGTGAAGAATGGTTTTCATATTAGTATTCATTGTCTTCACCAAGCTATTATAATTGGACTTCATGATGCTAGTTGGAGAGCTAAATTGGAATCTAATGACTATCCTCTACTCCAACATAGCAAGGTGAAATTGCTTGACATATGCATTCATACTATGCTAAGGACATGATTAGTGCATATAGTCATATATAGTGATCATTCATGAAAAATAAAATAATTTTAAATGTTTTATGATGCCACTATTGCTTCTATGCTTGATATGATCTAGTGGTAATATATGACATGTTCATGAGCTAGTAAACCCAAGTAGTTGATCTGGAAAATGAGCTTTCAAGTGTTTAACTCAACATTGTCAAGATAACCCTTAGAATGAGGTGTGAAGAAGCTTGTCATTGGTTTAAACCGAGTTGAATTATTTGGGCAAGTAGTCTAGATCAAGTCAAAGAGAAAGAAGCTCATGGAAACAATCTAGTTCAAGAATTGATTATCAATGTCAAATTCAATAAAGTGGTCCATCATGATATTACAAGTGATACTACATTCAACAAAAGGTATATCATTGTATCTCTACAAGTGATATATATGGTCATACAAGTGGTATTCATTCAAGTAGATCTAGTGCAACAATGGTGGTTCCATAAGTGATCCACAACTTTAAGTGATCAATTCAAATCAAGAAAGCTACCATCATCAAGAAGAGCTCAAGATTCCAGTAGATTGACAAACACTTTGACATAGGGGGAGGAGTCCCACTACAAGATATCAAGGTCAAGAATCCTACTAGTGTCCTACATGTGGCATTTCAAGGTGGTCTTCATGGTTCCACATGTTGTTGTTATAAGTGGTGTCAATTCCAATCAAATTGAAAGTGTCCATAAAAAATGAAGATTCAAGACTCAACCATCTACCCAAATCCAACTCTTTGTATCAAACCACAAGTGCTTCATATGATTGGCTACAAGGGGTATTTAAGTTGTAACCCTATAAGTACAAGAGGTACAACTTCAAGTGGTAGCCATTGATCTTCACATGGCAAATTTCATGTGGTTTCGGCCCTTTTATGGTCATTGATGATAAAGGGGGAGATGAATGAACAAAGATATGAATTATCCTTGGATGACTAAGGGGGAGATGAGATGAGAGTGCGAGCATGGACATGGATCAAGAGGAGCAATATTGAGAAGGATCAATATTCTTAGACAAGAGGAGCACACAAGTAGGGGGAGCAAGCTCATGAACTTGGTTGTTTACATTTGATATGTGCATATTCATGTGCTTGCTTACATTTGCATAAGTTTTAAAATTTATATATACATTGATTGTGTGTGATGTATGCTAGTCATAGAACTTGATTGATGATTTAATAACTAGCATGCATAGATTGTAGCTAGACATTTTTTTTATAAGTGAATCAAGAGTCTTGCTAATATTGTTGATCTCATGAGGTATCTTGAGTTTTTGATGAATGTCTAGTTACTCATTGATGCTAAGGAATGAACTTCAAGGATGCAACTCAAATTGGATATCACGCTTCAAAGGTTTATCTTATATACCTTAGCATCACTTAGTAGTGATAACAATCCCACAAATTTCATATTTATGCATGTGTGTGAGTTTAAAACCAAATCTCTTGAGCACACATGTAGGGGGAGTTATCACTACCAAGTCGGATTTTTATGGTACTTATCCAATCTTTTACAAGTGGTCTTGATGGTTGATAAGAAACATAAAATCCAAACCAAGTTAGCTATTTACACGTGTGTGAAGTGCTAGCTTGGAATATGCTTAATTTTCATATCTTTGTAGAGTTGTCATCAATTACCAAAAAGGGGGAGATTGAAAGACCCTTGTTTGGTTTTGGTAATTGAGTGACAACTTAGGTGGACTAATAAGTATTTATGTTGAGATACACAGGAGATTAGTCCACACAAAGACACTAGTATGAGCAACATGTGCCATGGAGGAGAAATGGCTAAGGGTTGATGCTATGCTCATATAGTGTGATCGAGGACCTCATTGCATATGAGACATGACATGGAGTTATGTGACCAAAGTGGAGAAGATCAAGACAAGGCTTGGCTTGATGGACCGGTTGCAATGGAGAAGGGCAAGTCAAGGCTTTGAAGCGAGGGACCACGAGGCGGTGAAGCTTGGGCAAGATTTGGCGCCAATGGACCGAGGCAATGGTGAAGAGCGAGCAAGGTCAAGATCGATGAACCAAAGAGGTCATGTGATAATATGGAGTGGATCATATCATTCAAGAAAGATCAAGCCAAGTGTTGAATCATGATGATGATCAAAAGGCTTGATGGAGTTTGGTGCTTGTATGGCATCAACATTTGGGAAGATGAAATGGAATACGCAAGGCAAAGGTATGACTTGTAGGGCTTTCATTTCACCGGTCAAAGGTTGTGTAGTGAAGTGCATGACCGGATTTAGGATAGATGGCCGTACTATCAAGAGGGGCAAACTTGTTTGCATATCGGTCATCTAGTGCCACTTGAGCAATCTAACATTGCGATGTTGCTAGGATATGGAAACACATCCTTTACTGCTCCTTCTAGTCCTTTGCATGCATCAGTGCAAACTGCCAATCTTGAAATTGGACCAATTGCTTTACTCAGCTACTCCATAAACCATGTCCAACTTTCCTTGGTTTCTGATTCAAACAAACCAAATGCAACTGGAAACATCCAATTATGACCATCTAATGCTACAGCTGCAGGCATTTGTCCATTCCACTCTCCATTTAAATGAGTGGAATAAATACTAATGTATGGCCTACAACCATGTAAGAATCCATCTATACAAGCTCTGAATGCACAAAAAAAGCTTCTAAAATGCACTTTGTCATCTACTATCTCAGTCTGAATTTCAACAATGCTACCAGGCGACCTCAACTCTACTTCAGCTTTGAATCTATACAACCAGTCATAAGAATCACTCCACTTACCAAAAAGTTTGTCAGCTGCTCTTTGTGTCCCATACCATACAGTTTGATAGGCAATTTGAATCTTGTACTTCTCCTCAAGCTCTTCTTTTACTGCAGGTGCACCCATATTTGGCTTCCTCTTCAGTAGAGGAATGGCTCTCTCAACTACCCAGGCAATGCTAGCCATCTTGCCAAGAACTCTGCTTCTTGAGGCACAACTATGTGTATCCTTGTGTATCTGAATCTGCAACACATGACAACTATTAGAAACCTTCAAACTTGCAATTAGTTAATTACATAAAAACAATACAAAACAGCAACACATGAAAAAATAGGTTAAATACACAACAATTAGTTAAAAAATATGTACCCTGACACTCTTATCATGTTGAGTTCTAGCTCTAATAATCCATGGACAACCTGATGCCTTGCAGTATCCCCTGAATCTTGTTTTGTCAGATTTCTCAGTGCCCAGCTCAAATTCATTCACTATGGCATATTGCTTAACTGCCAACCTGAATTCATACATATCAGGATTGTCCCTATCCCAATCAAACAGTGGCTCAGTTGCCTCTGTGTCATCAACAGGAATGGCTGCCTCTGCCGTGTCTCCTTGGACCTCACTACTCATGCCAGGGATGGGAATGTCCTCAGCCCTCTCATCCTTGTCTTTGAATCCCATAGCCTCATAAATAAGCTCCTCATCAACTATTTCCCTGATGTCACCATCATGATCTCCTTCTGCTAGGATAGTTAGTGATTCCCAATCTACTGGAACTGGCTCATCATCTTGGTCTAGTGGAATCTCACCTGGTGGAGATGTGCATGTATCACCTGCCCCTTTTGCATAAGTTCCAGCATAAGAAGCCTCAGCATTTGTGACATCAGACCTAGGAGGAGCACTGTTGCTAGCCTTAGATGCCATTTGTGTATCATATCCATCTTTGTTAACAACCTCCACAATAATGTGTGCCATCCTTTCATCCCATTTGTCCTTTAGCATTTGCAGCCAATGATCATCCCTTCTAATCTTCCACTCAGAACTAGTATCCCTGTCCACAACCCAAAGTGCCAATGTCTGGCTAAGCCCCCATATAATCTTTGTGGCCATATCCTCATAAAACTGAGATAAACTATATCCTCTGCTCCTATCCAGCCATAACTCATGCTCTTGCTCAGCCATTTCTATCAGACCATATTCACCATCAGCGGCATACTTAGCAACCTTAAGGACTACTCTAAACGCATTGCTAGGTTCGATCCTGGCATGAATGTAAACATAAAAAACCACAAAGTTAGCCATTGATTCTGCCCTGTCATTCTGTTACCCAAAGTGTGAAGAGCAGCACTTACCAAGGGGGGCGGCCATCCCCTGGATCCATGGTGACAGTCCCAAATCGAGCGCCAACTAAATCAACATCCTACATTTGAAAACAAATGCTTTCAAGACAACAACACCAATGGCAGCCCAAATCGACCGTGTACCCTAACCCTAGTTCGCCATTAAGGGGTCAGAGCAATGGGTGACTAACCTGTCTTCCACTCCACGGTCCAAGGCAACACCGAGCGAGTTCATGGGCCTCCCTTGCTGCGTGTACCCTAACCCTAGTTCGCCATTAAGGGGTCAGAGCAATGGGTGACTAACCTGTCTTCCACTCCACGGTCCAAGGCAACACCGAGCGAGTTCATGGGCCTCCCTTGCTGCTGGCGTCGAGCAGCTGGGCTGGAAGGAGAGGGCGCAGCAGGCGGCAGCGGAGTGGATCTGGGGGGAGGGGGAACGGCGCGGCGGGCGGCAAAAGGAAAAGAGAGACCTGGGGTTGCGGCAAAGGGTCAGGGCGGGGTGAGGTGAGGTGAAGAGGGAGGAGGGGCACGACGGTCTTTTCCCCTGCCCCATCCACGGTGGACAGGTGAGTTGGCATGCAACGGGTCAAAAGTGGAAAAAATATAGGACTTGGAACTGTTCAGATAGCAAACATTTTAGCTCCATTCTTAAGCTGGCAAACAAAGAGGTGTCATCCGTAGCGATGACAAATATTTAAATTACCCAGAGGAGGGAGGGTGGCGTGGCTGCGGCCGGCGCGTGGGTTTCGGTCGAGCCGAACCACGGGCAAGAGGAAAACGAGCCCGACTCTACAGTTCACGATCCTGGTGCTTGCCTGGCTTGGTGTGTCGTTCGGGTCTCGTGTCGTTCCACATGTCCACACGCAGTTCGTCCGATTTGGAGAGTTCGTATAGCCGGATTGCCTCGGCGTGATGATTTTAGTCAAATGGTGAATTTCGCATAAATTTGCAACTCTTCAGTTTGAAATAAAGCACGACTGACTAATGCAAATGATGTCCAAAATGAAATGGGGAAATCCTTTCATGATATCGAACGGGAGGTTGCTTCCGCAATGAGAGCAGTTCACACGGAATCATTTCTACACAAGCGCTCTGAAAGTGGCAACATTTCTACAGAAACAACATTTTTACACTAGACGGGACAAAGATCACATAGGACCATGTTGATCAATACCAACCAGAACAGTTATCCACAAAGTCAGATAATCAACATAGATATATCTTATCAACATACACGAATGCTGCTTGCCAGTAGTTCGTGTTCCATTTCACAGCACTAGGAGGGGGGACAAGACAAACTGCTCGCTGCTCTGCGCGTCTGATAATCTAGTCACGTGAAACTGATGATACTATACAAAGGTTCCTTCAGTTGAATGTTATCCAATAAAGGATCAGCTCAAGCACGTTTCCTTCAATGGAATTACATCCATAAATAGGACCCAGACGAATACTACAAAAACTATAGAATGATTGCTCGGACAGCATCATCTCGGTGAACCAATGTGCGAGCTTCACCGCTTGAAGTGCTGCAAACAGATAAATGATCAGATATAGCACTAAAAACTAGCAAGCAAGCATGGTAGCAACAAATGACACTGCACTGAGACAGAATAAGGCACAAGGCAAAATTGATCTCACTTACATCATTCTGGCCACGCGCATCCTTTAATTGCTCTGATAGCTCCTCTCTCACTTCCTTAGCTGAAAAGGGAACAATTCATCAGTTTTTTAGATGAATATAATAGCCAGATGACAAAAGCAGATGAACCTAGCAATTTAATACGCAGATTTAGGCCATTTAGCACAGCAACAAAATAAGTACTCAATTGATGTTCACAGTTAGAAACATAATTATTCTGTGCGGACGCAATGGTTAAGAACACTACCTTTAGATGATAGGCTCTCAAGAGTCCTGTTGGTCTTCACTGCAAACCTCTGGAATGCACGGCTGCAAAATATGATGTCTCACTGTAAGTAAAAACAAGTAACCAAACAAACAAACAACCCACAAACAACAGCATGTAGCGACCAAGAAACTACACTAGTACAATCAAAATAGCAAGTACATTACTAAAGAGATAAGTAATACTAAAATATAGTTCCTCGACGTCCAGTAGCATCAAAAGAAAATTCTGCACCGGATAGCGAGAGGAACCATTGAGACTTTTGCTTCACCTTCCAAAGCTCAGGAACCAAAAACAAGCTCATGAGCATGAACCAAGAGAAGCGGCACAAACTAAAACCATATCATAGGAACTGATTACTGAACCAAGAGAAGTGCAACTAACAAATAAACCTACAATAAAAGAATAGAGAGCACAAAATCCATGACAACTCAGTCCCTTAGATGTTCTTTGAATCATGCGATCATTTCCGCAAGAATCATCACAGGTCTGTAACTGTGAAAGGACTCATCACCGTTTTCACAAACACATCACTTCGAATGTGTAACCATCAGAAATAATCTGCTGATCAGTAACCTAAACATCAGAACTTGAATTCAAGTGAATTGCAACTCAGTCCCTTAGATGTTCCTGAGTTCAAGCAATCATATCCACAAGAATCGTTACACGTCCATAAAGACATAACTATTGTTATCAATAAAACATCATGCCAAAGTAAATTAGGACACCTAATCAACATCAGGAAAAAAATGTGGGGAAAATAATCATGGCTCAGACATCCAAGGAAGGATTTAACAGCATTAGCTCTCAAGCCTGGCGGGGCGAAAGCTCTTGGGTGGCTACTGCGAATGTTGAGAAACAAGCCTTAGCTTTAGCATCATCGCCATGGGTTTAACAAAACAAAATCAATTAAAATCATAGTAGTGAATATAATCACAGAGACCAGCACTGTGGACAGATTGAGAAGCAGTCACAAGGTTGATATCAACACGTGAAAACAATAGACGTGTGGCATCAGGCCAAAAGTTCATTCTATTACAGTTGGCAAACTAAAGCTAAATAAATGAGGAACATATCTGGTGCAAACCACAACTTCGTGAAAACCCGTGCAAACCACGGCAAAAAAGTCATCTAAATTCACCAAAAAAATCACACATGTAGATGATATTATGATATACAATCTTGTAAAATATCTTGTCCAAACTCGACTTCGTTTGTGAGATATAAAAATAGCAAATTTCTAACAAATCATCTGGACCATAGTCACAGGATTCGGGGTCGATGCCTCGTCCCTCGACCCGGGAACGTCGTTCCGATTCGAGGGTCGGGGTCGAAGTGGGTCAGTGTCCCATTCAAGGTTGGATCGTGTCCCGGTTTGAAAGGGGTCGCAGCCCCATTGCTAGCAGATTTAATTGGGATAAGGAGGTTAAGGACAGTGGATTGGTGTGGTTTTTGTTAGACAATGAGCTGAGTACGTGTAGCATGGTCTAAATATACTCTTTTATATGTTTCTTATATGCTTGTGCAGATTAATTTCTTCAATTAGTAGCATATATATAGTTTTTGTCTTTATCGACCCGAAGATATCGACCCCGATGAATCAGGGTCGCGTCCCATATAATAATTTATCGTTCCATAGATGTATACCCCCTTCGTACCATAATTTTATAAAGTGACGACCCTCGACCCTCGACCCCGTTCCTCGACCCGGTCGACCCAGGAACTTTGTGACTATGATCTGGACAACTTTCTGGCTTGAAATTTGTTATTTTTATAGCTCACAAACGAAGATATTTTACAAGATTGTGTATCATCATATCATCTACATGTGTGATTTTTTGGTGAATTTAGACGATTTTTTTGTCGTGGTTTGCACGGATTTTCACGAAGACGGTGGTTTGCACTAGATGCGTTCCCAAATAAATGAGCAGGCTGTTCTGTACCAACCCTCAGATACCTGATTTAAACTACACAACACAGCCGAATCAAACATCTGCTGATGGGAGCTCCGTCCCACCGCAAAGCACAAAGGTTATGTTCAACTGCACTTGCTATCAGTAGTCTCAGCATCCTGCCAGAGGAGATAACAGCCTAAATACTTTATGTTCAACTGCACTTGCTATCAGTAGTCTCAGCATCCCGCCAGAGGAGATAACAACCTAAATACTTGTAAAATTTAAGCAAAACTGTGACTCAGTCCCTTAGATGTTCTATGTATCAAGCAATCATAACCGCAAGAATCATTACAAGTCTGTTAGGGTGTGTTTGGTTGAAGAGCGAGATAGAGGAGCGGATCCATTCCTAATTTTAAGGATGGAATGGTTCTGTTCCGTGTTTGGTTGGAGGGTTGGAGCGGTTCTATTTTTATGTTTGGTTGGAGGGACGAGCACATCATAAATTAGACTCCGTCAAGCACCGTTTATGGGGTCCATCTGTCGGTGAGCACAGTGTTTTCTTCCTCGCGTTCGCCTGCTGCTGCTACCTGCACTGCTCGCCTGCTCCTGCCGCCTGCGCCGCGGCCACTCGCCCGGCCCCACACACCTGCTGCCGCCCACACAGCGGGCCGCAGGCGCCTTCTGCCGCACACACCGCTGCAGCCTCGCGGCCGGCTCCGCGCACCGCTGCAGCCTTGCGGCCATCTCCCGCACGCGCTGCGGTGGCCGCGCGGCCAGCTCCTTGGTTGTTGCGGCCGCGCGCTTGCTGCTTGCTGCAGCCAAAGTTCGGGAGCCAGTGAATTGAAGCTCTAGTGGTGTAGCCATAGATAGCACAGCGAGCTAGAGACGGGACCCGCGCCGCCGGACCCCGCGCCATAGCTCTACCCGCGCCGCTGCTGAGCCTTCCCCCGAGCTCCGTCCGCTCCGCCGAGCTACGCGCGCACCGGCCGCGCCTCCGGCCGCGCCGCTCCAAGCTCCGCCCCACACCGCTAGAGCTCCAGCCCGCCCGTGCCGCTCCGAGCTCTGCCTCCGCCTGCTCCACGCCGGCCCGAGCTCCGCGCCTCCACCTCCGCCTGGCCCGAGTGCCGCCTGGCCCGAAATCCATCACCGCCTGCTCCACGCGGGCCCGAGCGCCGCCTGGCCCGCGCTCCGCCTCCACCTGCGCTGGCTGTGCCTCCTGCCCGAGCTCGTTGCAGGGAGAAAGGATGGCGGCGGAGGGAGCAAGAGACGGGAGGAAATGGCGTGGAACGGGAGCGAACTCGTCCGATCGATTTTTCCGAGCGAGTTCATCCCGAATCTAGAGCGAATATTCGCTCCGAGGGATGGCTCCGTTCCTACGCTCGTGAAGCAAACACCGGACGGAGCGGCTCTATCCCACGCCGCTCCTCAACCAACGCACCCTTAGGGCTCATCATCGTTGTGGACACAACTCGACACCAATTCAGGAACAATGATCAAAAAGAGAGAAAACACAACTTGGAAAAAAGTGCAACGAAGTTTTGCATTAAGACATCATAACCGCGAGAATTCTGTTAGGGCTCATCACGACCGTGGAGATAATCAAGAGCAATAAAGGAAAAACAAGTATCAATAGCTCGAAACAAAGTCATGTACACCCTCCGTCCCATAATAAGTGTATTTCTTTGACTTCCAGACATCATGTTTGATCATTAGTCTTATTCAAATTTTTTGTATAAATTATAAAATAAATAACTTATTATTAAAATATCTTTAGTGATATAATAAATCATAACAAAATAAATAATATTTATTTTTAAAAAAATGCACCATGGGACGGAGGGTGTATGTAAGAGCCGTACGGTGCCCCGTTCATGGCTAATCTCCGAGGGCACACGAGAGAGGGTCGGCCCGTGATACAACGGGATGATGTGGCTTCAAGGGAACGAGTCCGTTGGGAACCGACCGGCAAAACCGATCCTCCCAAGGACCAGATGACGAAGCGGAACGAGTTGCATAGAATCCAATCCAATCAATATCGAAATCGAAATCGCGCGAGGCGACAGTAGACGGATCTAACGATAGGACGGGAACGGGGGAGGGCGGAGAGGGTGGCGTGCTTACCTGTTGGCGAGGCCCTCGACGAGGAACTCGTTGACGACGTAGCTCAGCGCCCGCCCCAACAAGTTGCCGCCGGCCATGGCGTGCCCTGGGGGTGGAGGAGGCGGAAGAAGCTTCCGGAAACGGGGAGGCGGCGGCGGGTCAAAAGGAAAGGTGGGAGATGGTCGAGCCTAATAGGAGAAGGGTCACTTTGCTGCCGTTAGATTACGCAGTCTCTTGGCGAAGTTTGGGGATTGAACGGTTGGGATTCGTCAATCTTTTTTTTTTGAAGCCTGGGATTCGTCAATCAGTGGGAACCCTAGAGAGCGATGGGGTGGGGGGGCAGGGGGGCGGGGGGGAGGCGTGTGGGAGATCGATTGGGCTGATGGGCCAAAGATTTACGTGGGTTCAACAATGCGCCTTTTCCAATGGGGCCGAGATCACGAAGATTCCTTTGTCCTCATCGCAATGCGTGTCAAAATTCGAAGTGCGATCCTGTGGGGCTATAAGGTTTTTTTTCAATTGCAACTAAAAGCTCCAAATCAAAGTTGAATTTTCCCTCTAATTTGAAGTTGAAAGTGCCAAAACTTGCATTGAACAATGTTCTTTTATCAGTTCAAAAGGCTATTGTAAGTTTAAAATTTGACACGGAACTAGTGAAGTTTCTATGACTACTAGCCCACTCTGTCAAAATCAAAATCAAGTTGAACGAATCAAATAGACGTGAAAAGCTATCCAAACAATACGGTCATGTTAAGGGATGTGAGTCAAATTCTGCATTCGTGGCCAATACTGGTTTCGGCACACATCTATGTCGCTCAATTCAAAATCAGGTTTTGCTATGTCCGTGTTTGGTTCTTTGTGACCAACATGCCATGCCAAATTAATAATCGAAGATCCATGTTGGCCACATCTCAACTCTAAAAAAAAATAGGGAAAATTCGATTCATGCCACCACAACTCCGTGAAATTGAGTGTCATGTTGAAAATCATGCCACTCAATGGCATGATTTTCAACATGAGATCCAATTTCAAGAAATTGGAGTGGCATGGATCCAACTGACCCAAAAAAATAATGAAATGCAGGTAGGGTGGTAAATGGCCTTAATTTTCAGCCTAAATAATTTAAGAGCCGAGCCCTAAAAGGGTTGGCTCTAATCTTATTCAATTTTGAGATAAAAGAATTAAGGGCTAAGTTGGATTATGAAGATAGTATTAGGGCCATGGCCATTACCACCCCTAAATGCAGGTTCCGTGTTCCATACTCATAGTTTGGTCAAAATTTTGGCTTGCTTTTCCACTGAAGTGCGCATAAATTGGCATATTACCCTGAATTTATTCATGGACTTACAAATTTTAGTTATGCTCTCTTGGGTATGCTGTATGCAACCCAAGTTAGTTTCCTCCAAGAAAATGTTTATTGCTCCACCTACAGAAATGAACACAAGTAACTTTGCGACGCTTGTTCCCAACTTCAACTTCAAAACTGCATGCCCTCTGCATGCGCGAACAGGCCTCGACCTCGATCCGGATCCACGCGTCCTTGACCGCAACTGAACCTCCCTGTTCCTACTCCCGCCGGCGTCCTAGTCCTGCTCGCCACCATGCTCTGAGGAGGAGTGGAGACCCGATCCATCCGGCCGGGCTCAGTTGATCCATTCTCCTCTGTTGGTTACATGCGGTTGCTTGGACAGGCTGCTCGTCTCGTCCGTTCCGGCCTCGACGCCAATCTCCTCTTCTTTCTTCGCCGAGAACGGTTGCGCTGCGCACTGATCGATCACTCGCGCTGATCGCTGCGTGCCCAGCAATGCCAGGGTGGAGGAAGGCGTGGCTGTCGATGCTGGACCGAGCCGGTAGCGGCGGCGGCGGCAGCAGCGGCTCCCTGCAGGCGCGCCTGCAGGGCCACCACTCCCCGTCCTCCTCGTCGTCCTCCCTCGCCAGCTACAAGCGGGGCGGCAAGTACGGCGCCGGCCACGTGAGCGGCAAGGCGGTGGTGGGCTGCTTCTCCGCCGCGCTCGCGCTCGCCTTCTTCTACGTCTCCGTCGCCGGCGGGCCGGCCGCCGACGGCTCCTTCCCCTCCCCGACCGCATCGTCGTCCGGGACCCTCCTGTCGTGGCTGTCGTCGAACTCGTCCACGGCGGCGCCGAGGAAATCTCTCCTCCCCCGCCCTCCCGTTCCTCCTGCGGTGACCGCGGGCGGCGCTGCTGAGCAGAGCGACGCGCGGAACGCGACAGCGGCGTCGCGCCGCGTGCACCAGAGCAGCGCGGTGGGAGACTCGCCGGCTTCGGAAGTCAGCTCGGGGCAAGTGACATCGGTGACCGCGCAGGATGCCGGAAACGCCACCCTCGGCTCCGATGCCGAACCCGCCGGTAACGGCACCAGGGAAGAAGAGCCCCAAGTGGAAGCCGCGACGCCGATCCTGCGATGGCGAAGGAAAGACGGAGCAAGGCCTTCCAACAACGCCGTCGTCGGTGCCCCCGGTCAGACGGCGACGAGCACTGACATCGCCACTGGCAACCCTACAGACAGCGTGGCTTCGAGCACGAGCAGAGAGGAGGTAACCGAGAACGCCGCCGGCGACAACGTGCAGACCTCGGCACGGCAGGCGGCTCTGCCATCGCGGCCGGAGCGGAAGGAGGACAGGCACAGGCAAAGGAGAGCCGTGAGGCACAGGCACCCGAGGCGACGGAAGGAGATCGTCCTCCCGTCGCACGATCTCCTCGCTGATCAGAACGACGGCGACACGGCTGGCGTCAGGGCAGCCATGGCCGTCGGGCCAGGCAACGACATGGCCGGCGTGAAAACCAGCATGGTCGTCGGGCCAGGGAACGGCGTGGCCGCAGGCGTGAACGCCAGCATGGGCGTCGCCGGCGCCGGCAACAACCGGGTCGTGTGGACGTCGGGCGTGCAGGACCTGGTTTCCTTCGCCAAGTGCGACGTGTTCAACGGGAGGTGGGTGAGGGACGAGAGCTACGGGTTCTACCCGCCCAAGTCGTGCACGCTCATCGACGACGACTTCAACTGCCACAAGAACGGCCGGCCGGACAGCGACTACCTCAAGTGGCGGTGGCAGCCGCACAGCTGCGACATTCCCAGGTAGAGTATGTGTGTGACATTTCTGAACATGCGATCTCTGCAGAAGATTAATTTGTTAGAAATCTTACGGGATTTCTCGTCGCCTTCTTGCTCCAGGCTGAACGCGACTGAATTCCTGGAGAGGCTGAGGGGGCAGAGGATCATATTCGTCGGCGACTCGCTGAACCGGAACATGTGGGAGTCACTGGTCTGCATCCTTCGCCATGCCGTCAGGGACAAGAGGAGCGTGTACGAGGCATCAGGGAAGAACCAGTTCAAGATCAGAGGATACTACTCCTTCAAATTCAGGGTATACTTGAGGTTTGATTACATGAGAAGTCTGAATTTCGTCAGTTCTTTCAATCATTAATTGTTACTTCACTGCAGGAGTACAACTGCTCGGTTGATTTCATAAGATCGATATTCCTCGTCAAGGAGATGATCCGTGAGGGCACAAACGGTACTGAAGACGCAAAGCTGAAACTGGACGAGCTAGATGCGACGACTCCGGCGTACCGGAGTGCGGACATCGTCGTCTTCAACACCGGTCACTGGTGGACTCACTACAAAACGTCAAGAGGGTACATCGCACTACTTTCTGAACTGAATGCCATCAATTGGTTCCCATCATTCAACCATCGCTGAAGCACTTGCTTGTCCGCAGGCTGAACTACTACCAAGAGGGCAACCATGTGTACCGCAGCCTAGAGGTTTTGGATGCATACAAGAGAGCTCTGACCACCTGGGCTAGATGGGTCGACAAGAACATCGATTCGAGAAGAACCCAGGTTGTATTCAGAGGATATTCACTATCACATTTCAGGTAAGAAATCGCCATTACGCTGGCAGATTGTTGATACCATATCTTCTTCATCTGACAATGATGCATTTTTCCCCAGGGGAGGGCAGTGGAATTCAGGAGGAAGATGCCACACGGAGACAGAGCCAATCTTCAACCAGACATACCTTACTGAGTACCCTGAGAAGATGGTGATCCTGGAGCAGGTCCTGAGGCAGATGAAAACTCCCGTGATATACCTCAACATCAGCACACTCACTGATTACCGAAAAGATGGCCATCCATCAGCGTACCGAAGATGGTACGGCACAGAGGAGGAACGGATAGCGGCGGTGAAAAAGCAGGACTGCAGCCACTGGTGCTTGCCTGGCGTGCCAGATACGTGGAACGAACTACTGTATGCTTCGCTGCTCCAGGCAGGCAAAGGTTCCTGGAAGTTGTGAGATGATGGTTCCAGACATTGTTAGGCTTCATCTCTCTACATGCCAATGCAGAGAAAACAATCACGAAGCTCCGGAGCTGTAGTTATAATTGGATAGAATTGCAAATCTTGCGTTTGCAGTAGACCCATTGCTAGGACAAAATAATCATCAGAAGAAGGATAATCCTTTAGAAATTTTTTGGTAGTTCATGTACTGATGTACATATGAGACGTCAATAACTGATGTAACATGTCAAATAGATACTGGAAGTTGGGAATTCGTACCATAGGACTAGCTTCGCATATCTTCCTTGCATGAATTTGATTAGCAGCAGATGATGTCAGCTCTTTTTTCGTCAAGGTATTCCAGTTCTTTGACTAGAGCAGCTGGTTTCGAAAGCACTAAAACAAAGCCCAAAATGCATGGTCTAAGGTTCCTACTTTCAGAAGGCAGTAAAATACAGGTATGATAGGTCATTTCTTCTAAGTGGAGAAATACTTTGTTGCTTTCCATGCAGAAGATATGCTCCTAAGACAGGCCAAAAGAAGTACGTATCAACCTTTCTTGCTTCTCTTTTCATTGCTTATAACATCATATTTCAGATAACAGTTATCTTTATATCAACCAGAAGAGATTTTCCCTTGGTAGTAGTGTATGTATATAGCTGAACTACAAATCCACAATTTACAAACACAAGCAACGAAAGTGTGTTAAAAGAATCTGAAACAGCATATAATAACAAAAAATACAAATAAAAAATAGGAATGTCTCTAGTTGCAGCACAGACCCATATACCATCAACATATCTGCAACAGAACAAAAAGAATTAAAACAATACATGCTCATTTTTTTCCCACTCCCAACAAAAACAAAGCTGATAAGGTGTAGGGAGCCTGGGATGGGGGGATTCACAGACAGACAAAGATAACAACGAGCAACAAGTATTTTAATATCTTTCATTCATTTTTTTAATAAGTATCTTTCATTCATGAGTATCGTGTTTCTAGAGTACATATGAGAGAAACATGGGCTCAGCAGTGTATACATGGATCCAACACAAACACACACACCACGAATATGGTTATCAATTCCGCTTCCCCCTGACATAACTAGGAGGTGAAAGAAAAAACGGGACGACTCCAGATGGAGTTCGCCTTTGCCATCTTGTGACTTGCCGGTTTATGCGTACCTCAGCTAACCACCACCATATAACTGAATGCTTCTGTTCTCAAGGCGGTAAGGCGGACGCCTAGCAAGGTGGGGCGGCTGGACGCCTAGGCGAGCAAGGCGCAAATCGGTGGACGGCGCATGGACGCCTAGGCGTCGCCTAGGCGACGCCTTGAGAACAGATTTGCTTCTTGAGGAGGAGCTCAGCTTTCGCCCTCCATCTTCATTCTCTTTAGCTCTCAAGAACCATGTAGATGCTCAAGCCATGCATCTGCCATGGTTATGGGGGCTGAGAACAAGGGGAGGGGAGAGGGGTACTTTATATACCCTGGTGAGCTTGATGATGTCTGCAGGTGACTGTCCAGCTAAATACATTGCAAGAACTGAGAATCTGCATGGTGGTATTTTGTATTGGTCAGCACATTATGTTTTAGTGGAGAAAGGGCAATAAAAGTGGAACCAAATTTTACTGTTGTAAGTGCTCATTTGCTGGAACTCACAACAATGCTGTTCTTGCCTCAGCTCACGTCAATTCTGACAATATTCCTTCTCCAGATTAATTCTCATTCCACTTGCAAACCTAATGTTATCAAGAAGTATATTACTCAAGAGAACAATGCATAACATAAAATATAATAAGCTGGACATCTGCAAGCACTACCGATATAGTGCTATCCAGTTCCAGTTCTGAGGGTATACCAGTATAACTATTAAGTAACTCTTTTACAACTGAGTGTATACTAGTATAACTATTGGCACCTCTTTTACATTGTACAAAATTTACCTTGTCATCTTTGCCGTTTGATTTTCATTCATTGTTTCGTTGGTTTTTGTACTTTCTGTTTCTCCAATAGCAGTTAGTAACAAATTTTCAGTAATGTAGGAGTAAACCTGGTGCACAAGTGTCATTAAGTGGTAATTTATCAACAAATAATATTCAGTAAGTGATATGGAACTAAATCTACTGATAAACAATAGGGGGAAATGGTTGCCTTTACAAAAAGCTAAAGGAGCACTTTCCGCCTTTAGAGCAATGTGGCCTTCCTGGTCAGCCACTAGCTCATGCTTATCCAATGCGTTGCACTTCCTAATTTTGAAGTGTAATTGTGTAAAGTAGATGTCCCTCCATCTACTTAAATCAGCTCCTGATACGATGCTATTGAAGTTGACAAGATCTCAGTTTCATGCAAGTAGCAGTGTAGCACTCTCGAGTCTCAACTAAACCATCCTTAAATATGCATAAATAAATTCAAAAGACCATCTACGTGTACTTGTAGGAGAAAATAGAGATGCGTAATGGATTGATTGTATTAGTCTGAGCCTTGGGGCTGAATATATAGGGGTACATGACTTGGAGGGCAAGAAGCCTCTCCTACAGATCTGGTAGGATACGGATACAATCCTAATCTACCTAATATAGAGATATCCCTAATATACTCTAACATCCCCCCGCAGTCACAGCGGGAGCGTCGCAGACGATGAGACTGGAGAGAAGTCGATAAACTGACATCCCCCCGCAGTCACAACGATCAGTGCGCCGCAGATGCTGTGGCTGGAGTGGAAAACCACAAGGTTGCTCAAGCAGATGATAGCCCTTTGTGCCGATGTCGAGGTAGATGAGGTGAGGACGAGTAGCCATGGTCGATGATGCCGTACGTAGAGTAGCCGTGGTCGACGTAGCTATGTCGAGGTTGCCGAAGACAAGGTAGCCGCACATGAAGCCGCGGGCGCACGAGGAGGCGCCATGGTGGTGGCGTAATGGAGAAGACGCCGGAGACGAAGATGGCGACGCATCGAGGCAGTCGTAGAGGGAGCGATGCCGAAGTCGAAGCAGTCAGGCCATCGGGCGACACATACCCGAGTTTGCCAGGCTCGAGAACGCATCGGGGACGATGGGCACGCACCAGTGTTGCCAATACCGGACGTGCAGGGGAGGATGCACAACCAGACGCCGTCGCCGGGGGGACCAGCAGAGAAGGCCTCCATGGCAGTCGCAGGCGCAGAAGAAGGCGAGGTAGAAGATGCCAACGCCTGCTGTTGCTGGAGTAGACGAAGTAGTCGGGGACGAGTTGGCGACGCTAGCGACGTGGTTATGCTAGACGAAGCGAGGAGGGGAACCCAGATTTTCCAGCACAAGACTGAATGATCCGGATGACGCGGCGGCGGCGCTCGAAAGAGACGGCGAAGAACTCGTACAGCTTGACGAAGACCATGCGCGGGGCGCACAGCGACGAGTCCATGATGAGGTCGGGGACGTGGTCGATGGCGGTGAAGAAGCAACGGCGGAGAAGACCACGGGGTGACGCCATTGCTGCCCGAAGAGGCGATGCAACGGCAGCCCTCCGTGCTCGGTGAAGGGCGCGCTCGACGAGGACGGACGTCACGGGAGCCGGGTGGATCACGCACATCAGCTGATCAGACCGAGTAGCGTGAGGCGAGACGACGGTGGGCGAAGTTGGTGAAGGCGTCCCGATCGGTGAAGGCGACGACGAGCCGGCGAAGGTCGACGTGCGGGCGAGGCGGCGATGTAGGCGGCGGCGCAAACAAGCGCCCCCTAGGGTGCCGGCCATCTCGCCATGCCGCATGGTCGAAGAGGAAGAAGAGGCCGGTGAAGTCGACGCCGACGTCGAAGTAGAGGCGTGAGGTCGACAGGCGGTGGGCGACTCAATCCCGATCTCTGATCGGGCAAAAGAAAATGATGCAACAAGCAGCTTCTCTGGTAGTACCTCTGGGGTGCACGTAGCTGGAACCCTTATCCTCTCTTTCCTCTCTGCCCGCAGCCCACCATGGCCAAAGACCAAAAGCAGAGCACGAGTGAGAAAAGGAAAAACAGAGGCGAGGGAGCACTCGGACGAAGGCTGGCGTGGACGGAGCTCCTAGCCGGCGGCGGCGAGGATCGTGTCGGGATGGGCGGCGCATGGGCTGGCCGTTAGCAACAGGAGCCCACACGAGGCAGAGTCGGCGGGGCGGAGCTGCACCGAAGAGCCATCCTAGAGGATTCCGCCGGTCGAGCGGCGCGGATCCATCCCGCAAGGCAGAGGAGGCGGGGCGGAGCCGTCCCGGAGGAGTCCGCTGGTCGGGCGGCGCGGGTCCCCCCCCCCCCCCCGCGAGGCAAAGGAGGCGGGGCGGAGCAGGGGCGCCGCCATGTAACCAGCCGACGACAAGGTGAACGCACCACGCCGAGGCCCCTGCTGCCACCACGGCAGCACGGGGTAGGACGCAGGTGCTGCATGAGCCCGCGGCTGCCACCACGGCAGCGCGGAACGGAGGTGTCGTCGACGATTTCCATGGCGGGTGATGAGGTACGACCGGATCTGCTGCTGCTTGACGCGATCTGGCGGCGGATTAAACTGATCCGCCGCGAAGAGGGGCGCTGCCCCCGGCGGAGGTCATGGGCGACCTCCCCGGGGGCGCGCTAGGAGGCCGTCGAGGGGGCGGTTTGGAGGTGCGCCGTGGAGGACGGCCGGCGGCGCGCGGAGGGCGGGGTGCGAGAGGGGCAGCGGAAGATTAGCCTAGAATCTCAAACCCTAATCTCGTGATACCATGTAGGAGAAAATAGAGATGCGTAATGGATTGATTGTATTAGTCTGAGCCTTGGGGCTGAATATATAGGGGTACATGACTTGGAGGGCAAGAAGCCTCTCCTACAGATCTGGTAGGATACGGATACAATCCTAATCTACCTAATATAGAGATATCCCTAATATACTCTAACAGTACTTGGTGGATGACTGTTTCCACTAGGACTGAGAGGAAATAACTACCACCTATTGTGGCATGCACAGGTGGACCACAAACAGAATTTCTGAACTATGGGTCCTTTTAATAGATGGCTCAGGTGTGAAGATAGTGAAGAACCTCACAGAAATGCACTTAATCAGTGATAAGGACCAAGGTTCCAAGTCCCTGTCAGTAGCTACTGGTTGCCACTAGTAACTGAATATGAATACTGTTGATTTCAATACCATCCAATGTAGGCACTAGAAACCAAAGTTTGTATTTAACTCAAATTGGAGGTCTCCATCAGATGCAGCTGAATTTTTTTATGAAAAATAAAGAAAACATTTGCAAAGCTTGACTGAAGATCAGTTCAACATATCCACTGCACTTCCAGCTAAGAGAGCTAATTTTACCAGCAAAACTTATGAAGCTAGTGCATGTTTTTTTTAGCCATGCTATGAATACACTGAATGGCAGAAGTCAAATAGACTCATAGCTTAAATTTAGTTGTAAATTCATAATATTAGCAGACTTATATGATGCTGTACAATCTCCTAATTTATACGTGATGTTTCATGTTTGTGCACAAACTAGTAAACTGGTTCGTTTTTGCTGGTATGCAGGCTTTTTTTTTCTTGAACAATATTAGCAAGCTCATATGATGATGTGCAATCTCCTAATTTATGCGTGATGTTTCATGTTTGTGCACAAACTAGTAAACTGGTTTGTTTTTGCTGGTACAGAATGTTCATGATAATTCATTTTTTTCAAACCACAGCCATTTCTAATTCATTTTTTTTTCAATTCTAGTTTCTGAAATGATAAGTTGATTCAGAGCTTCCAACTGAGGAATGACCACACCAACATATAATGAGAAAATGAAAAATTAAGCTACTAAGGAGATCCTCATCTCAAGTTTGAAAAACCGGTACCATACAGAGAGAGCATTCGTGATGTTACATTAGTTGCCAACCATAAAAAAACTGTGTCTGTTCATACTGACAAGCATTTAGAGACTGCCATGTCTGTTATCTTGAGCATGAATACACTTGTGGTAACGCAATGAGCATTTCCCTTCTTAGTCATAAGCAGGATAAAGAACAGACATAACTGAGCCAGTTGGACCAGAGTCTGGTCAAATACCATTCCCCGATATCTAGACCAACACAAATCAAATTCCAAGATAGCTTCTCACCGATTAACATCAATGGAAAACTTTATGGTTTTGCAGTGAGGAAGCTGACAACCAATGCTAATATCAATGAGCCTAGTTGAAAACACACATAATGTCTGGATAAGCTCATGATTATAGGAAGCAAGCATAGGTTCAAAGAGATACCTGAATGAAATTATATTGGTTCATTCAGGAAATAGCTTCATGGCATAGTCATGCTTGAATTGAGTAAGATGAAGCTTAGCCTTAAAGCTCGGCTAGGTTCTCTGGTTGCCACACACGGAGAAGGCGGTCATAAAATGAACAAGTAGCAACAACTGAAGAATTTCCATTCTGCTCTGCTCCTTCACTTTTCTGCCAATCCGCACCGTATGCTAGGGATTCATGCTTGCAATATGTTTCCATTGTCGTAGCATCTCCCGAACCCACTTTAACAATGGCAAACCCATTGTGCATGCATGCAGCCAATACAACATCTGCAATACTTGGATGATACTTCATCCTCCACACACCACCTCCTAGATTTATCAACTTTTCGTTAACAGGTTTTGCCATTAATCTCATGTCCCAAACTCTGAGACATTCATCATAACTTCCAGTAAGTAGCATGTTCTCCTCAAATGGATTCTGAGCAAAACAACAAACACCCATACTATGAGACTTTTTGTTTTGAAAAACAATGTTAGATGGGCTTTCTCTCAAGTCCCAGCAACTGAAACAGCAGTCGTCTGATCCACTGTACAGCAAGTGTGGCCTTGTGCGATCAAAATAACATGTCCAGACTTCGAATTGATGTGCAGCCCACTGTTCTGATATCTCCAATCGGTCCTCTCTCACTGAGACCACAGATAGGGAGCCATCTGATAATCCGACAGACAGAGACTCAGCAGTTTGGTTCCAGTCCACGTACAGGCACATTGAAGAAGAAATATCTTCAGCACACACATCCGTGAAGACAATGCCTGTGTAATTTGGTTACAGAAAGCACTTGAGTTATCTCTGAAGATATGCAATAATACATGTTGGACTACAGATATGACAAATACTAAGTGTTTAAGCTCTTAAATATGCATGAGTTGTCCTGAACCCACTTATTTCGGCGATCAATATAGACCAATTCTGTTTTCAAGGACACGCATAAAGGCCAGTTCTGATCCAGCAAGAAATTATTTAAGATAAGCTGTGCAAGAGCCCTAGGTTTGCTTTTATCACCAATTATCTGAAAGTTACCCCTCTTTTCTATGAGACAAAGACAAGCTACCTACAACAGCAGAGTAGAAAAAACAAGTTCTGCATCTAGATTAATCTTTGTAACGATTTTAGAGTCAAACTATAATCCAAGCAGACCTTCGAATGAACACTCCAGACGACAAAATGATGCAAATGTTTCTGCAAGCATGGATCAACCCCCCCCCCCCCCCCCAAGCGAACACAGTGTGAAACCTAAGTACCTGAGATTGCCTAGTCATGATGAGTCATGAACCAACTTTGACGGCACAAAACTTTTGCTAAATTAAAAGTATTGATGTAGGTATATACAAACAATTGTAACCTGCATCCGAGCCGTCGTCCTGCTCCAGGCGCCGTAGCTCGAGGCGGCCGTGGGCATCGGCCTGTGCAAGCAGCGGCGACGCGGGGCTCCACTTCATATCAAAGACGCCGGCGGTCTCTACAGTATGCAGCAGCCGGAGCCGCTGGGACTCGTCCTCCGCGGCGGCGTCGACGGAGAAGAGGGAGATGCTGCCCGCGCGGTCCTGCTCCTGCTCCTGCAGCGTGTAGGTGGCCGCGGCGAGCACGTGGCGGAACGGGCGGTGCGGGCAGAACTCCACCGCGTCAGCGTTGCCGCCGAGGTAGCACGAGCCCAAATCCATCCCCAAATCCGGAGGCGGCGGCGGCAAAGAGTGCCCGAAATCGTTTCACAACTTCAGCGGCAGGGGCAAAAATGTCCAAACCTTTTCCACGAGTCGCCGTAGCGGCATCAAACATTATCCTAATCACTATTCGGGGGCGAGCGAACTGACACGATGGGCACCGTGACCGCGGCGATTTCCGTATCCGCCGCCGCCGCGGCGGTGGTGTCCCGCCCAGCCGACCGCCGACGCCACCGCGGCCCCGCCGCCTTTCGCTGCTCGGCCTCCGCGGCCAGCGAGCGGCAGGCTCTCTTCAGCCGCATCGCCCCCGTCTACGACCATGTCCGTGCCTCCTGCTCTCCCCCATCCCCCCTCGCTGCTCCTACGAAATTAGTGCTACAGATAGCAATGCCAGGCTTAGTTGCTGACGACGGCACGTTACATGTTCCTTCCTTGCAGCTGAACGACGTGCTCAGCCTGGGGCAGCACCGGACGTGGAAGCGCATCTGCGTCTCGTGGTCGAGGTACAGCGCTAGTGGTAATTGCAGTAGATAAGCAATGTGGATCCAAACGACCCTGCTCTACCATCGGTTGATGCAAAAGTTTGCTCTTCTGGGGTTAGGGCGAAGATGGGGGATCGGGTTCTTGATCTCTGCTGCGGGAGCGGGGATTTGGCGTTCCTGCTGTCTCAGAAGGTCGGCTTAGATGGAGAGGTTGGTGTTGGATTCACTGTTAGCGTTCAGACTTCAGACTAGCCACAGCCATTTTTCCCCCTCACTGAAAGTCTTTTTTTTTTTGGAAAGGTAACCTCACTGAAAGTCTCATTTGCACCCAACTGACACAGGTGATGGCCGTCGATTTCTCGAGGCAGCAACTGCAGACTGCTGCTGAACGTCAGGAGCAACGCTGGAAGCTGTGCTACAAGAACATCAAGTGAGCATCTCAATGTGAGGGTTTATTGCAGATTAAAAACATCATGTCGTTCCAAACTTCCAGTTGAATGTTCTGTGTGCTTGGCTAACATATGTGCTATGGCGCTATGTGCTATGCCTGCATCTGACTTTGTCACATGCAGATGGATAGAGGGTGATGCACTTGATTTACCGTTCACAGACTGCTACTTTGATGCTGTAACGGTTGGCTACGGATTGCGTAATGTGGTTGACAAGTCCAGAGCGATGCAAGAAATATTTAGGGTCCTGAAACCAGGTTCGGTACAGGTTCCAAATTTTGTTCCAGATTACACATGCTAGCAATCCAGATAAATGTTTACAGCTAGTCTTTTACTGGACCGCAGGATCAAGAGCATCTATTCTTGATTTTAACAAGAGCTCATCACTTTTCACGGCATCATTACAGGTAAAATGTCAGCCCATCCTGTGTACTTTATTTGAAGCGGCACCGTCTTAATGTGGCCTATTTGATTTCCCGGGCAAAGATCAATTCTTATTTTTTAGAATGACATTGTAGCAAAATCAGACAATATGTCTCACAAACCAAATTGATGTTTCCATTTTCTCTCGGACAGAGTTGGGCAATCGACAATGTTGTGGTTCCTTTGGCTAGTGGCTATGGACTCACTGAAGAATACAAGTACTTGAAGAGCTCCATATCACAGTATCTAACAGGTTTGTGTGTTTATTTCCTTCTCCGAGAACGCTTCCATGAAAGAGCAGGATTGTCTTTGTGGGCGAAGGTTGCATTTCCTGCTCTGAAGAATGGAAGTGTTTGGTTCCATTTTGTTAGTACCCCCCCCCCCCCAATACTCATGTATGAAATTACATAGCTTGTGTTTGTTTCTCTTCGTTGTAGGAGAAGAGTTGGAGAAATTAGGCAGAGAAGCTGGTTTCACTGTAGCCAAGCACTACGAGCTTGGCGGAGGGCTCATGGGGAACCTAATAGCAACTCGATGAGCAGAATATCGCGAGAAACTTTTCAAAGTGCGAGTCCCCTGGATGTTTAACTGATTTTTACATGCCCCATGTCTATCGAAATGTCATGTTGTGCCGATCTCAAATTAAAAAGTCGTGGACATCAAAGACTGATTCCCCTCCTGTTTGAGCCAGCACTTCTGCGGCCACGGTTGGGTCACGTTCAGACGGATTGCTTTGAGACGTATTCGACGGGCATGATGTTCCGAAGCACGGGAGCGATCTGACTGGAGACCAAGCAAAAGAGTCTCAGGCGCACGCGTTGCTCTGCGTGAGAGCATGTGGGCATTCCAGGTCCTCGTTACTGCGTTGCTCACTACATTTGCTCTGAATCCTTTTTGCCTCCGAGAGATGGGATGCAGGTCTCTGGCTCTCTGCACCCCTCCGTTTACTGCTCGGTCCCCATTTACGAGTTTATTTACGACGGGTAGCATCTGTACTGTGGATTCTTAAGCCGTGGTTGTTTCCTCTCTCTCTCTCTCTTCATAGCTCCTACCGACTCCGCTGCCACTGTACAAATGTATAGAGAACTTTGCCAACGAACGAACCGCCCAAATATACACCCGCAATGAATTCACGGTACCCAAGTTCACGATCCGCTACCAGTACTTCACTGCAGCAAATTCTTGAATTATTCGGACGGACTAGTGACAATTTAATCTGGACCAATATAGGTAAAAATCCACTCTAGTAGGCTCGAACTTTCACCATTGATTTTCACCTCACCTCGACCACGCAAAAAAAAAAAATCGAAAGAACACCAAAACCTCTAATAATGATCCACCACCAGCTTCATTCGTGAACATACAGCGTGGCATGTAGCTATGTGTGTCGCCGCCGCCGGCCGTTGCATCAGCTTGTCGGCGGCGCTGCAGATCGATCGAGCTCCTCCTAGCCAGCTAGCCCCTGTTGGTGTCCATGGCGAGGATGGTGCTGATGTTCAGGGGGCTGATGTGGTCGGTGGAGCCGTGCATGAACTGGCCGACGATGATCCGGTTGGCGCGCTCCGTGGGGTGGAACGCGTCCCAGTAGGCGTACACGTCCCGGTTGGGGCACACGTTGGACGCCGGTGTGCACAGCCCGATCCCGTTGTACGGGCCCTGCCCGCAGCACGCCACCTTGGACGTCACGAACCCTGCACGACATCGATCAAAGCTTCAATTTCAAATAAATTTTCAGACCATGGTGTCTGGCAAGGTGGTCCCATGCACCCAGCAGGTAGATAGAGACGCGTGCGTGCGTGCGTGCGTACCGTAGTCCTGGGGGTTGAACATGAAGTCGAAGCTGACCCGGTTGGTGTTGGCGGCGATGAAGACGTCGCTGCCGATCTCGGCGTTGAGGCCGGCGAGCATCCGCACCAGCTGCGGGTTGAAGAGGTCGGCCGCCTCCGTGAGGTCGCGCGCGCACTCGCCGTCGACGCTGTGCATGGCCAGCTCCGCCGGCACGCACCCGATCATCCCCGTGCCCGTCACCACCACGCGCCGGGCGCCGAGCTCGTACAGCCGCTGCACGTCGCCGCGTTGTCAGCCCGGCCGGTACACTGTAGTGCAATGCAAGTGCTAGGCCGCACGACGGCTAGCTGACTGTTCATGCACGTGGCGGGAGTAAATACCGCCCGACCACCGGCCGGGCTCACCAGTAAATAAATGTGATCGACGCCTTTGGCGCGTGCCCGTCCGTGTGTCAATTTTTCCCGTTGATGACAGCTGTTTTAATTTCACGTTGATGACAGCCCCCGCCAGCTGATTTTAACAGCGGAGAGCCGGAGATAGATCAGGCCAAGGCCAGTGTTGTTTCTTCAAGGCCGGCTACTACCTACTGACTGACTGACTGACCTCCCAGTAGTCCAGTGTGCAGCCTGCGGTGTGCGACAGCACGCTGAACGAACGCGGCCGCCGACACATCGCAGAGGCGCACGGACCGCCGCCGCTCCCCGGCCAGCTGGGGACTTCGGCCGGCGCCGGCCGGGGATTCCTTTTGAGCTGCGAGTTACCAGTAGGCCGGTAAAAAAGCTGTCGTTTCAACAGGGCCTATTGCCAATGGACCCATGAGCGGATGAGCCGCCATTAATGTGAACGGAGCGTTGCATCATACCGGCGGCACGGAGATCAGGTACGGCGACGATCTGCTCCCCCCCTCCTCCTCTTCGTTTCAATACGAGATGCGCGTCGGTGTGGGGCTGGAATTTGAAAAATCCGTGTACGGTTTTCGGGTGCTATTTGCGGGGCGTCTCGCGTTGCCGGTTAAGCGAGATGACTGATGAACAGCTGCGCCTTTTGCAGTTTGCACTGCTCGGAGAAGAGTAGAAAGTCCTGAGCTCTCATGCAACAAGAGCACAGGACTACTGGCGACTAGCATAGGACATGATGTCTACAGAAGATTGGCCTGTAATAATCCAAATCACCTAGGCAGTTAAACACCATGCTCAATTTGCTGTCCTCTAGGCTTAAGGAGAAAACGGGTTTTGTGTGTCGTGTACGTTCTTCCTATTTCTGCAGTACTACTTGTATGATGAAGATGAAGCTCCAATACGAATACAGTAGTTGGTTGTTGTGGTGAACAGCATTCGGAATCGGAGTGACTGACTGCGTGAGCACTGAGCCACTGATGAGCACCTTGCCGGCACTGGTGGCTGCAATTGCGAGCTGAATTGCAGGCAGGTTTGGAGTCTTGCCTCCTAGGGAACATATCAGACTGCTGCCACGCACTCAAACTGCCCATGAAGGGTTTTGTTGTCACCTTCCACGGGATGGTGCCTAGAACTGCTGAAAACTGTGGGTGCAGAAACTGTCTAGCAGTGCTTCGGCATGGAGCAACTATACAGGCCTTGTCAGTTAGTTACTCGTAGCACGCAGAACGTACTGCCCAAAAATTACTAAACACCGAGAGGTGATCACCTACTACTGTTGGTGTCCCTTCCCGGAATCCAACGCCAACAGTCAGGTAGCTACCGACCCATGTCTTGCTGCTTCTGTTCCAGCCAGTTTGCAGCATTTCCTACTTCCATTTTTTTTAAATTTTGGCAGCAGAAGCATAATAGCTATAGTCAATTTTGTACTGGAAACCTTAGCTGCCATGTTTAATTGTTTGATTTTGCTCCTAGAATATCTTTGAGTTGCGTGATTCTAAGGCTAAATTAATGTTGGTGGAAGAGTAGTTGGAATTTGAAGAAAGCTGAAGGAAATGACCGTGAGGATTTTCCTGTACTCGGAGATGAGGTAGGGGACGTAGTCTTGGATGGCGAACTGGCGGGAGCGGACGGAGAAGGGCACCAGGTAGTAGTTGTTGACGAAGTCGTTGCCGCCGAGCGTGATGAGCACGAGCGCGTTGTTCACGACCTGCGCCGCCGCGTCCTCGCCGACGAACGCCGCCAGCTTCTGCTGGTACTCCTGGAAGTTCTCCAGCTGCTGCCCGATCCTGATGATGTTCACCTGCAGACAATGCGTTAAATTGGGGGGCACCAAAGAAACACCTACACTCGGCAGACCGACGAAAATGCCGGTGACAACTGACAAGTGCTGGCACCAAGAACTTGTAGAGCTCGGGAATTGGGTTTCTTACGAATTGTATGCCGGTGTCGTCGAGGATGCCGACGCCGGCGGACGCGAAGTTGGCTCCGACGAGCAGCTTGTCGCCGCGGAGGTAGGGGCTGAGGTACGGCAGCGCGGGCTCGGAGCCGAGGTGCTCGCTGATGATGTCCGGGATGTTGAGCCCGTTGGAGAACCTCCCCGTGGGCATGTGCGTCGGGAAGTCGATCCCGTAGGGCGGCGCGTCGGCGCGCGCCGTGGTCATGAGGTAGTTGTTGTTGCCGTTGTCGACGAGGGAGTCCCCGAACACGAAGAAGGCGCGCGGCGCCGCGGAGGCGCCCGGGGCGGCCCCGAGGAGCGCCGCCGCCGCGGCGACGACGGCGTAGCTGGTCACGAGCAGAGCGTCCATCGCGGGCTCACACCTTCACTCGCACTGAGACTCTGAGAGAGACGCGGGGGGGGGGGGGGGGGGGGGGGGGGGGGGCGAGGCGAGCGGCCAAGTGGCGGGGGCGTGGCGCACGGGGACGGAAAGGTGGCGTGGCGGTGTCCCTCTTATAGACGGGAGATGGATGGAGATGAGAGAGAGGCCGCCCGGCCGCCCGCGGCCGCGGGGCACCTCGAGGGCGCGCTGCCGAGTTAAAGCCGGGGGTGCCAGTTGGGCGGGCTGTTCGGCTGATTTTGGCATGGATTGTCTTGTCTTATTTCGACTTATCTCATTTCACATAAGAGTAAGAATTATAGTTCTCGCCGACTGCCGGCTGAGAGACGCTGGCTCGGCGGTGGGCTCCGCGTGCATTTAATGCACGGCAGTGAGAGTGGCGTGCCTCTTAGCCGGCTTTAAGCGGGCGGATAGCGAGGCGTCCACTCGCCTCTCTCTCCACTGCCACGGAGGATCCAGCCGGCTCTCCGCCGGCCCACAATACTTGTTTTAATACTATTCATTCTACCAGCCGAACACTGTTCATTCTACCAGCCGAACAGTCTTTTAGTGGGCGGAAGGCGGAGCAATTTCCACGCTTCACTTTGGCTCTCCGCTCTCGCCCCGGCAGGGCGCGAGGACCACGCCGGGACGGGCACGGGAGCGCAAGCTAGCATCGCGGGCTCGCCCTCCGGCTCCGGGTGCAGTGCACAGTGGTGGTTGGCAGCTTCGCTTTGAGGCGGCCGTGACATGGCTGACTGGGCGTCTCGGATCATGTGCGCTGTGCGGCCAGCAGGGGATGGGATGGGAGGCAGGCGCGCGCTGGCGGCGCCGCGGCGGCAGAGGGTCGCTGTGGCCTGTGGGCATCAAAGGCAGGCGCCAGGAGTGGGGACCCCCATCTCCGGGTGCGGCGCGGGTGGCGGGGTGGGTTCACAGGGAGGGAAGGGGTTTCTGAAGCACGGGGCGTCGACGTCGGAGCGTGTGATGGCGGCATGGCGCCACTACACGACCTCGGCGGCTCGGCCCCGTGGAAGAAATGGTGTGGTGTGATCATGTGGATTGACAGTTCATGCAAGGAAATCGGCCTCTCTTTCGAGCGAGTTTCTGATGATCCAAACGGGGGATTTTCTAATCAGCGCGCGCATCAGGAAGCTTCCCAACAATCCATTTCAGTTGCTCAAAAAAAAAAACAATCCATTTCAGACATACCCCGCCGCGGGCCTGTACTAGGACATTCTGTACCTTTCCCTTTTAGGAAACACACACCCGATTTTTTACGAGTGCAATAGCTGGGATTTCATTCTCTTTCGGGATTTTGTCGTTTGATTGGCGATAAAATACAGTTCAAACAAACTTTGAAAACAAAATGTTTGTACAAAAGATTTACATAACAAAATTTGAAGCACAAGTTTGTAAAAAAAATGTCTAACAAAATTTTGAAGCAAAAGTTTGCACAGAAAATAATGAGTAACATATTTTGAAGGAAAAGTTTGAATCAAAAAATATTACGTACAATATTTTGGACCAATAATTTGTACGAACAAATTGTGTACAAAAACATCCACACAAAAAATTTGTACGACAAAAATTGGAAATCAAAATCAAAGAGAAGAGACAAGCCATTACCAAACAAAATTTAAGACACCAAATATCAATTTTATACAACAAAACTTGTGTGAAAAAATTTTGTGCAACAAAACTTGTGTAACAAAAATTGTACAGCAAAATTTTGAGAGAAACAATGACTTGCTCACCAGCGCCGAGCTCTGCGAGCTGCGCGCAAGCCCTCGAGGAACGCTGGGATCCATCGCTGCCACCATCCCCACCACCTAGCAAGCAGCTTACGGCAATTTCCCCACCGGCCCCTCGAGAGTTGTTCGCCACCAATCTCTATCGCCTCTTGGAGCGGCAGACCACTAGGCTTCAAGTTCAAGCATGAGCATCGTCGAGCTGTTAACTCGCTCAGATCTACAAAGGGTAGGGGTGAGAAAATGCACAAATTAGTACAGATGATGCCGCACGCTACCGTGCATGCGAGCTCCGACCATCGTCTACAGCTCACTGTGGGCCCTGTCACCGCTGACTGCCGCTTGCATCTGAGAGGAGCAACGGAGCAAAGAGAAAAAAAAACAAGGGGAAAAAGAATGGAGAGTGTGCGTGTGTCAACCACGGGGAAGAAGGTTTATCGGTTCTCCGCTGAAAAATATATGTGTGGGTCTCACACAAGACACGAACCGGAGCATCGATTGTTGGTTCGGAAACCAATGCCCGTGCGAAAGCGCGATGGTAAGCGCCCCGTCGTGGAGCCGCCCGCCCAGGTTCGATTCCTGTCTGGGATGTGCACGGGTGTCGCATCAGGTGCTGAGGCGGGCATGCGTGGTGGGTGTGAGTGTGTGTGGTGGTGTGAGTGCTTCAGTATGGCGTGTTCCGAGACTACTCGGACAGCCTCGTCTACATTGAGTCCGGTCAATACGAGTGCCTAAAAATTTTACATCACTGCCCAGTACTCCTTATGCTTAAAAAAAACCAACGCCCGATCGTGGAATTAGATTTGCGTCCAAACGGGCCCGTGAAGGAAAGGGGATTTGGTGCTCCACGTACTCCAACGCAGGGAGGACGCGCACGCCCCTGAGAGCTGAGGCTGAAACTGAATCGTACTACTACAAAGGAAGCAAAGCAGGGCAGCGCAGGAAAGGAAGCATGGGGAGCTCCGTACGTGATTCTGACGAGAGGACGAGGGGGTAGCACGATGCCAGCCGAGCTTAAAACCGGAGTTAATGGCCATTTAATCTTGAGCCGAGCAAGGCTACGTACCCTACCAAAAATCATAGGCCTTGCGATGACGAAGATCGGCGTAATCCGTGCCGAGCCTCCGTAACACGGTGTCAACCAGCCATGCAAGCAGAGCATACTCCACTGTTCAGCAACCATCAGCCGCGCAAGCGGAGTACATTGCTTCGCTCTAGCTCTCCACTGTTCAGCAAGTACTCCCTTACAAACAAACTGAACCCTCGCATGCCGGATCACTGGGTTCAGGTCCAGCTCACCGTGGAAAGCTCTACCAGCAGGCGAACCCTTCGCTGGTCTCACCGAACGAACAGTTCCTCCTGCTAGCTCGTCCCATTGTGGCACTGTCCCAGCCACCACCCGCTGCAGTGCACCCACCCCCCGGCTTAATTCCGGCGAGAGGCCTACAGGTAAAACGGAGCGTTGCTGTACCCTGGTAACTCCCATCAGAAAGGTTCAAAAGCTCCTCCTCCGGTAACAGTGCAGCAGACAGCAGTGGTGCGTCGTACTGCAGCCGTGCTGGTGCCCGGTGGTACTGGCCAACTGCATCGCCGCCATGTGTGCCGCTGCATGCATCATCCACCATCCAGTGGCGTGGCTGTACCCGCGGCACCGGAAAAGGGTACGTGCTCCGATCCGGCCAGGAAACTAGCCGAAAATGCACGAGGCAGAGGCACCAATTCTATCTACCGCCGGCCGGTCGAATCCGCAACCAACTGGCAGTTCCCATTCACTGCCGGACGATCCGATCATACGCCCCTACAGTGGCCGGGTTGGGTCGAAAGCAACCTGCAGGCAGCAGCGCATGTGAAACCCGTAAAGGCCAGTGGGGTAGGAAATTTTCAATGAGCTCCTCTACCCAGCCACGCAGCCACCCCCACTCTGTAGCTAGCTACCGCGGCAACAAGCCGGCCGGGCATGCGCCGATGCACGCGCCCCTCCCTCTCCCTGGGGTAAAACTTGAAGAGACCGACGACGCCGGCGGCCGGCCAGTGCCCAGTGGCCACGGTGAGATGACACAATGAGACCCGAACGAGATGCAGGTGCCTCATCATACTCTTCTGGTAATAATTTTATTGGTCTTCGTTATCTTGCCATGACAGAGTACATGACACAAAACAAGAGCTGATCACATTGTTATTCTTCCGTTTCACGATTCTTCCTTGGATGCCGCGCGCTCTCCTTGACAAACTCTCATGGATGCGCACTCTGCGAGGGTGGCGATAGTGGGGGTGGAACCGTCCAAGCTGAGGATTAAAAAAATGTCATTGTATCATCTTATGCATGCAAATCTCCTCACTCCTTTGTTCGGTTGATCTCCACCGGTTGGAGGGACAACTGGGCCTTTGACTCGCGCTCTGATCGGGAGCGCCCAGCCCAATGCGAGGCTGGTGGGCCCCGTCGCGCAGTGCCATAAATAGGAGATTGGGTCAGTGGCTAGGGTTACAAGATTCACCACAGCCGCCACTGCTCCACTGTCCATAACCGCGATCCGATCTGCGGGGTGCCGAAGCGACGGGAAGCCGCCACCAGCGCAGCCACTGCACCACGCCGGCATCAGCTCCACCGGCGCCCTCTACACCAGCCACTGCACTGCGCGTCGCTGCCCTAGCGCAGATCCTCACCGACGAACCCGCGGTGGCCCCTGGAGAAAGAAAGTAACCTTCCGGTCTACACCTAGTCGATCCTAATTCTATCAATGACATCAGAGCCAATCTAGAGTGTGGATTGAGATTGAGAAGGATCCGGACTCGGATCGAAAGAAACAGAAAGACCTTGATTTTGGATCGAGGAACACATCAAAGAAAAGACCACTGATCTCGGATCGGGAAAGTTAAAGGAAACGATTTCGAATGAAATCAAAGAACAGAGAGAATCGAAAAGCACAAAGGAATCGCCAAACCTAACCACATAGAACAAAAAGAAAGGTGGTGGCGCTCACCTGGATGTCGCCGGCCACTGCCTCAGCGAGGGCTCCGGCTCAAGCACTACCGCACGGCCGCTGACTGCCGCTCCGCTCGGTTTGGCGCTGAGAAAGCAGGGGAAAGAATCAAAGAGAAAGAATGAATACATCGATCTTGGATCGAAAACGACGTCAAACCCTAACCCTAGAGCAAAGGGCGGCGGGTACTCACCGTCCGCCGCCAACACCGCCGGCCACCGCCGCGCGGAAAAGTCCCGCGCCGCCGCTCGCCGGGACGCGGCCCAGAGGGGCTCCGCCGCTCGCCGTCCGGGACGCCGGAGGTACGAGCACGCGCGGGCTCAGGGCACCGCCGCCAAGCCACTCGACGGCGGCGCGCTCCCGCATGGGCGGAGCGCGCGCGCCGGCGAGGGGGTCGATGGCGGCGCCAGCCACGCCTCCTCCGCGGTCGCCATGGCCGTCGTCTCCGTGGCCGCCGCCGTTTCGCGTGGAGAGAGAAAGGGGAGGGTGGAAATGGGCTAGGGTTTCCAGAGAAACCGGCGCTGACCGGTTTTCTCCTGCCGGGGGGAGCGGATGGCCGTCGGATCAGATCCGACGGCCGAGAGCTCGCCGAGGCCTCGTGGCATCATTTCGCCAATTGAAGTGACCATTTCAGAGAATAGCTAAAGAACTGCTCTCAAACTAGAGAAATGTATTTTCTAGTTTGCGCTGCAATAAAGTTGATTATCCTCTAATTAAATTCGAACCAACGGGAGAATTTGATTTTGAGGAGCAGATATATGGTTTTAAGGTTTATTAAGTTTTCCATACATTAATTCCATTTCTGCCCAACGGTGATACAGAATTAATGTAAAAGATTATTCTATTTCTGCCCAACGGTGATATAGAATAGAACTTAAAGTATTGATTATTGACTTTTCAGACAAAGAGTTCTATGTTGTCCTTGAAGGACGAAAGACAATGAACTGGGTACTTGTGACTCAGAAAGAAAGAAGGTCATTACATAAGAGAATATATTCTCTGTAAAGAACAGCTTGACAGGAAAAGTACTCAGGATATTTATCCAAGAAGAGTAGATAAAGCAATAAGAGTTCATTTTGAGAAATGTCTCTTATGTACTCTCTATCAAAAAGAATTCATTTTGAGTTCATTCAAAATTGTGATAAGTCAATACATGTTTAATTTGACTAACGTCGGATTAAGCATGTGTGTCATGGAATATTCAGATTTATTTCTGAATTTGATATGAACCGATCCTGACATTTTTGTTTGGAAAAGTATGAAATAATCCGCATGACGGGATAAAGTTGGCATAGTGCTAATCCTGCATGGCGGGAGAAAGTTGTGATGACTCATGTACTGGTTTATCCCACACTGGGAGAAAAGTTTGGAGTAGTTTTGCTATTCTAGAATTGATCGGGCACTTCTATTGTGTCACAGAGATTAAGCACTCATTGAGTTTAATGAAGAATGGAAAGTTACATATGAACCTCAAGATAAGAAAGATTTGAGAGCGTGACTTGCTAAAGTACTGGTAATAGACTCTGTTGAGTTCGTGAAGTGAAATGAGGAAAAAGTACTGTCATATCGAATAAAGGACTCTATTGAGTTATCAAAATAAAGTGAATAAAAGGTACTCCCATACGAATTAAGAAAATACTTTGTTCTGCATAACATAATCAGGTGGATGAAGTAATAAAAGTTTTCTCATTCACAAAGTTGTGAATAGTTTTCGAAATTGTGGCAGAAAAGTTCAAGCCACATTTCGAGGGGGAGAAATATGAGACAGTTAAGAAAGGTACTCTCCTGTAATGTGCATTGAAAGCAAGAGATGATCTATTAAAGAATGAATGTGTCCGTCAGGGGGAGTACAACGGTCACTATAGTGATACCCCTATGTAAAGAAATGGCTAAATTCCGGCATTCATGCTGGACGACCCTCCAAGATAGTAAGATGGTGCTTACAGAGCACATATAAAGTTTTTAATAGATATAAAGTTTTTAATAGATATAAAGTTTTTAACAGATAGAACCCAAACAAAGAGATTTATTGATACGCCATCTTTACAAAAGATGGCAAAGTCTGGGGGAGCATGGTATGTAGAGACCTAAGACTTGAAGAGGAGTAGGAATACGTGTCCACTTCAATGATTCAAGAACAACAAGTATCTCATACGTGCTGATGTTGTATACAACACATGTTGTTAGCTCTCAAAGAAAATGAATAAAGTAAAGAAGGATCTTGTTATGCAGAATCTAATTAGACCATTGTCATTTGGCGAAAAGGAGCAACAGCATCCCTATACAGAGTAAAGAAAAACAAATGGAGGTTGTTCACCTCATTTGAGGAAGTCACAAGAATTCCATGGGTTAAGACCATGGAAAAAGAAATGATTCCTAAAAGAGACATCACAGTAGGTTATAATGGACATACAAACGCAATGTGACTCCAGAGGGAATGTTGAAAGATATAAAGCAAAATTTGTGACAAAAGTTTTAGTCAAAGAGAAGAAAGAACATACGATTTACCACAATAGTAAATCCATCTATGGATTGAAGTAAGCCATGAAACGGTGGTATCTAAAGTTTCAATAAAACAGTATGAAATTTTGGGTGTTTAAAAAGAGATTGAGGAGGGCAATAGCTTTTAAGGAAAAGTAAAAGAATGGGAAATATGATTTCCACATCTTAAGTGAAGATAACATCCTACTTTCTAGTGGTGGTGTTAAAATATTGTTATAGATAAAGAATTCTTGTCCTCAAATTTTGATCTCGATGATGGGTTTTCATTCTACGAATTGAAACTCATCAAGATAAAAGGAAGGGGTATTATGGTTACAACAAAGGCATACTTGGAAAAGATTCTAAAGAAATGAAGTATGCATATGAATAAACTTATGCATGTTCCTATCGTCAAGGGTAATAGTTTTGGGAACCTTAGTGTTCCAGGAACCAATGTGAAATGGAAATAGTTCCAAATGCTTCAGCTGTTGGAAGCTTTATAGGCGCGCAAGTAAAGAACTTACCCTGACATATTTTGTGTATCCGGGTTATTTTGGCAAAAGTTCAATCCAGATATAGATCACTGGAACAAAATTGAGAATGTCGGCCTCATGCTAAGTTGGAAAGATCAAGTACTCTCAAAAAATTGTGAGTACAAAAGTAGAACATGTGAAATGTGTAGCGAAATCCACAATTGTCGCTAACTTTCACACTTGGAGGTTTTGTGTGGAAAAGCTCCAAAACAAAGCAATTATGATCAATGTGATGCAAAGATATAGTATAGCATGATACGAGGCTGAGGGACAGGCAAAATGCTTAATGGAACTTGTACCCGGAGTTGATAATGGTTGACAGCAGTGATAACCATTAAACTAGTTTGCTCCTATGACAACGAGTCAACTGTGGTGCCAAACACGTTGACACAAAGTTATACGTTGTAAAGGAGAAAATCCGGAATCATGATTGGAATGCATTGCGAGTTTAAATGACAGTCAAGTGTTTGTGGATCCACTCATTAAAAGCTTACCGCCCAGTGTGTACAGAGAACGCACAGTCGACATGGGTTTATGGTATAGCCTATGTTTTCCGGACAATAAAGGGCCCAAAAGCTAAAGAATCTATTTCAGAACAGAGACGTGTATTGTAGTTGTTGAATCTATCGGCAACTGACCGTGACGATGAAGCTACTCTATGCATTAATCTGTGATGAAATAAGAAAAGAAGTAAAATGTATGAAGTTAAAAGTAAAGATGAGATCAAGGGGGAGAATGTTGGGTTGATCTCCACCAGTTGGCCCAACGGGCAACTGGGCCTTTGACTCGCGCTCTGAACGGGAGCGCCCAGCCCAATGCGAGGCTGGTGGACCCCCATCGCGCAGTGCCATAAATAGGAGGTGGGGGTCAGTGGCTAGGGTTACAAGATTCACCACAGCCGCCACTGCTCCACTGTCCATAACCGCGATCCGATCTGCGGGGTGCCGAAGCGACGGGAAGCCGCCACCAACGCAGCCACTGCACCACGCCGGCATCAGCTCCCACCGGCGCCCTCTACACCAGCCACTGCACTGCGCGTCGCTGCCCTAGCGCAGATCCTCACCGACGAACCCGCGGTGGCCCCTGGAGAAAGAAAGTAACCTTCCGGTCTACACCTAGTCGATCCTAATTCTATCATCCTTATCTATTTATAACTACTTATTAACAAATATATAGAAGATATATAGGTCTAAAAAGTTTTTTCAAAAAAATCAATAGTATTAATTCGTACTTACTTCCGCATTTGCTTCCAACTAGCACCGGCTTGCCACATTGACGTGCAAGTTGACGTGCAAGCCGAACTAGTTTAACGACACTTATTTTACGCTGTTCGCTTTTGGAGATGACATGACAAACACAAGCCATGTCAGATTCTTGCACAGTTGCACGACATATGTTGCTCGGATCAACGTAATCACTGGTGTGGCAATATGAAAGTAATGGTATTTACTCGACGCAATCTCTGTATGCGGTTATTAATTTTAGAGGAGTTCAACTTGTTTTTGTCCCTGTTGTGTGGAACATTAAGGTACCTCCAAAAATCCAAGTCTTTCTCTGGTTACTTTCAAATAATAAGCTGATGACTGTTGATAACCTAGCAAAACGAGGGGTGGATAAACCAAAAAACTGCAGGTTTTGTGATGAGATTGAGACTATTAATCACCTCTTCTTCCAGTGTGTGGTGGCCAGAAAAACCTGGGCTTATTTTGAACAGTTCATTAACATTCATGTAGGCTCTTATACTTATATGGCTACTAAGTGGTTGGATTCCAAAAAATTTTGCACGGCCAACAGCCTCTCTGCAGGGGTGTGCTGGGGGTTATGGCTGGCTCGAAATAATATGGTTTTTCGTGATCAGCAGTGGCGGGATATAAAACAAGTGTTGAAGATAATATGGAGCTGTACAAGGATGTGGGAGCCGATCTTCCGGGAGCCGGAGCACCTGAAGGTCTCAATAGATGCATGGTGCGCCTTTCTAGAGGGGGTCCTCGCGGCCCCTTTGGAGATTGGCCATACCTGAAGAAAATGAAGACCGGCGCATTCAAGCTGGAATGATGCCTACCTTTTGCTGAAGTTTCATACTCTTGCTCAGGTTAAGATGTAATAAGTATTCTCTAAGCTCTTTGTACTGTGCTGCTTGGCTCTGCCTATCTTCTGTGGGATAGTAGGTTCTCCTAGCAGCTGCGTGTGTCGCTAAACTGAGCTAAAAACCGCTGTAACTGGTGCCTTGTTTTCGTAATGAAAATGGGGCAGGGAGATCTGCCTGTCTTTCTAAAAAATCAACGTAATCACCAATAAATATGATGGTTACCATGCATTTGCGTATAACTGCATCTTTCTCATCATAACAGTCTTGCTCACCCCAACCTGGATGCGTTGCGAGCATGATAAAAACTAGAGCAAAGACCATGACTTGAATGGCTACTTTTGTGGCCATCATGTACTAGAACAAGGATACGGATGAGATTGCTAGGCCAAGTGCTTCCTCTGTGCTAACCTACAAACAATGCTTGCACTAGCTCTTCTATTTATAGGATACGAGGAGAGCGAGTCTCACTATTAAGTTGAAGTCAGGGAATCTGTTTCCATGAAATATCCAAGTCCATTGTTAAATTTCTCAAATAATACATGTCCATACACCTTTGAACGAACCAACAATATACTACATTAAATGTGAGTCATGAAAAAGATTATTGTTGAGAAATCTTGTGATGACAGGCAGGCAACATGGATATGATTCATTTAAAGCAAAAAAGGCATGCCTAGAAGCCTCTGAGCAAATCAATAGTACTATATTCAAATGTATATCATAATACAAAGCTTTATGCTAAGATTTCGATGCGACTGCTGATAGGCAGAAAACACAGGTACGATTCATTTATTTTACTATCTTACTGATAAAATTCAAAATTTGCCGCACCAACTATTACACTAGCGGATGGGCTTATAGCCTAGGCCTTTGGACACACGGGATAATTCTTATCCCCCACCTTTTAGCCCTATATTATCCCTCATGCATCCAAACAGGTAGGATAATTTTGGACTAAAGTGAATTAATCCCCCAAATCTTTAGCCCTTCCAAAGGGTGCTAAGGGCTCCTCCAACAGCCTTGGCGAAATCGCCAGCCGAGGTGGAGCTCAGAGCGACTAAAAAAATACAAAAGCAGTTCCTAGCATTCTTTGATCTCTGTGCCTCCTCTCATTGTTTTGGGAAACAAGCTAGAAGCTAGCGGCGAGATAAGAGCTAGCGTCGTACTTTTTTCAATTTCTCTCTCCACCGTCTCACTTGACATCAGCTATGTCTCCCCTTGTTGGAGGAGGTCTAATGGGGCTAATTTACATGGACCCCATAAAAAAGGAGAGTCTGCACTATGGGAATGAGAGAGAGGGTGGACATTAGCCCATGAATCCAATCAGCTGACTTAGGATAATTTTTAGCCTACCAATTCAAGACTAAACATTAGCCCTCAAAATTATCGCTAAGCTAATGTTCCAAACATAACCTTAATGCAAAGCTCCTTGGTGTAGTCGAGCTAGCGTGATTTTGATCCCCCGGTCTTCCACCTAAGTCCTCAATGCATGGTCCTTCTCTTAACAAAGCTCATAATTGGATCAGCCAAAATATACATTGGAATTATGTTTTATCATAGTTAGACAAAGTAAATATAATACGGAATGATAAAAATTTGTTGGTCGCAACAACCAAAAAAGGACTATAGAACAGCATTTTTTTACTACTGTAATTATACACGGTATGCCATAGAACAATAATCTTTCACAACTAGACCAATCGAAAATATATCATGGGGTGGATTTTTAATACTAGAACAAAACAAAATACATCATTGAATAATAAAAATCTCTTACTAGACCAATTCAACATGTAGTCCATAACAAGCATGTCCAAATTGTGAATAAATGAATTAATTACAGTGTGGATAAATAATATCTACAAGAAATTATAAGGTAGGTAAAGTTAATAAAAAATGAAAAGGGAGAAGGAAATGGATAGGAAAGGAGAAAAAAAAGAAAAGGAAAAAGAAAAGGAAAACAGCCTTAACTAGTAAGGCCCAAAACACCTATTGGCCAGCTGGTGTTCTCCCGGGCTTAAACTTACGCAGTCCGCAGGCGGCAGGCCGCGTTGGCGTTGGTGTTGGTGTTGGGTTGTGTGTGCTCTAGGGCCCTCCAGGAGGGAGAGTTAGGGCCACGGTCTTGCACACTGGTCGCAAACGGGCCGGAGTTGTGGGTTGTTTTTCATTTTGACATGCAAACCAATCAGACTCAGCCAAATAGCCGCCACGGGGCTTCTACCTCTCTCTGGACTCTTCCCAACAGCAGCGAGAGGGCGATTCCAAAGCAATCCGTCTTCCTCCTCTGGATCCGCCGGGTTCCTCCGGCCTCTGGTGGCCTATGTGTCGCCGGTGTGCTAGGGGAACTGGGGATCTAGGGGAGCATGTACATAACCCCTACTAATAGGTTAGTATTAGGGTTGGTTTTCTTTTTGGTGAGAGATTCATCAGGATTTTTCTGTCTCTTCCATTCCTTTTCTGGTGATGTTCTTAGGTGGTGGTGGGCGGAGCTTGGTGTTGCTCCAGGGACACGTGGTGCACAAAATTGGTGTTTTATGTGGGGGATTTGATATCGACGATGTTCTTTTTTTGCTTTCTTATACGTTGGTACTCGATTCCTCTATGAGCTTCTTTTCGCCAGTTGTGCCTATGTTGTCCATGGTGTCACTGGGCCACTGGCATCGCAACCAACAACAGGGTTGCCGGAGGATGGAAGATTGTATCTACCGGTGGATTAGCGTTTGCGCTGCTGGTTCTTTTGTCCCTCCAGAGCATCTTCGGCGTCGGCGTTGGTGGTGGCGCGGGTGTCGAAACTGCTTTTGTGAGGTATATATCTTACTCCTACCTTGAGAAATCGGGTTGGAGTTCTTCTGCTGGTGTCACTTTGCTACTTGGTGATTCGGAGTCGCCAACAGTTCTTGGGGCGCCAGATCTCCTTTCGTCTCGGCGATGGAATTGGACGTTCAATGATTCAAGCGTACATCGATTTCTTCGGTGTGCCACTTGCTGCCAAGGATGGTTTCAAAAAACTAGATGTGGCTTCTTCTGAAGCTTCTTTGTCGAGCTGGAGTTCGGCTTCAAGTCGCAAGTTCGGCATTCCTTTCTTTCAGGGAGAGAGCGGCGGGCGGCGGCTCCGGTCACCAACAGCGAGGATCACCGGGGATATGTTACATGGACTTGTTTGTAATTGTTTTTCTTTCAGGGTTGTTCTTGTAACTTCTGAATGTAAACTGTTATATTAATAAAATTATGTAACTCGGTTTCTCAAAAAAAAAGTTCCTGATTTTTTAGTAACTGATGAATCATCATCAGATTGTCACGTGCAGGCGTTGCGCCGCTCCTGCCGTCCTGCGAGGTCCCAGACTGTGCCCCCTCGTGCTCTGCTCTCGCCTCTCGGGCGCGAAAGCGGAAAAGGAGACGGGCAGCCGATGGACGGCGTGCGGCGGCACGAGTGCCCCACTATTAGCAAAAGGGAATCACTGACGACAGAGAGCAGATGATGGCCAATCCTCTTGCTGTCAGGCTCCCAAAAAAGATCATTATCATTGTCCCCGGACAAGGCTACTAGGCCAGGCACGCCTACGCGACGAGAGGAAAGCGTCTCCGCGGCTCGCGCGCCAGCCTGTGAGCCCAACCGGCCTCTCTCTGGCTTCCGTCCAGCCGTCGCAAGCTTCCCGCAACGGATTCGGATGATGTACCGAACATCTGAAGAGTCATTCTGCGCGACTCGCGCGAGAGCATCCGGCGAGCGGAATTCGTGTTACGGTCTACGGAGGCCGAGACGGCGAGACGGGGAAGGTTCGGTTGGGGCGTTCACGTCGCCGCGGTTGGTGCGGGCCGCGAGCGCGCGGCAAGGTTTTTTTATCCGACCGATTGCACCGAACTGCCGGCCACCGGTTCCGGTTAACCGGTCCGGTTTGACCGGTTACCGGTAAAAACCGGTCAAACTCAAATTTGAATTCAAAACCCGCAATTATACCGGTTTCAAACGGCTAACCGTCCGGTTTGACCGGTTACCGGTCGGTTTGACCGGTAACCGGTCGGTTTAGGTTAAATTCAATTTTTTTTCTTTTTTAGTTTAAATTCAAATGCCCGCAAAGTATACTAAATGAATGTTTGTATAATATGTTTTAGCCTAAATGAACCCTCCAACCCTCTTTTGTACTACTTTTACATTGTATTTGTATACTTTTGTATGCACTTTTTTTGTTTAACTTCAAATGCTCGCAAAGTATACTAAATGAACGAATATTTGAAAAAATTTGACACCATTAGATTCGTCGCAATTTAAAATATTTTTAAGAATTTTTTGGAATTCAAATTTAAAATTTGAATTTGGCCCGGTTTGAAACCGGCCGGAACCGGAACCGGTCCGGGCCGGTTAGACCGGTAACCGGACCGGTTCCGGCCGGTTTTTTTAACCCTGGCGCGCGGATCATCCGGCTGGCGTCGGCGTCGCTTCGCTCCTACAGCAACAGGCAGCGGCCCGCTGGCACATCCGCCGGAGCTGAGAATATCAAGTTAGTATGGTATTAGTTAATTAATATACTCTACTAACGCGCCAAGAATCGGCGCAAGCTCACGAGTCGTGACCCCACGTGGGGTTAGTGCACTGTTCACACAGCTGGTGCACTGTTCATACAAGGCTCATGTGGGTCTCACATACTATTTAGGTGGGACCCATGTACTGTTTACGTGTGACCCACATGGACCCCACATGAACAGTATGTGGGCCCCACGTGGGACCAACATACTATTTAATTAGGCCTGCACATAAAATATATTTAACTATTTTTTATACGAAAATAATAAAATAATTTTGTATACAGCGTACACGTGGTAACTCTACTATTTATTGAATTTTGTTTTCAATTCATAAACTTACAAAATATAATTGAATCATTCATTCATTTCTAATTTTATTTTTTTCTACCAAAATCAATATTTAGTGTAAACTAATCCATCAACTATACCTACTAATGTAAAAAAAAATCCCTACATGTAGTATTTATACAAGACCCACGTGGGTCTTGCGTGCTATTCAGGTGGTACTCACGTAATATTCAGTTTGAATCCACCCACAAAATATATTTAATTATTAATCTCGCAAAGTATAATTAAATCATCATTTCTATTATGTAATAGTTATGTTTGCGACTTGGACTTCATATGTATCAGCCATATACAAAATAACTTGAACGGCGCAGCGTAGCGCGCCTACCTGTTTAGTTGCTTCTGTCCGGGCTCCCCCGTGCTAAATGAACCCTTCCCCGTTGTCCCCTGGCCCCTGCCCGAGCTTTTCTTCCGGTCCGTGAACCGTGATGATGGCCGCTGATGAATCGGAGGCTCGGAGCGCAATTTTGTAACGAGTATGGCCCTATTTAGGCCATTTCGAGTGATTTTGGTGATCGAGTGACAACGCAATCAATGGGACTAACGAGGTTGCAAGATCATATTTGTAGGATTCTTTAGGTCCCTTGAATGGAGTCCAAACCATATCCAAGACGCCTAATGCACCGTCGAGACGAAGTGCCCAACTCACCGTAGAGATATCAAGTCGCAGTGAAAAAGCAGAGATAGAACATATTTGGAGTGTCCAAATGACCGCTGCGACGAATTGGACAAGTGCAACGAAGAAACAGAAAAATCACAGTGGGGTCGGATAATCCGAATACCCTAGGGTCGGACTATCTGACCAAAGCACTCGGTTAATCCGACGCGTTGAAGACCAGAAGTAATGATCAGAGACGTTGCATTTGAATTGGAAACCAGTCTACTGCACCGGATGATCCGATGCTACGTTGCAAGAAGGTCGGACAAAGGCGTCGTCCAAATGACGTCAGCAATTGGTTTGAAACTCAACGGCTACCGTAAAGATGCCAGTGGGGTCGGATGATCCGACGCCCTTCTCAGAGCCACGTCGGATTATCCGACGCATACGTAGAAAAAACAGTAACGGCTCAAAACGACTAGTTCGACTTGGTGGCCTATATAAGCGCCTCACCCCGGTCATTTTGGTGTTGCTGGAGTTCAAAGAGACCCTAGACACATTGAAGAACATCTCCAAACCAACCAAAAAGAAAATTGATCACATCTTTAGGTTTAGCACTAGTTTAGCTCTTGAGTGAGTGAGTGAGTGAGTAAGGTTGTGTGCCTAGTGCCCTGATTTTTGAGTGAACAAAAGTGTATCTCGGTGAGCCGGCCATCCTTGGAGTGTTGGTGACTCGACGGCACGTCTTCGACCCTCCGGCTTGGTGTGGAGCGGCGACGACAAGCTTTGTGCGGGGGACGTGGAGACCCCTTTTCTTGGTGGAGAAGCTCTTTAGTGGAATCCGGAATCAAGGTGACCGTGGACTTGGTGTCCTTGGAAAAGATTTGATTGCCGAGAAGCAATACTCTTTGTGAGTGCTTCAACAATGTGGATGTAGGTGTGTCTTTGTGGCTAACCGAACCACGGGATAAATCCTCGTGTCACAAGAGTTTGCGTCCTCTCATCCCTCTTTAAGCTTCCGTATTTATTTATTGCAATCTTGTGTGACTTTATTTTTATAGAGTAAAATCTTGATAGGATTGGCTATAGGTTGTATAATTCTTTTGGGATGAGGATTTTCACATTAGAAGAACACTAGTTGCACATCTAGATAGTATGCTTTAGTTTAATTTATGTGCAAATAGTTGGAGCTTGAGATTAAAAATTTTAGTTCGCCTAATTCACTCCTTCTCCCTCTTAGACTACTAATACCCGATTTCTTTCAAATTTGTCCCTACTCACTGCCGTTTTCCGATGCAATGACCTGGACGTCCAGTTAACAGTGTCCTGCACAGCGTGCACGAGAAGATCCAAGTCATATTATTTTTTATTTCAGTTTATATATATTATCTTATCCCTCCCCTAAAGCACCGATTAAATTTGGCTTGGGCCACCCAGTTTTGTGTCCCCCCCTGAGAACAAAAACTGTATTGCACCCAGCAAATTGTACACAGGAAAGCAACTCCTTCAAAAATCAATGGCTGACAAACTCCTGATGAGTGGCTCAACCCATCCAACGGCTGATCTGCGCCGGATCATCCCACCCCTTCAGTCCCCGCCCACGCATGGGCGCGCATCCGCCTCCCGCCGAACCGTCCAACAGGTACCGGGTTCGATTCCCAAGTCCGGCGATTTCATTTTTTCTCCCCTCTCTTCTCTCTTTTCTCTCCCCAAGATCCAGCGCCCGTGCTATCGGTAGCGGTCCGCCCGGCGGCCGCGCCCTAGGGTCCCGGCGGCGCCCCGCCCCGAGGCCGCGCCCAGGGGGCCGGCGGCGAACCGCCCCGAGGCCGCGCCCCAAGGGCCCGACGGCTACCCGCCAGGTGGACGCGCCCAGGGGCCCGCGGAGCTCGATTTGGAGGTGGCGGAGGTCGATCGGGCAGCGGCGGAGCTCGATTTGGAGGCGGGTGAGGTCGATTCGGCAGCGGCGGAGGTCGATTCGGCAGCGGTGGAGCTCGATTTGGAGGCGGCGGAGCTCAATTTGCAGCCGGCCGAGGCAAGGCCCTTCACGGCGCGCCCGCGGCGGAGGTCGATTGGCCCGCAGCGGCGGCCGAGCTGCGGCACGCCCGCGGAGGCTGTCGAGCTTCGGCCCGCGCGGTGCCCGCGGAGGCGGCCGAGCTCCGGCACACCCACGGTGGCCCAGCTCCGGCGCGCTCGCTGCGGCGGCGGCCGAGCTCAGGCGCGCCCGCGGCGGCAGCGGCCGATCTCCGCCCCGTCCTGACTCCTGAGGGAGCCGGCGTGGGGTATGTGGCGACGCCGCCGGGCGAACATGGCGCGGGCGTGGGCAGCATGAGGACCGCACCAAGGTCGGGTAGCACGCGATGCCGGCGGCCACGGGGACGCCTGCAGCGGCGGCCGAGCTCAGCCCGCGCGGCACAGGAGCTCCTGCTGACAGCGAGGAGAGAGGAGAAGACAAGCAGAGGAGACCCTCTACCAGTCAACTGTTGATGGCAAGAAGATTGTAGACATTCTTGTTGAGCCCGGTATCAAGGTCGACAAGGTATGTAGTCTGCTCAAACTGACACATGACATTTGCTGTGAATTCCACTCTATTTCAAGATGGAAGACAACTTCATCCCTCTAAATTTATGCTCAATCTCAGGGTCTTGTGCCACTTGCTGGCTCCAACGACGAGTCATGTTGACTTCCAGTGACTGAAGAATCTGAACACAAATGATTGCTGCTGAAAGGCAACGCTCGTGGTAAATATAAATTCCTGCATCGCAGAGCTTATGCAAGTTCTGAACCAACCTTCTCTCATCTGAGTTTTTGCATTTTTATTACAGCTCAGTTCTAATGTATTCCTTCTGTGTGTCCATATCTCATCCAAGTTTTTGCATTCACGGATTACATAGGTATCCTTATGAAGATTCTTGCCTCAAATATCAGCTTCTGTGTATGCGATGAAGACTCTGGGGCTGCGGGGTAAAACCATCCTTCTAGAGGTATGGAAGTTTTTTCACATGGAACTTGCACTATGGACACACATTCTAACTGCTTACATATGAAAAAGTCACAATCTTTTTCCCTTCCTATTGAATTATAGCAGGATTTTTGTAGTTATATGTAAACATCACCTCCTTCTCATTTTCTGTTAGCAGCCGATTACCATTATGAATAGAACTGGTTATGGGCTATGATTCTCCTGATTTCTTATAAAGCAGTGCTCCTGAATATTGTTGGTTTAATTGTTGGAGAATCCACTTGTTTCTTATGATCTTTGTTGCAAATTAATTGATTCCTATCTCTACTATTTTAATTTCATGCAGATCAGAGAACTCTGGACAGAATGATGTATTTTTGTGATGATGGGCAAATGTCTACTGTGCTTATTTGGGTTATCTTAAAGTTATCTAGAGTCCTATTCATGAAAATTTCCCTTTACTGAAATTTCTGGGACTTGCTGAGTGGTAGAAGAAGGCGCCACCAAACCTCTTTTCAAGTACACATCAACACCTACCACAATGCTAAAATAAAATGTAAGGAACATATATCTCCTATTCGAATATTAGTAAAGCTTAAAATATCATGTGCTTCTCATGCTATATTTATTATTGTGGTAGGACATTTTTTCCCTTATTAGCTCCAAAAATGATGTCCTTGCATTTGCAACATGTGCTCTTTTGACTTTGAATTAATGCAAAGAGAGCTCCTACGGAACATCTTTTGTTGGAGCAGAAGTGAAAGTAGCATTGCTTGTTTTATTCATTGATGATTACTTAGCATTTTGCTTCAATATAATTCAGTCATTGGATGGTTTGACCTGCATGATTCTTGTTACTGTTCAAGCACTGCCATAGTGTCATTACAATCTATTGTTGATAGCTACAATTTCTTAATGGCCCTCCTCAAGCATAATTTGTTTCTATGTAGCAGGTATATATCAATTCTTCTCAACAGGTTGCTATGAGATTTCTGCCGAACTCGAGTCTTCCAGCACTTTGATGTTTTTAGTCCACTGCTTGAATGGATCAGGTGCTTTTCAGTTGACATTTTTTTTGTAATGGCTCAGCTTGTTGTTGGCGCTCCTTAAGTACCCATTTTATTATATAATTAGGAGTGGTTTTGGTAATTTCTTCGGGATGATTCATGTACTAACCCACCACTTGGCACCCGAACTTGACCGTTTTCGATTTTGTCTTGGATTTTGGAGCATGTTGCATTTTGGCAGGAAATTGGACATTTTCGGAGATGTTTTGACGCAGGGTCACAACTGGGCTAAGATGAAGAATAAGGAGAAGAGCCCGCACGCGAAAGATGGAGCCGAAAGGGGCCAGAAGGAGCCCAGGCCGGCCGGCCTGGAGCCTTTAAGCCGGTCGGCCTAGCCCATTCCAGGGCCCAATCGGCCTCAACTTTCTTCAGCGCGAAGTACTCGTCAACCCTAGCCGGTGTTTTACCAAAACCATCGACCAGAGCCGTCTACATATGCCCCGAAGCCGCCGTCAAGAAAGAGAGAGCATCCAGAGACCCATTCGAGTTAGACACAAGAGAAAGGCGACACCAAAGGCCTCATCGTCCCTCGGCGCCGCTGCAAGTTGGAGGACAGCAAGGGATCCATCCCTTGTCGGAGATTTCGTCACCATGATCGACTACGCTTCGCCTAGCTTCATGGGGTAAAGTCCTCGTTTGTTCATGGGGTTGTAAGGGGTTTGTTCATGGGGTTGTAAGGAGACCCTGAGTTGTAATTGCCGAATCCTTTATGAGATTGATCTATCATGATTCTTGTTGATGATGCTTAATAGGTCGCGACTTGGCTTTAGGTTTGTTTTGCTCTTCCATGGTTTACTTAGATTACATCAACTATCGTGTTCTTGTTTATCGTTACCGATTATCCTCGTGCAGTGACAGTATGCGGGAGGGAAATGTTTTGATCTTGGAACACACATTTGGTAGATTAGATCCGTTCTTTGTTGTTCGGCGATTACATCTCTAGTGATTCTAGACCCTATGGACAAATGCTCTTCATATCTTGTGCACACACCTATCATTGCTCACTAGTCTAAATTAGATTAGATTGGTTAGATTAGATCTATTTCACACTCAATCACTCAATATAGATCTTTTACCAACATCATTAGTGCTTAGTTAAGCATAGTAGAACGCTTGTTCCGTGGATTGATAAACCTTGGGGGAATACTCTAAGGGAAAAGTTACACGATCCGTGCGCTTGCGGTACGTAAATTGGGGTTCTAAGGAGCGTCAACACTTGTTCAGTATCTGTAAGTTTTCGTCCAGTGATTTTGTAAAGTGGAGTAAATGCTTTAAAACTGTTCTATTCTTCTTGCAGGTGTTTTGAGTTGTAGGTCCTGTGTTGATATGGGTATGAGCCACAAATCCGGTAAGCTGATTTTGCCATCAGATTTCAAGAGGCTGTTTGAGACATTTGGAAGTTAGGCCCTGTTTAGTTCTCAAAAAAATTTACACAGTATCTGTCACATCGAATCTTAGGACACATGTATGGAGCATTAAATGCAGTTGAAAAAATAACTAATTACACGGTCTAACTGATTAGCATGAGCTGTATCTTTTAAACCTAATTAGTTCATAATTGGATATTATTTGTCAAGTAACAACGGAATGTGCTACATTAACAAAACTCTAACTTTTTCACCAACTAAACACACCCTTATCCAAAAGAAATGAGAGTCCTGAAGTTCGTGGTGCAGCTGGAGAGGCATGGAGCAACGTGACTATGCAGTATGGTTTCAGTTTTCAGTTACATGTCTGTCAGAACAACGTGACTATGCAGTATGGTTTCAGTTTTCAGTTACTCAAATGAGATGGTTTATGCTTTTTGTCTAGCATTTCTTAAAATGAAATATATATTTATTAGTTTGGACTATGGACCATATGTTATTTGGTGTACGTCTGAAATTTACCTGTGGCGTTAGCACGGGCACCTTACTAGTAATATATACAATAGATAAATTGGGTACTCTCGGTATGGAATAAGGTGTTCCATACCCGAGCCCATCCATCCGGCGTCCGACCGCAGACCGCTCCATGCACCCGGTTTTTCCTGTCCGGTCTCGCGGTCTCGCCCCGGTTTGCATTGCGCGCCGCCCACCCCACCACATCCCCCACGATGGGATTTTACCCAGCCCGTTCCCGGCGCTGCCGCATCAATTAAAAAAACCGCCCAGCTCCAATCCGATCCCGGCGGCGCCGCACCACCGTACCGTCGTCGCGTGACGCGGCACCCCCTCCTCGTGACGGCACGCTCATCCTACCGGCGCGCCCGGCGCCACACTCATCCTCCCGGCACGCCCGGCGCCTCATCCTCCTCCCGACTCCGCACTCTCCTCGCTCGGGGCTCCCTCCTACCGGCGCCCCTCCCTCCTCCCGACGGGACATCGTCCTCCCGCGTAGCTCGACACCGCACCATCCTCGCCATACCGCTCTTCTTCCGGCACGCTTGGCTGTCGCCGCCTACCCCACCCTCGCGCCGTCCAGGGTAGGCCTTGCACCGCCGGATCCCGTGGGAAGCCCCTGCGCCGCCGGCTCCCATACCACCCCGACGAGGACATCCGCCCCCACGAGCTGCGGCGCGGCAGCTCGGAGCTACCCCACTCCCGATCTTCCCCATCGGGTCCACCCTGTTGGCCTGGTCCGCGTCAGTTCCCGATCGGATTTCGGTTCAGCGCCAAACCACCCTACAGTCGTTGCTCCCTCCCCCAGACACGGCCCCCAGCCCCGCGCCGCACCACCCTGTCGTCACCGCTCCCTCCCCCAGATGCCCCCCGATCCTGGTGCCGCACCACCCTCCCGACGTCCGCCCCCACGAGCTGCTGCGCGGCGGTGTGCGAACGCTGGTATGTGTAAATCTCATCTACTGCATCACCTAGGGTTCTTGAAATTGATTGATCTGTTTTCAAGCGATCTAATTTGTTCGAGTTCAAATTGTTCCATGCAGCTCTGCTCATGCGTGCAGACACAGATGCATAGTTTTGCTATCAGGTCCACAACTTCCTCCTCGCGAATTAAACCCAGTGTCTCCTTAATTCGAGCATAGATTTTGGTTGCAGTAAAAAAAAAAGTACACACTATATTCTTGCAGATGAATGAATGCTAAAGGATTGTGGAAGTCATGCAGGTGACAGGCTGCTCGGCATCCATGGGGCTTGCTACCAATCCACATGCATCAGGAAAGCCATTTGCTGCATTAGAACATGTTGTTAACATTTCAGGTATTTATGTGATGCATGAGTAGCTGTGAGATTGTGAATGTTCATGTGATAGGTAGCACTATTGTTGTTGACAGTCTATAGATTTGTCTTTCTTTCTCTAATCACTTGTTTTAATGGTTGTCCTGTTTAAATTGTTGATTATTCCTTTGACGAAGGTATCTGTGACCTGTTCGCTCAATCTTGAACTTTCAGTGGTTCTACATTTATGACTAATTTCTTACCAAATTGTTATGACCTGTTAGTATGCTGATGTTTTGTACCATTATAAATGAAAATATTGTTTAGTGGCTTCAGGCCAAGGTTATTGATTCCATAGTGGAGATTAGTTTTTTTTGACAGTGTCACACTGGCCGTGCAACACACATTTAACTGAACAATCATGGCTCTGCCTGATTTAATAATAGTGTACGGCAATTTTTATATGCAATAACTGTTAGGTTCTGCTTAAAATTTTTCCTGGTTTTGATGAAGTTATGTGCGATCTAAGAAAAGAGTTTACAATAGTTAGTACTTAGTAGTTACTAATTAATTAGCTAATCATATAAACGATTAATAAACACACATTTGCTCTCTACCGGCACAAGTGTTGAGGATCTTTGTTTATGAATATTTTTGCAGATTTCATATCCCCCTTTCGAATCACTAGTGGCACTATAATAAAATACTTCTTTGTCAATCAGGATGCCTGTGATGCCTGTTTATGGATATGAAATCAGCATCCCTGATGCAGTCAGTTGGCCCCTCTGTAGGGTGTTGGGATTGATTCTGCTGTGGATGCCCATGTTTTACCAACAAGCTGGTAGCGATGAGCTGATGCATGACAATGTGCAGCGATGCAGGATCAAGCTCCCAGCGGAGAGGGCAAAGTGTGGCAGCCCCTCCTTTTCAGGTGCTCTGCCCCTTAATCCCTTTGTTCTTTTTTCTATTGTCGACTAGCATCATGTTCATTGTGTGAAACTCCACTGTTACATGTGTTTGGCCATTTGGGAGGTGACCTTTTACTTTTGCTTTTTAACTCTCGATTTCAACTTCTGTCAGTGGTTGTAGATCACCGTCATCATCCTTTTGCCAGAGTTATGGTCACTCGATCAACTAGCAAATTATTAGGCTGATTTTGCTGAATTTGTTGATTATTAGTTCAATTTATTTTTATTTGACAATTGACAGGTTATTACTGCATTATTGTGGTTGTGAACTGTTATCTTGTAGCCTGCTAGACTAGTTGTTATGATATGCTAGTTCCCGGTATTTTTTATTGGGTAAAGTCCATTTTTGACCATCCAACTCTTGCCTCGGTCTGGTTTTTGCCATTGAACTCTAAAACCGGGTATCTTCGGCCACTCAACTATGAAAACCGTTCATTTTTTACCATCGGGCTATTTTGGGGGCTGGTTTCGCTGACGTGGACGCCACATGGCAGTGGGGCCCACTTGTCAGCACTATCTCCCTCTCCTCTCTATTTTCTCCTCTGCTCCCTCCCGCCGGCGCTCCGCACCCTCCCCTGCTCGCTCCCACCGGCGAGCCGCGGGGCCACGCCGCCCCTTCCCTGCTCCCTCCTGCCGACGCTGGCTGCGCCGCTTCCTCCCCTGCTTCCTCCTGCCGACGCTGGCTGTGCCGCCCCCTCCCTGCTTCCTCCACGCACGACATGGCGTGCGGCGGCCATGGAGCTTGGGCTCACCGGCGACGGCGAGGGCGGCGGCTGGGTGGCTAAGGGCGCCAGCTAGGGAGCTTCAGCAAGGCTGGGCGCATCATGTGCGCCCCGTCGGCGTCCAGGCACACGGTCTGCAGGTGGCCGGCAACGAGCTCGGCGGCTCATCCATGGCGGCCGCGGTGGGTGGATGGCCGGTGGGTGGCGGCTCAGCGCATGGCCGGCCGGGATGAGTCAGGGACGAGGTCGGGGAGGCCACGAGGAAGCTCCACGCGCGAGTAATTGGAAGAGGGCGAGGTGGTTTAGGCGAATTTGGCCGGAGGGCGGCGGGGTGCGATTGTGGCGGCGGCGGCGCTCGCATGCGTGTGCTCGACGGGGTGAGGCGACGAGGCTTGCTCCCCCACCTCCGAGTGCGGGCCGGAGCAGGGCGCTGCCACGGGCAGCAGGCGGCGGCCGACAGCAGGCGTGTCGCGGTCTCGCTCCGGCTCCGCACGGGCAGTGGCGGCGCAACCTTCTTCCCCACCGCCGGCCGCCCTCAATTCGTCGTCTCCGGTGAGGCTCCCTTCAATTCCGTGCGCAAGGAGCTTACCCGTCCTCTCCTCGACCGATTCCGGTCCTCACCCGGTCGATTCCCCTTCCGCAGGTCCTCCTCGGCGAAGCTCCATCGCCACCGCCGCCGGATGTCGTCGCCCCGCCTCCTCGCCGCAGCTCCCCACGCTGCGCTTGGCCGGTGAGCTTCGCCGCGCCCTTGGCCAGCTGGTGCGCGCACGCCCGACCTCCACTTGGCTCCTGGCCGCCTACCCCCGCCAGCCGCCGCGCCGAGTCACGGGCCAGCGTCGGTAGGAGGGAGCAGGGGAGGGGGCGGCGCAGCCAGCATCGGCAGGAGGGAGCAGGGGAGGAGGTGGCATGGCCCCGCGGCTCGCCGGCGGGAGCGAGCAGGGGAGGGTGCGGAGCGCCGGCGGGAGGAAGCAGAGGAGAGGGAGAGGAGAAAAGAGAGAGGAGAGGGAGATGGTGCTGACAGTGGGCCCCACTGCCACGTGGCATCCACGTCAGCAAAACCGGCCCCCAAAACAGTCCGATGGTAAAAAATGAACGGTTTTCATAGTTGAGTGGCCGAAGATACCCGGTTTTAGAGTTCTATGGCTAAAACCAGACCGAGGCAAGAGTTGGATGGTCAAAAATGAACTTTACCCTTTTTATTTGCCTGCAGCTAGTACCATTGAATACTGGATCATATGCCTGATTTTGTACTTTTATTAACTACTACTTATTTGTGAACATTAGATGTGTTACCACCCCCATTGAATTTTTGCCTACAAAGTATGCTTTGATCTCAACTGTAGTCATCTGCCTGCACCTCCAAATCGCACCACTGCAAACAGGTCAGAACAAACAAGTCTGCCCTCATTTGCATTATGGCAAAGGCTCCAAAAATGTACAACTACTCTATTGCAGGCAGCAGTGACTAGGATGAGATCACAAGGAAACTGCAAGAGTGAATACACGAGTACAGATTGCAATGAGCTCAGCATGATATGTCCCTGACCACGAGGTGTACACATTCAGCATTTTGTTTTCCTAAAAAGACTTCAGTCTACAAACGGCAATGTGTATGAGGTCAGAAGCTAGCTGAAAGAACCGCTACAAGGGACAAGATGAGATTTCAGACAGATAGAGAATAAATTAGATTTATTGTTCATGAATCTATATTCCTTGACTCACTTGGTTGCCCAATCGATAACAAATCTATTTGCCAAATACGTATGACAGTCATTGGAAATATTGTAGCGGCACTGCTCTATGGATTGGGAATAAGAAACTTAATTTGTTGAGTAAAGCACCAGCACACAAGTAATAAACAATTGAGTTTTGAGGGAACGAGGCATACCGATAGATTTTATATCCTCCATCCTCCATTTAGATCATCTGCTTTGCTCTGTCACACATCCGTGCAACCAGCTGTATACATACGCAGAATAAAAAAACAAGAAACAAAAAAACAAACCACACAACAAAAAAAAGTTAACGAGAAGTGAGCGCTCTGGTAAGAACCAGGTGGGTCCCTCAGAAAAATCAAGGTGGGAAAAGTGCGCCAGAAAAACCAAGATGGGGAAAGTGGGCCGGTTAATCAAGGTGGGAAAAGTGCGCCAGAAAAACCAAAATGGGGAAAGTGGGTCGGTTAAAAACCAGAGTGGGACAGAGGCTTGCCGCACGATGGGCAGGCGTTGGGGACGGGGCGCGTCGGGGGTGGCTGGATCGGGTATGGAATAGTTGTTTCATTATATATATATATATATATATATATATATATATATATATATATATATATATATATATATATATATATATAATCGGCCCACATCATCTGTGGCTGAAAGGCCCTTGCCAGGCACTCGAGACCGGAATGATGCCTGCGCTCGAACGGATCAGCCGAAGGGGACAGGCAGAGGCAGGCCGCGCGCATCGTGGGGCCCGGTGGGAATGATATCGAATGGATTGCAAATCTCCTCCCTCCCTCCCACGCTTTGTTACCTTCAATGTTAATGGTATGTACAATAATTAGACGACTGCCGTCTGTATGTGTTTAAAATAATGCATACAGACGACATAACAACCTATACAATGATGTGTCTATGTGGCTGTCTGCAAGCTATTTAATACATTTCAAAGCACATGAAATGTGGTGATCAACATGTGAAATTGATCTTTATGTATTGGTTTGTGGCGTACATGAAAGAATCATTTGTGAATGCAAATAAATCACATAGATATTTTTAAAAGATCTGAAATTTCTGTGAAGACAATTTAAAAATATTTCTGCAAAAGATCTGAAATTTCTATGAAAAAAAGATCAATTGTTCCCGTGCCTTATCTCTAACTGTCTCTATCCTGAAATCTTGTGGCTCTCGTATCTCCTCCGTCTCTATCCTCTCTCTCTTGGTTCTCGTTTCTGGTCCCTTTAGCACTCGCCCGGAACACCTGTAGCGACGACGCCCAGCACCGGCGTGAGCAGGGGGCTTGGAGCTGCGGCGGCTCCCTCGTCCCCGCGCCGTCTATCGACCGCGCTGCCCTTGCTCCCCCCGCCGGCGCCGTAAGCCTGCTCTGCCTCCGCAATGCGGCGCGGGTGGCGGCGCAGGCCACCTCCGGAGAGGGGCAGGTGCGAGCGGCAGCGCAGGCCACCTCCGGCGAGCAGGCGCGAGCACACCGTAGGGGATCCGTTGCTGCCGTCGTCGACTCGCAGCTGCTGCTACAGCGGGGGCGTCGAGCCATCGTTTTCGCTCGGGCAACGGGCCGAGGTCGTCGCCTCGTGAGAGGACGACCGAGGCCGTCGCCTCCCGATTTATCCTCGATAATCCCAATTAACCGCTAATAGACGGCGTAATAATTGTTGTTGTACATGCCCTAAGGGTCTGCTGAAAACGGATTTGTTTGGGTCGTGCCAGCGTTGTCGCCAAGCCGAAACGAAACAGAGCGGCTCCAAAAGAGAATTCGGAAAATACCCATTCATTCCTCTGCGCTCTGCTCTGCTTGCCCCCCGGTTCCCCGAACTGTGGCTTTTGAAAAAAGGAAGGGAAAATACCGTTTAAAATTCGGCCAAATTTCGACGCGGCACCGGCGTTTGCCTCGATTTCCTTCTTCGTCGGAGGGGCCCACCGCTCCGGTCTCCCGGAGTCCAGTTCAGGCTGTTCGGTTTCATACGGAGGCTTGTACGCAAGGCCCCCAGGTGCGAAGGATACAAAATGTCAGGGGGGTAAGCGAACAAAGGCCACCTAAAGCCCCCCAACCACCCTAGCATCTGGTGTTCGTCTCGCTGTGGGCGCTCCCTGTCACTCCCCCCACCTCCCCCCGTCCCCTCCCTCCTCAGATCCGGCCACTCTCGCCGTCCCCCCTCGCCGCCGGTCCATCCCCCCCGGCAGGGAACCCTAGAGCTCTCCCCACCCGTGGCGGGGCCGCCGGAGCCCCCGAGCGCGCGGGGACAATGGAGGCGGCGCTGGAGGCGGCGCGCGCCAAGGACACCAAGGAGCGCCTGGCGGGGGTCGAGCGGCTGCACGAGGCGCTCGACGCCGCGGCGCGCCGCGGGCTCACGGGGGCCGAGGTCACCGCGCTGGTGGACACCTGCATGGATCTGACGCGGGACGCCAACTTCCGCATCGCCCAGGGCGGCCTCCAGGCGCTCTCCGCCGCCGCCGTCGTCGCCGGCGAGCACTTCAAGATCCACCTCAACGCCCTCGTCCCGGCCGCCGTCGAGCGCCTCGGGGACGGCAAGCAGCCCGTCCGCGATGCCGCGCGCCAGCTCCTCATCACGCTCATGGAGGTGAGCTCCCTTCGACGGTGCTCTCGGTAGCCTGTAAGCTCTCCTGGGGAATGCGTGTGGTTTGGAAGCTCGATTACGTTGCGAATTCGAGCTGATAGGTTGAGCAGCCGGAGATGCAGGGTTTGCTTTTTTGGGTAGGTCAGGTGGGGCACGGTACACATCGAAGTTGCAGAGCTGCGCTGAACTGAGAAATGCAAAGTTCTGCTTGGCGGACCGTAATAGGTTGGCAATGTAACATTTAAATGAATCAATAGGTTAACTTTTGCAGGAACCCTTTGCTCTTGAGCTTGTGAATTGTTCTGAAGTTCGACTTCCAGGGGTGCATCTTATTCTTTGATGAATTTGGTTGTAACAAAGATAATTCTGGGGTTTGATTGAAGTACTTACCTGTTTTCCTGTGTACAGTTTGATACTAGAGCATGTAAAGTTCATTCTTTATAATTTACCACTTAGCATTGGAACTAGAATGCCTATTAAAGATGTGATTTTTCATTAAATATCTCAGCACTTCAGTCTTTGGCTCTTGCAATGTAAATAACTTCTGAATCCTGATACTATTTCTTACTAGTCACAGCTCAATTACAGTGCTATAAGATACTGTTGTATATCTACTTTTGTCCTTGGATTATCAAACATTCAAGCCAATCATTCTTGACTACTAACTAGTTCTAAAGTTCTAGACCACTGTGGTGAGCTATATTTCGGTTTTGTCTAAATCTCAGGTTTCTTCGCCAACAATAATCGTTGAAAGAGCTGGAAATTATGCATGGACACATAAAAGTTGGAGGGTGCGAGAAGAGTTTGTACGTACGGTTGCCACTGCAGTTGGGCTATTTGCATCTACAGAGATTTCCTTGCAACGAGTTTTGCTTTCACCTGTATGTCAATACTTTGAGATGGTTGATGTTTATTCCATTTATTTATAGAATCATAGATCGAAATTTATATCCTTCTGCACGCTATAGCCAGTGGCCCTAAGATTTTCTGTCTCTGCAGGTCCTGCAATTGATGAATGATTCAAACCAAAGTGTTAGAGATGCTGCAATATCTTGTATTGAGGTTGGTAGATTCCATATTTAATACTGTGTAGACCTGCACTGACACTTTTTTTTTGTACCAGTGATTTTATGCTCTATGCTTGACTGTACGTCAGTTTTTCTTTTAATTCTTCACGCAGTTTAATTTCTCAATAGTTCCATCCCATTTTTTGCAAGCTGGAGACTGAATCATTTCTTGCATCTTACACTGAATGTAGCTCCAAGCCCCTTTGCTTCTAGAGTTCTAGTTGATTCATTTTAGTCCCTTGCACCCAGTTTCATCTATTTTTATTTGATCTAAGCATTAGTTATATTCTTTGGTTAACTGTGGAAATCGGTCACACCGATTAGTTGGGACATTGCCTGTTATCTAGGCAGTACAAATTTATGTAGTAACCCATACCATTTGTTTTTCACTACAGGAGATGTACAAGCATATGGGTTCACAATTTCATGAAGAGTTGCAGCGCCATAATCTGCCTTCTTACATGGTACTTTTATTGCTAGTTTTAGTAGTTGAACTAGGAAACTCCTGATTAAGATGATTATATCCTCATGTTTACTTTTTATCTGCAAATCAGCACAGCTAGAGTACTCTAATCTTTATTGTTTGGTGCCTGCAGCTAAAAGAAATAAATTATAGGTTGGATAAAATAGAACCAAAGGTTCGATCATCTGATACTGCAATGCAATACAAGGCAGCAGAGTCTAGATCTGTTAGTGCTAATCCGAAAAGAGGCAGCCCAAGGACAAAAAGCATACCAAGGGAAAGTACGCTATTTGGAGGTAATTTCTATATATCGCTGAGTTTTTTTGTATTTTGCACATGAGGATTAAATGTATTTTTTTGTGGACTGTAAGTGCAAGCTTGGACATAGTTGAAGCATGTTTTTTTTTTCTCTTGCTGCGTGCTCGTGGCATATTTCATGTCCAAATGCTTTCAGCCTGTCATGATTATATGTGTAGTCAACCAAGAAGAGACTAATTTTTCCAAGCAGCACCAGGCATACAGGCAACATTGTGCTGCATATCCTGTACTAGTTCTGAATTTTGTTAACAATCACAATTATAATTTGGTTTCTGATACTAAATAAAATTCACCTTTTCACCGTCGTTATTTTGTTCCAATAATTGCATCCCCATAACATTTGTATATTGTTAATTTATAAACATAGCATCAGCGTGTCTTCATCAGTTGGGCTGTCTTTCCTGAAACTGTACACGCATCCTATGACAAGATAGGTGATATTTTCGAATAAGTTAGATTTTTGGTTAAACTAGATCTGTTACAGTCTGCATCTTAAGTCATGGTTTGCCAGTGTGTATGAGTATTCTGGTCTTTACTCCCTGCCACACATACAAGTATACATATATTTTCTCACATGTAATTTCTCGTGTCATTTAAGGTGACACTGACATAACAGAAAAACCTGTGGAGCCAATAAAAGTTCATTCTGAGAAAGAATTACTTCGGGAGTTTGAGAAGATTGCAGCTACCCTTGTTCCAGAAAAGGATTGGTCTTTACGTATTGCTGCCATACAAAGGATTGAAGCCCTCGTTTATGGAGGTTGATTTTCTGTGTACATACCATTATTCCTAAATAATGCATTATGCAGTTTTACTAGGCCATAAGTATCTCTGTAAATAGTGTGTTGCAGTATGTCTTGTCTGCAAAGTTTAGAAAATATTTATATATCCAGGAAAGGAAAATTGCTAGGCAGGCTAGAATGAAAAAATGTAGTGTCATTTTCCTTATTTATTTACAAATGTGTGCCTTTCCTGATTTATTTCAAGTTTTTAAAATTAGAACCAAGGTGAAATAAATAGGAATTCCATATTTAGAATCAATGTGATGTTAAATATCCTTTTTGTAATTTGGTGAATAAGATATATTCATACTTCATAGTTGAACTTACAGTTTTGAGGATTTAATTGAAGTTACCTGCAAAGAGGATGTGATTTAATTTGCCACTCTGAATCTTCACCATGAGAGATACACGCTATTCATTGCTAATATGATCTTGCATGCATTATTTGTTTTCCTAAAAGAAATTCAAGTTTTATCTTTCTGTATTGTGATTTTGTCAGGTGCAATTGATTATCCCTCATTTCTTATGCTCTTGAAGCAACTGATTCCTCCATTGTCCACTCAGCTGTCTGATCGACGTTCTAGCATTGTAAAACAGGTATCTTTGGTTAACATTTGTTCAATTATTCTTCTTTCATTTTCTGAAGAATATTTTTCTAGAAATCTGTTACTTTTCCTTTTCTGTTACACAATACGAATTTACTTGACATTTTGAGTTTTCTTCAAGTTGGAAACTTTCTCACTCTCGTGTTTCTATACCCAGGCATGCCATCTACTTAATATACTATCCAAAGAACTCCTTGGTGATTTTGAGCCATGTGCTGAACTATTTATCCCGGTAACTGCATGCCCAATCTTCTATTCTCCCATATAACTTTTGAAACAAAACCTAACATTTGTTTGAATCTTTCAGATGCTTTTTAAGCTTGTTGTCATAACAGTGCTTGTAATCGCTGAATCTGCAGACACATGTATTAAAACTGTGAGTTACTTTTTTGTTTGTCTACATGTTGTACTTAATGAATGTCATTTGTTTTCACCTATTTGCTAATATGGAATATTTTGCAGATCCTGCGGAATTGCAAAGTTGCAAGGATTCTTCCTCGCATAGTTGACACTGCAAAGAATGACCGGAGTGCAATCCTCCGTGCAAGGTACACATGTTTGACTGTTTTTCACATTGTTCATTGGCAATTTTCCTGCAAGGTTTTCAAATTTACTTACCCCTATTCCAGATGCTGTGAGTATGCACTTCTGGTACTGGAGTATTGGGCTGATGCCCCAGAGATACAACGGTCAGCTGATTTATATGAAGATATGATAAAATGCTGTGTAGCAGATGCGATGAGTGAGGTAGGATCACTTTTCTGCACTTTGTTGCTACCATGGCATGTTTCTTTTTGCACAGAAATGAGCCATTTATAAAAAAAAGAAGTATTTTTCACTAACCCCTGGCTGATCTCTCTTTCTATTGTGTCCTTGGTTGCAATCTGCCTGCAGATTGCTTATGGATTCCACTATAAAATAATTTGATTTCCTTGGCCCAGCAACAAGCAATACATGTTGGTTTCTGTTCACACTTCACAATTTGTAATAAACAAACACAATGATCTGATGCTCAAAGTATGGTTAAAAATATTTGCAGCCACATACATGTGAGCATTATTTCCTTCTGTCCTACTTTACCAGACTGGTGTGCTGGCATTGCATGTCACAAGAAAGGCAAATGTAGATGTGGCAAAATGGAGTTCTAATTCCATGTTTGTGCTTTATGTAATTGGTCTTGTGAGAAAGTGCATATTCCTTGGATCATCGATTTAGTTCATACTTTTTCCTTGATTACCCCTTTAGTGTTTCATTGTGTTTTCTCAATTCTAGGTTCGCGCAACTGCAAGAACTTGCTATAGAATGTTCGCAAAGACATGGCCCGAGCGCTCACGCCGGCTTTTTATGTCATTCGATCCTGCGATACAGAGGGTATGCCATTCTGCTCCATTTTGCACCCTTCCTCTTAAATTCATTTTTTTTCTCTCGAACTCCTCTTAGATTCATATTCTAGAGAAACAAATACTTGCTTTGCATTCTTTAATTGGAAAAATTGCAGATAATTAATGATGAAGATGGTGGTGTGCACAAAAGGTATGCTTCTCCCTCATTGCGTGATAGGGTTGCACAGCCTTCTCGTGCTCCACCTCATGCCAGTGGTACACATGTACCTGGATATGGCACTTCAGCTATTGTTGCAATGGACAAGAGTGCAGCTATTTCTTCAGATTCATCTTTTTCATCAAACAGTCTTCGGTTATCACAGTCCAAGACAATTGGCAGAAGTTCTGAAAGAAGCCTTGAGAGTGTGCTTAACTCAAGTAAAGAAAAAGTTTCTGCCATTGAGAGTTTGCTGAAAGGTGTCAGTATATCAGGGCAAAATTTCTCCACTGCACGCTCCACAAGCTTGGATCTTGGTATAGTTAAACTGCTTAGTCGTAAATTGCTATCAAGAAATTATCTTTTGATGTTATACTTCCTCTGTTTTCAGTACGTGCATGGGTTAGCCAAAAGGTTTTATGAAAACCAAGACAATGAGATAAAATGAGTATACTACCCTATTTTACTGTGTCATAATTAGGAGGAAGAATAGTTAGTGTGAACATTTCTTTTGAATGTATAGGGATATGGTGCGATAAATAAGGGCAAACAAGGAATAAGGACCTAAATAAATATGCAATAAAATGAGAATATGCCTTTCCGAAAATGAACAAAAAACAGAGGGGGTGTTTTTTCTGCAACACAGAACAACTTTATTGTTTCTGTTTTCCCAATGATACTATAGAAATTTCATTTTCTTATTTGCTTTTAATCCTAGTGCAGGAGTTGATCCTCCATCATCTCGTGATCCTCCTGTGCCACTTGCAGCACCAGCATCAAATGTTTTATCATTGCAGAACTCAGCATTGCTGGATTCATCCCTTCCTGCCATCACTGCTGCTAGTTCACGAAATGGAGGTTCCCGCTTATTGGATACAATGACACCACAATTGGCCACCAAAGAGCGATCAAGATCACCGTATTTGAGTAGTATGTCATCTGAGTCCATGTCTGGCTTGTCATTGCCTTACTCAAGAAGATCTTCGGATAGGCTTCAAGAAGGCGGCCGCATCGATGAGAGTTATGATATTCGTTCAGCTAGACGAATCCCTCAAATGCACTTAGAGAAAAACTATATTGATATGCCTTATAGGGATGCCACCCACAGAGATTCACATAATAGCCATGTCCCAAATTTCCAAAGACCTCTTCTGCGCAAGCAAGTAATGTCAAGGGCTTCTGCCAGTGGCAGACACAGCTTTGATGACAACCATGTACCATCTGGTGATGTGTCTGGCTATACAGATTCTCTGGCTTCTCTAAATGACGCACTTTCTGAGGGTCTCAGCCCTAGTTCCGACTGGGTAGCAAGAGTTTCAGCTTTTGATTTTATTCGGAATTTATTGCAACAAGGCCAGAAAGGAATTCAAGAAATCACCCAAAATTTTGAGAAGGTCATGAAGCTCTTCTTCCGTCATTTGGATGATCCTCATCATAAGGTTGCACAGGCAGCTTTCACTACACTTGCAGAGATTATCCCAGCTTGCAAGAAGCCATTTGAAAGTTATGTTGAGCGGATATTGCCATATGTATTTTCACGGCTTATTGATCCAAAAGAGTTGGTGAAAAAACCATGTTCCTCAACATTGGATATTGTTGGTCGGACATATGCTATTGATATGTTGCTACCTGCGCTAGTGCGCTCATTAGATGAACAGAGATCCCCGAAGGCAAAATTGGCTGTTCTTGAGTTCGCAAACAAATCATTCAGCAAGTACACTGTAGATTCTGATGGTTATAGTAACAGCGGCTTCCTCAAACTATGGCTTTCGAAATTGGCACCTTTAGTAAATGAAAAGAATGCAAAATTGAAGGAGGCATCTATTTCTGGTATCATAGCTGTTTATTCCCACTTCGATTCAACTGCAGTGCTAAATTTTATTCTCAGTTTATCAGTTGAAGATCAAAACCTCTTGAGGCGAGCCCTGAAAATCAAAACACCTCGTATTGAGGTTGATCTGGTGAACTACTTGCAGAGCAAGAAAGAACGTCCACGCCCCAAATCTTATGACCAGGCAGATTTTGGTACTTCTTCGGAAGATGGCTATGCACTCACATCCAAGAAGAGCTATCCTTTTGGGCGGTATTCTTCTAGTTCCCTTGACGCTGAAGGGGGAAAGAAGACCAGTAGTACAATGCAAGAATCTACTCCGCACAATTTCTCTATAGGTCGAACAACTTCTGATATGAGCATGGATCATGCTGTTCAAAGCTTAGAACCATCAACAGGAACTGAAGCTCATTTAACTAGGAGCAGAGAGCTGAAGAATAACAGTAGTTCAGTTGTGGAAGCTGCTCGCACTTGGACAAACTACCCTGAAAAAACTGATGCCTCCTTAGATGGTGAAACTGCTAGCGGTACTCCTCGGTTAGATTTCAGCCGGTTTCTTACTTCTGATGGGCATAATACTGTTGGCTCAACTACTGAAGAAAGTGTTCAAGAGGGAGACATGATTGTGAGTCTTAGTTCTATAAAGACCAGCCTGCACACTGACAATGGTCTAAGCATACCACAACTTCTTCATCAGGTACCAGTAACTTTCACTGACAATCCACCCTGACCCGTGATTGTGTTTCTTTTCTTACCTGTAACTTATGAGTATCAACTTTATAGGTAAGCAACGATACTGAAGTTTCAAGCTCGGAAAAGCGGGAAGCGCTGCAACGGTTGGTTGATGCTTCCCTCGATAACAACAGCTCCATTTGGGCAAAGGTTTGCAACCTGATGATTAATTATCTTACAAAATGTTTCTTATGTTAACTAAACTCATTTTCCTATTGATTTCTCAGTTTGTTCATTCTCCTGGATCGCTTCTGTTTTAATTCCATGATGAAACCTTTTAATCTTCTTTAAGAAAACTTTCGGGGAAGAATGGAAGATCCTGCAAAATATGATGGAATCAATAAATATTTCAACAGTTTGCATGTAGCTTAGTATCTAAAAATGTGTTTACTTCTGAAGCTTAGATTAGGTGAAGCTTGGTTTTCCTTTGAAAACATTGTTTAGTTTTGGTGAACATATTTGGTTTGTATTTATACCGCCCTTTGATCTGATTCTCATGTACAAGCCCAACTTTTCAGTACTCTCATTGCTTGTTCATTAGTGAAGTTTGATCTGTTGTCCGAAAACCTTACCATACGTCGCATGACCTAGGCCGATGGCTACTGAGAGTTTGAACCTAGAAACTGAAGTCCTTGAAAGAATTTTGCACCCTCCTTCTTTCATTGTTTTGTTTTTTATTCTCTTTGTCTAGTGCGCTCAGTGTTTAATGTACTAGATATTTTAAATTACATAGGTTAAGTACAAAGTAATCTAGATGTGGGTCTCAGTCTATTCTTTGCTTTCTAATGCCAGCCTTTCAATCTTGCAACAGTACTTCAATCAAATCTTAACGACTGTGCTTGAGGTATTGGATGACTCTGATTCATCCACGAGGGAGCTTGCTCTGTCCCTAATTACTGAGATGCTCAACAATCAGGTCCGATTTTCACATTTTGTGAACATGAACAGGATTGGCTAGTTGATTGACTCCCCCTTTTTACATTACTAACAAATATTTCTGCCAGAAAGATGCAATTGAAGACTCTATTGAGATTGTTCTCGAGAAGCTCCTTCATGTAACCAAAGATGTTGTGGCTAAGGTATTACCTTCCTTCATTTTACCCATTATAATTCGCAGACTCGATCGCTTTGTGTTAAAAGTTTCTTTGTTGCTGTGCAGATTTCAAATGAGGCAAACCAATGCTTAAATGTTCTGTTGGCAAAATATGATCCTTTCAGATGTCTTGCTGTACGTACAAATATTTGACCTTATGTACTGTATTTGCTTCCTTTCTACTGATTGCAATTTACTATACTTTTGGTTTGATGGTATTTGGTTCTAATACAGGTTATAGTACCTTTATTAGTCAGTGATGATGAGAAGATACTTGTTGTGTGTATCAACTGTTTGACAAAGGTATCTCATATATGCATTTGGTATTGCTATTTTATTATTTCCCTGTAATTTGAATGACATAACATAAATGTCATGGAAATCTAACGAAAGAAGTTCCCAAGTCTGGTGCATCTTTGATTTTGTGGAGAGAGCATCATGTGATAGTGTATTCAATCTCGATTATAAATTTGAGGTCATAGTATTGCTTTGTCTTAAAATGGACCTGACAGTCCTACCTCTTTGCTTCACCAAAAACCAATACTGCACTCATTTCATTTTAGTTACCCTAGTCGCTTGTGTCATGTTTTCTTGCCAGTTCCACAACTAATGTTCTTCGCATGGAAGCTTTAGCCACAATTGTTGTTAATTCTAGCATATGTGACATTGAAGAGTGCATCACATTTGCTGATTGGAGGTAAATGAACTAATAGTCTGATAAATCATGTTAATTTATAAATCATGTTAATTTAAAATCAGTCCCATTGAAGGAATAATATGTATCAAAATGTACTTAAGGTTAGTTTTGTCATTGTTAAAGTTGCTCTGGCTTGTGCACACATTGTTGACAGTTTTCTTGTGACAATTGTGCAGCTTGTTGGACGCCTTTCCCAAGAGGAATTGATCGATCAATTACCTACATTTTTGCCCGCGCTGTTTGATGCTTTTAACAACCAAAGTCCAGATGTTCGAAAGGTAGGTACCATCGAGGCCCTAGATAAGATGTGATATATTTTTCCTCTTCTCTGTACATGGCATTTTTATTGCTTACAGACCTTTTCATCTGCCTTGATTCCCTAAATCTGTTCATAATTCATTTCTCCTGTCATCCATACCTGATCATTTGAAATATTTTCTTTTTCACTCTAGACTGTTGTGTTCTGCCTGGTGGATATCTACATCATGCTTGGGAAAGCATTCGCTCCGTACTTGGAAGGGCTTAGCAGCACGCAGCTGCGCCTAGTAACCATCTATGCTAACCGGATTTCACAGGCGAGGTCTGGCAAACCGATTGATTCTAACCAATGAGACGTGGCATTTGTTATTATTTGTGGTCTATATAAGCATTTCTTTGGTAGGCTGTTTTCCTCGTCATTTGTTTGTGTATGTGTATAGTATAAACAAGCGCCTCCCTTCTGTGGGAGCTCCTGGTTTTTGCCCCGTGTGATTATGTATTCCCTGTTTATTCTTTTTCTTTCTTTCTTTTTCATTTGGTAGCTTGTGGAGAATTTTTATGAGTGTGGGCTTCATTTGTACTACTTGGTACATACACTGTACAAAGAAAGGAAAGTGTAGCTTCGTGGAGAACCGTTGTGTGAAGTGATTTTCTGGCCCATTTTCCTTGGTTAATTGACTGTTGCTGATCCGTTCTGGTGAAACTTTTGGTTTGAGTTCTCAGCTGTCCACTTGATTGTCATCGTTCCTTGAGGTTGCTTGTCCTGTCAAGAGTCGAAGGACTTTTATTGATGATTTTATTGAATCATTCTTTACAATAATGGTCTACGATGTTTTCAGTGTCACCTTTTGCTGGACTCCTGCACAAGTTAACCTTTTGTTTAAGAGGCCTTGGAGGCATATTGTGGGTCTGTGGGTGATATGAAAACGATTTTAAATGATTTTTGGAGATTGGACAGTTATTTTGCCATATTGTTTCAGTCTTGAAAAGATTCCATGTTTAGTCATCCGAACAGGATATGTAATTTAATCCATGGAAAAAGGATTCCATATTATCCAAACAAAAACATTAGTATTGAATCACATTCCATCAGATTCATTTCCAGTTGGAAATTGAAATGGAATCTGATTACTAGAATCAAATTCATTTGTAAGCATCCAAACGGTGGGTCCGCAGAAGCAAATACATCATTTCCATCTGATATTCCATTGCTTGCATTGTGACACGCTGAATGCCTGCTCACCCGGTGCTGTGGCGTACGGTGCTGCCTCGCGCCCGACGCACACCAAAATCTTGTGTTAGCTGAAAGCCTGAAACTGCTTAGCACACTGTAATCCGGTTTCCTAGCAAGGCAAGAAAGCCCTGTAAACTCGAACTACTGATCAGATTTTTTTTAGGATAAAAGTAAGGCTAGGATCCGTTACCACTTTTCAATTTCATGCGTGGTAAAGTGCAGGTGAGTAACTCACTTATTTCAGATGCAAAGCTGCAGCTACATATGGCGCTTGAGATTATTTTAAGGCTCGACATAGCACAAGAACACCGCCAACTGTCCGAAGAAGAACTACAGTTGAGAAAGAAACTGAAGGTCCGGGTCTTGGGCCTAGCGGCAGTTGAAAGAGCTAGGAAAAAGCAAGTGTCAAGAATAACAAATCTCAAACTAGGTGATGCCAACACAAAATTTTTTCATAGGAGGGCAAATGCAAGAAGAAGGAAAAATTATATACAGAGACTGCAAAATGGAATAGGCTGGGCAGTTACGCATGATGAGAAGGTCGCGGTGGCCCAAACACACTTCGGCGAAATAATGGGCCGACCACCTCAACGATCCACTGATTTGAACTGGGACACCATCGACATTACGCAGCATGATCTGAGAGGATTAGACACACCCTTCACGGAAGAAGAGCTAAAAAATGCAATCAACCAAATGCCATCCGACAAAGCACCGGGGCCGGATGGATTTACAGGGGCCTTCCTAAAGTCGTGCTGGGACATCATAAAAGGTGACATCGTTGCTGCAGCAAACTCTTTCCACTCCCTCCGATGCTCCAGCCTGCAAATTATCAACTCCGCCAACATTGTTTTGCTGCCAAAAAAAAAGAGGGTGCAGCTGCTATAACAGACTTCCGGCCAATTAGTTTGATTCATTCCTTTGTCAAGATAATCACAAAGGCACTTGCTCTGCGCCTTGCCCCTTTCATGAACAGCATCGTCTCAACGAATCAAAGCGCTTTTATCAAGAAAAGAAGTATACATGACAACTACCTGGCAGTGAGGAATATGGCAAGGCGTTTTCATAGAAATCGAAGCCCAACCTTTTTCTTCAAGCTTGATATTGCCAAGGCTTTCGACTCCGTACGCTGGGATTATTTGCTAACCTTGCTGCAGAAACTGGGTTTCCCTGATAGATGGAGAGAAATGATTGCACGCCTACTCTCAACTTCGTGCTCACGAATCCTACTCAATGGGGTTCCAACCCGGCCAATTCAGCATGGCCGCGGCCTGCGTCAAGGCGACCCCCTCTCACCGCTTTTATTCGTCATTGCTATTGACCCCTTGCAAAAGCTCCTCAACCTCGCAACAGAAAGGGGGATTTTCAGCAAAGTAAGAGGCCGTGCACCAGGAATTCGAGTCTCCTTGTATGCAGATGATGCCGCACTCTTCCTGGCCCCAGCTAAAAAGGAAGTATCCTCCCTTGCCGCGCTGCTGACTTTGTTTGGAGAGGCAACTGGACTGAAGACTAATTTTCACAAATCTACAGTGGTGCCCATACATTGTGTCGTGGCGTGGTAAACCACAGCCGGGTGGCGGAATGCACCCGCCTAAGCCCAGAGGGTGAGTACTCGGGGGTTAGCTAGCGCCTAGTTCGATCTCGCTCAAGAACACGATGAACACAGCCGGTTTAGAGTGGTTCGGGCCGCCGGGGCGTAATACCCTACGTCCACTGTGTGTTGTATTGCTTGAGTCTGGAAGAGCTTGGAGCTGATCCAGCGTGCGTCTGAGTGTGCTTGCGCTCTCAAGAGGTTGAGAGTCTTGGCGTGTCTAGTGCTGAGTCTCCAGAGAGTCTTGGAGTCTCCGTGTTCTAGCGGGCGTGCTCTCCCTTTTATATGTCCAAGGGGAGCACGTACACTGAGCGGGGCCCCGACATGTGGACCCGGCGATGTATTATAAACTACACTTTGGCCTTCAATGCCTCAGATCCGGAGATCTTGTCATCGGCTTCCGTGCGTAGCTTCTGACCAGAGATGGTCTTGAGCTGTCCTGTCAGAGTAGAGTCTAGCCTCTGCAGCCGCGCGTCGAGGTCATGATGAAGCGCCGAACTACTGGCTCAGTCACTGTAGCAGCGTGCACTGTTGCTCCAGTCAGTAGCTGGTCATCTTGACTCGTCGCCCATGCGCGCGGCGCTGAGTCTTTAATGCTTGCCTTGGCAACTGACGAGCCGCCTCGGTAACTGGCGATCCACAGTGTGGACTGACAAAAGCTGCCCCGTGCCCAGAGGCAGCAGAGTCCGCCTCAACCACTCGCACTTAATGCGGGTGGGTGAGGGAGCTTCCAGCGGAAGGCTTGCGCCTGCGCCCGCGTCTGTGTGACACGTGGCGGCTCCGGACCCCTCCCGAGCAGCTAGCTGAGCCGAGAGCTCACGGGGGTCCGGATAGCCACGTGGAGGTCCCGGACCCATCTGCGGGAGTCTGGATGGCACGTGGAGGTCCTAGACCCACCTGCGGGGGTCCGGGTCCGTGGCCACAGGTGCTGAGCATTTCCACCTCTGGGACACGTGGTGACACCGGACCCGTCCCCGAGCGGGAAGCGGGTCCGGGACCGTTGGTCCGGTGAGATGGAGTCGGACCCCAAGGGTCCGGCTGCTCAGCTCCTTAGAGCGTAGTTACGGATAACTACGCGAGTCTTGGCACAGTAGGAGTGGGTACCCCAGTTGCAGGGTACCGACACATTGCAATGGTATAAATTTGAGACACGTGTTAGCTGAATTGCCTGCAAAGAGTGCACACTTTCCGATCAAGTATTTGGGCCTCCCTCTGACCACTGTCCGCTTGCGGAGGGTTGATTTTCAGCCTCTTGTCGACAAGACAGTGGCAAAGCTTAACAGTTGGAATGGCAGAAATTTGAACTACGCTGGAAGGCTAACTCTAGTCAAATCGGTCCTCACTTCACAGGTCGTTTACTTCCTGACACCTCTACGTGCACCAAAGGCAACCTTGCAGGATATTGATGCAAAGCGCAAATAGTTTCTTTGGGCCGGCACAGAGAGAATGACGGGGCCAAGTGCAAGGTGAATTGGACAAGGGCTGCACGATCGAAAAAGAATGGAGGCCTAGGTATCCTGCACCTCGGCAAATTTGCGAGAGCACTCCGTCTTCGTTGGCTTTGGCGCGACTGGAATCCTGAGGGCAAACCTTGGGTCGGCAGTGAGTTTCCTTGCAACGAAACAGATAAGCACCTATTTGCGGCAGCAACCACCATCAAAATTGGGAATGGGAAGAAAATAGCCTTTTGGAATAGTGCTTGGATGCAGGGCATACGTCCAAGGGATATGGCACCATCTGTATACACTATCTCCAAGAAAAAAAACAGAACGCTACATGAAGCACTGGCTAGAAACACTTGGATAAAGGATTTAGACCTGTTACACCCATCCTTCTTTGCGCAGCTCATCATAGAATTTGTGCAGCTCTGGAGAACAGTCCAAAGGGTGAACCTCACTCCGCACATCCAAGATGAAATCTGTTGGAAATTCAACGAGTCGGGCCAGTTTTCAACAAGCTTCGCCTACCATGCACAGTTCCAGGGGGCAATGAGCACCAACTTCAACCAAATCATCTGGTCGGCCTAGGCACCACCAAAATGCAAATTCTTTAGCTGGCTAGTTGTACAAGATAGAATTTGGACGGCAGATAGACTGAGTGCAAGAGGCTGGCCGCATAACCCAACCTGTTCACTTTGCCGTAGCTGTCCGGAGACAGGAAATCACCTTTTCGTCGACTGCAGGTTCACCAGGCGTATTTGGGCCGCCTTATCCTTTTGGCTTCGGGAGCCATCTCTGCATCCGACAAACTGGACTTGCACAAACTCGGTACACGAGTGGTGGTCGGAGATGGCTGCGATAAGAGGAGTTTCGCGCAAGGGTTTAAAATCACTTGTCATTCTCGTTTGCTGGGAGATTTGGAATGAGCGTAATGCATGTATTTTTAACAGTACAGAAGCGCCTTCTTTTACAGTGGCAGAGAAGATTAAGGGAGAGGCTTCGGCTTGGACTCTGGCAGGGGCGAAGCACCTGTCGTGCCTAATTAGTGGAGCTTGAGTTTCCTCTAGAGAGTTCGAACGCCGGCTCTCTATGTATAGTGTAAAGTTTTGTTGCTTGTTCCAATTTTGTACTCTAGTTTTTTCCCCTCTTTTTAATACAACAGGCAGCTCTCCTGCCGGTTCCGTTTCAAAAAAAAAAAGTGCAGGTGTGCACAAGAATGGATGCGGCTGCTTAAGGCCCAGGCTCTGTCCTTGCTGTTGCGATTCCCGCCACAAAACCAAGCAGCGGTTGGAGGATGAAATCGTACCACCATCCATTAGCGAGACGCGGACCAGACGCTCTGGTCTGCACTCCGCAGGCAGGCGACTAGGCAAGCACGCACGGCCTGCCGTCCCCGAGATGGCGGCGACCCTTCGGCCTCCCCGCTCCATCTCCGTCTCCGTCCCGTGCGCTGCCCTCGGCGCCTCGCTCCACTCCTCGGTGCCGTTTTCCCGCAAGCCATCACTCCCCTGCGGCAGAGCATGCCGCGCCGGCGTCCGGTGCTCCGCCGCGAACAAGCCCTCTCCTCCTCCCCCCACCGCTCCGGACAGCAGCGAGGTAAGGTAGCCGCCGCCGCCGCCGCCTGCTTGCTTCCGCTCAGCGTGTCTCTGGAATCCGTGGGGTCCTCACCGTCCGGGACAACCGGCCGCGGCTGTCGCGTTGCGTGTGGCAGCTCCATAGCGAGGATACGGAGTGAGGTGCTGTCCCCGTTCCGGTCGGTGCGGATGTTCTTCTACCTCGCGTTCATGGCCAGCGGCGCGCTGGGGGGCCTCATCGCCCTCGCGCAGCTCCTCCCCGCGCTGTCCAACCCCGCGAGGGCCGCCGGCGCGGCCGAGACGCTCAAGGGCCTGGGCATCGACGCCGCGGCCGTCGCGCTCTTCGCCTTCCTCTACTCGCGCGAGAGCAAGGCCAAGGACGCCCAGGTGGCCAGGCTCGCGCGCGAGGAGCGCCTGTCCAGGCTCAAGCTCCGCGCCGGCGCCGGGGACGGCAGGCCGTTCGCGCTCGGCGAGCTGCGCGGCACCGCGCGGCTCGTCATCGTGGCGGGGCCCGGGGAGTTCGTCGCCGAGTCGTTCCGCCGGAGCCAGCCGCTCCTGAGGGAGCTCGCGGAGAGGGCCGTGCTGGCGGTGCCCTTCGCCACGGACGGGGACGCGCCCGAGCTCCGGCTCGACGAGGGCGGCGTCGACGACGACGACGACCTTGCCAGGAGGAGCAGGAGGCTCTGGCAGCTCACGCCGGTGTACACCACCGAATGGGCACAGTACGAAACATGCTGAACTTATCACAGAACAATGTCCGAACACCTTGCTTAGTCTCGCGTTGATTGCCACTTTCGTGTGCCTGATGATTGCAGATGGTTAGACGATCAGAAGAAGCTGGCCGGCGTGCCACCTGATTCCCCCGTGTGAGCACCTCGAGACTTCGACTGGTTTCCGGACGTTTTTTCTGAAGATTTTTTCAGCCGTCAGGTTGCATCGACCTGTATGTTCTTCTTACCCTGGATCTGGATGTCCACGCTTACTTGTGTTGCAGGTACCTCTCGCTCCGGATGGACGGGCGCGTCCGCGGCAGCGGCGTGGGCTACCCGCCGTGGCAAGCGTTTGTGGCGCAGCTGCCGCCGGTGAAAGGGATGTGGTCGGGCCTCCTTGACGGGATGGACGGCAGGGTGCTCTAGACCAACATTGCGAGAAGCCACCCGTTTTGCAGTGACAAGTTTAGCTAGATGTGACCAGTGCTTACAAGGATTTTTTTTTTTACTTTACTTGTTGTTCATCAGAGTTGAAACTGAGAACGTATTAGCATAGTAGCACACGGGCGTAGAATCAGTTAAAGACAGACACCGGGTGTGTAACCCATCATCTTCCTGCGTATGTACATGTATACTGGGTGTTTATAAGCGTGTAATACTTGCGGTAAATCAGAATGCGCACACCTATTTCTTCACTAATAATAAACGGAAAATGTACCTACTCTTGGCTGCCCCTTCCTGCAAGGCTAAAAGAAGGCTGCTGCAATAGGACGACAATGGCGTGGAAGGGGGACAAGATGGCGATAGCGCCGCCGTTGGCCGTTGCAGGCAGGGTAGGGTCTTCGGTGAGACCGTACTGCACCATGGCCAGAGCTTTGGCAGATGTGGACGGCGGTAGGAGCAGCATTGGCTACAGGAAGAAGAAGCAACTGGTCCATTGATTGCACAATCCAATGGTCCGAAAATTTGAGGCGTCAGATGCTCGAGAAACTTTTAGGTGCCATACAGCATGGCCCTTTAGAAATATGATCAACTTGGTATGTTTTGGGGGGGGGGGGGGGGGGGGCTCATTCATCTTTTTTCTTGGTTTTCTGACTCGAAATGTAGCTCAGATTGATACACATTTGGGTGTTGTTTTGCTGGATTTCTCAACAAAATAGTCTCAAAATCCAAGTCAACAGGATCGCTGGTGGTTAGCAAATTGGAAAAAAGAAGAGAGACTAAGAGATGTCTTGTCTGATGAAGTGATGAGTGGATTGGTGAATGATCATCCTATTCTATTTCCAAATCTGACTAAATTGTCTGATTTGAGCAATAGAATGGGTAGAGTCGTTGCCACTTTATCTCTCACAAAGTCACCGTCCCATCATTTGATAGTTAATAGCGAGGAATGTAAATTCTCATATTAGTAAATTCTAAATTTGTATAGGATGATTTTACGTGTTGATGGTATGTACAATGCAAGGTGCTTAGACGTAAGTGCTTAAATGACGTGAAAATGGTAACAGTACAGGTATACATATTAATCCCCAAAACGCAAATTGATTCTTAAACATGTACAAACTACCTTGCAAGCATTAAACATCTTTTAACATTTTAGGCACCGAACGCGAATGACGTAGCCTAAGAACAAGGACCTGTTTCCATGCTCTAATATAAGCTCTGTTTGGAACCAAATCACACCTACGAACTACGATTTGGTCAAGGATCTAGTTGGAACAAGACGAGCCCATGTCTCAGAAGTCCCTGTTTGGTTTAGGGGGTGAAAACAATTGCATGAAAATGTTTCCATATGTTTGGCAAACCCAATGGCATGCAAAGTCAAAAAATGATGGATGCACACACCTAGTTATATGCCTATCTAAATGTGCCAGGAATAGGACTGGGCAGTTTTCACCCGAAAACCGAAAACCGAACCGAGCCGAACCGAACCGAACCGAAGTGTCGGTTTGATCGGTTTTCGGTTTCGGCTTCGGTTTCCAGTTCTACGAACCGAAGTTTATCGGCTCGGCTTCGGTTTTCGTCCCCGGCGCACCGATTCCCCGAACCAACCGAACTTGGTGCCTGCGCTGCTCTCCCACCACGCTGAGCAACACGGCCCACCTTGCTTCTTTTGGCCCAATCAATGCAGCCTACCTCCCTATACAAGCGCGGCCTCGTCAAATGCAGCCAGAACACTCGCAGGTTGACCTTATCCCTTCGACTCTCTTGCAGGGTTAACAATTTCGGCGAAATTTTGCCGAAATTTCGGAAAATTTTCCGTTTCCGCTAGTTACCGGGATTCGAAATTTCGGTATTTTTCGGAAAATTTCGTTTTCAAATTCAAAATTCAACAAATTTCGACCAAAATTCACCGAAATTCGCCGAAATTTACCGAAATTTCGGAACGAAATTTCGTTTCCGGTAAACACCGGGATTTGACCGGAAAACGAAATGGTTAACCCTGCTCTCTTGTTCTGGATACCGCATCGGGTCGTGACGGCGGCGGCGGCGCGACGGCGGCGCGCGAGGTGAGGCTGTCTGGTTGTGAGCTCTGCGGTGGCCGGGGGCCGAGACGCGCAGGGCCGCAAGCTACACGACGGCGCGAGCCAGGCAAGGCGTACATGCTGCGCGACGGCCGACGGTGCTGCCTGTGAGCTACGAGCCTACGACGGCGATGTCCATGTGTGCTTGTTAGCTTCTTGTCTCTTGTGCTTGGCTGTAAGTTAAACTATTGTCTATTAGCTCGTGTATAGCTGCTGATCTGAGGTGCAATGTATTGGATTCGATCTACTATTTCTGATTTGTTCTTTGGTCATCTTTACTTCGGTGGAACCGATCAACCGAACCGAGCAACCGAAAACCGAAGGTCTCGGTTTTTTATTTTGCCGTGCACCGATCGGTTTCTGATTTCTAGACACCGAAGTTTTTAACAACCGATTAAACCAAACCGATAACACCGATTACACCGAATGCCCACCCCTAGCCAGGAATCGGCGCGATGGCGTGAGGCGTGGTCCCACGTGGGGCCCGTGCAATGTTCATGCGGGTCCCGTGTACTATTCAGGTGGGACCCACATGTGACCCGCGTACTATTCAGGCGGGACACATGTGGGATCCACGTACTATTCAGACGAGACCTATATGGAACCCACGTACTATTCAGACGGGACCCACATACCATTTAAGCATGACCCACTTACTATTTAGGCGGGACCCACGTAAAGCCACGGTTCTATCAAATGAGCCTCTTTATCTTAAAAAAAATATTTTTCTTCCATTAAATTTTGTATACTACATTCACATGTAGTAGTTGTACTATTTTTTGAGTTTTGGTTTCCCTCCGTAAACTCACAAAATATAATTGAACTGTTCATTCATTTCTAATCTTACTTTTTTTTCCTACTAAAGTAATTAAACTATACCTACTGACACAAAAAAAACGAATTCCTAAGAAAAAATTATATGTACCTCTATACTAGAATGCTTGGGATTGACGCGCTCTCAGACTCTAAACTATTATGCCACTTTACTGTGACATTTAAATTTAACTAAATACATCGATATAATGTTGCTTCGAATATAGTAACGGATAATATCTTTCCATTAATATTTTAGGTCAATATTTTTGGTATAGGCGCGCGTAGCGCGCCAACTTGACTAGTTGTCCCCCAAAAGCCGGTACGGAGGGGGCCTAGGGGAGGTGGGAGGTCTGCGCGGGGGAGGGGGGCGCATCTTGCGCTGGGGCACGCGAACGGGGACACCTAACGCGGTTTGATGTGGGTCCCGCCCATGGCTCCATCCCATGGGCTCAATTTCCTAACTTGAAACCAAACATATGACATTCCGTACCGGGAAAATTTTCCCCTCCCCAAACCAAACACGGCCCAGAAACTGAGATAACAGAAACCGTTCCCTGGGCCTGCCAACGCGAGGGCCCACGGACCGTGAGCCCGTGACCCCAACGAGCCAACCGCTACGGGAAGAGCGTGGATCCTATATATCTTCCGGAAGATTTTTTCTTCATCACCTTCCACTGTTTGAGATTCGTACAAACAACCACAGCCCTTGGATCCATCTCAAACCCTAAATTCCTCTCTCTCATTCCTAAACGACATTATGAATTAAATTAGAGTGGTAAAAAACCTAGTCAATGGTCTGATATGGAATGCTGATCTCTTTTGTTGTGCAAAATGTTATTTTTTTTCTTATGAATTGTCTGTATAGTGACTTGTTATAACTTCTTATGCTGATATTGAATACATATATATCTTTAATACATATGTTGCTGCAAGCTTTCCATGTTTGCATCATTTGCACAACTGTGTTCCTGGAGGCATTTTGTGATGTTTTAAGATGTGTTAATATTTCTGTGTGTTCATGGCTTTTGAATTCCGTAGTCAACTACTGAATGCCATTAGACCAGTGGCTGCTGATTTGAGATTGTACATCATGGTGTTCACATTCATCAGGGATTTCACACTCTGCAAAAGGCTATTGCTTGATATCAGTTCTGGAGACAATGAAAACTTATTCAGCTGAGGAGGGCTTAACAGAGGAGGCTGTGGTTACTAAGCTTCGCATATGTCGTTATCACCATCCATACCTTCACAGTTCTTTGAGGAATAATTCTTCAGGTTGGATTTTATATTCTTGAACGTTTTTTTCATTCTTATATTATGATAGTTTGATCTAGAAACAATTATTTGGAACTTGACACCAGAATCCTCTAACTTATTCTGTTATCATGGGCTCATGACCTTATTTTCAACATCAGATGAATGGCCCGTCTTCATTAAAATCTTTAGAATCGATACTATATGGAATGTTGATTTTTTTTTTTCACACTTGGCTTGGAGCCTTGTTTCTTGCAACACATTTTGTAAGCCAGTTATGTGTTCACACTACATATGTTGAGGCATTTAGCAATGAGATATTTTAATAGATTTGATTGTTATCACTTTGCTGCATGACGTAAGAGGCTCTGCATGTAAGAACAGTAATGTAATTTATGGAAGCAGAGTTGATATGTGTTACTAGCCCTACAATATGCATCCAACAGATGCTGTATTAGGCTGTTAGCCATATCATGCTATTTTAAACTTCGCTGTCATTTGCTTGCAGGGACATCACGCTGGGGGGAATTCGGTGTAGGAGGACTCTTGTGGGGAGAGTGCAGGGGGAATTCTTGTAGGAGAGAATAATGCTGGTATTCCTCCAACCCTAGAAGGGTGGGTATATATAATACCTATACATGGGCCTCTAGATGAGCCTCTATACACATGGGCTCAATATACTCCAACACCCCCGCAGTCTGAACTACGGCGCAGCGGTGTTCAAGACTGGACAACAAGAAAGCTAAGCTAACACCCCCCTCGCAGTCTGAACTAGCCGACGCAGCGGTATTCAAGACTGGACAAGAAGAGAGTACAAATAGAGTACAAAGGGCAAATACCCCCCTCAGTCACAATTAGCCACCGGCTACGTTGAGGCTGGATCGAAACTCCGAGAAGGTCGAGGAGGCAGCCCCTTGGTGAAGATGTCAGCAAACTAGGAGGGTAGTCGGGACATGGAGTACCCGAACATCGCCGATTGCGACTCTGTCGCGCCACGAAGTGTAGGTCGATCTCACGTGCTTCGTCCGCTGATGCTGGACGGGGTTGGTGGAGAGATACACGGCGCTGACGTTGTCGCAGTAGACGAGCGTGCTCTTGGCGAGCGGGCTGTGGAGCTCCGCCAAGAGCTGTCGTAGCCAGGACGCCTCCGCTACGCCGTTAGCGATAGCCCAGTACTCCGCCTCGGCACTGGAGCGGGAGACAACCGGCTGCCACTTGGACGACCAGGAGACCAGGTTGCCGCCCAGGAAGACGCCGTAGCCGGAAGTGGAGCGACGAGTGTCCGGGGCAAGTCAGCCCAGTCAGCGTCGGTGTAGACCACCAGCTCAGCAGAGGACGAGCGGTGAAGCACCAGGCCGAGGTTCACAGTGCCACGGACGTAGCGGAGGAGACGCTTCAGCGCAGCAAGGTGTGACCCCCGGGGATCATGCATATGGAGACAGAACTGCTGGACAGCGTAGGTGAGGTCCGGCCTGGTGAAGGTGAGATACTGCAAAGCACCAGCCAGACTCCGGTAGGCAGTAGGATCAGCCACCGGATCACCCAGATCAGCGGACAGCTTCGCCTGAGTGTCGACAGGAGTGGAGCAGGGCTTGCAATCAGTCATCCCAGCCCGCTCCAGGATATCGAGTGCGTACTGCCGCTGGTGCAGGAGAAGACCAGACGGGCGAGGCTCAACAGTGACGCCCAAGAAGTGGTGGAGCTGACCGAGATCCTTCGTAGCAAACTCCTGCTGCAGAGAGGAGATGACACTCTGAAGCAACCGCTGACTAGAGGCTGTGAGCACAATGTCATCAACGTAGAGCAGCAGATAGGAAGTCTCATCCCCACGGCGGTAGACGAAGAGAGACGTGTCAGACTTGGCCTCGGTGAACCCCAATGTCAGCAAGAACGTGGCGAACCGAGAGTACCAAGCCCGAGGAGCCTGCTTCAGTCCATAGAGAGACTTGTTGAGCCGGCAGACCATATCCGGACGACTCGAATCCACAAATCCCGCTGGCTGAGAGCAGTAGATAGTCTCTGACAGAGTGCCGTGAAGAAACGCATTCTTCACGTCCAGTTGGTGCACAGGCCAAGAGCGCGAGAGCGCAAGCGAGAGGACCGATTGAGCAATGCTGGTTTTGCAGCTTGTGAAGCTACTTGAGTCAAAAGAGGTCAATCACATTGAATTTTGTAGAATAAAAAATGTCCTTGACGAGATTATGCTCATGAGCCGAAATGCTGAGCTTTCTGCTATCCTGAAACAAATTGCTGGTACCTGCTTCTGTGGCTACTGGTTTGAAAGTTGAAGCTGATATGCTAGTAAGTGCTGTTTAAAACTTTTCAAGTATCTTCTGGAATTCTAGATATTACATGTAATGCGGCACATTGATTGCTGTAAACCTCTTTATGTTTGATATACATGTGATGTATATGGATGATATTTTTAGCATTCTCATTTTATTTTGTATAGTTGAATTTCCCTTGATCCCTTCTGTTGTGCTGATAATCTGGAGCATTTCTTTTTACCCTTTTGCAGATGAACGAATGTAGCTTTATTTCACAACGAATCGCTGAAGTGATTTCTTTAGGTGTTGAAAATGATCAAGCAATAACCTCATTCGAACATATTCCAAAGGAGTTCTTTAATGACATGGAGTCATCTTGGAAGGGGCGCGTGAAAAGGATCCATGCTGAAGAGGAGTTTGCAAATGTTGATAGAGCTGCTGAGGCATTATCGACAGTGGTTGGTTTTGAGCAATCCTTTTATGTTTAAAATTTTACTGCTTTTTTTTCTTGCATAGAATCAAATATTTCCGTTAGCCCTTGATGGCATCTATATTGAAGTTTTTGAATAGTCTGACCACAGCCATGCCCTCCAGTGTGTGATATGATGCTGCAATATTAACAGGAGACCATGAATTTCATTTCCTTGGATCCATCAATTGCTTGGGGGTATACTAATGCATATTGTGGTTTCAGGTCATTGATGATTTTATGCCCATTATTTCAAGAGTGAAATTTGTAATGTCCTCAAATGGAAGTCCTAAAGGAGAAATCTGTTATGCAAAAGATAATGAAGCTGTTTGGTTTAAAGGAAAGCGATTCACACCAAATGTATGGGCTAACACCCCTGGTGAGCAACAAATAAAACAACTGAAACCTGCAATTGATTCAAAAGGCAGAAAGGTTGGGGAGGAATGGTTTACAACGGTCAAAGTTGAGAATGCTTTAAACAGGTACTGGCTCACAGTATTACAACCTGACTCAACAAATGCTTCAGATGTCGGAGAAAAACAAATGCTTCATATATTTTGCACCAACGCAATAACTTGGTTAACTCTGCATGGTTGGGTAATCATCAGAAAGTTGCCGCTTTACTGGATTAGTACAATATATCATAGGAAATGCCATTCCATGTTACTAAAATATGTACGGTTTTGATGTTGAAAATGTTGCATTCATTTGTTTTTATGTCACCTTCTATTACTGTATTTATGTATTGTTGTACTTTTTTTTACAAAGTTGCGAGTACTGTCGTATGTGCATTGGCACACAGTAGAAGTATCCTAGAATAAGCTTGCTTTCATACATTTTAGGAGAACAATTACAATTGGAAAGTTTTCCCCACAATAACCTGTACTAAAATTATGCTGATGTTTGTGTTCAGGTACCATGAAGCTTGTGATAATGCTAAAAATAAAGTTCTTGAACTGTTGAGAGGGCTTTCAAGTGAATTGCAGGACAAGATCAATATACTTGTCTTTTGCTCAACAGTGCTCATCATAGCAAAAGCACTGTTTGGTCATGTTAGGTGATTACTATTATTCTTGCTTTTAGGCACACTCCATTACTCATCACGTTCTTTTTTTTCCATCAGTTTATAGCATTTCACTGGATTCTTGCTATTCTGCTATCTGCAAATTATCCAAGGTTCAAAGTTTTGGCACCCAAGTAGCTCAACCAGCCAAGTTCTGGAATAGTTACTGATAGGAAGTTGTTAATTGCAAAATGAACCAGCTGAGGGAAAAAATTGAATTTGTTTTGTGATGATTAAAATGACTGGTTGTTTTGCATAAAGGTCTGGTCTAGTCTGGTACCAAAAGTGAACCGGTGGCTAGTCGGTCACCAAAATTAGCTAGTGAAACTTGTTGTATTTCTAATTTCTTGTCATATTGCAATGTGAAATGTGGGATATTTGGTGTATATCTCTATGTTATTTAGTTAAGATGTTTGCCAGAGGCTCAGAGCCTATTGACAACATGTTGCATTGTGTTTAGTGTTTGGCAATGCAGTGTTATCAATTCTATGTGCTGATTATATTGTTGTCTGGCAAATCCATCTATGCACAGTGGACTTATTAGTGCTTTTTTTTAACAAAAAATCTTGAGCAGTGATGCCCGAAGAAGAGGTTGGATGATTCGTACTATATCTCCCTTATCGAAGGTACTGTTTTTTGAACTATATTTCTATATTTTGAGTCTCAATTCCTCCCTACCTTTGCCCTTTTATCCATCCACCCATGCAAGTAGTTAATGGGTGTCTGTTATCTTACCTGTTAGTCTAGGGGCTACCAAGTTTTCCTTCAGTTTAATGGCCTGGTAGTATTGTCCACCAATGATCCTGCTCGCTTCAGCTCTTTTAGGCTGTGGCTGCAGCAAGTAATATCTACAGTAAATTTTACTTGCTGGCTGCTGCTGCTGCCGCCGCAACTGCAGCCAGCACTACCGAGCACCTCCGATGATACTCCCTCCAGTCAGTATTACCTGACGTTTAGGACAACAGGAAAGATTAGACTAGTTATGCTGGTGTCGGGTACCATAATTAGGGGTACCATAATTATGGACTAAATCACCCTCAAAACGCAGAACACATATTCGGCAATCGGGCCCACAAAAGCCTACAGTCTTCTTCCCATCCGAAGGGAAAGAAAGACTCCAGAGAGGCCCCATCTTCGCTGGGCCCACGGCCCAGCTTCACAGTGCAGCCCATCCGAACCCCCTCGAACCTGCGGAGCCATCTCCGCTTCGCTCGAGACCTCCCCGCCGAGGCCCTCGACAGCGCACTACGACTCCGCCTCGCTCGAGGGTAGCGGACCTACCCTCGGGAGAGCGAACTAACTCCGATTCGCTCGAGGCTACCCCTCGGCTGACGGAGTTAACAACCCGCCGGCTCACCCGCCCGCCTAACGGAGGCAATAAATGCCAACCACTCCACCGCAGAGTGGGGAGTCAGGCGGTGACAGGCCACGACGCCGTCCAGCGGCTGTGACCAGGGTCCCGTCCGCCAACCCCGGTCACTGCTCCGCCATCCCCGGCCCTGTGCAGACATTCCCGGCACTGCTCCCGCCACTGTGCTGCCTACTCCCCGTACTCCCTTCGTACTTTCTCTACTGCAGAACCCTCGATCAGCATGGGCGCGACCCTCGGACGCGGCCCGGGCCTTGACCAGATCAAGACCTCCGCCTGGAGGACCCTCGACGCTCTGCCATGCATGCCTGGAGGACGGTACCCTCCACAGCAACCGCCACGACACCCACAGGAGCTATCAGGACGCCGGCGCAATCTCCGCAAGGCCAGGACGTCGCCCAGGACAACCGTACGCCCGACGCCTTACTCTCCAGTGCCTCACAGTGTTCCTTCTACAGTAGACATCCACTGTGCACCCCCGATTCGGGGAGAAGACGACGACTTCCGACACCCCGTACATGTACGCCGCCCCTCCTTGTGTCTATAAAAGGAGGAGACGGGCTCCTTACAAGGGGACCGGATCTAACTTCTCATCCGCTCAAACCAATTCCTTTAGCTTCACTCGCTCTCTCTCTCTGATATTGGCACTTGTCTCAATCATCTAGCAGAGACCTGGGAGCTTCCCTCCCTCTCTCGCCTTGCTTGTACCCCCTACTACAGGCACTCTGGTGCAAGATAATACAGCGCCCTCGCGTACCCCTGTTGGACGTACGGCCCCACGGCCGGAACCAGGATAAACCCGTGTGTTCCTGTATTGCCTCTTGCATCAACCGTCTAGGGTTAGGGATCACGCAGCATTTTTACTAGTTGGTGCCGGACCGTCGGGTCTGGACACCGACAGCTGGAGGGAGTACTTGATTTTGGTTAAAGATGAATTAACATAGTTTTGTTGGACCAGCCATGAGCTGTCCTCTTTATACTTGTATATACATTTCACAGATAACATGTTCCTTTCTTATACATTTTCTGTTTACATACCTTGATTTTACTTGTGTAGGACTGTGTTGTGGAGGAAAGTTCAAGTGAAATGGAGTTAGTAGGGCTCTTTCCTTACTGGCTTGATTTTAATCAAGGGAATGCAATACTGAATGATGTCCGCATGCACTCTTTATTTGTTCTGACTGGTCCAAATGGTGGTGGTAAATCTAGTATGCTGCGATCAGTCTGTGCAGCTGCATTGCTTGGAATATGTGGCCTGATGGTGCCTTCATCTTCAGCTATAATCCCACATTTTGATTCCATTATGCTGCATATGAAAGCCTATGATAGCCCCGCTGATGGGAAAAGTTCATTCCAGGTGCCAACATTTTTCTTCTGTCCAATTTGTATCATACATTCTCAGATGAATGTGGGTCACATTGCAACGTCTTAGTTATGTTTATTAATGGAATTTTACTTGCTGAAAGTTCATTAATGTTGTTGCTGTGGGTTGGTTATTTTGGTGTTTTATAGTTGTCCAAGCTTCTTACCTTTTCCATCAATTGTTCTCCAAGCACATTAAGTTGTAATCACGTGTCATTGGACTATGCTCATCTCTTTTCTCATATTAAGGATGAAATAAGTTATCAAAACCATCTGGTTCCTGCTGTGCTTATGATAGAGTACTTATTTCCTGATTCGAGAAAATTGTATTTGATCTTTTTGCTCGTATGATTATACCATAAACTATATTATACCAGATCCAGACACTTTGTTTTGACTTGCTGTCCTTTTGCAGATTGAAATGTCGGAGATACGCGCTTTAGTCAGCCGAGCTACTGCTAGGAGTCTTGTTCTGATTGATGAAATATGTAGGGGCACAGAAACTGCAAAAGGAACATGTATAGCTGGTAGCATCATTGAAAGACTCGATACTGTTGGCTGTCTAGGGATCATATCAACTCATCTACATGGCATCTTTGACCTGCCTCTCTCACTCAGCAATACTGAATTCAAAGCTATGGGAACTGAAGTGATTGATGGGTGAATTAATCCAACATGGAGATTGATGGATGGTATCTGTAGAGAAAGCCTTGCTTTTCAAACGGCAAGGGGGGAAGGCATGCCTGACTTCATAATTAGAAGGGCTGATGAGCTATATTTGACTATGGCTGCAAATAACAAGCAGGCAACATCAATGGTGCACGATGAACCTTCTAATGTCAGCTGCAGTGTAAATGGCTTGGTTGAGAAACCTGGTTCTCTGAGAAACAGACAAGAAATTCTGCCTGGTGCGTTTGAGCAGCTTCGGAGGGAAGTCGAGAGCACTGTTACTATGATATGCAAGAAGAAAATGTTGGACCTCTACAACAAACATAGCATTGCAGAATTGTTTGATGTTGTTGCGGGATTTCTAGGGTACCCACAGCCGGGTGGCGGAGCGCACCCGCCTATTCCCAGTGAGGGAGGACTCTGGGGAGTATTTTGGCGATTGGGCTGATCTTGCTTTGAGACAGGCACACAAGAACACACGATTTAGAGTGGTTCGGGCCGCCGGAGCGTAATACCCTACGTCCACTGGGAGAAGTATTTCTCTTGGTTGTGTATGAACCTATCCTCTGCCGGGTCTTGGCTTTCACCCAGCCTGCCTTCTTCTAGCGGGCGCCCCCTTTTATAGACCAAGGGGTGCGGTTACATAGGACGTTGGGGCCCCGATAAGTGGGCCCAACGTGACTGTGCAGCATACTGCGCGGAGTACTTAAATGGCTACAGTAGTTATGAAACTTTTCTCCGATATGCTTCCATACCCCACCGCCCCTCTGACTCAGGGGAGTCTTCTCTTATCCCGTCAGCTAGGTGCCCGTTGGGGTATCGTAGCTTGCGGCGTGGCCTGTTGAGGCTATTATTTAGGCGTCATAATGAGTAAAGCCGAGCAGTCGTATCCATCTGTCTGGGCAGACTGACAGGCGCGGCGCGGGCGGCGCCAGCGGCCCCACTACACGTCTTGGTAATATGCGATCAATAGTGTTCCTTCGTCAATGAATCGCCTCAGCTTCTGCTATATCAATGCGGACGTCCACCTACCGCAATGAATGCAGTGGTAGGTGAGCTTTAGTATGGAAACCAGGCGGGCATATCTTGCAGACACGTGGCGGCTCCGGACCACCTCGAGGCGGGGTGTCGATTTCTTCCCTTAGTGAGGGGTCCGGTTACTATACAGGGGGTCCGGGACCCCATGAGGGGTCCGGGACTTCCGCGGGGGTCCGGACTCCACGGGAGGTCCGGAGCCCCGGCTGTTCGGGCTGAGCGCCTGCCTCTTCCGGGACACGCGGTGTTCCTGGACCTTTCCCAGCCGTGAGACAGGTCCGGGACCGTTGTCTGGAGAACAGGACTCCGGACCACAGGGGTCCGGCTGTTTGGACGTAGCCAAGTATAACTACAAGGCCCTTGCCTAGACACAGCAAGAGGGGGTACCCCAGTCCTGGGGTACCAATAGACGTGGTCTGTGTTGCTGTTGGCGCAAGAGAGCAACCACCGTCAACTGTAGGCAGGTCTAGCATCTATGTGATTATCAGAAGTGACAGCAAGCTTTATGTTGGACAGGTAAATTCTTGATCAAATTTTCCTGCATTTTTTAGTATCTCGATGAAGTGTTGACAGAGACCCCTTTCTGACTGCAGACAGATGATCTTGTGGGGCGTCTTCATGCTCACAGATTGAAAGAAGGTATGCAGGATGCCACGATAATGTACATCGTGGTTCCTGGCAAGAGCGTTGCCTGCCAGCTGGAGACACTTCTCATAAACCAGCTTCCTTTGAAAGGCTTCAAGCTCATCAACAAGGCAGATGGAAAGCACAGGAACTTTGGTATATCTCGCATCTCCGAAGAGGCAATTGCCAGTCACTAAATTCATCAGCTGTAGCTCTAATTTAGCTAGTCGACGTGAGAGCCTTGTTTTGCATTGTCGTCTCTTTTGGCTGCACGATAGGAGGCAGGAGCTAACTGACACCATGCCGCCCCCAATTTTGCTGAACTCATAGTGGTGTTCGCCTTGTGCATAGTAGGGGCTTCTTCCATTGTTTTAGGATGGGCAGTGCAAATGATTAGCAATGCAATGGTACTACTGCCGTGCAACAGACCTTGGCAGTTGATTCATTTGTTGGATCTCAATTAGTGCTTGTGCTCCTAGTGACGTGATTGTGATGGAACCGCCAAATTAAAACTCTAATTAAGCGTAATGGCCGTCATTTGAACACATCGGGCGCATTAGATTAACGGCTTAATTTGGCGATCCCTTCTCAACCCACGGCCCGATCGAAAACAACACCGGTAGTCCCACGCGAAGGTGGGTTCAGATGGTACAAGCACGACACAAATACTTGAAATTTTACAAAGATGCGTGATAGAACTTTAAGTTTACAAACCGAGTTTCAAATACAAAATTTAATTTACAAAAGTTGGAACCCTCATGAATTCGCAACCGGAGAACTAAAGTTAAATTTGAAAGAAACTTCACTAAAACAACTACCCTACACTGCTGCCCACTCTCAGCCTAACAACACCGGTCAGACCGGTCAGGAGAACCGGTCAGACCGGCGTGCATGCACCTGCCCAAGGGATACCGGTCAGACCGGTCCACCAAACCGGTCAGACCGGTCCCGACAAAACAGATGGGTTGAACACTCCGCCCTCGAGTGTGCAACCCGACAAACCCCTAACCTAAGGGTCTCGCTCCACGACCTGCCGCCCCTCTGCATCCCGGCGGATGAACTTGACGCAACAGGGGCAGAAGTCGACGTCCTGGGGTCCTGAAATAATAATGGTGGCAACAAACCCTGAGTATTCTAATACTCAGCAAGGCTTACCCGACCAGTGTGTATAACTTAGCCCACATATCTAGACATGCACGGCCTTTGGCTGGTGGTTTGTTTTGTAGAAAAAGCAACTAGAGGTGTATCCTTACTTTCCATGTTTTAGCCACATATTTTAGATAGATAGACTCTTACTAATGTTTGCTATCTAAACACCCAAGTTGGGGCATACAATTTAAGATTCAAAATAGTATCCATTTTTATGTTTCTAATATTCTATCTCATTTGCTACGGTGTGACAAAGAGATCAAGACCCTCATATCCGCGAGACACGGCGAATCGATCCGATTTAACCTTGCAAGGTGGACCTAACCAACACGGCACGTATTTGCCCCGTCGGACTATACATGCCAACCATTCCCCTTCCCGCCTCGAACTACAGGAACCAGCCCAACGACATATGGTCAGCCGAGCTCAACGTGAGACCACCAAAAGTAAACATATGCATCCCAATTCTCCGCGACTACTCGACTCGCCCCAGGAGTTGGGTGCGGGTTCCTGTACTTTCGAAGCAGGGCAGTACTCGGCTTACCGGTTTCGACTACCTCCTACTCCCGGCATGTGGTTAGTACAATTCAATCTCCGATCAGCACTGCTACATCCACCGGTCCTTAATCGACACAGACGGGGCTAAGACACCCAGGAACCCTGTCCTGCTGCCATACCTATCCCTCATCCCCGCCCGGTCTCATATCTCCATATCCGTTACAATCCATTCCACCAATACTGAAGTATAAAGATAGTAATGTATCTCGCGAGTAACCGGCAATTACTCGGCTTCTAAAGTTTCCTGTGTCTCGCGAGTGACACGAAGCCACTCGACTTCTACCGGACTCTTTTAGCCTAGCACCGCTATCGACCTAGACTTACTAGTAAACCCAAGGTAAACCTAGGGATTATGCAACTAGGGTTTCAATCAATTCCCTAATACGTAATGCACAAGTAATAGATAAAACATATACATAGTGAATCATCATTTAAAATAATAGGACATGCACCGGGGCTTGCCTTGCGCCTGCTGCTCAACACTGGGGTGAGTGGGGCCTTGGGCCGACTCCCCGCGAACCTCCTCCTGCGGGGCTGGCCCCTGCGGCTCCTGTGGCTCCGCAACCACTGCGTATACGGATCCCTCGGCGACAACGTCTACACGTATGCAATGATATGAGAATGTATGCAAATACGATATGCAACAACAATCCTTAAAATGCCCAAGTAGAAACACTACAAATTTACCCCAAATTTACCCAATTCTACACCCAACAGTTCTATTAAAACCCGGAATTTCCGGACTCATACCCGGAGTATCCGGATTCCGAAATCCGGAGTTTCCAGGCCTATACCCGGAGTTTCGCCCGGAGTGTCCCAAACCCGGAGTATCCGGGCCTATACCCGGAGTTTCGCCCGGAGTTTTCAAAACCCGGAGTTTCCGGGGCTATACCCGGAGTCTCCGGGCTTGACAGCATTTTCGCCCCAAAAACTGAAATTTTGATTGTGACAAAACCAACCCACCAAATTTGAAACCCTCTTGAATCCTAGTTGAAGGATGCATATAGAGAGGATTGACCAAAGGAAATCACCTAGAACATCCTAAAACAACCAAATCGGCGAGCCCTAACTTATAGTACCTTGAGCTAGCTCCTCTTGCAAGAAAAACTCGAAAACGATGTCGCCCCAAGGTGGAATACTTGTAGAAGATGATTCCCCACGCCGAGTGAAGCTCCCTTGGCCTTGGAGTCAAGTTGAAATGGAAGATTTCGGAATCTAGAGCTTAGGGGAGAGGGAGGAGAGGGAGAGCCCGTGAGGGAGGTGAGGGAGAGAGAGAGGTTGCGGGAGAGAGTGAGAGTGAGTGAGAGAGAGAGAGTGATATATTCTATTTAAATGGTTGTGGGTCCAGATGACCAAATTATGAAAGTAGTAACTCCATGCCTGGAGTCTCCGGGCCAATGGCCGGAGTATCCGGGTGTTACAGTGATAGCTTGATCACTCCAAGCAGTAGCTGGGTGCTCCTTTCTAGGGCACCAGGTTAAAAACAAAACATCGGCGTGGATCAGATTCCAGGGGGGCGTGCGCTCGGAGCCCTTCGAAAATGAGGGAGGGTGCTCCGTACTCCTTGCTTTCAGCAACGCCCCGAATATTCTGTGCTAAAGCTGCATTTTGTAGCTTGAAAGTACTGGCGAACAAAAATGTGATGGGATCATGATTCCCATCATTAGATTCCGCAGAGGCAGGCAGGTCTATACCAATCATAAATCCCTGTGGCGTGGCACGAGCGAGATGCCCTACCCAAAGGCCAAAGCCCCCAACTCCTCCCGTGCAACTGGCTAGTGGCTACTGCCCCACAATGCAATTGGCTACCAGCTTGCCGTTTCAAGTCTCGCGCACCCATCGCGGCAGTGCCTGAGCGCGCGAGGGAGCGCCCCCGACACGGTCGGCTTCGGGAGGTGGGGATCCGATGCCGGCTGACGCCAACATGCGCGGGCGCGGGGCGGGAACGACCGCGACGCCCCCGCCAGCAGCAGTTCGGCACGACGGCGACGGCCCGGAGGCCACAGCCATCGCGTCCCACTGACATCCCCTGTTTCAAATCATTGGGGTCGCCGCGCGCGTCCTGCTGCGCCGGGTCACGCGGCGAGTGCAACGCTTCAACCAACGCGTCCTGCTGGCATGCTAGGTCGCTGCACCTGACCGGCTTGGAGCTCCGGAGTGCTCCGACTCCGACAAGGTGGCTCGGCAGTTGAGCACACACAGGCAGCGCGTACCGGGGGCGATCACGGGAAACGCTATCTGACGGCGTTCTGAACTTCTGATGGATCTCCGGTGCATGTGCATGCTCGCTGGTTCGAGGGCGTGGGCGCGTGGCCCCCAGCTGGCTGCTCTGCTCAGAAGACAGAACTGCTCAGAGGCAGAACGACGATACAGCCGCAGCCCGCAGCTCAGCGCCATGTCGTCTGTCTCACTGTTTGTCTGACAGATACTTCGACGCTGGTACGTATACTCTGTAAAATGTGTATTTTACGAAGCACGAGTGCAGAGTCCTCGCATCACACGTGGCTGGGCGCTCCTGGTTTTGGCTAATTCTTTTTTTTTACTACTAGGTGTCGGGTACACGATTAGGGACATCCTAATCGGGTATTAAGATCGCCTTAAAACGCAAAATACATGCTAAGGCAACTGGGCCCACGAAGGCTCACTGCCTCCTTCCAATTTGAAGGAAAGGACTCAAAGAAACCCAGCGTGCGGCTCATTCGCATCCCTCTCGAACCCGCGGGACGATCCCCGCCTCGCTCGAGGGTCCGCGTCGAGACCCTCGACTGCGCCCCGCATCTCCGATTTGCTCGAGGGTAGGTCACCTACCATCGAGCGGGCAAAACATCTCCGCCTCGCTCGAGGGTGGCAAACCTACCCTCGAGGGCTAACTCATCTCCGCCTCGCTCGAGGCCACCTCTCGGCATAAGTGACAAACGGCCCCGCCGCTCAACCACTCGCCGTACGGAGGCATTAAAAGCCAGCCACTCCTCCACGGCTCCCAGGACGGGCGGCGTCGGGCCGCCATTCCCACAGTGGATGTGACCGGGGTCTCATCCGCCGACTTCAGTCACCGCCCCGCCGTACCGGATGCTGTAGCAATACTGTGGGACCTGCGACGCGGGACAAGACAGGCTCGGCACTGCTCCCGATTATTATTCTGCCTACACCGGCCATCCAGACCCACCTCCTACTTGGGAAGGGGTCCGGCGACGCCATGTGTTTCCCCAGAGAGGTGCGCCCAGCACGCACGGGCGGAGTCCCGGATCTCCCCCCTCAAGGGGTCCGGGACCTCCACGCGTCCCCCGGACCTTCTAGTGCGCGCGACCGCGCTCCGACCAGGGGGTCCGGGACCGCCGCGCACCCCGCTACCGCTACTGCTGGTGCGTGTAGGACCCTGGCCCACAGGGCCCACTGAACGCCACCGCGCCGTATATAGAAGACCATACACCAGCGACGACCACGCCGCCAGCAGGGGCTGGCAGGACGACCGGCGTGATCTCCGCAAGACCAAAGACGATATCCAGGATGATTGCCGCGCCTAATGCCATGCCCTACAGTGTACTTCCTACAGTATCCGACCACTGTACCCCGCGATTCGGGGGAAAACGACGACTTCCACGCCCACTCATGTGCGCCGCCCTTCCTTGTGACTATAAAAGGATGAGGCGGGCTACCGGTAGACGGGGTCGGACACTCTCTTACGCTCTCTCTCTCTGAGGACGCTCAGACGCTCCTAGACGAGATCCATCATCACCCACGCTCCGGCATCCCTATTCGCCCCGTTCAATCTCTCTTCTAGCAGAGACTTGGGAGCCTTCCTCCCTCTCTTGCCTCGCTTGTACCCCCTACTACGAGCACGTCGGGTGCAAGATAATACAGTGCCCTCGCACACCTCCTTTGCTAGACGTATGGCCCCGCGGCCGAAACCAGGATAAACCGTGCGTTACTGTGTTGCCTCTTGCATCATCATCTGGACGAGGAAACACGCAGCATTTACTAGTTGGGATCCAAGCCCCCGGGTTGGAACACTGACAGTTGGCGCGCCAGGTAGGGGAGCGTGACATTTTCTCTCTTGTTCCCATTTTGATCTCCAGGGATGGCGGGCAGATCCAGCCCAAACCCTATGGGTGTTTCGGATCCGCTCCCAGCGGGATTCGTGATCTGGTTCGGGAGTCTCGAGTTTAGAGCGACCGGCAACGGTTACCTCATGCAGCTCCTCTCGCCCAGACGCAACCTCGTCGCTCCGACACCACCAGCCCAGCGCAACAGGCGTTCGGGCCACCATTCGCGACAAGCACGCGCGGAGCGGCGCCATGCGGCACGCCACAGCTCCCCCATGTGGGTTGAGGCTGGCATGTCGCAACCCAGCATCGCGCCCAATGGGGCCATCGCCTCATCATCACGTGCCTCGGCGTCATCTGCGCCGGCACTGTTATTTGCTGCAGCACCAGCGCCTCCCGGGGGGGCTCGACCTCGCCTTCGCCCTTCCCCTTTGGGATGCGCAGCACTGCCGCTCGCACCTACGCCTCTTCGATCAGCACTATCTTCACCAAGCATGGGGATCTGTCGGGTCATCATCTTCTGTCGATCCGCAGCCTCATCGCATCGTCTCCCGGCGAATCCTACCCCGAGACGGCGAGCTCAATCGCCGACGACATCAACTTCTTCATGAACAACTTCACGGCCGAGGAGGCCTAGGACTACTCCGGGGTCTGCGACCCCGACGCTCTCCGCTCATTCCAGCTGGCGACGGCTTACTGCCTCACCTGCTCCGAAGACTCCAGCGAGGGGGATTTCGATCCTTCCCGGGAGTGCTTCATGCACCGTCAAGCGCAGAGGGTCCGGCGCCGAGACCTCAACGAACGGGACTTGGTGCTGAGGCTTCGACAGGACAGCAGGGGCCGCCACAAGCTCTCACCACCATGGGAAGGACCGTATATAATTGCCGAGGTGCTCAAACCCGGCACGTACAAGCTAGCGAACGACAATGGCAAAGTCCTCACCAACGCTTGGAACATACAACAGCTACGTCGCTTCTATCCTTAGAATTTCGAGCTCTTTGTACTTTGTTTGCGCTCGCGTTTTCAATTTCCCGAAATAATAAAGAAGTACACATTACTTGTTTATTTTTGGGAACCTTCCGGACCCTCGAAGGCTCGGATGCGCGCTAACACTGAGGTACGCTCGGCTTTACCCTCGGCAAAGCCGAGCCTCCCTAGGGGGCTACTACGGGGGGAACCCCCGAACGTCCCCAAAAAGTCGCCAGTGTTTTTTTCGAAATAATTCCGTCTCGCCTCTAAGCTTCTCGTATCCTCGGAAAAAACGGACGCGAGGCGTAAGCAACTACGGTATGGGGTCGGCCGAGTCGTGGGACCGCATACGCCTCCGGGATTCGGCACCCCCCCACCACCCTACGCCTACGTTGCTTATGAACGCGAAATTCCTCGCAGACGTTTATCCATGTCGCATACAAGAACACGAAAATAAAGTAAAGAAACATAGGCTCGAACGCACAAAGGCCTCGATGGGCCACACAGTCAATTCAACAAAAATCTCTTATATTCATAAGGTACGATTACGAAGTGCGACTACAATAATCACTAATCTTCAGTGGCGTCGAATTCAGCAATGGGAGGGATGTCGGCTTCGAGCTTCTCAGCAAGTACGGTGGCGAACTCCTCCGCGGCTGCGTCGGCTTCGTCCATGATGGCCGACGCGGCGTACGCATCAGCATCATCGGGAACGACGTACCCCGACGACACCCTCTGGAGATCCATGAGGTAATGCGTCGAGGCCACGGCGAGGGCCCGCAGGACACCGAGACGGAAGGTGCTCTTGGCGTGTTCGGCAATCCGACCGCCCAGCGCGCGCAGGCGGCTAATCACCGAACTGCCCGAGACGGCACTCTCCCCCTCGAGCTCTTGACACACGCTCACGGCGGTTTGCTCCAGCTCAGCAAACTCCATCTGTGCCGCCGTGAGCGCGGTGTGGACCGCTTCCTTCGCCGCGAACTCGTCCGCCACCTTCTGCCTCAGCTCTGAGCAAAGGAAATCAATGTCAGCTACGAAAAGAAACAAATCGATGAAAACTCGAAGGTACTCACCCGTGATACTCTTCTGCACCTCCTCCTTCTGGGTCCGGGCGGCCTCTTCGAGCGAGGACAAGGAGGCCTCCCTCTCCCTAAGGGTGGCCCCCACGTTCTGGAGGGCCACCTTCTTCCCCTCGAGGGCCTTGCCCATTTCTCGGAGGGTGCCGGTGAGCGCAGCTATGGCCACCTCCTAGTGGAGGAGCTCGGCCTTCTGCTGCTCGAGCGCTGTCCTGAGGCGCTGCAGCTTGGCACTCTGCGCCTCGGCTTCTCGAGCCTTCTCCTCGAGCGCCGCCCGCAGGCGCTGCAGCTCGGCAGCCTGCGCCTCCGCGTCCCGAGCTTTCTGCTCCGCCGCGGCCCTCTGGACATCCCGCTCACCGGTTACCCACGCCAAGTCCTCCTCAAGCGCCTGCTGACATGCTCCCAGATCCGCCATCTTAGTATTGGCCTCGATGTTCTTGAGCACTAGCTCGGCATTGTGCTGCCCAAGCTGGCTCTTCTGGGAGTACATCCGGGTCATCTCAGCGCTCTTCTCGCGCGAGAATTCCCTCAGCCGCTGAAAGAGGAAAGACGTGGGTGAAGACACATTAAAGATAAACTGAATCCGAGCAATTTTCGGGGGAAGTATTTACCTGGCTGACCTGGTAATCTGTATTCTGGTGGAGCTGGAAGGCGCGGTCGAGGGCTTGCAAGATCTCACGACCAATGCTCATCTGCGCGTTCCAGGCCTCCTCCTCATCTTGCTCCTTGCGGAGAAACTCCGAGGGGGGCCCAGACGGGACGATCGCCCCGTGATGGGGACCCTCGGACGTCCCCGCCTCGAGCACACCTGCGCTGGCCGATGCGAACTCGGCGATGTGCACGGTGGCGCTTGCCGCAGCAGCGGGGTCGATGTCCATCGAGTCCCCGTACTCCTCGCTGCTGTCCGGCAGCTCCACCACCACCGCCGCGCGCCGTTGCGCCGTTGGCGCGGGCACCACCGCGACGGTGCCCTCGTCCCGGGCCTCGGTGGGCTCCGGAACGGGGGCTCCCTCTGCCCCCGGCGCCCTCAACGCCGTCTCCTCTGCGACGCCCTCGCCCTCGGCCCTCGGGGGCTCGAGGACGAGGGTCCCCTCCTCTGCTTGGTCGGCAGGGCGCTCTTGCGCGCCCCCGCCGGTCTCTCCTCTTGTGTCTGATCGGGCGGCGCTAACCGCATCGTCCTGACCGGCCTCGACTTCACTGACTGCCAGGACGGCGCCATCCACGCCGCCCCGACCCGTCTCCTCGGCGTCGGCAGCCTGAGCGGCTGCTTCGGCACCGCTCTGGCCGGCGTCGCCCTCCTCCTCCTGTGCCCGAGCTTGCTGCGCCGCTTGGGCCCCTCGAGCCATGGCCTCCCGTAGATTCGCGGCCGCCGCCTCGAGGTCCACGGCAGGCAGGGGCTGCGGCGCCATGTGCGGCGTGCTGCGTGCCCTGGTCTTGAGGGCCTTAGTCGGGGCAAGCTGCACCGCATCCTTGGCGACGGCCCCGGGGCTGAAAATCGAGGAACTCAAGTTGAGGACAACAAGATCGAGAAATCGACCGAATACGCTACAAAAAAGAAACCCAAGTTTACTCACCCGGATCGAGCACTCATGCTCCGCTTCCTCGTGGCGCTTCTTCGGGCCCGCAGCACCGTGCCGCCCCTCGAAGACTGCCCCGAGGGCGCCCCCTCGTGTCGGCCTGGTGACTTGAGGCTGCCAGCATGGACGACTCCTCGCCCGCCGTAGCCTCGTCGCCATGGATCAGCACATGGGGCGCGGGCGTCTCCTCACCGGCTGCCGGCGGGGATGACTCCCGCTCCGCACCCTCGAGGGAGGGATTCGCCGATGACTCTGCCACGGCCCTCGTCTCTTCTGGTGCAGCGAGCGCTCCCTCGTCATCGTCCCGCTGGTAGGTCGGTGAGGGACTCGCACCCGCTGCCGCCCCGTCGCTCCCCAGAGCGTGGTCCTCGGCATCCGAGGCCTCCTCCTCGTCTTCCTCCGAGGATTCGGGTGTGGCGGGCCGCGGCTTCCCCTCCGCGCGAGCAAGCTTGCACGCCTTGTCATGCTTCGCCTTCCTTTTCCTCTTCCTCTCGACCTTTGCCTCCGCCGCGTCCTTCCGCCTTTTCATTTTCTCCGCATGGAGGCGGTTGATCAGGCGTTGTTCCGGGACCGGGGGCTTCGAGGTACCGAACCTCAATCCCTGCAAAGCACGCCCGAGATGGAGTCAGGAAAAGGGGGCTACACAACACACAGCGGATTCGAAATTAAACTTACTAGAGAAATGTACCCCGTCTCGGGGCGCATCTTGATCCTCCAAAGATCCTCGGGATTTTGGGGAAACTCCGCCACCGCATACTTTGCCCTCCGGACGGCGGCGGTGTGGGAGAGCAGCTTGAACGATGTCCTCGAGCCCTCCACCTGGCTCCCGGGGATGAGCTGGAAGATCGGCAGGGCCCTTTCCACGAGAGGGATCACCCTCTGCTGGTGGAAATTTGCGATAACGGCCGCTGCCGTCAACCCCTTCCTCGCCAGATGCGCCAGCGCGTCGGTGAGAACTTCGAGCTTGTCTTGTTGTGCTGGGGGCGACACCCCCCAATCCCACTTCGGTGGTTGGTCCCGGAGCACCCTGTTGGTGAACGCCGGGAGTGCACCGCTGTAGTTCCGAAGATAGAACCACCCTCGGCTCCACCCGGCGTTGTTTGTCGTCATCTTGCTGTGGATGTAGAGGTTCCTTCGGGAGTGACGCACGTGGAACGTCAGGCCGCCGGCGCCCGCGAACCGCCTCGGTTGGCCCCGCCCGCTCTCGACGAAGAGTTCGCCGCGGAACAGGTGGATCCAGAGATCCCAGTGCACCTCTATCCCAAGGTACCCCTCACAGACGGCGACGAAGACCGCCGCCTGCGAGATGGTGTTGGGGCTGAAGTTGTGCGGCTCTGCTCTGTAATAGTCGCACAACGCCCGCATAAACCTGCTGACGGGGACGCCGAAGCCTCGCTCGTGGAGGCGCATGAAGCTCACGACGTAGCCTTGCGGGGGCTTCGGCTCGGTCTCGTCCGGGTGCGGGGAAATCCATGCCGGCGCCCCTGAGTCGGTGATCCGCGGCAGCAGCCGGTCGGCGACCAGCTGCTCCAGAACCACCATGGTGGCGGAGGACTTCCCCCACGGCAATGGCTCCTGGATATCCGACATCTCTGCGAGTCGAGAGGGGGGTGCGGGAGTGAAGTTTTCGGGGTGGCTAAGGTGTGCTCTCTCTCTCTCTCCTTCTTCTTCCTCCTTTCGCTGTTGGCTGCGGGCTCAGGATGCAGGGGAGGCAGAGGAGGCAAAGGGAGACGAAGGCAAACAGCCAGGTGAGCCCGAACACCCCTTTTCTCTTTTGTTTTTATTCACCATGACAGGCGCAGCCGTAGCCACAGCCCGAATCTACCGCATTGCATGCGGTAGATCTCGCTATCGCTGACGGCTGGGCCCCACGACCGCGGTGTCTCCCACACTCGCACGCAGTAATAACTGCGGCACGATAACAGGTGGGCGCGGCGCGAATGTTGCGCTATCCCATCTGTCAGCCGCCGCCCACGCCGCTTCGTCTGCTCGAGGCTGCCGCCTGAAAAGGCGCGCCCGCACCGCACCGCACGAATCGGGCCACGTCGCCCACTACCAGCGGAAGGCCCGCGCGCGTGACTCGCGACTCTGCGTCGTTTTCGAGTTAAGATGGAATATTCCTTCAGGGGTCCCTTTACCCTCGAAGGAATCACATTTCGACGCCTTACTGATCAGGGGTTCGAAGCCTGGCCCCTCGGGGGGTTCGACAGGCGCCCCAGATCACCAGAGTCAGGGACTGCCGGGATGTGCCGTACAAGCCACCCTCGAACGCGGAGTTCGAGACATCCTACGCAGTGTTCAAGGCCAGTCGAGGATGCCTAGAAGGGGGATCCCATCGAGGGAGAGCATCGAGCCCTCGGACCCTATCGAATGGGTCCGAGCCCCGCCTAGCGAACCTTCGCAAGCGCTTTATGTGATGTGTCTATGGACCACGAGCCGACCCCTATCGAATGGGGCACGGACGTCCGCTTGAACCCGCTAACAGCTTACCGAAGCAGCCATAGCTCGCGGCCCGGGCATGGGTAGCATGGTGCGCTTCACCCCTCTTCTCTGCGGAAGGGCGACGAGGGTCGTAATCAAAGTTGAGGGTTCCCCTGAACGCCTTCACACGGGCCTAGGCTCGGGGGCTCCTCGCGCGCCACGGTTCAAACCGCATGTAGCATCCTGAAAATTTACTAAAATAAATCATGCGCTAAAAACTTTGTTTCGTCGTTGAGCTCAATCCCCTTCTTGAATCATCTCCCACCTGATTTCCTGATACCCCCGAGGAATCGAGCCGACATCCAAATCTCTCGCCGTCCCATCCCTGTTTCCCCCCCGACCCGCGCATCGCGCTCGCGCGCGCCCGGACGCCACGCGTGGCCGACCGCGGCCGCGATCGGCGCCGACGCGCCCGCCCCTCTCTCTCTCTTTCTCTCTTTATTTCTCTCCCCTCCTTTTTTCCTTTTTCTTTTCTTTTTTCTCTCTCCTTCCCTCTCCTCTCTTCCTCCTCGCGTGCTCGGCCCCCTTTCCCTCTCTCCTCCCCGAAGCACGCCGTGCCCGGCTCCTTTTCCCCCGAGCGCACACCAGGCCCGGCCCCCGACCCCACTCTCCCGCGCGCCGAGCCGCACATCACGCCGCGGCGACCCGAGCAGTGCGCGCGCCCACCACGGCCACCCGGCCGCGCTCGCGCACGCCCGTGCCGGCCGCACCGCGCCATCAGCTCCGCTCGCCCTGCGCCCGTGCCCCGCCGCTCACGGCCCGCTCTGCTCCGCACGCTCGCCTGCCCCGCGAACGCGCACGAGCGCGCCCAGCCGGCCGCCTGCTGCCCCCCTTGTTCCCGCGTGCGCGCGCACGGCACGCCGCGACGTCACGCCACGGCCGACCGCCGTTGACGCTGCACAGCGGCGTCGACCGCGGCACAGAGCCGCCTGCAGCGGTCGCCGCCTGGCCGTGGTGTCACGTCGCCTCGCCGCTCTGTTTCCGCGCACCGTTGACGCTCCACCAGTGCCCCGCGCGCGCCTCACTCGCTGCCACCATTGACGCCGCACAGAGCCTCGCCGCCCCACGCCATTAAACCGCCTGCAAGCTTGCCGCCGGCCAGCACCTCGCCACCGCCTTGGCCACCTATAAGAGAGGCCGCAGAGCCCTCCCCGAGCACCACACCTACAGCCTCGAACCGCGCCGCCACCCCACGCCCCCTCTCCGCAACCCTGCACCGCCGCCGCCGCTCACTCACCCTTGCCGCTGCTGGCTTTCGTGGCCGGACCGCCACGCTCCACCCCGGCGCAAGGTGAGGCCGGGGATCGGTTCGCCTCCCCGCCCTCTCTCTTTTCCCCTTGATCCGGGCCGCCGATGAACTCCTGGCCGCCGGGATTGGCCGGCGCAGAGGCCCCCTCGCCCTCCTCTGTTCCCCACCGACGGGAGGAGGAAGAAGGGGCAAATTTGCCCCAAGCCCCCTCCTTTCCCTCTTATTTGGTTAAGAGTCCCCCCCTTTTAACCAATTTGCAAAGTAAACCCTGCCCTTTTACCTAATTTCAAAATAAGCCCCCCTTCCATATAAACTTAATTACAAATAAACCCCTGACTCTTTTAGAATGACCCATGAAGTTTCTAAAATATAAACCAAGCCCCTGCCTACTTAATCTTAATTACAATTAGGTCCCTAGACCCCTGTTTAGGCCCCGAACACTCCTTTGACCTATCATTTCATGCGCCAAATGACCCCGGATTAACCTAAAATTTTACCAGGCCTCTCTTAACTCAGTTTTGGCCCTACCATTCAGAAACCATTCAAAAATAATACTCTATGCTCTATATTTCATGTGTTCCCGTTTCGAGCTCGACGACAAATCTTTGTTTTGATTGTGTGCTTGTTTGTGTGCGCTGTAGACCACGGAGTGAACGAAGGAGAACCCGTCAACGAGCCGTGCTGTGAGCAGGAGAACGAGGACCAATTCCACGACCCCGAGCCCGAAGGACAAGACTTCCCCGAAGGCTTTGAAGACGGCAAGTTCAATCCCATCCTTTGATGCATGTTTCTGTCCTAGTTTTTATGAACACAACCCAATGGCCTGTTTTATAAAGTTGCATATGTTTTACTTGCATGAAAACACGGTTGGATAGCCACCCCTTGATTTGTGATGACCATTCCTTGACCACCTAGATTAATGTCTGATTTTGCTTGGACGTTAATCGATATTAGAACGTTTAGGACTTTACCCTTAATATGATTTATTTGATAAAGAAAATGTGTGCTTGTGGGAAGGGATAAAATGTGGATTTTCGAAAGATGTGTATGGGCGAGATGGACGGTATTTCTGTGTGATTTGCCGATTGGTGTGCTTGTGCCTGTGTGGCAGAGCGAGAAGGGAGACATCCATCTTGTCGTGTCTAAGGACCGAGTTGGTGTGTCATCTCACCTAACTCTACTTTCGTGCAAACCACTCGACCGTTGAATGGGCAACGGCGTAGCATAAATCCCACTAGTTGGTGTGATAGCCATCAGGAGAGCAGAGAGCAACGGGTGACTGAGGAAAAGGGATAAGCCCCGAGTGACTTATGCCCGGTTATACCTAAGTGAACGGTCAGTGACCCCTTGGTGCATCCCGTGATGGCTAGTCAGGCTTAGCTATGGTGGGTAATGGCTATGTTAGGATCTACACCGACACGACGGTGTTCGAGTTGTGGTATCCTACTTGTGGGTAAAGTTGCACACCTCTGCAGAGTTAAGAATCTATTCGAATAGTCAGTGCCCACGGTATTGGGCGAGTTACGGTGTGGTCACATAACTAGTGTTTCTTTGGGATGGGCTGGTGTGAGTTGTTTTGGAATTGGTTCCGGCAGTTGTGCCGTGTGCTACGACGGACGGGGAGTCCGGTAGCAGTTTTAAAACCTGAACTCCGTGTTAAACAAAAACTGATTTCTAAAAGGTTTTCTATAAAACAAAACCCTGCATAAAATGTCGTTTTTCTGCAACTTAAGCCGTAACCTTATCCTTGATTCACCTATGCATATTATTCTGTTATACCCCCCTCCGTGGGTGTGGTTGGACTTGCTGAGTACGTTTGTACTCACCCCATTTTCCTTTTTACAGAAGAAGATCCAGACTTTGTGCCAGACGACGCCGAGTAGGGTTATCGTCCTGCACCCAGCCTTGCCTGCGGACTTGGGTCACCCGCCGGAGTTTCCGCATGGCGCAAGACCTTGATGATTTTCTCTTTGTATTTAATATCGTCGCGTGTGTGTGGATTGTAATCCTCGCGATAGTGGCATTCCTCTGCTCACTACCGCGTAGGGTTGTACGGTAATGAACCATCTGATGTAATAAATGTGTCATCAGCCTCCTGGGACTGGTGCTTTGTAACACATTTAAGGCTTCTCCTATGAGGGGACGCTTCACCGCACCCTCGAATAAGTCGACGACCGTCAATTGTGAAGCTCCACGTGTCTAACCGAACCCTCTGCTGTTAACGTGCGCTCTCGTAATGGTTAAGCTGAACGTCGGGCCGCTGTAGCAGCACTAAGAATGCCGAGGCCGGCTGAAAGAGTGCCGATGCCGGCTGAAAAAGATGCTGGACGGCCACCCCGGTGAGGCAACACAGTGGGACAACGTTTATAGCCCTTGGACGAGCACAAACTCTCCTCCAAGGCCCGGGGGCTACACCCGCGGGTGCGCTGACGTGCCCCCGCGAAGGATACTTCACACATATTCGAGGTTCACAACTCTCTGTACTCCCCTATATCCTCGGTCATCCTCCCTGTAGAGGAGAAAGGGGACTTTATTGCTCAAATGCAAATAAAGATTACAAAGGGTTACCGGCGCGAAGCCGTCGAAAGATACAAACACATTGCCACCTACGTGGCAATTTTCTCTGTCTTGGGGAGGAACGAGTGACGAAGAAAGGCACCGAGCCCCTGGCCGACGCAACGGCCAGGCTGCTAGGGATGCGAGGAGCGGCCCCCAGGCTGCACAGGTCTAGCGGGATACTCTCCTCGCAAGCTTTCTTCTAGCGTCTCCTCCACCGAAGACTCCGCGAGGGGGGGCTCGAGCTGGCGGACAGCGCCCTCCGCGCCGTCTCCCCGAGAGCAACCTTGTTGCCGGGGGGGACGATGCGAAGAACAGCCGCCGGACCTGGCGCCAGCACCACAGTCAGGCGTTTCCATCCCCCTTCAGGCTAGGGGACATCGCAGGAGCAGGACCCCACAGGCCCAATGCTCTTCTGCTCATCGCACTGAAGCTGAGGGATGATACGCACGCCCTCTCCGGTCTTCCCCTACCGCTCGCAAGCATTCTTCTAGCGCCAAGGCCTAAAAAAGCCAGGCCACCCCATCTGGGGGCCGGCCACGAAAGGCAAAGGAAAACATTGAGACTTGGGTAATGCTAGAAGACAGAGCTGGGAGGTTGGAGAGGAAAGGGAATCCCACAACCCCTATTTATAGCTGCGCCGGGCACCAAGCTTCAAGCCTATCGAAGGGTGGAGGCTTAGATCGCCCGTGACGGCGCGGCACTCCACGAAATAAAGATGCCTTCGGTCACCACGCCAAGACGCGACTAAACGAAATAAAGCGGAGCTGAGCCCCTGGACGCTAAGCGGAGCAGCATCGGCCCAGGCCGACCGCCCTCAAACGGCGCGCCGCAAGGCAACCAGGGAAGTCAGGGCCAAGGCCCTGAGTGCGGGACAGTGCGACGGAAGCGCCAGCTGCCGAGCAGCGGACGCCGTCGTCACCCTGGCCCCCCCTCAGCACGCGGACACGTCTTGTCCTTGAAACAAACAAACAAAGAGGCGTGCGCCTCGAAGTACTCCTCCCGCGGGCGCACTACCCCGACCGGCGTGTTGTCACATCCGCCGGGCTGGCGCTCAGGCGCGTCTGGCGGGTGCGCGACATTGACCGATCACGTCAAAGGGGGGCAATCGCCGAATCACCCTTTGGCCGAATCCCCTGACTCGACCAAAGCCTCGGGGGGCTACTGTTGGGTACCACGATTAGGGACACCCTAATCGGGGTACTAAGATCGCCTTAAAATACAAAACACATGCTAAGGCAACTGGGCCCACGAAGGCCCACTGTCTCTTTCCAATCTGAAGGAAAGGACTCAAAGAAGCCCAGCGTGCGGCCCATTCGCATCCCTCTCGAACCTGCGGGACGATCCCCGCCTCGCTCGAGGGTCCCCGTCGAGACCCTCGACTGCGCCCCGCATCTCCGATTCGCTCGAGGGTAGGTGACCTACCCTCGAGCGGGCAAAACATCTCCGCCTCGCTCAAGGGTGGCAAACCTACCCTCTAGGGCGTAACTCATCTCCGCCTCGCTCGAGGCCACCTCTCGGCATAAGGGACAAACGGCCCCGCCGCTCAACCACTCGCCGTACGGAGGCATTAAAAGGCAGCCACTCCTCCACTGCTCCCAGGACGGGCGGCGTCGGGCCACCATTCCCACAGTGGATGTGATCGGGGTCTCATCCGCCGACTTCAGTCACCGCCCCGCCGTACCGGATGCTGTAGCAACACTGTGGGACCTGCGACGCGGGACAAGACAGGCTCGGCACTGCTCCCGATTACTATTCTGCCTACACCGGCATCCAGACCCACCTCCTACTTGGGAAGGGGTCCGGCGACGCCATCTGTTTCCCCAGAGAGGGGCACCCAGCACGCACGGGCGGAGTCCCGGATCTCCCCCTCAAGGGGTCCGGGACCTCCACGCGTCCCCCGGACCTTCTAGTGCGCGCGACCGCGCTCCGACCAGGGGGTCCGGGATCGCCGCGCACCCCGCTACCGCTACTGCTGGTGCGTGTAGGACCCTGGCCCACAGGGCCCACTGAACGCCACCGCGCCGTATATAGAAGACCATAAACCAGCGACGACCACGCCGCCAGCAGGGCTGGCAGGACGACCGGCGTGATCTCCGCAGGACCAAGGACGATATCCAGGACGACTGCCGCGCCTGATGCCATGCCCTACAGTGTACTTCCTACAGTATCCGACCACTGTACCCCGCGATTCGGGGGAAAACGACGACTTCCACGCCCACTCATGTGCGCCGCTGTTCCTTGTGACTATAAAAGGATGAGGCGGGCTACTGGTAGACGGGGTCGGACACTCTCTTACGCTCTCTCTCTCTGAGGACGCTCAGACGCTCCTAGACGAGATCCATCATCACCCACGCTCCGGCATCCCTATTCGCCCCGTTCAATCTCTCTTCTAGCAGAGACTTGGGAGCCTTCCTCCCTCTCTCGCCTCGCTTGTACCCCTACTACGAGCACGTCGGGTGCAAGATAATACAGTGCCCTCGCACACCTCCTTTGCTGGACGTACGACCCCGCGGCCGGAACCAGGAAAAATCGTGCGTTATTGTGTTGCCTCTTGCGTCATTATCTGGGACGAAAAAACACGCAATATTTACTAGTTGGGATCCAGGCCCCCGGGTCGGAACACCGATACTAGGGTGGACATGTCTTGACTCTTACAAGCCTAACAGGCAATAAAACAACAAGAAAAGTCGAACTGCTTTGACAACGTTGGACGCTTTGCCTCGGAGGCCGGGCACGCACGGACCCTAGGGTAGTAGCTTACCAGGCCGGAGCGCCGGTCTCGTGGTAGGTCAAACCGGCAGAGGAGGGAAAGAAAAGTGTTCAAACCGTGCCGCCCGCACTGTAGCAAGAGCAGGGGATCGGAGCATGCAGCCGATGAGCGAGACACCCCATGCGTCACGCCGGAAAGCGCCTGCTGCCGACTGCCTGTGCCTGCAGGCTGCAGCTCGCCGGGCCTTCCGGCCCAGTCCGAGCTGGGAGAGAGCATGTGACCGCCAGGAATCTACGCAGCGGCGCGGCGCGTCCTCCTCTTGTCGCCTCGGCGTCCGCGCCGGACCGGTAAGCCGGGACCCGTGGGCGGGCCCGGGCCGCCGGATGGGAACGGGACCGAGCGGTCCGCGCCCTCGCCCGGTCGCCCCGAGTGGCAGCGGCGGCGGCGTATCCAGCGGCTGATCCGGTCGTCGTCGTCCCGATTGATTGGCGATCGGGATCGCTCGCTGGCTGCTGCTCGTGCTCCGCATTAGTCGCGGGGTCCCGGCCAGGCTCATCGATCACCAGGAGCCCCTAGCGATTGGCCGTGGATACGGGATACCCCGCGGTTGCCAGGAGCCCCATGGAGCAGAGAGGCCCCGGCAGGCAAAGGGTTCCGTTCCGTTCCGTCCAGCGCTCCAGGCTGCTTGCATTGCCTAGGATCGGAGTACGTATTCGGTAGCGGACGCAACGCAACGAACTGCCAGCGCGTCGCTCCGCCAGACATCATGGATCGTGTCGTCTGATTGGATGTGGGCCGTCATTCTATTTGCCCAGAACATGCTGTCCGCGTAACCAAATAAACACGGCGTCGTTCCATGGATGGCGACACAATCTTTTTTTTTTCCAACGCATTATACATGTGCACATCTCACTTGAGAAGACGGTGGACAAATGGACACCCTAGCAGCCTGTCCTGGGCACGCACGTAACCGAGAGGGAGCGCACTCGCCTCGGTCGTTTCAGAGTTCGCCAATTTGGAAAGAATGCAGTTGCGGATGTCTTCGGTGAAGCCTGCGGATAGTGATGGTAATAGATTACTATCCTAATGCTCCCTTCACAACCAACTCAACTTTACCTGCGGCTGATGTCTGCACGATCCTCGCATGTGATGGGTTTATGGCATTGAAAACTTTCCAATTATATGCATTTAAGATCTTTCATTCCGTTTATGGAGAGGCATGCCCTACTCAGTCCATTATTCAATAAATGCTGTGTTTGGATCCAAGGGCTAGAGCTATTTGGGTTAGAGTTAATTAGCTCAATCAAATAGCCCTCCAATAAAATAGCTCTTGACATGTTTGGATCCAAGAGCTATTTATCCTTTAAAGCACATTTTTTTCAATCATTAGAGCCCTATTACCTCTGTTCTATGGTGGGCTCCCCCTGAAATAGCCCAAATAGTCACTCTTTGGGTTGGATAGTTTTTTGAAGTAGGCTATCTGCAAATAGCCAAAAACTAGTCCTCATATTTGGAGATTTTAGGGTATTTTGAGCTATTTTAGGCTAGAAATAGCTCTAGCCCTTGGATCCAAACATGCCCATAGTAGTAGTCTATCGTTGCAAAATGAGTTATTCTAGGATTTAAAATTTATATAAAAAATCATGTTACCCTGTTTAAAAAGTATATGTGTGTTATCGCCATAAATTAACAGGATTAATTTATGGGCCGAAAGCAAGATGGGCTTAAAGCAGAAGATTGAAGAAGACTTGTAAATCGGATCCTGCGTGAGCATCTGGGCCACATGGGCCATGTATCCTTAGATTTAGTTTAATATTAGAGATAGAGTCCAATTATGACAAAATTAGTTTAGATTGTTTCCCAAGTCTCCGGACTATAAATATGTACCCTTTGTTATTCGTGAAGGGAGAGCGTCATCACGTTTCGCAAACAACAACTCTCGGCGCATCACCACCCCTAATCCTAGGGTTTCATCCAAGTAAGCGCCATACTGCCCTGATCGCTTCTCGCGATCAGGGCAGCGTTGTTCTTACTTTTACCTTAGTATTACTTGTACTGAATCGTTTTTTATGGCAAGTAATACTAGTTATCTTGATGTTCGTAGCATGGCTTCTAGTAGATCCGTTGTGCTTCGTTGCTTATCATCTACGAACATCATGTTGTCTCTGTGCAGTCACGTTTCAATCTCATGCTAGTTCTCGTCGCATAGAATTAGTTGCACAGAGACAACACCCTGCTTCCTTTATGTTTAGTAGATCTGATCTGTTACGGTTTGCTCTTGTTCTTAAGAGTTGGCGTAATATCTGCTAGGTTAGGCCTTGCAAACGGATTGGACGATCCGGTGGCGTCTTAGATGCTTTGCTTTAGTCTTAACAGGGAATTGATCCGGGAATCGGCTCTTGCTAGTTCTTAGGCCTCTGTTTTGGTTATGGTTTAGTTATCTGCTACGTTTATTCGACCTAGTCACGTGCAGGATGTTCCGATCTAGCAGTGAAGCCTTAACCATTGTGGATTAGATCAGCTAGATTTAATTGAAGCAGCTTTACAGTTATTTGCTTTAATTATCAATATCTGGATGCAACAGATCCCATCTGACACCGGGACTCGATCGGCTCTTTAAATCCGATGCAAGAGTCGTCCCGGGGAGCCGACCACGGCTCGGACTTACGTTTCCATGTGTTTGTGTGTGCAGGTCAATCATCGCAAGCACGTCCGCACCTTCCTGATCGGGTATAGGTCAGGTGGCACGCCCTACGTCTTCACAAGCCGCGGCGCGTTGCTGGAATTGCGGGCCGTCGACGAGGGAGCAGTGCCTGCCAGCGCCCCGGCGACCTCCCGGCTCTTCGTGTTGCCCGTCGCTGCTCGCCGGTGGGTTTCGACCGACAACACATTCTGGCACGCCCAGTGGGACACTTCTCGGCAACAACGTCCACTGCAACAATGACTGGAGCTCAAGGTTAAGAACCCGATCCCAAGCTCGTCACGTATGAAGAGCTTTCTCCTTAACACAAGAAGAAGTATGATAAGATCAAAGCTCTGCTGGAAGCCGATCTCAACGGCTCTTTTGAGAGGACCCGCAACCATGGCATCAGGTGGAAGGGGTTCTCACCAGAAGGCGCTCTCGACAATGTAGATCTGTTTGTGCCATCAGAAGAGCGCACCAGAGCCCTGCGTCAGGAGACGAACTACATGGTGGCCCATGCGCTTCATCGGCACTCTCAGAGCCTGATGAACGAACTCGAGCGCATGGCGCACCGCGTCATCCAGGAGATAATCAAGAACCAGTACTCTCCATCAGGGCCAACCCTGGGGAGTCACACAGAGGAAGCTGCACTGCATTCTATGCCGCAATTGCCATTCTCATTTGCGGCTCCAAAACCACAGAGCGCGCCGATCTACGTCGTCCACAAGATCGGCGGTGATCCTGGAGAAGGCCAGTTCCTCACCGAGCCACCCAAGGAGGTCCCGCACGGCTACACGTGCGCCTACATCCCTGACAGCGTCAGTCCAGCACGCTCGGTGCAGATGGTAAACCCAGGAGCTTCTGGAGCAGACGCGGAGAAACAAGCGTGGCTGGCAAAGTACGCTACTGGGCCGAGTGCTGAGCCATCGGCCCCAGGAGTTCATAGCGTGGAGCAGGTCAGCGCAATACTGAGAGACCAGTTCAGCATCCTACCCAAGAGGAAAGCGATCGGCTATTCCAAGCCGTATCCAAGTGACTATGACTTGATCTCACTGCCACCCAAGTATTGGCTTCCTGAATTCACCAAATTCAACGGGTCAGAGGGAGCCAGCTCCATCGAGCACGTGAGCCGATACTTGATGTAGCTTGGGATGATCTCAGTGTCGGAGCCGTTGAGGGTCCGGTTCTTCGGCCAATCCCTTACAGGCCCAGTTTTTGGATGGTATGCATCACTGGCTCCGGATTCGATTCGGACTTGGAGGCAGCTTGAAGATCAATTCCATACCCAGTACCATTCAGAGGCTGCTGAAGCTGGAATTGCCGACCTCGCCCAAGTCAGGCAGAAGCGAGGAGAGACTGTGTCAGAATACATACAGCGCTTCAGGGAGGTCAAAAACCGATGCTACTCGTCTCGCATCACAGAGAAGGAGGCAGTCGATCTGGCTGTCCTGGGACTCGCTAAGCCGATCAAGGATGCGGCTTTTCAGTTGGAGTTCACATCTCTAGCGTACCTGGTGCAGAAGCTTACAACATACGAACATTACCATCCTGAGCTGTACCCGGACAAGTACAAGCGCCATGTAAACATGGCCCAGGCGGAAGAATCTGATGACTCTGGCGAAGAGCAAGAAGTAGCCGTGGCAGAGTGGACTCTGGGGGCAAATCCTGTCCCGTGCAAGTGGATCAAGCAGCAAGGGCTTGTGAAGGGCTTCGACTTCGACGTGACCAAAGCAGAGCAGATATTTGATCTGCTCCTCAAAGAAAAACAGCTGAAGCTCCCAGAAAATCACAAGTTACCAATGCCACAAGAGCTGCAGGGAAAACTGTACTGCAAATGGCACCACTCGTTCACTCATGCCACGGGTGAATGTAAGGAGCTGCGTCGTCAGATCCAATCGGCTATCGAGCAAGGCCGATTAATCCTGGCTCAACACACGATGAAGGTTGACACAAAGCCTTTCCCACAAGCTAACATGGTGGAGCTGTCAGACTTCGGATCCAAGGGCCAGGATCTGGCATTCCAGATCAACATGGGGGGACCCGTGCGCCGCCATGACAAGCAGAGGAGAGAGGCCGCTTCTGGCAAACGGCCGCAGGATGAACGTGAGCTGGAACAGCGGCATGTGACTGAAGAGCAGGTGCGTCACATCCGCAACCAGCTTACAGCTTCTAATCGGTTTCTAGAAAAGTACCAGTACCAGTACAAGTTGCGCCGCCGATACGAATCGGAAGAAGACGAGTACGAGCACCGCTCAGGAAGGACATTGGGGAGACGCCAGGCTGTACGCGACCACTGGCATTGCCCGTTCTTCAGGTACTGTTGGAACTCCGGCATGAACCGATTGCCTACCATAGATGATTGCTTGGAGTGCAGGCCTCGAGGACACCAGCAGGACGATACGTCAGTGTTTCGGCGCTTAGGGCCCGGGACACGTCATGATGACCGTGTGAAGAGGCCAACCAGGGGTGATTCCAAGCAAGCAAGAAGAAGAAGACAGGTACCATCGTCCACGGTGGTGTCCTGACGGGCTTAATCGGTCGCAGAAGCACAGGGTGCAGCGCTTGCGTAATCTGGAAGAGACAGAAGCAAAGTACCTTGACGTGCTGAGGAAAGCGCGTCCGGATCTCGCGGAGCAAGTCAGGCTACCGCGAAGAGAGGAGAGGCGCCCTCATAGAAAAGAGTGGCGCCCCAAGCAGACAAAAGCCGACGAGAAGCCATCGGCTGATGTGAACATGGTGTTCGTGCTCCCGTCGGAGTTTCGGGCACCCCAACCGGAAGAATCGGCTATCGCACAGCTGGATCTGGGCCCGCAGCCGATCATCTTCGAGAAGCCCAAGGAGAAGAGCTACAAGCACCTGAAGGGATTGTATCTCAAGGGCTTCATCAATGGCAAGCCTGTGAACAGGATGTTGGTCGACACTGGTGCCGCAGTCAACCTAATGCCATACTCTGTGCTGCGCCGATTGGGTCGTTCTTCTGCCGATCTAATCAAGACCAATGTGATGCTCAACGACATCAATGGACAGCCATCAGAGGCGATGGTGGTCCTAAATGTGGAGCTGAAAGTGGGTCGCAAGACTGTGCCAACATCGTTCTTCATCGTCAACAGCAAGAGTACATACACAGTACTGCTTGGGAGGGATTGGATTCATGCCAACTTCTGTATCCCTTCCACAATGCATTAGTATCTGGTCCAATGGGATGGCGATGAAGTAGAAGTGGTCCCTGCAGACGATTCCAGCGAAGTCTCACTCGCAGATATGAATGCCTGGGACGCAGATGGACAAGAGCCGATCTCAGGTATCGCCCTGGAAGACTGTGATCGGATCGAGGCGACAAAAAATGGATTGAGGCTGGTCTTATCCACTGGCCTCACAGAGTAGACGCATCCTGCCATGTTACGGGATGTAATAGAAATAGAGAGGCCGATCCCAGCGATCGGCCCCAAAAAATAGAAAAATCTTGTTTCGGTTCGGAATTGTTACATCATGTACACACGATGGCCTGCTCTGGCAGCTGGCCACTCATCGACTGTTGGGTTTCGAATGATAATGGAAGAGTAGAAGCGGCCAGCGCACGCAGTTGGCCAAATAATTTTTCTTATCATCTCCCTGTGTTTGCCGCTGATCTTACGGATAACGAAGATTCGCTTGCGTTCGCAGCTGATTTTTCAGACGACGGCAAACTCGGATACGGGTTCACGTCAGCTGATGACTTGGAAGAGGTTGACATCGGTCCTGGGGATAAGCCACGGCCGACATTTATCAGCAAGAAGTTGGATCCGGACTTGCGAGAGGAGATGATTGCACTACTGAAAGAGTACCGGGACTGTTTTGCATGGGTCTACACTGAGATGCCCGGCTTGGATAGAAGCATCGTCGAGCATCGGCTCCCGCTTAAGAAAGGATTTTGGCCGTTTCAGCAACGAGCACGTCAGATGAAGGCCGAAGTCCTGGAAGAAGTCAAGAAAGAGGTGGAGAAGATGCTGGATGCTGGGTTCATCAGGCCATGCCGGTATGCAGAATGGATCTCTAGCGTGGTACCGGTGCAAAAGAAGGATGGCCGATGGCGTGTCTGCGTCGATTTTAGAGATCTCAACAGAGCGACGCCAAAGGACGAGTACCCGATGCCTGTTGCAGAGACATTGATCAACGCAGCTGCCGACCACAAGATGATGAGTTTTATGGATGGTAATGCCGGTTACAACCAGATCTTCAAGGCCCCAGAAGGCGTGAACAAGACTGCGTTCAGAGTGCCAGGCGCGGTTGGCTTGTTCGAATACTTGGTGATGACCTTTGGACTGAAAAATGCCGGTGCAACGTACCAACGTGCCATGAATTATATCTTTCATGATCTCATCGGCAAACTGGTAGAGATCTATATTGATGATGTCGTGGTCAAGTCCAAATCACCTGGGGGGCATATAGAAGATCTGCGTCAAGTTCTGGAGTGGATTCGAAGGTTTGGGCTTAAAATGAACCCAAAGAAGTGTGCCTTTGGAGTATCGGCCGGTCAATTTTTGGGATTCCTGGTGCATGAACGGGGAATTGAGATCGGCCTAAAGAGTCAAGAAGCTGTAAGAATGATGAAGCCACCTACTACAAAGAAAGAGTTATTGAAGCTCATCGGTAAAATTAACTTTGTCAGACGATTTATTTCTAATCTGTCTGGGCGCATTGAGCCGTTCATGGGTTTAATAAAGATCAAATCTGATGATGAGTTTCGCTGGGGGCAGAACAGCAGCAAGCTTTCGATGAAATCAAAGAATATTTGTCAAAGCCTCCAGTGTTGGTTCCTCCTCAGCAAGATAGGCCGTTCTACGTGTACCTATCCGTGGGTGACACTTCTATTGCTTCGGTGTTAGTCCAGAAGCACGACGGCCAGGAGAGGGTGGTTTTCTACCTCAGCAGGCACATGTTAGACGCCGAGACCAGGTATCCTGAAATCGAGAAGCTTTGTCTTTGCTTATACTTTACATGTACAAAGCTTCGCCATATTTTGCTCTCGGCGGAAACAATTGTCATATGCAAATCGGATGTCATAAAGCACATATTGTCGGCTCCTGTCCTGAAAGGCCGACTAGGAAAATGGATGTTTGCATTATCAGAGTTCAATATTCGGTATCAGCCTGCGAAAGCAGTCAAAGGACAAGCACTGGCAGATCTTGTTGCAGACAGGATCAGCACGGATATTGCTGCACTATTTGTTCGTGCTTGGGCTATGTTCTTCGACGGATCGGCTTGTGATGATGGGTGCGGTGTGGGAATTCTGTTGGTCTCGCCTCGTGGGGCGACTTACTCCTTTTCCATCAGGATGACCGCCCCATGCACCAATAATTTGGTGGAATATGAAGCCGTTCGCAAAGGGATGGAACTGCTCCTTGAAGCTGGTGCAGAAGCGGTGGAGATTTTTGGAGATTTAAAATTGGTGATTTCTCAGCTCACGGAAGAATATAGATGTGAGAGCGAGGCTCTGTTTCCGATATGGATGCAGTGCCGTGAGTTGATGTCACAATCCAGGTACATCAATTTCCACTGGATACGCAGGACTCTAAACAATGAAGCCAATGACTTGGCACAGATGGCTTCCGGGTACAGGGAAGCAGCCGATGGAGTTGACGTGGAGGTTCAGTTTCTAGAACCCGGAGACTGGAGAGCCGATATCTTCAATTACTTGAAGGATTCGGCTCGGGGGCACCCAGAAGGATAAGACTCAAGACCATAAAGTATGTTCTGATAGGGGATGACATGTTCTACAGGACCTTGGAAGGACTACTACTTAAATGTCTGGGACCTTCAGAGTCAAATCGGCTCTTGCATGAGGTTCATGAAGGAGCCTGCGGTACCCATCAATCGGCTCATAAGATGAAGTGGCTGATTAGACGATCGGGTTATTACTGGCCCACTATGCTTGAAGATTGTTTCAAATATTAAGGATGTCAGGCATGTCAGAGGTTTGGCAAAATTCAGATAGTGCCAGCATCAGTAATGAATCCTATCATCAAGCCGTGGCCATTTAGAGGTTGGGCCATGGACATGATTGGTCAGATCAACCCATCGTCTAGCAAGGGTCACCAATGGGTTTTAGCTGCTACAGATTATTTCACAAAATGGGTAGAAGCAGTGCCCATGAGGTCAGTAGCGTCGAAAGATGTGATCGGCTTTGTCAAAGAGCATATCATTCACAGATTTGGAATTCCTCAAACTATTACGACCGATGGGGGATCGGTCTTCATATCGGAGGAGTTCAGAAAGTTTGCCGATGACATGGGGATTAAGTTGATAAGATCATCTCCATATTATGCCCAAGCTAATGGACAGGCTGAAGCATCCAACCAGAGCCTCATCAAGCTCATAAAGAGAAAGATCGATGAATATCCTAGGCGATGGCATGAGGTGTTATCAGAAGCTTTGTGGGCGTATCGTATTTCATGTCATGGGTCCACCAAGACGTCGCCGTACCATCTAGTCTACGGCCAAGACGCTGTGTTACCATGGGAGATCACGGCTGGATCAAGGCGTGTCGAGTTCCAGAATGATCTGACAACTGAACAATATGCAGCCTTGATGAATGATAACGTGGAGGACCTGACAGAGCTAAGGCTTTGGTCGTTGGAGAAGATTAAGGAAAATAAGGTTAAAGTTGCTCGTGCATACAACAAGAAGGTCAAGCCTAAGGATTTCCAGGTGGGAGACTTGGTTTGGGAGGCAGTATTGCCATTGGGGACTAAAGATAAAAAGTTTGGTAAATGGTCTCCAACTTGGCATGGGCCGTACAAGGTTGATCAGGTCTTGCCTGGGAATGCATACATGCTCAAAGAATTGGATGGCGTCAAGTTTCCTGTTGCTGTCAATGGCCAACATCTCAAGAAGTATTTCCCGAGCATGTGGGAAGGCGAGCAATGAAAAGCCGATGAGATCCATCTGGCTGCAGTATAATAGGCCAACACGTTGAGTTGTCCAGTAAAAAAAAGAAAAAAAAAGAAAAGAAGAAAAGAAAAGAGAAAGGCCAACACGTTGAGTTGGCCGGTAAAAATATATATATATAGTAAAATACATATGAGGAACGAAACAGCCGATGTGTAACCATCGACTTAAGATGTTTTTAAATAAGTACAAGTTTCAGGTTCACAGGCAGTACTAATTGTCTCTTGAGCCTAGCTACTTGTTCAGGAATTCTTCTATGGCGTGGATGGCTTCTGTGCGGACGGTGTCTGCTCGTGCTATGATTGCTTCGTCATCCTTGTCATCGACTGCTACTATCTGCCGACTCAAGGTGCTTATCTCTGCAAACTCTGCTCGGTTATTTCCTGGGTCTCTTGTTCGGAGTTTGCGATGGAAGTTTCTTCGGCCTGGATGAGTTCCTTGGGGGTGCGGACTTTTTCTTCGAGTTCCGCCAGTTCTTTCTTCAGGAGGTCGAGTCGCTTCTTGTTGGCAGACACGTCAGCTTTGGTATCTAGAGTTGCCTTCTTCTGGTTGAGAGCCTTGCACTTTTGGGTAATGTCAGCTTTCAGAGAAGCTTGAGAGCGACGTACTTCCATCCGTTGTTGTGCTTTATTCACTTCTATCCGAAAGAATGGAAGGTTGCTGGCTGGCCAGAGCTTGATTTGCAACAGCTCCGGGAGTTGGGTTTCTATTTGCTCGAAGATGTTCTTTATCTTGCTGGAATCATCGACCAGAGTGGTGATCGGAGCAGATAGAAGATTCTTGATGAGTTGAAGCTGGTGTGCTAAATTAGCCGATTGCTGCGAAGATGGTGTTTCTGCTCCAGGGATAGTCAGTCCCATTAATGCTGGGTCAAAGGAAAGTAAACCTGAAATGTCAAAATCCTATGGGCATATCTGGAGTTAGAGCAAGATGCATTTATGGGGCTATCGTCTGATTCAGAATTGGTTTTATAATGTTACCTGTTCTGAAGAAGTGTTGGGCGATTCGGGTGCGATCGTCCTGTTAGAGCTTGTGTTGGCATTGAGAACATCGACTGTATCGGCTTGTTCCTCGTTTGCCTCTATCAGAGCGTCAGGAGTTGCAGCTATCTCATGTTGATCCAGGCTTTCTGCATTGGGGATTTCTTCAGCTGCGTCCTGAAAATAGAATTACAGTCAACCAGAGTACACATGTATGAAATAAAGGAAAAGTTTCAGAAAAATGAGTTACCTGGTTGGTATTGGACTTTGATGGATTTGGGGAAGCTGGTGCTGGTTTCTTGATCACTCGCCTCGTGATCGTTTTCCTTTTCTTGGTCAAGACTCGGGGGGGGGGCAACGCTTGCAGAAGTCTGTCTTCGCTTGGAAGCCGACTGAAGTAAGTCTGGCTGAACGGACATTATCACTTTCTTCATTGGTGGTGATCCTTTACAGAAGAGTACATCAGGAGCAGTTGGAAGAAAGTGGAATGGTTCTCCAGTGCTGGTCGTGGGTTCTGGACCATCTTGTTGCTGCTAACAAAGAAAGCAGGATCAACCAAGAAAAGGAATAGAGAGTTTGGAGGGAATAAAATGCATAAATTTAGTACCTCTTCTCGGGAATTACATATTCAAGATCGATTTGCTGCAGTCGAGGACCTAGAGCTTTTCTGAAGACATGAGTTTTCCACATGTTCCACCAAGTATCAAAGCCGATTGATGAAGAGGTGAAGGACAGATCGGCTGGTATTGGGATGTGGAGGTCCTAAAACATGTTGTAGCATCTTGAACTGGTGAGACCGTCAGGCAGATCGGCTCTGCTCTCCACCAAGTGGTGAATATGAAAGTGGGAAGGGACCTGTCCTAGGCCAAATTGTCGAGCTGCTATGACTGACTGGTAAGATTCATAACCTGGCTTGATAATTCTATTAGAGGTGTTGATGCCAACAGGGAGGAAGCCAGGTCGAATCATCAAAGAATACAAATGCCGAGTGCTATCGTCTTGGGTTCTCAAAGGATTCGGATTCAGTGAATGGGAAATAGAGTGGATTATCTAGTCATTTATAGAAGATTCTGAACCAATTTGCTGCATCTGTTGAGTTCAATTTGCTGCCAGGAAGACTAAATAAAGCTTGGCCATAGCTAGTACATCTAATTGGTTTACCGCTTTCGTCAGGAAAAGAGTTCTTGGTCAGGCCTTGGAAGTTTGGGATATGGTGCTGAAAGTATAGTTGTGCCCACAACTGAATAAACCACCAAGGGCCTCCAGTTCTCAGTTTCTTTTGGTTAAACAAGTTGGATGTCATCAAATGGAGATATCTGTAGGTTTCTCCAAGGAAAAGTTTACCTAGGCCGGTGCGATTGCCATGGGCCAGGTGATAGGCCAAGGAAAGATAGTTCTTAGTTGGGGCTAAAGAAGGACCACAGAAGATGAAGTGCTCTAGCCAAAGATTTAAGAAGGTTGTGTGTTCCTTCTCAGTCACTAGACCTTTTGTTTTCATATGCTGACTCATGTAAGTGCCCCAGTTTGTGCAGTTAACTTTGGAAGAAAGTTTGAAGGGGACTTCTGCCATTTTGTGAGCAGCAGGATTAGGAGAACTAATGTCTAGGCCAGTGATCATGGTGATATCCAGTAGAGTGGGAGTCATGGGTCCATGACCAAAGAGAAAGCAGTTCAGAGTATCAGACCAGAAATAGCCGATGGTTTTCAAAAGATTTTCATCTTTGTCAAGTGGAGACAGTGATAAACTAAGTGCATCGGCTATGTTCAAATCCTGCCATAAGGGCATGTGAGCTTTTGCTACTCTGTTGTACCATGTAATCCAACTTTCAGGGGGATTAGGCCAGGCTCTTAAGCAGTCGGCCCAGAGGTTCAGATCGATGTTTTGACTCACAAAAGGGATCCTATTTGCTTCACAAGAGATCAAATCTATGGGATTTTCATGGATCTGTGGGCCAAGACACAAAGATTTTGGGTTAGAAGGATGCGGTAGAAGGATGTCCGACACTTGAAGTTCAGAAGTTCAGAAATATGCATATGGTGTCATATTTCAGAGTTCAGTATTCGGAGGCTTAGTAACCTGAAGAAAACTAAAGGATTAGGCCGAATATTACCTTCAGGCCGCAGGTTGCCGCATCGTCAGTTGCTGAGCTTGTCGTCTGAGCTGCAGAATCTGCCATGGTTTAGATCTGTTGACTTAGGGTTTGATTGATGTAGGCTCTGATTCGAATTCCGGCTGCTTGGAGGGTTCTTGCTCGGACTTGTAGAGATTGATTTTCGAATTATGCTTGGATTCAAGAGTTCGGTTCAAGCTGGAAGTGATGTTCTACTCTTGTGCGGGTTGCTTTTAGTTTGAATTTCGTCGGCTCTTGGATATTTATAGAAGCCTGATGCGTTGCCATCGGCTTTTTGGAAAGTAAATAAGAACACATGGAATTGAAGAAACTCGATTTCATTAAAGGAAAGTTCATTACAAGGAAAGCCGATTTTACAAAGGAATAATCCTTCGGCTTTGTGATTCTACCCTTACAATGCTACCTACATCTACCAGTCGTAGGTGTCTGAACTCCTACGACGCTTCGGGCTTCGCGACGGTGCGTCTCCGCCGTCGTCGTCGTCATCATTGCCGTCGTCGCCACTGCTGCTGCCATCGTCCTCAGCGCTGCTGTTGCTTCGCCCGCCGCTGCTGCTGCTTCCCTCTTCGCTTCCCTTCGTGGGGGCTTTGAGGAACTGGTGGGGATTTCCTCCTGCCGCCGTGTCGTCGCTGGAAGAAAAGCCGATCTCTTCAGAGGAGTCGGCTCCTTCCCAGGAGAAGGCGTCGTCTTCACTGCTCTCCAGTTCCTCTTGGAACAGGAACTGGAGGTCTTCCTCTCCCTCAATTGTGGGTTCGTCTTCCTCGGAGGCGACCCCGAAGTCGAACTCCTCTGCGTCCCAGTGCAGAGGAGCCAGCGCCTCGTAGGTTGCTGTTGGGTCCCATTTGGGGGTCGGCTCTCGGCTCTCTGAAATAGGATCAATGGAGGAGGCGGAAAGGGAAGAAGAGGAAGAGGGAGAAGAGGAAGAAGAGGAATCTCCAAAGGAGTTGGAGCCGGAGGAAGAAGAGATCGCCATTGCTGGTGCTGGAGGATTGGGGTTTTCTGCGCTACTGGCTTTGGGAGGAAGAAGTTCGATGTGAAGAAGAGCCGATTCGGGGTCAGATTAAATAGTGAAAAGATGGAAGACGGATCGGCATTTTCACATTCTGCGAGGAGCCAGTTGCAGAGACGTTGCATCTTCCTTGGTGGTTACAGTGTGATTAATGAGCATTAACGGGAAGATGAAGTGACGGATTGGTTTTGGAACTATCATTGCCAAAACCAGGGGGGGCATGTGTTATCGCCATAAATTAACAGGATTAATTTATGGGCCGAAAGCAAGATGGGCTTAAAGCAGAAGATTGAAGAAGACTTGTAAATCGGCTCCTGCGTGAGCATCTGGGCCACATGGGCCATGTATCCTTAGATTTAGTTTAAGATTACAGATAGAGTCCAATCATGACAAGATTAGTTTAGATTGTTTCCCAAGTCTCCGGACTATAAATATGTACCCTTTGTTATTCGTGAAGGGAGAGCGTCATCACGTCTCGCAAACAACAACTCTCGGCGCATCGCCACCCCTAATTCTAGGGTTTCATCCAAGTAAGCGTCATGCTGCCCTGATCGCTTCTCGCGATCAGGGCAGCGTTGTTCTTGCTTTTATCTTAGTATTACTTGTACTGAAGCGTTTTTTATGGCAAGTAATACTAGTTATCTTGATGTTCGTAGCATGGCTTCTATTAGATCCGTTGTGCTTCGTTGCTTATCATCTACGAATATCATGTTGTCTCTGTGCAGTCACATTTCAATCTCATGCTAGTTCTCGTCGCATAGAATTAGTTGCACAGAGACAACACCCTGCTTCCTTTATGTTTAGTAGATCTGATCTGTTACGGTTTGCTCTTGTTCTTAAGAGTTGGCGTAATATCTGCTAGGTTTGGCCTTGCAAACGGATTGGACGATCCGGTGGCGTCTTAGATGCTTTGCTTTAGTCTTAACAGGGAATTGATCCGGGAATCGGCTCTTGCTAGTTCTTAGGCCTCTGTTTTGGTTATGATTTAGTTATCTGCTATGTTTATTAGGCCTAGTCACGTGTAGGATATTCCGATCTAGCAGTGAAGTCTTTACTGTTGTTGATTAGATCAGCTAGATTTAATTGAAGCAGCTTTACAGTTATTTGCTTTAATTATCAATATCTGGATGCAACAGATACCATCTGACACCGGGACTCGATCGGCTCTTTAAAGCCGATGCAAGAGTCGTCCCGGGGAGCCGACCACGGCTCGGACTTACGTTTCCACGTGTTTGTGTGTGCAGGTCAATCATCGCAAGCACGTCCGCACCTTCCTGATCGGGTATAGGTCAGGTGGCACGCCCTGCGTCTTCACAAGCCGCGGCGCGTTGCTGGAATTGCGGGCCGTCGACGAGGGAGCCGTGCCTGCCAGCGCCCCGGCGACCTCCCAGCTCTTCGTGTTGCCCATCGCTGCTCGCCGGTGGGTTTCGACCGACAACAATATGTATGCTAAGTAGAAGCAAATATAGTCATTTTACCTTCTTGTTAATTTGTCCTAGAATTTCTAGAATGCCAACTCTACCGGTCTAGCAAGTTTTGCACAAAGTAGCCTGCCAAATCTTTTTACTGCAAATACATTTATTTACTTCTTTCCAATTACACAAATTTGTAGGAGCATTACTGTTCAAGTTTACAAAAATATTCACTGATAACCGAGTGATTGAATATCAACATTGGGCATTCAAGAGATATCTAAGGGGCCGTGTTTTTTTTCCCGTTGACAAGCATGTGTGCTTGAATAGAATATAATAACTGATACTATGTAGTTTATTAAGTCCAATCCGTCTCTTGTCTTTTTATCCCTATTTTTATATAACCACTAACTTCGTCATTTAGGAATCTAAATAGGTGCACTAGATAACACCATATGACTAGGATATCACTCATAGATTCTTATGCTTAAAGAAAGAAGGGCTTTACTCCTTCAATTTCTAAATTATGCATCAACTGATACACACCCCTAATCATGCAGCATTATGTGGCTGATTGACTACAGTTCTCCTTCCGAACATTTCCAATTCCATGATTTTATTGTTCAGTCTTTACATTGAGGTACAAACAGCAACAAATTATTATGGAACACCAGAACGTGTGGAACACCCCCGAGTATACTATTATGTTGTATCGTCGAATCGAATCAGAATGAGCAATGAGATTTCTTTTATTAACTTTTTTCTTGGTCAAATGACATGAAAAATTTGCATAAGATGTAAATTAACGGTCAGCATTATGATGATTTGTCAAACCCAAGAACTTCTTAGCAAGACTCCATTTTAGAGCGGTGAATTTTTTTTTTAGAATCCTTTAGGAATTGAAACTCTGCAGTATAAACCTGCCTGCATATTTCAAAACAAATGGCTACAATGCGACTACTCCATCCGTTTCAAATTATAAGTCATTACAAGAATCTTAGAGGGTCAAAGCATCTCCAAGTTTGACCAAAATTATAGAGAGAAATATAAAAATTTATGACATCAAATAAGTATACTATGAAAATATAGATAACAAAGAATTTAATGATACTTAATTGGTATCATAAATGTTATTATCTTGTTATATAAATTTGATCAAATTTGAAAAACTTTAACTCTCTAAGATTCTTGAAATGACTTATAATTTGAAACGGAGAAAGTACTTTATAAGCCAGTGATTCAGTCTTTTTTTTTCTTTCCAACGAAGAAAAAAAGGGAGAGGTAGTACGATCGCTATCGCACGATACGTTTCCGAGTACATCGCGCCGAAGTTATTGAATAAACAAACCGTAGACTACAAACAAACCACATACACGATTAGCGACACGTCCCCCCCCCCCCCCCCCCCCCCCCTTCTTCCTTGCAGTTGTGTTCAGGCGTTCAGCCGCCCGCCCGTGCAGCGTGCACTCTTCATCCATCCATGATCGATCCCACACCCCTCACGCTCACCGTCATCATCACGGCTTTTCGGGTCTGGTTTTTCCCGCACGCACGCAGCGCACGCAACGCGGCCCACGAGGTGCGAGGGGAGGAGAGTGGTGTAGTGGAGGCCGGAGGGAGTGGTGTGGTGGTGGACACCCGAAGCAAAGCAAAGGCGGAGGGGAGAAGAGAAACGGAACGCGAAGCGGGCGGGGGTGGGAAGAAACAGCCAGGAACAGCTCACGCACGCACGCGAGAGCTGGGGCTGGGCGGAGATCGGTCGACCCCCATTCCACCAACCTCCCACCCACCGTGTCGCTTTGCGCGGCGCTCGCCGCCGCTCCCGCTCCGTCCCCCCCGCGCCGGCGGATGCTCCCGCCGCAGGTCAGCGCCTCCGAATTCCGCCTGTTCATTGCTCCCTCCCCCACTCCGCTCTTCTCTCTCTCTCTGGAAAACGGGGGATGCTGGTGGCTGGGAAACTCCCATGTTTTTCTTTTCCCTGTTGAGGAATTCGTGCCGCTTTTTGTTAGATCTGTTTTTCCCTTCCTTATCCGGTTCCAGTCCGTGTTCGCCGTGCAGAATCTGTTCTTTCGAGTGTGGGACGCGCGGCCTCGCCGGCCGCATTCCGTCGGGGCGCAATCCTGCTTCGTCGGTGTGCCCGCGGTTTAAAGCTGCATTCAGTGGGGGTTCAGCCTGCGAATTCGGGGGGCCAATCTCCGGGCAAAAGTAGAACCTAAGGATCCGAGCCGAGTTTATGGTTCGCCGGGCCCGAATTCCCGTCGCTGCCAGCGTAAAAGCGCCACCTTTGCCAGCTCCTCCCGTCCCTTTCCGCTCCCGCGCCCGAGAATTTATTGCTCGAACTCGCGTCCCGTCCGCCAGTCCTGCAACTCGCGATGCCCCCTCTGACGAGCAGCCCGGCACGGACGCAGGCTTTGCAGTTTAAATCCTCGAGCTAGTTACCTGCAAGATTCCCTCCCCCTGGCCGTGCAGTGTCTCTGCAATTCTGCATCGCCCGCCTGTGAACTGTGAACTCCTCCGCCTCCGTAGCCCGTTCGGTTGCTCGTTTTCGTGCCTCTCGATTGCCAGATAGAATTGGGTTTTAGCTGCGTTTTCTGCTTGGAAAGTTTCGAGTTCTTGGTGTTTCTCTCCTTCCCTGCAAGAGCTGCAGGTTTCGGTAAGTGTTTTCCTTTTGCTTTTGCTTTCGGCTTCAGAGTACGTCTCATTGGTTTTTTAGTGTTCGTAGTTTTCTATATACCTTGTTGTTGCACGTCTTCTACGCTTTTATCATCGTCCCTCTTTCTCTTTCCACCGATTAAACTCGCTGAGAAGAAATTTGGGTCTTAAAAAATGTGCGACTGAAAGATTCCTTTGCAGCCCCATATGTACTCTCTCTCTCTGTCGCCGCTGCATAGTTCTGTAGTTGTCGATACCTGTTTCGCATTTTTGTTCACTTTTCTTTAATTTTCCTTCTAGGTACATGCATCTGATTAAGTTAACAGCTCGAGCTTTGGTTTCCATATTCCATAGAGCACAAAGCTGAGCGCCTTTAACCTTCCCTCACCTCTGAGGTGTGAGGTTTAGTTTACCTGTTTATCTGTCCCAAAAGTGCAGCCTTTAAAAGGCTTTCCGTGCTGAAAGATTCCTTTTGATCGTAATCATAGATTTGTACTAATTTGTTCAGCCCTGTGCATGCTTTGTGTTGCCATCTGATCTTTGCTAGTACATTCCACTTTTCCATCTCGCCTGGTGTTGCTCTGTCCCCATCGTTTCATTTCGTTGGGCGTGCCGGCTAACTTCCTTTTGCTTTTTTAAACAACCACAGGGCCATGAACTGTGCTTCTCATGCACAATATTGCCTACAAATGCCTGCAAAAGCCCAGCCTTAGGAATGTGTGTGCTGAATTTTTTCTGAAAGGACAGCATCTTGCTACAGCATATATACTCTGACCTTGTGCCCAAGTTCAAATTTAAGGCTTGAAAACATTCAAAACTAGAGACTTCAGATGCTGAGACACCCAAGGCTCTTCAAACTTTGGTTGCCTATATATCCACACGCCAGTGGATTGTACCTGCTAACTGCTACGCTCCTGTGTTTTATTTAGACTTATAGGCTTTTTGGGGCTCAGGTACAAGCCTAGTTGGTAGCGTTTCATTTTCTTCATGTCCTCACACTTATTCCTTGTTGCCCATAACTAATATTTTCAGGACTCTATCAATGTTGCTGTGCTCTGAGGCAGCCTTTATGATCAGGCGAAGGCAATGATCAACTTGTTTGACCTCAGCGCTGGGATGTCTAGCTCGAACATGCTCACAGATCGACCTCGAAGAGATGGTACACAAATTTCTTCCACTTTGTGTTTTTATTGCAACTGTTGAATGCAATGCTCCAGTAGACTCGATCTTTACTTATCTTCCTTGACTGTGATAAATAATAAGATGTTCCTCGTTCGTGTGGGACTAGATGACAATGGTGTCACGTGGACAATGGTTCCTTTGCACGATGTTTGCCATTTTCCCTCTAGACGATGACAGGCTCTACTTATCTTCCTCTTTTCTTTTGCCCTTCTTATATTAATAGAACTCGAATGTTCTCTTGCTCCTTTTTTGAATCTTGCAAGTACTAATCTCAAAATTGAAATTGATGTACCTTTTGCTTTCATATTTCAGGCTCTCCATCTTGTAGAAGCAGGCAAGATGTCAAGAGAACTGTTGATCCTGCTAAAGTTTATGCAGAGGATAAACTAGTAAGTATCATGCCATGTATTTACTGGCTCAAACTTCTATAGGTGATTTTCTATTAAATGTGGAGTAGGCAAGAGCATACTGAAGTTCATTGTAGCAGTACATTATCTGTGTTTTAATAAGAATATTGTTGCAGGGAGCTAGTAACTTGAGCTCATCAAGCAATAGATCGAATGCATCTCCACTGAATGTGGTATTAGCAAAGGAGAAGTCCAAGGAATTGGAGTCCAAGAAGAAGCCACCAAGTGTCGTTGCCAGATTAATGGGACTTGAAGATGATCTACCTGGTCAAGAGGCAACATTACAATCTGCTAAAAGAAACTTGAAGAAAAGACACTTAAATGGCAATTCAGCAGAAAGTAAGAGTCTCCACCAACATCAAGAGCGGTACAATTCCATTATGACAACACGGGACATACGCATTGGACACACAGAAACTGTTCAGTTTAAGGATGTCTATGAAGTCAGTGAAGAACCATTAAGAACATACCATCGTCAGGACCAAACTTTTCCTAGCGGAACATCTTCCAGGAGCAAGACGGACATAAGGATGGAAATTGTTCGTCAGAAGTTCATGGAAGCTAAGCGCCTTGCTACAAATGAGAAACTCCTCCATTCAAAGGAGTTTCAAGATGCTCTTGAGGTTCTCAGTTCAAATAGAGATTTGTTTCTTAAGTTTCTTGAGGAACCAAACTCTACTTTCTCAGAGCAGCTGGCTGGACTTCACAGAAGCCCATCACCACCTCAGACAAAGCGTATTACTGTGTTGAAACCAAATAAATCTGTTGACAATAAAGGCAGAAAGGAAATCCGAACACACAGATTAAATGAAGAAAATGAACACGTGATCCCTTGGAGTCACCGGAGATCTCATTCAGCAGAAGTTATTTTCTCCCAGCCAACTAGGATAGTGGTGCTGAAGCCTAGTCCTGGAAAGCCTAGTAGAACAATGGCCAGGCTAACACCCCAAGCAGCCACAGCTCAGCTGACTGAGCAGATAGATTTTATTGGAGGTTTAGAAGATGACAATTACCTACCAGATAGTCTACATCGGCGGGATGAGTCATTATTATCCTCTGTATACTCTAATGGGTATGGTGGAGATGAAAGCTCTTTCAGCAGATCAGAAGTTTACTATGTTGATGAAGAAGACGGTAACCTAAGTGTTTCCGAGATAGTTAGTCCAGTATCTCAGCATTCATGGGATCACATCAAAAGATGTAACAATCCTTACTCAGGTTCATCTTTTAGCAGAACATCACGGTCACCTGAGTCATCCGTGATCAGGGAAGCCAAAAAACGGCTTTCGGAAAGATGGGCATCGGTAGCATATAATGAGATCAACCAACAACAGATGCAACTACCCAGAAGCTCAAGCACTTTGGGAGAGATGCTCTCCCTTCGAGGAGCCAAGAAAGAAGTTGATCGGATGGGTTCTGTTTCAAGTAGGCAGCCATGTGATGCAGAAAATGAGCTGACCCTGCAAGCTACCTGTAAATCTATTTTTACAGAGAATGAAGATGGACAGAGCTCCCCAAAGAATCTAGCAAGATCAAAATCTGTTCCAGTGTCATCATCAATATTTGATAACATAGCACAAAATGACCCATCATCCAATTCTGAAGGCTGTAAAACACCAAACGTGGCTACAAGGTCAGATAAAGGAAAGCCATCATTCAAAGGGAGAGTTTCGAGTTTTTTCTTCCCTAAAAGTAAAAAGCAGTCAAAAGAGAAAATGACCCTATCTGTTGGTTCTGATGAGAAGGTTGAAGTCACTTGTTTTGGCAGCATGAAACCAGAGGCTGCTCAAAATATTTTCGCTGGTGAAAATGTGGCATTTCATGTGGACAAAGTTGATAGTTTGAAAACTCAAACAATCTGTTCTTCGAAAGTATGCACTTATCTCTTACTGTTCTTTCTGTTGTTGTGTTGATCGTTGCTGCAATAATTTTCTGTTACTATCAGTTTATGACCTCTTAATTATTTTTCCTTGATGATTTTCCTTGTCTCTACACTTCCATTGTCCTCAATAAACTGATGATGATTACTAAAAAAAACTGATGATGAGACATACTGCAGGATATTGTTTCCATCGAAGCACCTATTTCTTCTGTCTGTTCAAGCGGACATCTTGATGGATTGAGATCATGTGGAGGTCTGAATGGTAGCCGTGATGAGCCTAGTCCTACTTCAGTTCTTGATACGTCATTCGAAGATTGCAATGTTAATGAATCTGATTCGTCAAGAAGCACTACCTGTGACAATGAGAGTAAGTCTTACTTCCTCTTTGACTAGTGAGTTTGCTATTGTTTCCTTGTTTGTATACTAAATGTCTCTTCTATCATATCTTTAGGAATTGTCTTACGATCTGATGCAATTGAATCTGTCACACGCTCATTATCATGGGAGGATATGAACTCTCCTTCATCTTTACTTGGTATGACCAAGTTAACCCCTCCCTCCAGTGTGGGCAATGATGAACTCGAATGCGTTGCCTTTGTACAAAAGATTGTATCATCTGCTGGGTTAGGTGACCTGGAGTTGGGTATGGTCTTTTCTGGCTGGTACTTGCCTGATTGCCCTCTGGACCCTGCATTGTGTGACAAGTTATTGGACCGGAAGGAGGAGGCTGCCAAGTCGAGGGAGCGAAGGTCGAACCAAAAGCTTCTTTTTGATTATGCAAATATGACCTTAATTGAGATTGGCCAGGACACCTTACTACGCGCATATCCTTGGAGTCATGTGCGCTCAATGGCCAGGAGGGAGACACTATCTCTAGATTTGGTTGAAGAAGTACCACGCCATATGAGGGATTGGCTCCATGGATCAGGGAAGTTTCGAATGAAAGAGAATGAAGATGCTGGAACAATACTGGAAAGAATTATGGAACAGGAGGTGGAAGGAAGAGGCTGGGTGAAGTCCGTGAGATGGGAATTGGATGAGATCACAGAGCTGATTGCAGGGGAGGCGTTGGAGGAACTACTAGAAGAAACCGTGGATGATCTCACAATTTGTTCTCCACAGCAAGAGATGTCAATGACAATAGCAAATCTGTAGGAAGCAATTGCTTTGTGTATGAAACTGCTCCTAAAATTATTGGGCTGAAAAAACTCTTGAGCATCCTCATATCTTGTATGTATGTTCACATAGTTGCCTCTGCATATATGCCTGTAGCGCATCACTGCAGATTGTGGAACTCTAATCGGCTAAAATCTTCTAACCATGCTGAACCTGCCGGAAAAAACAAATTCAAACGCACCATATTAGTGGGTGATAAAACCTTTGGGCTTTGGTAGCATAGTTGATGCTTCAATGATAGCATCAGTGTTTTTCTATTCTTTCAGGAAAAGGTAACAGATTGCAAGTCCCATCAGCCATGTGGCTTTGACTTTAAAGTACTACAGGAGAAAACTACTCCATATATGTTTTACTAGCAGATAGTATAATACATTGTGCTGTCAGTTAGCACCATCGTGTTATCCTGAACTGTCAATCTGAACAGAAATAAGAATAATTTCAATCAACCATTTCTAACGTCTTATCTGGTTCCGTGTATTGAGTTTTGAATGTGGACTAAGAATAATGTAAAAGCACTTGTCTGGTTTGTACATTCTTCAGTTCTTGAGAAATTTTCAATTTCAGGTTACATCATGTGGTAGCAGCTTAGACGCTTAGTTTAAACCTGGGCGCATCGTTTATTCCTATGGCGATAGCCGATAGGCATGGATGCCCTTGCTGTCCTGTTACGCTACACTCCAAGAGTCATGCTACAGCAAAAGTCTGGGTGTTCACATCCTGAAATCAGCTGACATGTTTAGGTCCGTCCCCATTCCCGTGAATTTGGTGCGAATCCATGCAGACGGATGCTGCCAAAGGAGAAAGGCCTGTTTCTCGAGCTGTTAACCAGCCAAAGACTTCTGCATGCACCTGAGATCCATATCATGCTAAAATGATAGCCTGATATCTTGTTCTCTTCTCGTTATTTGTTTCCTGCCGTGTCTGTCGTTACATCTGGTGATAGGGATGTTGGAAATTTTGTTGGGTACGTAGTAATCTCAGAGGTCAGATCTCATCGGGACGTGCGTATGTTAGGTCTTTCATTGCTGAATGTTGATGGGCTACTTCTTGCAACTGAGACGCATGAACTTGGTAAGTTCCAGCGCTCTGAACTCCTACAGAAGAGAATCTTCGTGATGAACATGTCTGTTTCAGACTTGTAGGCTGTAGCTGATCGAAAGGGGGCAATTCCTTATTTGCCATTCAAAAAAAAGACTTTTATTTACCATTGATGTTTAAATAACATGTGGTAACTAGGAGTCTACAAAAGTGCAATGAAAGGAAGAAAATTATTCCATCAGTTTTTCTCCTTTTTTTTCTTGACTAGTGGAGGTGCGGCACGTGTTTAAAGAACAATTATATTTAAAAATATTACATGAATGTTTAAAGTTATCAAGTCAAAATATTTCACATTTCAATTTATTGAGGTAAAAAAGGATGTTAGGAATAAAAAAAAGTATTACCCGTCAAGCTTTTTAGGAATAAAAAAAGGAATATGGGATGCCAATCATAAATGTCGTCGTTCCATATGGAATCTACTTCCTCCATGGAACGATGAAATGTTTTTCCAACCTTTTATATCCGAGGAAGATAGTAAAATAAGAGGTGGTTATATGCAGCGCTTTCACGCACAGGTGAAGGATCAACTATCATTATAACTCTAGCCTTCTTGTCCTATAAAAAATGCAACGTGCCGCAAGAATAGAAAGGTATGATAACCTACAACAGTAGATGTTAATATATCCGCAAGCTCTTTGCAACAGAAGGCAGGCCCTTCACCTGGGAACCTCTTTGCATGGCAGAATTGACAGTTTTTTACTTTTTTTTCAGAACATGGTGTTTCTTTGGAAGATCCTTGTACACTGCATCATATGAATCCAAATATTTATACCCAATATCAGCATCCGCAGCATACTCGTACTGGAAATCTGCCGGTATATAGTGATATAAGGGATTGTTTATTATAATCAACAAATATGTATTAATATTAGTGAGTTCATTCATATTAGTAACTAACCCTGTTGATGAAATACGCGTGTTTCATCGTCCTCTATATTAGTAGGTCTATAATCCTCAGGGTTCAGCTCATCTAAATCATTTTCTATTAAATTATAACAAACAACAAATCACTTAATTATTCATTAATCATAAATTATCAAATTGTATTAGATAGGCCTGCTAAAAGCAATAATCATACCTTCAACTCCATGCATTGGATCATCTGGTTCCCATAGTCCCGAGTCAAACAGATCCTCTCGATCCACATTTTTTTGTTCAACTGAAATTGTAGGCTAAAACTATAGTTCTTGACAAAATAATATATCCAGCCTATAAGCAAAAACTGGTAGGACCATGTTCTACCTGCCAAACAATTGTTCTCCTCACATCCTCTTTCATTAGTTCTGATTATCTTTTCACTTCTCGTACTTTTGTATTTTTCTCTTTTTTTGGCATTCCTTTCAGTCTTTTTCTCAATGGACATTGTTGCAAACCTAATTCGCTCCCTCTCTCTTTTATCCTGCTTTCTTGCACTACCAGGCGAGACTGTGGCAGCATTATCTGTCACAACAAAAAAAAAAGATAACATGGAATGCAAGAAATAACATGGGATGCAAGAAATAATAACCACTTCATTATACCTGTTTTCACGGTGCTTGTGTTGGTCACAGCAAGATTTCTACCGGTGCAAAAGGTTCGTGTATATGAATCATTGCGACGAAACCAATCTAATGAATCATTTGCCCCAGTAGCTTGATAGGATATCTGTGCACTGGCACAACCCAAGTTGAAATGTATACATATTATAAATTAACTGTAATCATTGGACAAACCAGTGTCATACTGATTCATGGGCATGTGTGATTGTTCTGTTGCACCAGAACCGGCAGTTCCATTCAAAACAGTTACATCCACACATGCAACAAAGCCTAATGGGGGGGTGTCTGATAGTCCTATGACCATGCCATAGCATCTTAAAATTATCTAAATTGGATATATAGTGGGTTGCAACATTCAAACATGGGGTAACATCGAAAGCACATTGAAATCTATACATATATATCAGTTAACCGTAATCATTAAACAAACCAGTTTCATGTTGATTCATGGGCACGTGTACCTACTCACTTCCACCAACACCAGCAGTTCCATTGAAAACTGCAATTCCATCCATATGCAGCAGTACCGAAAGTGGGGTGCCTGATAGTCCTATAACATGCCATAGACTGAGGTGTATCCATCAAACATGGAATTCCATCATCAGCATGTAATAATGCCGACTGGGGTGTATCCGTCAATGCTGGCATTAATAACTTCCACAATTTATCTATCACACAATATTTTTTGTGGCATATAACTTTCCTAAATTATGTAGCAACATGTAACGAACCTACAGATTGCTTCTCTGTCTTCCTTCGATGATAGTTTTCCCTTTTCTTTGCATTAAGTTCTGCCTTCTTATCTGGCGGTATATTTGCATAACGATCTCTAGCTTTTTGATGCCTAACGTTTCTTAGATCATCATCTAGGAAACAGACGTGCACACATATCTATTTGATAATATGTAGGGTAAAGAATTTATTTTCTAGATACTGGAATTGAATCAACTAATGTTGTGGCACTCACCGTCTCCAAGAACTCTTGTCCTTTTTTTTTAGGAGCAACATCTTGATTCAGCGTGTTGGTTACATCCCCAAGCGGAATACGCTGGTCCTTGTAGTCGTGGCGCGCCATCGACATAGACCGTGGTCGTTGGCGTGGTCGCCTCGTCCGGGAGCGTCGTCGGCGACTCGGCGTAGAGCATGGTCGTCTGGCGTTTGGCCTGCTCGCGACGTCTAGGGCACCCTTTCTCAACGACTGCCAATCAAACGTGTCGCGCATCTACAGCACCCTTCCCTGCGGCGCCCAACCAAACATGCAGGCTTCTTGCAAATTCAAACGGTGATCAGAACATGCAAAAGAAACATAAAAACAAAATTCAGGAGTATGGTTTACCTTCCAAACAGCGGCCGTCGGGATCGATGGCCATCAGGACTCAGGAGCCACGTCCGTCGGGATCGATGGCCGTTGGCCGTGGCCGTCGGAGCAACGGCCCTCGGGATAGCCGTCAGACACGGTGAACGTCGGAGCAGCGGCCCTCGAGATAGCCGTCAACATGCGCGGCGAGCGCGCAGGGCGAGGATCAGGGGCGACGGCAGAGCAGCGGTCGAGTGCCGTCTGTAGCCGTGAACGTCGGCGCGCGCGGACGATGGCCGTCCGGAGCAGGGGCCAACGTGGGCGGCGAGCGCGCACGGCGAGGATCTGGGGCGACGGCGGGCCAGGCACCGCGTGTCACAAGCTAGAACGAAAGAAGGCAATCCCTGATTTGTTGGGCCTGTCACACGCCAGAACCAAAGAAGGCAATCGCAAAGCCCCTGTCAGGCGAGATTCACGCGTCTACACGGAGGGCGGGTAGAGAACACCTGGGTGTCGAAAAACTTTTTTTTTCGGCCGATTGAACTCAAGCGACGATGATTTTCGGTCTGCCAGGTCCCCTGTCAATCATCCAGGCCTTACATGTGGGCCATCTAGAGTGCTTTGTGAGAGAGTGAGTAGGTTTTATTTTGGTGGAAAATGTATTTGAAAGTTTCAACTTTTATAATAGTATAGATGCGTTTGAGGTGCCGACGGATGAGACAGAAACAATAGGAATAGTACTGTTGGGCTGGGCCCACTGCCGGGACCTCAGAAACAGTAAGCTAGCTGTGGGCTGGTAGATTTTGGCCCACAGGGCCACAGGGGCAATGATCAGCCCAGCGAGCAGTGTCTCATCATTTGGACGTGAATCCTATCCATGTTTTGGAAAAAAATTTCTTGCTTACCGCCGCGCACATATCGGTGGTGCTCTTTAGTAAGTACAGTGCTACATATCAATAGTCTCATAAGTTATCTTATGCAGTTCCACGTTTATAATTTTCAATGATGTGGAGGAAAGAGGGAAGAAAAGAGAACAAAATAGTTGTTTCGCAAAACAACCGTTTCATAAGCTAAAATTAAGGACTGTGAGATCGTTTCTCACAATTGTATGAGTAGATTTTGTCATGATACTCATAATATTTTTTTTCATTACATAAATTAAGACATATAGTACTATTACGAAGCAACTAAAAAGACAATTTATTGTAGAAGTTGTTCATTAAATTATCTTAAGATGATGTATCATTGCTTTAGACTGTCTATTAGGCGATGCGCAGGTACACTACACATGTATGCAACACATCATTTGCGGCAGCACCCGCGACTCCGACCACAGGAGGAATAAGGGGAGGGCGGGGAAGTACAGATTTTCTCGGCGCCGCTGTGGACGTGTTCGACGACAACCACGACAGAAGCATCTTGAATGGTGAGTATATCTTATCTTATACTATAAAGGATAAAAAAATTGAGAATATTTTTTACCTACATTAACCCACACATCCCTCTCACAAAATACCTCTTTAAGGCCCACATGGAAGGACTAGGTGCTTGACAGAATCAGAGTGGACCGAAAAAACAGCATCAGGGAAAATGATTCCACCCAAAATGAAACTTTTTTGTCACCGTGCTCATGTTTACCCGCCGGCATGTACCCACCGCCCCCGCGCAGCGCTTGATTTCAGCAATCTCCCCTTCTCGTGGTTTCCTTCCAAAAATAGAGCTTGATTCAGCGAGCTCCCCTTCCCATGGTTTCCTTCCAAAAACACCGCACTCCTCCCGTGGTTTACTTCCAAAAACAGCGCTTGCTTTCAACGAGCTCCCCTTCCCGTGATTTCCTTCCAAAAACATCGCACCCCTCTCGTGGTTTTATTCCAAAAAAAACACGGCTTGATTTCAACGAGTTCCCCTTCCCGTGGTTTTCTTCTAAAAACATCGCACACGGGAGGTTTCCTTCCAAAAACATCGCTTGATTTCAATGAGCTCCCTTCTCGTGGTTTCCTTCCAAAAACATCGCACTCCTCCCGTGGTTTCCTTCCAAAAAAAACAGCGCTTGATTTTAGCGAGCTTCCCTTCTCATGGTTTCCTTCCAAAAACATCGCACCCCTCCCGTGATTTCCTTCCTAAAATAGTCGCGCCTCCTCTTCCCATGGTTTACTTCCAAAAACATCACGCCCCTCCCGTACGTCGCCGTCCCTCCCCGTGTCCGGCTCCCGTCCGCTCCTCCGCTCCGTCCCAGCGTGCCGCCTCTCCCCATCCCCGGCTGCTGTCCACGCCACCACTGCTCCTCCTCCTCCTCATTATTATTATTATTATTATTATTATTATTATTATTATTATTATTATTATTATTATTATCAAGCACATATTATAATTTTTTAGAGCCTTAAATGAATCTGTTGATTTCTGATATGTATAATGCACTGCAAGCTTAGGTCTGGTACACTGTAGTCTAGCAAATTTGCCTGACTCATATTCTTTTAAAAGTTCAAAAGGGTTTATCTTACTCGATAGGGAAATAATTACCCAGACTATTCTGATATGATTTAAATGCATTTTAGTGTCCCGTACATTGGCCGGTCATTCTCCTTTCAGTGACATCACAAACACATACGACAGTCAGAAGCAATGCAATGTTTAGGGTCTAATATCCTAGATAACAAATATATGTTACTCCATCAACAGTTTTGGCTTTCTATTACAGATGTCAGAGTTGGCATATGTACAGACCCTACTTTGCGTGATGGCATCAAATGTGCGGCGATCGAGCTGAAGCGATAAAGAAGGTCCATGAAGTACCATGTGTTGGGTGTTGATGCTATAAATCCACATTGAATATGTGTACGAACACATAAGATGCTGCGAGAATCTTCAAGAAATCAAAACTGAAGAAACTTTTTAAAAGAACCTAGATTAGATTAGATTTAGAATAGGAGTTGATTGTTACATTTTTAATAAAAAAATAATTTAGTTGTTTTAACAGAATTTAATTGTTTTAGTAGACTTTGCTTTGTTATATCAATTTTGAATCTCATATTATTTTTAAGCACGTACTTGTGGTACTGCATCTCTACTAGTATGTACAAAAAGCCCGAAGTCTGACAGCCCGACAGCTCGACACGAGGCACGATTTTTTGGCTCGGCCCAAGCACGGCATGGCCCAATGTTCATCGTGCTTGGGCCGGCCCAGCCCGGTACTTCGTGCCGGGCTTGGGTCGCAACCATGGCACGACGGGCGGCACAGCCCGACCCGAATTTTAGAGTATGGCCCTAAATAGCCCGTTACATCTACCCATCACTTCGGCCCATACAAGAATAATCCCGGCCAGCTTGGCTCCTCTCCCCACGGTCACACAAGACCCCAAACCTTATCCGTTGGTCACGAATTAGAGAGATAGACAGGGCCGGCTTAAGGGGGAGGGCAGGCAGGGGGCTCAAAATCTAGTATGTAGTAGGTAGCAAGGTATATGTAGAAAGGTTTCATGGTGTTTCATAAATAGGGTGCTACATACGCAATTTGGATGACATGACAATGATTTAAAGAAGAGAGAAATGGAAGCAGTTTTATATGGACGGAACCCCACATACACTGTTTCCAAGTAATTATGTGTCTTACAATTAAATGCAGTAAGCACATAGGAAATACCAAAATTGAAATCTTGCATGTAGGGGTTGTTTCATCTATGGTTTTATGGTATTTTAGATGATGTGGCAATACTGGAAATAGTGAGATGAAACCGCCCGCTGGGAATAGGCTACTTGGCCCAACTCGGAGTATACAGGCATGCAACCAGACACGCAGGTCTTCCAGACTTCTGCTCTTCCACGCCACGATCGCAAATCGGGATTTGGCATTTTGTTTTCATCTGCTTTCGTCTGGGCCCGGCGCCGGGTGTTCTCCTTCTCAAGATGACTGGACACCGATAGCAGATACTAGAGTCTGAGTGTCCGAGGCACTCACGCACACGCGCGCAGCCCGCGGCGGCGTGGCCGTGCGAGTATCTGTTGCCAGGCGCTAGCACTAGTGCTCTAGCAGGTTGCAGGTAATGAGCTGTAAGTTTAATTTTCTAATTGTTAGGGTTCTCAACTTTTTTTTTTAATTGCTAGGCACATACACATTCCAAATAAATTACTACAGTTTGTAATATTGACATTATTCTTCTTGAATCACATATATTATTAGAATTTCTATCTTCATTTAAATTATCATCTCAAATGAAAAATATTTGTCCTAAAGGCCCATAACGTCTGGCTCGTCCTGGGACCCTTGAAAATCATGAGCCGGCCCTGGAGACAGACCGCTCACGAATCACACGTGCACGGCGTCCTCCGCCTCCCTCACCCTTCCGAGCCCCGGCAGCTCGCGGGAGGTGGAGAAGGTGCTCCGGCCATAGTGACGTGCGGGCCGCAATGGCAAGCAGGAGGACACGGTGGTCGGCAGAGGCAAGCAAGAGGCCACGGCAGCGCGCGGGCTGCGGCGGAGAGCAGGAGGCCGCGGCAGCACGAGAGGCCGCGGTGGCACGAGGGAGACCGCGGCGGCCGGCGGGAAGAGAGAGAGGTCGCGGCATCCGCGACGCGAGGGAGGCCGCGGCGGCCGGGCGCGCGAGGGCCGGGGCGGTCGGTGGTCAGCGTCGGCAGCGCGGTTGCCAGTGCGCGCGAGGGCTGCAGCAGCACGCTGGAGGCCGCGGCGACGGCAGGCGCAGCGGGAGGTGCGAGCAAATAGGGCAGCAGGCGCGAGGGTGCCGGCATGCGCGAGACCAGCAGGTGCGGCGGCCTCCCTCTGACTGCAGCGCACAGGTTCGGCTGGCACGGGCACGACAAAATCCCGTGTCGGACCGGACTGGCATGGCTCGAAACAGACCCGTGGCTTGTGCTTGGACTGAGGGTGTGGCACGACGGGCATTCCAGCCCGGCCCGTTAGCCTATTCATGCCGGGCCTAGCCCGATCCATTCATGCCCGAGCTCGGTCCAGGTTGGGCTAGGTCGGTCCGGCGGCCCGAATGGCCATCAATACGGTAAGGTGGCTGAGGAGGGGAAGGATCCATCGGCAGCCGGCCCGCTGACGACAGAGACGTAGAAGAAGACAAGCCCGAGTGCGGCGGAGAGGCAGCCCACCACTGCCTTGCCGCTCGCGGCTCGCTTGGCCACCGCGGTGCTTGCCGCCGGCTTGTAGGTAGGGCTGGGCATTCAGGTAACCCGATAATTTTGGGTCGGGTTTTTCGGGTTTTAAAAAGTTTGGGTTTTAAAAAATATAACCCGATGAGCCTCCAAAATAAGTAGAACCCGAATAGTCGGGTATCGGGCTCGGGTTTACCGTACAGCCCGATTTCAATTGCAGGAGATAAAATCATGACACAGATGCAGAGAAAATTGGCTACATTAGGCACAAATCAGAACAAATCTTGCACAAATCGATAGATCAAATACACATGAGCTGAAATAGCAACAGATCGCATCTGACTTGGAGCCTTGGAGGAGCTCCAGGCCTCTAGCAGCTGCGCCGCTCGTCGGAGAGAGGAGCTGTGGAGAGCCGGCGACGAGCTCGAGAGGGGTTGCCACCTCGCCGGGTTGGGCCGCTGCCGCGCACACGCTTGCCTACTTCATGTGCTGGAGCCTGAGGTCGGAGGTCGTCGACGCGAGGTCGCAAAGCCGCAAAGGTAGAGGTGGAGGGAGCGGAGGGCGGAGGCGCCGACTGGATGAATGAGCCGAGCGGAGGGAGTGGACGGCGGAGGTGGAGGGGAGAGACGGCGTTCGCCGTTCGGGCAGGGCTCGGGAGTCGGAGGCTGCCAGGCTGGGCCGCTGGGGGCTGCTGCCGCCGGACTGGGGTGGGTGCGTGCGTGGGGGGTGGCCAGGGGTACGGGGGTGCTAGGGTGTGGGTGAGACTCGAGCAGGCCGGCAGGGCAATTTTACTCGATCCCGGTGGGCCTTGCCGGCTTGTTGGGCTGGGCTGACACTAAAAATATTTGGACTTGGAAGTTGTTCGGGTTTTTTGAGTAGTTCGGGTATCGTAACTTGAAACCCGAATTACCTGTAATAATTTCGGGCACCGTGGGTTGAAACCCGAATTAACGTTCGGGTTTTTCGGGCTTAGATTTTTCAAGTTCGGGTTTGAGTTTTTCGGGCTCGGGCTTCGGGTAATTTGCCCACCCATACTTGTAGGCTTCTTGTAGCTGGCAAGGGAGGGAGGATGAGGAGGAGAACGGGAGTGGTGACCCAGCAGGTACAGTACGGAGCCGCCGCTGCCGCCAGGTCGGTCCAGTACCGAAAGCCACACCCTGGCACTGCATGGTACGCGAGTGATCGATCAGTGAGCAGCTCAACCGTTCTCGGCGAAGAAAAAAAAAGAGATTGGCGTCAAGGCCGGAACGGACGAGACGAGCAGCGCGCCGCCCTCGCGGTCATCCGTGGGTCCACAACAGCAAAAATTATATTTACCGTCTGATCTTTAATTTGCCATGCTGGCTACCTTCACAAACCCACTCCCCTGAGCAATAGAGGCGGTCCATGTGTCAGCCATCATTGCCAGTCAAAAATATCTGCAATTCCAAACCATCTGGAACGCTTCAATTCTAGCCTTCAAATGGTGAATATTGATCCATACGCTCTCTGTTCTGAAATTTTAAGGTATTAGAAAGTTTAAAATTTGTACCCAAATATATAAGGCATTTTAAGATTGACTGGGTCCAATTTATCTCTCCCCAATTAATTCTGGTGGGCTAGGAAGTAATAAAAGAAATGGAGATCTCCTAGATTTTGGTGCCGCAACCAATAGCCAATCCATAATCTTGCAATTAGTTAATCAAACGAAGAAGTAATGATGGAAATATGTGTATTTTTTTTTCCATCTCTTTATTATGTTGAACAAAAGCTATAACAGTCTACATAACAGGGCGGAGGGAGTATGTACTTGCATAAACTTTTATTTATAGCATAGAAGCATCTGAGTTCTACTACAAACTAATGTTCAAACGAATATGGGAACAAATTTCAGGTCAACAAAAAATAAATATTAAAAATACTTGAAAGAAAGTATGGAGCCTATGATCCGAGCGAGAGGTCTCACCTTTTCGGATTGCTGATGGTAGTGGCAAGCTCTGGATTAAGCTTTAGGATGAACTTAAAAGGAATTTCCATAATGAAACCATTTGAGTCCATGTAGTGCATCATAGAGTGGTAGTAAGGAGAATCGTTGTTGCCTTTAACAAATCTGAAACATGAAAAAACAATGAGACTTGCATTGTATTGGCAAGTCCAAATTAGGGAGGTTGTTCAACCAGATTCAGTTAATCAAATTTAGGGGGATACAATTTCAGATCCAACAAACTCATTGGCAATTACTATGATCCAAAATCACAAAAAAAACACCAGATTTCTAAATTTTTATTGAATTAATATATATGCAAATCTAGTATTTATTGGACTCAAGATTAGGGATAACATATTTAAGAAGTCAAGGAATGTTGTGGGAGCTTGATTTCAGGATCATCCCGCAGCTCGCCAAGGCCTTCGGTAGTAGAAGGCTCGCTGCACATAACTGAGCAGCTGCCTTGCAGTGCTCAGATAGAGGATCATCAGCTAGCTTGAGCTGAGCAGACCAAGGGCCGCTAGGGTTGTGGTTGGCAGATTGCGGCAACGCGAGGCTTGAAGCGAATCTTGGCTCTACTCCTGTTGGACAAGCTGTCCACTGAGCTAGCAGAAGCCGTACTACTCTTTAACCAGAATGGGAACAATTGGCCTCAAAGCTATTCGTTGAGCTACCGGAAGCAGTCCTACTCTTGGAACCATAATGGGAACGATTGACCTCTTTGCAAAGGTGATAGCCTGAAGGCGTGTCCACCTCCCAGTCCTTCTTAGGTAGGCACACAATCATGGTTGTTGGGGACGCCACCTTCGCTGCACAGCGAAGGCCATCGGCGAAAGCGTTCGGCGGCGAGCGAGGAGGACAAATTGCGAAGTAAGCCGAGCGAAGGCCGGAGTTGCTCGAAGCCGCCCGAAGAGAAGCGAAGAGGCAGCAAGCGAGGCGAAGGGACGGCGCACGGGCCGAAGAGACAAACGGCGAGGCGATTCCGGCGGCTCCTTCGCCGAAGCAACGAAGACCCTCGGTTGCGAAGAGGCACGAAGCAAGGCGGCCCCATTGTCGGAACTCTGTACGGAGTATACAGCTGTAATTCCACTAAGTTGTGCCGAGTGTTGTATTATTACGTTTTTGCCCAGGGAATATTCCGAGATGCTGGCGGTTGGGGGGCAGTAAAGGAATTTTGTCCAGGGGTAGTTGAGTTTCTGGGCTATAAATACCCCCTGTAACTGTAGAATTCATTATGAAACTGAGAGCAAATGCTGTCGCTTTGATTTTTGTGCTTCTATTACGACCTTTGCTATTTCTTTAAGGACTTCACCTTCTGTTACCCGAGCTGTTGTGACCTCTTCGCCCCGAAGAGTGTCTTACACCAACAATGGTACCCATCTAGTCCTCCATCGTGGAAGGAACATGCCCAGCCGCATGTGTGCGAATCGACTTCCCTGCTAAAGGATGGATCGATGTCCTTAGAGATGGGAGCATCAACGCCGCTATCGATAGGCGCATCGATGCTTGTGGCAACGTCGGTGCCGCTAAAACAACTATCAAATCACCTCTAAAATTCATGAAAACTTTTTATAAGGATACAACAAATAAATGGAGATGAACTTATTTTATGTAAAATACATAGTTATATTTAAAAACTTAAAACTAAAATTCACTTAAGTAGGCTACTTTTGAAAATCATATGCATTTTAAGGTACAAAAATACTAACCAACAATTACGCAGAAATATCTAGTATTCCTATAGGGGGCAAAATAATTCATAAAAATACTTTATATCATAGGTTACAAAGAACATCTGAACCTCTTTAACAAAAGTTAATACAAAAAATGATTCAAGATTATCAAAGTAAATTATGATTGAAAATACTTTTACAAATTATTTCATACCATAATAGGATTATTATATATATATTCATATTTTTATGAAAGTAATGTTGTGCCCTAAAAGTTTAGGTAATCTTCAATTGTAGCCTATTTTGGTGAATTTTAATTTTAAGATGTTAAATGATGTATATGTGTTTTTGTAAAAAATGGACTCACAACTATTATTTATATTATAAAAATATCATGACTTTCGGAGGTAATTTGATAGTTGTTTTAGTAAGAAAAGAGAGAAGAAAGCCCATAAGTTACGCTTCATATTAGATAACTGACGGTATTGGACAGAAGTGTCAAATATGGAATAAAAGTTCAACTCGGTATCAAATAGGGAAGTTGAAAATTTTCAATGTTAAATAAGGAAGCATCAACTTTATCAGTATCAAATGGGGATTTTTTTTAAACTATACTCGCTATTATGAACAATTACTTCATGTGGTTGTAAACTTGGATACCAATTGGTATCACTTCAGTTCAAAGAGAAAACATGCATATCGTAAGAAATATATCGTCCCATTTAGGTCCATGTATACCCTTCCAACGAAAAATCGTGTATATGTTACCTAAACACTATGCTTGACTAACAATTAGTACAAAAACACTGAATCTCTTCACCATCGCTTGTTGGACACTCCACCGACAGGCCCGTTGTATCATCATCTGTAGACCACAACCGGCGGCAGCCTGAAGCCGGAGTCCCGGAGGAAGGGTATCGCCTCCGGCCGGGCCTCGAGTTCCCGGTAGAACTCGTACTCGGCCTCGTAGTCGTGCAGCTCCAGCTCGCCCCGCTGCAGCGTGTGGTAGTGGTGCCGCGCGCCGGGGTCCTTGCCGAACCCGAACACGGACACGCGCCCGCACACCCCCGTGGCGGCCACCACCGCCTGCATCCCCGACGAGTAGTGGAACATGCTCTCCTCGTGCCGCGTACCCCACTCCGCCGCCGGCCGCCCCGTCTCCCGCACGAACCGGCGCAGCGAGTAGTACTTGACCAGCCGCGCGCACAGCGCGTCGAGCCGCGGGTCCGTCACGATCACCGGCGCCGCCGCCGCCGCTCCGGCCGGGGCGCTGCACACCGCGTGCTCCACGAAGTGCGCGGCGCTGCACATGTACGTGAGGATGGGTACGCGGTCGCCGTAGGCGCGGCAGCGCCGGCAGCCGCCGCGCGCCGCGCACCGGCTCAGCACGTTGCTGTTGAGGAACGCGAGGCCGGTCCGGGCGCCCACGTGGCGCGCGAGCCAGCTGCCCTCCTCCCCCGCGGGCGCGTTGTTGAGCCGGACCACCAGGTCGTGGCCGTCGATGAGCGCGCCGTGCTCCCGCGCCAGCAGGACGCCGCTGTTGCCCACCACGGCGCACGACGCGTACGGCCGGCGGCCCTCCTCGTCCCGCTCCCGCCCCGCCCCGGCGTACCGGTCGATGGGCCCCTTGATGAGGTCCACGAGCTCCGCCATCACGCCCGGGTCGAACCGCTGCCCGCCGAGCCAGCCGCACAGGGCGCGCACCGCGGCGTCACGGTGCTCCGGGGGCGCCCGCGTCAGGTTCCCCTCGAGCAGCGCCTCGGCGTCCCGCAGCACCGCCGCCGCCGCCGGGTCTACGGCCGCTAGCTCCGCGAGCGTGGCGTCGACGGCCGGCGCGTCGGCGCCGCGGCTAGGAGCCTGGGAGTGGCGCAGGGAGCACCGGAACGTGAGCAGCAAGAACAGCGCGACGAGGAGCGGGAGCGCGACCGACGGGTGGCTCCATTGCCTCTTCATCCCGGAACCTTCCAGATCGAGCTGAAAGCAGCCGGTCAGCGCGCGACGGTGCCCTGATATGAAACCTTTAGCATCGAGGAGTGTCTACGACGCCATTTTTATACGACACGTGAATCCGTTTCGAATCAAGTCTGCTCGGCCGGCACGATCCACCAGTGAAGCCGATGGTCGCTTTCATGTGGCGCCCAGTTTGCAAGGTTGGAAGACGGCGTTCCAACCCTGGGCCCGCCCGCCAGCTCCTGCTCCCAGCTTTGCGTCTCCTCCCAGCTCAACGCAGATGCCAGCCGCCGGCCGGTCCGTGGATGGCTTGGCGTGGACGCGACGGACGGCTGGGATCGTCGGCGACGAACCAAACGCAGTGTTGCGTAGTGGTGGTAATGGCTGCGTAAACTAATCGACCTAGCTCCTTGCAAGTTGCGGCAGGTTGATGTGGGCGCAGGCGATGCGGTGACAGGAGGGTTAGCGAAGGTTCCAAACGCGGCCTCCCCCGGGCGGCCGTGTTTTCTTGGCCGTGATCAACTAGTGCGGGGGGACGGGTCCGCATCACCAGCGAGGTGGAAGGGTGATGGGAATCCCGAATCCTGCAACCTCGTCGTCGCCGGCACGTCGGGTGGAAAGATACCGGCGGTCTAAGATGGGCTGCGGACCGGGACGTTCCCCTTCTTGCGTCCGGAACTGATTTTTATCCGTCTTTTCAGTCACTTTTTTTCTGGTGAGAATTTCACAGTGGCATGTTGGAAATTATAGAATCTTTGAATCCTAGCTAGAGAGCTTGCTGTTACTGTTTTCTTTTATTTATACCTCTTGGTATACATACGCCGGTATCTCCCTAGGACTATAAGATAAGATGTACACGTACTATACAAAGTCAGTAAAGTAACCCATGCTAGATTTGAAGGTACAGCAGTACTTACCCTACAACTCTAACTGAAAAGATCTAAAACACTGTTATGATTGCTATACATTTATAATGCATATGTTTAATATACTTGTATGTTCTATACTACGAAGTGTAAAAACTCGCTAGGGACAAAACATATCGCAGATGATTTTTTTTCATATGTTTTTCTAAGTTTTATTTATAGGTTGATGCGATGCCTTGACTGAAATTAATTTGCTATAGAAATGTAAAACCTCTGCTTGAAATAGACTTATTTTTATATCTAGTTGCGCTCTAGTTAATCTAGACTAGAGAACTGATCATATATATCTTACTTTTTCAGATATAAAAATATATAAAATCCAGCAACAATCCGCTAGCGTATGCATAGCATTACTCCTTCAAAATATACGCCAATATTGGAACTTCAAACCCCCCCTAGTTGGGATGCTCGTTTACTGTAAAGAACATTAAGTAGGTACTAATTAAGAGGTGCAAAGGATAAATTTTGTGGCTGAAAGCACCATTTCTGGATGATATGGATTTGGATGGACAGATGGTGACCTGTGGGCTGTAGCCCGTGAAGGCGCCAAACTTGTGGTGCTGCTCTGCCAATCATGTTGGCCAATCTCCCTCATAAAACAATTATTACGAACTGAATACGGTGGCTGGCGCATATAGGGTGGACTCGAGTTAGGAGGTTTCCCGTGTTGTAGCCTGCCTAAGAAGAAGATGATGGCCCTTTCAAAAGAAGAAGATGATGATGACGACAACTTGATGAGGAGAAAAAAAAAAACCAGCCTCCGCCCCTGCCGCGTCACGGACGTGACCATGTGCAGCCGTCTCTGTCTGCTTTTTATCGACAAAGAGAGAATTTTCGATAGGAACGAGGCATCCAGCATTGACAAAGTAAAAAAATTGCACAGAGTATTGGACGGGTGTGAATCCAGGATATATACTGTGGTATGGTGTCAAAAAGAAATAAAATTTTCACAATCAGTGTGGCGTCGCGGAAACCAATTTGCGACAAGTGAAAAGTTTCACTGTCACTAAGGGATTCATTAGTGACTCTTAATTGTATCTCCAACTCATTCAAAATCATATCTTCTTTTAGAAAACTAGTATCAAATTTTAAATTAAAAAGGGCTGGAGGTGCACTAAAGATCAATTTGCACCCCTAGCTGTCACCGTTGGCGGCTGAGGACGACCATATCGGCAGTAGCAGAAACAAATACACAGCTCCAAGAGATGTGATACCAAGAGCGAGGTACCTTTGATTATAATATAAGAAGTATTAGAAATGATTCTTTGATTGTTAAATTTTGTTACCTTCAGATAGACATCTTTAGCAATGGCCGCGTACAGTGGGCAAGACCAACTTCACCAGCTGTGCCTTCTCTTTCTCCTGATAAACATGGTAGCTGTAGCAAATAAACACAGTGTAAGAGCATCTCTAAGAGTTTTTCTGAATTTCACTATCTAAATTATCATTTGGAGAGTCATGTACATAAAAAATCACTCTTTATACATTTTCATTCTCCAACAACTTTTCCATATCTTGTATACACTCTAGAGAGCTATTTTCGCTATCTATCTTTGGCTAGCGAGAAATCCGGAATAGATGATGGCTATATTCGGATAACCACTTAGAGAAGTTCTTAGAGGCTATTTTTTTTTATCAAAATCTCTATTTCTAACAATTAGGATGGATATAGAGAGTCTTTTGGAGTTGCTATAAGAATGGTCGCAGCAGTCACCAACCCAATAGTTAAAATTCCCATCTCATGTTTTGATATTTCCAACTCTTCGGCAAGGAGCCGAAGGTAAAGAGTTCCTTCGCCGGTACTTCTATTTTACTTTTGTGCAACATTGAGCAATTCAGAGTTCCCCAAACATTGCATCTATAATTTTTTTTTAGAAACAGGAGGGGTGGTGCCCCTGCTGGTTATATATTAAAGTAAACAAAAGTTTATACAGCAAGGAGCTATTAGGATACATAAAAGGAAACGAAAAAGATCAGAAAAATTACACAAGACCTTCTAGCCATGAAGACATATGTTCTTTTATACTAACTTTGCCCTTAGAATAACTAGGGTGAACTCCTTGATGAAATGGCTTCGACAATTATGATGATTCGGCTGAATTCCTTTGAAAATACAATCATTTCGTTGCATCCATATACTCCAACTCAACAAAATGATTACTTCCATGAAAAGTGGAACATTTAGTTGAGTTCTCAAATATTTCAGCGTGGGGAAGGGGTCAGTGTGCCCCACATTAAGTCCGATGGTGGACCAGCAACTTTGTGCAAATGGGCAGTGGAGAAAAAGATGAACATCTATCATTGTAGGAATATATACATAGCAAGAACAGTTAACAATTACTAAGGCAAGCTTGTGCGCATTCATCAGCACTGCCAGTGTCAATATGTTTAGCATTATCACTTTATCAGGCAACCGAACATCAGCCAACAGCCCAGGGGCGGGCCTATCTTAATTCAAGGGTATTCAGTTGAATACCCTTTATTTTGAGCAATTTTTTATATATAGATAGTATATACCTTTCTAGGTATTCAAAATATGAAAAAGATACGTAACAGATTGTCAACCTCCTTTCTTCCGGCCCTAAAATAGTACTGTCTCCATCTCCCTCCTCTCTTACACGACTGCCCAGAATGGCCCAATTTTACACCAGGTCCACCAAGAGCCCAGCTGCTCCCCATGTGGCCATGCCCCTGCCCCCAGCTCCCATCGTTGAATACACGGCGGCGGCGGGCATTACCGAGCAGTGAATGGCAGCCAGCGGTGGCCAAGTCCGCCTCCGCGGCGGCCGGCGGCAGCCGCGCGTGCACACGTTGGGCCTGCAGGTGCGCCACGCCTCCACGTTGGTCGGCGGCGGCTGAGTCCGCACCTCTGCGGCAGCCGCGCATCCATGCAGGGGTGCCGCGCCTCCACAATGTCCGGTGGAGGCTGAGCGCGCCAGCACGTGTGCGTGCAGCGTGCAGGGTGAGGGCCTGCAGGGGCGCTGCGCCTCTGCGGCGGTGAGCAGCAGCTCATCGACAAGCGCACAACGACAGGGCATCAGCCAGTGGTTTGCTCTTCTTCCTTCTATTTCTAAGAGCATCTCCAGTAGTCTTTCAATCCTCAATCCAACTACCATATTAGTAGACTAGATAAGAAAATAGTTCTCCAGCAGTCTCCCAAAATCTTTCTCTTCTTCCAATAATTATTGGAACAACTCAATAATTCACCCCAACTCTCCCTAAATAAAGAGAGAGTTGTGACTCTCCCAATAAAATAGTTGGATTGGGAGAAAGTTATTGGGAGACTGCAAAAACAAGTCCCTCAATAATCTTAAAACTTGTATAGGGACATCTCCCGATACCAGTTATCGGGAAAGGATTATTGGGGGATTGCTGGAGAGATGCTCTAAGTTTGTGGTTGTTCAAAAATTTAGTTATGCTTCTTAACCTAACTTGTATGCCAGTTGCATAAGCTATGCTATAATCAATTTGACATGCTAAAAACTAGAATTTAGGTTACCAATGAGGGCAGCATTCCTCTCGCGTCCGTCCTCATCTCCCCAACAGTGCTGTGCGGGCGACAAAGGCGAAGCGCGAGGCGGAGCTTCTTCCGGCGCGGTTCCGCCGTCCCTCCTCCTCTCCGGTGGCTTACGCTGTCGGAGAGGAAGGGGGACGGGGGAATCGACGTGCGGACTAGTATAGGATAGCTAGTTTCTAGTCCTAGGGTTCGCTCGTCGCCGGCGATGGTGGCGGAGCTAGGGTTTCCCGACGGCGTTTGGATAAGGGAGCTGGCGTCGCTTCTGTGGAATAAGGTACTCCAGACTTCTCTCTCCTTCGTCGGTGTGTGCTCTGGTGCTGGCGTCGGGTCTGGGAGTTTGCCTTGTACAGGAGTTCACCGCTGGCCGTTGTCGGTGGTGGTTTTGGTTCTTCTGTCTTTGTCTTTGTTGGGTTTGCTTTTGGGCACTTCTGTGTTGCTGGTGCGGCGGTCTGCGGCGACTGGGCACGAGGAGGCGAGGGGTTGCTCCAGTTCGATGGTTCCGACGGTTGATGGGCTACTATCGAGGATATCTTGCAGTCTTTTATTTGGTGTCCGTTCCTCGTTCTGGATGGCTGCGGATGGTGGTTGGTTGCTGTGGTGCGCTTCGCTGCGTTCGGAAGACCGACGGCTCCCAGTTTCGACGAAGAAGAACAGTCGCGGTTGGTTGGGCCTTGTTGTAATTTTGTGTTTCATCAGGGTCCTTTCCACAAGAAAGGGATGTACTATGCTTACTTTCATCTAATACATGGTTGCATCCTTTTTCGCAAAAAAAACTAGAATTTAGGTTGTTGAAAAATTGCTCTTCAAGATTTTGAATACCCAGGTTTGAAATCCTGGGCCCGCCCCTGCAACAGCCATCGCATAGAACTTGTTCTGCAGAGTGCAGACCACTTATGCTTCGGTTATTGCCACAACTTAAAGGAATGTTTCTGTCACATCCCCTATAAATTCCCTAGCTCCCAGCCTTCAGGGCAGGCAACTTGACCGAGCCCGTTTGGTTGCAAAATACCAAATTCCAAAAAAAAATTCCGGCACCTGCATGCATAGAGACTTAAATCTAGACGAAATAAAAAACGCATTGCGACTGCTGTCTGTAAATGGCGAGACGAATCTAATGAACCTAATTAGGCTGCAATTAGAAGCTAAATTGCTACAGTAATGCTACAGTAAAAGGCTTAAAAGGTTTCCCACCCTCAGTAATGCTACAGTAACTGCGCTCAGGGCAATGGGTGATTCCCACCCTCTCAACTCCGGTAAAAGGCTTAAAAGGTTTCCAGCAGGTGAAAGGGTTTTCCTACGCTTTCGCTACTCATGAAGACAAGAGGGGTTAAGCATATCTTAATTAAATGAGTGAAGCAGTAAGAAAGAATTAGCTCTAAGACAAAGGAAGAAAGTTAGCATTTTACCTTAAGTTCAAATTTTTAACCAAAGTAAATCTTAGTGCAAGTAGTCAAATTTTATTTGACTCTCAACCCACTAAGCCAATTTTAGGTTCACTTCATGAAACCTTAGCTCTAATACCCGTTGTGAGAACCGCCCAATTTGATATTATTTTAAATGAACCGCCGGTCATTATCATCCAGATGAGAGTTAACACGTGCTTGCCAGAGAGTGTGCCACGTGTTATCCCACATCTAGAGACACGAATAACCAACACGTCATTCATCCAAAACAATATCAAATCCGGTAGTCCCGGTATGTGCTCCAACATACGCCCAGAATCAGCATATGCACATACCGTTTACAATCGAATACATCGCCAATATTCCACAAAGAGCAGTTTTATATTATCAGAGTTCACAACTTAATATTACAAGTTCAATATAGGTGGGTTTCAAACTTCACTTACAAGCCTTGGGCTCACGAAAGTCATATTAAACAGAAACACAAAGTTTATTGCACTTACATGTTCTCACGAAGCTCAACTACGATAAAAACTTACTAAAGTAATGACGTCTTGCTCAAAGACATCATTACAGCCACCACGACCTACTCTTCCCCCGCGTTTGGATCAACAGGGTAGAAGTGGCCGTACACCACTTCCGGCTCACCTGCAACTAGGTTTAGAAAGCACCCTGAGTACAAAAGGTACTCCGCAAGACTTACGCGATTAAATAAACAAGGATCATGCAAGGCTCAAGTAACCGCTTTAAGGTTAAGTAATTATTGCATAAGCACTAGCTCTCTACACTATCACCTATCAGAATTAATTAATCTTGCCCAACCCCAAACACTTTTAGTTGATTAAGAAAGTAACATAATCTATAACTGATCATAGCTGTAACATGAACCATTCCCATCACAAACGATATTCTATGAGGAGTTCATGGGTTAAAGAGCTTGCTCATAACCGAGAGCGCGGCAATTCGAATTGATTAAATCCTTGCAAGGGTGTACTACTTTACCCACACGACGCGAGGACCATGCGACTCACCCAACCGATCACGCCGGGCAAGGGGGTACTCACATCAACCGTTCCCAACAAGGCTCGACCGTTGAGGGTACGCCCAGCTTGCGCATGGAGACTTAGTTCCACCGGGGACATCTCTAAACTTTCCTATACATAGTTCCACCCGGGGACACACTAAGCCTCCCTACATAGCCCTTGGCTACGCATCTGGGACCGGGCCCCAATGATAAAGTCAAAGAAGGTAATTGGCTCATCCGTTCCATTATATTGGATATGTGGTAGCACGGAAAGGTGCTCAAAACCGACGTCGTCCACTCGGTCCTTAATCGATCCAAGCGGACTATGCCCATGTGACTTCATTCTCTAGGCCCTACTATTCCGCTCGAATCTCGATACTACCAACTTCTACTTGCCCCAGCTCAAGTGCGATCAAGAAACAGGTATGTGTGCTACTCCAAACCATTTCTTTCAAGAAAGCAATATGAGTATTCTAAGCAGGGCTAAGCATCTAGTCAGATTAAGTAATTAACTAGCTAACATGTGGCAAGGACATGGTTAAACAATTCAAGGAAGGATAGTGCATCAAAGGAGGTACAAAAATGCAATACATACCTACTACACATATTTAGCCCACAATACCCGAGTGGAATAGCTAAACTAAATCAAATTAGACAGGTGCAAGGAATATGCTTAGCTGCTTGCCTGGGTTAACTTCGGGCTCGACCACGAACGGGATTCCGGGTTCAGGCTCGACGGACTCGGCGGGCTCCACGGGTTCGTTCTCCGACGGCTCGGTCACTATAATGCATGAATGCGATGCACGAATTAAGAAATGAACTAAACAACAAGCATAAATCATGAAATAATTTGAGCATGCAGGGAACCAAACAAGGAACTCATGAAAATTGGTTGTGCAGTAAAAGCATTTTCCTATAAGAAATCATAAATAGATCAATTTTCAGCTACCCTAAGCAAGATAAAACAGAAAAGGAATGCAAACTAAACTAAACAAATCCAAGAAAATTATCATGGAAACTAGGCAGGAACACAAGGCTAATAAAATTGGTTTTGCCATTTTACCACTTTCCAGCGCAAATTCCTCTATTAAACCATTTTCAGACAAAGTATAAGAAAACAAGCTAAATATTTGTTAAATAGCAAGGAATCATGTGAAAAAGTTGCTCCACTAAAAACTACACCTCATAAAGAGTCTAACAAAATTTGGTTTGGCATTTTTCGAGCAGTACACAAATAACCAAGCATTAAACTCACTTTTGCAAGATAAACCTATAGATAAATCTACTGCAAAGTAACATGCACAACAATATTTTTCCTAAGTAGATCTCAGCTATAGGAAACCAACAAAACAAGTTTCATAATTTTTGGAGCTATACATGAATTTCTATGGATTTTGCAAGATTGCTGCTCAAATAATCCTAAAGAAACCCTAGCTAAAATTGCTAGGTACACCCCAGGCAGCCACCCTGGCCACCGACAGGTGGGCCCAGGGGGCCGGCGGCACCACCAGGCTGGGTCAAGGCCAAGGCCTGCCTTGACCCCGTGCCTGGGCGCGCCCACGCGCGCGCGTGCGCGACGCGGCAGCGTCGGCGAACGGCGGCGCGGCGGAGCGAGGCTGGAGGGGCTCGGGGCGAGGGCGCATGGCGTGCCCTAGGTGATGGCGAAGCTCACCAGCGGTGATGCAGGCGAAGAGCGGCAGCAGAGGGGCGGCGCGACGACGATGAGCGGCGGCGGGCGAAGGGGCTCGCCAGCGGCCCTGCAGAGGAGGGGAAGGGGCCGGGTTAGCGGTGGAACCGAGCGAGGGAAGGGGGAAGAAGCTCTCCCCGCGCGGAATCGAGCTACCGATCACCGAGGGTGGCGAATCGGCGACGACGGGAGCTCGGCCGGCGGCAACAATGGCAGATTTGGGGGCGAATTCGGCTAGGGTTTGAAGGGGAACGGGCCGGGCTCGACGCGGATAAGGAGAGGGGGCGAGGGAAGAGCGAAGCGGCGGCATGGAACGCGAAGATGGCCGGCACGTGGCACGTCTCGCGAGGATGGCCGGCGACGACGACACGTGCGGCGCGACGCGGCAGAACAGAGGAGGAGAGGGAGAGGCTGACAAGTGGGCCCGTCGGGGATTTTTATTTTTTTTCCTTTTTTTCCTTGGGTTGTGACAATCTCCCCCCCTTAAGAAAATCTCGTCCCGAGATTTAGGTACGCAAGAGGGGAAAGATAAAACTCGGACTAGGTTGAGGCCATATTCACCTGGACAAGATAAACATCTAAGAGATGATGCACAAAGGCAGGGATGATGTGGTGTGAGACATTCCTAAGGTTTTCTTGATGGTGACTGTGTACACATATATAACATCTAGAACTATGAACTTCATCAAGAAAGTGGGGTGGGGTAGGGAGAAAACTTACTCATCGGAAAAGAATTCCGGGTATTCTTGACGTAACCGATCCTCACGCTCCCAAGTGGCTTCATTTTCGGAGTGATTGCTCCACTGAACCTTTACAAACTTTACCATGTTACGTTTCACCTTTCTTTCATCTCGGTCAAGAATAGCAATTGGGTGTTCTTCGTAGGTAAGGTCCGGTTGAAGATCAAGTGACTCAAGGTCGACGGCGTCAGCTGGAACACGATGGCACTGCTTCAACTGAGAGATATGAAAGACATTGTGCACTGTGGAGAGTGATTGAGGAAGTTCTAACAGATAAGCCACTGCTCCAACTTTCTTGATAATCCGAAAAGGTCCGACATAGCGTGGCGCTAACTTTCCTCTTACTTGAAAACGGCGAGTGCCCTTAAATGGAGAAACCTTGAGATAAACATAATCACCAATTTTGAGATGGAGTTCTCGGCGACGGCGATCAGCATAAGTCTTCTGGCGAGATTGAGCAATGTGAAGATTCTCACGGATAATTCTGACTTGATCCTCAGCGTCTTTCACCAAATTCGGACCGAAGAAAGGTCTTTCTCCGGATTCGGACCAATTGATCGGAGTTCTACACCGTCTTCCATAGAGAGCTTCAAATGGGGACATTTTGATACTTGCTTGATAACTATTGTTGTAAGAAAACTCTGCGAATGGCAAGCAAGTAACCCATTTCTTCTCATATATAAGAGCACAAGCTCGTAACATATCTTCTAGAATTTGATTGACCCTCTCGGCTTGACCGTCGGTCTGAGGATGATACGCAGTACTATAGGTGAGTTCAGTCCCCATGGCTTCATGAAGATTTCTCCAAAAGTGAGCAACAAACTGAGGACCACGATCAGAGACAATTTTCTTAGGAACACCATGAAGACAAACGATGCGGGTAAGGTACAACTCCGCATATTGCTTGACAAGATAAGTAGTCTTCACCGGAAGAAAATGAGCCGACTTCGTCAATCGATCCACAATTACCCAGATGGAATCATACCCTTGAGAAGATCTGGGTAACCCGGTGATAAAATCCATTCCAATTTCTTCCCATTTCCATGATGGGATAGGCAAGGGCTGAAGGGTACCGGCAGGTTTGAGATGTTCGGCCTTAACCCTTTGGCAAATATCACACTCAGAGACGTACCGAGCAATTTCTCGCTTCATGCGAGTCCACCAAAATCTTTGCTTGAGATCTTGATACATTTTGGTACTGCCCAGATGAATGGAGAATTGAGAACTATGGGCTTCATCAAGAATAATTCGCCTGAGGTTATGATCCTTTGGCACCACAATTCGCTTCCCAAAGAATAGAACTCCTTGATCATCCGTAGAGAAACATCGAGCTTTACCCTCATTCATTAACTCCCGAATTCGAGCCATACCCTTATTCTTCTTTTGGACTTCCTTAATTTGATCATAAAGATCAGACCTGATTGTAAGAGTAGCAAGATAGCCTTCTTTGACCATAGAAATTCCAAGTTTCCTAAAATCATCACAGAGAGTATGCATAGGAGGAGCTATAGTCAAGTAGTTGCATTGAGCCTTTCGGCTTAGTGCATCGGCGACGACATTCGCCTTACCGGGATGATAATGCACCTCAATGTCATAATCCTTGATTAACTCAAGCCATCGACGTTGCCACATGTTTAGATCAGATTGAGTGAAAATGTACTTGAGACTTTTGTGATCAGTATAGATGTTGCAGTGATTACCAAGCAGATAATGACGCCATATTTTTAGAGCATGAACAACAGTCGCAAGCTCTAAATCATGGGTAGGATAATTTTCTTCATGTCGCTTGAGTTGACGAGAAGCATAAGCCACCACTCGGCCTTCTTGCATAAGAACACAGCCAAGACCGATGCGAGAAGCATCGCAATAAACATCAAAACTCTTGGAAATATCTGGCTGAGAAAGAACTGGAGCAGTAGTGAGACGATCCTTAAGGGTTTGAAAGGCTTCTTCACAGGCTGGGGACCACTCAAACTTGACCCCATTCTTCAGTAACTCGGTCATAGGCTTCGCAATTTTTGAAAAATTCTCTATGAACCGGCGGTAGTATCCCGCAAGTCCCAGAAAACTCCGAACCTCATGGACATTCTGAGGTTGCTTCCAATCAAGAACATCTTGCACCTTGCTAGGATCTACAGCAATACCATCCTTGGAGAGGACATGACCAAGAAAAGAGACCTTCTCAAGCCAAAACTCACATTTGCTGAACTTGGCATAAAGACGATGCTCTCTAAGCTTTTGGAGGACGATATGAATATGACGAGCATGATCTTCTTTGGTCTTGGAATAAATAAGAATATCATCAATGAAAATGATCACAAAGACATCAAGTTCCTCCATGAAGATGCTATTCATCAGATACATGAAATAAGCCGGTGCATTGGTGAGACCGAAGGACATGACAGTGAATTCATAGAGACCATATCTAGTAGAGAAAGCCGTTTTCGGAATGTCTTCAAGTCGAATCTTGATTTGATGATAACCCAACCTTAATTCAATCTTAGAGAAATAATGAGCTCCGAAAAGTTGATCAAACAAGATATCAATCCGAGGAAGAGGATATTTGTTCTTAACAGTGACTTCATTTAACGGACGGTAATCAACACACATCCGTAAACTATCATCTTTCTTCTTTACAAAAAGAGCCGGGCATCCCCAAGGAGAGGAGCTCGGACGAATGAAACCCTTATCCAACAGAATCTTGAGTTGCTTCTTCAATTCCTTCAACTCATTGGGAGGCATTCGGTAAGGCTGTCTAGAGATGGGAGCTGTTCCGGGCTTGAGCTCTATGACAAATTCAACCTCACGATCAGGAGGCATACCCGGTAATTCTTCTGGAAAGACATCTGGATACTCACACACCACGGGAATATCTTCCAACGCCGTGGCTATGGTACTTGCCAAGGCATATAAACAAGATTCCACCTTGGCAAGAGACAGTAAAACTCTACTCCCAGAAGGGTGCAAAAGATCAATGGTGCGGGGCCCACATTTGATAACTCCATCATGCTTACCCAACCAATTCATCCCAAGAATCACATCTAAACCCATCTGATCTAGGACAAGAAAATTAACTTGGAAAATAGCTCCCTATCCACAAAGTTTCTAGAAATGATCTCTCCACCCGGTGATTCTATATGATATGGCACTGGTAGGTTTTGCATCTCCAGCTTATTATGCAGTATAAATTTCTTGCTGATAAATGAAAAAGTTGCCCCAGAATAAAAAAGAACCATAGCAGGGTGAGAATTGATTAGGAGCGTACCCATGAGGACTTTAGCATTCTCCGGAATTTCTTCGGCGGTGGTATAGTTGAGACGACCACGCTTAGGAGCTTGTTGTGGCTTAACTTCTTAACGTTGTGCTTGAGGTAGAGGATTATTAGGCCTGGGTGCATTGAAGGCACCGCCGCGCCTCGGAGAGGGGCAGTCCCTAGAGATGTGGCCTAAGCCACCACAATTGAAGCACGGCCCCTTTGCGGTCACACCTGGGTTGTTCCAATAGGCTTTGACCGGACTAGGAGCTTGTCCTTGAGGAGGTTGAGGGTGACGCACAATCCACATAGGACGTGGAGCTTGAGCACCCGGCGCCCGAGGTGGAAAAGGAGAAGGCCACATACGTGGACGTGAGGAGCTACCGCGCGCAGAGGTAGGAGCAGGACGCTTGTTCTTTGCCTCAAGATTCTTCATCTTGTGTTTAGCTCTGGTAGCAATATTCACCAGATCATTGAAATCTTCAAACTTGGTAGTGGAGAGCTTGTCTTGCAACTCTGCGGAGAGCCCATCATACAGGCGTTCTTGCTTCTTAGCATCGGTGGCCACTTCTTTAGGTGCATATTGGGAGAGAGTGTTGAAGGCATTGACATAGGCCATCACATCACGACTTCCTTGAGTGAGATTCAGAAATTCCTTTTTCTTGATGTCCATGATACCCTTGGGAATATGGAAGGAGCGAAAAGCTGTGCGGAACTCCTCCCAGGTGAAGCGGTAGTTGGCAGGGTGAGATGCCTTGAAGTTCCCCACCAAGCCCCAGGGGCATCATGAAGTTGATGAGCAGCAAAAAGAACCTTCTCATGGGGCTCACACTCAATAAGATCAAGCTTCTCTTCAATCACATTGAGCCAGAAATCGGCATCCAGAGGATCTTTGGAGCCACGGAAGATAGGCGGGTTGGTGCGGAAGAAATCCCCAAAGCTGTTCACTTGAGGCTCAGCTCTTGAACCATTATTGCCGGCATTGCCCAGCTGATTGACTAAATGCGCCATGAGTTCAGTTTGTCGAGCCAAGACGTTTGCGAGGTTTGGGTGAACTGGAGGATTAGGGAGGGGATCCTCGTTGTTGCGGTGGTTATTGCCACCCGAACCACTGGCACCATCCCTTTCATTTCCCGAACGCAACACCATCCTGTTAACAAACAAAACGGTTAGCGGTCAGGAATGAAAGATGGAGAATGATACTCAAAGGCAGGGTGGAAAGACAATGTGTAGATAAAAATCTAACACACGATCAACACCAGAGTAGCAACTCTAAAAGATAGAGTGGATTTGGTCCACTAAGATTAGCAAGAACGAGATCAGCGAAATCTACACCATGACACACCAGATTAATTAGATGCAGATTTGAAAACCAAAAGAAAATATGCATGCATGCGAGGTATGAATGCAACATGACGTCTCCTCTCATCGTGAGCACGCCTTAACGTTCTAGCACTCACTTACGACCCGCAACAACCGCATTGTCCAGCAGCACTACAACCCTCCTACTAGCGCTCAGGGCAATGGGTGATTCCCACCCTCTCAACTCCGGTAAAAGGCTTAAAAGGTTTCCAGCAGGTAAAAGGGTTTTCCTACGCTTTCGCTACTCATGAAGACAAGAGGGGTTAAGCATATCTTAATTAAATGAGTGAAGCAGTAAGAAAGAATTAGCTCTAAGACAAAGGAAGAAAGTTAGCATTTTACCTTAAGTTCAAATTTTTAACCAAAGTAAATCTTAGTGCAAGTAGTCAAATTTTATTTGACTCTCAACCCACTAAGCCAAATTTAGGTTCACTTCATGAAACCTTAGCTCTAATACCCGTTGTGAGAACCGCCCAATTTGATATTATTTTAAACGAACCGCCGGTCATTATCATCCAGATGAGAGTTAACACGTGCTTGCCAGAGAGTGTGCCACGTGTTATCCCACATCTAGAGACACGAATAACCAACACATCGTTCATCCAAAACAATATCAAATCCGGTAGTCCCGGTATGTGCTCCAACATACGCCCAGAATCAGCATATGCACATACCGTTTACAATCGAATACATCGCCAATATTCCACAAAGAGCAATTTTATATTATCAGAGTTCACAACTTAATATTACAAGTTCAATATAGGTGGGTTTCAAACTTCACTTACAAGCCTTGGGCTCACGAAAGTCATATTAAACAGAAACACAAAGTTTATTGCACTTACATGTTCTCACGAAGCTCAACTACGATAAAAACTTACTAAAGTAATGACGCCTTGCTCAAAGACATCATTACAGCCACCACGACCTACTCTTCCCCCGCGTTTGGATCAGCAGGGTAGAAGTGGCCGTACACCACTTCCGGCTCACCTGCAACTAGGTTTAGAAAGCACCCTGAGTACAAAAGGTACTCCGCAAGACTTACGCGATTAAATAAACAAGGATCATGCAAGGCTCAAGTAACCGCTTTAAGGTTAAGTAATTATTGCATAAGCACTAGCTCTCTACACTATCACCTATCAGAATTAATTAATCTTGCCCAACCCCAAACACTTTTAGTTGATTAAGAAAGTAACATAATCTATAACTGATCATAGCTGTAACATGAACCATTCCCATCACAAACGATATTCTATGAGGAGTTCATGGGTTAAAGAGCTTGCTCATAACCGAGAGCGCGGCAATTCGAATTGATTAAATCCTTGCAAGGGTGTACTACTTTACCCACACGACGCGAGGACCATGCGACTCACCCAACCGATCACGCCGGGCAAGGGGGTACTCACATCAACCGTTCCCAACAAGGCTCGACCGTTGAGGGTACGCCCAGCTTGCGCGTGGAGACTTAGTTCCACCGGGGACATCTCTAAACTTTCCTATACATAGTTCCACCCGGGGACACACTAAGCCTCCCTACATAGCCCTTGGCCACGCATCTGGGACCGGGCCCCAATGATAAAGTCAAAGAAGGTAATTGGCTCATCCGTTCCATTATATTGGATATGTGGTAGCACGGAAAGGTGCTCAAAACCGACGTCGTCCACTCGGTCCTTAATCGATCCAAGCAGACTATGCCCATGTGACTTCATTCTCTAGGCCCTACTATTCTGCTCGAATCTCGATACTACCAACTTCTACTTGCCCCAGCTCAAGTGCGATCAAGAAACAGGTATGTGTGCTACTCCAAACCATTTCTTTCAAGAAAGCAATATGAGTATTCTAAGCAGGGCTAAGCATCTAGTCAGATTAAGTAATTAACTAGCTAACATGTGGCAAGGACATGGTTAAACAATTCAAGGAAGGATAGTGCATCAAAGGAGGTACAAAAATGCAATACATACCTACTACACATATTTAGCCCACAATACCCGAGTGGAATAGCTAAACTAAATCAAATTAGACAGGTGCAAGGAATATGCTTAGCTGCTTGCCTGGGTTAACTTCGGGCTCGACCACGAACGGGATTCCGGGTTCAGGCTCGACGGACTCGGCGGGCTCCACGGGTTCGTTCTCCGACGGCTCGGTCACTATAATGCATGAATGCGATGCACGAATTAAGAAATGAACTAAACAACAAGCACAAATCATGAAATAATTTGAGCATGCAGGGAACCAAACAAGGAACTCATGAAAATTGGTTGTGCAGTAAAAGCATTTTCGTATAAGAAATCATAAATAGATCAATTTTCAGCTACCCTAAGCAAGATAAAACAGAAAAGGAATGCAAACTAAACTAAACAAATCCAAGAAAATTATCATGGAAACTAGGCAGGAACACAAGGCTAACAAAACTGGTTTTGCCATTTTACCACTTTCCAGCGCAAATTTCTATATTAAACCATTTTCAGCAAAAGTATAAGAAAACAAGCAAAATCTTTGTTAAACAGCAAGGAATCATGTGAACAAGTTGCTCCACTAAAAACTACACCTCACCAAGAGTCTAACAAAATTTGGTTTGGTATTTTTCGAGCAGTACACAAATAACCAAGCATTAAACTCACTTTTGCAAGATAAACCTATAGATAAATCTACTGCAAAGTAACATGCACAAAAATATTTTTCCTAAGTAGATCTCAGCTAGAGGAAACCAACAAAACAAGTTTCATAATTTTTGGAGCTATACATGAATTTCTATGGATTTTGCAAGATTGCTGCTCAAATAATCCTAAAGAAACCCTAGCTAAAATTGCTAGGTACACCCCAGGCAGCCACCCCGGCCACCGACAGGTGGGCCCAGGGGGCCGGGCGGCACCACCAGGCCGGGTCAAGGCCAAGGCCTGCCTTGACCCCGCGCCAAGGCCTGCCTTGACCCGGCGAACGGCGGCGCGGCGGAGCGAGGCTGGAGGGGCTCGGGGCGAGGGCGCATGGCGTGCCCTAGGTGATGGCGAAGCTCACCAGCGGTGATGCAGGCGAAGAGCGGCAGCAGAGGGGCGGCGCGACGACGATGAGCGGCGGCGGGCGAAGGGGCTCGCCAGCGGCCCTGCAGAGGAGGGGAAGGGGCCGGGTTAGGGGTGGAACCGAGCGAGGGAAGGGGGAAGAAGCTCTCCCCGCGCGGAATCGAGCTACCGCTCACCGAGGGCAGCGAATCGGCGACGACGGGAGCTCGGCCGGCGGCAACAATGGCGGATTTGGGGGCGAATTCGGCTAGGGTTTGAAGGGGAACGGGCCGGGCTCGATGCGGATAAGGAGAGGTGGCGAGGGAAGAGCGAAGCGGCGGCACGGAACGCGAAGATGGCCGGCACGTGACACGTCTCGCGAGGATGGCCGGCGACGACGACGCGTGTGGCGCGACGCGGCAGAACAGAGGAGGAGAGGGAGAGGCTGACAAGTGGGCCCGGCGGGGATTTTATTTTCTTTTCCTTTTTTTTCCTTGGGTTGTGACACAAACGGGGCGATAAACCTTTCATACAGTTGCAGAATGGGAGCATGTCCACTCTGCATACTGTAAATGATCCATACACGGCGTACACACCGCACCAAGATCAGGGAGAAGCCAGGCAAGAGTATTTAACTACCAGGAACCTTGGAATAGAATTGCGTCCGGTAGTGATTCGTTCTCACAAATGACACTGTTACAAATCTTATTTTACCTGACTTTGACTTTGCTAGTGGGGGTCCTCACGTCAGGTGGATTTGCCTTCATGCGCTCAAGCAATCACCCGATTTCCTTTGGCAACGCACTCACGAAACTGTTCATACCGATTACCCAAGTAACCAACCGGATTCTCATTCTACTCCAGAATCCAGACTTCCAGAGGACACTCTCCCACTCCAGATCATCTCTTCCAAAGGCCGCAGCGAACAAAACCCTCTGATTACAGCAGGACTTTCGAGCTGATGAGCTGTGCTACTACAGTACAGTGTTTCGCTACGGCAGCAAGTTTGCCGAAAGACGGAACGGAAAAGGACAAGCAGATAGCTGCTTAACCGAGCTTCAAGAATAGCCGAAAGCGAACCTAACCCCCGGTATCACTGTCATCTTGCACCCGGTCATCGGAACGCCCCCACGTTTTAATCTCCAGATTCAGAAGCCTGTGATGACTTCCCCAAAAGTGGGGGAGCGCCTCGGCTTTCTCCTCACCAAACCCCACGAAACTTGCCCAAACGGTCACGGCCGAGCCAAGAACACGGCCCAGATAGGGAGCCCTAGCAGCAGGACTGCAAGAGGTTTGGGTTTCGTCCGGGCAAGCGAACCTCGCCGCACGGATTTTCTTCTCCGACGAAACCCGAATCGCACGGCAAGGCCGCGAAACCGTATGATTTCGTGCAGAAAAACGCGCGTGCCCCTCGTGTTTTTTTTTTACAGCGCGCCGCTGCTCCAGTGCTCCCTCCGGCTCCGGCAGTCCGGCGTAGGGGCGGCTTTAAACGCGAGCGGCGCGAGCCCCGACGGTCGCCTGTGGACGTACCCAGCTTGCCTGAGAAGCTGAAGTCTCTGGCGGGTGGGGCCAGGCCGCCAGCGCGAGCTGGCTTCTACTAGTAGCAGCGAAGGGCACCCGGCCCCACGGTCACCACGGGCCCCACGCCACGCGTCAGAAGATCCGTCGGTTCGTTGCATCGGGCGGTCCAGGATGCTGGGAGCTGGGACCACCTGCCTCTGCCGCGCCCGGTTTTAAGGCGCAAAGCGAACGAGGCAGGCAGCAGCGACACCGACCTCTGCAGCGGCAGCGCCCCCGCACCGGCACCGCCGCGCCGTGGAGGAGCGGAGCGGGAGCGCCACCTCAGACTCGGAGCAGCGCGCCGCCCGTGAGCTCCCGTCTCCCCCCACTTCCCCTTCCGCGCCTGAGTTTCGCGCGGCATTGCTGCGGCTACCAGCCGACCACCCTTAGCAAGGGCGCTCCCGCTCGCTCCGCGCAGGAACCCCCGCGCCGAGCCGAGCGGGAGAGGAGGGGCGCTCCACGCCTCCGCACGGGAGCATCGGCGGCGCGAGGAGCGAGCGGCGGGGCGGAAATGACCGTGACCAAGGCAGGACGCGCGGAGCCGTGCGGGGGCGGCGGCGGGTGCGAGGCCCTGAGGCGGCAGTCGCTGTGGGCGCGGTACGCGTACGGGTTCGTCTTCTTCGCCACCAACCTGCTGGCCTGGTTCGTCCGGGACTACGGGGCGAGGGCGCTCCGCGGCTTGCACCGTGAGATTTTTTTCCCCTCTCTCCCTCTTCCGGAAATTCGGCTCTCGCGGGCTTCCAGCATGAAGCCGCATTCATGTCGCTTAATTTTGATCTTCAGATGTGCCGGTCTGCGGGGCAGGGGACTCCAAGTGCTTTCAGTCCGGAGGAGTGCTTCGTGTGAGCTTGGGATGCTTTGTATCCTTGGTTTCATAGTCCTGAACCAAACTATAGCCAGTTTTTTTTTTTTTTTTGGGGGGGGGGGGGGGGGGGGGGGGGCGTTCTGGATGAAGTTCCTAGTATGTTGTTCACAATTTGAACTGAATGCTGAATTATCCAGGAATAACCCTTCAAAATTTTAAAAGGGTAAGCGTGATCAAGAATTCAGAGTAATAGGCACCCTGCTTCTAGGACTACTACTAAACATTTGGCATCTGTGACGGTGTAATATGTTCCTTTAGTTCACTTCCTTACAGAATGTTCAGATATTTTTCTGGTTGATGTTTGCCCCAACATTTGGAACTCGCAAGCTCCATGAAGCTCGTAATTCATGGCATTCTGGATGCTGGATTCTGAAGTCCCTTGTGTATATCCTGTCGATTGGCATCCCATTTATCATCCCTAACATCTTCATCCAACTTTATGGTAAGTTTAATTTCTCCTTACTTCATGATCATCCATAATGTACATGCTCAGGTCACAGGGTACTGCACCAAATTTAGTTGCTGCAGAGTGTAAGATATGATGGCATAAGTGAATGCGCAGGAATTATAGATTGCAAAATTACTTTACTTCATAGCACCACATTCAGACATACTGAACTTGTACTTAGAATGAGCCATTTTCATCAGTGCTGTAGGAGAAGTCAGCGCATAGGCAGGCTGAGGCCAATCACTTACACAGTTCCTTGCTTTGGAAAGTTGAAATGATTATAAATAAAGATGAAAAATTCAGTTTATTTCTAGTGGTACAAGTATACTTCTCCACCAGTGTCAGCAGAATTTACTTTTAGCATGCTGAAAAAAAACTATTCCATTTTGACTGCAGGTGAAATCGCTAGACTGGGTGCCGGGTAATTTCAACGACCATTCTTACTGTGCTGAAATTTCAAATGTTTCAAGCTTCATTGACATATTGCACTGTTTTTAACTTTTGTTTCAACTATTAGTGCAGTACTTTCCATGGTTTTACTTTTGAACTGAGGTCATATTTGCAGGTTATAGTAAACATGTTCTGTTTCATGATCCCTCCAGGATATTTCTGCTCCTCCAGCTCATAAGCATGCTCCACTTCATATCGTGGTGCAATAAACGTTGGATGCCAGATCCTGGATCAAATCAATGGTAAGGAATTATGTAGTTGTGGTGCACCTTGTGGGGTCCCAGTTACTTCAACCTTGAGGTCTGAAGTTATAACTTACCATGACATTATCGTTGTGCCATTCTCAGTGGCTTGTTTGGGTTATTCCTGTCAACCATCTGCTACATCGCTTCATTTTCTGGAATTGGCGTGCTGTATTTTCTGTATGTCCCAAACTTCTCATGTGCGTTCAACATCTTCACTATTACATGGACAGCAATCTTGGTGAAGATAATGATGGCGGTGTCACTGCACTCTAAGGTATGAGGATGCTAGCAACTGCAGGTCGCAACTTCCTTGTAGCTAATGTCGAATTAAAAACCAGTGGTTAGTTTGGGATGGGAATATCAAACCAGTGGTTAGTTTGGGATGGGAATATCAAACCGCAATGCCATCTAACAAGTACTCCAGTCTCTGTAAAACTTTTGACCTGCTTGATATCTAAGAGTTTTGTAATTTTAGCTTACTTTGTTTTCTGATAAGGTTAATGAGGGTCTTCTGTCTTCTGGGATCATGAGTGCATATATTGTCTTCCTTTGTTGGTCTGCACTCCACAGGTATTACCCTTTGGTAGCTTACATAACCTGAAACTGTTGAGGAGTTAGTAGTTTTGGTATTCTACAAAAGAGTTTCCACTTCCATATTGCAGAGTATTCTGGCTCATTTCTTTTCGCTCGCCACTCTGCTTAAGACAGCCTTCTATTGCTCAGTTTGCATGATGTTAATTTCACACTATGTGCATGTGCAGTGAACCACAAACCGGGAAGTGCCACTCTCATATGAAAATTGCTAAGGATGGTAACTGGGCTACAATTGTTGTAAGTAAAAGTTCAGAATCGTTCTGAATAGTTATGCTATGGACATTACCTTATTACTGAGTTTTGCTTTTTCTAGAGCTTCATTATCGCAATTTGTTCCATTGTGATGGCCACATTTTCTACTGGTATCGACACCAAATCTTTCCAAGTAAGTTTAGAACTCTCAGTTTTTCTTTGATGTGCACCATTTCAATTCTGTGGCATCACTGTATGGTAGTTAAGAAGTTCTGAACCGATATGCAAGTTATCATGTTTACCAATTTCAAAGTGATCAATGCATACCAGCCCCATTGTACTTGAAAGCTCTGTTACGCGGATACTCCTAGGAGGTGGCGTATCCGTATCCGATACGTATCGGATACGGATACGCCTCGGATATGTTTCTAGCCGTATCCTGAAAAAACAGATACGTATTTGCTTGGATACGCGTATCAGATACTTTTGGGCCAGATGGAATACAGCCCAAAGCAGTAATCAGCCCACCCAAATGCTGTTTTGGTAGTAAGAGATATACAAAATGATGAACTTGCTGCAGCCTGCAATAGAACTGTAGAACTAGATGAGCAGCAACCGAAGAACCCCTTGTGGAATCAATTGTGCTTTTAGAGAATGCTAGTTATAGAGGTAATGTTATATGGACATGCAATTATTGCACATCTGAGTATAGGGGAAGTTACTCAAGAGTAAAATCTCACTTGCTGAATATCTATGTGATATTTATATATAATTATTAATTATCCTAGTCGTATCCCCGTATCAGTGTTTTTTGGGAAAGTGCGTATCCGCGTATCCGATACGTATTGTATCCGATACCCATACCAGTATCCGTGTAACATAGCTTGAAAGTGTTAAAATGACCCTTTGATGATAATGCACATATTTTTGGTCAGATCGTAAGTCCCCCTGTGCATTCTCCTTTATATATATAATGCATATTCGTTAATCAGTATTGACAATCAGTAGTTTATTCAGAAGTGGCACCTTTACTAACAGTAATAATAATGTTCATTTTTAGTTCCGGAATGATGAAGTACAATTGGAAGAGAATACTCCTTACAGCTACGAGATTTTCCACATTGTGTTTGCAATGGGAGCTATGTATTTTGCAATGTTGTTCATTAGCTGGGAGCTAAACCATCCTACAAGAAAGTAAGACATCTGACAATACCACAGATATTCCTTTAATTCGAAGTGACAAGATGCATACTTATTGATGGAATTATGGTAAAATCATATTCCTTGTCATCATTGGCACACAACATGATTCATTTACCACGTAATCCTTGTAAGAGCAGAAGTTGCATTCAGTAACATCCTCTCACATCGTTCATTACATAATCAGGTGGAGCATAGATGTTGGATGGGCTAGCACATGGGTTAAGATTATCAATGAGTGGTTCGCAGCTAGCATATACAGTAAGTCACCTATTTCCAGTCGCCCGCCATTCTGTTAATGTTCAGAGGCAACTAACGTTTGGTGATTTTCAGAGGCAACTAACATGATGCTAACATTGACGTTTGCAGTTTGGAGGCTGATCTCCCCAATGGTATTGAGGAATCAATTTGTCAAAGATGAAGACTTCGTGCCACATAGGCCCACAGTATAGTCTTAATGCTAGATAACACGATTTTTGTAACTCACTTATTCTTTCCTGCTGATATATTCTGCTAAAAAGTTCGCATGCTTTATTCTTTAAAGAACTACAATTGTACGTCCAAACCATACGAAAGAAGAATAGAAAATTCATGTGACTTTGCGTGAAATGCGGTGCAAATCTGTGTTGGACATGACCGGCGCATTTAAGCAACTTGTTTTTCTTCATCTTCAGGCTTCCTCTAGTGCTAGTTAAGTTTAAGGCTTTGTGCAAACATCATTCAGTATTTCAGTATGTCAGAAAACAATAAGCACGCCGTATACACATAAGCTTGCCCCCGATTCAGTTTGCTCTGCTTCACTGCAATGGATATGGCTTGCGCTTTTAGGTGACTTGTTTTACTTCATCTTCAGGCTTTCCCTAGTGCTTGTTAGGCTTTGTGCAAGCATCATTATGTCTGAATATAGCATGGTATTTAAGCTTGCCCGAACAATCACTGGATTGGAGTACGGCGGGCACCACCGCGGCTGGTGGAGGTAAAATTGGCTTCTCCAATTTCTTCTTGAGTTCGGCCGTGAATCCTCCTTAGTGCGCGGAGCTGGTCGGCCTCATCTATGTCGTATCTCAGTCGAGAGGCCTTTTGCTGGAGCTCGATTCCCTTCCGTTAGCGTCGAGCTTTTTCCTTGGGCCGCCGAGTGACGTCCCTGTTGGATCTTTTCTTGACTTGGAGCAGCAGTGAGACGGAGTAGGAGGAGGCGCGGAAGGGGGAGATGCGCCGTGCGCGGTGTGGAAAGGAGAGGATAGCAGGAGAACAACCCGAGGCCCATCGACGCCGTCGCCGGACGGGAAGGGGGAGCCACGCCCACGAGCCAGGAAAGAGGAGGGGGTTTATGTAAAATATTAGATTGCGATTAATAATTAAGATACATTTCAGGGGAATTTATGCAACATATTAGCGTTTCAGGGGTCTTTTGTGTAACTTTTGCTGAACTTGATTAATCCGTGGGTCGGCGACTTACCGGTGACCGGCTGACCGCGGTCATGGCGGCTCCTGTACAGTCATCCCCAAGTCCCCAACCCGTCCCGGCGCTGCGATTCCGGCATCGGCGGCGAGGGCGCCCGTCGAATTCCACGCCGAGAGATCCATTTGTTGTGCAGAACGGCGGAAGCCGCGTGATCGTGATCCGTGACGGTGACCAATGATTGCATGGCCGGCAAAATCTTATGTGTTGCTAAGGAAGGGCTGCAAATATGCAGCACGTGCATTTGCTATATCCAGCGCGTCAGAATTCAGACCAGACGGAATCCGCACCTGAAGCATCCCTTGTCAGATTGAGGAGACTAGTCCGTAGGTTTTGGGTAACTGGGTTGATCAAACTGCAACCATGGGGTTTTAAGCTAAGTAAGGCTGTGTTTAGTTGGTGAAAATTTTTGAGTTTGGGTACTGTATCACTTTCGTTGTTATTTAGCAATTAATATCTAATTATGAACTAATTAGGCTTAAAGATTCATCTCGTCATTTACAGTTGAACTGTGTAATTAATTATTTTTTTCAACTGCATTTAATGTTTCATACATGTGTCCGAAAATTCGATGTGATGGGTACTGTAGGAAAATTTTTGGCAAATAAACAGGGCCTAAAGCGTCTGATGAAATTTACAAAAGGTGGTGATTGGGCTACTTGCTGCAAATAATCAAAGTCCTAAGTAACAAAATTCTTGGCTGCTGCCTACTGTCAGAAACTCAGAATGCAGTTCCTGCTCCTCGTGGTTGATTTTGGCTAGTTCGCACCAGTCATCCATGTCTTTTCATGTCCATGGAAGGATTAATTTCGTTATATTGCTGTGAATTAGGGATTCAAATCTTCAATCATTTAAAAATGTTCAGTAAATTTTTCCACTGATTCAAGAGATTTGCTTGTGTCAAAATTCAAATAACGAAGCAGAGCAGCGAAAAAAATATGCAGATAGCATAAGGTTTGGTTCCAAACCCACAGTCCTATTCCTCCAAAAAAAAAACACAGTCCCAGCATCAAACGTTGTGGATCACCTTCGCCCGGGGTCGGTCACGATGTAGATCTTGCCGCCGAGGCCGCCGGTGGCCAAGTGCCCGAAGCCCCGGGCGCACCGGGCCATCCGATACCGGTCCGTCGCCTAGTCCTCACCAGCATTTGTCGTTGTAGAGCACTTGTTTTTTTTTTTTTTGAAAACCTGTCGAGCACTTGTTGATCGGGTTCATCTCAAAGGAAAAGAGTCAAATTATACTATGGTTCTATTAGAGGAGCAAATGAGTTTTTTCATAGCCATTCAACTGTACTATACCAGCTCCCTAACGTTTGTGGCATTTTTTTTGCGACCGTGCCTGAGCATGTTTTTCATTAAGAGGAAAGCAGTTACAAACATAAACCTAGTGCAGCCAAATAAAACTTGACCAACACAGGAGCACAAAGGACTAAAAAAAGAAGAACACGGGGAAAACATGCACACAAACGTGAAAACATAACGACAACACGAGCAACAACAAAGCAATACGGAGACGAAAAAGGACACGACCCACACCACTAACCAGACCCAAACAACTAAACATGCAGCAGCAACAACATCCAGGGTACAAAGATCGACGACCTAACAGAGGTGGCAATGCATCCACCCAATCAACCAACCACGGTGGCAAAGCATCCGCCCAAATCAAACTTCAACCAATGCGACAATGGCGGCAAAGCATCAGCGAGACCGAAACGGCGGCAAAGCATCCACCAACGAAGATAATCCGATGACCAAGTACGACCCGGACGATGTAGATGAAATGAAGCGAAGGCAGGTGCAGAAGCCGAAACTCTCCGAGGAGGGAAGATGACCGCCACCAGCAAAGCTTCCAAGACAACGCCTCCAGGAAGAAAACGACGCCACAGGCGCTATCGTCGTCCGACCAACATGGTCTAGGTTTTCACCCGGAATGCGAGCTGGAGAGGGAGGAAAAGGGGGGGAAGGATGACGCTTTCAACAAGGTAAAAGCGGTGTCCGAGAACGTCGTCATCGGTCCACAAACGGATCCAAGGCTTTTGCCACCACCCCTTTTCAACCCAGAACCGACTGCCGACAAAGAAAGCAGCGGCACGGCCACGGATCCCGAGCGCGACGGCAGCTACGACCAGCAGCCTTGCCCAGGCGAGGACCAAGAGCCGGCCACAGGCGACGGCGAACCCCGGCCACCCAACAGCAGTAGAGCACCGCCTCCATGAGGATGGACAGGGCGCGAGGGCCACCACGGCGCCCACGGGGCACAGCATACTCGAGCACGGGGGAGGGGGAGCGGCGCAGCGCCCCCACCAGCGCCCGTAGGGGAGACCGCGGGCAGCCACCCCGGTGCGAGAGGCGGCGCCCCGGCATGAGCGGCGCAACATCCCCCACGAGGGCCACGGTAGTCCGGCGGCGGCGGCTGAGCACCCCTAGGACAGGGTCATCTCAGGTCGGCGGCTCCACCACCGCCGAGAGAGGGCTTCCCCGGCAAGGGGGGGGTGGGGGGGTGCAGATCCGGAGCCGGGACGGGCGGATCCGGCGAGCAGCAGCCGGAACCATGGCGAGCCGGCGACCTAGGTTTGGAAAGGGGCGAGTTGTGGTAGCGAACGAGCAGGAGGGAGAAGCACCGCCGCCGCCGCCGGCCGGCGGCGACGGCGGCCGCCGAAGCTGGGGAGGCGGGAGAGGTGGGCGGCGCGCGGTCTCGTCCCCGTGTCGCCAGGGAGGGCGACGCGGGGGTCGGGCGTGGGCTTTCGAAAATGAAGTAACGTTTGTGGCATTAAGGCAATAATTCCTTGATTTGACGGGACTTAGGGAAATTCTAAAGTTTCTATAGCACTGAAGGAAGGCATCAAAAAATTCATGGCACTGAAATTTACCTAATTTTCAAACCTCGCACACTTCATCGTTGGAGATAATTTTCAAGAAACTTCCTATGGCGTTTTCTAACACGAGGGGCTACCATTCACCCGGATGGCCGGATCGATTGCATATTTAGTTTTGGATACGATTGTTTGGTGGGAAATGATGCTTCTTGAATTATTTTTTGTTGAAATCTGATGCTTTTCCTAGTCAACACGACTGACCTAACACTGACGCCATACTTTGCACGGTTTGGACTTCCATAATTGCAACCTGCCAATGATTAGGAGGCAGGAGCTCATGCCACAGTAAGTCCTGAATTCCTGATGACAGGGACTAGCGCTTCAGGTGAGTACTACTAGTAAAAAGCCATTTGCCTAATTTGTATTGATTGAAAGTGCAGCATGGCAACGCGGCGTTAACTTTTGGGCCTCCATTCTATACGGGCTACGGCCCATGGGCTCAAATACCCGGAAGGCTTCTTACTCTCGCTAGGCTTCTCATTTCGTCTTCGCTAATAGTGCAAGTGCAAGTATTCCACTTGTATGAAGAAAAATCCGTGGCCATGCGTTCTCTCCCAAGGCATGCAGAATCAACACGTAGAAATCAACTGGAGCGTCGTCACGACTGCCGGCGGGCGTCACCTCGCCGGGGGGCCGTCGTCGACTCGTCGTACGTCGCGGGCCATTTGCCACCCGGGGAAAAACGCGTCACGCGCTCGTTCGCATCTCGCTCCTCTTCCCCACGCCGGTCGGTGTCGCCTGCCTCCCTCCGCGCTGTCCCATCCATCTTCCCCTGGACCGCCAGTTTCAATCCTCCGTCGCCGTCGACCCCGATCCCGATCTTCCGCCGGATGCGACGTCCGGGGAGGGCGAGCGCGATGCGACGATCGATATCTCCCGTATCCGATCCCGCACCGGGTGCGTTGCTTTTGCGTGAACATTACCTCCTCCTCTGCGGGGCAAGCTCCTGGGCGAGAAATCGCGGCCCTGGTCGCAGTCGCGGAGAGAGGCTTGGGGTTGGGGCTGACGTGAAATGACCTGGCGGATGCTTGGCCAGCCTTGAAGCAATTGCCAACGCATTTTTGGCTGGGCAAGCAGCGCCGTCTATGCTGAATATGGGATAATAAAAGGTAAAGTTGCATGCTTCCACTGACATCAGAGTTAACAGGAGTTGGATCGAGGATTTGCCGTGGAGACCGATCTGCAGGCTCTGACTGACCAGGAAATAGGAACTGGCTGTGGGTCTTCGCATTAGAGCAGGTATACTGGTTGGCGGGGAGAGAGAGTCGCGCGGGCGGCTCGGGAAACGCCGGCCTCGTGCTGGCCGTCTTGCGATTGGTTGAGCAGCGAGACAACAGTGGACTCCACCATCATGACGCCCGTGTCCCAGCCAGTAGTGGGCGAAATCCATTAGAATTGCTCTTAGTGTAGCTGCCGTGCCAGTGCCACTGCACCGGAACTTGTGTGAAAATTCAGGTGAGTTTATGAAGTTAAGGACTTGTTTAGTTGGGCTGTGTAAATTTTTTGAAATGACATCTTTCTATATTTGAAGTACAAAACATAGACTAATCACAAAATAAATTATAGAACCCGTCTGTAAATCGCGAGACGAATCTAATGAGTCTAATTAATCCATCATTAGAGGTTGTTTACTGTAGTATTACTGTAGCAATTTTAGATTCGTCTCGCGATTTACAGGCAAACTGTGCAATACGTTTTTTATTTCGTCTAGATTTAATTTTCCATACAGGTGTCGGAAAAAAATTAGAATTTTGAACTTTGTAACTAAACAAGGGGTAAGATTCAGTCCAGTATCATCCAAGGTGGGAAGTCTGATGCAGCAACACCAGACAAAGCTGGCTGGTGAATGGCCTGAACTCTAGCAGACAGACAGAATGGAAGTTTCGTGTGCAAGCTTAGACAGTTCGACGTTTTCACATTTCAACCGGTACGTGCGAAAGCAGCGGATCGTTTGGCAATTTGCTAGCTTGTACCTGACACTGACACCTTCACTGCAACCACTGAATTCTGTCATCAGCTCAATAATTCACTAGGGAATCAGACACTGTACTGCCTTTCTCCTGATCTCCTCCGGCTCTCGCACTCGATGGATGATTCGGCACTGCTGCTCAATGAATCCGTGGGAAACCGTGACCAATTCAATAACTGCCTTCACCGGATGGCATTTGAATTTCGGATGCACTCGACGGTGCTTAGTTTATCGCAATCGGTTGAACAACCACGTCAACACGGCCGTGTTACGCCTTTCTTTTTTGAGAGATCTGGACTGTCCTCGCCTGCAGGAACAGCCGCACATGCCGTGGGAAGACTTCAAGAATCAAGGCTTCGGGCAGAGTGTTGCTCAGTTTCTACTCCTTGTTTAGTTGCATCTAAATTTCCAAAATTTTACAAGATTTCCATTAGATCAAATCTTTAAACACATGCATAAAGTATTAAATATAACTAAATAAAATAATTAATTATACAGTTTGTCTGTAATTTACGAGACGAATTTTTTGAGCCTAGTTAATCCATAATCAGATAATAATTACAAAATACAAACGAAAGTGCTACAGTGTCAAAATTCCAAAAGTTTACCAAATAATTACTGTAGCATCTCTGTTGTAAATCATAGATTAAGTAGGCTCATTAGATTCGTCTCGCGATTTACAGCCCATCCATACAAAAAATTTTATAAATAGACTTCATTTAGTACTCCATGCATGTGTCCCATGTAACATTTTTTTTGTATTTATGGGTTTACGGATAAAAATCTAAACAATGCCTAATTCTATGTTTGTTAGATCTAGCAACTTCTGCAGGCTTGGCATGTGCAGTACCAGTGCAGGACCTGACATGAGTGTGAGTTTATTACAGATGTCACCTGGATATCATGGATTTTCTGAAAGCACTGCAAGTGGCAGCAGCACAAAGTAGCGGGACAGCATGTCCCATCTGAAATGCCACCACTTCCACAATTGCCAAAGATCGCCATTTCCATCCCCCAACTACAACAACAAAAAAAGTTGATATCATCACAGGCCAATACACTGACATTTGACAAGATTACTAAAGAAAATGTCCATGAGCCCATGACAAGATAGCACACGCCTTCTCCTTCAGACAAATCGATCCTCGTCGTCAATCCTGTCACCTCGACCAGCACGTCGTCTACGAGCTTTAATTTCTGCTGCTGCCGGTTGGCACTTGTTTTATGCCGATCCATTCGACTAAAGATGTCAAGGAAGACAGGGTTGCTCTGTCTTGCCTGATCCATGGATCGCAAGCTAGCTCCAACCACTGTCATGTGATGCTTGGTTACTAAATCAAGAAGGGAAGCCTTTTGATTTGCCATTTTGTTATGAACATTTTTTATTCAACAGTGATTTGGACGACCGCTCGTTTTCATGGGCAGCTTATCGGTGGTTTTTTTTTAATATAAAACACCTTCGAATGAGCAGCGTTACTAGTATTGCTTTATGTGAAATTTTAAGTGAAGTGCTATTTTCCAATGGTCATGCGTGCACGCGGGGACCTATGGTTTTCGCAACGTCCACAGTGCAGCTAAAGAAAATGGTAAAAGGTTAAAGGCATGGCTAATCGACGCCTGGCGGTTCAATCATTTGATTAGGACGCACATGTAATTGGGATCATGCAATGGTGGTAGGTAAGAGGCTAAGAAAGATGCTACAATCTTTTAATTTAGAGGAGAGAAAAAAAATAATAGTAGACAGAAAAAACCACTGTTCCAATGCTTGGAAGTAGTATCTCTGACTTTGGGAAAAGAAATCAAGAGGAGCGAAATAGTCGAGATAAAAGGAAAAATGCTTTTCAGTCAATGCAAAAATGCCAACCGTAAGCAATCCAACGTGTCTCTGTATTATTTCTATATTCTAGGAGAAAGATGAACACAAATTTGGATCCAGGGATTAAAAGTTTTAGTCCCATCACATCGGATGTTTGGACACCGATTAAGAGTATTAAATGTAGACTAATTACAAATCTGATTGCATAAATGGAGGCTAATTCGCGAGACAAATCCAGCAAACATGTGCTAATCATGGGTTAATTAAGCTTAATAGGTTTATCTCGACCATGCCTCGACTTATGCAATTAGTTTTACAATTAACCTTATTTAGTCCATTTAATCGGTGCTAAAGGAGAGGACTAAAGTTTAGTCCCTAGGATCCAAATAGCTCGAGATAAGTAGGATCCCTCACCAGCGTCCTTGCCAGTTATTATGTGCTCAAATCTCAGCATCTTCCCCCTCTCTTGTACCAGTAGGGGCAAAACCCCTCATGTTCCTTCAAAAAAAAAAACTCAGCATCAATATTGCTTAGCTAGTGCCAAAGATTTGTTGTTATGAAGTTTCGATATATTCGTTAGGGGTTGTACAGTGTTTGTGTTTTTATTCAGAAAAAAATATAGCTCCGTGAAATCACTTTTCTCAAGGGAAAAGGCGGAGGTGCTTAGTCACGGATGCATATTGAAGCTTTCTCCCTTGAACGAAGTTGTTATGCACGCTTTTCCTGTGTATTATTTGTGAGTTACTCCATTGTGTCAACGCACTCCACGGCCCCATATCATAAAAGCTATTTGGTGATCACAAAGAACAAAGGAGTAATTCGATATATTACGGCAACATAAGGGGGAGTATCCAATTAACCAATTTTTAAATCAAAATTGATCAATCGGAACTGGTGTACTATGCAACTCGTGGATCGCCTAACATCTTATCTTAACAAAGCGTGCTTTACACCTCTTCCATGGGGTACGGTATTTGCATTTCTGTCATGTCAAGACATTTTTTTTTTGCTGCATGCTTTAGGCATAGTAGCCCTTTTTGATTGTTGGCTAAGCTACGCCAATCATTCGCAACTTTCCATGCATGCGTGTCACCCATATCCAGTTGTGCTACTTTAAGACCAACGGTATAATAATCTTCACTCTGACCCGTAATGTTTCAGAGTACATGCTTTAGTAAGAGTCACCATTTTGGTTGTCGCGATATTTTCACATTGTGTAGTACCTAAACGATACATGGAAGGAGTTTAAGTGGCTGTACCTGAAACATCTTATTTAGGGTCTATTTGGCACAACTCCAAGATCAAAGCAGGATGCAGGATGGGATAACATACATATTCAATCCAATATGCTAACAAAAATACTCAAACAACAAATGTCTTTAGTGCAACCACAGCTCTAGCTCCAAGAATTTTTGGAGCTACGATTGGCCAGCTCCAAGAATTGTGAAATGGAGAAAATAATAAAGCTGTATGTATCTATAACGACTTAATGTTGTCGCCAAAAAAAAACTCAATGTCGATTCCAATATAGTAGGTTTGTATTTAAACCATTGTTGCTCTTCATTTCAGAGCCATCTCAATTGTAGCAAAAAAAAATTTAAAACTTGTCATTGGAAGCTAAGGGGGCATAGCTTACGTGCTACTGGTAATAATGCTTTTGCTCTAGCCTTGTTTAGAACCATATCTATTCGTTGTCTTCGTACTATAGTACTATACAAAGCGAGTATTTTGTAGAAAGGAACGAGTGATGTGTCGTGCGCTTACAGACAAATACGCTTTGGATTACGTTTGCCGACCTTGTATAATTTTTTGCACGGGATGGATCTCACCTTTTCGTTCAATCTGTGAGGGGCATCGCTTTTGAGTGTGACCCCCACTACCACTACATGTGAGTGCGATCTGTCTCGCGCGTGGAGTTCTGCGTTTCTGCAGTACACGTAGATGGTTCTTGACATTTCAATCAGTCCAAAAGAACATCCCCCAGTGGGCCATACGTGTCATCCGTGTAGTAATATTCTTGACTAGAATATTTGGACCAAAATCACACGTTTTCTTCAAGGCATAGTGAATTTATATGAAAAAAATGCTACAAACATGACCCTTTTTAAAAAAAACTGTAAGGGATAGCACGTTAAACGTAATCTTGAGCACTGACAAAGTTGAGAAATTAAAACAAGCATGTATATATAAAAGGTGACAACGCAGATTTTTGTCACCAAACAGTATCTCTATTCACAAAGGTAGCATATATGATGCTAGTTGCTACGTGCTGATCAATGTACTGTCAGGATAAGACAGGTAAACAAAGCATTCACAAGATCTACGCTAAAGGGGTTTTGATTATCATACACACTACTTTAAGAAAAAATCTGAAGCGCTACAGTAGTGTATCACACAATCAACGGGATCTCTCTATAAAAGGGAGGCAGTATGTGGCAAAACCTCTAGCAAGCTAGGGTTCCAATCTGCATATGAGCGGGACAGCTCGGTTTAGCCAACAATTGAATAAGATAACTCACACGTTGGTCATTACTACGTGGTCTTTCAGACCATGCTTTCAGAGACAGTAGCATGTTGAGAAGATATACTATTAAGGTGGTGTTTGGATAGACATTGGGTATGAGAAAAGGATATGAAGTGGAAAATATGGACTCCCACCGTTCAATGGGGTTATTGGGTTATGCAGATTTTTTTTACATTTGTTTGTTTGGTACTGATTGGATAAGATTTATGACAGACAGAATTTTTCTGTAACCAAAATACCCTTTTCAAATAGAGTACTCCATCAGGTCCAAAAGCTGGTTTTGTCATAAGTTAATTTATCTAACTTTGATCAAATTTATAGAAAAAGCAACAATATACATGTACAATATCACATTGGATTTATTGAATCAACCATGAATTAATATCTTGATAGTGCATTTATTTGGTATTCTGGATGCTAGTATTTTTCTGTAAACTTTAGTCCAAATTAAATATGTTTACTTTTTTTGAAATGGCATAATTCATAAACAAATTTACTTAGATCAGTCTCAGTAGGGAGTGTCGTCATCGCACCATTACTAAGATTGTGAACTAGGTAACTGAGCCAGATGAGTGTCATGGTGACGACACTTCTGCCACATATCATGACACTCATTCTTCTCTCTCTTCTATTATGTCAGCAAATTTAATGCTCGTAATACTCCTGTAACACTCCTATTGAGATTAGCCTTAGATCAAAGGGACTACAATACCTAAGAATAGAACCGTGTGCTAGGACTTGGTCACATATAAGTGTGCATGTTTATGTTAAACTTATTGTGCTTGTAGGAAGAATGTATATTTGACGCCCTTATTTTTCAAACGCCATATGGTTCCCATGGTCTTCGTTTACCCTAGCACCACCCGCGAAACACTGACACGCCTTGATCCATCCGCTGCATCCATCCTGATCCTCTAGTGGTAGTGGCCACGCACCAACCGAAGCTCGAGAAAAATTCGACCGTTCCATCGTATCCCCTGAACACCGGGATGAGATCAAATCAAATCAAATCTACGCGGTACGTCCATCTCCATGAGAGTCCGTTTCGTCCCAAACTCAACTCCGCAAAGCCGCAGCCGTCGCTGACTACCGAGTCCGAGCGAGCGCTGACTAAGGGCATGTACAACGCCCATTAATGCGTCGTCTATAACCGGTTTATTGTGTTAACCAAAGCTCATTAATCATGTTTTGGAGCAAAACCGCACGGTGCTGTCGCCTCGCGAGACGACGGCATCGGCCCGTGCTCCCAGGTCTTACCGACGGGAGCTCGCGCGTTGTATACTTGTACGCATCGTTCCCACTCAGCAACACCTTCGACGGATCAAGTGCGGGCGACCTTGGTCTGGCGCGCGATTCCTGCCAAGGCGGCAAAATCTCCCAACAAGCGTTGCCGTTTTCCCCGTAAAACTCCATCCCTCCGCTCAAATTGACGAAGCAGCAACTGCCGGACCATGAGTAGGAGAATTACGAGGTTGCAGCGATGCCGGATCTGCTAGCTGCAGCGGTGGCGCGAGGCCGGTAGGCCGCCATGGCAGCGCAGGACCGGATTCGGCGGCAACTACCTCCCTATTGAAGCCATGGCGTCCTTCTCTGAGCTTCAGCGGCGGAGCAACCATCTTCCCCACACAAGTTCATGGGCCCCTTCAACCAGCGACAAACTCAGCTGCTTGGTGCCAAGACAGTAGTGACAACTCGGTGCCTGATCCATGTATGAAACCTCCATCTTTGGATCTGGGAGATTGGTAATAATTTTGTAAATATTTCATCTAAGAAATTTTGTGTTTCAGCCTCTCAATTGCAAGGAAATAAACTATCTTGGTCATTCCAAATGCAATGAATTAACTAGATTGTTAGCTGTCCATTGAACCACCTATTTCTAGACCTGAAGTCTATTTCTTTGTCTTGCAGATTATAATTGATTTGTGTGTTTGGATGCAACCAGCGCCTTATAAAATTGATATGCATTTTTATAAGTGCACATTGTATCTAAATCTGTTGCTCTGTGGTCAATTATGTATCTGTTGCTTGACAGATACAAACTTGTTACAATAGAACTTGCCTATCTATGATAGTTACTAAATTTATCTTGTATTGTTGTGCCATAGTAATGATAAAATACAGTTAGCTGATATCTATGTACGTCTACTGAGTTCACGGTTCTATGATTACAATTGTTTTTTTTTTAATCTAGGCACAACCTGGGCATTTTTGTCCTGTATTTCTTCTTGCTACTCCGCTAGCCACTCCAGTACTCCACTCCACTCATGATGAAATCTGGTTATCTGAACATTGGTGAGCTTGTGCACATATTATCTGATCAAGGTAGGCAGAACATTGTCACTGCTCTGGATGTTGCAATGCCTGCTCCTTCTTTGACAGGTACACGGTAGATGTCTTGTTTGATCAAATCTGAATTTAAAAATATAAAGTGATCTTGGTTGCTGATTGCACGCACTTGAATTCCAAAAGGAAAAGATCTGAAGAACGTACAGAAAAGCTTGCGTGCTCTGACCCCTGAAATTAGTGGTGAAGATGAAGATCCATATGCTGTTGAATCGTGGATGGTTCATGGAGCTCTGGACATGGCAAAGCATCTGGCCAAAAATGTTGCGCCCGTTCTACCCTGATATGCATCTAACGTCAGATTCTTATTACATGCACCATCTCTGCCAGTGTATCAAAGGATTAACTATATTTTGGTATGTGGAAACTGTGTAGCTGCATGAGATGTCTTCTTGCGATGAAAAGATTCATATCCCCAAAGCATACTTTATATATGCAACAAAATAGTACACAAAGATCAATTGTATGATTGATCATCATGTTTTATGTGCCCATGCAGATATTAAATAGCTAACAGACACACAAATAGACATCCCACTGTACAAGCTGTCTATTCTGTTGTCTGTGTACGGTATTCTATACACTTACAAATAGTTGCCGTCTACACTATCGTACATGCCCTAACCCCTCGCACCGGAGCACGCGCCAATCAACCCGCCCACCGCACACGCACGACGACGGCCGACGTCCCTCGCCCGCCGTCGCGCTCGCCGGCCGCCACGTACGTGAATTCGAAGCCCCCACCGCCGCCGGCCGGAGACCGTGGCACCCAGCCCCGCCCGCCGCGCGCGCTATAGCTGCTTGCAAGTCCGCAACGTACTATCACGTGCCAATCAGGACTTCGGAGAGCGGGCGCGCGCGATCCGTCGGCCGACGCAGCGGCCGGCCGGCTGGGCACGGCGTCCCTCTCACCCACGCGCGCGGAAAGGCGACTAAAAACTAGCGCGCGAAGTGGCGTGCGCGTGTGCTCGCCCGCTGCCGCCGCCGTGCGTGAGTGCGCGGGCAACATGGCGAGGGGGCCCGTGCCCCGGCCCCCGGCTCCTCGCCTCGCCTCCTCGGTGCTGGGCGCGCGTGCCCGTGAGGTTGCTTTCGTCCGAGCTGGTGGCCAAACCCCCCTCCCGGCCTCCCCTCGACCGCGCGTCGATCGGAGGCCACTACTACGTGCCGGGACGCGATCGGATCGGATCGGATCGCCTCCGCTCCGCGCTGCGCTGCGCCCGCCCGTGCCGTCGCTGACCGGGCCGTCGCCGTCGCCGTCCCCGACACCCGACACTCGACAAGCTACTAACTACTATAGGCCTGTGATGTACCCAGCCTCCGCTCACATGCCGTGTTTGATCGCCGAGGAAAACTGGCTGGCTGGGTCGTTGATTGGTTAGTTGGTTAGTCTGCCGGCCGTCTCGCGTCTCGCCAGAGGTTAGTCCTAGTGGAGATTGAACAGATGCTACTGGTCTACTGGGGAGGATCAGAGAGCGAGGGCCGATGCAATGAACTTCGCTTCGACGCCTCCTAGCCTAGAACGGCCAAGAGATTCATGAAGCAGCTCCTGCCTTTTGCCAGTTCTTTTCCTTTCAGAATTATTCAGAGGTTTCCGGCCAAGTGCTCGAAGTTGCTTATTACTAAAAGGGGGGACTCGGAGGGCGCCATTAGGTGTCGCTTCAGGTGACGTTTGCCCCAACTGTCACCTGAAGCGCGGTTCGTTCCGCCTCCGAAAATTTTAATGGGCCGTCAGCCCAACTAGGATATTTTACGCGCGCATCACATTTCACGGTAGAAAAAAGTCTATCAACTGTAAGTCTACCAACTATACCAGTAATCATTACCATATGCAGTGTGCGCATAGTCTAGTGAAAGCGATGTGTGTAGTAAAATAAAAAATATAAAATTGTGACTCCACCAGAAAGAAACGTTCAACGAAAAAAGTTATAAATTCCAAACCAATTTTGATTTCACCATAATGTTTCTTATGACGAGATCTTCAAATCAAGATCGCACTTGACTATGTTTGCACGATATTTTAAAAATTATATTTTTTAATATTAAATAATTAGTTTTAGCTACTAGGAACAAATATTTTAACAACACGAATAAATAATTATTTTTACGAACAAAAAATTTACACATAACGAACAAATAATAATGTAGAATGAACAAAACATTAAACGTCATGAACAAATGAGTCAATATGACCGAACAATTTAATCTACAGAGTGAACAAAAAAATTATACACCTCGAAGTATTATATTATGAGCACAGAACAAAATATAACTATCTATAAAACATACTCCCTTCATACCCAAAAAACCTGACGTTTAGGACAAGGTTTGAGTCAAACCTTGAGAATATAAATCATGAATAACTCTCAAGTTATTGAGTTTGAAAATATAAAAATGATATGAATAGATTTGTCTTGAAAAATACTTTTATGAAAGTATACATATATCACTTTTTGATATATATTTTTAGAGAAATAAGAAGTCAAAGTTGTGTTTTGGAGACCGTGTCGCTGTCCTAAACGTCAGGTTTTTTGGGTATGGAGGGAGTAAATGGATAAACAAATTGAATAACAAGGAGTAATAAAAAGTTTTTGTGTATGCATTCTTTTAGGAAAAAAATAAAAAGTAAAAATAAGATGATGGAGAGGAAAAAACAAAGAATGGAAAAGAAAAAAAAAGAATAACAGTCAAATAGCAAACACGAGCTATATGGCTACATAGGTTAGAATCAATACGTTTGCATGGGTGCACACATGCATAAGCTACATGCGCACATGCATAATAAATCAACTAGAGAATTAACACTCCCTGTATAGCTGCATTCATATTCATACAGAATAAAGCATCTACGGAATATGAGAAGCGAAGACTGTTCGGTGCACGTGCAACCAAAGATGGATTAGAAAGATAAAATTAAAAATAGAAAGGAAAAAGTGGAAGGAAATAAATATCCTAAAAAATAAGTGAAAAGTGAAAAGAAAAAAAGGTAAAATAGCATGGGTCGTGAGCCCCAGCTGTGTGGTTGGTGCTGGAAATAAAACAACTAAACATATAATAAGAAAGTTTAAATAAGTAAATAAGAGAAAAGAGAAATAAATAAATAACTAAATAGATTAGCAAGATACAAAAGAAAAAATAAAGATGGCGACAAGAAAGAAAGGGCGGAAGAAGATGGAACAGATAATAAAAGAATAAAAAGGAAACGAGAGATGAAGAAAATGAAAGCGAGAAAAAAACAAAATAAAGCACGTCACGTATACAGGCACACAGCAAGATGTTGGTGGTTAAGTGGGACTCGAACGTGGTTGGATAAACATTTAGAGTGATGGGCCACATGAAACAAATCAAGAAACTATATATTGGACCGAATTCCAGATAACAGCCCACCTAAAATCCTTCAGGTGATGGATTGCTACTTTGTAGCTCGGGCGATATATAGCCTCCAGCAGACTCGGATACCTCTCTCCAATCAGCAATAAACTAGATTTCGTACCGTACTTGCTGCTAGGTTGATCTCCACCGGGCCAGTCCAACGATTGGGCCGAACCTTGACTCACGTCCTGATCGGGGACGCCCAGCCCAAGATGAGGCTGGTGGGCCCCCGTCACGTAGCCCTATAAAGAGGAGGTGGGGACAAGCAGCTCATTTAACGAGGTTCGTCGCCGCCACTATTCCCACCGTCCTAACCCTAGACCGATTGTAAAGGGAGGCGCTGAAGCGACGGGAAGCCGCCACCAGTCCCGGCAACCGCGTCCCGGCAACCGCACCGCGACGTCGTCGCCAATGCGCCACGCTGTCAACCCCCTTGACATCGAACCACTCCGGCGCATCCACGACTCCGCCGCCGGCGCTCTCGGCATCGCCGTCAGGCTTGTCGTCGACCATGGCCGGCCCCTCCTTCAAGAACCACCGAGTAACCCCTCTGTTCTACTCCTAGAGATCCTAAAGGTTCTAACAATAGTATCAGTTAGCCTCGATCTAGTGAGTAGATCGAGTTTTTGGGGAAAAGAAAGAATGGAAGATTTCGATTCGAATCGAAGAACATCAGAGAAAGAACCCTAACCCCAGATGAGTAAGAGGCTGCAGGACACACTTGGATCTTGCCGTTGGCACCAGCGCCGGCTGTTGTCGTGCGGGAACAGCACCCAGAGGCGCCGGCTATTGTCGTGCGGGAAAAACACCCAGAGGCGCCGGCTTGCCGACGCATCACCGCCGTCGCGCGGATCGGAGTCCCAAAATGGCTCAGCGCCACTCGTGCGGGCGAACTTGGGCACTGGGGCACCGCGTTGGACCACTTGACGGCGATGCGTTCACCCTACGGTGAGCGCGCGCACCGGCGAGGGGACCGGCGGCGGCGCCGCCCCGTCACCCTCCGGCGAGCCCATCCGGCCACCGCCGCTCCGTTTGGCGTACCGAGCTGGTCGCCGGCTCGGGGTCGCCGGCTGGTCATGGCGGTGTACCGAGCAGCGCGCGCCAGCCATGGTGGCTCCATGGCCATTGCGAACGGCCGGCGGCGGCGCCGCCGTCAGACCAAGCCACAAAAGGAGAAAGAAAGGAAAGCTAGGGTTAGGGTGGTGGCCGATGGGGGTTTGTCCCCGCGAAATGCGCGTTCGGCCGTCCATCGTGATGGACGGCCAAGAGTCGCCGGCAGCAAACAGGCCGAGCAGGCTGGGCCGCCGGCCCAAGCAGGCCGAGCGGCTAGTTTTGGGCCTCGCGCGCGGGGGTCGAACGGGCCGAGCCGAGCGCTGCGTTTTGGCCACTGGGCTAAAAGCACAGTACAGTGTTTCGTATTTATTCTATTTCCAGAAGCCTTTTTGAAGGATATTTTGATGGTTTTGATTATAGTTTTGTTCTCCATTCAATTTTGCACCAACGTGTAATTGTTTAGAGAATAAAAGAGTATAGAAATTCTTTTGAATATAGAGTTTTCCAAAAGTCTCCGCTGCAAAGTAAAAGTTTCAACCTCTATTTAAATTAGAACCAATGGGACAATTTAAATAGAGGAGTAGAAAGATATTGGTTTAAAGTTAATTATGATATTATTATTTTCTGACCAACGTTGATGATAATAATATTATAATTTCATTGTGATTTTAAGTTCAATGTTAAGTCTCTAATATTTTTGCATCAAAGTGATCAACTTTTCAAAGAATAGAGAAAGACAAAGAAAAGCTTATGAAAGAAAGAAAAGTTCTCCGCTGTAATAAAGAAAGATAAACTCAGATGAGTTTTTCCTGTGGGAAAAGGCAGCCTGTAAGTTTAAGGTTAAGAAAAGCTTCCGCTGTTGTAAGTCAAAGAAAGATTGTTTTGGCACCATTTTGCCATTGCAAGTGTCAAGTTGAGCATTAGTTTGCTCTTCAAAGAAACAAAATTTAAAGTTTATTATGATGTTGTCGTTTTCTGACCAAAGTTGATGCTGGCAATATTATAATTTTTATTTTAGTCATGTGTTCTATTTCTACTCAACGGTGATATAGAATTGAAAGTAAAGGAAAGTTGTATATTTTAATTTTGACCAACATTAAATTAAGACATACAATTGTTCCCAAGTAGAGAGAAATTAACAAACAAAAGTTGATTCCGATCAACATTACAGATAAAGTTTTGAGGTTACTCAGCTGTATAGTTGAGGTTAAGAAAGAAAAGTGTTTTTTTTCATTCTGACTTTTAGTTGATATGGAAAAGAGATGCAACTTATTCAGAAAGGTTTTTGGCTTTTTTCTTACTAACATTTTTGTAATATAGTGATTTGTTAAGTTTTTTGATTAAATTGGAACCAACGGGAAGATTTAATCAGAAAAGAATGTATATATGCATGTTTTTAGTAATTATGACTAAAGTTTTATCACTGTAAAATGATTTATTGTCCTTCAACAGTAAAGATAATGGTTGAAATGTGTGTGATGCATGTTCAATTCGACCAACGTTGAATTAAACATGTGTGCCATTCATGTCCTGCATGGCAGGGAAAGTTTGTGATGACTCATGTACTATTTGAGTATCACAGAAAAGAGAAGAAGTCTGGGGGAACCTTTTAAGCTATCCCAGCAATACTCATGCACTTCAATAGTATCATGTTGGATAGTGACTTGGAAATAGTCGAAGGACAAAAGAAGGTTGTATATGAACCAAAAGTCAAGATTGCAAGCATGAATTGCAAAAGTATAGTAATATGAAGAACTCTGACGAGTTCTTTGAAAGTGTAACAGTAAGAACTCCGATGAGCTCTTGAAATGGAACGAGGAAATGATACTCCCGTTGTTTTGCATGACTTGATCATGTGAATAAACCAAGTAATAAAAGACTCCTCGTTCGCAAGTATTAAAAATAGTTTTAAAATTATGGCAGTAAAGTTTGTGCCATATTTCGAGGGGGAGAAAGATTAGATAGACAAGAAAGATTAAAATTTAAAAGAAATTTCCCCTTAAAGTTAAATGCGATGCATTTTAAAGCAAGAGTGATCTATTAAATAAGAATTTGACCGTAAAGGGAGTACAACGGTCATAACATTAATACCCCAACCATAGAAATAAGAAGAGATTTCTGAAAGTTTTCAGGTTCAATAGGAAAAAAAAAAAGTTGAGCCTCAAAGCAACTGAAAAGAAAAGATGGTGCTTAAAACACCCTATGAGGCTTGGAAAGACTAAACCCAAACAAAAGCTAGAAGATATTTCATTTTTACAATAGTTGGGATAATCTAGGGGAGTAAAGTATGTCGAGAACTAAGATTTAAAGAGAAGTGGAACCGTACGTTCACTTCAATGATTCACGCACTACAATATGATAGATGTTGAGGTGACAATTGCCTTTTGTCAATAAAGAGCGGCAATAGCCTCAGACAGAAAGTAATATGTCTAGCCATCTATTGTTAAAGGATAAGAAATATACGTAAATGAAGAAGTACAAATCAAGGTGATTCCACCTCACTTGGAGAAGTCATGAGAGGCGCTTATTCATCGAAGTGGCAAGAAGCCATGAAAGATGTCATGACACAAGTTCCAAAATTATTTTGAAACAGAGAATAAGTTCCTAACGGAGCCAAGACAGTAGGCTATAATGGGTCTACAAGATTAAAATGTGACTCCAGAGGGAATATGTAAAGTCGCTAAGCATGACTTGTAGCAAAAGGATTTATGCAAAGAAAATGATAAGATATATTGAGACATTTTATGCAGTCTCATGAAAGGATTCTTTTAGAATCATAATGACATTGGTGCATACTAATTTGAGAATTGACCAGATGGATATTGGAGCAACATCTCCTAGCATAGATTTGTACGAGAAAGTATGTACCTGAAATAACCAAATAGTTTTGTTATGGAAAGAAAAGAACATTGTGATACCACCTGATGAAATCAGATCACAGAACAGTGTATCAAAAGTTTTGTGAGAACAAAGGAAAGTTTTGGGTTTTAAGTAAAGTTCAAAGATGGGAAATTCTTTTCCCGCAAAGTTCAAATAAGGTTATTATGACCTCTAGTTTTGATAAGAATAATCTCGGTAAAGAACCATTCGCTCTAGAAAGGGGAATTCACTGGGATAAAAGAACAAGGGATATTAGAACTATTGCAGAGAGCATACTTAGAAAAGAGTTCTAAAGAAATGTGGTATGCATGTGAGTAAAGCCTACGCCTGTCCTATTGTCAAGGGTAATAGTTTTGAAATTTTTAGGATTCCTGGAACCGTTATATGATCGATCAAAAGAAAAGGTTCCATGTGCTTCAGCTGTTGGAAGCATAATTAGTGCTCAAAAGAATTTACCCTGACATAGCGTAAGTATCCGGGACATTTTGGCAGAAGTCCAGTCCAGCAATAGATCACTGGAATGGAGTTATAGAATGTTTTTGTAATTTTGCAAAGTATTGCTAGCCTCATGCTAAGTAAGAAAGAAACATGCGCTCTCAAAAGGTTGTGAGCAAAAGGAATTAAGTTTTGGCGAGTTGTTTAGTGAAGCCCACAGTAGTAGCTAACACTCGCGCTTGGAGTTTTATTGTGGAAAAGCTCCTAAGCAAAATAGTTGTGATATTGTGGGTCGTGTATCCAAAGTTTAGCATGATATGAGGCTACAGGACAGGCAAAATGGTTAACAAAACCTTTATCCGGAATTGATAATGGTAGACAACAGCAATATGCCATTCGAAAATTCTCTCTCCTGTGGCAACATGTCAAGTGTGCTGCCAAACACTTTGACGGTGAGTTATATGTTGCAAAGGAGAAAATCCAGAATCATATGAAAGTATTGAGCATCAAAGTCCCAAGCAAGTGCTTGCGGATCCACTTATTAAAGGTCTACCGCTCAAGTCGACATGGGTTTTACGGGAGGCCTATGATTTCTGGATTACTAAAGGGCCCAAAGAAAGATTAAGGTCTTTGTTTCAATACAGAAAGGTAAATTGTGGTTGTTAATCTGACGGTAACTAATAACTGTCATGACGAAGCATGCCCTACGTACTGATCTGTAATGAGATGAGGACCAAGAGTAAAGAAAGAAAAAGTAAAAATGTTTACGTCAAAGTATAAAGTTTTAAAAGTAAAAATGAGATCAAGGGGGAGAATGTTAGGTTGATCTCCACCGGGCCAGTCCAATGATTGGGCCGAACCTTGACTCACGTCCTGATCGGGGACACCCAGCCCAAGATGAGGCTGGTGGGCTCCCGTCGCGCAGCCCTATAAAGAGGAGGTGGAGACAAACGGCTCATTTAACGAGGTTCGTCGCCGCCACTATTCCCACCGTCCTAACCTTAGACCGATTGTAAAGGGAGGCGCTGAAGCGACGGGAAGCCGCCACCAGTCCCGGCAACCGCACCACGACGTCGTCGCCAATGCGCCACGCTGTCAACCCCCTCGACATCGAACCACTCCGGCACGTCCATGACTCCGCCGTCGGCGCTCTCGGCATCGCCGTCAGGCTTGTCGTCGACCATGGCCGGCCCCTCCTTCAAAACCACCGAGTAACCCCTCTGTTCTACTCCTAAGGATCCTAAAGGTTCTAACACTTGCATCAATCAGCAAACTATTAAGGATCAGCCTGCTCACTGCTCCATAGTCCAGTCGCCTTTCTTCTAGAAAAAGCATCTCGATCCATTCGCCATCGCCACTTGCGCCTCTACGGCACATGCGACACATGATGCCGCCGTTGTTGTCACTTCATGAAATCTACGCACGATCGGTCTGACAAAACACTACACTGCTGAATCAATCCTACTATGCGACCACCACTAGTAACCCTATCTAAGGCTAAGCTCAGCCTGTGATTATGCAGGGCTGCAAAAGAGGTGTACCTATGGATATCCACCGCCCCTTTTCAAAAATTTTTACTAATTTTTCAGAGTGGGAGCTCAATTTGAAAAATTAGTATAATTTTTTAAGCTAAAGAGGGGCAATGGATACCCTAAAGGGCACTCGTTTGCATCTTTATGATTATGCTTCCGGCAACAACCAATCCTCTTTAAACATCCCTATAAGACCGTCGATGCCATGCGTACCAAGCTTTTCGAGAAAAAAAAACGTGTAATTCACTTATACTTCAACACTCCATCGAACATCCGGCCATCTAGTCATCTCAAGGGCGAGCCAGCCAGTCACCGCTCCATTATCATGCCGGCCAAAAAGAGCGGCCGGATAGGATCAAGACGGATCCTCGCTAGTCGATGGAATATTGCACGATAAAGAGCGGGGAAAGCGCCCAAAAGCTAGTGCCATGTAGGCTGGTCTCAACTACACACCTAGGAAAGGTAAAGGCGCGAAGGCACGCCGCATGCACACGTCGGCATCAGTCGGTGCTGCCTGTGCGTAGGAGATCCCGGCGTCCGGCCGGCCTATGATCTTGTTGCTCGTGAACTGCTTGCTGCACGTAAGCGCCTCCGTGGCCACTTGTTTTAGCATCGATAAGATGATGGATGCGTCGAGGAGAGGCCGGTCTTGTTAGTACGTGAGATTCTTGCTTTACTTCCACTCCTCTTCTTTATCTCCGTTTTCGACGACCATCATGATGATTGGGTTACGCGAGGAGTGCAAGCTGATTATACATGTGTTCTTTTCGGAGGGAGAAGAAAGAGGCTTATCCAAGTAAAAAGTTTTACAATGTTCATGTCGATCAAAAGTAGCAGGAAGAGTTAGGTTTGGGCGTGCAAAAGGATTGGCAGCGACGAATAGGACTAGCAGCAGGGGATGAGTTGGACCCCTTACAGTTAAAGGATTAGATCGAAGATAAAGAGAGCCTAGCTACCAGACCTACGCCCACAATTGTGCGGCTAGATTTTGAAAGCGTAATCGCATCTGCTACTATCTCAACTCCAAAATTTTAGCCATTTCAGACTATTTGTCACCCCCCCCCCCCAACTTGAGACATCTCTCCGCAACCACTATCAGAGATAGATCTTTGGATATCCGTAGGGAAGGAAGAAATCGGACTCCTACTAGGATTCTTCCGAAATCCTACTAGGACTCTTACCTTATAACCAACTAGTAACCCAACCCTTGAAGTACATAAAGGAGGTGGGCACCTAGATCGGCAAAAACCAACCCAAGAGCCAACAGGCAACACAACACCCAAGCGCAGGGCGCAATATATAAAACTTCGAACATGACATAGGGTATTACATTACTCTGGCAGCCGAACATATCTAAATTTATGTATTCTAACTTCTCATTTATCTTCAAATTCCAGATCCGGCGATCCCTCACCAAACATTCTCTGATCCTACCTTGGGGTATCCCTAGATAGGATGGCGATAAAAACACCGACATTCACAAACTGAATTATACCCTTAAAAATTGAATGATACCATTTCTTTGTATTATTGTAGCGTATTTTTTTTCCAGAATGGATGATGTTCATCTTGTTGTCAGTGCTGTTCTCTCACGAGTGCACTAACAATATAGTGAAGGTCGGCGCCAATGTTGTTTTCTTGTACCTTGCATCTTCAAGAGACTTGTTAAATTTTTGGCTACTCAACACCAAAATAGCTCTCCAGGAGACTAGCTATCCAACTCGCCAAGCTATTGATCGGCTCTTCAAATTGGCTCAATCGCTAGCCAAATTTGGCTAGCCAATCCGGCTAGCTAAATTAGCTAGTCAAGTATAGGCTCTACACGTAGAGAGAGAGAGTTGAATGTAGCTGTTCGCGTTTGGAGTGTGGAAAATGGAGAGTCTGTTGGAGTGAGATGCTCAATATGGAGAGGTGAATAGAAAGTCAAATAAAGAGTCGAAAATGAAGTTTTTTTGGAAATGTCCATAAGTACAAAGCTAAAACCGCCACTTTATTTTTAATACAGTACATTTTAATAAAGTTACATATTTAATTGCATATAATGCATTTGCATTTCAAGAATCTAGTCATGCAAAATCGCTGGCAAATGGGATCACACTTGTGGGCTGGATGCCACACCAACTGGATCATACGAGTGATCATGAGTGATCGGGTTTCCCTAAAACCATGTGCAGCGTGTGTCCGTACACGTTTTTTTTTTTTGCTACGGACTCTTTGCTACGAATAGCGACTCCGTGTGCGCTTCCCCATCGCTGTTCAGCACAACTGCACAAGCCATCGTCGCCCTCCTGCTCTGTTTCCCACTGCAGCCCGCTCGGTCGCCACCGTCCCGCCGCCCCTCCCCTTTCCACGTCGTCGAGAGCAACGCGCCGACCAGTCCCACCTTCTCCCTCCCGCCCACCCTCTCGTTTTCCTCTTCTTTTTCCCTGCGCCTCTCGCTCTCACGTTCTCGCGTAGTCGCGTGAAGGGAGGCGGAACGAGCAGCTAGCTGAAGCTGACCGGCCGGCTGCATCCGGTGCTCATCTAGTCATCTCGCCGAGGCGTTCTCGGTTTCCCACCTCCTCGCGAAACTCGGATGGCGAAAACCGAAAAGTGTCTCGCGTGTGATCTGAATGGGATCTAGTGAGGGATGCTGACAAGGATGCTGACATGACCTCGTAATCCTGGGAAATGAAAATGCCGGTGGTCATGGTTTGGGATAAGATATCGTGCGAGGTGTGATGTACTCCTAATTATAAGTCATTCCAAGAATTTTGGAGAATAAAATTTTTTTAAGTTTGACCAAATTTACATAACAAGATAATAATATTTATGATACCAATTATCATTAGATTCTTTATTAGCTATATTTTTATAGTATACATGTCATAAATTTTTGTGTTTATCTCTATAATTTTGGTCAAACTTTAAGATGGTTTGATCCTCCAAAATTTTTGTAATGACTTATAATTTGGAACGGATGGAGTATTAGGAACGGGGTATGGTATAGCTAGCCTAATGCTAAATAATGCAGATTATACTTTAAAATGTTGAAGTTGGGCAGCACTAGCTTTGAACTGTGGCAACCGATTGATATTCAATTCGTTGAAGTCAAATTTGAGTGTGACTCCCGTTGATCAAGAAAACAAAGAGATGTACTTTTATTTGTGTGACGGTGCGAGTAGCGGCACGATCCGCGACGCCCTTGGGTGCTGAGTGCTGGCTGCTTCCCCAGAGAGAGTGGTCCGCGGGCCGCGACACCGCACACGCGCTCGCAGGCATTTTTTCTGCGGGATCCAAGGGCCATGGCACCATGTGTCCTTTCTTTACCGTTCGCCCGCGTATCCCGAGGCACGTACGACCGCGCGCACGCATGATCAAACTTTTCGCTAGTCGCTACTACTGCCTACTGCCACGTTTCCGCGTCCAGAGTCCACACCACACGGTTGCGAGGGTCGCGGCCTCACCCTCCTCAGTCCTCACGGTCACTACCCCCCGTCGGCAGCTCACCGCCGCGCCCCCAAAAGTTCACCAGGCCCTCCTCGGTCCTGGCCGTGCCTTGCTGCCTGCTCCGCCGGTGCCCCCGCTGATCCATCGTGTCACTGCGTACGTACGAGGTGTCTAGAAAACGACGTAGATGGAGTAAAAATTACACGTAGATGAAGTCTCTGTACTCTCCTTTGAAATTTGGACGCCTTGTGCTCTACTCTAGTAGTACAATACTAGGCTACTAGCCGGAGCAGTCAAACTCCGCTCCGTTCCCGTTCCGAACCGGCGCCTCCGCCCGCTTTTCCCAACGGAAGATTGGAAGAACCCGGGCGGTCACGTACCGCCATGCCATGTGCCACCCCCGGCCTACCCGCTAGAGTGCTAGGCTATAGGCTGCTAGCAGCACGCAATAGCTGATCTCACTCCCAAGCCCGTCCAGCCAACTCCCGTCCAAAACCCCGCAGGGACACAAGCATCCGATCGAAAGCTTCTCGCAATCAGACGGCTCCGGAACCTTCGTCGCTACTCCCTCCGTTCCAAAACAATTACACATCTAAAGTTCAAAATTTATCCCATAAAAAATACAATTTTGACCAACCTACCATAAAAGACAAAAGTATCTAGAAATTTCTCATACAAAAGACAATACAATATCTAGATCCTTCTGCTTCTCACAATAGACAAGGTATTTTTCTAATTTTACATTTATAGTTGGTTTGCATATCCGATTCTAAAATTATATTTATTTTAAGACGGAGGGAGTACGACTCTACAAGCTGTGCTCATGCGCGCTGCCCGCCAAAATTGGGGTGTCGCTAGTTTACGGTCAACCGCACGGAGGAGCTCCGTGCGGTCGATTTCCCGACCGTTGGTTTTTTCCTATTTTAATAAGTTTTTTGTCGTTTTCTGATTTCAAGAAAAAAAATTGATGAGAAAAATTTTAGAGAGAAAAATTTGAGGAAAAAATTTAAGATGGAAAAAATTACAACAGAAATTTTTTTCTAAAAAAATTAAAAAAAGAAAAAAAATTAAAAAAACTCATGTAAAAAACTTGTATCAGAAAAAATAAAAAAATAAAAAAACTAGTGATGGCGACGGCGGCTCCGCCGCGCGCCGCCGGAGCGGCGCGGATCCGCTGTCGCCGGTCACCGCACGCCGCTCCCCAGCTACCGCCACCGCAGATCCAGCGTCGCCGGCCGCTCCCTAGTCGCCGCCGCGAATCTGCCGTCGCTTCAACCGCCGCGCGCCGCTCCGCACGCTCCGCCCCCGCGCCCTCCGCCCGGGAGCACCGCTCCAGCGCGGATCCGGCGCCGCTTCCCCCGCCGCGGGCCGCTCGCACGATCCGCCACTGCGGCCCCGCCCGGGAGCACCGCTCTGGTGCGGATCCGGCGCCGCTGCAGAGCCGGCCGCCGTGCCGCCAGAGGGAGGCAAGAGGGGCGGCGCGCGGAGGTTGGGGAGGGCGCGGCGGGGGCGGCCGGGCCCGGGCGGCGTGCGGCGGGGACGGCCGAGCCCAGGCAGCGGGCGCGCGGGAAGGAGAAGCGAAGAGAAGAAAAAAGGAAGAGGAGAAGGAGCAGCGAGTGGTGGGGAAAAAATAAGAGACGGGAAAGGAGGAGTCGGATCACTTGGAGTCGATCGTGAGTTTAGAAACTCACAGTTGACTGTAGAATCAGATTCGCGCCAAAATTGCGGTGCCCCAACCAGAAATCAGTGCACTACTGCTACTAATTATTTTTTGAAAAATACTGCTGCTGCTATTACTAAATACTACAGAGAAAATAACAGGAGAAAATAAAGACCGGAAAGGAGTCGGGACACGAGAGGACTCGGGGGTGCACGCCAAGGAAGTGAAGGGCATGTCATGGCATGGCATGGAACTCAAAAGTGCCGGGTGGGGCCGGGCGGATTAGGACGAAAAGCAAAGGCAGCGAAAGCAAGGAGAGGAGAGAGAAGGGAAAGGAGGAAGGGCTAGGTAGATCGAGGGGGGGAGAGGGACCGCCCGCGATTGCCACGGCCGCCCTTGCCTGCCATTTCCCAGCTTCCCATTCTTTTCTCTTCTATAGGCCCCGTTTGGTTTTCATCTAGCACAAGTAGCACACAACTCCCGAGAAAAGAATCTTGCTTGCATGAAGCACTAAACAAAGTTTATTTGCAAAACCCTTTTACAGATAGGTGTAACTTTTCGAGACGAATCTAATGACTGTAATTAATCGATGATTGGCTACAGTTATGCTACAGTAACCATCATCTAATTGCACGGTCAAAGGCATCATTAGGTTCGTCTCGCGAAGTAGTACAGCGCTGTAGAGTTAGTTTTGTAAATTACCTTTATTTAGTACCCCTAATTATTGATCAAAGTTTTTGTGCTACTTGTGCTAGGCCAAACCAAACAGGGCCATAGTCTTCTTCCTCCCTCCTCCTCCCACCCCCACGTCCACCACTACCTCCAGCCCTCCTCTCCCTCCAGGCCTCCACGGCGTCGCGCGTCGGACTGCACGTCCGCCCATTCCACTCCCTCCCGCCCGCTGGATGCGCCCGGGCTGGCGGCGGGCCCGTCCGAGCCTGCGGCGGTACGTGCCACCACCACCAGCGGCGGCGGCGGAGTGCGGCCACCCCGGCATCCGCGGCGGCAGCGGGTGAGTTGAGCTCCTGGCGCGGTCGCGGTCCGCATTACTAGTGTGCCTCCCCCCCCCCCCCAGCTGGTGCTCTGCGCTGTTGCCCTTGCCGCCTTGTCGGGCGGGGCGGGACGGGGCTGCTCCCGCACTGTGCGGAGCTCGCCCGCTCCAGCGCGGGGGCGAGCGGGAAAAAAGCTCGCGCGCCTTTCGCAGATCTGCTTCGGGGAGGTGCGCGGCGGTGTGCTCCTGGGTCCCCCCGACGGAAGCGGGGGCCGGGGTATCCCGTGATTTGAGGGGAGTTCAGCTTTCCCCCCCCCCCCCCCCCCCCCCCCCTTTCTTTCTTCTCCTGGTCTCGGTCCCTCCCCTCCTTGCTCCTCGCTCTGCTTTTGGATTCGCGTGCGTGCTTCTTCGTTCTGGAGACACGGTGCGATTCGCGTGCGCTGTTCCTGGTTGGGAGAGGCCGGTGAGGAGTTGAGAGCGGCGTTAACATTTCTTCTGCTCGAGAAATCGGGTCAGAGTTTGTGCGAGCGCGTCGTCGCGGTGTGAGCTTCTCGATTCCTAGGAGGCGATTACTGGTTTGCTACCGATTTTTTTTATCTTTTGGTTTTCTGTCTTCACTTGATTTGGTTGCTTGCTCGTGTCATTTTGTCTGAGGAATGGCAATGCAAAGCTAGTAGTTCCTTCGCTCTGTTCCGTAGTGGACTACTGCCCGCTGGAGCCTTGAAAATTCAGAAACAATCGTCTCGTGCCGTGTTCTTACAGCTCCTTGCGTCCTGTGCAGGAAGCCATCCAGCCACGGCGATGTGGGAGCGCAGAAGGTCGTAGCAAGGTGGTTTCCTTGATTCGTGAATCCTTCGATCAAGGATGGAGCGCCGGGCTTTGCTCCTCGGGGTGGCCCTGGCCTTTCTGCTGGCCTCCGGCTCCCAGGGCTTGAACCATGAAGGATGGCTTCTCCTGGAGCTGAAGAGCCAGATAGTCGACACCCTCCACCACCTGGATAGCTGGAACGCGAGGGATCCAACACCATGCGCGTGGAGGGGTGTCAACTGCTCGTCGGCGCCAACTCCAGCGGTGGTGTCTCTCGACCTCAACAACATGAACCTGTCAGGCACCGTCGCGCCTAGCATTGGCGGCTTGACTGAGCTGACGCGGCTCGATCTATCCTTCAATGGATTCTATGGTCCCATCCCTGCACAGATTGGGAATTTGTCGAACCTGGAGGTTCTTAACTTGTTCAACAACAACTTCATCGGTATAATTCCCCCTGAGGTCGGGAAGCTGGCTAAGCTGGTCACGCTTAATCTGTGCAACAACAAGCTCCATGGTCCGATACCTGATGAGATTGGTAATATGGTATCACTTCAGGACTTGGTAGGGTACAGTAATAATCTCACTGGTTCACTACCTCATTCACTCGGCAAGTTGAAGAACCTGAAAAATATTCGGTTAGGCCAGAATCTTATATCAGGCAACATTCCTGTTGAGATAGGTGAATGCCTGAATATAACTGTGTTTGGTCTTGCACAGAACAATTTGGAGGGTCCTTTACCTAAAGAGATTGGCAGGTTGAGTTTCATGACTGACTTAATCCTATGGGGGAACAAGCTTTCAGGTGTTATTCCGCCTGAGATAGGGAACTGTACAAGTCTTGGCACAATTGCCCTCTATGATAATAATCTAGTTGGTCCCATACCTGCAACAATTGGGAACATCACGAATCTTCAGAAGCTATACCTTTACATGAACTCATTAAATGGTACAATTCCATCTGACATTGGGAATCTTTCTCTTGCACAAGAGATTGACTTTTCAGAGAATTTCTTAACTGGAGGGATACCGAAAGAGTTGGGCAACATACCAGGCTTGTATTTGCTCTACCTCTTCCAGAACCAGCTTACAGGCTCTATTCCTACAGAGTTGTGTGGGCTGAGAAACTTGAGTAAACTTGATCTATCGATCAATTTACTCACTGGTCCGATTCCAGCTGGATTTCAGTACATGAGAAATCTAATCCAATTGCAACTCTTCAACAATAAACTCACAGGCAACATACCTCCAAGGTTTGGCATTTATAGCCGACTTTGGGTGGTGGATTTCTCAAACAACAGTATTACTGGGCAGATACCGAAAGATCTTTGCAGGCAGTCAAACCTTATTTTGTTGAATTTGGGGTCTAACATGCTTACAGGGAACATTCCCCATGGAATCACAAACTGTAAACCATTGGTGCAGCTTCGTCTTGGCAACAACAGTCTGACAGGAAGCTTCCCTACTGATCTCTGCAATCTGGTAAATTTGACAACAGTTGAGCTGGGTCGAAACAAATTTAGTGGCCCAATTCCTCCTCAGATAGGCAATTGCAAGTCTCTGCAAAGGCTAGACCTTACAAATAATTATTTCACGTCAGAATTGCCTCGAGAAATTGGTAATTTGTCAAAACTCGTTGTCTTCAATATCTCATCTAACAAACTAGGAGGAAACATACCACTGGAAATTTTCAATTGTACAGTGTTGCAACGACTTGATCTCAGCCAGAATAGCTTTGAAGGTTCGTTGCCAAATGAAGTTGGTAGACTGCCACAACTAGAGCTGCTATCTTTTGCTGATAATAAGCTAACTGGACGGATACCGCCCATTCTTGGTAAACTATCACATTTGACAGCACTGCAGATTGGTGGCAACCAGTTATCTGGTGAAATCCCAAAGGAGTTGGGTTTGCTGTCAAGCTTGCAGATTGCCTTGAATTTGAGCTACAACAACCTCTCTGGCAACATTCCATCAGAGCTTGGTAACCTTGCACTGTTGGAAAGTTTATTTCTTAATAACAACAAGCTGACTGGTGAAATCCCAACTACATTTGCCAATCTGTCCAGTTTACTTGAGCTCAATGTCTCCTACAATTATCTCACTGGTGCCCTCCCGCCAATACCACTTTTTGATAATATGGCTGTGTCCTGTTTTGTTGGAAATAAAGGACTATGTGGTGGACAACTTGGTAGATGTGGATCCCAGTCATCATCTATTTCCCAGTCATCCAATTCAGTCAGTCCTCCTTTGGGCAAGATCATAGCAATTGTTGCGGCTGTCATTGGAGGGATTTCACTTATTCTTATTGCAATAATTGTGTACCATATGAGAAAACCAATGGAGACAGTAGCACCCTTGCAAGACAAGCAACTTTTTTCAGCTGGTTCTAACATGCATGTTTCTGCTAAGGATGCATATACATTTCAGGAATTGGTCACTGCTACAAATAACTTTGATGAGAGTTGTGTTATTGGAAGGGGAGCTTGTGGGACGGTGTACAGAGCCATCCTGAAGGCTGGACAGACAATTGCAGTAAAGAAGCTTGCTTCTAACAGGGAAGGGAGCAACACAGACAACAGCTTTCGTGCAGAGATTCTGACTCTTGGAAAGATAAGACATCGTAACATTGTGAAGCTGTACGGTTTTATATATCACCAAGGTTCCAACCTTCTACTCTACGAGTACATGTCAAGAGGCAGTCTTGGTGAGCTACTTCATGGACAATCATCTTCTTCACTTGATTGGGAGACACGCTTCATGATAGCTCTTGGAGCGGCTGAAGGGCTTTCGTATTTGCATCACGATTGCAAGCCTCGCATCATCCACCGTGATATCAAATCCAATAACATTTTACTTGATGAGAACTTTGAAGCCCATGTTGGTGATTTTGGGTTGGCAAAGGTGATTGACATGCCATACTCGAAGTCAATGTCCGCAATTGCAGGTTCATACGGCTATATAGCCCCAGGTGAGTCTCAAATTTACTTGACATCTCAATTCTCATTATTGGACTTGAATGGACTTCTGTTGCATGTGCACTGCTGATTTATCTTTTATTATGCTATTTACTCTAAGCTGTTATTCAAACAAAGGTTACTGGATGTAAATGTAAGTGTATCCATATACATAATTTACTTAGGACCAATGTCAAAAGTTTATGCTATAGTTTTGTTTACTGATGGAATTGTTCTTTATTGGAGTTACTTTGCAACTTATTATGTTGGTTTTCCCATCAAAAAGGGTTACGAAGAAAGTTTAAGCTTAGGCTGTCATTTGGATTTTATATTAATATTAATAAAACAAACTACTTGATTATTCCTCAAACCTTAGTGAGATGTGATTGTGATTGTGTTAAGAGGTTTTCATGTTTTGGTGATTTCCAATGTTTATCTCAAGACCTGATATCCTGAAATGCTAGCTGAATGCTATTCATATCTACTTGATGTTCCACCCTTATGCTACAAGCATCCATTTACTGATTAAGTATTTTTATTTTGCAATAGCAACTACACGCTGATGTTTACTATGAAGTACTAACATAGTCCTCTTCTTTTGATCAGAATATGCTTATACCATGAAGGTTACTGAAAAATGTGACATATATAGCTATGGAGTCGTGTTGCTGGAGCTGCTAACTGGGCGTGCACCTGTGCAACCCTTGGAACAGGGAGGTGATCTAGTAACATGGGTGAAAAACTACATCAGGGACAATTCTTTAGGTCCAGGGATACTTGATAAAAATTTGGATTTAGAAGACCATAGCGTCGTCGATCATATGATCGAGGTCTTGAAAATTGCCTTGGTATGTACTAGCTTGTCTCCATACGATAGACCACCGATGCGTCATGTTGTAGTTATGCTAAGCGAGACTAAAGATAGGACCAGGGTGAGCTCTGCCTCCTCACCTGCCTCTGATGATTCTTCAAAGAAGGATAGCTCATGATGTATTTATAATATGGTCAATTAGTCAAAGGCAATACCCCTTTTTTCTGTTTTTTCTAGTTGCTGATGATAGGGTTCTGGGAGTCTGCATTCATTCTTTGTGTCAGTAATTTTCTAGTGATAAATAATAGTGGTTCATAGTTTCACACAGTTCCAGTGAAAATAATAATAGCGGTTCATAGTTTCATACGGTGTCAGGTGTTGTATGGCAGTGTCTCTCAAAGCTGTCCATGAGTTCAGACTAACATGAATATTGGAGGTAAGAGCTCTTGCTCTGGAGATGTTCATTGTTCAGCTAATTCTGTGCCTCGGACATTTCAGCTGTTATCTGCATACGTCCCAGTGTTGTGTCTGCAATTTTACTGAAGCTATACTGGTGTCCGGTGACAAGACAAGCCAAGCAGTCACAGTTATCTGTGTTTTGCTCCAATAAAAACTCTGGTGCAATTCATGTGCAGGCTCTGATTGTTAAATTGTCAATTGGCGTCTATTGTAGCCTCTTGTCGTTGCTGTTGAGTCGCCCCTCTCTTGGCGGCCATTGCCATTGGATGCCACAGAAAAAGTTGGCAATGGACGGTGACTTTCCAACAGATCGGCGCGTCAGCCTTTCGTCACAGCTTCAGAGCACAAGCGGCATCAGTCGCCGGCGGCTCAGTGGAAGTGCTTGAGTCCACTCCACCCACCCACGCACCCAACAGATCAGCGCCTCCATCCATCGCCATGGCGTCGGAAGAGAAGGTAAGCCCACACGTCATCCTCTTCCCTTTCCTGGCGCACGGCCACGTCCCCGCCTTCCTCCGCCTGGCCGACCTCCTCCGCGCGCGCCGCCCGGGGCTCGATGTCACGCTCGTCTCCACCCCGCGCATCCTGGGCTCCCTCTCCCTCCCGCCGGCGTCCCCTCCCCTGCGCCTCCACGCGCTCCCCTTCTCGCCCGCCGACCACGGCCTGCCCCCGGGCGCCGAGTCCCTCGCCGACATCCAGGTCCACCAGTTCATCACCTTCTTCCAGGCCTCCGAGTCGCTCCGCCCCGCGTTCGAGGAGTTCCTCTCGGGCTTCGGTTCCCGTTCCCCGGTCTGCATCGTCTCCGACGCCTTTTTCGGGTGGACGGCCGACGTCGCGCGCGCGCGGGGCGCGCCCCACGCCGTGTTCCTCCCGGGCGGCGCGTTCGGCAACGCCGTGTTCTTCTCCGTGTGGGAGCACCTCCCGCACGCCCGCACGGCCGCCGACGAGTTCCCGCTGCCGGACTTCCCGGGCGTCGTGCTCCACCGCACGCAGATCCCGAGGTACATGCTCCCCGCGACGGGGGCGGACCCCTGGACGGCCTTCTTCCGGCGCGTCATCGCCTTCTGCCGCAAGACCGACGCGGTCCTCGTCAACACCGTCCGGGAGCTGGAACCCTCCGGCCTCAACATGCTCCGAAGAAGCCTCGGCGTCCAGCCGAGGCCGATAGGGCCGGTCCTCGCGGCGCCGGCCCCGTCGGACTCGCGGGACGACGCCAGCATCTTCCGGTGGCTGGACGCGCACCCGCCGCGCTCGGTGCTGTACATATCCTTCGGGTCGCAGAACAGCATCAGCGCGGATCAGATGAGGGAGCTCGCGCTGGCGCTGGAGGCGAGCGGCCGCCGCTTCCTCTGGGCGCTCCGGCCGCCGCTGGGGTCCGACGCGAAGGGCGCGTTCGATCCCGAGTGGCTCCCGGCCGGCTTCGAGGAGCGAGCGGCGCGGGCGAGCGCGGGGCTGGTGGTGCGCGGGTGGGCGCCGCAGGTGCGGGTCCTGGCGCACCCGTCGACGGGCGCGTTCCTGACCCACTGCGGGTGGAACTCCGTCCTCGAGAGCCTCTCCCGCGGCGTGCCGCTGCTCGGGTGGCCGCTGGGCGCCGAGCAGTTCTTCAACGCGAAGCTCGTGGCCGAGTGGGGCGTCTGCGTGGAGGTGGCTAGGGGCAACTTGGAGAGCTCGGCGGTGGATAAGGAGAAGGTTGCGGGGGCCGTGCGGACGGTGATGGGGGAGAATGCGACGGGCGATGAGATGAGGAGAAAGGCGGCGGCGATCGCGCGCGCCATGGCGGCCGCGTGGGAGGCGCCTGGCGGGTCGGCGGCGGAGAGCTTGGAAGGGTTCCTGAGGTGCGTCGAGGCGTCCGTGCGCCGGTATGCCCCGCTTTGAGATTGGTGCGCTAGTAACCGGCACCTCTGTAACGTCCAACTGTCCAAGCCGTGGGTCATTGTTGTTGCGTCTCCAAGCAGGGAAAGGAGGCAAACCTTGATGCATTTCACTGTCCATCCGATCTGTATAGGCAAAGATATGCCGCACTCAACTTTTCATTGGCTAAAGAGAACCCCATGACCTCAGGTTTCGTGGCCACAAACATGGCCCCGCGTGCAGATTTCGCTGAAAATGCGCGGAACGAACAGTGTGAGGCACACGAAGACTAGCTGCGGTCGATTTTTCGGGGTCACGCCCTTTGCCTCTGTCAGTTGGACAGTGACCTCACTGACCGTGACTTTGACACTATAGAACCCGAAGAACTCGTTCCTAGTTTCCTATGGATGAGAAACATTCCATGGTCGAGGTCCGATCGAGCGAGTGGCACTATGCGCTGAGCATCAGGATTGTAGGTAGCCCGCTGGTAGCCCAAGTGATTCGGCGTCCACTCGTGAGGGTGCTGGTCCAATCCCAAAGTGGCTTCAGAGTTTCAGTCCCAGCATCTGATGCCGATATCTTCACCGGATCCCGCCTAACCTAACCAAACTCTCCCCCATGACATGGAGGAACACCTCTGGATCTCGACAGTCCACTGAGCCAATGTTACGCTGTAACTGAGCCAATAGTATAGTTCGAAAGAACCAACAAGATTCCCTTGCTCAAGCACAAGATTTGCCGAAATCATGCAGAACGACATCCTTGCAGGCTTGCAGCTGACGCTTCAGGGTGACTATCGACATACTATACTACTGCATGCTGGCAGCTGCGACATCTGATCTAACACGGGCCACTTCATTCATCATATCACTGGACGGAGCAGGAGGCGTTGGGGTTCCCGTCGTTGAACCACAGCGGCGCCTCGTTGTGCACGTACTGGTGGCGCGCGTGCAGCAGCTCGCCCGGCACGTACTGGACCAGGTGCTGCGGGGGCGCCGCCGCGGGCACCCAGCCGTACGACGGGTACGCGGCCGGAGGCTGGTAGGCGTAGGCCGCGTGCGGGCCCAGGTGCACAAACCGAACAAGCGGCGGGGCGTACTGCGGCGGTGGCTCCTCCGCGCCGCCGTCGCTGACGATGGCGATGGGCCTCTTGGTCCGCGCCTGGATCTTCCGCCTGAGCAGCGACGCGTCGAGGGACGACCCGTAGACGACCACCAGTCCCGTGTCCACCGACACCCACACCTCCTCAACCCCTGCTTGCAGCATGCAGCCATGTTACTTAGATTAACTGAAGCGCCGCCGGCCGGCCGGAGCCAACCAATGCAAGACGGCAGGTGATGTGCACGTACCGAGGAGGTTCTTGACGGCCTTGCGGATCCTGCCGGCGCAGCCGTAGCAGTGCACGTCCATGCGGAGGATCACCGGAGCCATGGCCGAACCTGCTTGCGTACGTGGTGGTGGCCGGATCGGATCGGAGAGTGTGCGTGCAGCTAGAACGAACTAGGTGCGTGAGTGGCTGTCTCTATAAAGAAGAGGGCTAGGGAGCAGATCGTGCAGGTGAGGGGGAAATGGGATCGCGTGATCTGATTTTGTCTGGTGGCAACCTTCGATCCCTTTCCATATCGAGGCCTTCCATGCATGCAATGCAAGATGTAACTTGCGCGTTCTTAATTGGCGCCGATTGTTCGGTTTGCACGGTGCATGCAGGAGCCTGGGGTTGCAGAGAACGCCTTCCGGACAACGACATTGCCAGACACACCAATCGAATTTCCCCAACGATCTTTTTTCCCGGAACACGCAGGAGAGCTGCGAACGAATCTCCCCAGGGATCACGCTAATTGCGGAGACGAGACGAAATTATACCTAGTAGTTTCCTATGAAAGCACAGCTCGCGATCATGGAGATTCGAGTGGTATATGATGCGCCTAGAACCATGGTTGATGCTGGCTACCTTAGCCTTTGATGATAGGTGGCGCACACAGCCGAAAGCAGAGCTGAGGTTCCTTCGGAATACCGATTCCGCGAGTGGAAAGCCGTGCGGGGATGGTTGGTGAAATGGTGAGGCGGAGAGCACTACGTGCGCCATCGATCCATGCTAGTGCAGCAAATGGAACGAAGGTCTTGAGTGTTCGTAATAGCTCTTGAAAAATGAACAACTAATAGTCCGTCCGCATCACAGACGACTAACCGAGGGCAAGGGGAAAGAGATTAAGAGAACGCAAAGTCATTGAACTACCTCCTTGGTGTCAGATTGCAGAGTGTTCATCCCAGTACAGCAGTGGTGCACGAGCGTTCAGGTACCAACTCGGTGACTTGGAAAGTTCAGTGATGCTGAATTGCTGATGCAGCTACGCAGTACGGAAGCGAACTACTTCATGGGGCGAGATATAAAGAAAGAATTGGTCTTTTGAGATTGCGAGTGAATGATTAAATCGGGTGCCTGTTGTTCGGACAGGATTAGCGCGCGCGCACGAGTATCTATTATATTAATAAGGGAGTGTTAGAAGAAACTAAAAGAAGCCACCACGTTCGCCGAGATGGTCTAGAAATTCACACGTTAATCTAAAAAAGAAAAAGACATACACCGTTGGATTTTATGAAGATCTAACGGTCTACAATAATCAAAATTTGTACCAAATACAATTATAGTAACTAAATTCTATTATATTAATAAGGGAGTGTTAGAAGAAACTAAAAGAAGTCACCACGTTCGCCGAGATGGTCTAGAAATTCACACGTTAATCTGAAAAAGAGAAAGACATACACCGTTGGATTTTATGAAGATCTAACGGTCTACAATAATCAAAATTTGTACCAAATACAATTATAGTAACTAAATTCAAAATGAGAGGGTCTAGAAATTCCCACATTAATCCGAAAAAGAGAAAGACATACACCGTTGGATTTTATGAAGATCTAACGGTCTACAATAATCAAAAGTTGTACCAAATACAATTATAGTAACTAAATTCAAAATGAAAATATGGAAGATTAATAGTTTGATTGATATAAAGAGTTATATCGAGATACAACTCAATAATTAATTTTTTTTCCACCTCATCCGTATCTCATACGTCCTAGACTTCCAGAATTAGAAGTTTTATTAGCAAACGAGTGTATATACTTTCCATAAAAGATAAGTCGTGCCTTCCTCTCAAAGGAGAAAAGATCAAGTATGAAGGGAAAATAATAAAATACAGTATATATGGAGTCATTACCCGCAGATTGATATGATGTGGCAGCCTCTCCAGATCAACGTGCGCTCGCTAGCAATGAAATTAACGATGGATCTCTCAGTTGCTCTCTTCATGTGGGCGGGCAGCAGCCCGCCGGAGATAATATGTTTCTAAGTTTGAGTTCAATTAAATCAAGTGTTATTTTTTTTCTTTTCAGTTTTTTTTGTCTTCTATAATGTTGCCTCCTAGGAAGTTTGGTTTGATAATATATTTCTCGAAAAGTTGGATGGTGAATTTATCGTAGAAGTTGTGCAAGAAGTTTTAGAGATAATATTTCTCGGGAAGTTGGAGAGTGAACTTATGCGTAAAAGTTGCACGATATCTTATCATGAGAGTTATGCTAATAAAATCTTCTGATAAAAAGTTATTCATGTAAGTTGTATGTTGTAAAAAGTTATGCTAAATTTGGTGTATACAAGTTTGCTAAACAGTTTTCGGTTGAAGGATTTTTTTTCCTAATTCTTATTTCCAAATTTTGCTTGGGATACTTTGTTCCGAAAGTTGTTCTCTGGATTTTTGTTTTCAAATTTGTGTACGTGATTTTTTTCAGATTTTTTGTTGTTAGGTGTTGAAACTTATACCAAACAATTATGATCATAAATTTATTTGAAAAATGCTATACATAAAATTATGCATGTAACTTGGTACAATTTTCGGCTCTAATTTGTGCGTACATAAGTTTAAAACAAAATATGTTCTTGAAATTTGCTCCCTAATTTTGCTATATCAAATTGTATCCGTAAATTCCAGAAGGAAAAGGAGGGCCGAACACACGTGAGGTGAGGTGTATTAAGGGATCGGGGGGACCAGCGCATCCAAAGATGGAGAATTCAATGATGGAAAGGGAAAGATGTTGAGCGGGTATTCGGAACCCTGCCCCCGGGAATTCGCTGTGAGGCATGTTGGCGAGCGATCGCTAATTAGCAGCCCCCAGCCTCTCGGTATCATATCGCTTCTTGAAGCTTCAGGCTCATTTGGTAACCACGCATCACACGACTATGCGAGGGCCAAGCTAAATAACTTGCCAAGGAGTAGGAACGCCAACGCATGTCCGCGTCGTGTTTCAATAGCGCAAGCTTCGAGACTATAAACGTTTTGAATGAGAATGAACAATGCTAAATAGTGGCTTGAATGCTCAAATAAGGAAGTGCTAAAAAAACCACCACGTTAGTCCATAGGGTCTACCGAGTACCATTAGTAAACAGATCAATTTTGAATTAGAAAAATACGAAAACCCAAGAAGCCGTATTAAATACAATTAATAAATACTCTATTATATAAATAAGAGAGTGTTAAAATAAGCACCACGTTCGTCTAGAGGGTCTAGAAATTCTCACTTTAATATAAACCACGTTCGTCTAGAGGATCTAGAAATTCCCACGTTAATATAAAGTAAGAAAATTTACACCGTTGAATTTTATAAACATCTAACGGTCTAGACTAACTCATAATTCCATATCGAATATGATTAATAAATAGCTAATTTCGGAATTAAAAATTAAGATAAATTAGGACATGACAAAAAAGTCCATAACAAGTACAATTAGTAAATTGATAAATTTGGAATTAGAAAATAAGAAAACTTAAGAGTTCATATCAAATACAATTAATAAATTGTGAAACTTTAAAATTGAAAAGTTAAGAAAATTTTCACCACACTCATCCAGAGGGTCTAGAAATTCCCACATTAATCTAAAGTAAGAAAAATTTACACCGTTGAATTTTATAAACATCTAACGGTCTAGACTAACTCATGATTCCATATCGAATGCGATTAATAAATAGCTAATTTTGGAATTAAAAATTAAGATAAATTAGGACATGGAAAAAATTCCATACCAAGTACAATTAGTGAGTTGATAAATTTGGAATTAGAAAATAAGAAAACTCAAGAGTTCATATCAAATACAATTAATAAATTGCTAACCTTTAAAATTAAAAGGTAAGAACATTTCCACCACGTTCGTCTAGAGGGCCTAGAAATTCCCACATTAATCTAAAAAAGAGAATCAAATTTTATGATGATCTAATGATCTAGACTATTCAATAGTTCATATCAACAAAAAAAAGAGTTAATAAAAATTAGAACATGACTAAAGAGTCCATACCGAGTAGGATTCGTAAATATATAGATTTGAAATTAGAAAATAAGGAAACTCAAGAGTCCATATCAAATACAAATAATAAAATATCTAATTTCAAAACTAAAATATTAAGAAAATTAGGATATGACCAAGGACTCTGTTGGGGATCACCGTCTCGGATGCCGGAGGTTGCCCGAAGGTGCATGACGGGAGCCGAAGGATCCGAAGGTCGCTGAAAACCGAAGGTTACCCTTTCGCCCGAAGGTCTGAAGATGCGTCCGAAGGTTATCGGAAGAAGCCGAAGGTCTCTAAAAGATATCGAAAGTTGCTGGAGCACGAAGGTGATCCCGTCGCCCGAAGGCCCCCGGAAGCCACCGAAGGTCCAAGGAAGCGAACGAGGGTCAACCGCTGATCCGAAGGTTACCGCGACCTTCGGGGTAGCGTCTCGATTACGAATCGGATAGGGTAGACAATTTGTACACTCCAACCTGTATGAAATGACCTACGGCCCGGAATATTAGCAGAATATTCCGGGCAGGTAGGGGCATTATAGTCATTATGTAATAAACGTTAGGGGTATAAATACCCCCAACCAATCTGTACTAGACACGTGCATATATGAGGGCGAAACTCTGCCACTTTACTCTGTTCAACCTTCGTGTATGCATTTTGATTGGGTCGTAAGGAAACCAAGAACCCAACAGACTCCATGCCAATTATGATTAGTAAATAGATAAATTTATGATGAGCTATTGATCTGTGTTTAATGAAAACTCCATTAAAATTAAAGATTAGACAACACTTAATTGTTTCAAAGCATAATTAGGTGACAAGGAAGCATAACTGGTAGATATCAGATTTGTCCACCTGCAACCTCATCAGACAGTGACAAGAAATTGATGAAGATGTGGATTGCGTACTTATGCTATTTTTCAAAAAAAAAACTTATAACATTATAGAAGTCGTAGTCTTACATAAAGGCGCCTTAGAGAGAAGCCAATTAAAAAAAGTCTAAACAGTCAGACACACGCAAATACCTCCACACTTAACAGAAGTATGACCTCAGATGAATCCACGTGCAAGCTATTTAATACCATCATCACCGCCATGAAAGCTCACCGGTGAAGGCCATGAGAGGCACCGACATCCAAAGAGGCCCATAGTGATTCTTGGAGCCTGTGCGGAGAAGACTGCCAGGAGGCTCGAAGAGAAAGAAGATCCTATCGATGAAAGCCAACGCCTCAAAGAAAAGTCCTCCAATATGGTAGAAGGCTTGGAACACAACAAATGGTAGAGATCCATGGGGACGTGAAAAAAAAAGCTCAAAGCTACTTTAATAGAAAAGGCAGCAGGGGATGAGTTGAAGCAAACCATAATCATAGCAAAAAATCAGAAAGCAAAGACCGCACAAATTCACTCTAGCAAAGAACATAAGTAAGCATGAGCAAGCAGATATGTAGTGACTCTAACCAAAATGAAAACTAAAACAAGCAGATTCAGGTAGAAACCTGGAAGCAAGATAAGGAGGGAGAAAAGAGGCAGGAGGAAGAAGTGGAGCAGTCGAACCACAGGACCGAGAAAACAAAGGAAATGAACGATATTTGGTCGGGTTGAGCAAAAGGAAGAAGAGGAGAAAGGAAGGAACCTTTATTCGGGTTTGCCCTGCAGCCACCATAGTGGAGAAGGAGACCAAGGATGCCGGCGGCACCAGTGTAGCGGCCGCCGAGCACCCATCCGAGCACAGCAGGCCACAAATAATATACCATAACATACACTAGGTGAAAGGGACTGGTCCAACACCAGGGGCGAGATGCCGGGGAAGGAGAGGAAGGGTCCGGAAGCCATGGGATCTCGGTGAGCTACATGACAAGAGTATGGGAAAGGATAAGGATGGGAGAAGCTTTGCGCACAAGGATTGCAAGTCTACAATATGCTATTTAGATAAGCATTGCGTATGGCATTATCTACAAACTGATGGTGGTTTAGTGATGAGAAAAATTTGGAATCCTACAATATCTACATTTTTTACGAAAATGCTTATAAACACGTCAATTTATATGAACTATTCAATTGATCTAAGAGAAAATATTTAGATTGATTAGTTCTTGAAATTTGAAAGATATGAACTATAAATAAATCTATTGGTCGTGAAATTTAGACTGTACAACATTTGATAAAAAATAGAACATGCAGATGAGACTTTCGTTGACTACAACAAATAAATATAAATATATTAAGTATTAAGTGGGTTTAGGAATATCACGTTAGTTAAAAAAGAATAAATACTACTGAATTTACCTCAATTATCCTATGAGGTTACCCTGGCCTTGATTTACCTTGGTGATATAACATTGATAGCCTAGAAATTTATTTGATCTTGAAACAAAAAAATAATTATTTTTAAGGTAAAACAAAAGATACCAAATGTTAGTACAAAAGTTAGATACCTGTGTTATTTGCACGGGCCACCTGCTAGTTCTAACTAAAGCAGACCAAGGGCTGGGCCGCAGCCACTTGTTCTTATCCGGATCGGACTCCTTTTCGGTGCAGCCATCGAGCAATTAACAAGTATAGAACCTTGTCTGGTACTAACCGCAGGATCCTCTTTTCGTACCCCAACTTACCATGTTTCATTGCTTTTGCCATTCGTCTTTTCTATTTCGAATGAATGAACGACCAGCAGCTCCGCTCTTCTTAGCAGTAAAGCTGCAGATCGTGCATGGCATCGTTTTGGACATGGTAGAAATCTACCTAGGCCTGAATACAGTGAATACAGAAAAACAGATATTTGAGGGTGAAAACAGAAAAGGATCTCACCGGTCGTGTCCAGGGGACTTCTCTGTCGACGGTGTGGCATGTAGCAACGTTTCTGAAGATTCTGAACTCTGTGAAAGTGAAAGGCGCCCGAAAGCAGCGACTATTCGGGTAGCAGCGGCCATCCCGCAGAACGCGACCGCCGTAGACCGACCCCCCGCATGGCCGCATGCGTCCGCGACCCCGGGTCGGCGGCTACCGTCACCCCAGCCGACTCGCTGGTCTCTCCTCTCGTGACCTCGCCCGACGCCGCCGCCGATGATAGATGGAGCACAGACCAAAACCGGGCGCCGCTCCGCCCGGCTATCGACGCCGTGGCGGGCGGTTGAGACGATGCGTGCGTGCGTTCGCGTCTGTACAGCTGGTTCGAGCTGGAGACCCGTACACGCACGTTGCTGGCTGAACTCGTCCAAGGGTGGCGTGCTGGCGGCGGCCCCCGTCGTTTCGTCGTCTCGTCTGGGTACACCGTACACAAGGAGTTCTGACGTACGCGCGTACGCACCGGTGGCGCCGCACGGCACGGCACAGCGCGCGACGAGTAAAAGTTTCGCGTCGATGCAATTAGGGCAATGAAAGCCGCTGTGGCGTAAAAGGTTTTGTGTTGGCGCGTTTGGTGGGCGCCGGGGCGTTTTAACCGGATCACGCTTATTTGGTGCTGGGGCAGCATCAGATTTCGGCCCTGTTTATTTTAGCTCTTATGACTCATTAAGTTTAATTTTGTGAAATTTAAAAATCAGATGACATCTAGAAATCAAAATTTTTGGAGTCATTATTTTTGAGTTTTTCAAAATTGAACTTTCAAAATCGACCAGAAGCTGAAACAAACAGGCTCTTTCCCCGTCCCCTTCAAAGATTAGTTCACTAAAACCTCCATTCTTATTTATTCATTTTTACTGTTGTTTCCATCGCCAAGTCGTTACTGAAATCGACTTTCCACTACACGCACCGCTGTTTGTTTGTTCCGTGAGACGCTGGAAACTCAGCATCGCGTTTAAACTTTACGATCCACTTTTTTTTTCTTTTCAGAATTGACCGGCTTTGTACCAGGCTTTCTCATGCCTATTAAATTCGGAGGTACAATTGCCTGTAGTATCTTCCTAGCTATGCAACTCGGTCGTTCGTCTGGTTGAAGTAAGCCACACATTAGCCACCAGTTCCTATGATATTGTCGCACTTTTTTTACTCATCATTGGCTGTGTTCACTTTCCCAAACTCCTCCAAATTTTTCAAACTTACCATCACATCGAAACATTAAATATAGGAAATGATTCATGCATGAAGTACTAAATGTAGGTAAATAAAAATACTAATTGCATAGTTTTGATGTACGTTGCGAGACGAATCTTTTGAGCCTAGTTAGGTCATAGTAGGACAATATTTACCACAAACAAACGAAAAATGCTACAGCGTGCTACAGTGTCCGATGCGACTTTTTCTACCAGCTTTTTGCGGATCTAAACACACCCATTGAAAGACCACTGACTTCAAATGAATACCATTTTTTTTTCTACCTCAGCTCTCCGACAGTAGTAGTTCAAAAGTTCCCCAACGCCCAATGCCAAAAAAAAACCCTGTGAACAACGACCGGCCGAGTCCGCGGCCCAGCCCAAGAAAGCCCGAACCCACGCCGTCTCGCCTGCGCCACCCACGCGGTCACGCCATCCCCGCCGCTGCGGCGCCGCACCCCCACCCCCACCCCCACCTGAGAAACGCCGTCCCCATAAACTCTCGCCTCCCACGGCACGAAACTTTCCCCATTCCTCCCATAGTTGATAGTCCATCCCTTCCCTTCCCTTCCCAGATCGGCAGATCCGCCCCCACCTACCCCCGCGCGCGGCGCGCCTCCCGGATGGCCACCGTCTCCCCCGCCCGCCCCGGGCCGCCGTAGCATGGGCATCTCCCCCTCCTCCCTCTCCATATCCAGCACCAACTCCCCGCCGCGCCGCAGCAGGTCGCTCTCCCCGATGGCGCCGCCGCCGCGGCCGCGGGCGACCGTGCCCGTGCAGGTCGCCGCGTGGGGCAGCGGCAGCTCCTCCTCCTGCCTGTTCGACCCGCCCGCGTGGGACTACACGCAGGACCTGCCCGACGAGATCCTCGCGCTCGTCTTCGCGTCGCTCTCGCCCGCCGACCGCAGCGCCTGCTCCCTCGCCTGCGTGCGCTGGAAGGAGGTCGACGCCGCCACGCGCCACCGCCTCTCCCTCGACGCGCGGGCCGGGCTGGGCCACGCCGCGCCCGACCTCTTCACGCGGTTCGCGGCCGTCACCAAGCTCGCGCTCCGCAGCGCGCGGGGCTCCGGCGCCGACAGCCTCGCCGACGACGGCGCGGCGGCGGTGGCCGCCGCGCTGCCCTCGGACCGCCTTGCCAGGCTCAAGCTCCGCGGGCTGCGGCAGCTATCTGACACCGGGCTGTCCTCGCTCGCCGCCGCCGCGCCGGCTCTCCGCAAGCTCTCTGTTGCTTCCTGCACCTTCGGGCCCAAGGCCTTCGTCGCCGTGCTTCAGGCCTGCCCACTCCTCGAGGACCTCTCCGTCAAGCGCCTCCGCGGCCTACCAGACACGGCCGGTGCCGCTAGTGCCATTACTGAGGAGATCAAATTTCCCCAGGCGTTATCCTTGCGTTCAGTTTGCCTTAAGGATCTATACAGCGCCCTGTGCTTTGTGCCGCTTGTGGCGTCCTCGCCAAACCTCCGCTCGATCAAGATATTGCGGTGCTCTGGCGCCTGGGACCTGCCATTGGAGGTCATCACTGTGCATGCTCCTGGTCTTGTTGAGCTTCACCTTGAGAAGCTCCAGGTGGGTGACCGTGGCCTTGCTGCGCTCTCGGCCTGCAGAAATCTGGAGGTGCTGTTCCTTGTCAAGACCCCTGAGTGCACTGACTCGGGCATCATCAGTGTTGCCGAGAAGTGCCACAAACTCCGCAAACTGCATATTGACGGATGGCGCACAAACCGAATTGGGGATTTCGGGCTCATGGCTGTGGCAAGAGGATGTCCGGATCTACAGGAGCTCGTCTTGATTGGGGTCAACCCCACTGTGTTGAGCCTCCGGATGCTTGGTGAACACTGTCGTGCGTTGGAGCGGCTTGCACTTTGTGGTTGTGAAACCGTAGGGGATGCGGAGATCATCTGCCTGGCTGAGCGATGTGCTGCGCTCAAGAAGCTCTGCATCAAGGGATGTCCGGTGTCTGATCGTGGGATGGAAGCACTGAATGGGGGCTGCCCCAGTTTAGTCAAGGTGAAGCTGAAGAGATGCCGTGGAGTGTCCTACGAGTGCGTCGAGAGTCTGAAGATTACCAGGGGGGGATCATTTTCCATCAGCTTGGATATTGTGTTGGAGCATGATGCTGGGAGTGCTAGTGAAAATGGTGTCCAGGAGACAGGCCAAGCACAAATCACCGAGCTGACCGATCAGATGGCTGGCATTGGCATGGACCTTCCAACCAATGCTGCTGGCGCACAATCATCCACGCATACTATTAGCAGGGTGAGGAGTGTCGTGTCAGCAATCCGGCGTAGGTTTGGCAACCCTCAACCACAGTGATATGAGATGGCAATTTTATGAACTGTTGTTATCCATTCCCATTTTCTAATCACATATTCATGTTTCATAAACTTATGACATTGTCTGGCCACTCCGTGCAAGATAACCGTCTATGGGTGTTTCTTCATGTTGTTTTTATTGGCTAATTGCATCAAAACGTTAGGGTTTTGCATCCCCATTAACTTAAATCTGCTCCTGTTGCTTTGTCATTTGTGATATGTTTCTATGCATATCTAGATCAATCGTTTTCTTTCTTTTCTTTCATTTTACTGCTGGGAGTTTGAGGAATCTAGTGCCACGGTTCCTATAGATACCATCGGTGTGAAACTTGTAGGTATAGTTAGCTGTGGATGGACGACTACATTGGTAGCAGTATATTGTTTGTATCTTTGCAAGGTTTGTAGTATATTTTGAATTTGTCTTTGCTGTTTTCTATGGGCAGACAATTCTCTTCGGTTGCCTACTTTCACGGTGAGCCAATGAAACAATGTATGCAAACAAAATCCATAGTGCATACACTAAAGCCAATTGGTGCATTTTGCTGTTGTTCTTTGATAATGATGTTCTGTTTTTTTAATATGTTCTAGTTGTTGCTTGTAAGTTTAACTAGCTGTGGTGGTTGTTTTGACGATGGTGAATGATATCATTATTATAAATTACTAGAATGCGTGCATTTTTGGTTGTTCAGATACTTGATGCTTGTGTAATACAACACTTGAAGTTTAATTTGGTGAGCTGTAGCGGAACTAAGTCACCTCAATAGTGCATAGTATTACTTAACAAGAATTAACCGAAGTTTGTGTTTGGGGTGGGGGGATTACCAATCTTTTATGATATATAATATTGGATCTGTAGTCGTCTGGTTTTATAATGCTACTTTTATATTGTAAGGTGTCTCGTTTGAGTTGCTTGTGGGTGTTGGTGTTGGTTGATACCAGAAGCGAATCGAAGTTAGTCACTTCATATATATTGTTCTATTCTTAAACGAAAATGAGCTTTGGTGCACCATTCTTTTTGTCAGTGGGGTGCCTTTGTCAGTAAATGTTGTATTTGTTGCCTTGTTGGTAAAAGCCGGTGATTAAACAGAATTTGAGGTACTTTTGCCCATTTCAGCTCCTCGTCTAAATAAAAGTGACATCTTCTTAGCTGTACTTTTGTCTAGGCGTCTGGCCATAGAGAATAACGATCTGGAGCTGTCAAGAGAAGGTGGGGTGTTGGGCGTGTGTCAACTTGCGTTGGTGTTGCCAGTTTAGTCAAAGGTACCACATAGAATTCATTTTTTTTAAGGAAATACCTCATAGAATTCTAAGCAAGGACATGTCTTGTAGTCTATGTTGTACTCTTGTTTCGTCTGTACGCTAGTAGGATGCCACAGTATTTTCCGAGACTGCCAAAACATTTATTCAAACATCAGACTCAGGATTGTTTATAAGCCCCTTATAGGTCGTAATGTATTATAGAAAAACAAAAACGGGCGTTCTAAACTGTAGGGTCGGAATAAAGCCTCACTGGTATACAATCGGCCACTGTCAAACTAGGACATCGTGTTAAAAGTTCACGCACAAAGACTGTCATATACTCATATAAGGCTAGTCCCAGTGCAAGTTTTATAGAGGTTTCATGCATATTAAATGAGGTGTCACATAGACAAAAATGATGATATGGCAAGAAATTTATGAAAAGAGAGAAGAAATGGATTTCATCTAGATGAAATTTGAATTACATTGTTTCCAAGACTATGAAACTTGACGAAACTAACATTAGGGGCTGGAGAATTTCATCTCACCTGATTTCACCCAATCACGTTCATAGTAATTGAATGCAACGACTCACCTATGAAATTATGAAATGAAACTATGCATTGTGAGGCTCCATTTCATTCATAGTTTCAAAAGTATTTTGATGATATATCACTCATGGTAATCGTGTATTGAAATTTTGCACTGGGATTAGCCTAATAATACTAAGAGCAATGCAAAGCTGCTTCTATCTTTCTCACAAGTCAACACGCCTCCCCTCTAGGCATTATTTTCTCTTTTAATATAATCAACAGCTCTCCTACTTAGTTAGGGCATCACTAGTGTATATTGCCCGTTCAACCTTAAGGGTGGGTCCTATAAGAAGTTGAGGTCGGCTCTGTTCTGTATAAGGTCGATACTGCTCTTAAGGGTGGGTCTCGTTTTAAAATAAAAAAAATCTTGTTGCAACGTGGCCGGCCTGTTGGCTCCCATCCTAGTGTTCGCTCGGCACGCATCAGTTGTAGCAAGAAATTGTTTTTTTATTCGTTATAACCCGACCACAAGTTTGAGACCGATCTCTATCACTTTTTCCTTAAGGTCGACCTTAAAATCGGCTGTGTAATGTATGAGGGCGACCTTAGCAAACTTACGACCCCATATTTCCTACACTATGGATGCCCTTAGTTTAAAAAAAATGCTCCCCACTCTCCCCCGATCATGCTCATTGCTCAGCAACGCCACGGACCTGGCCGGTCGCTCGGCTCGCTGCCGCCCGCTGGAGCGCTGGACGCTGGTGCCGACGAGGCGGCCGTGCTGGGCGGGTGCAAGAGTGATTGATTGGATGTTAATTTTATGCCTAACTAAAATTATAGCAAGTCAAGATATTGGCTTTCCAAAATCACGATTTGCCAAAATGTTGGCAAGAAAGTAAGATATTTATTTGGTTGGGTGCTAAAATATTGGCAACCAATATATTTCCCTTTGTAAAGTTGAATAGATCTCCAGTAACCATTATTTTGGTCATAAGTACAAATATTAAAGTGCTAATATTTAGACATCAACCAATTTAAGTGCTAATATTTTGGTCGTAAATTTTATTGATTTTAGCTTGGTAAAAGTTAACAGCCAACCAATCATGCTCTAAATGCTGTTGGGGTGTCTCGTCCGGTACCCAGGCCAGAAAGATGCCCTGGGCGCCATTTAAACCCAAAACGTGAAGCCTGTCGGGTTCCTGTCCATTTCTCCGTCCCTGCGCCGTGCTCTGCTGCTCTCGCCTCGGATGCTCTACTTTGGCACGGAAATCTGGGGAGGAACCGGCTGCGTTCGCTCAAGCTTTTGTCACCAATGCATTGATGGTTCTGCGCTGAGGAAATGATCTCGCAAGTTGGCATGACACTCGTGGAACGCCAATTCAAAAATCGATGGAAGGAGAAGTCGCTCTTCTTCGGCCCACCCGTTTCAATTCAATCCTTTGCTACAGCTCTTCCCCAGCTTATCAGGGTCGAGTCAGAGTCAAAAAAAAAAAAACGCGCACCAAAAGCTGTGTTTGGTGGCTGGCCCTGGACCAGGGAGGGCCAGTGGGCCACTGCCCAAAGTACGCACAGTTCAGCGTGAGCCAAAATGTTGGATTGCTCTGTTCTGCTGAAAGCTCATCGTCATCCTGCATTCAACGCCCTTGTCGACGGGATATTTTGTCCCTCGTGATATTTTGTACGCGCTTGTAAGTTGTAATGGAAGCTTTCATCGGTAACTCGCTTGGGCGGTGGCGTGGCCTTGTGGTGGACCTGGCGGGGATAATTGCGAGGTCGATATGGTATCCGCACTGAAGATGCCGTCACTAGTGCACCTCATCAATTGATTAATGACAATTGACAGTGTAGCTTTGCTTCACGATAGCACCTCGATCTGCAGCAGATGATCTTTCAAGAAACACATGGCATGCGGTGCTCTTCGGACTGCCGCTCCTTCTGGGTCCCTCGTTTGCCTCGCTATCACTGGGGGGAGAGACTGCTCTGAAAACTTCCGAAATATAGTTGCTTGAAGCTGAACTGAGGGTTGATTCGCGTCAAAGTCGCTCGCTCGATCGTTCGGACAACCCCTCTTTGTGTTGCCTACCCGTGCTCCTTCTCTTAGTATCAGCTGAGATGGTGACGATAGGTCTGGCACGAGCTCCACAATCAGCATCACCAGCGACCAAATGTGGAAATTTGATTTTCAACCTTCAACTATAAAACTGAGTAATATAGACCATCCAACTATCGAAATCGAGCAAATTTAGATCTTGAGGTAGTTTCCAAGGTGGTTTTGTATTTTGTGATAATTAAATATTCAGATTTAAATTTAAAAATTTATAAGTAATTCATTTTAAATAAAAAGACACGAAAGAGGTATCACAAGTTTTCTAAAAATTGTAACATATCTTTTGGCATGATATGTTTTAGTAATTCAGATCAAAAGTTTTTATTTTTATAATATTTGATTGCTTTTAGTTATGTCTATAATTTTGAATAATTAAGTTTCAAATAGAGCAATAATAGATAGGTTATATTTTTTTAAAACAATTGGTACTAGCTTTTTCTGATTTAAAATGAATGAGATTTGATTTTTATAGAACTAGATAGAATTTTTAATTTTTTTAGAAAATACAAAACCACCTTGGAAACCACCCTAGGGTTCAAGTTTGCCCATTTTGATAATTGGATGGTCCATATTATTTTATTTTATAGTTGAAGATTGAAAATCGGATTTGTATGATAGTTAAAGTCCTTCTTTGTGCGACGAGGAGGATACCTCTCCTGGATCGCACCTGCTGATGCTCTCCTAATCTTAGACTGACCTCAGCAGACGCCCGCCCGCCCGCCCACGTGGTCGACGCTTCTCGACGCTTCTCGACGCCAGTCGACTCCACCACACACGTGGCCCGCCCAGGGTTAACCATTTCGTTTTCCGGTCAAATCCCGGTGTTTAGCGGAAACGGAATTCCGTTCCGAAATTTCGGTAAATTTCGGCGAATTTCGTTGAATTTCGGTCGAAATTTGTTAAATTTTGAATTTGAAAACGAAATATACCGAAAAATACCGAAATTTCGGATCCCGGTAACTAGCGGAAACAACTAGCGGAAACGAAAAATTTTCCGAAATTTCGGCGAAATTTCGCCGAAATTGTTAACCCTGGGCCCGCCCGCCCGCCCGCACAAGTGGCCCGCCCGCCCACCACATGACCCTCGCGACGCCTCCGCGGGCGTCTGCTGAGGTCAGTCTTAGCAGTGCAAGAAGGGCCCATGGACCAGCCCATATGAAGATGCCAGCTAAATCCGTCTTCGCGTTTGGCCTGCTAGAGCAGAAACCCCATTTCATGGCCCATCTTCGCGGTGCCTCTTGAAGCTGCTGGCGCCACTAAGCTAACTGGGTCAAGTGGGTAAGTGGCCACGGGCTTTTTTGTTCGGGTGTATGAATGATGGTGATCGATAGTTTGTGTTAGGATCTACTATTTCAAACTGAGACTGTGTGCTGTTTGTGCAGACTCGGAAATTTTTTAAGATGACGTATAGTTTCCATTTAAAGAAAACTGGGTCAAACGAGCCATGAACGAAGGATTTAAAGCCCACGTGGAACACACGGCCAGCTGCTGAAATCTGGACTAATTATTGCCAGTGACAGCGATCCAGGAGCAGGAGGCAATTATGATCGGCCAGCCTCCAGCCAGCCTGGGGCAGCGTTCGTGCCCAGTCACAGCACGCAACGCAGGACGCCGGCACGGCAGCACCACTGAGGCACCACTGATAACTGATGAGCCTGGCCAACGTGCTGGCTGGTGGCGGCAATCACAGCGTTTCTCCTCCGCGGCGGCCGGGTGGGGCGTGCGCGTTAGTAGGACTCCTACTGTAGGAGTAGGATACGATCTAGGCCTCGATTCGGCAGCGGCCCAGCGGGGGAGGGCGTCGTGCACCCCACTACTACAGTACTACTACTAGTAGCTCCGAATGCCCGGCGCTCCCGGACCCTGACACGCGCACGCCCCCATGCCGCAACGGCTAGGAATCAGGCGAACAGCGAGCATCCGATTCCGAAACCTGCGCAGAAAGCTTCGCTTTTCTTTGGAGGAATGGCGGATCATGCATTCTTGTTGACAGCAAGACGACGGCGAGGTGATTCGGGTAACGAACAGCGAGCAGGAGATCAGACTAACAGAGCGGCAGAGGATGAGAGGGAGAAGAACGCAGGCGCAACGACTAACGAAGGGACCATCAGAAAATTCAGAAGTTTCTTCCTTTGTGTCAACGCTGTGTGTGTTGTGAGATGTAATAGCACGCTGAGATAATTGGTTAGACAAATGAAATCCATTTCTTGCGTTCGTTTACACGTTCAAGTCGGAGTTTTTTAAGCATAGACGCAACAGGAAACACAGACTTGCGCACATCCACGTCCCGATCACCAGCAGCAGCACATCTTTGCCTTGCCGTGCGCCCTCGCCCCGCCCTCCCCGTCCCGGGCCCAGCACCAGCCGAACTTGGCGGCCACGCGACGAGACGCTGCACGGTCACGGTCACACCCCCTCCGGCCAGCCGAGCCAAGCCCAGCCTCCCGTCCCGCCGCCACCGATGGTCGCCGTCTTCAACAAGGACGTGCTGAGCTGGTACCTCATCACCATCAAGCTCAGGGAGGCCGTCGGCGCCAACCTCCAGAAGTCCTCGCCGCCGCCGCAGCAGCAGCAGCGGGGCCTGCCGCTGCCGCTCACGAACGGCGCCGCGCCGCCGCCGCTCCAGCCCCAGCCGGAGCAGGACCGGGCGCCACGGTCGCGGGCGCAGTCCCCGGCGCACAGCCCCAAGCCGCAGGACTCGGAATGGGTGATCGCCATCCGCGGGAAGCTGGCGCAGGCGCGCGCCGAGGAGGCGGCGTGCCCCTGGGCGCGCCTCTCCGTGTACCGCGTCCCGAGGTGCCTCCGCGACGGCGACGAGCGCGCCTACACGCCGCAGGTGGTGTCCATCGGCCCGCTCCACCACGGCCGGCGCCGCCTGCGGGAGATGGACCGCCACAAGTGGCGCGCGCTGCACCACGTGCTCAAGCGCACGGGCCACGACGTCACGGCGTACCTCGGCGCCGTGCGGGCGCTGGAGGACCGGGTGCGCGCCTGCTACGAGGGCCGCGCCGCCGGGATGGGGAGCAATGAGCTCGCCGAGTGCCTCGTCCTGGACGGGACCTTCGTGCTGGAGCTCTTCCGCGGCGCGCTGGACGGCGGGAAGGGGTTCGTCGACGACCTGGGGTACTCGCGGCACGACCCCATCTTCGCCATGCGCGGCGCGATGCACGCCGTGCGCAACGACATGATCCTGCTCGAGAACCAGATCCCGCTCTTCGTGCTCGACCTCCTGCTCGGGATCCAGCTCGGCCACCCGGAGCAGACCGGCGCCGTCGCCAGCCTCGCCGTGCGCTTCTTCGACCCGCTCATGCCCACCGACGCGCCGCTGCTCCGCAAGGACCGGTCCAAGCTGGAGTCGTCCGTCGGCGCCGAGGCCGCGGCGGCGTTCGACCCGCTGTCCGACCCCATGCTCCACTGCCTCGACGTGTTCCGGCGCAGCCTCCTGCGCGCCGGCCTGCAGCCCATGCCGCCTCCCCCCGCGCGGCTCTGGCTCAAGAAGTGGTCCGGCCAGCGCCGCGTGGCCGACAAGCGGCGGCAGCAGTTCGTGCACTGCGTGTCGGAGCTCCGGGAGGCCGGCATCCGGTGCCGGCGGCGCAACACGGACCGGTTCTGGGACATCAAGTTCGACAACGGCGTGCTCCAGATCCCGCGGATCCTCATCCACGACGGCACCAAGTCGCTGTTCCTGAACCTGATCGCGTTCGAGCAGTGCCACATGGACATCGCCACCCCGGGCGGCAACAACATCACCTCCTACGCCATCTTCATGGACAACCTCATCAACTCGGCGGAGGACGTCAAGTACCTGCACGACCGCGGCATCATCGAGCACTGGCTCGGCAGCGACGCCGAGGTGGCCGACCTCTTCAACCGCCTCTGCGACGAGGTGGTGTTCGACATCAACGACAGCTACCTCTCCGGGCTGTCGGACCAGGTGAACAGGTACTACGAGTACAAGTGGAGCACGTGGGTGGCCAGCCTCAAGCACAACTACTTCAGCAACCCGTGGGCGATCGTCTCCGTCGTCGCCGCCGTGTTCCTGCTCCTGCTCACCACCATGCAGACCTTCTACAGCGCCTACAGCTACTACCGGCCGCCCCATTGATCGCCGGGCATGGTCCTTTCGAAAATGGCCCAAAATTTTATCTTTTCCGTACTGGCGCCCCGCAATCTTTGAATTGCTAGTTTGCTGATTCGGTAGAGTGAGGCGAAGTAACAGATTCCTTGCCTTTTGATTTGTGTTTTGGTTTGGGTTATTTATCAAGGAAGATTTCTTCCATTTGAGTTGTGGGAAAGGCATTTGACCAGCATTTTTTTGTCAACAATATATAATGTGATCTTGTATTGCTGTGTATGTAAACGGATTTGGATAAGGATAAATAACACATATTGAAGGCTTGAAAGTTTCATGCCCACACCTTTTTAGTACGGCAAGAACTTGAGTAAAATAAATTAGTTCTTACACTCTTTCAGCTACTCCCCTCCAGTCCTGAAATATAAGATTTACACGATTTCAGCTACTCCCTCCGTTCTGAAATATAAGATATTTTAGTTTGTACTAAATCAAACTATTCTAAGTTAAGTTTGACCAAATTTATAGAAAAGATTAATAATATTTTGAATGTCAAATGAGAATAATTAAATTTATTATGATATATATTTTTATAATTTACTTATTTAATGTGTTAGATGTTAATATTTTTCTCTATAAAGTTAGTTAAACTTAGACTTTGATGGTACGGTGGTGAATCATCTACTATGATATATACAGAATTACAGATGCGAGGTTTTTGGTTTAAAAAAGAAAATTCAAAAAATCAATGAACGCCCAATGCCCAAAACCCGTCAACAACGGAAGGCCGAGTCGGCGGCCCAGCCCAAAAATGCCCGAACCCACGCCGTCTCTCCTGCCGACCTGCGCCCCCATGCGGCCATGCCATTTCCTGATGATACTTTTCCCCATTCCTCCCGCACCTAGCCCTGGACGCGACGCGCCTCCTGGATGGCCACCATCTTCCCCGCCCGCCCCGGTCCGCCGTAGCAAGGACATGTCCCCCTCGCCTCCCCCTTCTCCGAAGAGGCAATTATCTATGTGCCATTATAAATTATTGTAATGACCTACATATCATTCAAATTTTAGAAATTCCCCCTGTACCCTTCATGGAAGTTTCTTTTACTCAGGTGCCACTCCCGTCAATTTTCCTTGTAACAACAGTTAACTTGCATGGGAAAAGATGATTTTGTCCCTAGTTGTAGAATGCAACATATTTTCATGTTTTTACTTGTGTACCACTGTTAATTCTGCCAGGCATATTCTGCCAGGTTGTACGTGGAGTAATCATGTATATGCGCACATAAAAATTACCCGCATCATATAATCAAAATATAATATTGCAAGATAGACAAAAATTGGACAATCGACACAACCACAATTAGTATTTAAGTAAACAGAATTAGACATAAAAGAGGTCCAAATACATCATCAACGTGCATAATCAGCTTGATCAAATGTCAAGTTTGCACATAAAAGATGGCCATATTGACCTCATTACTAGTCTGAACTCTAAACATAGATTCAAGTACTACAAAAGCATGGCATGCGGATGCAAACTCATCAAAGATCTAGTTTTTTCTTGCTTCTGGTTCCCATGGCCGGACTAGAAGGAGAACTAGGGACCTTGCTGCGAGTTGCCATGGCTGGACTAGACTTGTTTGGAGTTATTTTTTTATGGCCATTTTCTTCTTCTGCTGACTTGTTCGCTTGTCATCCATGTGCTGCTCACTTGGTCCAGAAGGATATGTAATCGCCAAGAGATCTAGCTGATTTGAACCTGTTGTAGACCCCTTGATAAAGGAGAGATATTAGTAAACCTATTGAAATGGTAAAAAGATAGAATTGAAAATTAGCTTACCTCACAGAGGGGTCACTAGTCTCAGCAGCTGAAGTTCTCTTTTATTTCGTCGCACCAGTTGTTGAGGATGATTTGTTCTTCCTTTTCTTTGATAGATCCACAACACTAGGTACAACAGGAAAGACCATCTTTTGTCCAGGTGCTGCAAGCACAATACTGGTCTCAGTATTAGCTGGTGGCACCTTCACGTATGTGAGATGGTAATGTATCCTTAACAGTCTCATCTACCTCGGGATCCATATCCGCTCCAGATGAGATCCGATTTCACCTTCTTTCTAGAGAACAGAAGGGTGAAGCGGAGGACCCGTGATTGACTAAGAGAGTGATGGGTACAAATGTAATTTTACATCTAGTTGCAGGCTTCTCTGCTACCAGTTAACGGTGTATGTAACATAGTGGCACTTGGGTAAAAGAAAATTTTATGAAAAGAAAATTTTATGAAAGGTATAGAAGACCTTTCTAAAATTTGGATGACACGTAGATCATTCCAACTATATGTAATGGCACATGGGTAAAAACCTCTTCTCCGAATCCAGCACCAACTCCCCGCCGCGCCGCAGCAGGTCGCTCTCCCCGATGGCGCCGCCACCGCCGCAGCTGCGGGCGACCGTTCCCGTGCAGGTCGCCGTGGAGGGCAGCGCCAGCTCCTCCTCCTCCCCTTTCGCCCCGCCCGCGCGGGACTACACGAAGGACCTGCCCGACGACATCCTCGCGCTCGTCTTCGCGTCGCTCCCGCCTGCCGACCGCAGCGCCTGCTCCCTCGCCTGCGCGCGCTGGAAGGAGGTCGACGCCGCCCCGCGCCACCGCCTCTCCCTCGACGCGCGGGCCGGGCTGGGCCACGCCGCGCCCGCGCTCTTCGCACGGTTCGCGGCCGTCACCAAGCTCGTTCTCCGCAGCGCGCGGGGCTCCGGCGCCGACAGCCTCGCCGACAACGGCGCCGCGGCAGTCAGGCGGTGGCTGCGGCGCTGCCCTCAGACCGCCTCGCCAGGCTGAAGCTCCGCAGGCTGCGGCGGAAGATGTCTGACAACGGGCTCTCCTCGCTCGCCGCCTCTGCACCGGAGCTCCGCAAGCTCTCTGTTGCGTCCTGCACCTTCGGGCCCAAGGCCTTCGTCGCTGTGCTTAAGGCCTGCCCACTCCTTGAGGACCTCTCTGTCAAGCGCCTCCGCGGCCTACCAGACACTGCCGCTACTACCATTACGGAAGAGATCAAATTTCCACAGGCGTTATCCCTCCGTTCGGTTCCAAACCTCCGCTCGCTCAAGATACTGCATTGCTCTGGCGCCTGGGACTTGCCATTGGAGGTCATCACTGCACGTGCTCCTGGTCTTGTTGAGCTTCACCTTGAGAAGCTCCAGGTGGGCGACCGTGGCCTTGGAAATCTGGAGGTGCTGTTCCTTGTCAAGACCCCAGAGTGCACTGACTCGGGCATCATTAGTGTTGCTGAAAAGTGCCACAAACTCCGCAAACTGCATATTGACGGATGGCGCACAAATCGAATTGGGGATTTCGGACTCATGGCTGTGGCACGGGGGATGTTCGGACCTGCAGGAGATCGTCTTGATTGGGGTCAACCCCACTGTGTCGAGCCTCCGGATGCTTGGTGAGCACTGTCGTGCGTTGGAGGGGCTCGCACTTTGTGGGTGCGAAACTGTGGGGGATGCCTGTTGGGGTCTTCGCACCCGGAGGTTGATCCCGAACGGACAAAAAAAATGAACAAGCAAAGTACTCAAAGACTTTCGGATGACTCAAGGTGAGCTTTCCCAATAATCAAAAAGTTGTTCCACTGTAGAAAACCGGGGTAATTTATACCCCCAACCTTTGCGGTATATTTACATTTTTGCCTATACATCTGGGCCTTATATCATCACTTTCGATGCCCTATTTTAGTCCTTTCATGCTTCGCGGTTGAAGAGTCGTTCACGTCACGCAAGTTTTCTCCGAGTCGTAGTCGACACGCTTCCCCTGGCACTCTGAAGACTCTCGAAGGCTTCGGGAATGCTCCGCCTTCCGCGCCACGACTCGGCAACCCTGATCCGGAGGTCTTTGGCGACCCCTACCCCTTCCTGCAGGTACTGCTGCACCTTCGGGCGAACCCTTGCAGGGAGTGGCATCCTTGGATCTTTTGACCTGCGCATTAGCGGAAAGAGCAGCGGACCACCCGAAGGTTACGAAAGAGGTGAGAGAACAGAGGGCACTGACTACATGAAGGTTTCAAAAATCAAAATTAACTTTAGATATTAGAAGGCTTTAGAGCACCTGGAGTCCGTGAAAGCTCGGCGTGGCCACGTCGTCCAAAAAAAATCGTACCCGTTAGATTTGTAGTGAAGTGCTGTGATTTGTTTCCTGTTGATGTGTTGACCAATATAGCGTGTAACATGTGAAATGCCAGCCCGCCTCCGAGCTGGATAGTCTACCTGACGAGTGTGAACAAGTGACTTCGTTTGCTGCTTTGCGTTTGCTGTTTTGTGTGCCGTGTGCGCCTCGAAGTTGTAAAGAGAGCAGTGCACCCTGCCACTTCCGCGTCTTAGTTCTTGTCCGCCTGCTGCAGAGCACTGTGGCCGTGTTTAGATGCCGTAAAGGCAAAACACAAAATTTGTGTAAATCGTTTGTATGGTGTACTAAATATAATCGAAAAATAAATCGTATTATAAAATGGACTGTAAATCGCGAGACGAATTTAATGAAGCCAATTAGGATGCGATTAGACACTAAATTACTACAATAATACTACAGTAAATATGCTCTAATGATGAATTAATTAGATTAATTAGATTCGTCTCGTAGTTTACAGACGAGATCTGTAATTTGTTTTGTAATTAGTCTATATTTAATACTTCAAATATTAAATTTTTTTTGACAAAAACATAAAAACACATATGCAAATGATCTAAACACACTCTGTATTCCTTTCTCTTCATCCTAGAAACCTCCGTGACTCCGGTGAGACTTCTTCGCACTCTCCCTGTCTTCCCTTGTAGTCTGCTCGCCTCCTGCGCATCGTCATTTCCATCAGCTTCCTCCCTCGGTACAGATCCGTCTCTCCTCCCTGCGGACTTCCATTTTCCGTCTGATTTTCCTTCGTCGAGCTGCATCTCGTCGGCTTTCACCCTCATTTCTTCCGGTGATTCTCCAGCCGCCCGTCGCATTTCTTCCGTTTCTTCACCTTCTTCCCTCTGCGCCAGTGCTAAGCAATGTCCTAGTTGCTGGTAACTCAGGTTCGTTGCTTCTTTCCAACTAGCAGTTGGATTCGTAAGTTCTGCTACATTTTGATTCAGGGCTGGGTCCACTTTAAATCTGACTAGAAAGGCCGCGCAGCGTTGCTGCGCGTGACCTTAACTAGATTCGTGCCCGTTGTAACGTGCGTTGCAACGGACAGCAAAAGATATCCAATGCAATACATATATTGGGTATGAAAATATATTAACATCCTATTTTGAGCATTGCAGTGGGCATCAAATAAATCAACGTGTAGATATTAGAAAATAACAACTTTTATATTGACTATGAAAATATATTAGCAACATCCTATTTTGAGCATTGCAATGGGCATTAAACCAACGTGTAGATATTAGAAAATAACAATTTTTTAAAAAACTTTACAATGAAGTAGCATGCTTATAGCTTCAGCACGACATGCACACACCTGAACAGCTCTAGAACTTCGCATCAAACTTTCTAAGCGCACGGCAGCACAGTTACATGATTTAAGCAAATATGAGTAAGTTTGTGAAACCAGGTTGCAGGTTAGTCCGACCAAGCCTAGCTCTGCACATAACTGTAGATCTTGGCTACTGCAAAGCTTGCCTATTACTACTGTCGCAGCACCGACAATTCCACATCTTGTGTACTACGCTGTCTTAAGACAATGCAAATCAGCAGTCTAATTTTCACCCTGATGCAGTGGAGCGATAGTGCACGCAATTTCCAACTCTTCAGTTGGTTGTGCTTCTTCATCCAACTTATTGCCACCGTGTTACTTGGTTCCTGAAACAACATAAACAAAACATTTGTAAACAGCTCGCCATTTATTTACAGCACATGATAGAGTTTTCCCATTGATGATACCAAACCAAGGGATGTCCCTTTTATCTTGTGCTAGTTAATATTCATGGCTGAATGCTGATACTCCCATTTCATCAGTTTGGGCTCCATATTGAATTCTGATTGCAACTATCTTGCGCAAAGTCCAAAGTCCACCATGAGAAAGAGATGACAATTTTAGCTGTCAATGTACAACTGTAATAAAGCCAAAATGACAATTATGGTACGCATCTAATTTTAGTAGCTCCCACTAAGGTAGATCGAAAATGAACTTAGTCAGACGGTTTGTTAATGCAACTATTTAGATATTTAAACTCTGCCCTAGCACTTATCTTCACATCACTGACTGAACATTGAAATGGGCAAATAAAAGAAGTACATTGTCCTATAATTAGGAAGGTCACCATATTAGAACACTAAGGTGAAAAACAACAAATAAGAAGGCAATAAGCCCCCACATAGATTTCATGTGTCATCCCTTAACTGTCTGGACACTCTTTAAACGGCAGTCAATGTAAAAACATTGGTACACCATTCACAACAGATCAAAATATTGAATTGTTTGGATGAATTATGTCCCCTCTTATGTGGTTAGCGCTGGTGGCGGCAAGGACAATGCAAGGAAGCATTATTCAGATCACGCCAACTTCAGAAAGACAGAAAGTAAGTAACAAAAAAATTGCATGTCTTGTCAATAGATATCCGAGTGAGAGAGGAAATCTAGCCATAATAAAAGCTAAATAATATTCAAAGGACAATTTCAACTTCATAAAAGAGGATTGCAAATTCTTATTTATGGAAACCTAGGAGATTCAAAGAGGTTGGCACCTGCTGCAATTTCCGTCAGACTCGTTTCATTCATGCAATGTAGTAAGGAATGGCAACACGGGAGGATAGATTCTTGATCAATCTATCTGCCCTGCAGTTAATCGCACACTCAAAACAAAGGACAAATGGTTACTGCCAATCTAATTGGGTGTGCAAGGGGTAACAATATGTTACCTTGCTTAAGAATATCTCATAGAGTCCTGGCCATATATATATGGCCGCTAATAAATCTGCTGACAACCCAAATCTTAGGCTAACAATGTTTCCTTCCCAGAGTTAACAAACTGAAAATTTATATTAATCAGCCACGTGAGCGCTTATGGCGAATCTGGTATACCGTCCGAACCATAACATGGAGCTCCGGAACATGTCGATTTTGAGGCCGAAAATTTTCAGTCATCTAAATCTTTGCTCTGTTTCTCTGAATCCTTTTCATAAGATCAAATAAAAGGCATCGAAGATTGCAGATTTAGAGAAGTCAAATCAAATGTGTCAACAAGATAAGATCAACAAAGAAAAGGTAACACTTTTTCATGTGTCCGCGAATCAAGACAGGTGGATTTAATTCATAGATCAGTAATGTGTAAGAAGAGCTAGACCTTGATCAGCTTCTTGTGGCGGAGACGCAACGAGCATCACTGAGCCGTGGCCGCCATGCCAGCCTGATGCATGGATGGCGCTGTGCTCCATGGAATTGGATCGTGGCCACATGCACAGAAGCTAATTAGTTAACGAGATCTCTATGTTAACAAAGTGAAAGAGGCTTACGTGATTACTTGCAGCTGTGGCCGGCGGCGCTCGATCCCAGCGGGGGCCTGCGTGCAGAGGGAGGGAGGCCTGTTCCGCGACGGCAGCCGCCGCCGCCGAGGTCCTCCCCGGAGGCAAGGAGGCATGGGCAGATGCAGTTGAGCACTTGAGCGAAGGAGAGGCACTCAGAGCACATGCTTCCTCTGAGGCTCCGAGGCGATTCGATTGGCCTAGTGATGGCTCACGCTTGTCGACGGCTCCAGAGTAGCGGTACGCGCATTCGTGGAGGCGGCGACGGCACTACGACAGGGAGCAGGGCCTCTACATCGGGAGCATCACTGGAGCCCGCGGCCCTTGTGGGGAGCGGAGGGTCGGCGGCGGAGGCGGATGATGGGGAGCAGAGGTGCGGTCGTGCAGGCAGAAGATGGAGGCGGACCGAAAGTGGTGAAGCGGCAAACCTCGGCCCGCGAGGTCCTCGAGCCTGCGGGCTGTCTCTCTCCTCCTCCATTCTCCGTCCATGGCCGTGGCGGCCGGATCCATGCCGGCGCGCGCGCTGCGGCGGAGGCCATGGCGTGGCGGCGGGCGGCTCGCGGGGCGCGCGGGGCCGCGGCGAGCGGTGGGCCTCGCAGTTGAGCTCCCTCGTGCCGTGCTCCGGGCGGGCGAGCTCCGCGCCGCCATGGATTCCGCGCCGCGCGGGCGAGCTCCGCGCCGCCGTGAGCTCCCTCCTGGCGGGCTCCAGGCGGGCGAGCTCCTCGCCGCTGTGGCCGGGCGAGCAGCGCCGCCGCGGGCGAGCAGGCCGAGCGGGCGCGGCCCTCCCCTGCTGCGGCCGTGAGCGAGCTCGGCACCTCCTCTCGAGCGCCGGCGCGGCCCTCCCCTGCTGCGGCCGTGAGCGCAGCGGCGGGGCGGAGCGGCAGTGGAGGAGGTGGAGGAGCAGGGGCGGAGCGGCAGCGGCAGCGGTCGAGCTCCCGCACGGTGGCCGGAGCGCGGCGGCGGCCCTGCTGGAGGCGGCGGGCCTCCTCCCTTGTCCTCGTTCCCCCTCCCTCGCCTGGAGCCCGCCGCTCGCCTCCCTCCTCCCTACTCTCTCCTCCCTCCTCCCTCCTCCGTCCACGGCCGAATCCGGCGTGGGCCATGCACGCGCCGGTGGAGGCCCGCGCGCTGCGGTGGAGGACATGGTGTGGCGGCGGGAGGCGCGGCCTGCGGCGGCGGTCCGGCGCATGCGGGAGCCGGCCGCGGGGAGGACGTGCTCGGCCGGCCGAGGGCCGTTGGTCGCCGGATCGACGGCCACGATTTTTTTTCGCTGACGTGGCATGATGTCGTGCCAGGGAATGACACCGGAATCGTGTTTTAGAGAATCGGTTACTATATGTTTTACGATTAGCACATCACCCTGCTACTTCTGCTGTGCGCTTCTTTGTGTCGATTGGCTTGGAGTCCACGGCCCCTGCAGTGCGTTTCTTTGTGTCGATTGGATTCGAGTCTGCAGATTGTCAAACCTCATCTCCACCGCGCTTACCATCGTTGGACATTTACAGGTAATAAATTGCTTCTGCTGCTCGATACTCATATCTTTAGTTAGCTACATTATCTTCTTAAATGCTTGATGTGTTGATGTCCGGTTACTTTTTGTTTACATGACGTATATTGAGCTCGTTTACAGTCAAACCTAGAATCATCGGGTTCATATATTTAGATTACATTCAGCTCTTAGACTAAATAAATTCTTATATTCCTTTTTCAGTACCGTCTCGAAATCGATCACTATATATACACACACACACACACACACACACACACACACACACACACACACACACACACACACACACACACACACACACACATTATGATTGCGTATGGTGGAAGCTACATTTCGTTCCCTTTGATCACTGAGATTGGATTCGATGGAATATTACTATGTGGTATAGAACTTGAGTTGCCACAGCTAGAGCTTGTCCTACCTCATCATCGTTATTTCTTTTGGACTGCTGTTAGCACCTCTATAAGTACGGCCTATGAAGAATCTGCTTTGCAGGCTGTAATTTTTTTGAGCCGTTTCTATAAACTTAGCTTACCATGACATATACTGCGTACTGCTGTTCATTTTTATTTTTAAAAAGTATGCCACCTATTGATCATTTCATGTTTTCTGGTCGTTTGTGTGGCTTCGCCTCAGGGGTGAGTGGTGAGGGGGATCCGATATGAATCAAAATAAACATAAACGTCAATCTTCTGAGCCAACAGGAAATCAAAGTAAAATCTATTACCTGCGAGGTGTTTTGATCTTACATATCAACTGGATAAAAGATTGTTTAACTGTGAGGCTAATTATGCAATACAGATATTCCTGCTATACATACACCTATAACTTCTGACCCTGCTGAATCTCGACTCAAACGAAGGAAATACTTAAATCAAAAAAAGATTAGACAAAGAGGTAACTATATTTCTATTGATTTTGTTTTCTTTTTTTGCGCTTTCAAAACTATTAACTTCCTGAGCTTAAATCGCTCCACTGTTAGCTCAAAATGGAATGCATGGGGATGTTTTGAAATGTGGTTATTTCTTTAAGGAATTTAGTGACGCATTAAAAGGTATGTACTTGATTACTATCTTACTATATAATTTATTCTCTTTAGACCATGAAAAAAATAAATTTCCATTGACATTTTGCAGATACCTTAACAACCAGTCACGGATCAAGCAATCATGCCTAAAGAACCACTACCTCAACTACAATGAATTATGCCGTGCTATAATCAAGCACCCTCCTATATAAAAAAAACATCCAGGATGTATTAGACCATTGACTAGGAATGCAATGTATCTGATGATGTATTAAATATTCTGTATAAGTATTTTAATGGACTTCTATCTCCCATATCAGCAATGGAATATTATGATCATAACTATGCTTATATAAAACTACTGATCGTATACATTTAAATATTACATTTTATTAATACTTCTTCATATTTTTCGATATTAAAATGCCTTTCCATTCTCCAACACATGATAGGAAGATACCCACCTTGCGGTTCCTGTTTTCAACTGCGGCCATATATTCCTAATGGGCCGTTCCTACCAAAACAACACTCATGCTATACTTCAACCAACAATTTATACCTCTTCACCGTTTCTTTCGTAATATATATTGCCTTTTCATTTTCCAACACATCATAGAAAAATACTGGCACGCCCTAAAAAAATTGCGTCACTATCAATACTTTTTCTTAAACCAGAAAAAATTGAACAATATCCTTTTAGTTAATGCTTTCGATTGCAGCCCATATGTTCCTAATGACCTGTTCCTACCAAACAAAAAAAAAATACATTCTATACTTTAAACAACATTTTCTCCCTCTTCACCGTTTCGTTGCCCACCTATTCATCTTTAATCGTACTGTACATCAACTTCAAATACCAAATCAAAGACATAAACTTTATGCGCGCGCAGCGCGCGCACGGGACTAGTAAATTATTAAGAGATCAGGAAGACTCGCAACAGCACCATACTATCAGTTGATAAACAGGATTCATTTATCGATTGCCGATAAAAAATTGTATTGATCGAAATCCATTTGCCCATCTCTTGACTATAAAATTTAACTCACACAAAAATAAACAAAATCCTGATGGTTATTATATTGAACGATCTTGGAATATCTGCATGGAAATTGATTTCAACCTGAACTCATGCATGAGTGGTGAACACTCTTCTTTTCAGGGAGATAGCACGCCAATGATGCACTCGAAGACTGCAATAGTATAAAAAACATGAGTGGTATAGATAGCAAAATTGCAACAGTCAAGACCACTAGAACATCACATACCATTGCTGAGAAACTGACCAGAAAGCTCACAGCTTGAACCAAAGCTCTCCTGAGGAGTGGTCAAAGCACCCCTGATCGGTGAATTGAAAGATGGATTATCGATGACCGCATTAATCGAGGGACCGAAAAGGTGACCAGAGGGGGATGAATGAGAGCCAATTAAAAAATTCACGAGCGAAACCGATTTGGTCAAATCCCAAGAGTACACCCAAACCCTCTCTTCTAGAGTGTGCAAAGTGTAGCTATAGCTGAGCTAGACACAAAGCAAAAACTCTAGGAGCAAGCCACGAAGAGATCGGATCAAGAGCGGAGAGCAAGCAGCAAAGATAGCACAGTATATGAACACCGGTTAAACCGACATGCGAAGAAAATCTTCACCGGTTCAACCAACATCACAGAGCTGGCAGCAGATAAGAATCACTCACCGGTTAAACCGACGCTACGGTTTAAACAGCGTCGGTTCAACCGGCGATAGTACACCGGATGATCCGACAAAATCAAACTCAAGCGTCGGTGCAGTTGTCCAGAGAGGCAACAAAACAAACTGTACTGAGCATCGGTTGAACCGACGTTGATGAACTTCTATACGCCGGTGCAACGAGCAAAAACAGCACGCAGAGAGAGCTTAGTAAAGCTTCACCGGTTGAACCGATACTCGTGGAACTAAAACACTGGTGTAACCAAGCAGAAAGTCCAAAACCCCAAAAGTGCAAAAAACCAACTCACCGGTTGAACCGACGCAACAAATCACAAGCGTCGGTTTAACCGGTGATAGGAAAAAGTTTGACTGTGCCTAGAAACGATTTTTTCAGCCCGCGACCTTTGGAAATCTTGATGATTGGGGGATCAAATCAAGTCCAAAGGAGCTCAAATTTTGGGGAGATGAAGATGATGACTCCAAGAACACATCCCCAAAAGATTTCAACGAAAGTCCTCACGGATTAAGAGGAATCAGAAGAAATCGGAGCAAGAGCGGGGTTTTCTCTAGAACACAAAAACTTCGATTCGTGGAGACTCATGATTCCGGGGAATTTAGCACTAGGCTAGATGGATTAAAAGCACCCCAAGGAGTTACAAAATCATCTAGAAACCGCCCTCAATCTCATGCACAAAGAACAAAACGGGAGAACCAAAATTCATCACACAAAAGACATTCAAAGTACAAGATTGATTCAAATTCAAAAGCCCCGAGGGCACAAGGAGGAGAGGGCCTCCTTTCCCGATCAATCTTAGTACAAAGTCTCAAGAATCCATGGATAAAATTCTACCCGAGAGAGAGAGGGAGGAAGAACACAGAGAGAGGGAGGAGGCGCACGGTGGAGAGGGGGCAGCGCCTGGACTGGGAGAGGGAGAGGGGGTGAGGGGGTATTTATGGTGCCCACACAGAGGTCCAAAATATCCTTAGACTTAAACTAGAGACTAAAACGCCTGTAGGGGCTAAACCAGAAATATCTACATGATCTCATCCGGCGGGCGAGGTTCTTTCTTCGAATCGAAGTCTTCTCCGCGATGCCGCCACGTAGATGAAGATTCGGTCCGCGGTTTTGAAGGATCCGCGAAACCCGGGTAGGTGGCTGGTTTTGAGAAAACCGCCAAAACTTCACGCGCAGGAAGATTCCCGCCTCCACGCCGTGGCCCTGGATGCCGTTCCCGCCTCGGCCTCCTGACGGCCCTAGACGCCGCCCGACGCCCGTCACCTCCTCGCCCGCAGCGAGACCCTAGACGCCATCGACGCCCATTCCTCCGCCAGTCCCGAGACCAACGCCCGTGCCTCCACGACTTGGCGTCTTCAACCGCCGTATGTCAGCTTGGTTTTGTGGCGCAAACCAAGAAACCCGTCTTCCGTCGGCGCTTGCGCCCTCGATCCAGGAGTGGACGCCACAGCTGCCGCCCGGCCCGAGCTTTGGTCCCGGCTGCCCTTCACCGCTGTCCACCGCACGGTCCATCGGCCACAGCACCTTCACGGCAGCTCTTCGTCGACACTCGACGCCCATGTACCTGCAACCAAAGACCAAGCACACGATCACACCGCACGGTTGACAATTCACTCATCACAACCAGGAGTGAGTACTTCACATTCCTCATTAACGAAGACCGATAAATGTCTCTTAACTTCAGACTCTTCAACCTGGAAATGCTTGCGACAGATCCTCACCACACCAGCAACAATCTGGTTTGCCACATAATCTACATGAGTCCCCCCTTCAGTAGTTGCAAATTTGTTTTCAAAGCTGATCTGGAACACAAAACATTGTTTAAGTTGAAATTGTAAAGACATCATGGTAAGCTACTTGCTCATAAGCCCAACAACCCACATTTACCTGCTGGAAAGTTCCTTCACTCTGCGTCACACACACCTCCAGCTGATCATTAATCCGCTGGCAGACCCTGAAAGAAAGAAAAGCAGAAATAATTAGAAACGCAGTTTGTATGGGCTTTGACTTGCAGACATAACAACATTCAAAATGATGTTTGTTTGAAAAACTATCATCAAACCTTGGGAGTACTTCTCTGCCTTCGGAAGCAGTGCGGATATAAGGATAGACGGAATCTGAAAAACTCTTTAACCGTTGAAACATCAGGTCATTAAACATAACCTGTACGGTTATGCCTAGAAAGCCTACCATATCAACAACCCGCTTCCTCATGAGGGCTACGACATCATCATCAAGGTGGGTCATGTGAAATTTAGCAAGGTCAGGCTTGAAAGTGATTCTTGTCCAATTAATAACCCCCAGTGAGCTTGTGATCTCAGGCTCGGACTTCTTTCCCATATTCTCAGAGAAAACCTGAAAAGTATCGAAAGTGTCACTATGCCCTGTATCTGAATGGAAGGATGTCCCTAAACAGTAAAAATATTGAATCGTTTAAAGGAAATTGCTTCACAAAGTCTGCTCAGTACTACTCTCCTACGCTTGAGATTAGTAATCTACACTTATGAACCACGGATTCCTCCAGCCGCATCTAGCACGCACGATTTTCTAGCCGTACATGAGCTGGGATTGTAATATCTCATCCATAAGTTCAGTGGGGGAAGGTTTGCTTAATTTTGGGCAAAAGTTCATGATACCCTCAACAAAAAAAAAGGTGGGATTAAACTAAAAATTCGGCACCTAACTAACTGGTCTACTAGGGCAGAGCAAAGTTTATTTGGTGTGGCTTCAGCATGAAAATATGTGCGGGTGCATGAGGGAAGGTGGAATTGATGATGGCCCACACCATGGGTGATCATGTGATCTTGGTGCGCCGGCATCTTGACCCTAGGCATCAGCTAGGTCCTCACATCCTCTTGGTTGAGAACCAGATCTTTTGTGAACATAAACTATGTCGCCGGGCCTAATATGATATCTTTTATGATCTATAATTCCACTGGCAAACATTTCTTACTCCCTCAACTGCTGGACTGAAAGAAGAAATCTCCAGCAGATTACTCATATCCATTAGCAACACCAAGGTAATACCAAAAAACTGTCCTACTGGTGATGTGAGTGCTCCAGCAGATTAACCAATCCAATCACCAATACAAAAATATTTGGGTAATCACCAAAACACACTTTTTTCTCACCCAAATGAAGGGGATCCATCTCTCTACCCTAATCGACACTTATTTTTGGTAGCCTGCTGCAGCGCTGACCTCTAAAAACAAGAAAAGTGATATTGGTGAGGGAAAGAGGATAGTGATAGTTCTCATTCTGTTATATCTTGTGTTTTTTGGACCCAGGAAAGACTAAAAAAGGGGAATGCAGATGAACAGATTGTGAAATAAGAGTATTTCCGTCGATTGAAACATAAGGAAAAATAGTGGCATTTGGAATTCAGGTGCGATTAGTAATGTAGTATCCCGAAAACTAAGAACAGGCATGAGATGAAAGCTGAAGGGGACAGCCGAAGTATGTCGCCTGCTTGTACTTCTTCTCAATGCGGATGTTGACGATCTCGATGATGAACTCCGTGGAGAATACATTGGCTAGCTTGACGCCGTAGCTGTTCCTCCCGCCGGCGATCTCTTCGCAGTTGCTGAGGTCGACGAAGATCATCTCCGGCATGTGTACGCCATCCTCCGGGTGGCCCTCAATCGGGACGCCCCGGCCACTGTAGTAGATGGAGATGCGGCACTCGGCGACGTCGATCACCACGTTGAGGGAGTCCATGCTCGGGTCGCACTGCTTATTGTCGGCAGCGTAAACGAGGATCTCATCGAAGATCTTGTAGAGGCCAGGTACGTAGGTGACCAAGCGCTGCCTCATTGAACGGCCCTCGAAAACCCAGATCTTCCGCGTACACTTCTCGACTGAGCCGATGTAGTCCTGAGGTTGCAGGAGGATGTGCTCCCGCTGAGTCTTGCCGCACCCGATCACTGCGGAGTCGAGTGCGGAGCTCCTCTCCGGCACGATCTTGGTGGCGGACATGGTGAGCGCTAGGGTTAGTGAGGTGTGATATTGGGAAATCGGAGATCTGGGAGGTGAAGAGGATGAGCAAACAGCGCCGCGCCGACACCTAGTGTAACGGCGGCTAGGGTTAGGGTGTAGTTGTGGAGTACTGGAGTTGACTCGAGTGGAGGGGGGGGGGGGGGGGGGGGTTGCAACCCCTGGGGAAGCGGCAGATATGTGTAGCCCGGCTCCGGGAGTAAAGTTGAATCTGTTGACTTGGGCTGTGAAGTTAATATGCATCAGATCAGAGTCCGAATTTTTTTATTTTTTATTATGGACGTGAGAGACAACAATAAAGACTACTTTATACATCTAAATCTAAATACTCCTATAAGAATAAACTCCACTATAGTTATTTCTCTCGACATGCAAGCTATCCACCTAAGCAATGCATTATCACATACATTTAATATCCACTAAGTAAACATGCAAGTTGCATTGTCCAATTAAGCAATGCACTATTACAAACAATTAAAATCTACTACCACATACGACTATAATGTCCATGTTAGTAAGACACATGAGAATTTTATTGTCCATGTCATCATATCACGCAATCCGCTAATTCTTTGTGATATATTTATACAATATCATGTTCTTCCATACATATACATCTCCTAACTCTTAGTGATTAACATCGTAACCCTTTTATATTCCTTCGCCGTACCCGCGGCAACGCGCGGGGAATCCTCCTAGTTCTTATTTTGCTATGTACGATTGATGATCAACATGTTCCTTTCTCATATTTTTTAACTACAAAAATATATCAGCTATTTATTTGTCATTAATGACTACTCACTTTTGTGCTCCCTCGGTTCTAAATTATAATTCGTTTGACTTGTTCAATCCTAAATTTGACCACTCGTCTTATTAAAAAATTTATACATACATAGTCAAATTGAAGTCATTCTTAAAGACCTTTTGTTAATAAAGCATGCTACAACAAAAGAAGTGATATTTTCCACAAAATTTTGAATAAGACAAGTGATCAAATTTAGAATTGAAAAAGTCAAACCAACTATAATTTGGAACGGATTTAGTACTTTTTTTTATCTATGTTATAGCCCTGTTCGCTTGTACTTATCGGTTTTACTTATCAATCATGGTACAATGATCTTTTCTTACAACAAAACAACATCAGACGGTTTGGTTTATTAGTCTTTTTTTTTGAAACTGGGTATCACTTCATTACTCAGCGGCTAACAACTCGTTAGCAACAGTATCTGGTAGAGAGGTGGTGATCACCTCCTCACCCACCCGGGCATTGCCACTGTACTCATAATTAGATTTATGCCATTACAATTATCATATTTCTAAGATATACTATTACTATTCGTGATATCGGGAGCATGCCATTATAATTTCACATTTCTTGAAGATATACCATTACATGCCATTTCGATGTGTTTATAAAAAAATTTAGACTAAAATACCCCCATCTTCAACCTCCCATCTCTATCTCATTTCTCCCCCCCATCCTTGACCTCCGGAGTGGACACCGGGCCGTAGCAGACCTGCTGCTCTGCTCCTACCTGGTCGCCGTGCGCACCTCGCCGGCTCCCCCGCGTGCGCCGCCCTGCTGTGGCCCCTCCGCGCGCCCCGCGCGTCGCGCTGCCTATTGCCGCCCCTCCGTCCGCGCCCCGGCTCGCCGCGAGCCTCCTGCGTCGTCGGCCTGCGCGGAACAGATGACGTGGGAGGGCCGCGCGGCTGCGGCACGCCATTATTCTTGGCGTCGAGGGCGTCCGCGGCCGGCCGCCGTGCGGAGCGAGGCCGCAGAATCGATTTGAGGTTGCTGTGGTGCTTGGCTTCACGAGCCTGGTGGCCGGGAGCCGTGGCACCCGCGGCGGTGGTTGGGCACAGTGGGTGCGCAAGCACTGGAGTCATGGATGGAAGCTGTGCTTTTTTTTAGCGAAGTCATGGACACGGTGCTGGAGGGAGGAAGAAGACAGGGGTAATTCGGTCATGGAATGTTTATAAACATGTTGAAGGGGTATGTAATAGCATATTTTGAATAAATGTGAAATTATAATGGCACACTTCCTATATTGCGAATAGTAATGGTGTATCTCAGAAACGTGACAATTATAATGGCATAGATCCAATTAACGCTTGATTAAATCTGGACCTTTAAATTTCAGAAGAAAGAAGCCAATTAATTAAATGCAAAAAAGATTTTACATGCCGTTTCAGTTAGCATGCATGCAGCCATGCACGCAGGGGAATCTGGCATGGCGCTGAGGCCCTTTTTACTCGGAGATGATTCAATTTCAATCTACTACACACATGTTACATTTAGTTGTTGTCACATTAAAATAGAAAAAAGTATACAAATGTGTCATATTTAATTAGATCTATTTTGCTGAAGGCTTGGAGAAAATCAGATAGACTGATTCCATCGTATATGTAACCCTTTTTAAAAAGAAAAAAAATTATGTCAAGTTACGAAAAAATATTTCAACTCACACATCTTACATCTAGTATAGATCTACTAGATATTTAAATCACACGCCATGTCACTTTTTTTTTAGCAAATCCAATTTCACAAGATATGATTGGCACATGTCACGTGGCGAGATGTCAAAAATGTTGCATGCAATCTGCTATGGGTATGTGACACGCTTGGACGGGACAAAAAATATTTCTTGTCTCAAATTTAATGGCCGGCACATCATATGGTAAAAAAATCTGGTTGGCAAATGTCACGCCACGACAAAAAAAAAACGTTACACCCAATTTGCTACCAGTATGTGATGAGTGATTGGTATGTGACGTGCATGTCACGGAGGGGACAAAAAAATATGTCTCAATTTAATGGAGGGCACATCGTATGGCAAAAAAACAAAAATCTGGTTGTCAAATGTCACGTCATGGCAAAAAAAAAAAATGCCCACCCTCATTACACACATTACCCAGGGCAGCCTGCTCGTGAGCGGCTTGATTACAGACTCTACCGATGAATTCTCACTCAAAATGATTAAAGTTTAAAGCTAATAGAGACTTTACTTCATCGATCAGATGACCCACTGCGGAATCATCATAGGAACTCGACTTGATTGCCTTCACCACTTCCTGAGCGTCGGACTCAACGCTGATGCGACCAATGCCCAAATTCACCGCCCACTAGACTCCTTGTAAACAAACAATAATCTCGGCATGGAAAGGATTCAGCATTCAGCATATGCTTTATGCCTCCTCTGCCTGTGATCACCGCTTCACCGTCGCTGTCTCGAATCAAGAAGCCCCAGCTGCCCGAGCTCGTCGTAGGAAGGAAAGAGCCATCACAATTTAGCTTCAGTGTGCCTCTAGGAGGTTTTCTCCATCGAGTGGGCTGAGCCCTCGGCTGGGCGACAGTTGTGCTCCCCGCCATGTGCATCTCCTCGACATAGCACTCCACACTTCTAGCTAGAATGCTTGGGCCTCTTCTTCTCCCATCCTCTCTAATAGCATTTCTCTCTGACCACGTAAACCAGAGGGCCGTGATCATAAGCAACTTCTTTTGTTCCCTGGCCTTTAGAATCAGTTGGACCGCATCCAGCGCAGATTGTGTAAGCGCCAGTTCGTTTCTTTAGCTTCCAAACCTAGCAGGTTCCAGAGATCCCTTGCACCTTTGCATTTGAAAAAAAGATGACCCCCATCCTCATCCTGATGATCGCATACAGGGCATTTCACTGAGATCACCATACCTCGACGCACAAGGTTGCACCGAAGCGGGTGGCTGTTATGCGCGAACCGCCAGAGGAAGTGTTTGGTCTTGTTGGGGCATTGCAACTTCCACATCTGTTTCAACACACCATCCGGTGCTGAATTGCTGCCACTTTGTTGTCCATTCGTCGTTCTGTTTCTCAGCTGATCGTCACGGGCTACCTTGTACACGCTTTTCACACTGAACGCGCCACGTTTATCAAAGTGCCAAGCAGCTGAGTTGTCTCGTCCATGATGCACAGGGAGAGCTAGGATTAGTGCCGCATCTTCTTCCCAGAACAGGTCACGGGCCAACTGTTCGTCCCACTGTCCAATATGGGGATCGATCAGTTCATCTACCTCTCTCAACAGGTTATGGCCCCGTGGGGTGAATGGGTGATTACTCGTCTTGAGAATTCTCTCGGGATCCACGGATCAGTCCAGATGTTCAGACCTACCCCGTCTCCTACCCTCCATATCAGGCCCTTCTTCACCACCTCCAGTCCCTCAAGAATGCTACGCCATGAGTAGGACATACCGCTCTTCCCTCGTGCTTCCAGGACTGTGGTGTTGGCGAAATATTTGGCGTTCAGTACTCTAGCACAGAGAGAGTTGGGCTGCTGCAGCAATCTCCAGCTTTGTTTCGCAAGCATCTCCAAATTGATCGAGTGTATGTCTCGGAAGCCAAGGCCACCCTCCTCCTTTAGCTTCATCATTTTGTCCTTGCCCAACCAGTGAATTTTATGCTTTCCTTCTTGGTTATTGTTACAAGTAACGGCGACTAAACGATGAAACAAGCAAGATCAATCACAGCGGAGACACACAATTTTACGTGGAAAACCCATCCAATGCGAAGGGGAAAAACCACGGGCACCAGCCAGCAACACTTCTCACTATTTTCAAGAGTTCGGGTTACAACGCCGTATGACGGCTTACAAGAGAATGAATCAACATGGGGTATATGTATTGTACCGCGGGGGGCTCCCCCCAGACGTCCCTGGTGTGGCTCCGGCCCGGCCTTCGGCCCTCCACGGGCCTCCGCTACGATCCGTCAGAAGTCGGCCTGTGTCATGGGTAATTGAATTTGGAACATATCCAACAAACTACACCTTGAGACAAATTCCTCTTGTAGCATAAATCAACACCTTCATCCTGAACATAACAAAGAAAAAATACTTCTGGCGCCAAATAGCCTCTTGGGCTAATCAATCAAACCAACTAAGCTTGAGCACAGCTCAAACTTAGCAACAGAAACTAGCTTTGTCAATATATCAGCAGGATTATCATGAGTACTAATCTTGCATACCTTCAGCTCACCTTCTTCGATCACATCATGAATAAAATGGTACTTAATATCAATATGTTTAGTCCTTTCATGAAACATCTGATCTTTAATAAGGTAAATAGCACTTTGACTGTCACAGTAAAGATTGATGCAAGAATTAACTCCACACAGCTCACCGTACAAACCTTTCAGCCAAATTAGTTCCTTGCACGCTTCAGAAACTGCCATATATTCTGCTTCAGTAGTTGACAAAGCAACAACAGACTGTAATGTAGCCCTCCAACTCACAGCACAACTGCCAACAGTGAACACATAACCAGTCAACGACCTTCTCTTATCCAGATCAGCACCATAGTCTGAATCCACATAACCAATAAGTCCCTTGTCAGTTCTGCCAAATTTCAAATAAGAATCTGCTGTGCCTCTGAGGTACCTGAAAATTTACTGAACTGCCTTCTAGTGTTCTTTACCAGGATTAGACATGTATCTACTGACCAAACTCATAGCATATGCTAAATCTGGGCGAGAGCAAACCATGGCATACATCAAACACCCAACAGCACTAGAATAAGGAACTCTTGACATGTATTCAATTTCTTGATCTGTACTAGGACACTGTGCAGCTGATAATTTAAAGTGAGGTGCAATAGGGGTACTAACAGCTTTTGCATCTTGCATGTTGAAACGCTGAAGAACTTTCTTAACATAATTTTACAGACTAAGAAATAGCAAACCAGATTTTCTGTCTCTAGTAATTTCTATAACGAGAATTTTCTTAGCAGCACCAAGATCTTTCATGTCGAACTCACTACTTAATAATTTCTTCAATTTTGTGATTTCAACTTTACTCTTAGCAGCAATCAGCATATCATCAACGTATAACAGCAAGTATATAGGTGATCCATTAACATGCTTGATGTAAACACAGCTATCATATTTAGACCTTTTAAAATCATGCGACATCATAAATGAATCAAACTGCTTATTCCATTGGCGAAGGGACTGCTTCAAATCCTTGCCAGACACTATGAACCCTTCTGGCTGGTCCATGTATATGTCCTCCACAAGGTCTCCATGCAAAAACACAGTCTTCACATCTAACTGCTCAAGCTCAAGATCATGTGAAGCAACAATACTAAAGAATGTACGGATTGAACTGTGCTTTACAACTGGAGAGAACACATCATTATAGTCAACACCTGGAATTTGACTGTAACCTTTTGCAACTAACCTTGCCTTAAACTTTGGAGGCTCGCTTGGAGATAGACCCTCCTTTCTCTTGAAGATCCATTTGCAGCGGATGGTCTTCTTTTTCTTAGGCAAAGGCACAACCTCCCATGTACTATTCTTCTCGAGAGACTGCATCTCCTCATGCATAGCTGAAATCCAATTCTCACGATCACCACAACGAACAACTTCTGTATAAGTTGCTAGCTCATGACCATTCTCCACCTGTTCAGCACAACTCAAAGCATAATAAGACAAATTACATTTTTTAATAAGATGTTTCGGAGGTCCACAACCCCTCTTTGATTTACGTTGAGCAATAGGCAAATCCTCCTCTAGCTGCAAAACATGAGGTGTTTGTTGAACAACATCATGAGCATCATCATCAACAACATCATTGTCCTGGTCATCAACAGGCTCCACCTGCACACCTGTCTCATCATCAACATGCTCCACCTGCACGCTCATACGCTGCAGCTCCTTTTCAGAACTATCTGGAACATGATATGAGGACAAACTGTCATTAAACATCACAGATTCATTGAAAACAACACTCCTACTCATGAAAGTCTTTCCTATTTTGGGATTCCACAATTTATAGCCTTTAACTCCCGAACCATAACCAAGAAAAAGATATTTAACGGCTCTAGGCTCTAATTTTCCATTATCAACATGAGTATAAGCAGTGCAGCCAAAAACTTTCAACTGTGAATAATCAGCAGGCGTACCAGACCATACCTCAATGGGAGTTTCTTAGTCAGCGGGATAGAAGGCGACCTGTTTATCAAGTAACATGCAGTATTAGCAGCTTCAGCCCAAAAACGCTTGCTCATCCGTGCATTGGACAGCATGCAACGAGCTTTTAAAATGATGGTTCTGTTCATACGTTCGGCCACACCATTTTGTTGCGGAGTGTGCGGAATGGTGTGATGCCTAAGAATGTCTTCCTTCCTGCAATAATCATTAAAGGCATGCGAACAAAACTCTCCACCATTATCAGTATGAAGCAATTTTACCTTCCTTTCAGTTTGCCTTTCTATCATAACTTTCCAGTCCTTAAAAACAGCAAAGGTATCATCTTTATGTTTCAGAAAATATGGCCATACTTTTCTAGAGTAGTCATCAATAATAGTAAGCATGTAACGAGCACCACCAAGAGAAGGCTTACGAGAAGGACCCCATAAGTCAGCATGTACATAATCAAGAGTACTTTTGGCGGTATGAACTGAAGTGTTGAATTTCACCCTTTTATGCTTCCCAAAAATACAATGCTCACAAAACTTCATGCTACTCGAAGTGCAGCCATCCAGCAAGTTTTTCTTCATCAATTCTGCCATACCAAGTTGACTCATATGTCCCAAACGCATATGTCAAAGGTTAATTTTACTAGGTTCACCATTAGTAACAGTAGCAGCGGAAACAGAACCAGGTAATGTACTTCCTCTAAGAACACATAACTTAGCAGAATTCAATTCACCTTTCAAGCAAATAAGAGAACCTTTTGGTACCTTTAGAATGCCATTTGAACCGGAGTATTTAAACCCTTCTGCATCAAGCGTGCTCAGCGAAATAAGATTTCTGGACATCGATGGTATATATCTGATATTTTGCAGCGTGTGTGTCATGCCATCATTAGTCTTGATCCGAACAGAGCCAATGCCCACAATGTCACATGGGCTATTATCTCCCATGCGCACAACATCTCCTTTCTGCACAGGCTTACAGGAACTAAACCAATCTTTGTTAGTGCAAATATGAAATGAACATGCAGAATCAAGAATCCATTCATCATGACCAGAAACACAACCAGCAAGTACAACCAGACAATCTCCCGAATCAGAGTCAGCAGCAGAAACAACGGAGGCCTTACCATCAGAATTATTTTTCTTCTTCTCCTTATTCTTCAATTTCCATCAATCTTCAATCATATGAGATTTCTTCTTGCAATAGTTACAGAATTTCATCTTGGGACCTTTGGACTGGGAGCAGCCTCTACCGTCATTGCTCTTGTTATGATCGTTGTTGTCACTCGAGGATCTATGCTCAGATCTGCCTCTCACATGCAAGGCATTGCCCTTGGAGGACGATGTCCCGTCAGACTGCACCATGCCTTTCATCTTCTCCCTGGACTGGAGTGACTCATAAATTTCCTTTAGGGTGAGTTCATCATGGCTCAAAAGTATGGTGTCACGAAAATTAGCATACGAATTTGGCAATGAACATAATAGTAAAAGACCTAATTCCTCATCATCATACTTCACCTCCATCGACACTAGGTCGGCAACGATCTTCTTGAATTCAGATATGTGGCTCATCACCGAATCATCCTCCTTCATCTTAAGAGTGAACAACTTCATCTTCATATGTATCTTACTGGTTAGATCCTTGGACATACAGATCGATTCCAGTTTCAGCCAGAGTTCTGCAGCAATATTTTCCTTCAACACCTCCTGCAAAATATCATTATGTAGATAAAGCTGAATTAGGGCAATTGCCTTCTAATCCTTGCGGATATCCTCAGGAGTCCAATCGGACTTCCTCTTGCCGAAATTATCCAGCGCCTCATCATAGTCATGAGTTTGCACCAGAATCCCTCGCATCTTGACTTGCCATAGCGAGAACCTCATGTTGTAATCCAGCAATGGAAGATCAAACTTCATCGACGCCGTCATGGAACCCTAATATGCAACCACAGCTCTAGTACCACTTGTTACAAGTAACGGCGACTAAATGATGAAACAAGCAAGATCAATCACAGCGGAGACACATGATTTTTCGTGGAAAACCCCTCCAATGCGAAGGGGAAAAACCACGGGCGCCGGCCAGCAACACTTCTCACTATTTTCAAGAGTTCGGGTTACAAGGTCGTATGGCGGCTTACAAGAGAATGAATCAACACGGTGAAACCCTAATCAAGGGTATATGTACCGTACCGCGGAGGGGCTCCGCACCCCCCCAGGCATCCCTGGTGTGGCTCCGGCACGGCCTTCCTCCCTCCACGGGCCTCCACTACGCTTCGTCAGAAGTCTGGCTTGTGTCATGGTCAATTGAATTTGGAACATATCCAACAGTTATTCCACCAGAAATGACAAATCATCACGCCGATTTAGTCACACGGGGTTTTAGTCAAATCAAAGCAGCCCATGGCGTAGGTTGGGATTGCCTGTGCCACGGCCTTGGTTAGGACTTCCTTGCCGGCCCAGGACAAGAACTTTTCATTCCAACCTTGCATGCGCTTCCAGATTCGATCTTTTAGATAGGCGAAATATTTATTTTTGACTTCCCCACATGAACCAGCAGCCCAAGGTACCTTTCATTCATGGTTTCCTTTGTTACTTGCAGCAGGTTACATACCAATTTCTTGTTTTCTGGTGTTGTGTTCTTGCTGAAAAGAACAGCAGATTTGGCTTTATTTATCATCTGGCCAGAGCAATCTTCATATAATTGGAGTATAAATTGTAGGTGCCTGCAATCCCCTTCATTTGCCCGAAACAAGATTAAGAGTCGTTGGCGAACAATAGGTGTGATATGCTTGGTGCACCATGACAAATTTTAACTCTTGCAAGTAAACCATCATCTTCACCCTTTTTCAACAGAGCTGAGAACGCTTCAGCAGACAAAAGGAAGAGGTAAGGGGACAGAGGGTCCCCTTGTCTCAGGCCCCTCTCTGGTATGAATTTTCTAGGTTGCCACTGACCTTCACTTGATAGCTGACCGTTGTAACACACTCCATAATAAGAGATATCCAATTTTCATGAAATCCCAACCTTTGCATCATTTTCTCCAAGAAACTCCATTCAACCCTATCGTATGCCTTACTCATATCGAGTTTAACAGCTGCATAGCCCATATTCCCTTTCCTTTTATGTCGGTACTTTTACCACTCGCCTACCTTAGGATGCCCTAAGATAGGAGATGGTTGAGAGCAGATCGCCGAATCTGGAACTTGAAGGTAAACGCAAGAACACAAGACACAAATTTAGACAGGTTCGGGCTGCCAGAATAGCGTAATACCCTACGTCCTGTGTGGTGGTTTGAAATATTGCGCCCTGCGCTGGTTCATCCCGATCTAGGTACCCCGCCCTCCTTTATATAGTCCAGGGGGTGGAATCCTAGTCGGTTTATAAGGTAGGAGTCCCAGGAGGATTACAAAGTAGAGTTCTAGGAGGATTACAATTTCTTCCTTCCTTGTGTGTATCCGGGATCTTCCTTATCTATGCGGTGTGCACAGTCCCGTGGGCCCGGGTCTGACAAGCCCCCGAGCTCTTCGTACTGCAGGCGTGAGTACTTCTGAAGTCGTCTTCGAGTATTTCGAGTGCTCCGTCGAGTGCTTCAAGTGATCTTCCGAGTACTTCCGGCTGCATCGAGGCTGTGAGGTGCTCAAACCCCGAAAGTCTTTTTTTATATGGTGCGCGATGAACTCCGCTCCATATGGAGTAGCCCCCGAACCTTAGGTTGAATCGCAGAATCAGGCTGAGGGTCAAATCAGTCTTCAATCTTCTGGTCTTTATCTTCCAAAATTTTGAAAAATAAACCGTCGATGACACGTGTCCCGCAGCCCCCGAGCCTTGAATCCAAATTCTAAGATTTGGAATAAAGGATCCAAAAGTCGTGGTAGGCAGTGTAGAATTTTTCTTGCCTCCGGTCTTCACATGAGTCAGCATCGAGTAGTTTTGCGGCGTCCAGCCCCCGAGCCTGCGAGCTAGGCAAGCCATGGAAGCCACGTCGAATAGTTTTTGGTGTCCAGCCCCCGAGCCTGAGCGCAGAACGTGCCAGCAGCATGCTCCAAGTCTGATTTCTTGTGAGACAAATATAAAAATATATTGTAAAATGATATACATGATATCAAGTTGGGAGTGAATCCCTGCATTGCAGAAAATGCTCGTAAAAGAATGGGAGAGAATCCATGCATTTAAAAATGCATATAAAACTTTTTTTTTGTGCCTTGCGGTCAGTAGTTTCCCCGAGCAGTTAGCCTATTACGTGTAAGCACCTGATCCCTGATAGCTGTAGCCCATAGCGCAGGGAACGTGGCCACATGCACGCGTAGGAACATAGGCGTACAGAAGAGTCAAGGTTGGCGTGTGCTCCTCGAGTACTCGAGTACTTTAGCGACCGTTGATAGAAGACAACGAAAACAGAGAAGAAGTCGACAAGGCGACAAATAAGATGCGCGGCGCGCATAAAGCACTTGAGAGTGCGGGTTGCGGACAAAAAAGTCGGCAAAAGTGCGGGTTGCGCACAAAGTAATCGATTACGGTGTAGCCCCCGAGTGTAGGTTCGGTCAAGAGGCATACACCAAAAAGCAGTCGATCTTGTGAAAAACAAGTCGAAAAAGGTATAAGTGACTTAGCTTGACTGAAGCCGACGAGTCGGAATCGATTCCGACTAGTTAGTGACGGTGCGAGGCCCACTCTCGACTAGTTTTCTAGTCGAGAAAAGTAGTCGAAGTAATCAATGTAGTCGATGACAGGTCGAAGTAGTCAACAGCAAGTCGTTGAGTGCCCTCGCGGCACAAGCTGGAGTTGAACCAGGTAGTCGAGGTCGATGGCTGGTCGATGGCGGCGTGTCGGTGTTGCAGTGCGAGTCGAAGTCATGAGCTAGACAAATAAACTCCGATCCTTGCATGCATGCCAAGACACACACGTTAGCTAATAGAAATAATTAGGAATACATATTATCCTAATCATGGGAAGGAAGAAGTTAAAATAAGAAAGAAAAACACTTCCCGTGCATATATAGTCTTGCGTGATGAGTGGTCAAAGGCTCAAGGCAGATTGTTTGCCCCAACCCACGTGATTGATTATTGCATGGGTCCATGTGCATGCACATGCATAGGTAACGCACGGACTCCGTCTTCGATTCCACCTCGAATATTATTCTTGTCTCAGTCTTGATGCTTGGTATGGTTGGATATTACGTATCCGCTTCATACTCGAACTCGACAAGAACAGCTCGACGATGGACATGCTTGTCCGCTCCGGACTCGTATTCGACGAGAATAGCACTTCTCCGCTTCAATCTTGATGCCGCATCTTGGGAAAAGAACCAAATCGCTGCTTGAATTGGTTGATGCAGAGGCCGTCGACTCGCCGAGTAGATCGATTGTGTTGATAATGTCCTTCAAGCTCACCCAATAATCGCGACGATCAGCCCCACGGTGGGCGCCAACTGTCGGTACTTTTACCGCTCGCCTACCTTAGGATGCCCTAAGATAGGAGATGGTTGGGAGCAGATCGCCGAATTTGGATTTTGAAGGTAAACGCAAGAACATAAGACACAAATTTAGACAGGTTCGGGCCGCCAGAATAGCGTAATACCCTACGTCCTGTGTGGTGGTTTGGTATATTGCGCCCTGTGCTGGTTCATGCCGATCTAGGTACTCCGCCCTCCTTTATATAGTCCAGGGGGTGGAATCCTAGTCGGTTTACAAGGTAGGAGTTCCAGGAGGATTATAAAATAGAGTCCTAGGAGGATTACAATTTCTTCCTTCCTTGTGTGTATACGGGATCTTCCTTATCTATGCGGTGTGCACAGTCTTGTGGGCTCGGGTCTGACATTTTATTCACCAAATAATGAGTTAACTCATAAGCCATGAGGATATTATTCGAGATGAGCCGTCTCGGAACAAAGGCACTCTGATTAGGCATGATGAGATCGGGCAAGACTTCTCTTAATCTATTAGCAAGCACCTTGGAAATCACCTTGTACACCACATTGCAGAGGGTGATGGGTCTCAAATCGGTAACCTTTTTTGTGTGCTGGACCTTCGGTATAAGGGAGATGATTGTGTCGTTCCATCCCTCATGCATCCGGCCACCCCTCAGGACAGCCATCACTTCTTTGGTCAATTGCCCACCCACAACATCCCAATATTCCTTGAAGAAAATGGAAGGCATACCGTCTGGCCCAGGAGCTTTTAGATCCCCGATAGCATCCAGTGCCCTTTTTAATTTCATCCTCCGTGAATTCAGCCATGAGAAGTGCATTCATATCGGCTGTGACACCGGGTTGCACTGCATCGAGAAGTTGCTGCAGGCGTCCCTCGTCATTCTCGGCACCGGACTTGAAAAGCTGCGAAAAGTGGTTAGCAATAAACTATTTTTTCTCCTCCTCCTCCACTACCCAACCTCCATCTTCCTTCTCTAAATCACTTATTCTATTCCTTCTTCTTCTAGCCGAGCACGCGTTATGAAAATAAGTGGTGTTGCGGTCTCCATATTGCAGCCAGTTTACATGTGCTCTTTGTCTCCAATAGATATCAATTTGCTCCTCCAAGCGATCCACTTTGAAACTCCACACCGCCTCCTTCTGAACCGACTCATCACTGATCGGTTGTTTTCTCCACTTCCCTGATTCTTTTTTCGCCTTTCTAACACGTTTCTCCAAATCTCCCAGAACGTTCATACTCCATTCCTTTAGACTGGTCGCCACCCCCCTTAGGCTCTCCCTCAAGCTACTCTCATTTTCAGGCCTTAAACCCCAAGCATCCTCCACCACCTTCCGACAACCATCCTCTTTTAACCAGCTCGCCTCAAATTTGAACCCACCACCTCCACCCCTACTCCTTGAAGTTAACCCTACTTCCCCGAAGGGCCATACTGGCAACTTTTGGAACAAAAAAACTCAGTTGATTTTTTCGCAACGAACGGACCAGATGCACCCCGTTTCACCCAAAATTCTTGTTTCTTGTGTTATCGAAGTTTCGGTTTCCAGCGGTGTCGGTATTTTTACTGCTCGCCTACCTTGGGATGCCCCAAGATAGGAGATGGTTGGGAGCAGATCGCCAAATCTGGAACTTGAAGGTAAACGCAAGAACACAAGACACAAATTTAGACAGGTTCGGGCCGCCGGAATAGCGTAATACCCTACGTCTTGTGTGGTGGTTTGATATATTGCGCCCTGCGCTGGGGTGTTGTGCTCTGTTGAGCTATCTGTTGGTTCATCTTCTGCCGATCTAAGTACCCGACCCTCCTTTATATAGTCTAGTGGGTGGAATTCTAGTCGGTTTACAAAGTAGAGTCCTAGGAGGATTATAGAGGAGTTCTAGTTGGAGTCCAGTTTCTTCCTCCCTTGTGTGTATCCGGAACCTTCCTCACATCTATGCGGTGTGCACAGTCCCGTGGGCCCGGATCTGATAAGCCCCCCGAGCTCTTCGTAGCCGAGTACTGCAGGCGTCGAGTACTTCTGAAGTTGGCTTCGAGTACTTCGAGTGCTCCGTTGAGTGCTTCGAGTGATCTTCCGAGTACTTCCGGCTGCATCGAGGCTGTGAGGTGCTCAAGCCCCGAAAGTCTTTTTTTATATTTTGTGCAATGAACTCGCGCTCCATATGGAGTAGCCCTCGAGCCTTAGGTTGAATCGCAGAATTAGGCTGAGGGTCAAATTAGCCTTCAGTCTTCTAGTCTTTTATCTTCCAAAAATTTGAAAAATAAGATGTCGATGACACGTGTCCCGCAGCCCCCGAGCCTTGAATCCAAATTCCAAGATTTGGAATTAAGGATCCGAAAGTCGTGGCATGCAGTGTAGAATTTTTCTTGCCTCCGGTCTTCACATGAGTCAACATCGAGTAGTTTTGTGGCATCCAGCCCCCGAGCCTGCGAGCCAGGCAAGCAATGGAAGACACGTCGAGTAGTTTTGGTGTCCAGCCCCCGAGCCTGAGAGCAGGACGTGCCAGCAGCACGCTCCAGGTCTGATCTCCTGTGAAACAAACATAAAAATATGTTGTAAAATGATATACATGATATCAAGTTGGGAGTGAGTCCCTGCATTGCAGAAAATGCTTGTAAAAGAACGGGAGAAAATCCCAGCATTAAAGAATGCATAAAATATTTTGTTTCATTTCTTGCGGTCATGTAATTTCCCCGAGCAGTTAGCCTATTAAGTGTAAGCACCTGATCCCTAATAGCCGTAGCCCATAGCGCAGGGAACGTGGCCACATGCACGCGTAGGAACATAGACATACAGAAGAGTCGAGGTTGGCGTGTGCTCCGCGAGTACTTTAGCAACCATTGATAGAAGACAAAGAAAACAGAGAAGAAGTCGACAAGCCGACAAATAGATGCGCGGCGCGCATAAAGCACTCGCTGAGAGTGCGGGTTGCGGACAATAAAGTCGGCAAAAGTGCGGGTTGCGCACGAGAAAAGTCGGCAAGAGTGCGGGTTGCGCACAAAGCAGTCGATTACGGTGTAGCCCTCGAGCGTAGGTTCGGTCAAGAGGCGTACACTAAAAAAGCAGTCGATCTTGTGAAAAACAAGTCAAAAAAGGTATAAGTGACTTAGCTTGATTGATGCCGACTAGTCGGAGTTGAATCTGACTAGTTATTGATGGTGGGAGGCCAACTCTCGACTAGTTTTCTTGTCGAGAAAAGTAGTCGAAGTAGTTGTTGATGAATCGCAGTAGTCGATGACGGGTCGAAGTAGTCGACGACGAGTCGTCGAGTGCTTTCGCGGCACAAGCTGGAGTCGAGTCACGTAGACGAGATTGATGGCGGCATGTCGACGTCGCAGCACGAGCCCAAGTTAGGAGCTATATGAATAAGCTCCGATCCTTGCATGCATGTCCAAAACATACCCATTAGCCAATAGAAATAATTAGGAATATATGATATCCTAATTATATCCTAGAAGGGAAATAATTGGAAATTTAAAAAGAAAGCAAAAGCTTCCCGTGTGAATAGATTTCGGTTGCATGGTGCTGCAGCTTTCCGTGGATGTGGCTGTTCAAATCCCGAAGTCCCCTCCGAGGTGATAGCTTCCAAGATAATTATCGCACCATAGCCTCCAAACAGATCAGATCAGGACTCAGGCGATAGCCTCTAATCCGATTCTGACCAGAACTCGTCAGGTACCGAGTTGATGCGAGCCGGTACCCGGCGATTCAGATGCAAAACTATGTAACCCTTCCAATCAGGTGCGGCCGTGCGGGATCCTTCCTCCGGCAGTGCTTCAGCATGCACCACCGATTAGCCCAACGCCAACCTCCATGATGGATCAGATCAGGTTGGGACTCGATGGAGGGGCGGGTTATGATGCCGTTCGATGGTTTACCATCGCTTTGCACCGAGTAAATGGATCTCGATGATGAGGTCCTTCAAGCTCTCCCAATGATCGCGACGATCGGCCCCACGGTGGGCGCCAACTGTCGGTATTTTTACCGCTCGCCTACTTTGTGATGCCCCAAGATAGGAGATGGTTGGGAGCAGATCGCCGAATCTGGAACTTGAAGGTAAACGTAAGGACATAAGACACAAATTTAGACAGGTTCGGGCCCTCGGAATAGCGTAATACCCTACGTTCTGTGTGGTGGTTTGATATATTGCGCCCTGCGCTGGGGTGTTGTGCTCTGTTGAGCTATCTGTTGGTTCATCTTCTACCGATCTAGGTACCCGACCCTCCTTTATATAGTCCAGGGGGTGGAATTCTAGTCGGTTTACAAAGTAGGAGTCCTAGGAGGATTACAAAGTAGAGTCCTAGGAGGATTACAGAGGAGTTCTAGTTGGAGTCCAGTTTCTTCCTCCCTTGTGTGTATCCGGAACCTTCCTCACATCTATGCGGTGTGCACAGTCCCGTGGGCCCGGGTCTGACAGGCGGTACAACGGTGCGAAACTCACCCGGGAGGGCCGTTCTCGCCACTTTTGGAAAAAAAAACTCAGTTGAATTTTTTGTAACGAATGCACCCAATCCACCCCGTTTGACCCAAAACTCAAGTTCCTATAGTACAATGGCGCGAAACTCGCCTGGGAGGGCCGTTTTGGCAACTTTTGGAACAAAAAACTTGCAGTTCAATTTTTCTCAATGAAAGCACCCAATCAACCCCGTTTGACGAAAAATGCTTGTTTGGTGTGTTTTCGCAGTTTCGGTATCCAATTGTACAACGACCCGAAACTCACCCGGTAGGGCCATTCTGGCAACATTTGGAACAAAAACCATGGTTCAACTTTTCGCAACGAACACAACAAAAAACTTGGTTGAATTTTTCACAACGAACGCACCTGATGCACCCTGTTTCATCCAAAATTCTTGTTTGTTGTGTTTTTGAAGTTTCTGTTTTCGTCGGTACAACAGTGCGAAACTCGCACAGGAGGGCCGTTCTTGCCACTTTTGGAACAAAAACTCAGTTGAATTTTTCGCAACGAATGCACCCAATCTACCCCATTTGACCCAAAACTCAAGTTCCTATAGTACAATGGCGTGAAACTCGCCCGTGAGGGCCGTTTTAGCAACTTTTGGAACAAAAAATTTGTAGTTGAATTTTTGTCAATGAATGCACCCAATCCACCCCGTTTGACGAAAAATGCATGATTGGTGTGTTTTCGTATTTTTGGTTTCCAATTGTACAATGGCGCGAAACTCACCCGGTAGGTCCGTTCTGACAACTTTTGGAACAAAAAACATGGTCAACGAACGCACCAGATGCACCATTTCACCCAAAATTCTTGTTTGTTGTGTTTTTGAAGTTTCTGTTTTTGGCAGTACAACTGTACGAAACTCGCTCGATAGGGCCGTTCTCGCCACTTTTGGAACAAAAAACTCTCGCAACGAACGCACCCGATCCACCCTATTTGACCCAAAACTTTGGTGTGTTTTCACAGTTTTGGTTTACAATTGTACAACGGTGCGAAACTCGACTGGGGGCACCGTTCTGGCACGTTTTGGAACAAGAACTCGTTTGAATTTTTCACAACGAACGCACCCAATCCACCCCGTTTGACCAAAACTTTGGTGTGTGTTCACAGTTTCGCTTTACAATAGTAAACGGCGCGAAACTCGCCCGGGAGGGCCGTACTGGCAACTTTTGGAACAAAAAACTCAATTGGATTTTTCGCAACGAACGCACCAGATGCACCCCGTTTCACCCAAAATTCTTGTTTCTTGTGTTATCGAAGTTTCCGTTTCCGGCGGTACAACGGTGCAAAACTCGCCCGGGAGGGCCATTCTCGCCACTTTTGGAACAAAAAACATAGTTGAATTTTTCGCAACGAATGCACCCAATCCACCTCGTTTGACCCAAAACTCAAGTTCCTATTATATAATGGCGCGAAACTCGCTCGGGAGGGTCGTTTTGGCAACTTTTGGAACAAAAAACTTGGAGTTCAATTTTTTTCTCAATGAAATAACCCAATCAACCCCGTTTGACAAAAAAACACGCAGTTTTGGTATCCAATAATACAACGGCACAAAACTCACCCGGTAGGGCCGTTCTGGCAACGTTTGGAACAAAAAACATGGTTAAATTTTTCGCAACGCACACAACAAAAAACTCGGTTGAATTTTTCGCAACGAACGCACCAAATGCACCTCGTTTCACCCAAAATTCTTGTTTCTTGTGTTATCGAAGTTTCTATTTTCGACTGTACAACGGTGCGAAACTTGCCCGAGAGGGCCGTACTGGCAACTTTTGGAACAAATAACTCAGTTGAATTTTTCGCAATGAGCATACCAGATGCACCCCGTTTCACCAAAAATTCTTGTTTCTTGTGTTATTGAAGTTTCGGTTTCCGGCAGTACAACTGTGCGAAACTTACCCGGAAGGGCTGTTCTCGCCACTTTTGGAACAAAAAACTCAACGAACGCACCCAATCCACCCAGTTTGACCCAAAACTCAAGTTCATATTATACATTGGCGCGAAACTCGCCCAGGAGGGCCGTTTTGGTAACTTTTGGAACAAAAAACTTGCAGTTCAATTTTGCTCAATGAAAGCACCCAATCTACCCCGTTTGACGAAAAATGCATGTTTGGTGTGTTTTCGTAGTTTCGGTATCCAATTGTACAACGACGCGAAACTCACCCGGTTGGGCCGTTCTGGCAATGTTTGGAACAAAAAAACATGGTTAAATTTTTCGCAATGCACACGACAAAAAACTTGGTTGAATTTTATGCAACGAATGCACCAGATGCACCATGTTTCACCCAAAATTCTTGTTTCTTGTGTCATCAAAGTTTCTATTTTCGGCGGTACAACGGTGCGAAACTCGCCCGGTAGGGCCGTACTGGCAACTTTTGGAACAAAAAACTCAGTTGAATTTTTCGCAACGAACGCACCAGATGCACCCCGTTTCACCCAAAATTCTTGTTTCTTGTGTTATCGAAGTTTCCATTTCCGGCGGTACAACGGTGCAAAACTCGCCCGGGAGGGCCATTCTCGCCACTTTTGGAACAAAAAACATAGTTGAATTTTTCGCAATGAATGCACCCAATCCACCTCGTTTGACCCAAAACTCAAGTTCCTATTATATAATGGCGCGAAACTCGGGAGGGAGGGTCGTTTTGGCAACTTTTGGAACAAAAAACTTGGAGTTCAATTTTTTTCTCAATGAAATAACCCAATCAACCCCGTTTGACAAAAAACACGCAGTTTTGGTATCCAATAATACAACGGCACAAAACTCACCCGGTAGGGCCGTTCTGGCAACGTTTGGAACAAAAAAACATGGTTAAATTTTTTGCAACGCACACAACAAAAAACTCGGTTGAATTTTTCGCAACGAACGCACCAAATGCACCTCGTTTCACCCAAAATTCTTGTTTCTTGTGTTATCGAAGTTTCTATTTTCGACTGTACAACGGTGCGAAACTTGCCCGAGAGGGCCGTACTGGCAACTTTTGGAACAAATAACTCAGTTGAATTTTTCGCAACAAATGCACCCAATCCACCCCGTTTGACCTAAAACTCAAGTACCTATTATACAATGGCGCGAAAGTCGCCAGGGAGGGCCGTTTTGGCAACTTTTGGAACAAAAAACTTGTAGTTCAATTTTTCTTAATGAAAGTACTCAATCAACCCCGTTTGATGAAAAACAAATGTTTGGTGTGTTTTTGCAGTTTTGGTTTCCAATTGTACAACGGCGCGAAACTCACCTGGTAGGGCCGTTCTAGCAATGTTTGGAACAAAAAACATGGTTGAATTTTTCGTAACGCACACAACAAAAAACTTGGTTGAATTTTTCACAAAGAACGCACCAGATGCACCTCGTTTCACCCAAAATTCTTGTTTCTTGTGTTATTGAAGTTTCTGTTTTTGGCGGTACAATGGTGCGAAACTCGCCCAGGAGGGCCGTACTGGCAACTTTTGAAACAAAAAACTCAGTTGAATTTTTCGCAACGAACGCACCCAATCCACCCCGTTTGACCAAAACTTTGGTGTGTGTTCACAATTTCGCTTTACAATAGTAAACGGAGTGAAACTCGCCCGGGAGGGCCGTACTGGCAACTTTTGGACCAAAAAATTCTGTTGAATTCTTTGCAATGAACGTACCAGATGTACCCTGTTTCACCAAAAATTCATGTTGTCGGAAAGGTACTCGTCAAAGTCATCAGAATTATAGTCGTTGAGGTTGAGACGCTCTGTGGAGTCATCCTCAGGTTTATGGACTTCGGAGATGCAAACCATGAGGATTTCACGGCAAAGATCTTGAATTTCTTGGTCTTGTTGGCTTGAGGGTGGGTCTAGTGGAGTGCTCTACTGGAATGGAAGATCTGTTGGCTGAGAGCCGAAGGTATTAGAATCTTGCATCTCCTTTAGGTGCACTGTCTATCCTTGCGGCGTTACATATATGACCAAGTTTGGGAGGGAGTCCTGATCGGACTTGAACTTCTTAGTCGAGTTGGATTTGACTTCTTTGTTGTACTGGATCAGGTCATCTAGCTCGTCCTCTGAATCAGAAGAGTACTCAGAGTCAGAATCGGTTAAGCCACCGATTTTAGAATATGTGTGTTTTGGGTGAGCGAGATGCGGGATGCCCATCTCTTCGTGAAAGGGCGTTCTCGTTCATCCAATGTAGCCATGATTGTGTAGGAGTTAGTCCTTCAGGCTCCTTAATCCAGGGTTTGTCAAAAATTGACTTGCTGGATTGTTCTGGAGCTTTGGATTTTCCCTTTTTGAATTTGGCCAGTTCCCAAAGAGCGTCAGCATTCTAGGGTGGATGGGCCATGGCGTCCATGAACAAGTCGACGTTATCTGACCAATCTTCGAGGTCATCGAATGGTTCAAAGTTGTCGAGGTTGTTCATGAATTGGTCGAAATCCTGGTTGAATGAGGAATCGGCTGGTTCAGGAATCCGAATGTGAGCAGGTTTTGGTGAAGGATTTCGAGGTTTCCTGGAGAAAGACAGTCCCATCCGAGCAAGCCGGGGGTTTGTCATTCTAGATCTCCCACGGATTCCTCCTTCCAGTTTCTGCTTCATGTTTTGCAGAGTGCCTTCAGCCATCTTAATGCAGTCGACGAGCTTGGAATCTACTCGATCAATCCCTGAGTATATCACCCGACCATTCCTATGGTGGGTTCAATGCTTTTGGGTTCTGCTGTGATTTAGATGAGCTAACGGCGGATTCTGCAAGTTTGATGCATCCCTCTATTGATCAAGAAACCTGATTTACTCCATCGAGTAGTTCATGGTTGATGATCTTGGGGCGTTTGATTGAGGGCGTCACGTATTTTCCGAGGGCTTCGGAAAAGTGAGGTTTTTCGGAGTTAGAATTTGTATCGAACTCGACTGACCCGAGAAATCGCGTTGGAGTTGACATGTTTTCCGCGTTATCCGAACTGAGTTCAAGTACAACTCTTTTTCCGTCGAGATCTGCGACTTGCAGACATCGGCGGGGTGGAGGGTGGCTTTCGGTTTAGGCGGGTTGGGCGTGACAAGGTGGCTGGAGAAGCCACCCGATCCGTCAGCCGTGCATACCCAGGAACCGAAAACAAAGGTTGTGCCCTCGGGCACGTTGTTGGCGTCGTTTGATCCGGCCATCGAATTCGCCGATGAACTCGCCGAATCCCCTACCTGGCGCGCCAGCTGTCGGTGTTTACTGCCAAGCCTACTCAGGGATACCCTTAGTAGTAAAGTTTGTAGGTATTGATCGACTGCTCTGGAACTCGATGGTGCAAGGAACACAAGGATTTAGACAGGTTCGGGCAGCGAGTTGCGTAATACCCTACATCATGTGTGGTGGTTTGTATTGCCTTAGGTGTTGATGATTCGAGGGGGTACCTGCCCGCCCTTATATATCCGGGGGACAGGGTTACATGGAAAGTCCTAGCCGAGTACAGTTGGAATCCTACTACAACACAATCGGGTAGTTTCATTTGTACTACGGCTAGTTCTACGCTTATACGGGTAGTTACAAGAGAGGTAAGGTACATGCATGAGCTATCCCTTACTCTAGAATATTCTATGCCTATAAGCAGTCCCGCTGCCCCGGGTCTGACAGGTTATCCAATCGATCAATCAATACAACTTTTATCTTTTTACTTTTTCTTGCCCTAGCTTTTCCAATCTATTACTTGTTGTTCCTCCTTCGTCTCTACATCGATTGATTGCATTCTAGGTGCCCTACCAACCCTAGAACAACCTTGCCTGTGCCTGCCCCGACGGGTCTTCCCGGGCTAGCGTTCGTAGGCTTCGTCACCGATCCTGCCGGCAGCGACCGGTCTGACCGCTCCTTGAGACCAGTCTGACCGGTCTGTGCGGCGGCACTGCAATGCGCTCCTCTGCTCGCTGCATGTTCGAGTGCGTCCATGTGTTGGCCGTGATTTGCGTCAACATACTTTTTGGTGACTCCGCTGGGGAAAGAATCAATCGGCTGCCATGGCCGGTAAAATTCCAAAACCTAGTGATGTTGATGCCGCCAACATCAAAAGGCCGACTGTCTAGCAACTTTCGGCTGAACATCAGAAGGCTCTTGATGACATCCAAAAGAATATCATAGAAGAAATGGAGAAGGAGATCCAGAAGCTGGAGGAAGAAGCCATGAAATAGTACATCTCACACTTCTCCATCGACCGTCAAGGGAAGGTCACACCGGATGCCGCCTTCGATGCTTCACAGTTCGAGGTACAATTCGATGAGAATGAACAGTCTGTTCTTACTTCAGAAATAGCTAATGCTGTAGATGATGCTGTTTCTTCTTATGTTAATAATAAGTTGGAATTTATTGGTCAAAATATTCATAATATATTTGATGATCGATTTAGCCGGATAGAATCCCATCTTGGTATGAAGCCTATCGGTAGTGATAATAATGCATCTACATCTAATATCGATAAGGCAATGAATGATTCGGCTAATTACAAAAATCCAACTAGTAATGCTTTAGTAATTAATTCGGCTAGCCAGCATAACCGAATTAATTATAATTCAACACCACATGCAAATGTGCCACATGGGGCAGCAAGTTCGTTGCAGCATTCTACGCTGCCGAACTTTGCTCAACATCATGGTATACCTAATCGGCCTATGGCCAATGATTTTGGATCTGGCAGTATTAAAAATGAAGTGATTAAAATCTTTAGACAAACTTTTGGTATAGATCCAAAAGGGAGATGCCGATCATATAAAAGACCATACCCTAAATAATATGAACATGTTGCATATCTACAGGGTTTTAAAATTCCTGAATTTGTTAAAAATTCACTGGTGATGATAGTAGAACTACAATAGAGCATATCGGCCAATTTATCATACAATGTGGTGAAGCTAGCACTAGTGATATTTACAAATTGAGATTGTTTTCTTTATCTCTATTGGGTACTGCATTTACTTGGTTTATTTCATTGCCACCCAATTCAGTTCGTACATGGGCCAATTTAGAGCAGAAACTCTGATTATTTCTTTAATGGTGAAACTGAATTGAAATTGTCACATCTTACATCAGTTAAGCAAAAGATACATGAAGGTGTTAGTGAATATATTAGAAGATTTAGAGATATTAGAAACCGATGTTATAGTTTGACAATTTCTGATAGAGATTTGGCTAATCTAACTTTGGCTGGTTTACTCGATTTTCATAAAGAAAAGCTAGATGGACAAGAATTTCTAGATGTTAGTCGAGTTCTGCAAAAGGCTCTGGCTAATGAAAACCGAGCTAAAGAAGCTTTGCAAAAGTCCAATGGAAAGCTTAATCATCTTGTTTATGTTCTTGGTTGTGAATCAAATTGTTTGGATGATGAAGGCAAGGATATTTATGCTGTTGAATTTGTTTGGCCGTCTAATGATAAACCTTGCACTTGCGGTTCTCTCAAGCCAATTCAGAAAAATCTGCAAGATAATATTAAGTTTACTTTTGATGTATCCAAATGTGATAGCATATTCGAGGAATTAAATAGATTAGGATGCATCAAATTGTCTAATACTATTCCGCCGCTTTAGGAATTAAAACGGCGTTCTTATTGCAAGTGGCACAATTCATTTTCTCATGCAACCAATAATTGCAATGTGTTTAGAAGGCAAATTCAATTGGCCATTAATGAAGGACGATTGGTTGTTCCACAAATGCAAATTAATAATAATACTTTCCCTGTGCATACTGTTGAATTACAGAATCCTAAGGTTTTAATTTGGCCGAATCAAGCCGAATCAACAAAGGGGGAAAATGTGATCATTGGTGAACCAAGATCTGAACAGGTCAAGAAAGTTGTAGAGAAAAAGTCCCCTGAAGCTTCATCAGAAATTTCAACGCTCGGGGGGCAAGAACAGAAGAAGGGTGCCAGGTCTGTACAGACCGGTCTGGAGACAGGTCTGATCGGTCCCTCTGGGTGTTCTGGAAAAAATTCCAGAAACAACAAGAAGAAAGGAAGGCTAAGTTCCAAGCAACTCTTGGCCAAATATGAAGAGAAAGGAGCTACCCAGAGGCAGAAGGAGCACTCAGATCAAGCTAAGGATGCAAAACCATCGTCAAAGTCTCGTGAGCAATCGGCTTCTCCTTTGCAACAAGGTAATAACAATTTTGCACGATGTTTATTTGGTGAGCCGGTTGCTCCATAGTTCTGATCGTATCCTTACTATTACACACCTTTGGATTATAGTAGAATGTATATGCATCCATACTTTATTCAATATTCTTCTACATATCCAAGTTATGGTGCCTCTCGAAGACTGATTGTTGATAGCAATAATCTGGTCAAAAGTAAATCTGATTGCAACAAGGAGGGTGAGAAAGATATAAAGCAAGACAACCAGTATTTACAGCCGATGTGGTGTCCCTCAGACTTATCTCACACCCAAAAGAGGAGGCTGCAACGGATGCGCAAGAAGGAGTCCATGGAGCAGCAAGCAGAGGTTGTACCAGCAAGGTTGGCGACTATGAAGCAGGTATGGAGACCTAAGCAAGTTGTTTCGTCATCAGCTTGACGAAGAAGCAAGATATGGCCAATAGAATTTATCGCCCTTAGAACAAAATATGGCCGATGCATGTTTATCATCGCCCTTAGACAATTTTGGTCCAGAGGCTTGTTTTTTGGCATGCTAGCATCACCAAAAAACAGGGGGGCATATGTTGAGGACCAAAATTGACACAAGTCGAACAGACCGGTCTGACCGGTGGGTCTGACCGGTCTACCTGGAATCTAAGTAGAATTAGAACTCTTGTAGATTTAGATCCGTAAAAGGATTTCTTGTGGGATAAGTCCACCCCACCCTACAAATATAAAGGGTCACGTTCGATTGAGGTTATCCAATCGATCAATCAATACAACTTTTATCTTTTTACTTTTTTCTTGCCCTAGCTTTTCCAATCTATTACTTGTTGTTCCTCCTTCATCTCTGCGTCGATTGAGGGCGTTCTAGGTGGTCTACCAACCCTAGAACAACCCTGCGTGCGCCTGCCCCGACGGGTCTTCCTAGGCTAGCGTTCGTAGGCTTCGTCACCTATCCTGCCAACAGCGACCGGTCTGACTGCTCCTTGACACCGGTCTGACCGGTCTGTGCGGCGGCGCTGCAATGCGCGCCTCTGCTGGCTGCACGTTCGAGTGCGTTCGTGTGTTGGTCGTGATTTGCGTCAACACACTGGTAGACGCTGTTATCTTCTTGATCCATATTTGATCGGGCGAAATGGTGGCATTCTTCTTGGAGACAAGCGTCAAGGATATGAAGTGCCTCATGTTGATAGCTCTTCTTGACAAAATCAACGATGGTATGTCCATTGCAGAACATAGGGTCAGTTGGCCTTTTTCCTGTTAGTATCTCCATCACTACTACCCCGAAACTATACACATCTCCAGAAATCGAAATATTGCTTCCTCCAGCGTAATCTGAATATCAAGTCAGAAGGGCAACAGAAGGTGAAAATTCATGTAAATAAATAATGATTTTGGTTTGTAGAGAAACGAGAGTTATGGCTAGACAAGAAAAGGTACCTGGAGCTATATACCCTATAGTTCCCTTCAAACCTATTGAATGTATGGAGCCCAAATCTTCTCTTGATGCCAACATGGATCTAAGGTAGAACCTCTCCATGCCGAAGTCTCCCAAATGAGCAATCATATCATCATCCAGAAGGATATTGCTGGGCTTCAAATCACAGTGGATGGTAGGACTCTAACAGTCATGGTGCAGATATTGCAATGCATCAGCTATATCAACAACTATGTCTATCCTTTGAGTTAGGCCCAGTTGATGCAGAACATGTCTGTCGCCTGTTGGGTGCAGCCAAGTATCCAAGTTGCTGTTGGTCATGTACTCATAAACTAGAGCTTTGAAATCTTTTCCCCTATTATCAATTGTAGAGCATGCTGTCAAAATCGGAAGGAGATTCCTATGTCGAATGTTTCTCAAAGCCATGCATTTTGTCATGTAACTTCTATCTGCGTCTTGCATGTCAAGGTGAAAAACCTTTACAGCCACAAGCTTGTTTGGTTGGGTTAACCTTCCTCTGTATGCCGAACCAGAGCTTCCTCTCACGATCAAGTTGAACTCTGCAAAATTATCTGTGGCTTGTACTAGAGCTTTGTAAGTAACTCTAGGAAATTGCTCACCTGGCAGTGGTAGCTGAATTTTTCTCGATGTCCTCTTTCTGATTATTTTTAAATATACCAATAACATAAGCACCAAAGAACCAAGTACGGGGACCAAAATTGTAACCAACGTTTTGCTTCGTCTTGTTTCTTGAGGAACAACCGGGCACGAAGGCATGTGAAGCTCCCCTACTCCTCCACATAGGCCCCAGTTGCCTTCGAGTGAAATTGTATCGAAAATGGCCTCTCATGCCATATTTCAATATATTGTTTTGGCGATTGATGACACACACAACACTTGGACTAATATGATTGTTAAGATGATCATTCTCAGGCTTTTAGGTTCAAGTGATGACAAAGAGAAGATAGACAAAGTTAGGCCCGAAGGGCCGCCCCTACGGGGGTTCCGCTATGGTATTTTGGTGCAGAAGGGAATCAAAGCCAAGTCAGCTTATAGCCACCGGATGAACCGATGGTTCAAAAAGAGGCATCGGTGCATTTGGCGTACTGTGTTCCAGAGACGATGCAAGTCTCGCAAGAGCCAAGTCTTTAGCACCGGTTGAACCGGTGAAGCATCGGTGCATACCATCGTTGTAATGACATCAGCTGTCAGGAGTTCAACGGCTACTTCGGGTTATGAGTGACCGGATGAACCGACGCTACCCTAGCCAGAGGCATCGGTTCATCCGATGATACGCAGATTTTCTGCTGACCGTTGAAGCAACAGCTACAAGACTTGGTGGCCTATATATACGCCTCACCCCGGCCATTTGAAGCTTGCTGGAGTTGCTGAACATCCCACACACACCCAAGAACATCTCCAAGCCATACAAGAGCATCAAGATCATATCCTTAGCTTTTAGCACTAGCTTGTAAAGTGTGAGTGCTAGAATAGCTCTTAGTGAGTGAGATTGCAAGGCCTTTAGCCTTTGTGCTGTGATTCTCTAGTGAACCAAACAAGAGCTTGGTGCGCCGGCCTCCTTGGAGCTGCGAAGCTCGCCGGCAATGTCATCGACCCTCTGACTTGGTGTGGAGCGGCGACGACATCTTTGTGCGGGGGACGTGGAGACCCTCATCCTTTGTGGAGAAGCTCCTTAGTGGAACCCGGGGCCAAGGTGACCGTGATTGTGTTCACGGAAAAGACTTGGTGGCCGAGTAGCAATACTCTTAGTGAGTGCTACAACAACGTGAATGTAGGTGTGCCTTTGTGGCTAACCGAACCACGGGATAAACACCCGCGTCAAGAGTTTGCTATCTCCTATCCCGCTCTTTAAGCTTCCGCATTTAATACTTGCAACCTTTGTGCATTTACTTTCATAAAATAGTTTCTTGTTAGGAAAGGCTATAGGGTGCATTACTCTTTGGGGATAGGGGTTTCACACTAGAACAATCTAGTTGCACATCTAGATACCTTAAATTAGTTTAAGTTTTGTGCAAACTAGTTGGAGCCATAGATCTAGTTTTTTATTAGTACCTAATTCACCCCCTTCTCCTCTTAGGTTAGAGCACCCGATCCCTTTCAGAAATGCATGTAACATTCCTGAATGCCCCTGTCCTTGGTATCTCTCCTTCTAGGTGATTGTTAGATAGATCCAGCTGGGACAAAAGTTGAAGATCGCTTAGTGCAGTTGGAATGGTGCCTGATAAATTGTTTCGGGAAAGATTGAGCGTTGCCAAGTTTATAAGATTTCCCAAAGACACCGGGATGCTTCCTGAGAGGAAGTTCTGGCCCATCTGGATGGTTTGCAACTGTTGACATGTGCCTAGAGATGCAGGTATCTCCCGTGAATGCTTGTTGGATGAAAGGTCTAGCCATGTAAGCTGCTGGAGATCACCAAAAGCAGGAATCGGACCTTCCAAACTGTTGTCGTATATCAAGCATTTGGTTAATGTGGCTGTTGTCAGAATCTCCTCGGGTATAGTGCCGTGGATATTGTTGCGACCAAGACTCAAAACCGATAGCTGCGGAAGGTCTCCTATGGTGGACGGTATGAGACCTGAGAAGCTATTGCCGTACATATTGATAGCTACCAACTTGGTAAGATTTCCTATAGATGATGGAATAGCACCCACGAAATTGTTCATTGGAACATACAAACCTTGCAAGTTTTCCAGCCTCCCAATCCACTCTCCAATTGTGCCTACTACACTGGTGTGGCCAAACGCAACCCAATTCAGGTTACAAAGGTTGCCCATGCTCGAGGGGAGAACACCTGATAGATTGTAATCACCGCCCAAAGATATGTAACGAAGAGAGGACGAAAGGTTACCGATGTAACTTGGCACGACTCCCTGCAGCTGGTTCCCATAGATCCCAAGCATTTGCAGATGGCTACAGTTCCGGAGTGCATTGAAGAACTGCCAGTCTGCACTGTCCTTTGCTTCTAGATTGTTTAGCTCCAGGTCCATCCGAACGAGGCCAGGAAGCATGCCAAATGGAACACGGATTTTCCCTCCAAATCGATTTTTTTTCTAAATCCATCTCTTAGATCGAGGAAAGGTTCCCTAGTGATGCTGGGACAGAACCCTCAATCATGTTCGTAGCCAGATCAAGAAACTGGAGGCTAGGGAAGGCGTTACCGATTGCAGGAGGCAGCTGACCATCTAACCTATTGCCTATCAAGCTTAGCAACTCTAGCAGAGATAGATTGAAGAGGCTTTCAGGGATCCCACCGGAAATCCTATTCTCTGCTAGCGACAGCGTCCTCAGCTCTGTCAGCTTCCCAATCCCTGCAGGAATGCTACCACCGAGCTGGTTGTACGTGAGGCGGCGCTCTTTCAGGGAAGTGACGTTGCAGAGCTCCGGCGGGATGATCCCGGTGAGGTTGTTGAAGCGAAGGCTCAGAGACGTCAAGTTGGATAGCCTGCCGAGTTCCGCGGGGATTCGCCCCACGAGGAAGTTCCTCGACAGGTTTAGTGTCCTCAAGGTGGAGCAGTTTGTGAGTGCGCCCGGGATACTCCCCTGCAACGTGTTGTAGCTGAGGTCAAGCGATCGGAGCTCGGTGAGTCGGCCGAGGTGAAGAGGTATCGGGCCGGAGAAACTGTTGGTGGAGAGGTTGAGGGCGGCGAGGGACGACAGGTTCCCGAGCGAGGCGGCAATCTGCCCCGAGAGGCCCTGCCCGGCCAGGTCCAGCGCCACGACGCGGCGCGGTCGGCCGCCGCACCAGACGCCGTTCCAGAGGCAGAAGTGGGCGCTGGCGTTCCACGCGCTCAGGGCACCTCGTGGGTCGTTGGTGATCGCGCGCTTGAAGTCGAGGAGGGAGCGCAGGTCAGCGCTGTCCTCCCTGATAGGTTGTATTCTTCTCTGTTTCTAGACTAGGATCACATCTAGTGTACGAATCGAGTACTGGGGTACAAGTTCTAGGTGTAATATCAAGTGATTCATTCTAAATCTAGTATAAGAGAGAGACAGAGAGAGATAGGTGGATGAGAGACACAGACCATCCGCGGGAGTGGATGCAGAGGAGCCGTTGCCGGTGGGCGCCATCGCGTCGATGGAGCCGAGAATGGAGGCGAGGAAGTCCGGCTCTTCGAGGCGCTGATCCGGCGGCGGCAGTGGACGGCGCAAGTCCCGGCGTCCTTCAGGCCTCCACCGGCACTGGCCGATGACGGGGTTGGCGGAGGAGGACGTCGTGGTCGCGATGGCGGAGCTTCCCGTCGGCCTCGCGCTAACCCTAGATCGGTAGGGACTGTGGGAGAGGGTTGTGGCGGCGGTGAACTTGGGATACTGTGCCCCGGGCCCTCTCCCTATTCTTTATAGCGCGGGCGACGGGGGCCCACCAGCCATGTTTGGCTGAATGCCCCCGATCAGGGCGCAAATCAAGGGATTGGCCAGATCTTTGGATCTGGCCGTTGGAGATCAATTCCAACACTCCCAGCCGAGGGTGACGCAGCTGACGCTTCCAGCCCCGCAGGTCACGACCAGCAGTGCCCCAAGCGTCAGAACGAAGAGCCTGCTGGGCCTAGAACCAGCTCATGTGACCTTCGTCATCTGCAAAATGATTGAATCTATGAAACAATGCCACTCGATGTAGCAGAAGGCCAATCAAGTAAACCAGAGATTACCAGCAGTGCTGCACCAAGTAACAAGCTGGACTGCATGTGCCCTATCGACATGACGAGGTTTGCAAATTGCAACAGGCAAGAACTTGAATTTGAAAGAAAATGCACACGCTGATGAAGAGAAGAAACCGGACACCTCCAGGAGCACACGACAGGTCTCCTGTTTCTGGTCTGAATGGAGAGGTTGTTACACTTGTATATATGAGTAAAATACAATATAGGGTCAAAAGTAAAGATCTACGGGCCAGAACCAATCGAAATGCTTGTACTAGATCAGCCGTCTGATGCTGACTTCTGTTGCATGTTGGACTCAAAGTCCTTATCCAAATATTTTTAATTGAATACTGCTAGGCGGCTGACCAACGGCGGCCGTAAGTTTTCCCAGATTGGCACATGATCCCAGGGGCATTTTTCTCAGTCATATCAGCCAACGCTTTGGCAAATGGCTCAAATATCGTGAAAACAATGTTGATGTGTCCTGCTCTAGCACTGAACCTGTCAACTGTAACTGGAAGAAAATATGGAAGTTGGATGTGGCAAAATGGCAAATAAATTTTAAGATTTTTGTTAGGCAATTGGCTCATAATTCGTTGACGGTTAGGCGTAACTTTGCAAGAAGAGACAACCTTGATATAATTTGCCCCATGTGCCACCGGTTTGATGAAGATGCAAGCCATTTGTTTTTCAAATGCAAAGAAGTTAAGCTCAATTGCCGACTTCTGAACTTGGACAAGGAAAGATTAATGCTGGCAGCTGAACGATCAGCACATACATGATTTTCTGGGAAACAATATGAAGCTTCACTAAGGAAAGACAACAAGAAATTATTCTTCCGATGTGTTGGTGGTGGTATGCTAGAATCTATATCTACAACTCTTTAATTGCTATTTCTCTAACACCTGGTGCAGCCATGTCACCTTGATTCTTTTTAACCACCCGATCTCTAATCCAACGGCAGCAAGGCATTCAAGTCCCACTCCCTCCCTCCGCACCTACATCCAGCCAATGTTGCTCGCACACCTGCCTGCCATGCTTTCTGGCCGCGCACCTCCCGCTGCACCTCGGCTGTGCGCCTCCCCGCCTTGCCCGCCCGTGCCGCGCGCCTCCCGCCACACCTTGGCCGCGCACCTCCCGCCACGCCTGCCAGTGTCGCGTGCCCGTCCTGCCTCTGTCGCTCGCACACGCACCCGCCCGGCTCGCACACCCCCGCTGCTCTCTCTTCCGCATGTCCTGCCTCTCTCGCTTCCACTCCTCAGCCTAGCAATTCATGTCATTCATGCTAATTAGTGGAGCCGTTCTTCTGCCTCTCTAGCTTCCATTCCTCCACCCAGCAATTCATGTCGTTCATGCTAATTAGTGGAGCCGTTCTTGGCACTAATAGCATTCATGCCTAGCAATCACTTACGTTTCCACCGCTACTCTGTTGTTTGAAGAAGAGCAGCCCCCCCCCCCTCCCCCCTCCTGTACTGCGTCTGTGTGACTTTGATTCAGTCCGGCGCTGCGATCTGATCAGATGTTCAAAGGTGCTTCTTCTTCTTTTTTAAATCTCTCTTGCGGATTCCATTCACTACCACTGTTTGCTTCTGTTTGCATTGACGTTAGAACAGAGATTCAAAGCTTCCTTTTTTTTAATCTTCTATGCAGATTCAGGTTTGTTTTTTTTCTTCCGAGAGGTTAGACGCAGGCGAGCTCGACGCCATCTTTGAAGACGATGTGCTGAGGCACTGGGATGAGATGGAGCAAACAAACACCAAGAAAGAGGACCAAGGCCAAAGAACCTGCCGCTGCTGTGTCACAGTGAGGTGAAGGAAGCGCCGCCCTGCAAGGTCGTCGGAGCAGACCATGCCGGATAAGATGAGAAGGCCTTGACTTTTGAGCTCCTGTCGCAGACTCGCAGCCCTCCAAGGTCGTTGGAGCAGACCATGCCGGATGAGGTGAGAAGGCCTTGACTTTCGACCTCCTGTCGCAGACTCGCAATACTTCTACATGTCGATCATGCAAGCGGTGCGAGAGCTCAACGTCCCCTCACCCTCCTGAAAAAGCACTGCACGGAGATGGGCATCCCCAAGTGGCCGCACCGCAAGATGAAGAGCATGTAGGCCCTCATCAACAATGTCCAGGTGTCCTATGTCGCTACCCATAGTTTCAATTTGCAATGCTCTGCATCTGATAGAATTTTATTGACACGTAAGCTTTGTGATGCTGTTTGATGGCCATGCAGGTCCTGCAGGAGGCGGGCAAGGCGACCAAGGAGCAGTTAAGGGTGACAGTGTACGTGCAGCTCGAGGAGAAGACCAAGAGGCTCAGGCAGGCCTGCTTCAAGGCCAATTACAAGAAGAGACGGCTCTTGGCTCTTGAAGCCGGGGAGGCACCAAGAAACCACAAGTCCTAATCCAAATCATGAGTTGTCAACTTATATATGAGTACAACAGGGAACTTCCACTAACCAATGCCATCCCCAAGGCAATAGAGAACATTCATTTAAAATCACCGCAGCAACGCGCGGGGTATCACCTAGTAACCTATATAGCTGACACCCACTAACTATTTTTCTTTTCATGCAAAGTGTCCACATTAGTCCCCACTAAGTATCTCACTCGCAATCCTTTCATACAATGTATTCATATTTCCATATTAATTACAAAAAATATCCATATCGTATCTCTATATACGTGCAATTTTTATCTTTAATCTACCAATATAAATCATATACATACTCTATTCTTTTCATCACCTATTCTTCCATAATGTGATGAAATATTCTGTTGGTGTTTCTTCTACTAGCGTATTGATTTTTACCAGATCCGATAAACAAAAAATATCCATGTCATCTCTGCTATGTGCAATATTTTTAATCTTTAATCTATTAATGTAAATTCATATACATACACTATTTTTCTCATCACCAATTCTTCTATAATATGATCAAATATTCTATTGGTGTTTCTTCTATTAGCTTATCAATTGTTACCATATCCATAAAAGATATAACATGCAAGTAAAATTCATATCATCTATTTCTCTCAACATGCAAGCTATATATCCACATCATATAGGAACTCATTATATCAGACTCCACATCACTATCCACTACGACCATCTATTTATATCTTCCACCAATTTTCAGTGAATGTTGCTATGCAATCACTTTAGTGTTTCTACTTTTAAATTTCACCTTAAAAATTTATTTAAGAAATCTCGCAGCAACGCGCGGGGTATCGCCTAGTAATAAAGTAAATGTGAGTCCCTCATCTATTGGCGAGCATTCGAAGAGAAGCCGAGCTCTTGATCAATGCTTGAACAAAGAACCTGGGTTGTTTAGTTTCTGACTAGGCTGTGAAGTTTTTGTGTTTTTTTTTGTTTTCGGCTTGCAGTTCTTATCTTTTAAATCAGTTTGAGACTGGCCAGTGCGCATTAAATGCGACCTGTGGTGTAAACTTTGTTCATTCTTCTATCTTAATACAATGATGTGCAAATATTTTGTGTATTCAACAAAAAATATAGTAAATGTGGGGAAACGCAAGAAGAGTAGTATGAACGTTATCAATAATGCTCAATACTATATGATATGCCGGGACCGGCAGCTCTTCTACCGCAATACTGCACAAACATGCCAAGGTTGATGGGGATCAGGTGATGGCTGCAGGAGCGTGGGCAACTAATTAAATGTGTTCTGAGTACATAACAGTTTTTTAAACCCATGATTTAAATAGCGAGCTATCGAATTTAGCATTTCCATGTTCTGGCCGCTATTGCCGCTATAGCGGCCGCTATAGCGGCGCTATGACCGCGCTATAGTGACAGCTACACGCAGTAGTGTTAGCTTGTTGTGTTCCAAATAGCGCGCTATAGCAGCGCTATGGCCGCGCTATAGCGCGCTATTTGTTAAGTGGACCGCAAATTACCATAAGAAATGAGCTAATCGGCAAATTATCATCAGAAATTATCATAAGAAACGCAAATTATCATAAGAAATGATCAAATCGGCAATTTTGCCAATAGCGTATGGATAACGCGCTATGGCGCTAAATGCGTTTAGCGGCGCTATAGCGCGCAATAGCGGCAATAGCGCAAAAAAGTGAAATTGCGTCGCGGCGTTTGCTTTGGTGCGCTATAGCGGCGCTTAGCGCGCTATTTTTTCATGGTTTTAAATAACTAAATAAATTCAGACCTCAGCAACACACATAGCTAAGTTTTACAGTATTTTCAAGATCCAGGCTGAGCAAAATAATAAGAAAAAAATACCCAAATGAAAGTAAATCAAAAGCATAGTCTATCATTGCTTCACCATCCATTCTTGGCAAAAAATATCCAAAGCAGTGACCTTTAGTACTTTACTTGCCAAATGGAGTGCTCCCTTATGTCGTCACATTGCAACAATGACCAAAACCGTAGTAAGTATGCTCATCTGAATCTAACCTGCATAAACTAGGCAAACCATTTTTTCTCAAAGAATAATATCGTTATACATACACCAAATCACCACATTAGAGCTACAACCTCATAATATCAATATTCTATCTTTAAATTTATACCATAAATCAATTCTCAAGGTAAAAAAAAGTGAAGACAATGACTAGATGAGGATCAGATGGTCTACGTAGGTGGAGATCAGATTTGGGTTATGACAGCACTTCATGCACTAGATGTAGGGAGTGCTCTCAGTGGGATGGGTCTATGAAGAGCGGTACTTCATTTACTCAATGAGCCTATACTTACAAGGGAGGGATTAGAGAAAGAATATACAATCTAATGAAGATGGGTGGCATGGAGGATGGTATGAAGGACTAGATCTAAATGCATGACGAAGATAGCGCAACTATCAATAGGGATGACAGACGAATTGGGCGGGAAACCCCCTGCCTATTTTGCTGTCATACTTTTTCATTGGAAACATAAGTAGGACCGGGATGACCGGTAGCGGACTTCGATCAGCATACACGGTATCTGGAGACAAACAAATACTGACAGAAATATAGTACAAATGGATGGAAATCGGGAACTTAGATAGCCAGATTGGGATGAAAGATTTTAGTATGAACTCCATGACCATGACTCACAATGCAACACACACACACACACACACACACACACACACACACACACACACACACACACACACACACAATGCTCATAAATGCACGACACTTCACATAGGCATTATGGCTTCAATTAGGATGGACCTATCTTTCCTTAAAAAAAAGGATGGACCTATCTTGGATAGATTAAAAATGGGAAAAATACGGGTCCATTCTGGATGAAAACAAGATCTTGCTAATACGAGTGGTATATACTCTTCCCTGTTTCTTGTCCTGTTCCCATATTTTTGTATCATATTTCCTTTTCGTGCAAATATGAGATACATGTAGAAAAACAGAATCCGTCTTCATCCCTGTTATCTTATTTTAATGATGTGGATGAATGTTGAGAGATCTTTGAGGAAATAAGTTAGCAAGAATAATTTATATAGATATTATGGATTTTAGATTTCGTTTTAAAGAGTATACATAGTATTGATCATAGAAAGAAATAAATGATTGCTTGTTTGCCAGAGTGCGAGTAAACATGGAGATATCTTTTAAGAAATTAAATAATGTTAGTAGGGATGGATTGAATAGATACCATAGATATAGCTTCACTGACACCTTATCGTATTGGGAGCCAAAAGTTAATGATGAGCTATTACTAACTTCCATTACATGCGTCGTCCATCGATCATGTTATCAATTGTCTTCCAACCTTGATTGCATGGCTCCAAACAAGATAATTTTGTATATTGCTTATAGATAAATCATATTTCAATGATCTGGATGAATATGGAGAGATCTTTTGAGGATCTAAATAGTATTCGTGGGATTAATTGTATAGATCTGATATATTAAGGTAGATTTGGCTTGGCTTTATACCATAAAGCGCATTGATTGTAGCAACAACAATAAATGATGGGCTATCTAAAAACCAACCTTCCATCCATAGATAGATTATATTTTGTGACTAAAAACCTAGTAATGATGGTGGAGATCCAAACAAAGCAGGTTACAGCCAAATAACATCTATGTAACAAATACTATAAAATCGCCTAGAAGAGACGAGTGCTCTATGGAATAGTTTGTTTTTTAGAAGTTTTGTATTAAATTAATTAAAAATAGAATAGGACAAAATCTAGTTCTCCTTTTTTCCTCTATATATTCAGCTCTTCCCTTCAGTAGAACACTAGGCTTCGCCTTATTTATATCCCCTTACTCTCTTCTAGTACCTACAACTAGCCAAGCCCCAACCAAGCTAACTTCAATGGAAGATTCAAGTACAAATGATGTGTACTTGGGGCTATATGAAGTTCCAACACCTATATGGATGGAGGAACATCCTTTATGCAACGTTGAAGATTGGAAGGCATTCCAAAGGGAAAGGCCAGATGGGCGGCATGACTGGGTAAGTGATTTAAGTTCTGTTGTATCTTGAAGTTTTCAACCACATATGGAAACCTCTCTTTCATTCTAGCTATTTGTCTTTAGAGGAGTATTGGTTGGTGTGGTTTCCAATAACAAACATTGATGGACGTAGAGTTAATGTCCAATGGATGAGAGCTCTTGAATCTATGTCCCAAGATATACAAAATGAATAGAGTAATACACCTTGTTAAAAAGATTAGTTATTTATGATTATTCATACAATGATCAGCATATAAAGTTTGTGGTAAAAATATTACAAAGTATGAGTTAAGGTGAGTAAAGTCCTATAGGGATTTAGATGTGAAGATGCAACAAACCTCTAATTCTATCCAAAGTGAAGTTGTTTAGACTATATCAATTTTTTATATCTGTAAGTAGCCTGCCTTTTCTGCTTACTAAGTGCCATATAATTATATTTATGATGTATGCAAAAGAATTTAGAACTTTTACTTAAAGATTAAAGTTTCATGTAAAGGTACTTTTGCAAAAAAAAAAAGTTGCTTGTGCATTGTGATCGTGAGAAGCTACTTTTCCAAAGTTACTTTTACAAAAGCATTCACTTGAGAAACTAGTTCTATTAAAGCTGCTCTTGCTTGTATATGTCGTTAGGAAACTGACAATATGCATGTGTTACACACGATAGGCAGAGTTAGAAGAATATTGGGGGCCACTATTAAGTTGATGACATGTGATGTCTAGGATACCACATTAGGGAAAAGCTAGGGTGGTGCCATCATTGGACGATGTCGTGCCCGTGGGTTACTTCAATCATTAAAGGGATAAGCAAACTTAGAACTTGTACTTAAAGTTCAAACTTTCATGTAAAGGCACTTTTACAATTGCGTGTGCATTGTGACTGTGTGAGAAGCTACTTTTCCAAAGCATCTTTTGTCTTATGCACTTAAAGTTTAAACTTTCATGTAAATGCACTTTTGCAATTGCTTGTGCATTGTGACTGTGAGAAACTACTTTTACAAAGTCACTTTTACAAAAGCATCTTTTGTCTTATGCATTTGAGAAACTAATTTTTATTAAAGCTACTCCAGCTTGATGTCATTAGACAACTCGCAATAGGCATGTGTTACACAAGATAGGCATGAGTTAGAAGAACACTGATGACCACTACTAAGTTGATGACATGTGACGTCTAGGACACCACATTAGGGAAAAGCTAGGGTGGTGCCATCATTGGATGATACCGTGCCCGTGGATTACTTCAATCATTAAAGGGGCGAGAAATCAACTTAGGACTTTTACTTAAAGTTCAAACTTTCATGTAAAGGCACTTTTACAATTGCTTGTGCATTGTGACCATGATAAGCTACTTTTCCAAAAAACTTCTTTTGTCTTATGCACTTAAAGTTTAAACTTTCATGGAAAGGCACTTTTGCAATTGCTTGTGCATTGTGACTGTGAGAAGCTACTTTTCCAAAGTTACTTTTACAAAAGCATCTTTTGTCTTATGCACTTGAGAAACTAATTTTGCTAAAGCTACTCCAGCTTGATGCCATTAAGCAACTCGCAATAGGCATGTGTTACACAAGATAGGCATGAGTTAAAAGAATGTTGGGGACCACTACTAAGTTGATGGCATGTGACGCCTAGGACACCACATTAGGGAAAAGCTAGGGCGGTGCCATCATTGGATAATACCATGCCCGTGGTTACTTCAATCATGAAAGGGACGAGCACATGTAGGCTAATACAATCATTGAGGAAAAGCTCTATGTTGAGAACATGGCACACCATCAAGAAGAACAATGGTGCACAATGTTGGGGAGGAAGTTGCACAATATAAAAGGTTTCAGAGGACGAAGTGTTGAATGATAGGTGGAAGGGGAAATAGAAAAGTATTTGAGGAACTTATTTAATGGTAGTAATGGCTCATTTGTGATGAACTCTGGTAACTAGGATTACTGCAACACTATGTCAGAAATCTGGAAAGAACACACCCAATCTAGTGATGTGAAATATAACACATCTCTAACATGACATTAGTGACAGGTTGAGAGGAAACATGTTACTAATAACTTGGTCCCGACAAGGCACCATCCAAGAGTCTAGGATGAGTAGTGGCTACTTTGTTGCGATCTCTATGGTGTCCAAGATGATTGCAAGTCTGCAACCCACAACAGTTAGGGAACCAAAATTTATCTTGCTTCTGGGTAGTAGTCCAATTGGAGCCTTTTGATACTTTAGCTTCGGGAAAGGGAAGACCCAAAAGTATTGTGTTACTTTGGGTTTATAGCTTTTCCCCCAAAATCTAAGGAGTCTTTAACATGTATGCCTTTATAAAAATTACTCTTGACCTCCATACCCCTAAAAAATTAACTCGTGCATGTATGCCCTGGTGCCAAGTTTTCTTTACCCCTGTGCCCTTCCATCCATGTTCTGTTAGAAGATAACAATTTAGTAGCTCTGACCAGTGGGACCAACCTAGTGAAATGTCCATATTGCCCCTCATCCCATCAACCCTACCCTCAATCCCCTCCCAGATTTTTCCCACCCGCGACCCTCCTGCCCGAGCCCACCTCAGACGCTGCCACTGGCGCCTCCTCCAGCTCTCCCACTCCTAGGTCTTCGTAGCTCGCGCTGCCGCCTCTGTCGGTCATGCACTCCATCCCTCGCCCTTCCCCTTGGGCGCCCCCTCCCTGAGATCCTGGCCAGTGCCCCTTTCCTTGAGATCCCGGCCAGCGGGCGCGGGTGGGGCAGGGCCTCCGCGGGGCGAGGCTGGCTGGCGGGTGAGGGCGGGGCAGGGCCTCCATGCGGGCAAGGCAGAGCCTCCACCTGCCATCCGCCACCCTACTGCCGCCTATCTGTCACCCACCGAGGTTCGCACGGTGCCGCATCTGACTGGTCATCGACACGTCCCAGGCCCAGGCGAGCACCCCCACGGCGAGGCACCCGCACATCAACGACCTAGCTTACATGCCGGCGGTCAAGGATGGCAGGTTCAGCTTCAATCTCCTGGTGGGCGGGTTCATCGACCCCAAGAGGTGGGGCGAGGCGTTGCCGCTCAACGCCTGCGTCCCCAGTGACGACAGCATCCTGGTCTGCAAGGCCATCCTCGAGGCATACAGGGACCTCGGCAATAGAAGAACAGGGACATATTCAAGCTCGTGCAACCTATCGACCAGTACAGCTCTGGCGAGCTCCGTCTCATGGTGGAGCAGAACATCGTGCCCCCAACGTCAGCAACAAGAGGAGCGACGCGCTACTCGCAGAGCCGCTGCTATGGGAGCGCCTTTCGCCATAGTCATCGCCTGCTGCTCAATGCAAGGGCCTTGTGGCATGCACGGGCAGCCAGTTCTGTGGCCACGCCATCATCTAGACCAAGGTGCGGGCACTGCAAGTGATGCGGAAGGTGGAGAAGCGGGTGGTCGTGCCTCGGGTGGTGTGGATGCACTGGACCGGCTGCCCCAATAGCTGCAGCCAGGTGCAGGTGGCCGGCATCGGCTTCATGGGCTGCCTCACCAAGGACAGCGACGACAACATCTGCGAGTCGGCGAACCTCTTCATCGGCAGCCGCATCGGCAGCGACTCACACCCAGTGGACGTGTACAAGAAGGCCGTGCCTTGCAAGGACCTGGTGCCCATCGTGGCTGACCTCCTGGCCGAACTCCCTAACTCCTTTATCTAGCACCTCCCCCCACATAAGGGCAAAATTATCTTTTCCCAACTCTGTTAGCCTCCATCACAGTCCATTTCGTCCAAAAGGGCACGGGGGTAAAGAAAACTTGACGCCAGGGCATACATGTGTGAGTGATTTTTTTTAGGGGCATGGAGGTCAAGAACAATTTTCATAAGGGCATACAAGTTAAAGACTCAAATCTAAGAGCAAAATCATGAACAAGCATATCACTAGACTCAAGCTCTAAGAAAAAATAATGATATTGTTAGAGGATGGATTAAATTAAGCATAATGCACGTAAATATCCCTTGTGAAATTACCTCTTAATATATAAAGTGGTTCAATTCGAATTATCACCAGTGATGACACAATTCAATAAAGTTGGGTATATTTGTCATGGGGATTTGCTCAAGACAAAGACTCAATGTAGTAGGAAATAAGACCACTTGAAAGAGAAATCTTTAAGCCATGTGCAACAAGGCTCAACCAAGTTACAACTTGCGGCCACATTGCTGCTTGAGAGGCCACTGCCACACATCCCCTTACATGCTACCCATGCATACATGTGGCTCCGAACGTGACATGGAGGCACTCTAGGACCCTCATCGGCTTTAGGGCTGGATGTATTCTTTGCCATGCCCCCAGGGCCAATCCTGCAGGAGTGGCCTAAGGTGTCGCGCCAAGTGCAAACTCATTGCCTCTGAGTCTACAATATGTCCAAGGTTTGTAGAAGTGCTAAGCTGGCGAAGAGCTCAACTACATCAATGGTGAAGAAGGCACAAATCAACCTATGTTGGTGTTTATACCTACTTGAAGAAGAGCATGCGCCGCTCAAGGAGGTCATGAACAACTACATCACCATGTTCTGCGGTCCCCTTCCACCTCACATCATCGTGGCCCTCACTACACTCTTTGGCACCCCCCTACACTCAACTAGATGAGGCAATGAATGAGCGAGTTGGTGGTGATATTGAAGAGGTGCAAACATTGATTGTCGAGGCTAATATGTGACTTCTTTCCGCCAAAGCTCAACGCTTCTATGTCTTTCTTCATGTCATGTCCCTTGGTCATGTCATCTAAAATTTGTAGTTAAGTAATGAGCTCATCGCAGTCGCTCATATAAATTTGTATGGCTTTGTCCAGAATTTCATGGGCATTTGATGGTATCAGTATCTGTGATGTGCTCTATTGACTGGTGGCTCATTTGCTCCTCATTGAGTATGCTTGTTTTCTATAAACCTATAGTCTAGCAGTGGTTCTTCACTGGTTTGGCACCGCGGAGTTCATTGTTAGTGCCATGGAAATGCCAAATCTTGATATTGTTGGATAAGTATGCACAAAATGTTGGCTTCAAGCTTCTGCCAACTTGCATGCCTTCTAGAGACCAAGTCAACTTCTATTAATGGAGCTTTGGTTGCCTTCTTGGGAGGCTACAAACACAACAATTTCAGCTACGAACGTGTAGCTAGCACCAGAGGAGGCATCCTGTTAATTTGGAATGACAATTACGTTGAATTACGGGACATCCAAGCGTCAGTGTTAATGAAGGAATGCGCTACCTTATTCATCATCACGGTTGTTATGGCAAATCTTGTCATAGCCGCAAACCTACCTTCCTAAAAGAATTGAGAAGCATTATGCCCTCAAACGGCCACAAATGATTAGTCCTTGATTATTTCAACTTAATTTATCGAGCATGCAATTAAAATAACTGAAACCTATGCTTGGGAAGAATGAGAAAATTCCGATATGCCATCCTTCTGGATAAAAGCTAGGACCTCGAGTTTGAATAACATGGCATACGAAAGCACTTGCCACCACATGTCAAATCAATGTGTGCTTCTCCTCATCAATTTGATTGGCATGTCAACCGCGTCCTTCCACTAACCAAAATAACCGGATCTATGGATGAAATTTGAAGAATTTGGAATGATCCAACAACACACACTCAACCAACTTGCGTCCTGCACTACAAGCTTGCTAAGACATCATAATATTTGCACAAATTGAGCCAGTCCATCCTCTATGAGAACACATAAAAACTACACATGGTCTAGGAAATAATCGAGTACCTGGATATTGCACAGGAAAGTAGGGAACTCTTTGATGTTGTGTTCTAAGTGAGAAAATGTCTCAAGCGTCAAGTTATGTGGCTTGTTGTCATTGAGAGGGCTAGGAAAATATGGGCCTATTGGGTCACCAACCTAAAGGAGGGTGATACAAACACAACATTTTTCCATCTAAAATAAACATGCGCATGAAGAAAACCCATATTTGGCACTTACAAAATGAGTGAGAATGGGTCATATTGTATGATGATAAAACCTCTATGGTTAATGAGTACATCTTCATCATGGGATCCCCACATGCACAAATGATAGGTTTCATTTGGGAGGCCCTGAATATACAACTCTATGATCTTTCCCACCTAGATGCACCTTTTACAAATGAAGAAATCTTGAATGCTATCTCTCTGACACCGTCGGACAAGGCGTGGGGGCTGGATGGCTTCACTGGAATTTCTTCAAGACCTATGGGGAGATCATCAAAGAAGACCTAGTGACAACCATTAACTCCATTTATGACCTCCGCTGTCTAAATCTCAACCTTTTGAACTCGGCAAACATCCTAATACCAAAGAAAGAAGCCCAAACAAGATCACATATATAGGATGGTTAGTCTCATTCATAGCATGGTGAAGCTGCTCACTAAGGCCCTGTTTGGTATGGCTCCAACTCCAAACTCCACTCCAGAGTTGAGTAGAGCTAGCCAAACACCTCAGCTCCAAAAATTGATGGAGCAACCTAACTCCATGTAGTTGGTGGAACCCTAGTTCATTTTAATGGAGCACCTCTCCAGCTGCTCAAATATACTCTCAAATCAACCTAGACGTGAAGTTTGGAGGAACTTACCCACCACTGCTATCGGTTACACAAGAAAACAGTTTGTTTTTTCCTTCCCACCTCTGTCTCCCAACCTCCCTCTGCAAGCCCCCAACTGCGCCCTCGTCTCATTGTCGTGCCGTCGCCAGCCACTGTGCCCCGTCTGTGGCACCTAGCCCTCCTCACCGTCTACCCTGTCGCTGCACATAGTCCCACACCCCCTCGCCCTCCTCATCGCCCATCCTGCCGCTACCACCATGCCCCATACCACGGCTCCTCATGACCTCACCCTCGCCGCCGCCCATCCCACTACCACGCCCTGTCCTACGGGTCCTCACACCTCGCTGCCACCCGTCCTATGCCTCCTCGCCCTCACCGCAACCCTGCAACCTCTTGCCCTCACGGCACCCCACAGCCGCTCATTCCACCATCCAGCGGCCCCTCCCACAGCTTGCCCTTGCCGCATCCCGTCTCGCCACCACGCCCCCATCTTGCTACTCGCCCTTGCTGCTGCACCCTCATCCCATGGCTCATTGTTGTCGCTGCCCCCTCATCCCATGACACTTTGTCCACACCCCCATCCTGCCATAAGAAAGGGTAAGAATGGCAAACCACCTTCAAAATCCTTTTTTGGTGCTAGGTAGCCAAACACCCTATCCATGTAGCTCCAACTCTACCTAGAGCATGCTTAAGCTGGAGTTTTAGAGTGGAGCAAAAAAAATGTGGAGTTGGAGCCATGCCAAACAGGATCTAAGTTTCTGGGCCTATGCCTAGTGTCAGCGATGCACGACATCATTTCTAAAAGCGAAAGTGCTTTCATTCGCGATTGTGACATCCATGGTAACTTCTTCTATGTTCGCAGCTCAATATGGTACTTTGACTAACACAAAATGATAATATGTTGAAAAAGCTAGAAATCTCAAAAGTGTTCAACTTGTTTTACTTAATTATTTGCTATCGCTTATACTGCCCCCCCCCACACACACACAAAGATGGTGGGACTAGATTTCCGCAACCTTCTCCATTGCCGTGTCAACATGTGTTGCTTAACGGCATTCCGGGATCACTAATTGCCAATGGTTGAGGACTATGACAAGGAGACCCGCTCTCGCAATCTTTCAGAAAAAGATACCCGCTCTCGCCACTCCTCGTCATACTTGCATTGACCCGCTGCAGCACTTTCTCAACCTGGCCTCCAAGGCAGACATCCTAAACTAGGTCACTAGAAACCATGCAAGGCTACTTGTCTCCAGGTGTCGCTGCGGGAAATGGGCGACTACAAAACTACTCGATTGCTTGTTAGTTGTGCGCTTGATCGGATATGGTCTAGCACGCAAAGACTCGAGGATTTAGACTGGTTCGGGCCTGGAATGCCCTACGTCCAGTATGGGGGGTGGTGTTCTTGCTCTATTGCTCTCGAGCCCGGGTGCTCAAAGTTCAGAAGGGAGCTTACAAGCTGGTCTAGCAGTGTCGAACCCGTGGGAGTCCAACCCATTCCTATGTGGGGGGCCTTCCCTTTTATAGTCCAAGGTGGGGCCCCCTTTTACAGATATCTAGCATTGTGTCTTGGCACCGTCGAGGTGCAATTCATCCTTGTCAGTCGTCGGGGCCCACTCGATCGGTCGGGAGTGGATGAGCCTGATCTTGGCGATCTTCTGGTGCAAGGGATGATCCTGGCAATCTCCTTGAGCGGCGTGTTCCCCCGGCGCTGTCCCATCCTGGCTCAGTCGGGGCAGCGAGACCACTCGGGCGGTCGCTTGGGGGTCTCCTCCGGTCTTGTCCGCCGGAGCCTGCGTTCCTTACCTGCGGGGCTATCTTACATAGCTCTGTCACCGGACAACGCGCCCGGTGAGGGGGGAATTACCGAGGCCTGGCCGGGGCCGTCCGATCACGGTCGCTGTCATAATGAGGCGGTGCACAGAGGCAGCCATCATTACGGCGAGCGGAGGCAGCGTCTGCGGACGCCCCTCCCGATGTATCAAGGGGCCCATGCGAGCGGCGCTGTCTCCTTGTCAGGGAGTCCTGCTGGCTTGGCCCTTGCCACAAGATAAGGAGGGCTGGTGCCTTGGGGCTTGCACGGATCCTGTCTTGGCCGGCACGCCTGTCAGGAGGCGCGGCGCCCTTGGAACGCACGTCTCAGGCAACTGGCATGGCTCCGACCCAGGGCGCTAGGTCGGGGAGCCGCCATGTGTCCCGGGAGGTCGGGCTCCTGAACCCATTGGCTTAGCAGTGAAGCCATCTCCCAATGCGGGTTAGCGGGCCGTCCCGTCTTCGGCCCAGTAGGTTTGCTGGGTCTTGTTCTATACAAGTCGGGCCCGTTAGGGGTCCTGGGTTTACTCCCCCATCACCAGGTATGTTGATGATGCGGTCATTTTCAAAAAGACAGCTAAGCATGAAGTGACCACTTTGAGACATCTTCTCTAACCCTTTGGTGATGTAACAAGACTATAAATAAATGTGCAAAAATCCTCAATGGCACCGATATGTCATGAGTGACTTGATCTGGAAGATATCCCGGAGGATTCTTGATCTACTACATTTCTATATGTGGTAGCACTCTTGCATATTAGTTTGGCTCTCTAGAAAATTGCAGCTGGTGCGAGCAAACTTCTCAATCAAGTACCTCAGACTATCGCTTAGCATCAAGTGATTATAGAAAGTTGACTTCTATCCACTCGCCAATAAGGCTACAACTAGCTTGTCGAGGTGATGGGGGTCGCAACGAGATGCAAGCGGAAGGGGAGGGCAATGTGGATGAAGTAATAAAGTCAACCCTCTCTCTTCCTAACTGATCTACCTCTTGATGGCCTTGAGCACTACAAAGGAGGTCCTTGAATTTGTTAACAAGTAACCGAGGAAGTTATTGTGGGTGGGAGATGGCAACCTCAAATGGGTCAATGAAACTCGCACAACGGTCTATGAAACACCAATTAGCATTGATGAAGTGCGACAATAGTAAAAAGTAAAGATCCATAAAATGAAAGCGTATGAGAGAGTATAATAGCCTTTTTTTGATACACGGTGATCAAGTGGAATAACTCATGAACCACCAAATTGAATCACAATGTTCATATGTATAGGCTATGCCTTTGCTAATGCGAAAGCCATCGCTCTACCATAGATAAAACGGATAGTTAGGAAGTGTCCATAACCTTAAAAGCTTTTATTACTAGAAGAAAATGTGAAGAGCTAGGAAACTGAACTTTCGCATATGCAATCATGGAAATTGCAATTTCAAGTAATGTTCTCTTTCCAATAAACGGTCTTTCTTATATTATTCAATCTAACTATGATAGATATTTCATTGTATCAAAAAGCAACTAGCATTGCAATGTGATTCGCACAATCTGGCTACAATTTGGCCACCAAGTCAACAACTTGCACACACACAATTAATTGTGTGATATTATACTAGCTCGAGGCATAGTGTTGTATATGATTATAATCTAGCACATTTAACTAATTATGTATTAGCTCGATATGTTATTTTACTTATGAGTGGTTGGTACAAATCCCAAACCTGTTAGCTAGTAACATTTGTTTCCTGTAGTTCTACTCTCATCGGGAATACACAAGGATGTTCCGCTCGAAACCTAAAGTTGAAGCATTTCTAGAGGCATTGTCAGAAGGAGCAGACATGTTCGAAGGAAGAAAATTGCATAAGGTACTAATTTTTTTCTAGAAAATTCTATTGAAGGTACTTGTATTTTCTTTTACCCAATAGTAGCTTCCCTTTTCTGTGTTCTAAAGTTGGAAGTCTGGTTTTCTCAAATAGAAAGTTCAAAGTTGAAATTCCCGCTAGCAGTTTTGTGTTAACACTTGCATAAATTGAAAATAAAAATTGTAAACTGACACCTTTTATATATGTATGTTGTGGGTAAGAAAATTTTGTACTTTAAACAACAATATAATGCTGGTCGAATTTTCCCTTTTCATTATACACATACTTATTGTTTTGTATTTATTTGATGAATATTGTTTTGATGCATTCTTTGGTGTTGCAGAGAACAATGGACTTTGATGATGCTGAAAGTGGTGGTATGGATTCGAACAATGCATTTTCAATATTACGTCACATTGCCAAAAAAATATTTTTACATCGTAGACTTGAAACACATACCTTCATTCCTTTTATGTCAGATGTCAATAATAATATAGTTAGAAGAGCATTGTCTAGTACATTTAAAATGGAGATATGAAGTGTTTCCTTTTCAACTTACGCAAAAAATATGGTATTCTATTATCTTGTTGAACATTGAGTGGTATATTTGAGATCTCTTATTCTTGACCCAATATTTTGCAGGGAGCACTACCAGGAGGACGAGGGGAAGAGGAATGGGGAGGGGGAGGGGAGGAGGATGGGGACAGGGAAGAGGATGGTGGTCTGCACCGGTTGCATATCGTCCGATGCTCCGTGAGATGGATAAGCTGCCCCCTGGTTTCATTTAGATTTGGGAATATGATTTTCAAGAGGAGCCTGCATGACAACTAGTTTATAAACTATCATGCGCTGCCGTTTAAGAATAAATGCACAAGAATAATTGTGCGCGCCACATCAAACCATCTGATGACGCTGTGTTTTCATGAAATGTTTGTGTGTGGATCAGTTTGTGAGGTTTGATTTCCGTACCGTTTGTTAAACTGGAGATTGATGCTGCGTGCTTCAAAATTAATAATATTTGGTGACAATTTTACCATATATATCTTTGCATGAGATGCTATATAGAACCAGAGATCGTCCTAAATATATATTTTCTGGTGGAAGGCGAAGCATATAACTGCATGAATAGTTTTCTACAGGTCCTATTATTTGTACTCCATCAATTATTGGGTATTTCTAATGCTGCTACCATACTAGTACGTCTTAGCCGTTTGCGCAGCACTCGTGGAGGGTAATAAGCTCCTGCTCCATGAACGTGAAATGCACATTCTAGTGCTCCATCCTTCTGGTTTTAACGTCATAATCATAGGCATGCATTGGTATGCTTGCTTATTATTAATAATATCTTACTATTATTTCTTCAGATTATTGTGTTTTCTTTTCCCACCATAATTGCCTTTGCTGATGCGCACCGCGGCATTAGGCCAGTCTCAGTGGGAGTGTCATCGACACAGTTGCCAAGACTAAAAACTAGAGAACTGTGCCAGTGGAGTGTCATGGTGATGACACTCCTCTCACATTGCATGACACTCATCTCTTCTCTCTCCTCGTACTATTTGTACGTGTTAGCAAATTTAATGTCCATAACACTCTTATGACACTCCCACTGAAATTGGCCTTACAATCTCACGATTTCATACTGGTGGTCGTCGTTTGATTTCATTAGTACTCCCTCCGTCCTGGAATGTAGGGCATTCTAGAACTCAAAATTTGCCTTCAAATATAAGTCATTCTAGATTGAAAGTGGACCCAATCATCTTAATTGTGCATCATTTTCAGGTCTTTCTCAACAGAAAGACATGCATGCAACCATGTATTGAGGTGCATGTGGAAAAGATGCATTGGAAAATGGCATGCTACTTTAATTAGCACATATTTAATGACCCAAATAGAGTTCCAATGCATAATAATTAAGGGTAGAAGAGTCTTTTCCATATAACTATAATTTGTTCTAAAAACTCTAGAATGTCTTATATTTCAGGACGTAAGGAGTAAATGGTGGCATGCTGCTCTGAATTTAAGTAGGCCATAACAGTGGATTGATCATGATCAGACAGAAGGGGAACATTGCTGGACAGGGACACAACACACCAACACAACGGGCCAAGCGACCGACTACTGATCAGTCGCTTCACGGTCACGAGACGCACAGCGCGCTCTGCGCTTTTTCAGCCTGTGCGTGCAGTGCCCTCGCCGTCGCCGACCGGCCCAGGTCGCGACCTCAAGGATGCAGCGCCGAGTACGTCCGGTATTTGTACTCCACTGCCGCGCGCGCGTCGTCCTCCTCCGCGGCCTCGCCGGCGGCCGGCTCGCCGGAGCCGTGGTACTTGGGGCGGCACGGCACGTAGTCGCTGACGGGGCACGACTTGGGCTGGCGGAGGAACCTAGCGCACTCCTCGTGCGAGCGCTGGTTGGGCGCCCACTGGATGCAGTTGCGGTCGACGTTGAGCCTGCCCTCCTTGATCAGGTCCCAGCAGCAGGACCCGAGCGACGTGAAGTAGTTACCGGAGAGCGTGAGGTTCTTGAGGCGGCCGAACGCGAGCCGGCAGAGCGCGTCGGGCACCTCGCCGTAGAGGAGGTTGTCCGCCAGGTTGAGCTGCTCCACCTTGCGCAGGCACGCGAACGACGCCGGGATGGTGCCCGTGAGCCGGTTGGTGCCGGCGTCGATGACCGTGGCCTTCTCGAGCAGGCCGAGCTCGTAGGGGAGGCACCCGCTGAGGCTGTTGTTGAGGAAGAGCACCTCGAGGAGCGTGCCGGCGTTGCGGGCGATGGACCTGGGTATCTCCCCCGTGAACCTGTTGTTGGCGAGGGAGAGGTAGTTCACCGGCGACTGCCCGATGTTGTCCGGGAGGCTGCCGGAGAACTGGTTGTTGTTGACGAAGATGGCCTGGATCCGCGGGAACCTGCAGAAGACGCCGGCAGGGAGCTCGCCGTAGAAGCTGTTGAACCGGATGTCGATGAAGGTGGCGTTGGTGAGCCCCAGCACTTGGGCGGGGAACGGGGCCGGCGCGAGCCGGTTGTTGCTCAGGTCCAGCTCGTAGAAGTACTGCAGGCCGCCCAGCGCCGGCACGGCGCCGCCGAAGTCGTTGGAGTTGGCGTGGAACAGCGCCAGGTCCGGGAGGCTGTCGACGAAGCCCTGCAGGGAGTCGGAGCGCAGCATGTAGCCGTTGAAGTCGACGGACGCGATGGTCCGGTCCGTGACGTTGGGCGGCCGCTCGCAGAAGAAGCCCTTGTAGCTGGAGCACAGGTCGGTGCCGCTCCAGCTGCGGGTGATGTCCATCGGGTCGCACGACACCGACTGCCCGAACTGCTGGATCACGAGGTACGCCCGGTACAGCCGCTCGTTCTCGAAGTCGCACGGCCGGGGACCCGACGGCGACGGCGCCGGGCTGCTGCTGCTGCTACCTCCCTGGCCGCCGCCGCCAATGCCGATGCCGATGCCGACGCCCCCGCCGCCGCCGAGGCTGACGTCGAGGTCCTCCCGGCTCGGCCGGCTCGCTCCCGCGAGCGCGGCGCACGAGACCACGAAGCAGAGGAAGGCGAGGCCCCGCGCGGCGCGTGGAGAACCTGCCACTGCCATCTCCCGGATCCTGATCACGGGACGCGTCGGTGGCACAAGACGAGGGAAACGACGAGGCTGCTGCTGCTCCCGCGCTTTTCACGCGAGCCGAGAGAGCCAGCTGGTTCGGCGCGGCGCGCCGGCGTCCTCCTGCCAATCTCCCCGCGAATCGGATGGTGCGACACGGAGCACGAACGCGACCGCGCGACCGGCGCGATCGAGTGGGCGACGGGCGACGGCATGGCCGTCAGGGCGTGCTGGTATATAAGCCCCCGCGCGGTGCGGCGGCACGGGGGAGTCAGTGCGTGCTTGCATTAACCACTTCACCCTGGCCAGCCAGGAAGGTTCGGTTGTTGGGAGAGGCAGGAGCGATGGCAATTCGCATGTGGAGTATATGTTGCTCCAGTACTCTGAAAGGAAGGATCTGTACTGTAATTCTTTTCTGTATTTACTGTCCTTTGGCCGGCCGGGATTGTTTAGTTTCATGTGAGGAGCGATGGAGCATGTCCTGTTGCCTGTTCGGCTGTAGTTATGCAATTATATGCAGTACTCGGGTCCAAATAATTGGAGGGCTTGAATAGTCTGAGGCTCTCTGCTCTCTGGTCTAGTAATTTTTCAAAAATAACTGGAAATATTTCATTCAGTGTCAGCTTATAGAAGTTTGTTAATTTGGATCGGTTCTTTCTATAACTAGAGAAGATGCACGTATTTAATTTTTCTTCCATCAAGTAATGATGTTATATATTTTCTTTCCAAAAATAATACACATTTTTCTTTTCCTTCCATGAAACAATGATATCAATTAATATCCTTCCAAAACCATCAAGCACTGATGCCATTTATTTTTTTCTAAAAATAATACACATCTTTCTTTTCTTTTCATAAACAATGATGTCAATTATTATCCTTTTCAAAAAATGACGTGAATTATAGGTTAACATATGTGCAAAGCAAAGTATGTGTATACTAAAAGAAAATAATACGTTAATACACGTCTTTCTTTTTCTTCCATAAACAATGATGTCAATTATTATCATTCCAAAATAAAAAATGACGTAAATTATGGGTCAATGTATGTGCAAAGCGAAGTATGTGTGTGCTAAAGGAAAGTAATATGTGGATACAGGAGGTGGGTATAGAAAATTCCTGGTGTAAAAAGTAATAGGATTTTGGTGGAAAACATTGACGAAACCAATCTTCTCCTTCCTTTCGTCAAACCTTTTGGCCTAATAAGTGAGGCCTCCGTGAGGGGTACGGTGGGTCTAATCTTAGTGAGAAAATATTTCAATTGTTTCAACTTTTATAGTATAGATTTATAGTATAGATAGACTAGTCTTGCTTTGGCCTTTGGTTCACTAGTTTAGATGAATTTATAGAAGTTTGGTTTTGAATAAAACGAAATTTCACTGTAGTTTGGAACAGAGGGAATAGTAGTACTATAGAGTGAAAACTGCATACTCATATTCTTGAGCACCAATAATCATTGTCCAAGTATCTGCACCGACCCCCTGATGGCGAGATGATTTGTTCCTTAGCTTCGCGCAGTCTTCTCCCGGAGAAATTTTTTTTGAACGAACGGGCACGAAATGTGCCTATTTCATTGATATAGGAAAAAAGAGAAGGAGTACAACTAAAATTTGTAAAGGAAAATTACGAACGTACAATTACATCTCGCAAAGTACGTGTGATGTGTGTATATATCTTACCAGTAGTGTTCGAAAGAAAATAGACAACCAAAACAGTGTCATCCCGTCGTGATTAGGCAACTTGGGGCGCATCATGTCAACACCAAAAATAGATAACTTCGTGCCCTATACATAACATAACCCTACCAGCCTACCTAATGGAGTAGAAGACAAATACGTAGAATTTTTTTTAAAAAAAAATTGTGGTCAGGAAGTGCATTATTGGCTGTGTTTAGTTCTAAAATTTCTCTCCCCAAACTTCACTATTCACCTATCACATCAAATTTCTTGCCTCATACATGGAGCATTAAATATAGATAAATAAAAAAACTAATTGTATAGTTTTGATGTACACGACGAGACGAATCTTTTGAGTCTAGTTAGGTCATGGTAGGACAACAATTATCATAAACAAATAAAAAATACTACAGTGTACTACAGTGTCCAATGTGACTCTTTTTACCACCATTTTACCTATGTAAACACAGCCATCAAAGCGCGTAGTTCTGCCACTGCCTCTCACCTCAGTTACGATCGATTTGACAGGAAAAGTTCTTCAGAACTTTCTACAGTGGAAGAATCCGTCTTCTTCCTTTCTACAGTTCCAAAGACCGTGCATCTCTCGGACTCTGCACATGAATTTCAGCGTGTTTCCGAGAAGAAAACAGAGCCTGCACTGCACGAGGCCACTAAGGGGGTGTTTAGAAACAGGGACTTCAAAAAAGTCCCAGGGACTTTTTAGTATTTAGAAGTATTAAATAAATATTAATTATAAAACTAATTGCAGAACCCTGGGGCTAAACTGCGAGACGAATCTAATGAGATATCTTAATCTATGATTAGCGAATGGTTACTGTAGCATCACTGTAGCAAATTATGAATTAATTAGGCTCATTAGATTCGTCTCGCGAAAAAGCACTCAGCTGTCAAAAAACATTTATAAACAGATTTTATTTAATAATATAAAATAGTAAGATTCCTTTTGATGTGATATGGACTTTTGAAAAAAGTCCTGGAGCCAAACAGGCCCTAATAAACTTCCACCAGTGAAGTCGGCTACCAGCTTCCAGGCGATGCAAGCTAGCAGCTCCAGCCGGCAGCGCCGACGGCGAGCCGACCGCAACTCCCACCGGCACCTATCTATCTGTCAGCCGCGGCGCGCCCCGGCGGTGGTTGCGGTGGTTGCGCGGGCGCTTTCGGCCTTTCCGCGCTCGTCTCGTCTGCCCCGCCTCGCCGTCCCCTCCTCTCCCGATCGGCGCCAGGCGCGTCCGGCCAAAGCCAAACTGACGCGGAGCACGGTGCACGGACGTCAAATACAAAAGGAGGACCTGCGACCTCGAGGTCACGGGCTGCCACAATAGGCGCGTGGACGAGGAGGGCGAGCTGCGCGGCCTTGCCGGCTGCGGGTGGATCCGTGGACGGGGCTGCACTTGCTGTTCGTGTCCCCTGCACACGCGCCGTGCGCGGCAGGGCAGTGTCGCTGCGACTGCGAGGGGTTGGTTGCCTTGTCCTGCGCACACCAGGAGGCCGCACGGCAACAGTCTTCGTTCAGGCGTCTCCCGCCGGTGCCCCGTATCTACAGTTCTACACTGCCCGCGGCGCCCGGGAAGCCACCCAACGCCACAGCTCGCCGTCGGTCTCCGTACCGCGACCACCAGCGGCAGCTGGTTGATCTGTACGAGGAAAGGAACTGCCGAGCTGCGCAGGTGTAGCCTGTAGCTAGATGTAGGTGGCTAGGCGCCGTGGACGGGCTGGATTGCTCTCTTTTGCACGGGCTGGTTCAGTGTCAGTGCACAGTTTCACATGATAGGCCTTTTTTTGTTTGGTAAGAAAAGTAGCGCTAGTGAATTGTAAATAACTTTGACCATTAATTATGGTGTCAAACGAAGTCAGCTTACAAAATCAATTTCCGAACCGCGCGCTAGTGACCCTGAATAATTTTGCAAATAGACTTCATTTAGTACTTCATGCATGCGAGATTCTTTTTTCGGGAAGTATGCGTGCTAGAAAACTAGCACAACCAAAAAGGCCATAGTTAACTAGACTGAAAATTAAATTAGTAATCGTATCAGATCAGTTCCATGGAAATGAAATTTTCCGCACATCCCATGAAACTGGGTCCTCTTTTTTTATCATCTCAGCAAAATTAATAATATTTAATATTATAAAATCTTAGTGAAACTCAATTAAGACCGGCTTTAACTGCGTAAATCATCAGATGAGTCAGATCCCATCAATGTGCTGCTGCTCATTGGCACATGGCAGCTGTTGCGAACTTGTGGCCAAGATCGTGACGGCGAGCAGATCAATACACCGCTTGCTGAAACGATCGGTCATCCTCCTGACCGCACCCTCCCATAAATCTGAAAGCGTATCACCAGCACCCGCGGTCTGCAACCTGGTAACTGGTATGCGATTTCTTGTCAGTACAGATCTATTGTAGACTAAAAAAAAGAAATAAATACAGATATATAAAAATCCAACGTGTACCATTTTGCAGTTTTACACACACACTTCTGGAGCGAACAGATTCCAACAAATTTCTGCAGTACAGTATTGCTCACATCCAAATGCATGCCCAATAAATTACACACATCAAACATCATACGGCTAGGGTAGCATTGCTCTTATTGGAATTGGAAATAACTTAGAACAGGTCGAGTATATAACTTATGACGCAAGAACGAGCTTCCAAGTACTGACGACAAGTCGACAATACGATAGCTTAATTTCGAGGTCCAATGCAAACCAGTGGAGCATTGCAGTTGCAGAACAGCGGTCAGGGATCTGTTTCATGCTTTCTTTCTGAAGACAAGCCTACTCAGCAGTCTCGCACGCCGCTTCTTCTTTCTAGCGTCAGCTGAAGCAGATGCTCTGGGTGACTTCGGAACCATCGGGCGAGCAACGATCGGGGTCGAAGAGCCACTTTTACGAGCCTTTGCGCCCGTGGCAGGATCTTCATGTTCTGGGCTCCTTTCAGTTGCGTCAGGCTCACAGCTGTGTTCTTTTGTGCGTGCCGCTTCTTCAGACGTGGGAGGACTGAGATCATCAGGCTTGGGATCCGCTTCGGCAAGAAGGCTTGCAGCTGGCAAGAGTAAGGTACCACACTTCTCTTTGTCTGATGCATCTGCACTTGCCGGGCTTTCTAAAGCATGCAACTGCTTGCTTAGGTTAGCGATTGTTTCCTGGCATTCCGCAAGCTTCTTGGCTGCTGCAGATATTGCTGAAGTCTGCAAAAAGTTATAAGAATTATGTTTTCCAATCATAGGCAGCTGAATTTTCAGTCTTGCTTTGCCATCTTCAGAATGTCAGCTAAGTCTATATTATCTCTATAAAAATAGTAAATGCCTGGGAAAATGTGTCAATTACGATTTGTAGAAAGACAGAAGTTTCTGAGAATGACATCAAAGATTACCGTTTTTTGTTTCCCTCCCTCTCCTGCTATTTTTTCTTTGCTCCTGTCAGAAGAAACACTGCATCACGAATTATAGGAATTACTTATGCGCGCTATACAATTATCAGCGACGGTGCAAAAGTGCTGAAAATATTAGCATCATTGATGATTCTTCAAAGGCCAAAAAACGAAGTTACCTTTCTGTGTCACGGTATACCGGGTGCTGTTCCTGACAACTATCACCCGGCACTTGACTAACAGCCAATAATTCTTCATCAAGATTAGAGGTGAACTCAATGTGAGAATGATTTTCTAAGGTTACATCAGGGATCTGGCCTTTGGTTGTCTCAATCAGTTCTTGATGTTTCTCTTGTTGCATTCCAAAAGCCATTTCTGATTTTGTACTATGCAAGGCATATTTTTCATGAATGCTTAATGTCCTCTGGGATTCATTTTCATCAGAATTATTTGTAATGTGGTCCACAACGTCTAGTCCATCAAGGTACAAAAAACATTGGCTCACTAACCAATCTAGGATCAAGCAAACTTCATCAGTAAGCTTTTCAAGATTAGCCGTTCCATCTAATACGGCACGACAGACATGAACCAGGTGCTCAAGTCGCAAAGTGAGTTCAGACTTCTCATGAAGAAATGATCGGAACCTCGTAACATTGTCTTTAGCAGATCTTTCAACCATGCTACTGACTCTTTCTATCAGAGTGGCCACCATTTTGTCTATTTCTGCCCTGTTACAGGATAAGTGTGCAACATCATTTCCTTTGGCAGAAATCTCACTCCTCAGTGCATGTGTTACTTCATCGATAATGCTAGCAACACTTATCTTGCTGACTTGATGCTTATGTATGATCACATTCAGAACGTCCTGAATCCACTCGGGATACTTGTCAGAGAAAGCATCATCAGGGATGAGACCTCTGAGAACTGTTTCTGAAACAACCATTTTTGAGTCTGTATCAGGTGTATCCTCAAACTGATGTGGGGCACTTGAAGGTCTCGAAGTCCTCTCTATCTTCTTGATTTCCAGAGGATCAACAAGCAATTGAATGTCGGATCCTGTGATTCTTCTGCCCCTACTTCTAATCTGAGACACCTGTTGCTTCCCGGATCTTGAGTGATCCAGCTTGACTAATGCACTGACCATTCCTTCTGGATGGTTTTTCTCTGTTAAACCGTGGCTACCACCAGACAACTCTTCGTGCTGCCTCTCTAGTATTGACAACTTGCATGCCTCATCTACGTACTTCGACTGAATAAACTGCAGGTCACTCTCCTTCTGCGCCAATAACTGCCTCAGATGTCTGTTTTCCTCTCCCAATCCCTGCAGCTTGACTTGGTAACCTTCAGATACTGAATGGCTCGCCCGCAGCTGCGGTTGTATTGCTCCGCGGGGCCTTCTTGTTCCATTCTCAGCAGAACTAGCACCTTGTCGCTTGACCTCATCTTTCATTTTCGCCAACGCTGTAGGACCTGGCAGACGCTTTTGAACCATGGTCCGCAGCCTCTGGCACTCTGCTTCTAGTTCAGCTATCTTCTTCACGCTCTCCTGCTGCTGCTTCTCAGCAGCATGGATTGATCTGAGGTCATACTCCCGCTCTTTGTTCCGAATCTCAAGTTCCTCACGAAGCATGCGCACGTCATACTTAAGGGATGTGCATTGTTTCTGTGAGAATTCAAGCCTTGCCGTCGCATCAGTTAACTTTTGGTCTGAATGTGATTTGGATTCTTTCAGCTCTTTGATCAACTTCTCCTTTGAGTCAACAGTGTTACGAAGATTGTAGTTTTCAACGATGACCTTCTCAAACTGCTTATTTGCATCCTCAAACTTCTGCTGCAAATCCTGTGTTTTCTTCTGCTCCGAAGAGATCTTATTAGCTGCTTCAATCACAAGGCGCTCTTTCTCGTCTCTAACAAGCAGCAGCTGCTCCACACAGCACCTAAGGGCTTCCCCGGTCTCATTCATTCTTCCTGGATACTTGTTTCTTCCTCTACGAAGCGTAGTTATCAAGCATCTTCTGAAATAACAGAGTTAAAATCTTATTTGATGTTAGGTGCGCGATGCATGCGTCTTTTCTTATTCACTACTCCCTTTATTTTTTCTAACAAAAGTTGGCAAGTTGGTCAAACTCACATACAGGATAAACTATCAACCATGAACTATCATGATCGTCCGATTTTAAATCTTAAAGAGTGGGAGGGAGGTGGTGAGAGCACGAGCAGGAGATGACCTTTCAAGGCCTGCACGGGTGCTAACTTGGCACATACCACCACATTGGACGGATGACATGGTCCAAAACCGGGGTGGTTTCGGTTTGTGGGTGTTAATCTGCACGGTTTTGTTAGTTCGCTTATGCAGGATGTCAAGTTTTGTAGTTCGGTTTCAAAATCAGATGATCGTGATAGTTAATGTTGAAAAACATACTTTTCTCTATTTAAAAATACCAAATACTAAAATTAAATTAATTTTGTAAAATATGACTAGGTTAAAGGGTGGACCTAACCAGAAAGTTAAATGAGGACTCGAGAGTGCACGTGACTTTATCTATACCTATTTTTAAAACGAGTAAGATTTTCACCTTAAATTTTGGTTTGGTCCTTCTTATTTCATTGATAGGTGGGCCTTACTTCATCCCGTATGCGAGTTCGACTAGACTTTTGTCAATCAAAATCCTCATCGGAACCCAGACAAACCAATGTAATCGTAATCGAGAACCGGACAAATCAATCGGAATCCCAATCAGATCCCGCATAATCAATGCCTTGCATGATCACAACATGATGACAACACGGCCTGGGAGTAAAACAAGCACAAAGTTGGTGATATTATGTAGATCTATTATATTAGCCGTAGTAACGCACGAGCACTATGCTAGTATCTTTTAAAGTAGGATAAAGTTTAGTAATCTACTTCCTCCCTCCTAAACTATTAGTCACTTTTTTTTGTTTTTTAGATATAAAAATTTTGTTATGTACCTAGATATATTTTTATATAAAGATGCATTGTAAAATTTATATGTCAAAAAGACTAATAATTTGGAACGGAGAAATATATTATGTAGAGCACATATACCTGTGAAGATTTTTTGCATAATTTTTACCATGATACTGTACGTGCGAACAAGAAGAAAGAAAAGGCAAAAAGGATCGGGATACATCAACGAGTCTAATGACAAAATGCATACATCCATTTACCCCCGGTCGATCAACTTGGCACCTACTTGTGCCTAAAAATCAACACGACTTCAACTAAAAAGACAAGCGTATTGGTCTCGATCCTACCTTGTTCCAGTACCTCCTTGGTAGTAGTCCCTAGCCTGGCTAGTTCCGCCCGGTGAACTCCTGCCAAATCGCAATGGAAATAAGATGCTAGACTGAAGGCTCCTCTCCTGCCTGAATGCCTGATGACGAACCCAAATGCGGCGGAGGAAGCCGGAGGAGAAGACAGAAGACGGCACGAGCCCCTGTGGTTCGATCGGTGGTTGGCTCGAGGTGGGACGTGCGAATCCGGCCGTCACCTCGCTCGAGCGCGCCGGCCCGTCCGGAGCCGAGGTTTCAAAGCTACAGCGCGAACGGGCCTTTCGCGAGGCCCACGCGCGAGCGGTCCGGCCTGGAGCGGCCTGATCTATCTCCAGTTGCATCGCATCCGTCCCGGGCTCCCGGCAGATCAGGAAATTCAGGATCAGACCTGTCGCGTTTCGCCGGCAGCTGCGCCGTCGGCAGCGTGCGCTGGTGCGTGCCGTCGATGCTGCAGCTTATCTTGCGCGTGATCTCACTGTCGAATCTTTGTTTGGGAAGTACGGCTGTGGCTGCGGCGTACGTGGATGATAGGTGCGCGCCAGCCGAGCTAGATCGGCTTTATCTTTTCTGTTTTTTGAGGAAGTCACCACCCTTTATTGATCGTTCAGATGAACTGTGGTACAAATACCTTCAGGAGGTGATAACAGCCACACTTGTCTTTCTAACTCACAATTAATACAACTTCTAGCTAAACAATGAGCATCTACATTGGACACTCGACCTTCATGAACAAAATCAAAGGGCTCAAAAGCACTTGCGCTGGCCTTGATCTCTTGGACAATATGTCCGTAGACTCCCTTGCCATCACCCTTGGAACTCCTCACAACATTCGCGTTGTCGCTCGCGAGCCGGACCTCTCTGAACGCCAGATCACTCTACGTTCATGCCATTTGCATTTGGGCCGGCCCCAGGTGAACCTCTTTTTGGGCTGTGAGGACAGATTGGCTCGTGACCCATTGGTTTTCTCGGGCCTCCTTTCCAGCCTGACACCCAAATTTGCTTTCGTGCAAACCCACAATACTTGTATATTGTTCACGGATCTCGGTCCAGCAACGAGGTCAGCGAATTTCACTGCAGAAATGGCCGTGGGCCGCACCAGCAATTTTCTTCCGGGCGTAATCCGGCCGGCCGCGCCGCGGGTTCTATATATCTTCCGGAAGATTTTTCTTCCACATCTTCCAGTGTTTGAGATTCGTACAACAAATCATATCCATTGAATCCTCATCACTCCCTCCCTCAACCCTAACACTGTTTACCCTCCGCCTCCTTCCTACCCGCGTGTGCCGCCGCCGCCGTCCCCGAGCAACCAGCCGCCGCACCGCCTCTGCGCCTCCGCTCGTAGCTTGCCGCGTGCGCCGCTGCCCCACCGCCTCCGTCCCCAGCTTCTCGCCGCCGCGCTCCACCCCTGCTCGCCGCCGCGCTCCAGTCGCGGCGGCCCTCCGCACCCGCTCCCGCCGCCGCGCGCCTCCGCGGCCGGCTCCCGGCGCGGCGGCCCTCCGCGCGCCGCTCCCGCCGCCGCGGCTGCACCGGTCCCCCGCACGCCGCCGCGCGGAGGCTTCGCCACGCGCCACCGCTGCCACGGCTACCGTCGACGAAGAAGACAAGTTGAGGAAAAATGTTGATCTGGATTTGAGAAATGTTGAATCTGTTCTCTCCAAATGTTGAAATAGATTTGTAAAAATGTTGAATATACTATTTTGAAATGTTGATTTTTTTTTAAAAATATTGAATCTAATTTGGACCTAATGAACATTATAAATGCATAGCTTATGTATCTTGTGCAAGTTATATAGGAGCCCCGGCGCACACACCACGTTTCCCTCGCCATCCCTCCTCGGCGTCGTCGCTCGCTGGACGCAGGGCACCTGCTGCTTTTTCGTCTGCTCCCAGACCTCCCGTCCGTCTCGCATGCTGCCTCCGACGGCGTCGACGACGGCTTCCTCCATCGCGCCGCCGGTAAAACCACCGGTGATCACGGATCACCTCCCAGCTCCGCCCCCTTTCTCTCTGCTTCATTTTCGCTCGGACGGGTATGGATTGCTTTCTCCACCCATCCCCGATACACAGTTGTTGCCTTGTTGGGGGCTTCGTCAGTTTTCTCCTGCTCCGCGCGGCGTTTTACCCACGTTACACTCCAGGATGAGCCCTTGCTCAACCACTACTTTCTTCAGCCTTAGTAGCGTGATGTTCGAATTCCTCGTCCCCTTTGATCAATCGCGTCTCCGGAATTCGCGAGCGGCGGTAGCGCAGACTGACTAGATTCGGGGGCCTGACAAAAATGCTGGGGTTTCTGTCTTCTGTTGTTGGTGCCACTGCCATACCCTGATGGACTCCCTCGCTGGTGATGGTGATTCCGTGCTTAGGTGCTCTGAAACCTGTATCGGTGAAGGCTCCCGCGTGGAAATAGGAGCATGGGTGCGGCGCCAAGAGGCAAGCCGGGGAACAAGGTTGTGCCAGATGCTGCGGCGTGGGTGTTCAACATCGTCACCTCCGTCGGTATCATCATGGTTAACAAGGCCCTGATGGGTACTCACGGGTTTGCCTTTGGTATGACAAGTCTCAACCTTCACCGTACCTTTAAATCTAAATACAAATAAACTAAGCTATGCTTATGTCATAGCACAATGCTAATCTTTTGGGCGACATCTTTTTCAACATGGATGTTGTCATGGAAAGTGACATGCTATTGTTAGCACTGAACAGTCATCCCCATCTGCAGTTACGACATTGCCTGGGATTCACTTTGCAACTACAGCTTTGGTGGCATTAGTACTGAAATCGTTGGGATATCTTGAGCCATCGTATTTACCTCTTCCAGAGCTTATGAAGTATGTCATTTTTGCAAATATATCAGTTGTTGGCATGAATGCTAGCTTGATGTGGAACTCTGTTGGATTCTATCAGGTGAATAAATTATTGTTTTCTTTGATGCATTTAGAGTGGTTTATGTGTACATATGCTAAATTTTGGCATCACCCTTTTCTCCAGATATCCAAGTTGTCCATGGTTCCAGTTTTATGCATGCTGGAAGTCCTATTTGTCAATATCCGTTACTCAAGGGACACAAAGCTTAGCATTATAGTTGTCCTACTAGGAGTTGCAATATGTACTGTCACTGATGTTAGTCTAAATACCAAAGGGTTGATAGCTGCTGCAGTAGCGGTTTGCAGTACTGCATTTCAGCAACATGTAAGTATTGACAAAACTAGAATTTTTACATTCATTTTGTGGGTACTTGTACTGCTACAATAGCACTAGAAGCCTGGGCAGATTTCATGTTAGACGAAACCATATCTTTATCATGCATTATTTACTTTGCCAGCATTGATATGTTTTCATTCCTTTGTCCTATCTTTCTAATTTTAGTACTTTGGCCTTCTTTTTGGCAGTACATCCATCACCTTCAGAACAAGTATTCCCTAAGCGCATTCAACCTCTTGGGTCATACTGCTCCAGCCCAAGCAGCATCATTGTTACTACTTGGGCCTTTTGTGGACCTTTGGCTAACCAATAATAGATTTGATACTTACCGTTATAACAACGTGGTGACGGTAAGTGCTGTTCTGTACTTCAGCCTGGCTAACAACTTGCCTTAATTTCTCTTGCACTCCAATTGGAATTATAGCATATCTACTCCACGTAGGGATGACTTACATTTCAGGATGGAGGGAGTATCATGTGAAGCTATAAATACAGCAAAGCATTTTTTTGGGAATAAAATCTGTGGATGGAAGGATGGCCGTGTAAACGCAAAAATATAAACATTGTGTTACGGTAGGCCAGTGCCATTTCAATATATCCCAACCATGAAAAAACACAGGGATATGAACACACAGAACAAGTTTACATTACATAATTTTGCCTATGAATCATATCACCATCTATTAGCAACTTAGGACCAGTATATTACTGTTTTACAATAGGTGGGTGAACTGATGGCTGATATTTCCTTCTCATCCACACCCCTTCCAGTTCTTCATAGCACTGTCGTGCGTAATTGCAATTGGAACCAACCTGAGCCAGTTCATATGCATTGGGAGGTTCACAGCCGTCTCATTTCAAGTTCTGGGCCACATGAAGACGATCCTTGTGCTCACCCTGGGGTTCATCTTCTTCGGAAGAGAAGGCCTGAACGTTCATGTCGCATTTGGTATGATCCTGGCCATTGTGGGTATGATTTGGTACAATCATGCGTCCTCGAGGCCTGGAGGCAAAGAATGCCAAGATTACAGGGAGCAGGTGCCGGTCCACCAGGTAGACATCGAACTGGTCGATCAACCACCACTGGTGAAACCTGACGGGAAAAATTGAGACGAAAGCCTTAGAGATTCCATACTCGACATCCATTTGCCCCTTCCGCCTTCCGGGTGTAGCCGCTTACTTGGTAGTTGGTAGAGATGCCGGGAGTACTGTACATTTCTCCCAGTTTCTTTGATGAGCAAGCGACGGTGATGCAACGGCACCTCGCGGCAGGAAGATCACTGAGATACGCCTGGAGGCAGATCCCCGTGATGTGATGCCCAACAAACATGATCTGCAAAATTCTGTGGTGGTGTATACTGGTACTATACTAATAGCCAGTAGGAAGGTAGGGGTAGGAGAAAACGTGCCAAAAAGAGACTGGATCGCTCATCCACAACTACCAGAAATGAGAGAACAAATCGAGTTCTGGAATCAACTGGTTTGGAGCCTGCTGGTGTGAATTTTTCACCTTTTTTTTCTTTTCTGTGATTTAGGCTTTGTTTGTTTCCCATTCTATTCCATTCTACAAAATAATCTCGCATGTATGGTGTACTAAATGAAGTCTATTTGCAAAATCTTTTTAGGAGTGGGTGTAACTTTTCGCGGCGAATCTAATGATGGTAATTAATCAATGATTTGCTACAGTGACTACCCTCTAATCGCGCGATCAAAGATCTCATTAGATTTTTCAGGGTCACTAGCGTGGGGTTCTGAAGTTGGTTTTGTAATCTGTGTTTGTTTGATATCGTAATTAGCGGTCAAAATATTACTATTTACTAGCACAGCATAAACCAAACATGACCTTAATTTGCGATTTTGTTCCTGCAAGATTTCAGTAATTTTTATATGCAACCGCACAATCTCGTAGCGCAGAGGACGGAGCGATGTGCGGTGTATCAGTAATTGTTTGCGGCTTGCCCGTATCAGTATGGCAGTCGTGGCCCAGCAAGCATGGCGGTCTCCCCGGAAAAAGCAAAGCAGACAGTGAGACAGAGGAGGAGGTGAGCGACGTACACAGCGGTGATGGCCCGTGGGGGAGCTTGGGCTGGAATCAACATTTTTTTGACTGTTTCCCTTTCTGATGCGACAAACAGAAAGTTTGAATGAAACTTTCCTCATCAATTTTAATGGAAAAATCAACGGATAAAGGTGCATCGGATCTTCTTAGCTTCTAGATCCTATTTAGATCCATACAGCTAATCTATAATCTCCAGTCGGGACATGGTCCTCAGAGGTTTTGCTGAATCTTGAACAGTGAGGAACGAGAGTACTCTATCCTACCTGTGATGAGTGAATTGTCAACCATGCGGTATGATCGTGCGCTTGGTCTTTGGATTGCAGGTACACGGGCGTCGAGTGTCGACGGGGAGCTGCCGTGGAGGTGCTGTGGCCGATGGACCGTGCGGTGGACGGCAGTGAAGGGCAGCCGGGACCGGAGCTCGGACCGGGCGGCAGCTGTGGCGTCCACTCCTGGATCGAGGGCGCAAGCGGCGACGGAAGGCGGGTTTCTTGATTTGCGCCACAAAACCAAGGAGGCGGACGGCGGTTGAAGACGCCAAGTCGTGGAGGTGACGGGCGTCGGTCTCGGGACTGACGGAGGCGACGGGCGTCGGGCGGCGTCTAGGGATGTCAGAAGGCCGAGGCGGGAACGGCGTTTAGAGCCACGGCGTGGAGGCGGGAATCTTCCCGCGCGTGAGCTTTTGGTGGTTTTCTCAAAACCGGCCACCTACCCGGGTTTCGCGGACCCTCCAAAACCGCGGACCGGATCTTCGTCGACGTGGCGGCATCGCAGCAAAGACTTCGAGTCGAAGAAAAAAGCTCCGCCGTCGATCGAGACTGTACAGCAGGGTGCTGCTGACCCGACCGGTCTGACCGGTCTGGCCGCAGCAGCCGGGTATAAATACCCCCACCAGCCCGTGGCTGGTTGAGTCTCTTGAGTCTTTTGTTTTCTCTGGGTTTTTCCTTCTTCTTGCCCCTGTTCTAGGTTAGGGCCAAGGACTCTAACGCAAAGAGAGTTTAGATTATAGCTATTCTCTTCAATTTAGTGGTGGATGATGGGCGGATGGCTCTAGCTGTTGTATAGGTGAATTCCTCTGAGAATTAATGGATAAAATTTATTTGTGATTCACTTGTGTGTGCTGAGCATCTCGTCCTCCCCTTCTCTCTTGCGTTTTGGGTTCAATTCTCCTCTTTTGGTGTGTTTCTTGTTTGGAGGAGACCAACCCTTGAATTCGTGGTTTGATGGACTCTTTGTGACGATTCTAATCCTTCTAGCCAAGTGATAAACTACTGGAATCGAGAGTTCTCACGAATTGGCGATTTTGTGTTCTTGAGAAAACCCCAATCCTCTTTGATCTTTCCTCGATTTCTCTTGATCCGTGAATCTTTTGGGTGAGATCTTTTGGGGTATGTTCATGGAGTAGTAACGAAGCTTTCCACCAAGTTTGGTTGGATTTGGATTTTGTTTGCTCGATATTCGTGGTTTGAAGGTTTGTTTGTGGGTTTTCTGGACGAGACCGGTCAGACCGGTGGGAGAGACCGGTCAGTCTGAATTTGAACTGCACGACAGGTCAGACCGGTCCAGTACACCGGTCAGACCGGTCTGTGTGTGCTGTGCTGCATTTTATGAAGTTTCTCTCGCTTTTGCTTCCGCGCTGCGACCTAGGTCTTTTGCTTCGAGATAGCTTGTTTATAGCTATTCTCGCTTACCTAGATTCGATGCCTTGCGGTGATTTTGGGACATAGGCCGACGTTACAGATTTCGGAAGAAATTTTAATCGGCTCCCATTCACCCCCCCTCTGGTCGCCAGTTTCGGTCCCTCAATTGGTATCAGAGCTTGGTTGAGGTTTTCAATACCTTAACCGGTTCGAAAACCACTTGTCGACCATGGCGAGTCTTGGTAAGATCCCGGTGTTTTCCAGCGAGGACTATGCCTACTGGAAGGTTCGCATGAGAGCCTTCTTGCAGAGCATGGGAGCCGAGGTCTGGGAAATTACCACGAACCAGCTTTACGAGGTGCTGGCTGTTCGGACCACGCCTCTCCAGGTGACCCAGTACGAGGCTAACGCCAAGGCCGTCAATGCCTTGTTCGCTGGCGTTTCTCATGCGGAGTTCTCACGCGTCCAGGGTTTTCAGGAAGCCCACAAGATTTGGACGTGCCTTGAGAACTACCACGAGGGTACACCTCAAGTGAAGGCCAGACTGTTCGAGACTCACCGGCGTGAGTACGAGAACTTCACACAGGAGCCGGCTGAGAGCATTGACCTGATGTTCAGTTGTTTTCAGTCGATTGTGAACAAGGTCAATGCGAACAGATCTGCTGGTGCCCTTGAGTACACAGAGCACGAGAAGGCTCTCAAGTTGCTCTACACACTTGACCGCTCTGTGTGGGATCTCAAGGTGAATACGATCATTGAGTCTGCAGGCTATGAGACTCTGACCGTGAACGAGCTTTTCAGCAAGCTCAAGGCCACGGAGTTGGATAACCAGACACGAGCCAAGCTCAATGGTGCCCCTCCTTCCAAGAGCGTCGCTCTTGTGACTGGCCTAGGTGGATCGAGCTCTAACGCTAACTCTGCTCTTGGCTTTTCTCTTGCCTCTTTGCCTTCTGTTTCAGATGAGAAGCTGGAGACGCTGGGCGACGACGACTTGTGCCTCCTCATCAGCAAGTTCCAGCGCGTCTACCACAACAGGCAGAGGAAGAAGAACCCCGGTTGCTACAAATGTGGCGATCTGAACCACTTCATCGCCGATTGCCCCAACAAGTCCGGCGGTGGCCAGAACAACTCCTTCGACTACTACCGCCACCGCGACCGCGACGAGGGAGGCTCCAACAAGGAGCATCGGCGCCACAAGCACCGTAGTCGTGACCGGGGAGGACGCTTCGACAAGGAGTCGCTCAAGAAGCGCTTCTAGTACAAGACCAAGAAGCGGGAGAAGGCCTTCCTGGCGCAGCTCAGCGACCTCGACAAGAGCTCCGACACTGACCGCTCTTCTTCACCGACCTCCGACGACGACGACAAGAAGAAGAAGCGGGACAAGGAAGCCACCGGCTTCATCGGCCTTTGCTTGGCGGCCGGTCGGCGCAAGAGCTTCTACACCATGGCGGGCGAAGCTGATGGTGCTCGTGCGTCTTCGGGTGGACATGCTACACCGACGCACTCCGGCTCTTCTCCTGGATCCGAGAGTGATTCAGAGGTAAACTCCACGATCGACCTGCTTGATACAGATGTTAGGGAGTTATACGACGCTCTCGACAATTAGAAGAGGCTGCTTAAGGAAGCAGCTAGAGAACGTAGAAAGCTTAGGGCTGAGCTGGCTTGTGCTAGGGTGAAATCTAGTGAGGAAGAGTGCGCTGGCTGCATATCTCACATGAATGATCTTATTGCTCTCCGTGCCAAGCATGATGAGAACGTCGCGAACTTAGATGTTGCTAAGACTTCGCTTTCTGACGTGTCTCACGAGCTAGCCAAGGCCAAGCATGAGCTTGAACTTGTCAAGGACGCTCCCATTGTTAGTGATGTGCTTGAATGCGATGAGTGTCTTATCTTCAAGTCTGATCTAGCTTCTTTGCAGTCCAAGTTTGCTACTATTGTTTGTGAACTAGAGGAGCTTAGATCTAGACCTGCTTTGCTTGGCGCTTGTAAGCTTTGTCCCACGCTTAGGTTGGAGCTAGAGGAGAAGAATGCTTTGATCAAGTCTTTTGGAAAGACTAAGGTTGTAGAGTCTAGCCCACTTATTGACTGCTCTGTTTGCCCTGGTTTGATTGTTGATTTAGATAGTATTGCGGTAGAAAAAGCCAACTTAGAAAATGAGAATACCTATCTTAGGGCGATTCTGAGTTGGGTTTCTAGCAGTGAGCCGCAGTTGGGCATGATGATTAAGCAGTTCAAGCGTGGTGATGGGTTTGGAGTCGGTTACACATACACGAAGTTAGACTTTGACAGGTTGTATGGTAAGATTAGCAAGACTGCTGGAAACACTGCTAGCACTAGCACGCAGCCTTCGCTTGTTGACCCCGCGGATGGTGTGCTTAAAGAACCACCGAAAGCACCTCCGCAGAAGCAGGTTTGGGTTCCAAAGCCCAATGCGCTGAGGAACCCCCTCGACACGCTCCCTGCTGCCACAGCCCAGGTTGCCCAGAAGAAGAGGGCTGCTTCTCCCCGTCCGCAGGCTAGGCCTCCACCTCCCAAGCGTGAGGTGAGGTACCACTGCGAGTTCTGTGACAGGGAAGGTCACCTAGAGGAGTTTTGCTTCAGGAGGAAGCAGGCTGTGAGGAGAGAGCAGGAGAGACGGAATGCGGACATGTACTCTGCTCAGGTGCATGGTCCTTCTCGGCGTGGTGGTAGGCAAGATGCTAGGGCGCGCCGTGTAGGTGGAGGTCAGGGAGACGGTGGTGGTTACCGTGCTCCAGCGGGTGGTCGCTTTGCCGGCCGTGCTCCTGGTCATTTTCAGTACGGCTATGGACCACGGGACCGAGGCTTTGGAGGAGGTTTTGAGGCTCCACGCCTTCCTCGCGGTGGTGTTCGTCAGCCTCGCGGTAGACGGGACAGGGGATACGCTTTGCCTGACTTTGGTTACCCTTCCGTAGAGCAAATGGCTCGTCACTGGTTTGCTTCTCACTTTGCTAACCCCAGTGTCGGGACGTTTGTTCCCCCTATGTCTCGTTGGTGATGCAGGTTGGAGGCCTGGAGAACAAGTGCTCCATGGATCTTGGTCTTATGCAGGTTTGATCAAGACTTGATGGTTCTCCAAGGCTAATGGATATCCTGTGGTGGTTTGTGTATTATATGTACATTTGAGTTTGCCCCTTGAGTTCTTTGTACACTTTCTGTTTGTGACTTGTTGTAGATTCTTTTTCTCATACTTGCTTTGCTTGCTAGGTCTGTACTTGTGCTATGGTGGACTAGCCACTCTGTATGCTAGTTTTGTGGTTTTCATATTGTCATGACTCTTGCTAGCTCAGGGTGTGTGATTTGTTCAGTTTCCTTCTACTTATGTAGCTTTTGCTTCTTAGTTCTAGTTGCTAGCTCAAGTATCTCTTTCATATCGTCTAGCTACATTGGTTCATGCTATTGAGTGCCTTTAGACTTTTCTAGGAATATCTTCTGTCTTGATATGTTCTAGAGTGTCTTTTGGTATACTTTTGCATGTAGCTTGACTAACACCTAACCATTTGCTTGAGTTTTGCTCTGGATCTTTGGTGTTTGCTTTTTTCTTGTGTCCTAGCTTCTCTTGTGCTAGGTATCACTTGTTGAGGAGGAGCTCTACCTCAGGTGCCGATGATGATCCGGAGTTACTGCGCCGGCTGCAGGCTCCGGCCTCTTCTGCTTCGACTACCTCAGCTCAGGAGGACGATCCAGTACCACTACTTCCACTTCGATCGTTCACCTCTACAAGAACCTGTTCGAGCAGAAGATGGATCCGCTGAGGACGCAGGGGAGGTGACCTCGAGCTTGCTATGCTCTAGGTCCAGCGGGATCTTCATCGAGGTATGTGAGCGTTCGGCTTGTACGTTTTCCTCTCAGGATGGACTTGTGGTTTTCTGATTGTTTCCTTTTCCATGGTACTCAGTTGGATCCATTTGGTCTAGTCCTGTGTGTCTTTGAGCCGTTGTATTTGCTGAATTCTTCAGTTGCTTAGCTTTTGGCTTTTCTTTGTCTTTCTCTTAAGTTTTAGCTTGGTTAGTTACATTGTGCATATGCATTGTACATGTTTGCATTTTGCATTGTCTCACTTGCACTAGCATTCTTGTATACATTGCTATGATCTTCTAGTGCCTGCTAGTGTGAGTTGATAAACTTGATCATGTATAGCTTGCTCCATTGTGTATATGATATCATCTGAGTTAAGCTATTTTGTTTTAAAAATCTGAAAACATGATCACCCTGTTTTGGCTACTAGTTTGTTAGGGTGTGTTGATGTGCTTTGCTATCTTATTCACGCTAGTGTAGCCTTTCGTTCAGCAATTCATATTTGAAATGATCTAAATCTGATAAAATTGCTTGAACTATTCTGGAAATGGATTAAAAAGACCTAGGTGGGATTGCTTGTCGCATTGATCGAGCTTTCGGGACGGCTCACTTTGCACTTGTGAGAACCCGGGCAAGGCTGTGCATGACTGAAACGAGTGCCTTAAGCTTCTGATTGTCTTTGGCATATGCTTGGCCTCGTTGCTAAGTAAAGCATGACAAGTTTTCAACCCCTGGCATTAAGAATTGCTTGCTATAAATTTGATTGAAAAATGAATGTTGGCAACTTGTTTTGGCTGGTTTGGCTCACCTGTATGAGTTTGAGTAGCACTGCTTTCCATTCCCTATTTGTTAGTGCTAGATCATGGGTGATGCTTTTACTTCTCCTAAACTGAACTTGCCTAGCTCTAGATTGATTTGATATACCCTGTTGAGCTAGATGCAAGTCTTGTTTATGGATGCACACGTGCTTGTGACTAGATGTCGCTCATATCATTGTATCCCTGAATGCTTTCACTTACACCTCCTGCATCGCATTCATTGCATAACATCTGTTCAGGGGGAGTCTCAGCTTTAGGGGGAGCTTTAGGTCTTTTTAGGCTTGATGTGTGCATGTGCCAACAAGGGGGAGAATTTTGAGAGAAGTGATCGAACAAGGGGGAGACTTGTTTGATTTTTGAATTGTTGTGCACAGGGCTTTGAGAGTGCATCATTTTGGGAGAGTTGCACTTGTGAGAGGGAAAAGCTTTGCTTGGGGAGTTTCTGCTTTGTTCTTGGCTCCTGGTTTTCCTCGTTTTCCCTCTGCTCCTTGCATGACTGCATCGAGCGTTACCTCTGTCTTTGAGGAGTCATGTTTTTGGCTTTTGATCGATTGCGTCGAGCCCTTGCCCTTGCCTTAGGGGATCGATCTCTGCTTGAGTAAGTGATTGTTCTTGTCTTTCTAAGCTTTGTGTCACTTGCTTGAGTTCTTCACTTTCTTGCTTCTCTTTTTTATCACTTCTCTGCTTTCAGGTGGTGTGTTGACAATGCACTCATCAAGGGGGAGATTGAGGAACGAGAGTACTCTATCCTGCCTGTGATGAGTGAATTGTCAACCGTGCGCTTGGTCTTTAGATTGCAGGTACACGGGCGTCGAGTGTCGACGGGGAGCTGCCGTGGAGGTGCTGTGGCCGATGGACCGTGCGGTGGACGGCGGTGAAGGGCAGCCGGGACCGGAGCTCGGACCAGGCGGCAGCTGTGGCGTCCACTCCTGGATCGAGGGCGCAAGCGGCGACGGAAGGCGGGTTTTTTGGTTTGCGCCACAAAACCAAGGAGGCGGACGGCGGTTGAAGACGCCAAGTCGTGGAGGTGACGGGCGTTGATCTCGGGACTCACGGAGGCGACGGACGTCGACGGCGTCTAGGGCCTCACTGCGGGCGAGGAGGTGACGGGCATCGGGCGGCGTCTAGGGCCGTCAGAAGGCCGAGGCGGGAACGGCGTCTAGGGCCACGGCGTGGAGGCGGGAATCTTCCCGCGCGTGAGGTTTTGGCGGTTTTCTCAAAACCGGCCACCTACCCGGGTTTCGCGGACCCTCCAAAACCGCGGACCGGATCTTCGTCGACGTGGCGGCATCGTAGTAAAGACTTCGAGTCGAAGAAAGAAGCTCCGCCGTCGATCGGGGCTGTACAACAGGGTGCTGCTGACCCGACCGGTCTGACCGGTCCCCTGGACCAGTCTGACCGGTCTGGCCGCAGCAGCTGGGTATAAATACCCCCACCAGCCCGTGGTTGGTTGAGTCTCTTGAGTCTTTTGTTTTCTCTGGGTTTTTCCTTCTTCCTGCCCCTGTTCTAGGTTAGGGCCAAGGACTCCAACGCAAAGAGAGTTTAGATTATAGCTATTCTCTTCAATCTAGTGGGTGGATGATGGGCGGATGGCTCTAGCTGTTGTATAGGTGAATTCCTCTGAGAATTAATGGATAAAATTTGTTTGAGATTCACTTGTGTGTGCTGAGCATCTCGTCCTCCCCTTCTCTTTTGCGTTTTGGGTTCAATTCTCCTCTTTTGGTGTGTTTCTTGTTTGGAGGAGACCAACCCTTGAATTCGTGGTTTGATGGACTCTTTGTGACGATTCTAATCCTTCTAGCCAAGTGATAAACCTACTGGAATCGAGAGTTCTCACGAATTGGCGATTTTGTGTTCTTGAGAAAACCCCAATCCTCTTTGACCTTTCCTCGATTTCTCTTGATCCGTGAACCTTTTGGGTGAGATCTTTTGGGGTATGTTCACGGAGTAGTAACGAAACTTTCCACCAAGTTTGGTTGGATTTGGACTTTGTTTGCTTGATATTCGTGGTTTGAAGGTTTGTTTGTGGGTTTTCTGGACGAGACCGGTCAGACCGGTGGGAGAGACCGGTCAGTCTGAATTTGAACTGCCCGACCGGTCAGACTGGTCCAGTATACCGGTCAGACCGGTCTGTGTGTGCTGTGCTGCGTTTTGTGAAGTTTCTCTCGCTTTTGCTTCCGCGCTGCGACCTAGGTCTTTTGCTTCGAGATAGCTTGTCTATAGCTATTCTCGCTGACCTAGATTCGATGGCTTGCGGTGATTTTGGGACATAGGCCGACGTTACAGATTTCGGAAGAAATTTTGATCGGCTCCCATTCACCCCCCTCTGGTCGCCAGTTTCGGTCCCTCAAACAGACTCTATTTTGAAAAAGAATCTTGAACAGACATGAGCGCATTTTATGCTACATTGTCAGTTTGCTTCAATGCGGAGGTGGAGGGCCGAGCCCGCCGCGTCGAACTCCACTTGCGAAGGAGGAGGGCTGCGGTGGCAGCGTCGAGCTCCGCCATGGTGGACTTGAGCGCGTGAGTCGGCGGAGGAGGAGCTCGTTGGCGGTGGTGATGCGATGCACAGGGAGTCCGGGGTTGCGAGCGGAGGCAGGCACGGAGTGTGGGGTGGCCGCGGAGGCCGGTGGGCAGAGGTGGGAACGAAGAAGATAAGCGTGACACTGATATATGAAGCCGAGCGGTGCAGTAATATGTGAAGAATTTAATTTAAAGAGTCTATTAATTTAGCCCTCAATTTAGAAACTTTATATATTTTACCTAACTTCCCACACTCTATTGTTAGCTAGCACTCCCTCCGTTTCTAATTATATGTCGTTTGACTTTTTTTACTTCAAATTTGACTATTCGTTTTACTCAAAAATTTGTGCAAAATATCAATACTTTTGTTGTGACTTACTTCATCAATATAAATTCCTCAATAATGAGTTAAATTTGATTATGTTTTCATAATTTTTTTGAATAAAACGAGTGGTCAAATTTAATGTAAAAAATCAAACGACTTATAATTTAGAATGAAAGAGTACTCCGTACTATGCTCTTGTTCGTACAGGTGGTCCGGTGCTCCGGGGGTACTCCGGTCATCCCAGTGCCCCGTCCCAAATCGAATCGGTCAAGGCTCGATTCAACACGACGCGAGACCAGCGAAGCCCGGCTCGTCCCCCGAAGCAAATCCGGTTCCGTGCCAAGTGCCAACTCGAATCCAACCAACCGCCCCGAATGCGAAAAGGCCAAGCAAGCAACGCAAGCCAGCCAAGCGATACTCCCCCACCCCCACCCCCACCCCCACCCCCACCCCCACGCCACTACGCCACACACGCTCTCTGCTGCGCGCGCAGACACACCGGCACAGCGGAGCCCAGCCGTGCACCGGGCGGACCCAGTCCTGGAGCACCAGGCCACCAGCTGACCAACCAGCCCAGCTGCCCAGGCGCCACGCCACTGCTGGCGCCAGCTGGTGCACGAGCACCGAGCCCACCGTGGCGCGCGCGCGAGCAAACCCTAGGCGCGGGCGCGCGGCCCCTCTCCCTCCTATAACCATCTGCCCGCCCCCGTCGCCTCGCCCTCCTCGTTGAGAGAGTCGTCCCCCCCGCGAGCTCTCCGCCTGCGGCCTCTGTATCCCGCAACCAAAAACTACAAAAAAAAATAGAAATCCCCAAATCCGCGAGATCTATCAGTATCGAGCGAGTTACCAATCCGATTGCTAGGGTTTAGATCCGATTTTTTTCGAAAAAACTGAAAAAAATTTGGTCGAGGGGAGGAGGAGGCGATGGCGGCGCAAGTGGCGGCGGCGGTGGCGAACGGGAGCGCGGGCGCTGTCCCAGCGGTGGTGTCGCCGGGAGCGGTCGGCGTCGGGGTCGGCGTGGCGCAGCCGCTCCCGACCACGTCGCTCTACGTCGGCGACCTGGAGGGGTCCGTCTCGGATTCGCAGCTGTACGAGCTCTTCAGCCAGGCGGGGCAGGTGGTGTCGGTGCGCGTCTGCAGGGACGTCACCTCGCGCCGCTCGCTCGGATACGCCTACGTCAACTTCAGCAATCCCCTGGATGGTATTGTTGCGATCTCCTCCTTGCGCCGCTCTCGTTCTATCTGTTTCATTCGGGATAGGAGGATTGTTTTAGGTTTGGGCGTATTTGAATTGCGGTCTGATCAGATTGGGCTACGATTCGATTTTGCATGATTCGATGATTCCGATGGCATCTGTAAATTGCATATCAACAGCGATTTCCCTGCTGGTAGGTGGTGGATTGATTGCGTTTGACAATTTTGGTAGATGTTGAATGTTTCATTTCTAGCAGAAGTCAATGCCTTTGTTAAGTGGATGTGTTGCTTGGTGCAATGCCACTGGCATAATTATGTTTGGGTATCGGGAAGGTTGATTTGGATACTTTTGTTTTCAGCAAGGGGGAGGATGATGGTGGGCAATTTAATTTTTTAATCCTAGAGCCTCGTTGAGGGTGTAGTCTATAAGACTACGGGGCTTAAGATGCTTACAGTTTAACCCCAGTTTTACTTGCTATGTTTTTAAGGTATACATATGGACATGAGTTTGCTGTATGCTACAAAATTGCTGGATTGCTGATTTGATGTAATGTAGTGTTCTATGCGGCTGGCCTTCATGTGTTTCTTAACTGTTTTGTTAGATTACATAGACATAATAGGAATGCAACGCCTCAATTAAATCATAAAGTTATCTGGACACAGTTGAAATATCCATTTAAGAAGTGTCATGGTAAAACAAGGATGCTCTTCAAATTTTAGGATTTAGTTGAAATTTGACAATGCTAAAAGGTTTTGGATTCCAAACCTCTATTCAAAGCCCTTAGAGGAGATATAAGTTGCAACATAGTGAAAAGTTGCGTGCAAACTGTGGCATAACGAAGACAATGTGTAAATTTACTGGACATGATCCAGTGGATTTCGTGTTTTGTTGTGGTGTCTGACCTCACAGTATCATGCGCATGTAGTTTGTTCATTAGTGCCAAGGTAAAGGACTTGCGATGGCTAATTCACTATTCCATTTTACAGCTGCAAGAGCACTGGAATTGTTGAACTTTGCTCTGCTTAACAACAAGCCTATCCGTGTGATGTATTCAAACCGTGACCCAAGCAGCCGCAGGAGCGGATCTGCAAACATTTTCATCAAGGTACTTGATCATCTGGCGGTTTCTTTAGTTTTTCATTGTCATCCTAGCTTGGTTTCTAACATACCTCATCTTTTCTCCAGAATCTTGACAAGGCAATAGACAATAAAACTCTTCACGAGACCTTTTCCACATTTGGTACCATTCTCTCATGTAAAGTAGCCATGGATGAAGTGGGCCAATCCAAAGGCTTTGGTTTTGTTCAGTATGAAAAAGAAGAGGAAGCTCAGGCTGCTATAAAAAGTCTTAATGGGATGCTTATCAATGACAAGCCTGTTTATGTTGGACCTTTTCTTCGCAAGCAAGAGAGAGATCATTCGTTTGACAAGACAAAATTTAACAATGTCTTTGTGAAAAATTTGTCTGAGTCTACCACAAAGGAGGATCTAGTCAAAATTTTTGGTGAATATGGGAATATTACCAGTGCTGTTGTGATGATTGGTATGGATGGCAAATCAAGGTGCTTTGGTTTCATCAATTTTGAGAATCCAGATGCAGCTGCCCGTGCTGTTCAGGAACTTAATGGAAAGAAGATAAATGACAAAGAGTGGTATGTTGGAAGAGCTCAGAAGAAGTCAGAAAGAGAGATGGAACTGAAAAGGAGATTTGAGCAAAGCTTGAAAGATGCTGCTGACAAATATCAAGGACTGAACTTGTACCTCAAGAACTTGGATGATAGCATTGGAGATGATCAACTTCGTGAATTGTTCTCTAACTTTGGCAAAATTACCTCGTACAAGGTGCTTTAATGTTTTCCAATCTATTTTTTCCTTTTATTATACATCTATCTCTTGATGGTCTATTATAGCTGACTGAATTTGTTAAATAGGTGATGCGTGATCAAAATGGTCTTAGCAAAGGCTCTGGTTTTGTTGCGTTCTCAACTCATGAGGAAGCATCTCAGGCTGTAAGTTCACTTCCAGGATATTGAATTAACCGCCAGCTAGGCCCCTTAGAGAAAAGTTTGAACAATTTGCTGTCACATGTCATTAACAAGTTTTCTTTCTATACAGTTGACTGAAATGAATGGCAAAATGATATCTGGAAAGCCACTGTATGTTGCATTTGCACAGCGCAAAGAAGATAGAAAAGCAATGTTACAGGTATATTCCTCAAACCAGCCGAGTCTCCATTATGCTAATATTAAATGTGAAATTAGGGTACCAGTGTTTACTATAGATTGGTACAAACTATAGATTAGCACATAGCAGCATTTTTATTTAAAGCTTCATGTAAAAGAAGAGCTTGGCGAGTGATTGGCTGTTTGCCATCTAGAACAATGTTGAAGCAACAAAGAAATATTGACCATGTAGGGAATTGCCACCTCTATTTCATGATGTAAGGTGCCCTTCTACTGCCTTTTTTACTTTTAAAATGTCTTCTGAAAACTTTAGAATTAGAGTTCAGAACCTGAACATTTTGTTTGGTCTGAAGAGGCATACTGCTTTTTATTGCTTCCTATTGTGATACTGATGTCTTATTTTGCACTAAACTCAATTGATAACAGTACCCATTCTTGACAATTTGTTTATTTCGTAAATATTTTTGAATTTGTACAGATTTGGTTTAGTTTCTTCCCCTTTTTTGTAAGGCATGCATGCAACCCAAGATTCAAACTTCTTAATCTTTGACCAACTCTTAGTGTTGGAATTTGTAGATTATACTATACAAATGTGGTACTATTGGATTCATACTTGTAAATGCTTTCGTATGATGTCAATTTTATGGTCATAAAAATTATAATATATAAGATATTCAGTCAAGGTGTGACCATCTAGGCTTTACAAAAAGAAAAGGAGTACTATATAGCATATTGAATTGCTGACAATGCGCATTCTATATGATCCAGGCACAGTTTTCTCAGATGCGCCCTCCTGTACCAATGACACCCACTATGGCTCCACGCCTTCCAATGTACCCTCCTATGGCTCCTCAGCAACTCTTCTATGGACAAGCTCCGCCAGCTATGATACCCCCTCAGGTACCATGGAAACTCTATTTTTTTTCATTTGAACATTACCCACAGGTTAAATCCCTTGTCTACAATTTCGATATGAGAATTAGCATGTTCCCATATTTTCTCAAGATTGTCAAGCACTGGTCTCTGCAGTCGTGGTTATGAAAATTTTATAATGTACCATATTCTTAACCTGGCATAGAAAGTGAGGCATAGTTTATTATTCTATTGCACTTATCACTTTCAGTTGGTTAGCAACACCTGTCCTGTGTTCAATCACTTCCTGATCATTATGTTATGTACTCATTCTTTGCATGAAGCATTTCATTTACAGTAGCTAATGTGCTGAACTAAATGGATAAATATTGATGGTATATTCACTTTCTTCCAGCCGGGATTTGGTTTCCAGCAGCAGCTTGTTCCAGGGATGAGACCTGGGGGTCCCCATATGCCAAATTACTTTGTTCCGGTTGTCCAGCAGGGCCAACAGGGTCCGCGCCCAGGTATTAGGCGTGGAGCTGGGGCCCAGGGCCAGCAACCTGTGCAGTCATTTCAGCAACAGGTATTTTTTCATCAAATATTCCACCATTATGCTGTTTTTTTGTGTGGTTAGGATGCTACTTTGTTGGTGGAAAATGGTTCACTTAGATTGTCAGCTATTATGGTTCAGTCCGTTGTTGTGCTCATTTCCACAATGCTTATTATCCCAACTCCTTGAGGCTCGGGAAAAGAATCGGTAGTTTTGGCATTTGTTCTATGGCCTATGGGGAACTTGTGAAAGTGCATGTAAAGTGATGTATCTTGTCATGTTTCTCAGATGCTTCCTCGGGGACGGATGTACCGCTACCCAACCGGCCGCAACATGCCTGAAGCTCCAGCGATTCCAGGAGTTGCTGGTGGTATGATTCAGCCATATGATATGGGAGGCTTCCCTGTGAGAGATGCAGCCTTATCACCTGCTGCCCAAATTGGGACTCTGACTTCTGCCCTCGCAAATGCTACTCCTGAGCAGCAAAGAACGGTATGTCCCTAGTTGGTGTTCAAGTAATCTCTGTGCAGGCCATCGTGTCTCTATCTCCTACATTGTGTTCAGTTGATAGGTTCATTATCCATTTTGACCTTTTGCAACAAGTATAAGTTCACTTGGATATGAACAATGGTATCTGCTTCTGCTAATAGTTTTGTGGGTTTAAGGCGTTTACAGCCACTTCATTGTTGCTTTTGTTCTACAGCAATCTTCTTTTTTTCTTATCTACAACCTTTTTTCCATGTAGATACTTGGTGAAAACCTATACCCACTGGTTGAGCAACTGGAACCAAACCAAGCGGCCAAGGTCACCGGAATGCTTTTGGAGATGGATCAGACTGAGGTTCTCCACCTGCTCGAGTCCCCTGAGGCTCTCAAGTCCAAGGTTGCTGAGGCAATGGACGTTCTCCGCAACGTAGCCCATCAGCAGAATCCAAACACCCCAACCAGTCAGCTTGCTGCGTTATCACTGACCGAAGGCATTATCTCCTAACTTGAAAGTCATAACAAACTATCTTCAGTTTGCAATTGCGTGTGGTGTTTCCAGAGGTTATCCAGTAGATGACAGTATTGCTCCTTTTTTTTCTTCCAATGGTTGGATTTGTGTGAGTCTTTTCCATACTGGATGCTAGGTATTATTTTGTGCTGTTTGGTGTCTGACCGTCAGGCAAAGTGTTTCCAAGTTTGAGTACTATTGGGGGCCGTGGTTACTTTACCTGTCTTTTGCACAAGTGTTGCTACTCCAATGATTGAGTGAGAAGAACCTTGGGATTTTAGTAACTTTTGCGGAATATCTTGTGATGTGATGTCATGATTCATGTTAGGGGCCCATGTAATTTAGCAACACTTCGGGATTTTGTCTCTGGTGGTTTGTTGCTTGACATTGTTGCCAGCCGAGGACGGAGGAGATGATAGCAGGGGTTGCTTCTGCTCTGGGGCCGATGGGTGTTCTAGTTGCATTGCACCAATCCCCTTGTGATGTCTTGGAAAATGCTCTGGGGCCGGTGGGTGTTCCAGATTGGGGAGTTTTCAACTTGGCGCCTTGGCGGGCATAGCTCGGGATGTGTTCGCACTTTGGCTCCGACAGGTCATGCACGGCGACGATGGCGCCGTAGCGCTCTTCGTGCAGCGGTAGATGACGAAGCATCCAGAACCAGAAGTGGGGATCCTCCACCTTCAGCGCCCTGTGCACCAGGCAAATTCGAGGCGAACTGTTGAATCTGTTTGAATAAGCATGGCAGCTCGAGCTAGCAAAGCTAGCGTAGAGAGTGAGGGTATCAGGGTCGGCAGTCAGTGCATGTGATTGGTGAATAAGCAGTTACTCCCTTTGTCCCAAAATATTTACACTTTTAGGATTGTGTACGGTAACCAAAGTAGACGAGAAATTACTAAAAATACCCCTACTAATGTCAGCTGGTTGCACACACGTTGATAACAGAAAAGAGGGTCTAGCTAGAAGTCTTCAGAGTCACTCGTTTTTGGAGCCTGGGCCAAATAGTACCATCGTTGCACTCGTCTCCACGGAAAGAGCTAATAAAATATACTCACTGTCCCTGATCTGGTTCGTGCTGCATGCGTCCCGGTCCGGTAGGTTAGCTGTGCAGGTCTATGCGATCGTTTAATTCAGGACAAAATTTGAACTCTAAACGTGCAATAAAACTGGGACGGAGGGAGTACGCAGTTGTGCGTGTGCTGTGCGCAACTGAACGATGGATATCGTGTAACAAAAAGATGTAGGGTGCACAATGATGGGACCCTGCAAGATTCAAATATAGGTCGATGACAGTCACTGCTTTTGCTACAAGAAAAATTGTGCAAATAGAAGCACATGCTAATCCATAACTCATCAAGAGTTACTCATTTATTCGGAATCAACTTAAGGGTTTCTATCACAGAAACAAGGATGCAGAGAAACTCATCCTGGAGTACGCAGCTAGGCTAACATCTTTGCCTGACCAATTGGATGTAGGCAGGAAAGGCCTAGACTTCTAGTCATGTAATAATAGTTCATGGCAACATAACCAATGTCTAAATCATCTTCTTAAACTCCTAGTTGGATTGCTCTAGCTCACTGTCTAAAACAATGAACAACATGCCAGGACCACCATATGCTACTTGAAACGTCCATACTTTGAGAGTCAGACAGTGTGCCAGCATAGAAGCATACGCACGTTCAAGCAATGAAAACCTGGATCCTATCTCCCATGGCATCCTCAAAATCAAGCAGTATCTGACCATTCTGGGGATTGTCTGCATCAATAGGCGCATTCCGAAGCCTTTCCATTATATTAGCTCCAGCCAAGCCTGCAAAGAGGGGAAATGAAATCACATGAAACATAGATACACGCATACAAGGATTTCCTTTTATTTCTTCTGAAAATGCTAGCACTTTTACACAATCATGCTTCCCTTATTAATAAGTACAAACCTGGAATAATTCTTGTCATCCCTTCTAAGAAACCAGCCTGTAGTAGAAAAGGGGAATTAAAGGGATTAGCCATTTAATTAGTGCTGAAACAAGTAGATTGCAGGACATTTGCAGAAAATAGGAGCAAGAAACTAATATAGCAACTGAGCCCATATATAAATCAAGGATTACTTACAGGTATCCTGGCATCAATTTTCTGGATTCCATCTCTTCCTGTAATCTTTAGTCGAAGAGTACGAGACCACATTCCAGTTGAAGGTCCTCTGCCGCCACTGGAACCAATATCGTAGAGCTGAGGCAATATGTCAATAACAGGTTCTTGTGTTTTTCCAGTCGTGGAACTGGAATATCCTGGACTGCTTGGTTCACTTGTATAATCACCATAGCCTGTAATTGAGGAACTGCCGGTAAAAAAAGATTCATTCATAATCAATGTAGAACAAGTCTTAAGGTCCATACCAGTCCTGTATGATGATTGGGCTGGTGTCACAACATATTGTTTTTCTTCTTCATAATAGTGATTAAACCCAAGAGTATCCTTGATCTCCTCAAATGATGGCAAGCTGCTTGGGGGAGGTATGCGACCACCCTTTATAGCAATAAGAGCATCCTGCAGACCATGCATCTTATACAGTCCGGTTCATTGTGGAAATTTAGCATATAGCTGCAAATCCTACTTATATGCCACAGGATCATATGACAATCAATGTGCAGAACTGCACTAGGATGTCCTTAGTTGTGTAATGAAATAATGATATACACAAATGAGAGTCAGTAACATGCAATAATATAGATAAATAAACAACAAACCTCCATTGCACGCATCGATACCCCAATTAGAGATAATGGATAGGCAATGATTTTATATCCTATCTCTTCAAGTTCGACAGGGCTCAGTATAGGAGTTTTACCACCGCCTTCTAACATGTTGGCCTGCAGTTGGATTACATAGTATGATAGAGCATTGCAAGTATACGGAAAACCTGAAAAGAACTGGTGCATAGAGCATATCTAACCATTTTTGGAACTCCAGGTGCAATAGCGCAAAACGCTTTCATCTCTTCTCTTGAGGCAAGGGCATCAATGAATAGAACATCCGCTCCAGCATCAGCGAAGGCTCGTACTCTCCATAATGCTTCATCAAGAGACAAAGCTTGCCGAGAATCTGTCCTTGCCACAATAACAATATCAGAGCCACTCTCATTCCTTGCATCTACAGCAGCTTTTATGTGCATAATTGCTTCCTCCCTTGAGACAACCTTCCTTCCTTGTGTATGGCCACATGCTTTTGGCGACACCTTCAGAAAACTATATATCATATCACTATAAGAGAAACTTCAAAGAAATGTCTATCACAATTTCATGGATAATCAGTATATGTTACATCGCTTGGGAGCACAATTTGATAATATATATAAAACATATATTGGTTCTGTAAGATACAGAATTCCTGGAATGAGAGAATGTGAGATCAGAACCCTGCTCCAGATTCAAAACTATGACAATTGCAACAACTACGACTGTTTCACAATGCATGATCCAATTTAACTTCAACATATAGAGCACATAGGCAAAAACAGTGTACAATCCAACTAGCACAATATTCAGATCAATGCTAGATTTCAACACTCAACAGATAAAAAACTTGTACAAGACTAGCAAGAGGAATGCCACCTTTTCTGTTCATGTTTTTAGAAGCGGAACCTTGATTTCCTTGGAAATACTATTTTGACAAGAGAAAACAAAAATATGTCCTAATTGCCACAGCAGATGTTCCTAGTGGCAGCCTTGTAGATGAGCATAATTATTGTCCTCAAGAGATTAGTTTACCAAGCAATCACTGATAGGCTTTAACAGCTTCTTTCAGTCAGGGCCGTGATGAACAATCAACAAGAAAACTCATGGTAACCGTACACATGATCCAATGACTAAGTGAACATAAATGAAACCTAGACGAGCAGAACAAGCACAATCTATGGGGAGAAATCTGCAGCTGTTATCACTTGAAAGCATACCTGATCTTCAAGAATCATTCCAGCAAAACCAGCATTAATAAACCCTTTTACTGTTCTCTTGACATTCATAGAGTTTCCGTAGCCATTATCAGCATCACCAATCACAGGGATTGATACGGCTTCAGTGATAAGACGTCCTTGATCAATCATTTCCCCATAGGAGATAAGACCAACATCTGGCAATCCAAGCCGTGCAGCGGATATTGAGAAACCTGCAGTGGAGAACGTGGATCAATGAGTGGGATCACTAGCACCACCCTTATACAGCCGCTTGCAGGCTAGCACTAGCAACAGATCACAAGCAACATGAGCGCAGCTAGAGTCTTAGTGAAATGCTCGTCAGTCGTTCCCCAACTGGAGATGTCAAGCGTGAGAGATAAGCTGTTTTTCGCGGGCTGCAGAACCGGGAAGTAGTCCTCCTGCTGCCGCAGAGGCGAAACAGCGAGCACGTACCGCTCGTGAAGCAGGCCCTGAACCCGGCGCGCTCGACGAGGCGTGCGCTCAGCGCGTCGTAGCAGGCAGGCGCCTGGTGCGCGCCCGGCGTCTCCAGCACCCGCCGGAGCGCTGCCGCGGGCGTCTCTCCTGGGGCGCCGGCGGAGGCGGCGCAGCGGGGGGAGATCCTGACGCGGGCGAGAGCTCGGGCGGAGGCCAGCGACGAGGGGGCTGCTACGCGCTGGAGGCTCGGCGGGGCTCGCGTGGCCCCGGCGCGCCGGGAGGAGGAGCACGGGGATAACGAGGAAGCGAGCGGCGGGTGAAGGAGCGCGGTGTAGCACGCCATAGCCGTCTCCCCGCTAGGTGCCGGTGGTAGTCGGGTCCGTTGGTTTTTGCCGTCTCGGTGTCCACTGTCGAGTGTCACGTGACTCGCGAGGCAGCGAGTGGGCGAGGGCGAGCGGTTTTTTTATTTTTTTTTCGTTTTTTACAGAAATATATTTTCGTTTTCGAAATTTACAGGAATATACCCCGGCCGCCCCGCTGCCGGGCGGCCGGGACCTGGCCGCCCCGCTGCGGGGCGGCAGGGGCTTTTGTGCAAAATTTTTTACGAAAATATTTGCGCGCAGGTCCCTAGGGGCCGGTCGCCCGGCAGCGGGGCGGCCGGCCCTGGCCGCCCGGCTGCAGGCCGACCGGCTCTCCCACCCTTATATAAGGGTTGGCTGGTCCCCCACTCCTCATTTGCATCACTAAAATTTCAGAAACCAAGAAAAAAGAGGGAGGGGGAGAGAGGCGAAGCCGTGCCGGATTTTCAAGGGTTGGTTGGTTCAATTAGATTGCTCACTGAATGTAGTGTACTGAAAATAGAAGGGTAGTTACGAAACATAAATTTTCGGTTTGCAATACAGTTTTGTAAACAATGCTACGATTACAAAGCAGAGGCCTAAGGCGTTCGTACTACTATGTACTTGAACAATGAAAAGCATGGCATGTGCAACACGATAACCTCGTGTTGAGAGTAAACCTAACATGCCTTAGGAAATGTAAAATGCCGGGATTACATGGTGGTGTTTTACTGAGTGCACCGGGGATATTTTCCCTTCCTAATAGCTTCAGACCCTGCTTCCTTAGCACGGCGGGCCCTCTCTCAGTTCCTCTCCCTATCAGCTTCACGTTCCTCTGCCTTCTGACGTTCCACTTCTGCAATCCTCTTCTGAATCTCTTCCTGGTTTTTCTTGCGCTTCTCCTCCATCTGTTCTTCATGCAGCATTCGTTGCCACCTTTGTGCAGCCCACCTTGCTTGACGCTCCACGTGGTCCTTATCCTGCTGAGATTGTTCGGTGTCTAACCACTGCACGAAATCACATAGAGGCGGTGGAGTCCTTCCCCAAATCATGTTAGAGGTCATTACTAGATCTGAAAGTGACAAACTCTGATAGTGTTTTGTAGTACCTTTGCTCGGTCCTTGCCGTAATGCTTGAGCGGGTCGTACTCGTAATTCTCGCACATGAAGAACCTCTTGCCAAAGTCGTCCCCCAAAACCCTTGATTTCATTAGTTTGCACAAGGATCCGCAAAAACACATAGGCACCTGGACTCCTTGGGAGACTGTTTCTGTCACCTTACTCCATGGAATGTAGGTGGATCCTGAGGATGCCACGGTGTTGAGCCCTGGAAATCACAAGTGAGCAATCAGATTGCTAATATACTATATCAACGCTAATCATTATCAATAACTACACCTAAATGTACCACTAATCACTTCTAATAATAATTAAACTGATTGCTAAACTACTGTTTCAACAAAATACTTTCTACAATTTTCTAACATTTTCTAATTTTTTTAATATTATCTTTCAATTTTTAAGACTTTCTAATACTTCTCTAACAATTTTCTAGTACTTTCTAATACTTAATCTAACACTAAATGTACTGTATCAACACTAATCATTACAATAATTAAATTGATTGTTAATCTACTGTTTCAACAAAATTAATTACAACATAATCTATTTGTAAAGCGTAGAAGAATTTTGGTTACCTGCAGTCGCCGGCTCGAAAATCTGGCAGGGCTTTGCCTCTCTCCCTCCCTCCCTCTTTTTTCTTGGTTTCTGGAATTTTAGTGATGCAAATGAGGGGTGGGGGACCAGCCAACCCTTATGTAAGGGTGGGAGAGCCGGTCGCCCTGCAGCCGGGCGGCCAGGGCCGGCCGCCCACCGGGAGACCGGCCCCTAGGGACCTGCGCGCAAATATTTTCGCAAAAGTTTTCGCACAAAAGCCCCTGCCGCCCCGCAACGGGGCGACCAGGTCCCGGCCGCCCGACAGCGGGGCGGCCGGGGTATATTCCTGTAAATTTCGAAAACGAAAATATATTTTTGTAAAAAACAAAAATATAAAAATAAAAAAATAAAAAAACCGCCGAGGGCGATGCGAGGATGGGTCAGGTCCGAATCGGCCCATCCTCTGGGCGTGGCAGTTGCGGCCCATGGGCTAAACGTCCAGTGTCCCAACACAGGTTTGTCACGGACAAGAGTACGGGATGGAATCGACCTTTTTGAACATTTGGGATGGACCTTTATATCCGCGCCGCGCCACCCGGGCCTCTCTGCTCCCAACCCCAGCACCAGCAATCATCGGGGTCTTCTGATCTCTTCGACCGGCCGTCGCATCATCAGCATCCCTTTGTGAGATTTTCAACGGCGGTCAGCGTTGATCACCAGGATTAGCTCGCCCTGTCGCCTGTCATGGCGGCGTTGCTCAAGCCCAGCGCCAACGCCTTCGCGCTCCTGGAGAGCAACGACCCCGGCGACACGCGCCTGGCCGACCTCGGCGACCCCGCCAAGGTCAACGCCGCCGTGAGCCTCCCCGTGAACATTAACAGGAAGCAGCAGCCGCAGCAGATGTCCGTGTGGAAGGCAAACAAGGTCAAGGCCGAGGCGAACGGCGCAGGCAAAAACAAGCAGCCGCAGCCGGCCGCACCCAAGACCAACAAGACCAAGACCAAGACCGGAGCGGACGCCGGCAGAAACAGGACGCGGCAGCAGCCCGCGGCATGCAGGACCTAGGTCAGCGGCGCCACCGCGAACGCCGGCAAGAGCATCAAGAGGACGCAACAGCCCGCCAGAGCCAAGGCGCAGGTTAACGCCGCAGCGAGCGCCGCCATTGCCAAGCTGTTTTAGTTTTAGCAGCAGCCCCCCGCGCCTGCCAACCTCACCCAGATCCTCTTTGGCGATGCCTACCCTTCTGCCCGTGCGTTCATATACAAAAATCGGAAGCCGAATGTGAGAACCGCCCAATTTAATACTATTTTAAACGAACCGCCGGTCATTATCATCCAAATGAGAGTTAATACGTGATTGCCGGAGAGCGTGCCACGTGTTATCTCACATCTAGAGACACGAATAACCGACACGTCATTCATCCAAAATAATATCAAATCCGGTAGTCCCGGTATGTGCTCCAACATACGCCCAGAATCAGCATATATGCATACCGTTTACAATCGAATACATCACCAAAGAACCACAAAGAGCAGTTTTTACATTACCAGAGTTCGAAACTTTACATTAAAAGTTTAACATAGGAAGGTTCAAACCGTCGTTGAAGCTAATAGTTGTGATGGCAAGAAATCTCAGGAAGGTTTATAGAACCTTAGGAAGAGAAACTTAGATTCAAAGCTCTGCACGTCCTACGTTTCTAACCATACTAGGTCTATCAATAGTGAGATGTGCAAAGGTGTGAAGAGACTTATACGAAAATATTAGCAAACACCCAAAGCAACACAATATGTATGATATGATGCATGCATGCGAAGTATGAATGCAACATGACGTCTCCTCACATCGTGAGCACGCCTTAACGTTCTAGCACTCACTCACGACCCAAAACAACCGCATTGTCCAGCAGCGCTACAACCCACCTACTAGCACTTAGGACAATGGGTGATTCCCTCCCTCTCAACCCCAGTAGATAGCTCAACAGGTTTCCAGCAGGCGAAAGGGTTGTCCTACGCGCCCGCTACCCATTAAGACAAGAGGAGTTAAGCATATTTTAATTAAACAAGTGAAGCAGTAAGAAAGAATTATCTCTAAGACGAAGGAAGAAAGGTAGCATTTTACCTTAAGTTCAAATGTTTAAAAAACAGAAATTTTAGTGGAAGTAATCAAATTTTATTTTACTCTCACCCCACTAAGCAATTTCTAGGTTCACTTTATGGAACCTCGGCTCTGATACCCGTTCTGAGAACCGCCCAATTTGATACTATTTTAAACGAACCGCCGGTCATTATCATCCAGATGAGAGTTAATACGTGGTTGCCGGAGAGCGTGCCACGTGTTATCTCACATCTAGAGACACGAATAACCGACACGTCATTCATCCAAAATAATATCAAATCCGGTAGTCCCGATATGTGCTTCAACATACGCCCAGAATCAGCATATACGCATACCGTTTACAATCGAATACATCACCAAAGAACCACAAAGAGCAGTTTTTACATTACCAGAGTTCGAAACTTAACATTACAAGTTCAACATAGGAAGGTTCAAACTAATCTCCATTACAAGCCTTGGGCTCACGAAAGCCATATTATTCAGAAACTTAAAGATTATTATATTTACATGCTCTCATGAAGTTCGATTACGATAAAAACATACTACGATGATGATGCCTTGCTCAAGGACATCACCATAGCCGCAACGACCTACTTTTCCCCCACATTTGGATCAGCGGGGTAGAAGTGGCCGAACACCACTTCCGGCTCACCTGCAACTAGGTTTAGAAAGCAACCTGAGTACAAAAGGAACTCCACAAGACTTACGCGATTAAATAAACAAGGATCATGCAAAGGCTCAAGTAAATGCTTTAGGGTTAAGTAATTATTGCATAAGCAGAAGCTGTCTAGACTATCACCTAGCAAACTTAATTAATCTTGCCCAACCCCCAGAATATTTTAGTTGATTAAGAGAGTAACATACTAAACATAAGGTCCTCACTATGACATGAATCCAAAGCCAACAACACCAAAACTCTCTATGAAGAATTCGACAAACCAAGAGCTTGCTCATATCCGAGAGCGCGGCAATTCGAATTGATTATAACCTTGCAAGGGTGTACTACTTTACCCACACGACGCGAGGACCATGCGGCTCACCCAACCGATCACATCGGGCAAGGGGGTACTCCCGTCAACTGTTCCCAACAAGGCTCGATCATTGAACCTCACACCTAGCTTACGAGTAGAGACTTAGTTCCACCAGGGATATCTCTAAACTTTCATACACATAGGTCCACCTGGGGACACACTAAGCCTCTCTGCATAGCCCGTAGCCACGTATCTAGGACTGCACATCAATGATCAAGTCAAAAAAGGTAATTGGCTCATTTGTACCATTATATTGGATATGTGGTAGCACGGAAATGTGCTCAAGGCCGATGGCATCCACTCGGTCCTTAATCAATCCAAGCGGACTATGCCCATGTGACTTCATTCTCTAGGCCCTACCATTCCGCTCGAATCTCGATACTACCAAACCCTTACCACTAAACCGAACCAGTGTGATCAAGGATAACCGGTAAGTGTCATACTCCAAACTATCCTTTTTAGTAAGCGAAAAGATTATTCTAAGCATAGCTCAGCATCTAGTCAAGTTAAGTGAGTATCTGACTAATATGTGGCAAGGACATGGTTGAACAATTCAAGAAAAGATAGTGCAGCAAAGTAGGTACAAGAATGCAATACATACATACTATATATAACCCAACATTACCCGGTGAGATAACTAATTAAATCAGGTTAAATAGGAGTAAGGATTCATGCTTAGTTGCTTGCCTTGGTTAACTTCGGGCTCGACCACAAACTGGACTCCGGGTTCAGGCTCGACGGACTCGGCAGGCTCAACGGGTTCGTTCTCCGACGGTTCAGTCACTATAATACATGAATGAGATGCCAGAATTAGCATGATGCCATGATTGTGCAAGAAATGCTATGCATGAAATGAGATGCATGCATTAGTGTGATACCCTAGATTATGCAAGGGTGACAAGACATGCATAATGAATGGCACATATGCGATGATGCACAAACGTAACACACGCGACAACAAACAATCACTATCGTACATGCGAACAGAAATGCCAGATCAAGAATTAGCAAATAAACTTATACAACAAGCATAAATCACAAATTAAATTGAACATGCAGAGGACATTACAAGGAACTCAAGAAAATTAGATTTACATCAAAATCATTTTCCTAGAATTAATCATAAATATATTAATTTTCAGCTACTCTAACAAGATAAATCAGAAAAGGCATGTAAATTTAACCAAACAAATTCAATAAAATTACCATAGATACTAGGCATGAATACAAAGCTAACAAAACTAGTTTTGCCATTTTATCACTTTCCAACAAAAAGTTCTGCATTAAACCATTTTCGGACAGGGCATACGAAAACACACTAAAACCTTAACAAACAGCAAGGAAACATGCAAAATAATATTTTTTCCTAAGTAGATCTAAACCAGAGGAATCCAACAAAACAAGTTTCACCTTTTCCTGAGCTATACATGAATTTTTATGGATTTTAGAAGCTAACAGCTAATTTATGCATAAAAGAAAAAGATACTTTACATCAAAACCCCTGGACTTTTCTAAAACTGTGCAGCACTATTTAGAACTATTCATATGAGTCACGGACTTTGCAAAAAGGCCCCAGAATTGTTTCTATTCTTGCGCAGGGTCCCTGGCCTAGTCAACCATGGTCGACCGGTCTTTGACCGGCCATGGCTCACCAGCAGCTCGCCGGCCGGCGACGGGGCCGTCGCAGGTGGCACCAGCGGGGCTGAGCGCACCTGCAGTGCACCATGGCAGGGCATAGAGCCGCGCAGGGGCGGTCCGCGGCGAGCAGAGGCATGGCGGCGGCGGCATGGCCCAAAAACAAGCGTGGAAACTATGCGAATGTGATGGAACATGAAGAGCATGAGCTTTAGAAGGTTACTTACATCCTATTTGAGCCGTTGGGTGGGCGAAACGATGGCCGGAGGATAAAGTTCGACGGTGAGGGGCGGAGTTACTGTTTGTGGGGAGGTTCTATGTCGCTAGGGAGACTGTTCCGATGAGGGATTCGGCCGGCCGGGTTGGGGGTTCGATGGAGGAGATCATGGGGCTGCTTCCTGTGCAAGGAATCGAACTTTGGTGGCTTGTGGGAGGAGTATTGGCGACGAGGGTGAGCTCGAGCTTGAGCTCGTTAATGGAAGCGTGAGGAGGAAGAAGAAGGGAACAGGGAAAGGAGAGGGTGCCTGGTGAGTAGATAAGGCCGTGGGAGGCACAGGGCGAGGCGACGACGGGCGTTGACACTGAGGATGGTCGACACGTGGTACAAGGATGGATGCCGGCGAGACTGACACGCGGCACGCGCGATGCGCGCCCCGGCGAGCTATTTTTTTTTGGGCTGTGACACCGAATGCTCTGGATAACGCGAAGGACGGCGTCGCCGGCGGTGCGCCGACATACAACAGCAAGGGTGGCCACCCCATCCCCAATGCGCCAGCGCCTGCGACTGTACAATTGGAACCGCCAGCTCTCGTGAAGGCTATTCTGCCACCGGCACCGCCGCCGACATTGAACGACTCGGTCCAGTTCCCATCCCTGAAGTAGAGAGCCGATGCCCGCTGCTTCGCATTTCTTAGATATTTTTTTAAAAAGGTAGTATTTCTTAGTTTCGGTCCTGGAGTATCCGTTTATAGGTACCAGTGTTATCTGACGTCAATGTGTCCAGAAATGGTTTGAATTGTGCAGTTGTGCCCAAATTTTCCTACTTTGCATCCTATCTATTTCCAATCCATGTGTTTTTTTTAGAAAAAAGAATAATTGAATATCCCAGCTTCTATATCGTAGTACAATATATCCAGCCTTTATTACAAAAGTGACTTGTGGCCAACAAAGCGCAATTAGTGTAACCAGCTTATAAGCAAAGCCTATTACTAAACTACAACCCATTCTTCACAAAGATATTGATTGTTGTAGTTTCCAAAGCTCGAAAGTCTTCTGGTATAATTTCATTCTTCGTAACAATCTTCGCAAAGGAAAAGCGCCACATCGTCCGCATACATGGAGACACGGTGCTTGAACGCCCTTAATCCTTAACCTTTTTGGGGAGGCAACAGGGCTCAAGACCAACCTGCAAAAAAGCAATGTACTACCCATTAGAGGCGAGGACACGGATATATCAACTGTTCAGACTTTGCTCCCGTGCGCCCTTGTGGATTTTCCATGCAAATATCTTGGCTTGCCTCTTTCCCTAAAGAGACTAACCAAGGAACAAGTGCAGCCTTACATCGACCGAATTGCTGATCAACTTCAAGGATGGAAAACAAACCTAATGACTAAGGCAGGGAGAAGGGTCCAAGTACAATTCGTGCTTACTGGAATGCTCATTTACCTCTTCATGGCTGTTGAGTTCCCATCATGGGCAATCAAAGCGATAGACAAACTTCGGCGAGGATTCCTTTGGAGAGGCCGCAGGGAAGCACGTGGGGGCCATTGCATGATTGCTTGGCTCAAAGTATGCCGGCCCAAAGAACTTGGTGGACTCGGAATTTCAGACCTTAAGACACTGGGATGGTCACTAAAGATGCGTTGGATTTGGCTGCAAAAAACATAGCCCAATCGTCCATGGGCGGACTTCAACATACATATGCCCGAACAGATTAGAGCTTTTTTCGCAGCAGCCGTATATATGGAGGTTGGAGACGGCACTACTACTCTTTTTTGGACAGACCGCTGGCTCCATGGTCAGAGTATTGCTGACCTGGCGCCTCGCCTTATGGCTGCTATCCCAATAAGAAGATGCAAGAAGAGAACAGTACAAGAAGCTCTTGTCAACCATGCTTGGGTTTCGGATATTCAAGGTGGTCTTCCTGTTGGAGTTCTCTTAGACTACCTTCGGTTGTGGGATATTCTGTCTAACTTCCCGATGCGGCCTGAAATGGAAGATAAACACATATGGCTTTTTTCAGCTAATGGGCAATACTCTGCGAAGACAGCTTATGAGGGTTTCTTCCTGGGGGCAACTGTTTTTAGACCTTGGGAGAAAATCTGGAAGACTTGGGCTCCCGCCAAATGCTCTTTCTTTATGTGGCTTGTTGCCCATAACAAAGGTTGGACTGCGGATCGCCTAGCAAAAAGAGGCCTCCCTCATCCTGATCGATGTCCTATGTGTGACCAAGAATCAGAGACAATTAATCATCTCCTTATCGGCTGCTCTTTTGCAAGGGAATTCTGGCATCGCTTCCTCTCACAGGTCGGCCTGCAAGCTCTCTCTCCGCAGCTTTCAGATTCATCCTTTTATGACTGGTGGGAGAGGATCACCATTGACAGTAGTGTTTTAGTGCTTCAATGAATCAACTCTCTTATCATTCTTGGGGCTTGGACTATATGGACTCAACGAAACAATTGTGTCTTTGATGGAGCCGCCCCTGATGTGGTTCGGGCTCTTATTCTGTCCAGCGAAGAAAAAAAAGTTATGGTCGATGGCGGGAGCTCAAGGAATTTCCTTCCCTACGGCCTCTACATTAGTGGAATGAAAGGAGGGGCGCTGGTGGTCGTTTTTTCTTTTTATTCTTGTCAATAGGCGCGATTGCTTTAGGAATCCTGGGGGCGGGTGTGTGAGTGCTAAGATGTGTGTTCCGGTGTGAGTTTGGTGTTGGGTTGTGTCTTTGTGTTGCTTTGTATTTTCAGGGATCTTTCCCTTTCTTTTCTTAATATAATGAAGCACAGTTCTCCTGCGTCTTTCGAGAGAAAAAAATCTTCGCAAAGATTATTGAAGTCAGCAAGTGGCTGTATTATTAACCTTACTCTTAAATCTAGGTTTCGTCCCTTATAAACTCTAAAAATAAACATTACTTCCGGTCTTCAATCGTTACTGCCCGCGGGAGAGTCTGATTCCTTCGCAGATTGTGGTTGAACACTCGGCACTGGGTGGACAGAACTAATCGGAAAGCCTACTTCGATTGCCTGGTAATTCTCATCACATGGGTGGATGATCTGGAAGGGACATACGTGGATTTTTCACCAGGAGGTCTTGCAAGCCGACGGAGCTGGTGACAAGGATCGGAAACGAGGGGAGGGCTTAATTTGGATAAGCCAGTGGCCATAGGCTATTGTCGGATTTCATTCAGATAGGGGGGCGCCTCAGGGTTCGCTGTGGGGCGCGCCTCTAATTTGGAATTATCTCTTTCTGTATTGGTTTGTTGTCGCCGTGCATGTGTGCTCAGTGCTCAGCACTTCTGTTGCTGTAACTCTCGTCCCTTTTAATGAAAAAAAAAGCCATGAACCATTAGTGTAAGATGGAGAAGCTCGCCTCCAGAAGCAACCACATGAGAATTTGGCAATGGGACATGGAAATGGCTTCCATGATGTTTTTTTTAGATCAGGCTTCCATGATGTTTGTGCATGTGGGATATGTATCATATCTGAATATTGTATATGTCCGCGCCCATCAGATAATCTGATTTGGTGCCCATCTTTGTTGATTTGTAGGCTTACCTGTGCATTCCTATGTTACATGTCTTTTCTTAATTGGCACAAAAAACATACATGCCTTCTTTCATTGAGTACCGTAACTTCATGTTTGCAATTTGTTAGTGACGATGTAAGAGTACCTCCAAGATACGCGGGTCAGGATATATTGAGACTGATGAACTTAGACAAGTTCCATAAAGAGTTTTTGCTTCTAAAATTTCCAATTAAATATTGTACAAACTTAGCAGTTAAATGTTGACTTAATATGGGTTAATATGGTGTGCCAGAAGGTTAAGAACCAATTTTTGGTGTGGGCACTTAATATGGCCCCATGACCCGTTGTGCAAACTTTGCATTACAACACCAGAGACACTAAAACATCTTTGTAAAAACTGCTCGTTCACTTGTGCAGTTTGGGATCAGCTAGTTAATTGGCTAAATTTGCACCAACTAGCAACCAGCAGTTCCGTGAGTTCTATCTACAGATGGTGGAATAAAATGTCGAGCGATGGTCGCGAAAGAGAGTAAATCCTTTTTTGACGGACTCATTATTTATTTCTGGTGGAACATTTGGAAAGAGCGCAACAGACGAACGTTCATGCATGAAGAAAAGACCGTGATAGAGATAACTTATCTAATCAAGGAAGATGTCCAACAGTTTCAACAGGCGATAGAAGTAGTCAACAGAATCATCCCAACCTCCTAGTGGTTTTCTTTTCATTAGTTTGTTGTTTTCTCCTAGTGGTGTGTGGTGTTACCCCAACCTCAGTAGTTGTGTCTGTTTTCGTGTGGCGTCTGTTTTGAGTGGGGTGTGGTGTGGTGTTTCGAGTTGGGTATCTTGGTATTCTAAAGTCTTTTCTCCTAATAAAAATCGGCAAAACTTTTGCCATCCTTTCGGAAAAAAATTTGGTGTGGGCTAAAGTTCTTTGTTGACCAATCTGACTTGCTCAAATGATATTGCTTTTTGAAAGGAAAAATAGAAGAAGAAACTTTTTTTATGAACACAAGCTACATATCTTTGTGTTAAGAAGAAAGTTGAATATAGTGTCAAACAGATTTATGAGTCTTTATGCAGAATGAGGAGGACAAAATAGGATGTATGCATCATCATGTCCAAATGGATTACGATTTCACTCCGTTTCTAATTTATTTTACCACAATTTGGGAAATAGCTTGATACGATAGTTCCTCTTTTTTTTTTAAAAAAAAAGTCGAAGCCAGAGCTAGAGTGAACGTTCCTCCGAGCCGGAACTGGAGTTCGTGGGCTCGTGGCGGGAAGAAAAAGGGTGCGACCCCGGCCACGATGTGCGACAGAAAGGATCTGACGATGACGCGCGATGTCTCGGCTCTCTCGAATCTGCTTCCGCGTGCGCGCATCACTGTTTGATTCTTGCTGTCGCGCATCGCAGCGACGGAGCTGAGCGCTCTCTCATTCCCATACTTTATTTAATCCGGAAATTTCGGTACTTCGAGTCCACGCATTCCCGTGGTAATGTTGTGCAAATCCGAAACGACTTTGTCTCGGACCTTACCGCGATGGAGTCGGCTCGTACGATCGATCGCCCGGACTCGGACCTTACCTAGTTTTTATTTTATGTAACCGTGTAATGAAACCTTGCATTGAGACTAGCCTAAGCCAAATCAGATTTCTTACCGAAAACGTAAACCCATCGACCTCTCTTTCGCGCAGCATTTGTAGCGTAAATTTCGCAATTCCCCCTCTCCAAATTCCCAAGTTGTAAAGGAGTTCTTTGCGCTGCCGGCTCTTCGTCCTCCATATATATGCGTCGGCTGCCGGCTCTTCGTCCTCCATATATATGCGTCGGCTATAGGTGGCCAAACGGGCGGCCCGGCCTGTTTAGGCACGACCCGCTTAAGCACGAAAATATTAACGGGCCGTGCCGTGCCTGCCCATGGGCTGAAGTGCTGGCCCAGGCCAGCCCGAAATTGATTTAATCGGGCCGGGCCGGGCCGTTTGGCCCAGCAGCCCGGCGGCCCGAAAATGTTTAAATAGGATTTACTAATGGATAACATAATATTTAAACGGGCCTATCGTGCCGCCCATCGGGCCGATCGGGCCGCCCTTTTTCGGGCCGTGCCTGGACGTGTCCATGGGCCGGGATTGAGGCCCAGACACAGCCCGGCTATCGTGCCCGTGCCGGCCCGAGCCCAATAATATTCGGGCCCGTGCCGTACTCGGTCGGGCTAATATGGGCCGGGCTTCGGGCCCATGGGTATCGGGCCAAATGGCCATCTATAGCGTCGGCAATCGCCTGGCCCCAAGCAAGCATCCATCTCGGACTCTCCGTCGAGTCCACGCGCATCATCGTATATATAGCGATCCGGTGATCCGGTCGAAGCCTTGATCGTCGCGCGACATGGCGGCAACTGGCTTCAACCCCTGGACGGTGCTCGACAGTAACGACCCCGGCGACGTCGTCGGCAAGGCAAAATCCAAGGAGGACGCGGCGGTCGCCAAGAAGCCGGCGGCGCGAGGACCCTGGGCGCCCGCGTCCAAAGCCATGGAGGCGTCGACGCCGGCTAAGAAGAAGAAGAACAAGAAGAAGAATCCGGCCGCTGTGGCTGCCAGCCAAGCTAACGGGAAAGGCCCCGCCGGGAAACAGAACGGCGCGGGGAAGGTCGGCAAGAACGGCGCCTCCGGCGGCGCGAAGAACCAGCAGAGAGGCGACATCAACGGCTGCCACGGAGCGCCGACGAGGGACGGAGGGAGCAGCAGAGAGGCTACAGCTACGGTGCGCCGATGAGGGAGCAGCAGCGGGCCCGGCGGTGGACGCCCCGGTGGAAGAGCAGGCTGCCTTGGAGCCACCTGCGTCGCCGCCGAGCTTCGATAACGCGAATCACTTCCCAACTCTGGGACGGTGATGATCGGAACTATACGTGCTGGATAGATAGACTTGCTTCTGCATGGGGTATTCGTGCTTGGTGTCTTAGGTTTTGTGTGGCTGTTCCTCTATATTAAGGTACCGATTTTAGAAAAGTTTCTATTTTTCTTGGCTACCGGTATTTGCCTGCATATTAGTAGTTGTTAGTTGCCAGGGAGTGTGTTTACAACTTCGGCCAAAACCACCACAAAATCATATGGATCCAGTGCCCTCGCCGCCAGCCCCTCCCGCCCGACTCCGGAGACGCCATCGCCATCGTAGCCACACCCTCCCCGAACCACCGCTCTTCCCTACCCTTCCCTCCCCCGCTCCACCACCGACCTTCACCCTACCGGCGTCGCGCCTCTGACGCCGATGAGGACCACCCTCTCCTTCTCAGTCCCATCCCCATCCCCATCCTCCAACCCCTCCTCCACCGGATGCCCCCGCTACTGGCACCGCCCAACCGCCATCTTCCACAACTTGGTCGACGGCGCCATCGCCGCCGGCCTCACCGCCCACAATCCGCAACTTTCGCCAGTCCAACGGCCTCCCCGGCCATCCCTTAAAACCCGTCGGCCATGAAAACCCCTAAACCCCAAACCTCGAAACCCTAACTTGAATACTTTTTCGCCCCACCGGTGTCTCCGCCACCGACTGCTCCACCCACCTCCGGCACGCCTGTAGCCGGAGTTGTTGATTCTGTTACTTTCTTCTATTTCTTGTTACTTTGTTTTTTTTTGTGAAGTTACTTACTCTTATGTTAGTAGAAGTAACAGGGAGTGCTCGAGAGCCCTCTCAATGTAGTTTTTTTTTCGCAAACAAAAGCTTTGAAAAGGCCACGCCATGCGCCATTATGTTAGTAGAAGTAACATGGAGTACTCGTACTCGAGAGCCCTCTGTGTAGTTTTTTCGCTAAACAAAAGCTCGTGCGACATATATAACATGCAAATAAAACACTATTATATTATATTATTGCTATCGGCTGGAAATTAGAAATCGGACCTTGGATACACCACCATCAACATTGCCTTTATTTGCGGCTAAAATATATATTACTCTGTTCGCTTAGCTGTGGCTGGTGCTGATTTGTTATGAGAGAATAGTACTGCTGACTGGCTGACTGCTGGTGGCTGGTGCTGATTTAGTATAAGAAAACGGTACTGCTGGCTGGTTGATTGACAAGACAAGTGAACACATCAAGCGTTGGCCCATGCCCAGCCACCAATACCTCTCTTCTTTTGTTTCCAGCAAAGCTTTTTTGAAATAAAGTTTCCAGCAACAAAGCTGCTGCCCGGAAAGAGGCATGGATAGGATAAGGATCACAGGAGGATCGATCGATAGCTAGGTTGTGTCGCACTGTCGCTCGATGCCTCCATCCAAAATATCAGCGGTCGGCAGAGCCATACAGATGAAGTGACCCAACGCAAAACCGGTGCTCCAAGCGGCCCAAACTTCCATGCACCAGCTCACCACGCTCCCCAGACGAGGGCCCTGATATTTTCTCCGCGTGTGCAACGTCGAACGATCGGGCAGCTCAGAGCTCAGCTCACCTCTTCCGTGGCTGTGGCTCCGTCCCATAGAAAAAGTCAACGTGAGCTTCTCACGCCCGCGTTACAACTTACAAGTTACAACTGGTGGGCTGGCGGCGGCGGAGGTGGACGGAGGCCACCGAGCCAGCCAAACGTCACTTCACCCACTGGCGCGCCGGGCCACACACTCCGCTGGCCTCCACTTCCCTGGCGTGACGGCGTCGTCGTCGTCCAGAGCCGGTACTCTCCGGGCACACGTGGGCGTCCTGCATGTCCGCCACCTCAATACGCCCGGCCGGCGCGCTACCTTCCTGGCTGCAGCCACGGCCTCGGCCCCCTCTCCTCGGCTGGGTCATGGCGCGGCCACCCGCTATAAATCCGCCCGCCACGCCACGGCCGCGCGGCGCCAGCGAGCCTTGCCGCCCGTCGGATCGGACGGGAATGGAACCGGACGCCGCGACCCGACGACGCTTCCGCCTCTGGCTGCGCGGGCTGCGGTCTCTGCGCGGCGACCTCAGGTCCGCCCGCTGGTCCGACGACCAGGCCCAGCTGGGCACCCTGGTGGGCCGCTTCGTGGCTCACATGGAGGCCTACTGCGCCGCGCGCGCCGAGTTGGACCCGGTGCTGTGGCTGTCCGCGCCGTGGGCCAGCGCCGCGGAGCGCGGCGCCGCCTACTGGCTCGCCGGGTGGCGCCCGACCACGCTGGTCCACCTGCTCTACACCGAGTCCGGGCGCCGCCTCGAGGCGCAGCTCCCGGACCTGCTGCTGGGCGTGCGGCCGGGGAACCTCGGCGACCTCGGCCCCGCGCAGCTGGCGCGGGTCGACGCCCTGCACCGGCGCGCGGTGGCCGAGGAGGACGCGCTGTCGCGGGAGATGGCGCGGGTGCAGGAGGGCCACGGCGGCGTGGTCACCGCCGGGATGGCGCTGGACGCGGCCGCGCTGGTGGCACGGGTCGGGGCGGTGCTGCGCGGAGCGGACGCGCTGCGGGTGCGCACGATGCGGCAGGCGGTGGAGATCCTGCGGCCCGCGCAGGCGGCGGAGCTGCTCATCGCCGCCGCAGACCTGGAGATCGGCTTCCGCGAGTTCGGGCTCAAGTACGGCTCCGGCCGCGACGAGTAACACCTGGGTCACCTCGCGGCCCGCCTGGGCCAGCACAGTTTTTTGCGCCCACAGTTTTGTGTGGGTTGTTTTACTGGACCTGGAGCGGGAAGGAGAGGCGCTCCCTAGGTCGTTGCACTTCCTGACGTGTGAATGCATCCGACTCTGAGCGGGGAGAAGCGAGCGTGTCAAGCCAAAGGCCCGTGGAAGGGCATGATATGCCCGGTGTTTGATAATAAAGACCAATGAACGGTCTCATGGTTAATTTGGACGCTATTTTTTTTATTACACAGTACAACTCAGACACTTACAACACATTTACACTCATATATATTGAACATCTGCTGATTTTTATCACTATATTTGTATATATACCTCACACCATGACAAGGAAAAAACAGTGATTCGTATGAAAAATACAAGAAAACAACATAGGAGCTGTAGTAGTACATGCGGCATCAACGCCCATGAAAAAAAAAGGCTGAGATTGTTGACCAAGTACATCTCATGAAAAAAAGAGAAGAAACGTAGTCCGATAAAATTTTCCATCATAGATTGGACCAGTGTCACCCTAAATATTTAAACAGACTAAATGGTTACCTACCATTTAGCTATTTATTCGAACTAAACAATCATTTAAACTGACTAAATGATGATTAAATTGGTAAACAGCTAATTAAACGGACACGGCAAGCCACCGTGTAGCGTGTACAACAAGAAAATTTTCTCGTAAGAGCAATATGATCAGTTGTAAATTACCATGGTTGCTTATGCAATTTTGTGTAGATTAAATCTCTATTTTTTGAGGCAATATATTGTAATATTGATATTACTCTAGGACATTTAAGGTAATTATATTGGGTTTTACAGAAGTTGTGTGTGTGTGGGGGGGGGGGGGGGGCAAAATATTTTTTTTAGTTTTATTACGGTAAGCAATTTTTTAGGAAGTACCCAAAAGCACATTTTTTTATTTTTGGACTGACATGCACATGGTTTTTTTTTGGGTTCAAATGGCAAGCGCATCTGTACCTGACATTTAACACTTCGTACTTCCTCGCAAAAAATTGAGTTTGTGTAATAAATTGTAATTGTATCTACAGCATCTTGGCACATGGCCCACTTGCCAAGCTCAGAGGGAGGGCCATAGGATCCTTTCTGCATAACAAAGGACCCCACTCGTCAGAGGGCAGCGACACCACACAGACGCCAACGGTCAAGTGCCCGCGAACCTCCAAGCGACCCCAACGGTTACTTTCGCCGCGAAATGCTTTCTACCCCATCCAACGCCGCGCTCTACCCACTCCTCTGTTTCCACGCCACCACTGTACACCTCCCAAAATTCTAGAGCGAAGAGCGAGACCTCACCAAGGATCAAGCAATCAGCATGAGTAGCGCGGCCGGGGAGAACGCCGGAGGCGGCGGCGGCGCCGCGGCGCCAGTGGTGGTGGTGGAGCGCGTGGTGACGGTGGAGTACCTGGAGCAGTCCATGTCGCGGGAGCTGCTGGGCAAGTTCCCGGACTCCTCCGCCTTCGACTTCGACTACTCCCAGAGCGGCATCTGGTCCCCGCTCAACAAGGTCCCGCGCGGCTCGCCGGCCCCAGCCTCCCGTGCCGCCGCGGCCTGTGCGGGCGAGGCCGAGGGCGCCTCCTCCTCGACCGACTTCCTCGTCGCCAACCCGAAGCGCAGGGCGAGGGCTGGCGGCTGCTGGCTCAAGGACTCGGCCGCCGGCGGGAAGTCCAGGAGGCGGCGCCGGCGGCTGAGGCGCGACAGGTCCTTCCTCGACCTCCACGAGACGGGCAGGGCCAGTCTGGACTTCTCGCCGCCGGCGCCTTCCCCTGCGAAGGTAGTAGCCACCTGCCTTTAATCCTGTCTCCATTAAGCTTTGCTGAAATCCTCACGAGCATCACGGGATTCCCACTGGTTGGTTGGGCGGGTTCAGGAGGGCTGGAGGCGGGTGCTCAAGGCGGCCATCAGGAAGTTCAAGGGGCGGCAGCGGCGGTCCCGGCAGGCTCCCCTGCTCCAGATGATGCTCCCCATGGTGTGATCGATCGATCTCGCGCGATCCCACGATTTGCTTATATTTGTTTGGGTCTAATTCTTTAGATTGATTTTGGATGCTATTCCACGCGGGCACGCCCTGCTTTCAAGTGCAATTGAGTTCCAATTTGTTGCAATCGTGTAATTGAGTTCAAATTTGTTGCGATCATACTGGAGAGTATGATTTAGTACATTTTCTCGTTCAGTTTCCGAGTCTTCCTTTTTCCACCATGACGGCAATTATCACTTGAAGTCTCATGTCAGTTCATTCTTGTTGATCATTTAATGTTAGTCTTCTTTGCCATATGTGACCTCGATCCCTTCAGGTGGAGGAGTCTTGCTTTTGGGAAGCGTTGGTTGTTGGCGCCTGCGGAACAATTCAGGGAGGGATGGGAGCTAAGCTTCCGCGCCATCGATGAGCCTGTTAATGGGCATCCAGGCGCCACACGTGTCGATAGACTTGGAAATTTGCCGGCGCGTCCTGTTAAAACTGGTGGCGGTGGACGGTCCAGGTCAGGCGCGCAGGCTCCTCAGCCGCCGCTCGCCGAGCCAGGTACCCCAGCCGTCGTCGCCATCGACGTCGCCGCCTTCTCTTCGATGGACATTGGCGATGCTGGGGAGGCCTGCCCTTGCTGTTAGTTTTCCTTTTTTCCATCGGCAAACGATCCGTTACGGTTTCTGTACAAATCTTACCGATCCAGGATTCTACTCGGAACTGAAGCAGCGTACGTTTCATAAATAAATATCCCGTGCATACGGTGTCGTTCCGGCAGTTCAACCTCGGCCCTCGGGGAAGTCGGGTCAACCTGCCATCCATCGAGAGGGCAGGGTATGGCTTCCAACGGCGGCGGCGCACCGGCCGACGTGAGGCAATGCATATGCGCGCCCACGACGCACCCGGGTTCCTTCCGGTGCCGGCTCCACCGCGGCGTTGGCATGCCGATGTCGGCCTCGTGCCAGCAGTTCGGCGACGCCGGTGCGCCGGGCTCCGGATCGCTCTGCCCCAGCCACAAGCGGAGGGCCGCCTCCCAGCAGCAGTTCGCCGTGCACTCCACCACCGTCGGCGGCGGCATGTCGAGATCGTCTTCTGAGGAGCTGTTCCACCCTTTGGCCGTTCCAAGATCGGCGTCGTGTCAAGATTTCTCTCCAAAGGGGTGACCGGAAGCGGGGCTCGTGTTTTTTTTTGTTTTTTGTTTTTGATAAAAATCAGGCTGCTCTTTTGGCTCGAATTAAGTTACTGAAACTAACATGGAGGATAACATTCTGTTTGTTTGTTGCAAAGTCCATCCTCTTTCTGCAACGTAACGCGTTTTGAATCTTTGCCTTTTGTTGGAATAAAAACTAAAGAAGCTACGGTTCGGTTCTTGCAACGTGTAGCGTCCGAGCTATGGATTTTTTTTTATTTTTAACCTATTTTTCAATTTTATTTTAAAAATAACCCACCCGGACATATATTTGCAGATCTAACCTTTTGGTCGCGCCGGTCTGCGTGGCGTGACAAAAACACGCTGTCGCGCTACATGCATTGGCGTGACAAGATGTGCCACGTTGGCACGCTTCGGAGCGCTCGGAAGCGGTCTGCCAGCTCACATTCCACGTGTCAACCTTGTCACGCCACTCCCACCGGCGTGACAGTACAGCCTTGTCACGCCACCCCCGCTGCATGACAAGGTCTGACTTTAAAAAAATCATATCTTTTTCATACGAACTCGGATGGAGATGATTTTTATACGAAAATTGTAGCTCTCAACGAGATCTACAACTTTGTAGTTTTGAGTTTTTTCATTTGAAGTCATTAAGATGGTTAAATAATTGATTTAAACTTTTTACATCATATTAAGCACTTTACCTCTATCGGATCATCTCTAACTTGACATATTTATCATGGTTCTACAAATTAAGTTATATATAATGTTTGATATATGAAATAATATGGACTAAATAATAATAGTTCGATAAGAGATACAATGAGAAATCAAACTATATCATCCTTGTGTATGAAATATAATGCAACACCCTAGATATTAATTATAGCCATAAAGTAGATCAAGTATTTTTTTGAAAGATTAAGATCTTAAAATATGATAACAGTTTGAAAAAAATACAAATGTGTAAGTTTTATACTAGTAATTAAGTGGTTTAGATGAAATGAGTACTTTGTTGTTCTCCATTTTATGGTCTTCTTTTCACTATATCTCCTTTGGTCAGCGCAACACTTATCGATTGCACTGCTTGGTTTGGCTAGCCAAGATCATCGCTCAAGGTGCCTCCATGGTCCCACCACTCTAGATATATATTATATTAATAAGCAAGTGTTGTTATAGAAAAAAAAGAGCCACCACGTTCATCGAGAGGGTCTAGAAATTTATACATTAATCTAAAAAGGAGAAGGATTTACACCATTGGATTTTACGAAGAACTAATGATCTAAACTGACTCAAGAGGCCATATCATATACAATTGAAAAATATCTAATTTCATAATTAAAGAATTAAAAAATAGAATATAATTATAGAGTCCATGCCGAATACAAAAATTCGTCAGACTTTCCCACCCAATCAAGACTACACCGTATGGCACGTCTAATGGGGATCAAAACAGGTTGATCCTGATAGATGGAAGTAAAATGATGGGGCATGATGATGGGGTCAAAACAATATAATATATGGATGCAAAAGAATGACACAATTATTGATTGTTTTATATGCTTATTTGTATATGGGCTTCCAACAACGTCAGGGACCGTAAGAAATTCGGCACAACGGTAGTAGAGAAGTCTCCATACAGGTGGTGATGGCAAAACGGTTGTACATATGCACATGTAACTTCGGAGTTGATTTGTACAAAATAGATATAATGTATATGTACGTAATTTGATAGGCAATGTGAAAATATGTGTAATAAGACTTAGTGATGTATAGTGGTTGAAAAACAAACTCTAGGGGAACAAACAAAATAGGCTGCTACAACAAAGTATTTATAATAAAAAAAACAAAACGTAGCAAAACTAGCCACGCTATTAGCATGGACCAACTCACAAGTTAAAGCTATAATTAATAATACCTAGAGTGTTGCATTATATTCCGTGCTCAATGATGATATAGTTTGATTTCTCATCGTATCTCTTATCGAACTATTATTATTTAGTCCATATTATTTCATATATCAAACATTATATAGAACTTAGTTTGTAGAACCATGAGAAACATGTCAAGTTAGAGATAATCCGATAGAGGTAAAGTGCTTAGTATGCTGTCAAAAGTTTAAATCAATTATTTAATTATATTAATGACTTCAAATGAAAAAACTCAAAACTACAAAGTTGTAGATCTCGTTGAGAGCTACAATTTTTGTATAAAAATCATCTCCATCCGAGTTCGTATGAAAAAGATATGATTTCTCTAAAGTCATACCTTGTCACGCCAGCGGGGGTGGCGTGACAAGGCTGTATTGTCACGCCGGTGGGAGTGGCGTGACAAGGTTAACACGTGAAATATGAGCTGTCAGACCCCTTCCGAGCGCTCCGAAGCGTGCCAACGTGGCACATCTTGTCACGCCAATGCATGTGGCGCGACAGCGTGTTTTTGTCACGCCACGCAGACCGGCGCGACTAAAAGGGTTAGATCTGCAAATATATATCCGGGTGGGTTATTTTTAAAATAAAATTGAAAAATAGGTTAAAAATAAAAAATATTCCCGAGCTATCCGTGCGTTTGATACTACTAATACAAAGGAAAAAAGGTAACTGGCGACCAGTCGCGCTCCTGGGCGAGCGCACGACCGCCCAGCCCAGCAGGCCGCGTGCAAAACCGGCCCATCTATCCCCCCCCTTCCCCCACCGCATTCCGACTGGTCGCGCGACCCGACCGCGACGCGTGCGTCGCCGCCGCCGGCCCACCGCCGGGTTTGGGTCCGGGGTTGCTGGGGGAGCTTCATCCCCGGCAGGCCTAGAAGGGGTCGGGGGCGGCGGCCGGCCTGGCGGAGGCGACGGGCGCTGGGCGGAGGCGGAGGTGGCCGAGAGGCCGCCGGAGCGGGCGGTGAGAGAACGGCCGGTGGGCGGCGGGAGCGGCGGGGGCGAGGAACGAGAGTGGTTAGCGTGCGGGCGGTGGCGGACGGCGGCGGAGGCGGCCGAGGCCGCCGAAGCCGAAGGTGGCGGGGGCGAGGAACGAGAGCGGTTAGCGGGCGGGCGGTGGTGGGCGGCGGCGGAGGCGGCCCAGGCCGCCGGAGCCGGAGGCGGCGGGGGTGGCGGGGGCGAGGAACGAAAGCGGTTAGCGTGCGGGCGGTGGTGGGCGGCGGCGGAGGCGGCCCAGGCCGCCGGAGCCGGAGGCGGCGGGGGTGGCGGGGGCGAGGAACGAAAGCGGTTAGCGTGCGGGCGGTGGTGGGCGGCGGCGAAGGCGGCCGAGGCCGCCGGAGCCGGAGGTGGCGGGGGCGGCGGGGGCGTGGCACCGGAAGAAGAAATTGCGGAGGAGTAGGAGGGTCACGCGCTGTCGGGAAGAAATGCGGTGGAGCAGGGGGGTCGCGCTCTGGCCTATCACGCGATAGGTCGCGCGTTATCCCGGTCCTAATACAAACGTAGTACTATGAGTAATGAGTTGGTCTGGACAGCCTCCGATTCGTTACGGGAGCCGTTGCTGTGCAGAAGAGGACAAACGGAGAGATCCGAGGCGATCGCTAATGATATTCTGGAGGGTTCAAGCTTCGGAGCCGACGGCAAGAAACTAGCGGATCTGCGCCAGCGATCGCAGCAGGCTGGCAAGGGGCAACGCCGCAACGGCTCCTCCGGGTGTCGCCCTCCTCGGACCTCAGGTAGCCGACCTCTCCCAGGTTTTGCAACGCCCCTTGTCCACCTGCACAGCACAGCTCAGCAGTGTCCGGGAGGAAACCTAAACTCTGAACTCCAGGGCATCTAGCCAGGTGGTGGTGGTGTGCAACTGCACCCAAGCATATTCTTCGGGAGCTGATTAAACAAACGCTTTCGCAGTTTCAATCTAGCACTGTCGTCCAGCTTTCCCAAAGAGATGTCCTCCTTTATGCTGGCATTACGTATGGTTGTTGTTGAACAGCCTTTAGCGAAAATGAGCTGAACAAGACACAGAAAACGTACGGTTCTCGTAGAAAAACCGGACAGCATCAGCAAGGTTCTCTTTTTTCCCCTTCCATTCTCTGGCCAACACTGATGTTCTCGGCGGGAATAGCTACAAACTCTCCCCTGTCACGGCTACTAGAAAAACACTAGACGGGACGTGGTACAGAGACTAACGTTTCACCCAATCCACCTCACCCTCTACATGCAGATACATAGCAGCTGGCTCTGGCCCCTGGCCTCAACACGGTTTACTGGAGAGTACTCGGCGTCCATTCTTCCACCTCACGCTGCTTGCAAACAATGAAGCTTTGAGCTTGTTTTTCTGAGGAAAAGCTGGAAAGCTTTTCTGAAGAGGTCACAAGAGAGAACCGGTATTAGCATTCGTAATTTATAAGGCTGCACGCTACTGCTATTTCTGCTGCTTCTCTTCACCAACAAATCGAATTTGATTTAAAGAGCGATCTTTTTTTTTACCAAAGTTAGGCAGCGAATTTTGCAAACCTGCCTAGCATTGTACTTGCATGATACGTTTGGAAAATCACAAACTTAGAACGGCTGGATACCAGGAGAAGTTTCCGAAGAGCTTAAGAGAGCAGTACCTGCCTGATCTTTTACCACGTCCTATTTGCGGGACTCCACCAGAATGTAAACTGGTTTTCCGTTGAGCTTGTAGAAATCCTGCACGTAAAAGATGCAACCCCAGTTATCAGATGTTAGGGACTAGTATACCTTGCTATTCCTCTCTTTCATAAAAGACAAAAGAAGAGAAAAACCGAGGCAACCTAGGTGGCTTAAGAAAAAACAGTCATCCAAATTCACCTCAATGAGGAGGCGAACCTGGGTGGACTAAGCATAAATCCACAGTTGCACACCCCTCTTTCATTATATCCAGAAATACCAGATATGCTAGATTCCAAAAAGTGAAGCTCTTACATATTACTTTAGTTATGGTCAACTAGCATATCAACCCGTGCTACCGCACAGGCTAATTAGAATTAATATAAAATTAAGACTTATAGCTAATAATTATAATTATCTAATAACCCTCTTTCATCTATTAAATATTCTAACGCATACTCTAAAATATATATTTATTATTATCTAGTTGCAATAGATTTAATTTTGCTAGACACCTCCACGTGTGTTTGATATATTTAATTGAATTGTTTGTGAATTGGTATTCTTGTCTCATCATATATGAATACATGGTGGCACATATCATGGGTAATATTTTTATTTAAATAATAATATAAATAATATATTAAAAATGATAGAAATAGTAATTTAAAATTTTATATTGATGCACTTTAATATTTTAGATTCAAATTTGGGGTTTATTTGCATTATGTTTATAATAGCCATAGTTGGGTAATTTACACGAAGATTATGGGGTTACTTAAATTTTTTTATAATGGCAGAGGTGGGTAATTTAGATACTTGTTTAGAGAGTTACTTTAATCTATTTTTATAATGACAGAGGTGGGTAAATTTATTATAAAAGATAACAAATTCAATGACTATTATGATTAGAGTTGTCGGATTGATGGTCGGATATTTCTAATTTTTGTAAGAATTTCTAAAATTTCTCTATTTTTTTAGAATCCTAGGTGGCTTTACGTGGAGGCTTAAAAGAGTTTCCAATTAATAACAGTAAGATGGCTATCCTATCCATAGGAAAGATGTATGGTCATGTGGTATGTAAACTGAGGTAAGTTGTTCTTGTCATCCATGTAAGAAGAATTAAGCCCTTATCTATCACTCAAAGTTACAGCCTAGTACAAGATAGTGGGTCGTTTGACCTTAGAGTTGAGTTTTACTTGTAAAAGGAAACATTACCAGCATGCCGATCTTATTTCATTTTTTAATATATACAGTCACATAGGTACAGTAACAAGTAAACTAGTTATTTTTTACACTGTTCAACTTTTTAAGTGGCTTTTCCTCCCTTCAGACTGAGTTACAGGTGGAATACTTCCTCATCCTCAGTTTCCTTTCACAAACTGTGCCTGTAAAAGGTATATTGGTGGACCTTGACAAAAAAAAGGATATATACAGATACTCCTACCTTAAACTTGGGAAGCCCAATGAGGCATGCACACTCAACCACGTCAGCTCCGGCGCGTTCTGGAAATGCGAAAAAAATTCAGCATGCATGCAAAGATTCTTTAGAATTCTCTCATGAAGTATGTAACAGAGAACACGGTAAGTAAACACCAGAACATACGCTGTTCGGATATAGTAAAAATCAATGGTCTATGCAAACAAGATTTATTAATTCGAATAAGAAGAGGAAAGAAATATAGCTGAAACAGTGGCAGCCCTTGTTTGTTTATTCTGGCCGTGTTTAGTTCCATGGGAGTGTAAACGCAAAAATTTTTTGCGACGGAATCTTACTAATTTGAAGTACTAAATGAAGTCTATTTACAAAACTTTTTGCACAGATGTGTTGTAAATCGCGAGACGAATGTAATGATGCTAATTAATCTATGATTAATCAATAATTAGCGGATGGTTACTGTAGCATCACTGTTGCAAATTATGGATTAAGTAGGCTCATTAGATTCGTCTCGCGATTTACAGCCCGTCTATGCAAAAAAAATTTGTAAATAGACTTCATTTAGTACTTCAAATTACTAAGATTCCTTCGCAAAATTTTGCGTTTACGGGGTGAAAACTAAGCAAGGCCTCTATGAGACATGAGTGCTCAACTCTTATCTGCAAACTTTTCGCTTGTAGCATAAAAAAAAATCGAGATTGTGCATCCAGTCTCATCGGAATCATGCCTATAGGTAATTAGGTACCCATAGGACATATCATTCAGACAAGATTTTGTCCTATGAATAAACAGCTTGTCCCGCTTAAGGACAAACTTTGATTATAGTCAAAAGAACATGATGCCCTCCATCCACTCTACATGTCATCACTAAGGGTGTGTTTAGATCCCCAAAACCCCCCACAAAATCCAAACTTTCCATCACATCAAAATCACATCGAAACATTAAATATAGCAAATGACTCATGCATGGATTACTAAATATAGGTAAATAAAAAAACTAATTGCATAGTTTTGATGTACGTTGCGAGACGAATCTTTTGAGCCTAGTTAGGTCATGGTAGGACAATATTTACCACAAACAAACGAAAAGGGCTACAGTGTGCTACAATGTACTACAGTGTGCTACAGTGTGCGATGTGACTTTTTCTCCCACCTTTTCAAGGATCTAAACACACCCTAAGTTGTTGGCATGCTTGTTAACACCAGCACACCACATGATACTCGATGCACTTCTTTACGCAACAATCTCTGAATTAGGACGGATCCAGAAACCATTGGTGAAAAGATATTCTTCCTCGAAGCAAGAAATCTAGAATAACATGTTTAAGTTCGGATGTGGGGAAAAATTGCTTTCCGTCTTTAGAGAACATATATTATAACATGGTTGAATTTGCAGCTCACTTGATCAAAAAGCATAGAGTGCTTGATTTCTAGACACTGGTGGTTTTTGTTCTAATACTCAACTAATATACCTCACGCAGGAAACCATAAACAACATGGTACAATAGTATCTTTACATTACACTTATGAACAAACGGGGGAAAGTTCCTGCATGATGTCACAACAAATAAACGTTCAACGGTAGTATTTTGAGCAATCCAGACAACGAACATCAACCAGGAAGATATATAAGTGCAACACCTATCCGAATTCTTTATGTTGATTTCATTACATATTTAGAGCACTAATACTAATGAACAACCTTGCGAAGTTGATGGCTTACATGCACATACATATCATATGAAACATAGCATGTAATTAAAAGGTACTAACCAAGAAGTCTGATTGCAGCAGAAAGAGTTCCACCAGTTGCAACCAGGTCATCAACCACCACTGCGCGCTCCCCCGGTTCAATAGCTCCAACATGCATCTCCAAACAATCCGTCCCATACTCAAGCACATAACTTTCAGAGAATACATCACCTATAATGTTGTAAAAGCAACAGTTATAGTACATCCTGAAACTAAACAAAACTGCATTCTACAATGAATCTAGCCAGTTATGCTTTCCTTTTGGACAAATGATTGAACGCTAGTTCAAAATTTTTTATATAACGATGATTCCGCATAATGACACAATCTTATGATATTGTTTCTAATAACTGCATAGCATATTGTTTTCTGGATTTCATTGTGAAATAAAAGTGATAACTCCATGTATAATTGTTGTTTTCACCGATATGGTAGATATGCATGGTATGACATGGTTCAAAGTATGTAGTGTATGGTGTTTTATTTTTTTCTCGAAGTTAGCTCGTTAAGATGTTTGTGGGCAAATACACAAATACATTCATTAGTCGTAAGTCTTTGCTTCCCTTAACACTAATGCAGACCAAATTACATGAAAGTAAATATGCCAAATTGTTACATTCTTCTATATTGCAGTGACCTAATATATAAATTTTGGTTCGCATTTACTTCTTCAATCACATCACCTGGAAGCTTCTTAGGTTTACGCAGCGGTATGAACTTTGCTCCAATGGCTAAAGCAATGGCTGGTCCAAAGATGAAGCCTCTGGCTTCAATACCTAATAAAACATGCAGAACCCACCACACATTTTAGTTTGCGACGGGTATATGAAGTTAGATTTGAGCATGATTACACCCACGGTAAAAAAAACACAGTTTTGACATTCACCATGTGATGAAAGGAGTAACTTGACACCGCAATGAAAGCAGTGGTGATGTCTAGGGTGCAAAAATACAGGCCCCCAAGCTAGAAAAATGCCGTTGAAGAAGATGACACAGGGAACACGCGCACCGGACAAGCGGTTGATCGATGAACCCAATCCTCCAGGCGAACAGCAACTGTCCAGCGGGAAGTGGTGCTCTACTTGGCTGCTGCCAGGACAACAGGAGATCACTGCGATGCGAACATGCATGCAGCCCCGCGCGGGACCATGTCATACGCGCGCAGGAGGACCAGGACTCGCCGCTCGCGCGTCCGAGAACAAGGCCGAGCCGGCCGACACCGCATGTGCGCGCCCGCAGCCGTCCGATCAGGATCCCCGGCGGCGCCCCACCACCGGACCACCCCCCACACACGGGGCCGGTCCCCGCCCCCCGGCACACGAGGTGCGCGTCTCACTCGCACTGTCGCTGCTCGTGAGATCGCGCCGAGCTGAGCTCGATCGACCGATCCCCCCAATCAGCAGCCGTCTACATGCCCTCCGATCCCGGCATTGAATGCGCGGGGATTCCGGTGGACCACCGAGCCGAGGCACAGGCAAAGCCCCGCCGCCCACTCGGGGCGCCATGGCGCGGCCGGACACGACCAGACGTCCAGACCCTGACGCGAGACCGGACGCCGGCTTTAGCTGGGTCATGCCAGCAGCATGGGCCACGGCATGCGGCCGTAAACCGCGCACACGCCCGCGCGCGTAGCGAGCAGACGCCAGGTAGTCCTCGACCTGGATTTTATTGCACATGACCAGGGCGCCAGATGGACATGGCACCAACATTTTTTTAGGGCATTGTTTAGATCCAAAAACTTTTGGATGTAAAACTTCCGTTTATATTTAGTAATTATTGTTCTATCATGGATTAACTAGACTAAAAAAATTCGTCTCGCAAATTACAAATAAATTGTGTAATTAATTATTTCGTTTAGTTATATTTAATACTTCATATATGTATTGAAAAATTCGATGTGACAAAAAAATTTGTAAAGTTTTGGAATTTTGAAGAGAACTAAAAGCCTGGGATTTGTATCGACGCTGAACTCACCTAGTACCCAAACTGCTGCTGCAGTTGCTGGGGGTTTTAATTTACTAGAACAGTAGGAGCAGCAGATTGGAGGCGAGAGTGAGAGAGAGAAAAAAATGGCGTAGGTGGTGGTGATGACCTGACCTGATCGGCTGATCACAACGAACGAACGACAAAGCGTGGGGGACAAAAGCACCACGGAAGATCTGCCCCAAAGATATTACGGAATCTCAGAACACCGCCGCGCCGCCCCCAGTCCCAGTGCCCCGCCAGCGCCAGGGACTGACGCCAGCACCGAGCAGCCGGCGGCCGGGGCACTAAAAGAACGAGAGGCAGGTAGGCGGAGCGGCCGGCACAGAGGAGTGCGGTGCCGCGAGCAGGCAGGCGAGCGGCGGCTCGTCATGAACCATGATGAAGCAATGATGATTCGGCTTTGGTGGTGGCTGATTTCCGGTTCGGGTTTTTTACCTGCGACGGCCGCGATGCCCATGCCGCGGTAGCGCTCGACGAACATGTCCACGGCGTCCTTGAACACGGCCGGCCGGAGCAGCAGCGGCGTGATGTCGTTGAACATGATCCCTGCATGCATGCGCGCCGGCATCGGCCGGGAAAGAGATGATGAGCAGACGTGCCCCCGTGTGTCCCCGCGCGCGCGCGCCGTGCCATCGACGTGCCCGAGCCCGATGCAGGCCCGGCCTCGCGCGCGGGGTTCTCGAGTCAACCGAAATGATTGTGTTCGAGACGGGGATGGGCGGACCTGGCTTGGGGAAGTGGGGGACGACGCGGATGGCGTCGGAAATGCCCTGGAGGCGCGGGTCCGCGGCGCCGCGGCCCTTCTCCTTGGCCGCCGCCGCCGAAGCCTCGTCCGCCACCGCCATGGCGTTGTTGCCGCCGCCGGTCTTGTTGTTCTCCTGCTCCCCCATCTCACGCGCCCGGCAGACCCAAACTCTCCGGCGTCACCCCCGAGGCAAGAAGATCACCACCGGCTAGTACTAGTAGGCAGTAGCCCTTCCCGGCTTCCCCCTCGAGGCCTCACCTTCACCTGGACCTGGCTGCTTGCTCCCTCGATCCTCAGCTCCTCCCTCTCCAGCTGTCGCTTAAGCGGCAGCTGGGGGCGCCTATAAATAAACGCGGGGAGGCCAAGACCAGGTACAGCCCGCGGGGTGGCCGTAGCTCAGTGGACAGTGAAGGGGGAGTTGTTTCTATTTTTTTTATCTTTCGTTATCCGTGCGAACCGGCCGCCGGGTCCACCGTGCTCGAGACGGCGGGCGAGCCCAGTTCAGCGGCCTCACTAGTTCACTCTATAGTTGGTCAGTGCCCGGTTGCCAAACCCCTTTCTCCGTTTCTCTCTGGTCCCTGTTCACGAGTGAGGCAGGGCGTCAGCAGTAGCCGTGTCAGCATTGTAGATTTTTGGTCCCGTCGCTACCTCGGCGGGCATGGCTAATAATAGAGTTAAGTACTTGGCTTATAACTAACGAACAAAAGTCAAGCAATACAATAATTAGATTCTTATTTGGCTCTAAATATTTTTTTTTATTATATAGTTCTATTCTCTTTCCTCTTCTCCTCACAAAGATTTCTATTGGGACCCACTATTATCTATGAATCCGTGTCTAGCTTGGTGCTTAATTTGGAGTCAAGTTCTCTTCTCTCTCCTCACTTATCTTCTCCACGTCATCAAAATTGCTGACTAGCTTGGCTATAAACCCATTATTATTGTACGTGCTCTTAGCCTGTCCGCACTGGGTAGCCTACCCAGTGCGGTATCCGTCGATACAGTACCGGTTTGCACAAAAATTGACTGCAGAGGGTACGGTAAAAACCCAATGCTATCTTGCCGGACGAGCTCCCGCATGCCATTTACAGCGCAGTACGGACACCACGCTATCCTGACGTGCGCGGGCCCTGTCTGTCCTTCCCGCGCCGTCCCCAACTGCTGGAGAGAGACGCCGGACGGCCGGAGGGAGACCCGAAGCCGCCGCGCGCCTTGCCGAGCGGCCACGAGGAGCGGCGCTAGAGCCGAGCCATGGCCTCCGGCAAGGGAGGGGGAGGGAGAAGGGGGAGGACGACGGTGAAGCGTCCCCTCATGAGAGAAGACTTAAATGTGTTACAAACATCAGTCCCAGGAGGCTGATGACACATTTATTACATCAGATGGTTCATTACCGTACAACTCTACGCGGTAGTGAGCAGAGAAGCGCCACTATCGCGAGGATTACAATCCACACACACGCAACGATATTAAATATAAAAAGAAAGTCATCAGAGTCTTGCGCCATGCAGTAACTCCTGCGGGTGACCCAAATCCACAAGCAAGGCTGGGTGCAGGACGGTACCCCTACTCAACATCGTCAGGTACAAAGTCTGGATCTTCCTCTGTAAAAATAAAGAATGGGGTGAGTACAAACGTACTCAGCAAGTCCAACCACACCCGCGGAGGGGGTATAAACAGAGTATAATGCACAGGGTAAATCAAGGATAAGACTATGTTTTGATTTGCGGAAAGCAATATCTTATGCAGGGGTTCATTTGGAAGAAAGCATTTTCCAAAACCAGTTTTCTTGAACCGAGTAACACAAAGGGTTGATTCACACGGGATCCAAGTTTTAGACTGCTACCGGATTCCTCATCCACCGTAGCACACGGCACAACTGCCGGACACATTTCCAAAACCACTCACGCCAACCCATCCCATAGTAAACACTAGTTGTGAGACCACACCATAACTCGCCCAATACCGTGGGCACGGACTATTCGAATAGGTTTCAACTCTGCAGAGGTGTGCAACTTTACCCACAAGCGGGGTACCGCAACTCGATCACCTTAGTGTCGGTGCAGATCCCAACAAAGCCCTTACCCACCTTAGCTAGACCTGACTAGCCATCACGGGATGCACCAAGGCGTCATCGACCTTTCACCTAGGTTTAACCGGTGCATAAGTCACTCGGGGCTTATCCCTTCTCCTTAGTCACCCGTTGCTCTCAGCTCTCCTGATGGCTATCAGACTAACTAGTGGGGTTTATGCTAAGCCATTGCCCATACAACGGTCGAGTGGTTTGCACGAAAGTGGAGTTAGGTGAGATGTAACACCAACTCGGTCCTTAGGGGTGACAAGATGGATATCTCCCTTCCTTGCTCTGCCACACGGGCACGAGCACACCAAACGGCAAATCGCACTGAAATGCCATCCATCCCGTCTAGACTCATCTTTCGAAAATCCACTTTTATCCCTTCCCCCACACACACCTTTTCTTTATAAAATAAGTTATAATGTATGTAAGATCCTAAGCGTTCTAACAGCGATTAACGTCCAAACAACATCAGACATTAATCTAGGTGGTCAAGGAATGATCATAACAAATCAAGGGGTGGCTATCCAACCGTGTTTTCAGCAAGCAAAACATATGTAATTTTGTAAAACAGGCCAATAGGTTGTGTTTATAAAAACTAGGACAAAAGCATGCATCAAAAGGATGGGATTGAACTTGCCGTCTTCGAAGCCTTCGGGGAGATCCTGGTCAAAGCACTGTCCTTCGGGCTCGGGGTCGCGGAGCTGGTCCTCGTTCACGGGCTCGCAGTACTGCTCGTCAACGAGCTCTCCTTCGTTCACAACGTGGTCTACGACACGTACAAACAAACACACAATCAAGAAAAAGAAATAAAAGTTTTATCGTTGAGCTCGAATCGGAAATAATTAAGATACGGAGTTCGGGATAAAGTTGTTGAGCAATTTCCTAATGGTATGGCCAAAACTATGACACGAGAGGCGTGGTAAAGTCTCGGTTTGGTCGGAGTTGTTTTGGCGCATGAAATGATAAGTTAACGGGTTAAATAGGGGTCCGAGGGCTCAATTGCGAATTGTTTTTTTGAAAGGAAGGGTGTAAGCATCTAGGCCCTCAAGGTATGTTTCGGTGATTAATGACAACCATTATTGTGACTAATGAGTTTGTGCAGCTTAATAGATCATTATCGCTCATTTGGTCATATGTCAAAAGAGGCCCCTCAATTTCGGTTATTCAAAAAGGCGATCTCGGTTTTCAACTTATATATGTCAAGGCTAAGGATCTTTCTAGTCCTAAGTGTCACAAGGTTGAGAAGGACACTTAGGTTAGTATAGGTTTTATAGTTTTGTAGTGATCGCACTATTAAGAGGGGTTAAGGCTAAGTAACTTGAGCATGGACATGGTCATTTGAAAATGGATGCACACTATGGTCACTCAGGTTTCTAGAAGTTCAAATAAGTGGTTCTCAAACTATATCTCAAGAATATTTGGATTTCATTCAAGACTCAAATCAGAAAAGACAAAATCAGAAAAAGTCTATACACCGGTTTAACCGACGCTCTCAATTTTCTATACGTCGGTTAAACGAAGTCAGCAGAGTCTGGACAAATTCAATACAATACACCGGTTAAACCGACGTGTTTGAATTTAACGTCGGTGCATTAGTCCAGAGTTGGTTTTTCCAGGGTATTTCAAGTTCTATACACCGGTTAAACCGACGATGTTTGAATCAAGACGTCGGTGCAATTGACCAGTGAGATGGTTTTTCAAAGGAATTCAGAAGTTGTACTCACCGGTTAAACCGACGATAGGTTTGAGTTAACGTCGGTGCAGTTGTCCAGAGACTTGGTTTTTCAGTAGTTCAGTGGACAACTACACTCACCGGTTAAACCGATGATACGTCGGTTAATCTGCCCAAGTTGTAACGGCTAGTTTTCAGAAGGGGCAGATTACATTCACCGGTTAAACCGACGATGACTATTGGAGGGACGTCGGATTAACCGGCGCTACGCAGTTTTCTGGCAGCTTTTCTCCAACGGCTCTATTCGTGTGAGCTGCCTATATATACCCCTCCAATGGGTCATTTCGCCCACTCTTGACACCAGGCAACATCCATACACTCATACTATAGTCAAGAGCCACATTGAGCTTCATCATTCACATACTTGTGCATTCAATCAATCAAGAAGCAAGATTAAGGACTTGAGTAGAGAGAAGCTAGTGTGCATCCGTTCTTGGTGATCGGTTCTTGCTCAAGTGAAGGCCTTAGCTTGTTACTCTTGGTGATTGGCATCACCTAGGCGATCTTGGTGATCGAGGTGTTTCTCGCGGAGCTTGCCAAGGATTGTGGGAGCCCGAAGAAGAAGATTGTACGTGGCTTGAGCTCCACCACGCCGGGATGGTGAACGGAGACTCTTAGTGAGCGCCCAAGTCTCGGTGACATGGAAGGTGACAAGACTCTTTGTGAGTGTCACAACGTGGATTAGGGGTGTGTGCCAACACATCGATACCACGGGAAAAAATCCGGTCGTCTCTTGTTCACTCTCTTTATTCAAGCATTTTCTTTCATGCAATTTATTCATGTGCTTGACTTAGAGATCATAACCTAGCTCTACCTTGCTAGGCTTTACTTTGTTTTTATCTCTCTTAGCTTGTGTAGGTAGCTTAGTTATCCGGTTAGTGAATTGGTGCCCTACTAGCATTGCATAGGTTAAGGTTGCTTTACTTTGTTTTAGAAATTGAAAAAGGCCCAATTCACCCCCCTCTTGGTCCATCGATCCTTACAATTGGTATCAGAGCCTCGTTGCTCATTTGGATCATTAGGCTTCACCGCCTAGAGCTATGGCCAAGATGGGTGGTTTGCCGCCTCACTTCGAGGGCAAGAATTTTGCTTATTGGAAAGTTCGCATGGCCGCCTACCTTGATGCGATTGCCCCCGAAGTGTGGTTGGCCACTAAGACCGGGTTCACCGGAACTCCCACCACCGAACAATTAAAATGGAATGCCAAGGCTAGAAATGCAATTTTCGAAGCCATTAGTGAGGAAGTCTTTGCTAGAGTTAATGGCATGGACTTAGCAAGTGATATTTGGAAGGAGCTCATTGAGATTCATGAAGGCTCCACTAAAGTTCGTGAGCAAAAATATCACTTGTTTAGAGCTAAGTATGATTCTTTTAAAATGCTAGCTCATGAAAATTGCAATGATATGTACTCTCGCTTGAATGTCATTGTCAAGGACATTAATGCTCTTGAAGTTTCCAAAATTGACAGTGGCTCCATCAACCGCAAGATTCTCATGCTTCTTCCTAAGCCCAAGTACAACATTATCAATGCTATGCTTCAAAAGGAGAATCTTGATACAATGGAAGTGGGAGAGCTTGTGGGCGAAATTTGCGCTCATGAAATGAGTATCCTTGGTATGACCGAAGAGCCAACAACAAGCAAATCAATTGCTCTCAAAACCAAGGCCAACAAGCACCGCAAGCTCAAGATGGTCAAGCAAGAATCTAGCTCAAGCAATGAAGAAGAACATCATCATGAAAGCTCATCCGATAATGAAGAAGATGGGGAACTTGCTCTCATGATGAGAAAGTTCACACGCTTGAGCGACAAGATAAACAAGAAGGGTTACAACTTTGACCCCAAAAGAAGGATGTTCCGGTATAGGGAAGATGTCAAGTACAAAACATGCTACAATTGTGGGGAAAAAGGACACATCTCTCCCGATTGCCCCAAGCCGGACAAAAGAAAGAAGGACAACAAAGGCAAACATCGCCATGATTCAAGCGATGATGAAGAAGATGAGAAGAAGAACAAGAACAAGAAGCTTGGGAAGAAGAAGAGCCATGACAAGAAGACCAAGCTCTTCCCAAAGAAGAAAGGGCACACCAAGAGAAGCTTCTTGGTGGAAAAACAAGAATGGGTGACCGATGTCTCATCAAGCGAAGATTGAAGTGATGAAGAAGACATCGTCACCATCGCCCTCACAAATGAAGAACCATCACTACCTCCACCTCCAATGTGCCTCATGGCCAAAGATAACTCTAAGGTATGTGAGAGTGAAGATGATAGTGATGATGAGCTTGACCCTAATGAGTTTGCTAACCTCATTAATGAGTATACATCCGTTATCAAGAGGGAAAAGGGCAAAGTCAAGGTTCTTGAGAGCACTCGTGCCAAATTAGAGCTTGCCCACTCCGATTTGCTTGGCAAGTACAATGACTTGCTCAAAAAGCACAATGAGTCACTTGTACTTGCTAAGCAAGTTGAAGAGAGCCACAAAAAGCTTAAACAAGAGCATAGGGAGTTGGCTCACAAGTATCAAGAACTTGAATTTGCCTATGAAGCAATTGACCCAAGTCTTGAGAACTTTGCTCATGAAACTATTGAGAAGGTCAATGCTTCTACTTCATGTGATGACCTACTCATTAATGCAAATGCTACTAATGTTTTGCCCGAGCTTGCACCTTCTAGGGAAAAAGAATTGATGGATCAAGTTGCAAGCCTCAAGAGTAGTGTGGAGAAGCTCTCAAGAGGAGAATACATCCACAAAGAGATTCTCTTCAACAATGCCCGTGACTATGGCAAGAGAGGTCTTGGTTCATTTCCGGAGCCAAACATAGCTACTACTCCTTCTCCGGAGATAAAGATTAGCTTCATCAAGGAAGTTGGATCATATTGCCAACATTGCCAAGTCACCGGGCACCACACTAGGGAGTGCACTTTACCATCACGTCCTCTTCCTAAATTACCCAAGAATTACTCTTCAATGTTTCAAAATAACCATTTTCTCTTGAGTAAAGTGAAGGGCAAGGTGAAGGCCAAATTCATTGGCAAACTCACTAAGGAGTCAAAGAAGAAGCTCCCCAAGCAACTTTGGGTCCCAAAAGCTCTTGTCACACATGTGCAAGGCCCAAAGCTTGTTTGGGTTCCTAAAACTCAAAAGTGAATTCTCATGTGTGTAGGTGAACTACTAAGCCGGTGGAAAACATTGGATACTTGATAGCGGTTGCTCTCAACACATGACCGGCAATGATAGCATGTTCACCTCTCTTGAAGACCCCGGCGATCATGAACATGTCACCTATGGTGATAACTCAAGGGGAAAAGTTTTAGGTTTGGGTAGAATAGCTATCTCTAAAGATTTATCCATTTCAAATATTTTGTTTGTAGAAGCACTTAGTTTCAATCTCATTTCTATTGCTCAATTGTGTGATCTTGGACTAACGTGTACCTTTGACAAGAATGGTGTTGTAGTAACTCTTGAAGAAGACAAGTCAATGGTATTCACGGGGTTTAGGCATGGCAACATCTATTTAGTGGACTTCTCTTCAAAGCAAACAAGCACCATGACATGCCTCTTCACCAAGTCTTCTCTTGGGTGGCTTTGGCATAGAAGAATTGCTCATATTGGCATGAGCAACCTCAAGAAAGCCCACAAGAGAGGGATGATCACCGGCTTGAAGGATGTCACGTTTGACAAGAACAAGCTATGTAAAGCATGTCAAGCCGGGAAGCAAGTTGCAACACATCATCCCATCAAGACGATGTTATCTACCTCCAAGCCGCTCGAGCTACTTCACATGGATCTCTTTGGTCCAACTACATACAAGAGCATTGGTGGTAACCTCTATTGCCTAGTAATTGTTGATGATTTTTCACGTTACACTTGGGTTATATTTCTAGGCGATAAGGGTGAAACTCCGGAACTCTTCAAGACATTTGCAAGAAGAGCTCAAAGGGAGTACAACTCCCCAATTGTGAAGATCCGGAGTGACAACGGCACCGAGTTCAAAAATATGAAGATTGAAGAATGGTGCGATGAAGAGGGCATCAAGCATGAGTTTTCCGCCACCTACACACCTCAACAAAATGGAGTGGTGGAAAGAAAGAACAAGACACTCATCACCCTAGCTAGAGCAATGTTGGATGATTATGGCACGTCCGAGAAGTTTTGGGCGGAAGCAATCAACACGGCGTGTCATGCATCCAACCGAGTATATCCTCACCGACTCCTCAAGAAAACTCCATATGAGCTCATCACCGGGAAGAAACCCAATATATCATACTTTCGAGTCTTTGGTTGCAAATGCTTCATCTACAAGAAGAAAAGGCTCGGTAAGTTTGAAAGTAGATGTGATGAAGGTTTCTTTCTTGGTTATGCATCAAACTCCAAAGCATATAGAGTATTCAATCAAACCTCCGGGTTAGTTGAAGAAACATGTGATGTGGAGTTTGATGAATCTAATGGCTCCCAAGAGGAGGTTGTTGGCTATGAAAATGTAGGTGATGAGGAGATTGATGAAGTTTTGAAGAATATGTCCATTGGGGATATCAAGCCGGAAGAGGTGCATGAAGGCAATGATCAAGGGGGAGGACCTTCCTCATCTACACCAAGCACCTCCACGGCGCCCCAAGTGGATGAAGATCAAGAAAAAGATGATACACAACCTCAAGAAGATGTGCCAACGCCAACACCCCAAGTTCAAGAACAAGAAGAGCAAAGTGTTCCACCACAAGCACAAGTCACCCATGATCCACCCCAACAAGCATCCACGCAAGTACCGCTAGTGAAGCATGGTCGCATCTCCAAGGATCATCCAATTGGTCAAATCATTGGTAGTCCATCAAAGGGAGTAAGAACTCGCTCTAAACATGCTTCATTCTGCGAATATCACTCATTTGTTTCTTGTATTGAACCCACTAGCATAGAGGAAGCGCTTGAGGACTCGGATTGGGTGATGGCCATGCAAGATGAGTTGAACAACTTCACCCGCAATGAACTTTGGGTCCTCGAAGCTCCTCCGAAAGACAAGAACATCATCGGCACCAAGTGGGTCTTTCGAAACAAGCAAGATGAACATGGGGTGGTGATACGCAACAAAGCAAGACTTGTGGCAAAAGGGTTCTCTCAAGTCGAAGGTTTGGATTTTGGTGAAACTTTTGCTCCGGTCGCACGACTTGAAGCTATCCGTATCCTTCTTGCTTACTCTTCACATCATAACATTAAATTGTATCAAATGGATGTGAAAAGTGCATTCTTAAATGGCGTTATTAACGAACTTGTTTATGTTGAGCAACCTCCCGGGTTTGAAGATCCGAGGAATCCTAACCATGTTTATAGGTTGCACAAGGCACTCTATGGGCTCAAACAAGCTCCAAGGGCTTGGTATGAGAGGCTTCGTGACTTCCTAATCATGCAAGGCTTCAAGATCGGGAGGGTGGACACCACTTTGTTCACAAAAGATGTCAACGGGGATCTTTTCATTTGTCAAATTTATGTTGACGATATTATCTTTGGCTCAACTAATGATTTACTAAGCCATGAGTTTGCTACCATGATGTCTAGGGAATTCGAGATGTCCATGATTGGCGAATTGACCTTCTTCCTTGGTTTTCAAGTCAAACAAATGAAGGAAGGGACATTCATCCATCAAGAAAAAGTATACTAAAGATATCTTGAAGAAGTTCAAGATGGATGAGTGCAAGCCAATCAAGACACCCATGGCAACCAATGGGCATCTCGACTTGGATGTGGACGGTAAACCGGTTGATCAATCCCTCTATCGTTCTATGATAGGGTCTTTGCTTTACCTTACCGCATCTAGGCCCGATATAATGTTTAGTGTGTGCTTGTGTGCCTGCTTTCAAGCTAACCCAAAGGAGTCACACCTTTCGGCTGTGAATAGGATCCTTCGGTATCTCAAGCACACCCCTAGCATAGGCTTGTGGTACCCCAAAGGCGCTAGTTTAGATCTCTTGGGATACTCGGATTCGGATTTTGCCGGAAGCCGTGTGGATCGCAAGAGTACCTCCGGGGGTTGCCACTTGCTTGGGCGTTCTCTAGTTTCTTGGTCAAGTAAGAAGCAAAATTCCGTGGCTTTGTCCACCGCGGAAGCGGAATATATAGCGGCCGGTGCATGTTGTGCCCAAATCCTATATATGAAGCAAACCCTTTTGGACTTTGGTGTGAAACTAGATAGGATCCCATTCCTTTGTGACAATGAAAGTGCCGTAAAAATTGCCAAGAATCCGGTTCAACACTCTCGCACAAAGCACATTGATATTCGCCATCACTTCTTGCGTGATCACGAAGCCAATGGAGACATATCTCTTCAAGGTGTGAGATCCGAGGAGCAATTGGCGGATATTTTCACAAAACCATTAGACGAGAGTACCTTTGTTAGGCTAAGGAATGAGCTTAATGTGTTAGATGCGGCAAACGTCATGTAAGTTGCCATGTCATATAGAAAAAGGCATACATATAGGACACTTGTCTAACCATGGTAAGATAGTGATGAGCAAGGGTTTAGCTAGAGGTGGTGGTCCACTTGTTTTCCTCTAGGCTTGTAGAAAGGCTCATCATGAAGAAGCTTCCTGTGGGTTCAAACTTGACAAGTAGATCTTAATTTCTTGTTATGCATTTCTTGTCATATAGATGTGCACTTCATGTTTACTTTACTTTCGCATGTGGTTGTAGCTTGCATTATCATTGCATGCGTAAGGGTCACAAAGGAGGTCACTTGATGAAAATGAGACTTGTTTCATATACAAGATCTTAATTCATGAAAAGTGAAAAGAGCAAAGTGTTAGGTACGTTATTGCCTAGTGAGTCATGTCATAGTGAGTTTGAAGCTCTCTATCTTCAATATTCCTATGACAAGGCTCATACATTTTATTTGGCGCTTTGTCTCTCTTGCGGCTTTTCCATGTGTTTGAAAAGAAAATTATTTAAGCAAGTGTGCTATCCTATTTATTTTGAGGGGTAAAGACGCCTATGCAAGTCCATTAGCTTGAGTTTATTTGAGTTTTATAAGTTTATCGGACTTAGCATAGAAGAGTGAGCTGAGTGTGGGGTTTTTAGCTTCACCGGTTAAACCGACGTTCAAAGGATCTATACCCATCGGTTTAACCGGCGTTACTAAAGTTGGGTCTCAGCTCAGGCAGTTTCAGGCGTTTAACCAACGTATACAAAAGTCAGAGCATCGGATCAACCGGTGATCATAAATGCAGATCAGACCTAGCAATCAACCGGCGTTTTGATCAACCAACCGACGAGTACAAATTACATATCATCGGTTCAACCGGCGTTCAGTTTCAGATCTGCAGAGTCTCGGGTGAACTACACCGACGCAATCAACCGGCGTTCAAACCCTACGCGTCGGATCAACCGGTGTTAAAGGAAATCGCGGGTCCCACCTGTCATATATGTCTCTTGCCCGCGCTGCCGGTCTCTGCTTCCTTTCTCCCTTCACGCCGCCGTCGCCCGACTCGATCCATCTCACGCCGCCGCCGCTCCGCAGCCGCCTCCACGCCGCCATCACTCGCCGCCGCTTGCCTGCACGCCGAGCCGCCGCCGCCGCGCTCCTTGCTCGCCGCCACGGTCGCCAGCCGCCGTTCCAAGCCGCCGCCGCGCGCCCTCGCGCTCGCCCAGCGCCGCCCGTGCGCACCTGCTCCGCCCGCGCGCGCCTCCGTGCTCCAGCGCCACCGTGCTCCACGCCTCCACGCCATCCACGCCGCAGACACACGCCGCAGCCGCAGCCCCGCGCCGCAGCCGCATCCACTGCATCTTCTCGCCAGGCGCTCGCTAAGTGCTGGACAAATTGCCTGTTCGAGATGGGTCGCGAGAAGAGAAAGGGAAAGGAAGTTGTGGTCGAGAAGCCCGCTCGCAAGCGGACTCGTGCAGAGAAGGAGGCCGAGAGGGCCGAGATGGTGGCCAAGGCCGCCGAGGAGCAGGCATCAGGCCGTGCTCGTCCGTTCCAGATCAAGGAGGACCCCAGAGGCAGAGGCAGAGGCAGAGGCAGGGGTATGGGCAGAGTGAGAGGTGCCAGGGCCACCAGAACCGCGACAGCAGCAGCAGCAGCGACAGATTCAGATGGTTCTGACTCAGAGGCAGCACAGTCAGAGGGGCAGAGTTCTCCACAGCAGTCGTCTGAGGGAGGTTCCCCGGCAGCGACAGAGCGTCGCACTGGACCGAGGACTCGGGGAGGACACCAGCCACAGGAGCCCCGTAGGTCAGCAGCAGCAGCAGCAGCTCGCAGAGCCGAGGCCCTAGAGGCCGAGCGCGCAGTGTTCCGTATGGACACTGTTGTGCGTCTGTGGCCAGGTGTGATGCTCCAGAACTTGACCCGAGCCAATGCGGCCAAGGTCAAGAGGCTCAGGTGGAGTGTTGAGGAGGAGGTCTGGTTCCCAGTGACCCGAGACAGCAGAGTCGACAGGAGGTTCTGGACTCTGCTACAGGCCAGCTTCTACGAGACTTTCCATCGGAGGGGCCACCGGATCTTCCAGCACAGGGTTCTTGACTGGGTCTCACTGAGGACAGCCGCAGGGGGAGCAGACATGAGAGCACACTTCGCTCACTTCAGAGGACTGCCTAGGCTGCTAGAGATGGAGCAGGACTGGGTCAGAGTGTTCTACGCCACAGCTTGGATAGCTCCCGAGCGCAGAGCCGTGCACTTCATGTTTGGAGGGCAGGACTTTGGTTTGTCGAGGGCGACCATTGCTGGTATACTTGGAGTTGACCTGGTCGACGTCTCGCTGCATGAGAGGGTTTACGGGGACTCAGATCCACCCCGCAGGGTGATGGTTGGCGGGATTGCTCCTTCCCACGAGGCGATCACTCAGTGCTTCCGCCAGCCGTTCCCAGCCTCTTACGCCAGAGTGCCGAGCTTGCTGACTCCAGAGGCTTACGCTGTTCACATGGCACTCCGGAGGACTTTGTTACCGAGGAGTGGCTACCCAGAGGGGTTCACAGGTTTGCAGCAGCTCTTGCTCCTACACATCCTCACTCACGAGCCATTTGTTTTAGTTGACTTTATTCTGGCTGAGATCGAGGATGTGATCACTGATGGGATGGGTGTGGTGCGACAGTTTCCTTATGCGCACTGGATCAGTTACATATGCTCTATGATAGTGCCAGCAGAGTCACCCATCAGCGCCCCTTACCATCACGACGAGGCTCCCAGGTTCCCTGTCTACCGACCCACAGCTCCACAAGACAGGAGGAGGGGCAGACACGCAGATAGAGCAGCAATGGCTCGACTGTCACCGGAGGTTCAGGCACGAGTGGCAGAGGAGGATGAGGCACTCCTGGCAGCCGAGGCACAGCTTCCCGGGGGAGATGATGAGATTCACTGGTCTGAGCTTGAGTCAGACTCCTCCGACGACGTAGAGTACTTTCCTTCAGCTGCCCCAGCCAGTCACGACCACGAGGCAGGAGGTTCCGGAGAGCCAGCTCCTCCGACTTCAGCAGCTGCTACAGTCTCTGAGTCCCAAGTGACTCAGCCGTCCGAGCTCACTGCACTACTACAGCAGCTCGTGACTCAGCAGAGGGAGGACAGACTTGCTCAGGAGGAGGCCAGGAGAGCCCATGAGGCCCAGATTGCAGCTATTCAGAGAGAGGCAGCCCGAGAGCGTGCAGCGACAGAGGAGTGTTTTGTCGGCCTCATTGACAGAGTTTCACAGAGGACAGACGCTCAGTTCCAGCAGATGCAGCAGGGCATGATGGCGATGTTCGGGATGATCTCCCAGCTTTACTCTCACACCGGACTCGCCCCACAGCAGCAGCAGCCCGGACTTCAGGGTGTAGGAGCACCTCAGCTTACAGTCACACCAGCTCCTCCTCCTCCCGCCCCTACTGCAGCTCCAGCTACCACAGCGACACCGGAGACCACGTTCTCGATGTCCGCACTCTTCGGGTCTGCCGGTCGTCCGCTCTTTTCACCACTGCCAGCGACCACACTCTTTCAGGACTCACCGCCAGCGGTTCAGTCGGTCGCCCTCCCTTCCTCACTTCAGGTAGCACCTTCAGAGGGAGGAGTAGTAGAGGAGTCCCTGCTTCCACAGTCGACGCAGCCGGCAGCCTCAGCGGTCACTTCTTCAGATATTGATACTTCTTCTGCTGACCCGGTTACGACTTCTACGGATCCTCTACCAGGCAGTGCTAGCACGAGAGCCTCCATGACAGTCACTCCCCCAGTGAGCTCAGACCCAGACCAGCAGCTTCCGTCTGTCACCGAGGGTGAGGGTTCTCCGTCCGACGACGACGACGACGAGGACCCGGACCGCTTCCTCGCCGTACCACGACAGCACGACCCGTAGCTCGCCTTTTGGTGCTTTGATGCCAAAGGGGGAGAGGTGGTAGGGGGAGCCTCAGAGTTAGGGGGAGGGTAGAGCTAGAGAGAGCTCGTAGTTATCAGGACTTTGATTCTTTGTATCACATTTGGTGTTAATTCATGGATATGTACATTTGTCGCTTGAGTATGCCGTTCTTTGAGACATATCTATGGATTTCGTTTGAGCCGTTGAGCTCTTTGGTCCTGCTTTCGAGTTTTGCTTGTGTTTATCCTGTTTTATCTTTCTCGCTCTCTCGTTATTTATGTTTGTGTTGTCATCAATCACCAAAAAGGGGGAGATTGTAAGCATCTAGGCCCTCAAGGTATGTTTCGGTGATTAATGACAACCATTATTGTGACTAATGAGTTTGTGCAGCTTAATAGATCATTATCGCTCATTTGGTCATATGTCAAAAGAGGCCCCTCAATTTCGGTTATTCAAAAAGGCGATCTCGGTTTTCAACTTATATATGTCAAGGCTAAGGATCTTTCTAGTCCTAAGTGTCACAAGGTTGAGAAGAACACTTAGGTTAGTATATGTTTTATAGTTTTGTAGTGATCGCACTATTAAGAGGGGTTAAGGCTAAGTAACTTGAGGATGGACATGGTCATTTGAAAATGGATGCACACTATGGTCACTCAGGTTTCTAGAAGTTCAAATAAGTGGTTCTCAAACTATATCTCAAGAATATTTGGATTTCATTCAAGACTCAAATCAGAAAAGACAAAATCAGAAAAAGTCTATACACCGGTTTAACCGACGCTCTCAATTTTCTATACGTCGGTTAAACGAAGTTAGCAGAGTCTGGACAAATTCAATACACCGGTTAAACCGACGTGTTTGAATTTAACGTCGGTGCATTAGTCCAGAGTTGGTTTTTCCAGGGTATTTCAAGTTCTATACACCGGTTAAACCGACGATGTTTGAATCAAGACGTCGGTGCAATTGACCAGTGAGATGGTTTTTCAAAGGAATTCAGAAGTTGTACTCACCGGTTAAACCGACGATAGGTTTGAGTTAACGTCGGTGCAGTTGTCCAGAGACTTGGTTTTTCAGTAGTTCAGTGGACAACTACACTCACCGGTTAAACCGATGATACGTCGGTTAATCTGCCCAAGTTGTAACGGCTAGTTTTCAGAAGGGGCAGATTACATTCACCGGTTAAACCGACGATGACTATTGGAGGGACGTCGGATTAACCGGCGCTACGCAGTTTTCTGGCAGCTTTTCTCCAACGGCTCTATTCGTGTGAGCTGCCTATATATACCCCTCCAATGGGTCATTTCGCCCACTCTTGACACCAGGCAACATCCATACACTCATACTATAGTCAAGAGCCACATTGAGCTTCATCATTCACATACTTGTGCATTCAATCAATCAAGAAGCAAGATTAAGGACTTGAGTAGAGAGAAGCTAGTGTGCATCCGTTCTTGGTGATCGGTTCTTGCTCAAGTGAAGGCCTTAGCTTGTTACTCTTGGTGATTGGCATCACCTAGGCGATCTTGGTGATCGAGGTGTTTCTCGCGGAGCTTGCCAAGGATTGTGGGAGCCCGGAGAAGAAGATTGTACGTGGCTTGAGCTCCACCACGCCGGGATGGTGAACGGAGACTCTTAGTGAGCGCCCAAGTCTCGGTGACATGGGAGGTAACAAGACTCTTTGTGAGTGTCACAACGTGGATTAGGGGTGTGTGCCAACACATCGATACCACGGGAAAAAATCCGGTCGTCTCTTGTTCACTCTCTTTATTCAAGCATTTTCTTTTATGCAATTTATTCATGTGCTTGACTTAGAGATCATAACCTAGCTCTACCTTGCTAGGCTTTACTTTGTTTTTATCTCTCTTAGCTTGTGTAGGTAGCTTAGTTATCCGGTTGGTGAATTGGTGCCCTACTAGCATTGCATAGGTTAAGGTTGCTTTACTTTATTTTAGAAATTGAAAAAGGCCCAATTAACCCCCCCTCTTGGTCCATCGATCCTTACAAAGGGACTTGGTTGTAATTTCTGGAAAGGTTTGGGTTATTCGGGAAAAGAGTAGGGTCCTATTTATAATTAAGTTTATACAGCGGAGGATTTGTTTGTAAATCTAACAAAGGACAAGGCTTTATTTGCAAAAATGTTAAAGGTGGGAGGGTTCTTAAGTAATTAGGGGAAAGGCCAGGGGGTTTTGGGCAAAATGCCCTGCCTTCTTCCTCCCCCCACGCTGGGAAACAGGGGAGGGGGCGGCGCTCGGCGGCGGCGCCGATTCCGGCGGACAGGGGCTCGGGGGCGGCTCCGGGGTGAGGGGAAAGGGAGAGGGGGCCCGCGGGGTCGATCCCCGGCCGCAGCTCGGGCGGAGGCGGCCCAGGATGGCCTGGCCTCGACGGCCGGCGGTACCGGGCGACGGTGGCCCCGGACCGGTGTCCCAGAGGGGCGGCGGCGGTCAAGGAGAGGGGGAGAAGCACCAGTGGGCCTCGGGGGTGCCAAATCCTACCTCTATTCGGGCCGAGGGGCAGTGGGAAGGGGAGCTCTGCGGTGGCCGGTGCTCGGGGCGGCGGCGATGGTGGGTGGTGGTGCTAGGAGGCAGTGGGCGGTGGCGGCCGGGAATGCGGGGTTCAGGGGCGACGCCGAGCCCCTTTTAAAGCGGGAGTATGGCGGTGGAGTGGTGCGGGTAGGTGGGGTGCGGTGGCCGCGGCGTGCTCAGCCGGTGAGCTTCGCGGGCGCCGTTAATGGCGATTGGTAGCTCGATTCGCGGCGCACAATGGTGACAAGACCACTCGGCAGCGGCGAGCGGCCCGCCGGCCACTATGGCACGCGGGGGTGGCCGGGCACTTGTGCTTGTCGCCAAGCGGCGTGAGCGGCGATGCGGCGGCCTTGCAGTGGCGTGGACGGCGAGCGGCGCGGCGGCTGGCCCGGCCGCGTGGAGCACGTGTGGTACGGGCGGGCGTGCGCACGGGGAGCAGCCGAGCGGGGCGTGTCGCTGCGTGCGTGGGCGGGCGGCGTGGCCTGGGCGCGCACATGGCTCGGTGTGCCGGGGTGCGGTGTGCGCAAGCGCGCATAGCGGCACTCGCTCAGCGAGGTAGGCGAGCTGGGGCCGGGGCGGGCGCGGTGGCGAGCTGCCCAGCAGCGCGTGCAGGAAGGAGAGGGGGAAGGGGCACGCGCGCTGGAGGGGCGGTCGAGAGCGGGGTGCACGTGTGGAGCAGGGCAGGCCAGGGGCGGGGGAGGGGTGGCGTGGCCGAGTCACGCGGCAGAGAAGGGAGGAAGGAGAGAGGAAAGGAAAAGAAGAAAAGAAAAGAAAACGGAAAATGGGAAAAGAAAAAAAGAAAGAAAAAGAGGGGAGAGAGAGAATAAGGAGAGGGAGAGGGAGAGATTCGCGCCGCAATCGTGGCGCCTGGTCGGCCACGTGCGGCGTCGGGCACGCGTGCGCGCGGGTCGAGGGCGAACAGGGAAAGGGCCGGGGGTTGGACATCGGACACGGGGAAAGATTTCCGGGAAAAAGGGGTTCGGGGTTTAAGAGGGTTTTGAGCTCAACGATGGAAAGAAATTTTGAAAAAAAACTATTTAGCGTGTGTTTTATTTGGTAAAATTTCCCGGGTTGTTAGAGACGGGGGCGCTAGATCCGGCCAGCTCGAGCAGGCGGAGGTCGATTGCGGGTGCCGTGCCCGCAGTCCCGCCCGTCGTGCCACCGCCGCCACCCGCGTCGGCCTCGCGGTGCGGCGCAGTTGCCCGGCCCTGCCTGCCGCGCGCTCTCCGGCCGCGCACGCTCGCCCCCGCCGCCCGTGCGCACGCGCGCACGCCGCCGACGCGGCCGCTCGCCCGTCGCGCAGGCCGCCGCGCTCCGAGCTAGACGCCTGGTGTGGCAGAGCTCGAGGACGACGGGCACCGGGACGGGGACGGCGTGGCAGAGCTCGAGGGAGAGGGCTTGCCGGTCGAGCAGGCGGAGGGCGCGAGCGGAAGCTGGCTGGCGGCGGTCAAGCTTTGGGCCGGCAGCAATGGCGGCCACGGGAACTCTAATACCCAGCCACTGGGGGCATGCAGCCGAGCAACGAGTGGTGGAGAAGGTAGCTGGGAAGGTGTGCTAGCTGTGGGCAGCGGTGATTTGGTTTTGGTGGCCGGATGTGGGAGTAATCGGCCGGCGGGTGGAGCTCTGCTCGTTGAGTTTGTCTCTGGCAGAGGAAGAAAGAGAGCAGGCCAATGGGGAGGGAGAGAGAGACGATTTAATAAAATATGTGGTAGTTGGGATAGAGGATGTATATAGAGTATGAATGGGTGTGGAAAAATTGAATGTAGAGTGAGAATATCGATGATTAGGACAAAATATTTTTTTAGAGGATGAATTTAGAGTATGACGAGTGCAGACAGTCTTAGGCTGTCTGCAGCGGTATACTGAACAGGTTCCTTGAGGAGCATTTACAGGAACAACGCGCTGCAGCGGGGCACGCTAACGCGTCCGGTAAGCAGCGGACGCCGAGTGTACCCTCTATTCTTAGTAGAATCCCGGATGCCCGCTACACGCCACAGTGGCGCGGGGCCTGCCCGCCCGTGCGCGTCCCAACCGCCTGGCGTGAGGGCGGCGAGGCCGCACGAGGAGTAGAGCGCGACGCCGGGGACGACCGCCGCTGCCGCAGCAGGGGAAGGAGAGAGGGGCGGAGCGCGACGCTGGGGACGGCCGTCGGGGAGGCCGAGACCGGCGAGGTCGAGGCCAACCGAGTTGGTGTAGCGAAAATGGCCTCTCATGCCATATTTCAATATAATGTTTTGGCGATTGATGACACACGCAACACTTGAACTAATGTGTTTGCTTAGATGATATACTCAGGCTTTTAGGTTCAAGTGATGACAAAGAGAAGAGAGGCGAAGCTAGGCCCGAAGGGTTTGGCCTGCGGGCTAGGGTTTGGCACCGGATGAACCGACGATAGGAAGTTTGAATACGTCGGTGCAATGGCAGAAGCAGACCAAGAAAAATGCATACATCGGATGAACCGATGATGCACCGGTTAATGGCGTCGGTGCAGTTGTCCAGAGAGTTTGTTTTTCAAGGATCAGAGGACAGTTGCACTCACCGGTTAAACCGACGCTAATATTACATACACCGGTCGATTGCGTCGGTTGATTGCCCGTACACGTAACGGCTAGTTTTCAGTGGGCAGTTTAGTATCACCGGTTAAACCGACGATGGCAATTTGGGGAGCATCGGATTAACCGGTGTTAAGCACATTTCTGGCAGCTTTTCTCCAACGGCTATATTTGCTTGTGCTGCCTATATATACCCCCAAGGCCGCACCATTTGAGTGTGCTGGAGTTCAAAGAAGTATACTAGAGCTAAAGATCATCTCCAACCACCATAGAGCTTCATTGTACATCATATAGGCTTAAGCACACTTGTTAGAGTGCTTAGTGCTTGATTAGGGATTAGTTCTTGCGAGAGCTCCCTTGAGAGAAGTCTTGCTGCGGCAAGCAAACACTTGTACTCGTCGTGTGACCCTCCGACTTGGTGTGGAGTGGCAACGACACTTTGTGCGGGGAAGGAGGCCCCTACTTGGTGTTAAAGCTCCAAGATAGTGAAGACGGTGCCGTGGTGATGCTTCGAGATAGACGGTGGCGGTGACCTCGTCTTTGTGACTTGGTGTCACTTAGCCTTTGCTTGTCGGGAGCCTTGGAGGCGTGGCAAGACGGTGATCAAGCGAAGAGACTCGGTATCACACTTGTTCTTTGTGAGCAAGTGGCCGTGGACGTAGGGAGGGACTTTGGTGTCCTAACCGAACCACGTTAAATCGTGTGTCTTGGTGTCTTCACGGGAGTTTGCATATCCTCTCCCTTACCGCTTTACTTACCGCATTATGTTTCCGCATTTACTCTTTCTTGCTTACCTTTACTTTCCTAGTTAGTTTGATTAGGATTGGCTATAGGTGGCAAGTCTTTTGGGGTAAGTAGAGGGTAGCATAGATAAACCTTAGTCATAACTAGCATGTGTAGGACGTGTTAGGTTTATCTTAAGCAATTAGATTGAGCCCTAGGATAGAAAAGCGATTAGCGACCCTATTCACCCCCTCCCCCTCTAGGGTCGGACACCCCGGTGATCCTTACAGTTGGGCGGCCGTAGATCCGCTCGAGATCGAGGAGGGAGCAGGAAGGGCGGCGCGAGGTCAGGCCGAGCTCTAGGCGGGCCTCCGCCGCGCCGCCGAGCTCGAGGCCGCCGCCGCCGCCGGGGGGAGCTCGGGGAGGAGGGAGGAAGGAGGGGGCAGCGCGGCATGGAGGCGCCCAGATCCGTCCGAGCTCGGCATGCGGAGCTCGAGCTCGCTGGCGCCGGCTCGTTGTACCGAGCTGCTGCTCCTCGGCGCCGGAGGCGAGCGCGGCGCGAGCGCAGCCGCGACGGCCCGGCGGCGAGACGCGGTGGCGGCGGATCGCGCGGCGCGAGCGGCGGTGGCGTGCGTCCGCGGTGGCGGCGGCGGTGTGCACGCGGGGCGTCCGCGGCGGCGAGGCGGGCTGTGGTGGCGCGCGCGCAGCGGCGAGGCGGGCCGCGGTGGCGTGCGCGCAGCGACGAGGCGGGCCACGATGGCGTCCTCCCTCCCTCGTGCCCGCATCCTCCCTCCCTCCGAGCGGCGGCGTGGGCCGCAATGGCTGGGGGCGGCAACATGGCGGGTCTCGCGGTTGCGCGGGGCAGGCGGCGCGGGCCTCGCCCGGGCGGACAACGGCTGGGGATGTAACACCCCATGTGTTTAAAAATAATTAGCAAAGCCATTAACCATGTCATCATGCATAATCATCAAGGTTAAATTAAAAAAATGCATTTCTTGTATGTATGTGTATGTGCTCATATGTATGTGTGGATATAAAATTTGTTCCTTTAATATTTGTAAACTTTCACGCTCAGCTTGTCATGACAATTGTAGCATAAAACACACTTATAGTTTTGTGCTATACAAGTTTACTTGAAAGACCACTTTCAAATTCAAAATTTAATTAACTAAGAGTTCAAATTCCAGTGGTGAGAAATTTCAAATAACTTTCAAACCAATGCAAATATGCATATGAAAATGAATAGACATATTCACCATGAAAAGATTAATAAATGTCTAGTTGAACTCTAGGGGTAAAAGTGACAAAAAACACATGAAATGACAAGTCATTTGAATCATAGTTTTCGAAAATTTAAAATAACTTTTAAACCGTTGCTCTAATAAACTTTTTCCTGAAATAAAAGTTGTAGCCTTTTAAATTCTCTACAACTTTTATATTGAAAGTTTTTCAATCCTCCACACAAAATTTTGAGAAAAAATGCGATTAAACCCGGCTCTCTCTCTCTCCTCTCTTTCTCCCTCCCCTGCTCTACTTCCTGCTTCCCGAGAGCAGAGCCGAGCAGGCCATCATGCCGCAGCCAGCACACCCAGCACGCGAGCCTGCTTGCTGCCTCCGCCATGATCGCGCCGCCATGCTGCCATCCCTTCCTGCACCGCTGCCTCCTCCGCACGCCACCACCCGACGAGCGTTCGGCGACAACGCCGTGGTGACGCCGCTGTCCATCAATGCCGCTCCCAGCGCCGCGCCGCGCCCCTCCCCTTGAGCTGCCTAAGCCTCTGCCCGGCACCTGCCCGAGCTGCCCGGCCTCCCTGCCCGCGCCCATCCCCTCCTCCTTCACCATGCCGCCTATATAAGCAAAGGCAAGTCTCTGCTCGCGTGCCCGCGAGCCACAGCCGCCGCCACTGCCGCCGCCGAGCTCCACCACCGAGCTCCCTTCTCCAGCCCTCCTCCGCCCAAGCCAACCCCTAAAACGGCATCCCCACCTCCCCTTGAAGCTCCACGGCGAGGTCCCGGCCTCCCAGACCTGCCGGAACGCCGCCGCCGTCGCCATTCGCCGCCGCCGGAGCCGCCTCTCCGGCCCTCTCCCTTCCAAATAGAGCACCCTAGCAAGACCCCCACCACCCACCGAAGCCTCCCAGCCCGGCCTCGCACTCTCTCCCTCGTCAGAGCGGCGCCGCCGCTGTCCGCCACTGCCGCCTCCGCTACTGCACGCCGGCGAGCCGCCTCCGGCCACCTCCCTCCGTGCCAAGACCCCCACGAGGTAGCCCGTGGTGCCCTCGTGCCCCTCACCTCTTTCCGCTCGCCACCGGCGACCAAACCTGCCAGATTCCGGCCGGGCGCCACCTCCTCTGCTCCCTGTCCGGCGAAGGGCTGGATTGCGAACCCCCAAAACATTCCAGGGGCCCAACTGCAAGATTTTGTTTTCTTTTTCTTTTGTTTTCAAAAACAGCAAACTTGTAAAATCAATAATAAATCACAGAAAAATATTAAAAATTCAAACTCAACTTTTCTGGAATCCTTGTGACTAGATCTACAACTTTTGTTACATGTACTTTTTCATTTGCTCACTATTGTTTTCTTTATTTAAAATACAAAGAATAGGTAGTTTTTATTGTTTCTCAAGTTATATGCATGTTCTGGTTCTGATTTTTATATATTGTTGTACTACCAAATAGTATGGCTCTGTGTAAAAATTTCATGACCATAGGAGAAATATAGCTATAGATTTTAATAGATCTTGTTTTATGCCTAGGTTAAATAGTTTTATTTATCCAAGTTGTTATGATATGATTCATGAAATGAAACTTTTGCAGTTTCTCTATTGAGATGAATGTATTCTTCAAAAAAAGTTTGGTAATTTTTAGTTAATTAAAACTGGTTGAAATAATTTATGGTAGGAAGAAATGTACTAAATCATGAAAAATAGTTCATTGCCCGGAAAAATATAATATTTTTACTAAAGTATTTAATTAAGTTGGGAACCGTTTATGTAAATTTTTAGGCTCATAATATTGGTATAAAACTCTGTGGAATTTAGTTTTGATCCATGCAGCTATATATTGTGCTATTTTTCATGCCTTGTGTAATGCTTAGTTAAATCTGAAATTTTTACAGTAGCTTCATAATAGGGTCTTCAACACTTAGTTTAAGTTTCATTACCATTACTGTCATAGTTTGACCTGTACAATTTATTTTTGTTTCTAGCAGTAGCTGCTTACTTTATTTTTTCATGATTATTATGCTACATGAAATTAGCTCAAAATTTCACAGTAGGCAAGTTACTCCAATATGTACCTTGCATAAAAATTTCAATACTAGAAAGTATATGAAACCATAGTTATGGCTTTTTCAGGTTGTTATAGTGTTAATTAAGGAAAATACCAGTTCGACGTGTCAAGAAAATGAAAAACAGCAAACTCCTAGTCCTTTTATGAATAAAATCATGTTAGATAGTACTCTATAAATGATTTCCCAATAAATAGAAAATATTTTCCAACTTAACTTGAGTTGTGTTGGATTACAACTCTATAGTGAATTAAATTCAATTTGTTACCATCACCACAACTCATGCATGTGCATTTCATTTAGATTTGACTACTCTCGCCGATGGTACGTACGAGCTGGTGCCGGAGTCCGAGAGTGAGCAGCGTGAAGCTCAAGTTAATCTAACTGAAATTACTGAAGACCTGAACCAAAATTCAGAAGAGCCCAAGGCTAGCTCCGCTCAGGAAGGCAAGCCCCGGAGCATGTCCTATCTATTTTAAATTTATGCAACTTCTTATATTCCTATCTACTTGTGCATTTAAGTTTGTAGGAATTGTGTGGAACCCTAGTTGCATAATCTTAAGTACCTATGTTTGAATATTAGTATGTATAGGTCGCTAGTTGGCTATGCTAATGGTTCGGTAGAAGTCGAGTGATTTCCTGTCACTCGCGAGAATTATAGGAGTTGGATGTTACTACACACTGCAATATAAGGTTTACAGGTGGGGTTGTTGTACTTGTGATACCCCGTTTGTTTAGTAAAAATGGATAAGGCCGCAGTGTGTGGTAGTGGTGGTTAAGTGTTTGAACGTACTTACCACATGCCGAGAAATATGGTAATCGGTAAGTTTAAGTACCTGATCGGCCCGGGGAGTGGACTTTTTCCTCACCCTCTTTGAACGTTGTTTCTCATGCGGCCACATGCGGGTGCAAGCGTGGTCACGACCCGCGCGTCGACCGTGGCGTGGGGCTCTTGTAGTCGAAGGGGGTGACCCTGATCCATAAGCCGGAAAGAAATGGGAAAAGTCGTGTGGGTGACTGGGTCCCCATGTGTGTGTTAGGTCTGCCTTGCAAGGTTAACAAATTCAATTCGAATCGTCCGCCTCTCATGGATATTGGGACTGCTTAACCCTTTTGCCACATAGAGTAACAAGTGGAACGTATGATGATGAATCTGGTTGGATGATGAAAGATAATTATTTTTTTTACCATGTATGCTATTAGATAGATGCTCACTTAGAATGGTCAATTGAACTAGAATTTTGAAGCTAAAATTTGAAATTAAGAATTTACTCTTAGTTGCTTTTCGGCGAAACAAACCTCTCCAGCCAAAAGCCTTACATGTCTAGGTAGTGGGCTAAGTATACCCATATTCGGGTAAGCCTTACTGAGTAGTAGTATACTCAGCCTTGCTTGTGGCTCAACTTTGTTTTCAGGTGATACGTTTGAAGATCAGATAGCTAGCTTGACTTGGCCATGTACTTTACCTCCTGGTTGGCCAGTGGAGTGGGATACGACTCCGGCCAACGATGACAATGCCGAGTGATGTCATGTACGGGCTTCATCATGACATTTTGTATCGTCATTTAGAACTTGCTTTATTTCCGTTGCAGTTAAACTCTGAACTACTTTCAGTTTGAATTTCAAGTACCTTTCTGAGATTTCGAACTTGGTTTGTAATAATTAATTTAAGACTCTGTAATGTAATATATTTGTGAAATGTTGTACTCTCTGGACTCACCTTCGTGTGAGTTGCATGTAAGTTTTGGATTTGATCGACGCTCAGGTGGATTCTTGGGGACTTTACCCGACAGCACTGCCGGATTACTCCGTTTAAAGTGCGTGTTAGCCGGGATTACCTTTAGGGTGATGGTTAGCGCACTTGAGACTGATTAATTTTGGCAGTTTTGCCACAGGGGAGCGGTGCGGCATGGCCACGCGCAGGCAGGCGTCTTCGGCAGCGGTGCTCCGCAGCGGCAGGACGGCGCGCCATGGCCTGCGGCCCCTCCCTCTGCGGCATGGCCATGGCCTCCCGCCCCCTCGCTCTGCTGCCCGGCGGCTGCGGCGGCGGCGGCCTCCTTGACCCCGAGCTCCGGCGGCATTTCGACCCGCACTGGAGGAGCGCCGGCGCGCGCCGGTCCGGGATCCCGCCGCCGCCGCGGCCTCCACCCGGCCGGACTCCGCCCGCCGTGCGCGAGGGAGCTCCGCCGCCGCCGGCCGAGCGGAGCGGAGCATAGGGGGAGAGAGAGTGTGGTGCCGGCAAGGAGGCACAGAGCGGAGCTGCAGAGGCATGCTCAGGAGAGAGAGAGGAGGGAGGGTGCAGGGTAAAAAAAACAGAGTATGACACGTGAGCCCCATATGTGCTGGTAGTTGATATTGAGGATGAATAAGGATGGACAGCCTTAGCCTGCCGTGGCTACCGTTGCGTCGAAATCTTATGCCAGATTTTGCTTGAAGCTAGCTACCAAATACGAACAGTGCCGCAGCAGGCCAGCAGCAGCGGCAGCAGCTACTTCTCCAATCCGGCCGGCCCGGAGCGCCTTTTACCAGGCCTACTAGCTCCTGCACAGCTCGCATCGCATGTGTGCTTGATGTGCCACGATGTGACTAGGCCAGCCAGCGACTGAACGGGCAAGCGAGAGGATCCGATGCTCGCCCGTCCTCGGACCTGCATGACTTTCCTTGTACGGAATGACTTGTGAGTTGTGGGGCCGCCCATAGGCAAGCCACTGCTGAGGGGGTAGTTCGTACCCAACGTTGAGGAAAATTCAACTGCTACAACGAAGTTATTAGCTCCAAGCCTCCATGGCTGGGACTTGATTATTAGCTCCAAGGCAGGGCAATGGTATTTTGGACGGTGCCAAACCAATGGGAATCATTGAATCAACTGGTCGTCCCCAAGTCCCACTACTGCGTCAGCTGCTGTAGGCGTGGCTCGTTACTATCCTGTGGTCCGGCGCGCTGCTCCATCCACCAGGCGCTACCGCAGGGCAAATCTCCCCGCACGATCCCGTCGAACAGTTCCCCGCACTGACGCAGCGGGTTTGGCTTTGGCAGCCCCGGCATCGCGTCTTTTCCTCACCCCCGCACCGAATCATCGCCATGTGATCCCCCGCGCAGCACCCTGTGCGCGCGCGGCCGGCCGGCTTGCCTATGGCCTCAGCAGCGGCCGTCTCACCGGGTGCTCTATTCCTAGAGCGAGGAGCTGCGCTGCCATCGCAGCAGAAGAGCCGGCCGCCGCTACATTAACCGAGCTCACCGTTGTTGGAGTCATCTTCTCTTTGCCTCCACCGTTGGCACTGCCCACCGAAAATCCTGTCCCGCCCAGCTGGCGGCAAGGCCGCCTCGCCTTCCGCCGGCCGAACCGTCACCGCCATTGGGCCGCCGCCGCCGCCAATCCCTCCTCTAGGTTTGGAATCCTAAGGCCGTTGGTGCCCTCCACCACCCCGGGGCGGCTGCTCTGCCCAGCTGCCACCTCTCGCTACTTTTCTCCTCTCCCCTAGCTCATTGGCAGCCGCGCCCCCTCCCTACCTCGAGGTAAAAGATGAACAGGGACGAATGCCGCGGACTTCTGCGATGCGACCGAGGGAAAATTACGCATGCCATGAATAAACTACGCCACCTCACTTGGCTGCCGGCCTTGCCGCTGCGCCTTATCCGCAGCGCGAGCCGGGAAGGACGACGGACGGAGTGCGCGCGAGGACGAACGGAATGGGTTCGGCATCGGCAACGGCGCGAGGCGAACCGCAAGCGAGCGGGCAACAGGGGAGGCCACACGGGGGAGGCGGCCTGAGGATGGCGGGGCGGCTGGAGCTTTCGACCTACAGAGGATTTCTGGGTTAGCGAGCCCAGGGCTAGCGTATCCGCTGGCAGTGAGATCCGGGATATTGCCGTGGGCCCGCCCTGCCCGCTCCCGCATCCGAATCCCCCTGCGCCGTGCCCCGCCGCTGGGGAGACGGCGCGCCAGCCGCCTGCGCCGTAGGTTTGGACCAAAGCTCGGGTCATCAATCATCATGCATGATGCTGCCGAGCAGTGATCCAGTCCAATAAAAAACTAGCCTAAACATGGCCATGGCCGCGCAAATACTAAGTTTCAAGTATGGAACTCCTGTGCGGTTGGAGGAAAACATGCTCGGATGGAAGCAGTGGAAGTGTGGAACACGAACGTGAACAAGTCGAAGCAAGAGAGCGGAGTGGGATCAAAAAAGTATGGCGATCAGTGAATGACATGATTGCAGGAACATGGGGGCAGCGAAGCCAATACTCCGTCTGTCCTAAAATAAATACATTTTCAGAGTTTTGATGTGGATATCAGTACTAGTAAGAAATAGGTAGCCATATTAAAATATAATCATTGCACATTGGAAAAAGAGAAAGTAGAAAACACACCTAAGTTAAATTGTCCTATTCATAGATGTACATATTTTTTTGAAAATTTTGAACTACAGAAGTATATTTAATTTGGAACGGAGGGAGTAGCTATGATAACTGCAGGCAGCGTGGAAGTGTTGGCACGACTCCATAGTTGGCTATGGAAGTGAGAAAAATTGATGGTACCAATGCCAGGACGATATGGTTTATACCAGTCTAGGAAGGGAGAATGCTATCCACCGAGTGCATGTCAGGCTGTATCAACCAAGAACATAGAGATAGCCTATGAAAACCCTTCCTTCTTAGGTCTTCCGGATGTCTAAACTTTAATCTGTCACATCAAAGATAATTTTATTATTAAGAAGTATCAAATAAATTCTAATTACAAAACTAATTGCGGAATCCATAGGCTAATTTGTGATACAAATGTAACTAGGTTAATTATCCATGATTAGCAATATTTACTTTAGCATCACTGTAGCTCATTAAGGATTAATTCGGTTCATTATATTCGTCTCATGAATTAGCACCTCACTGTGAAAAAAAATATAATTAGATGTTATTTAATACTCATCAATAACAAGATTCTCTTCAATGTGATAGAACTAAAGTTTAGCCATGAATGAACCAACACTTGCTTCTCAACTAGATGAAAAGTGTTGACACTGCAAAAGGAAAAAGGATGAAAAGATCAGAGTATATCTTTTCGGATTGTTCCATTCATCATCTAACAAATCTTAGATTGTGCAATGCCCTTAAGGGCGTCCGCAACAAGTCGATTTCAGCTAGCTATTTGACTGCTGACTAGGACAGTGATCTGACGTGGAAGCATAAAAGGAGGAAAGAGAATACTAGCTAGCGACGGAGAAATCGCTAGGCGATTTACGTGACCCAAGGAAATATAGAGAGGAGCAGTGGGACCATGGCCTGCCCAAAGTCATGAGTACCTGCTTTGTAAATCATGCCGTTGTAATTTTTCTTCTCTCAGCACCAGGTCAGCTAGCTATTTCTCCACCACCACTGCGGACGGCCTAAGATCTTCTCCAACAAGCAGCGATATTGCTTGCGGAGAGAGACGTTACAAAACATACTAGGCTGGCCCGTTGTCCGAGACAATGTGAGAGGAGGTGCAGAGAACGAGGAATGTTGTAAACCAGTTTTGTATTTTTTTTACTCACTGTTTGCTTCACCTCAGCCGGCGATTTTGCCAAAGCTGTTGGAGGAGGCTAGCGACAACTTTTCCGTGAACAGAGGGAGTATTGTTTAACTAGTCTTTTTTTTTGCAAAGTGGTGTTTAACTAGTCATGGGGGATAAAAAAAATGGCCCTTCATGTGATCCGACACATCTACAGTCCATTCATGTGAATGAATGTGATGCCTTCAGGTACGACGAAAGATCTTCTGCCCTTTTCTCTCCGTGGAGAGAAGAGAACTGAACACGGCGGCGGCGATGCTGGCGCCGGCTCTAGCGAGGGTCGTAGGTGGAGGTTAGTTGTGCTTTGTCCTTCCGTTTATGAGGTGGAGCTTTTGTTTGCCCTTTGGGGCTCGTCTTGTGAACTGAACAGGCCATTTGTCTTAGTGTCTGTTGACTCGTTTTTCCCCCTTGCTACAGTTCTCTCGGGCGATTTCGAGGGCGACCCCGGCTTCCTCCGCCGCTCCGCCGGCCCCCTCTCCTCCGGCGCCTCTCCGGCGACGGATTTGAGAGGGGAGCCCGACTCCACGGCGGGTGGATTGTATAGCAGTAGATCTAGGCTAGGTCTTGTGCTCTCTTTCCCGACGGCGTCTTCGCTTTCATCGTCTAGGGTTTTGGTTCCCCTCCCCGTCTCCAGCGGCGGCGGCGGTGATGCTGGCGTCGGCTCTGGCGAGGGTCGTAGGTGGAGGTTAGTTGTGCTTCGTCCTTCCGTTTATGGGGTGGAGCTTTTGTTTGCCCCTTGGGGGCTCGTCTTCCTCGTCGTATTTCGTGCCGGTGGTGTGTTGGTGATATGCCCAAGAGCCCATCATCACAATACGGTTTAAAGGCCCAAAATGATATTGATCCAAGAGGGATTAGGGTTACTAATGGGCCTATGAGATAGAAGCCCATTAGTACGCCCTATATATACGAGGGAGGGGCTAGGGGGGCGATACCCTGTGAGCCGCGCCACCTCCTAGCCACCGCCCCTCCCTCTCTCTCTCTCAGCCGCCGCCCATGCCGTGCGTGCGGTGCTAGCACACCGACGCCCGGCGTTTCATCCCCGTATGTGTGGACTCCGTGGAGGCGCTGCTGTGACTGCTGCGCTGATCGGCTGCCGGGATCAAGTACGAGGAGCTCGGTTCGTGGGACGTGATCGACTACTTCCTCTACATCGGCGCGCGACTTCTTCCGCTGCGCTGCGCGTCTATTGGTAACGATCTATGATCTTCTACTCGCAAGTATCTTGGGTATATGCGGTAGTGATGCTAGCGTAGCCTACCCGTTTCCCTACATGGTGGATTTCCGTTCCGATCGGCTTGCTTGGGCGTCTTCCCGACGGGCCGATGCGGTTTTGCTGCTGGACTGCCGCTTCTCGTCGGCGGTGGTGCCAGCCTCTTCTTTGGTTCGTCTTCTTGCTCGATCTGGTGCAGCTACGCTCTGTTTCGTAAGGGAGATGGCGGAGCTGGGTGGTTAGACGGGAAAGTTCGACGGGTGATGTTCTTTCACCGAGGATCTCATGCAGTTTATGTAACACCTCAGGTATTAATCACACATAATTAAGACTAAGCCTAGCCATTAGTTTTGAGAAAAACCTAAACGATAAAACTCACTGATCAAATTTCTTGGCTCAGTTCAGTCGGACCGGTCTGACCGGTCGGGGCGACCGGTCTGACCGGTTGAACCTGTTTTGTGGGTTTTGGGCCCACATCATTTAAACCACTCTTCTCTCTCTCTCTCAACAACTCACTCATCCTCACCACGCTCAGGCCAATCTTTCCCCGAGCTCTCTCCCTCTCATTCCCTACCCAAGCCCTAAGCTCCTCAATCCTCCCTCTCCCTTGATTTCAAGGCCATGGGAGCTTCGGATTTGTGTAGGTGATCATCTCCTCCACGTGCTCCTTCCTGGGGTGCTGTGGATTCCAAGTTCTTCGTGGGGAAGAAGCCATTCAAGATAATCAAGCTTGGGTGGATTGATCTCCTTTTCTAGGTGGTTCTAATTGATTTCCTTTGGTCAAACTTGTCCACTTACATTCCTGAACTAGTACCTAGAAGTGTTTTAGAATTTGTGGGTGATTTTTGCCCGCCAAGGATTCTAGATTTTGATCTGGGACCGGTCTGACCGGTCGGAGGGACCGGTCTGACCTGTAGGGGTCCGGACAGTCCGGCCATTGGTTCGGATACTCCGGGTTTGTGGTGGTTTAGACATTCCGGGTTTTGGTCCGGATTCTCTGGACTTGGGAGACCGGATACTACGAGCAGGTGTCCGAATACTCCGGGTTTTGGGTATTTTTGGGTGGACAAGAGCAATTGGGGTAGATCCTTAGTGGTTGTACTCGGTCGATGGTTAATTGTAATTATAAAATCGTATTTGCATTAACTCATATGATATGCATACGTGTAGTAGCCGCGGCAGAGGAGGTGATATACGAGGTGGTTGCGGAGCCACCGGAGCCGCTAGAGCAGGCCCAGCAGGAGGAGAGGCGTGAGAATCGGGCCCAAGGCCCAACTCGCTCCAGTTCTGAGCAGCAGCCCGAAGGCAAGCCCCGGTGCATGTCCTATTATTTTAAATTATGACACCTATATATATCTTTATTACTTGTGCATTAGGTTTAGGAATTGTTTGGAACCCTAGTTGCTTGATCCCTAGGTTTCCCTGGGCCTTATACTAGTATGAATAGGTCGTTAGCACTGCTATGCTTAATAGGGCTAGATAGAAGCCGAGTGATAATTCGGTCACTCGCGAGATATAAGATGTCCTTATGTTATTTATATGAGTTATTATGTTCAAGATGGAAAATATGGGATGGCAGACCGGATGGGGAAATGTGTAGCCCCATTTGTGTCGATTAAGGACCGTTCCATTGTCGGCTGTGCTGATCGGGGATTGAACTGTACTAACCGCATGCCAGGAGTAGGAGGTAGTCGAAACCGGTAAGCCGAGTACTGCTTTGCTTCGAAAGTACAGGAACCCGCACCCAACTCCTGGGGTAGTCGAGTAGTCGCGGAGAAATAGGGATGCATATGTTTACTTTTGGTGGTCTCACGTTGAGCTCGGCTGACCATATGTTGTTGGGCTGGTTCCTGTAGTTCGAGGCGGGGAGGGGAAAGGTCGGTGCGTGGGGTCCGACGGGGCTTTTGCGTGCCATGTTGGTTAGGTCCACCTTGCAAGGTTAAATCGGATCGATTCGCCGTGTCTCGCGGTTATGAAAGCCTTGATCTCTTGGTCACATCGTAGAAAGGAAATTGAAATAAGAATGAGATGAGATGCAATGAGGGCTGATATTATTTAATTAATAGTTTGCTCACCTTGATTGTTGTAGTTTTGCAAATCCTAAGTGCTTAGTAAGTCTATTAATATAAATGGAAGCTAAAACCTGGAAAATAAGGACCCACCACTAGTGCCTTTTTTTGCAAAACCAACCACCAGCCAAAATGCCTTGCATGTCTAGATATGTGGGCTAAGTTATACCCACTGGTCGGGTAAGTCTTGCTGAGTATTAGTTGCTCAGGGTTTGTTGCCACATATTTTTGTTTCAGGGCACCCGGACATTGACTTATGTCCCTGCTGTGTCAAATTTATCCACCGTGATACAGAGGGGTGGGAAGTGGTGAAGCGAGACCCCCTAGATTAGGGATTTGGTGAGTTGCACGCGTGTGGGCGATGTGTGCAGCTTCTCTATCTGTTCAGACTGGTCTGACCGGTCGGTGGGACCGGTCTGATCGGTGTCTACGTAGAGTTCCCATGCATACCGGTCTGACCGGTTGGATGAACCGGTCTGACCGGTTGAGAAGAGGCAGAACACTAGCGTAGTTGTAGGTTCTTTTCTATTTGAACTTGGCTACCCTATTTGTATAGTTTGTGAACTATTTAGTTTATGTAGATTATGCAAACTATTGGTGTATTTGAACTCGGTTTGTAAAACTCTTTGTTAATATCGTATGTCACTCTTGTATATTTTCGAGTATTTTGTCGTGCTTGTACCATCTGCGCCCGCCTTCGCGTGGGACTTCCGGTGTTGTTTCGATCGGGCCGTGGGTTGAGAAAGGACTGTCAAATTAAACCATTAAGCTAATGCGCCCGATGTGTTCAAATAACGGCCATTACGCTTAATTTAGAGTTTTAATTTGGTGGTTCCGTCACAGCTGGTATCAGAGCCGAAACACACTGGGGGTGGTACGAGCATGACTGATTTTCAGATAATACAAATTAAAAATGAATTTCTAATTTAGGATAAAAGTGGTTTAGTGATGTAGGTGGAAATATATGTAGTAAGCTCTATGTATATAGTTTATGTTAGAGTAATAGATATCCAGTTTGGGTCGAGAGATTAACGCAGGACGTTCATGCATCATGTTCGTTATTTATTTTTATTTCATTTGAGGGCTTTGCATAGGAGTTTCTGCACCATGGCATGCATCATGGCATACATTAATTTCAATTGCATGTATGGGATTGGTTTAAGGGTTGTCACCCAAGTTTGAGAGTGAAGTTTAGTTTCAGGGTGGCGACCAGTCCGACCGGTCTTGGCTACCGGTCTGACCGGTTGGTCCACGTTGAGCCACACAACGCCATGCAGATCGGTCTGACCGGTTCGTGGCACCGGTCTGACCGGTTGAGTGCAGACAGAGGCCTCCCAATTGTGTTCAAATGATATAACTGCGAGACACTGATGAGAAGAAGCAGGTGCGCTTCCGGCAGGGGCTTATCAGCAAGCTCCAGAATCGCCTAGCCATGATCAAATTTGACACATTCAGTGAGCTAGTCAATGGGGCTATCATTCAGGAGGATGCCCACTTGGCTCATAAGGCGGAAAAGAAGAGAAAGGCGCCGACAGTGGGATCTTCGAGCAGCGCTCCCCAGAGGTTCCATCTGGTACAGTCGGGCCCATAGCGAGCCCCCTTTCAGCACCAGCCAGAGCAGTAGTGGGGATACAGACCCCCTCAGTACACATCGTCACAGGGGACAGCCAGGCCTCCTGTTCCTCAGCAGGGTGAGCAGAAGGTATGGGTGCAGCCGCCGGGGATGCGCCCCAATTTATTCCCGTGCTACAACTATGGGCAGCCTGGACATTTCGCACGCAACTGCCCGATGCCACCGAAGCAAGGCCAGCAGTTTGGTCCATTGAGTCAGAAGCAGCAAGTGGCTCATTTCAAACCGGGACAAGTGCACTACACCACCCTCGTGAGTATCCCAGAGGGAGCTCCGGTGATGTCAGGTATGTTTTCAGTGAATGAATATCCTGTTATTGTCCTGTTTAATTCTGGAGCATCTCACACCTTTATTAGCAAGGAGTGTGCTATCATACTGGCGCTGAAGATAGAGAGCATGCCTAAGCCGTACCATATTTATTCACCTAGGGGAAAGTTAATCACTAATCAGTTTGTTAAGCAAGTACCCTTACAGTTGCAAGGAAAATTTTTTCCGACGGCCTTTATAATGTTACCAACCCAAAGGGTGGATATTATAGTGGGCATGAATTGGATGGAAGTTCACGGAGTCATTCTTGACACTGTTTCTCAATCTGTGCACATCAATTCTCCTATCCATGGTTCGATGACCTTGGGTCTTATGAGCCCCACCCCGTTGGTCCATACGGTGAACCACGCCGAGGGCAAGAAGCTAGCAGATATACCAGTGGTATGCGAATATACGGATGTCTTTCCGGATGATTTGCCTGGAATGCCACTAGATCGCAATGTGGAGTTTGCCATTGAATTGCAACCGGGAACGGCACCAATTTCCCGAAGACCTTATCGAATGCCACCCAATGAGTTGGCAGAATTTAAGAAGCAATTGCAAGAGCTGCTCGACAAAGGCTATATCCATCCTAGCACTTCGCCCTGGGGCTGTCCATCGCTCTTTGTTAAAAAGAAGGATCAAAGCCTCAGGTTGTGTGTGGACTATAGACTTTTGAATGCCGTCACAATCAAGAATAAATACCCACTGCCCCGGATTGAAATCCTGTTGGACCAGCTATTCGGGGCCAAGGTATTTTCAAAAATTGATCTCCGCTCGGGTTACCATCAGATCAAAATCCGAGTAGAAGATATGCCTAAGACGGCCTTTTCTACCAGATACGGGCTTTATGAATATCTGGTTATGTCTTTCGGGCTGACAAATGCACCTGCTCATTTCAAGTATCTCATGAACTCGGTGTTCATGCCTGAGTTGGATAAGTTTGTTGTGGTTTTCATTGACGACATCCTTATATATTACAAGAATGAAGAAGAACATGCTGAACACCTTCGCATTGTTCTCCAGCGTCTCAGAGAGCACAAGTTGTATGCTAAATTCAGTAAATGTGATTTCTGGCTCAAGGAAGTCCAGTTTTTGGGTCATATTATCTCTGAGGCGGGTATCTCTGTGGACCCCAGCAAAATTCAAGATGTATTGAATTGGAAGACTCCAGAGTCTATTTCAGAGATCCGGAGTTTCCTTGGGCTAGCAGGTTATTATCGTCGATTTGTACTAGACTTTTCAAAAATTGCTAGACCCATGACTGAATTGCTTAAAAAGGGGGTAAAATTTAATTGGGACGACAAATGTGAACAGTCTTTTCAGACCTTGAGGAATCTCTTAACGTCGGCCCTTGTCTTGGCTTAGCCGGATATTACTCGACCTTTTGATGTCTATTGTGATGCATCAGGTACGGGTCTCGGCTGTGTACTCATGCAAGATCAGAGGGTAATTGCTTATGCTTCCAGAGCACTTAGGCGACACAAAGAGAATTATGCCACTCATGATTTGGAACTGGCAGCAGTGGTACATGCATTAAAGATCTGGTGCCATTATCTTCTGGATAATCCTGTGCATATATACTCAAACCACAAGAGTCTCAAATATATCTTTACTCAGAGCGAGCTGAATTTGCGCCAGAGACGGTGGTTAGAGCTAATTAAGGATTATGATCTGGAGATTCATTATCACCCGGGCAAGGCTAATGTTGTAGCCGATGCATTGAGTCGTAAAGCCAGTTGTAGTTGCATCTCAGCCACAGCGGTGCATGACACTTTGTCCCAAGAAATGGAGAAGATGAACTTGACTATGGTGTCTAAGGGTACTCTTGCTAATCTTACCCTCACTCCAACACTTCGAGATCATATTATTGCTGCTCAGAAAAATGATGTGGGCATGGGCAAAATTAGACAGTGGCTTAGTGAGAATGATCCTCAGGTTCAATGTTTTCATCGAGATAGTGAGGGAGCTCTTTGGTTTAAAAATCGATTGGTGGTACCTAAAGATTTGGAGCTTCGAAAGCAGATTCTCGATGAGGCTCACCTCTCTAGGTATTCTATCCACCCTGGTAGTAACAAAATGTACCAAGATCTGAAACATTGATTTTGGTGGACCAGGATGAAACGGGAAATTACAAAGTATGTATCAGAATGTAACATTTGTCGGAGGGTTAAGGCAAGCCATTTGAGACCCGCCGGGATGCTTCAACCTTTGAATATCCCTTCAAGAAAATGGGAGGATATCAGTATGGATTTTATTGTCGGTCTACCCAACACCTCTAAAGGGTATGATTCTATTTGGGTAATAGTTGATCGACTTACATAGGTAGCCCATTTTCTTTTGGTAAAGACTTCTTATACGGCGAGGCAATATGCTCAACTGTACCTGGACTGTATTGTAAGTCTCCATGGAATTCCTAAAACCATTATTTCAGATCGTGGGGCATAATTCATTACGCGGTTCTGGGAACAATTCCATGCCGCTTTAGGTACAAAACTGATCCGCAGTTCGGCTTATCATCCTCAGACCGATGGTCAAACCGACAGAATTTATCAAATTCTGGAAGATATGTTGCGGGCCTATGTACTTTCATATAGTAAGAAATGGGATGAGTGTCTGTCGCTCGCTGAATTTTCTTACAACAATAGCTATCCAGAAAGTATCAAAATGGCACCCTTTGAAGCCTTGTATGGATGGAGATGCAGGACTCCACTAAATTGGTCAGAAGCTGGTGAGCGGAATTTCTTTGGGCCCGATTTGGTTGGCGAAGCAGAAGACCAGGTCCGCCTTATACAGGCAAATTTGAAAACTGCCCAGGCCCGCCAAAAGAGCTATGCAGATAAAAGGCGTTGGCCTCTGATTTTTGAAGTTGGTGATAATGTTTACCTTCGGGTGTCTCCAATGAAGGGTGTGCAGCGGTTTGGCATGAGAGGCAAATTAGCACCCCGTTATGTTGGTTCTTTTACTATCACTGAGCGTTGTGGGCCGGTGGCATATCGTGTGGAACTTCCCCTGCATTTGTCGGCGGTCCACAATATCTTTCATGTGTCCCAGCTCAGAAAATGTCTTCGAGTTCCAACTGATGTTGTTGAGATGGAGAAGTTACAGTTGGAGCCGGATCTCGTCTATCCAGAGCACCCGGTCAAAATTGTTGACTTCAAGACTCGAGTTACTCGAAATCAAACCAGCAAATTCTATAAGGTGCAATGGAGTAATCACTCCGAGCGGGAAGCCACTTGGGAGACGGAAGAATTTATTCAATCCAAATATCCTGAGTTGCAACAAGCTCATCAAGGTACCTAACCCTTCCGCTCTCTTTTCAATTTTTGCACCTCCACCAAAATCTCGGGACGAGATTTCTTTTAGGGGGAAGGATTGTAACACCTCAGGTATTAATCACCCATAATTAAGACTAAGCCCAGCCATTAGTTTTGAGAAAAACCTAAACGATAAAACTCACTGATCAAATTTCTTGGCTCGGTTCAGTCGGACCGGTTGAACCTGTATTGTGGGTTTTTGGGCCCAAATCATTTAAATCACTTTTCTCTCTCTCTCTCTCTCTCAACAACTCACTCATCCTCACCACGCTCAGGCCACTCTTTCTCCGTGTCTCTCCCTCTCATTCCCTACCCAAGCCCTAAGCTCCTCAATCCTCCCTCTCCCTTGATTTCGAGGCCATGGGAGCTTCGGATTTGTGTAGGTGATCATCTCTTCCACGTGCTCCTTCCTGGGGTGCTGTGGATTCCAAGTTCTTCGTGGGGAAGAAGCCATTCAAGGTAATCAAGCTTGGGTGGATTGATCTCCTTTTCTAGGTGGTTCTAATTGATTTCCTTTGGTCAAACGTGTCCACTTACATCCCTGAACTAGTACCTAGAAGGGTTTTAGAATTTGTGGGCGATTTTTGCCGCGCCAAGGATTCTAGGTTTTGATCTGGGCAGGACCTGTCTGACTGGTAGGGGTCCGGACAGTCCGGCCATTAGTTCGGATACTCCGGGTTTGTGGTGGTTTAGACATTCCGGGTTTAGGTCCGGATTCTCCGGACTTGGGAGTCCAGATACTCCGAGCAGGTGTACGGATACTCCGGGTTTTTGGGTATTTTTGGTTGGACAAGAGCAATTGGGGTAGATCCTTAGTAGTTGTACTCGGTCGATGGTTAATTATAATTATAAAATCGTATTTGCATTAACTCATATCATATGCATACGTGTAGTAGCCGCGGCAGAGGAGGTGATATACAAGGTGGTTGCGGAGCCACCGGAGCCGCTAGAGCAGGCCCAACTCACCCCAGTTCTGAGCAGCAGCCCGAAGGCAAGCCTCGGTGCATGTCTTATTATTTTAAGTTATGACACCTATATATGTCTTTATTACTTGTGCATTAGGTTTAGAAATTGTTTGGAACCCTAGTTGCATGATCCCTAGGTTTCCCTGGGCCTTATACTAGTATGAATAGGTCGTTAGCACCGCTATGATTAATAGGGATAGATAGAAGCCGAGTGATAATTCGGTCACTCGCGAGATATAGGATGTCCTTATGTTATTTTATATGAGTTATTATGTTCAAGATGGAAAATATGGGATGGAAGACCGGATGGGGAAATGTGTAGCCCCATATGTGTCGATTAAGGACCGTTCCGTTGTCGGCTGTGCTGATCGGGGATTGAACTGTACTAACCACATGCCGGGAGTAGGAGGTAGTCGAAATTGGTAAGCCGAGTACTGCTTTGCTTCAAAAGTACAGGAACCCGCACCAACTCCTGGGGTAGTCGAGTAGTCGCGGAGAAATGGGGATGCATATGTTTATTTTTGGTGGTCTCACGTTGATCTCGGCTGACCATATGTCGTTGGGTTGGTTCCTGTAGTCCGAGGCGGGGAGGGGAAAGGTCGGTGCGTGGGGTCCGACGGGGCTTTTGCGTGCCATGTTGGTTAGGTCCAACTTGCAAGGTTAAATCGGATCGATTCGCCGTGTCTCGCGGTTATGAGACCCTTGATCTCTTGGTCACATTGTAGAAAGGAAATGGAAATAAGAATGAGATGAGATGCAATGAGGGCTGATATTATTTAATTAATGGTTTGCTCACCTTGATTATTGTAGTTTTGCAAATCCTAAGTGGTTAGTAAGTCTATTAATATAAATGGAAGGTAAAACTTGGAAAATAAGGACTCACCTCTAGTGCCTTTTTTGTAAAACCAACCACCAGCCAAAATGACTTGCATGTCTAGATATGTGGGCTAAGTTATACCCACTAGTCGGGTAAGTCTTGCTAAGTATTAGTTGCTCAGGGTTTGTTGCCACATATTTTTGTTTCAGGGCACCCGGACATTGACTTCTGTCCCTGCTGTGACATCCCGGTCCAGGGCTTAATAGGATTGATAGAATACTCATGTCAATAAGTTGCAACTTCTTTTCCGGAAGTCGGTCTCCAAAGAACTCCGAGGTTAAGCGTGTTTGGCCCGGAGCAATTTGGGGATGGGTGACCGACCGGGAAGTGATTTCCGAGTGCGCATGAGTGAGGACAAAGTGTGCAGAAAAGACATGTGTTGATCTGTGAGGGCAGTCTATGTCCTAGAGAGCTGCCAGATGTAAGCGGGCCTGGCCTCGAGGAGGCGGGACGTTACAGAATGGTATCAGAGCCGACTCTCGCGGTTTCACGGGCACGTACGGGCGTATGTGCGCGGGCATGAGCACGGGCGCGTGGGGGCGCAGATGCCACTGGCATGTGGACGGGCGCGTGGCGGGTCAGTGCGCGGGCATCTGGGATGCGCCGTTGGCACTGGACGCACGGACGTGGCATAGGGACCTTTGGCACTGGACGCCCGAACATGGCACATGGGCCGTTGGCACTGGACGTACGGGACGTGGCCAAGAGAGGACGTTCCTGGCTTGGGATTGACCGACGAGGACGTCGGTCTGTTAAGGGGGTGAGGATGTGACATCCCGGTCCAGGGCTTAATAGGATTGATAGAATACTCATGTCAACAAGTTGCAACTTCTTTTCCGGAAGCCGGTCTCCAAAGAACTCCGAGGTTAAGCGTGTTTGGCCCGGAGCAATTTGGGGATGGGTGACCGACCGGGAAGTGATTTCCGGGTGCGCATGAGTGAGGACAAAGTGTGCAGAAAAGATATGTGTTGGTCTGTGGGGACAGTCTATGTCCTAGAGAGCTGCCAGATGTAAGCGGGTCCGGCCTCGGGGAGGCGGGACATTACACCTGCTGTGTCAAATTTATCCGCCATGATGCAGAGGGGTGGGAAGTGGTGAAGCGAGACCCCTAGATTAGAGATTTGGCGAGTTGCACGCGTGTGGGCGATGTGTGCAGCTTCTCTGTCTGTTTAGACCGGTCTGACCGGTCGGTGGGACCGGTCTGACCGGTGTCTACATAGAGTTCCCATGCAGACCGGTCTGACCGGTTGAGAAGAGGCAGAACACTAGCGTAGTTGTAGGTTCTTTTCTATTTGAACTTGGCTACCCTATTGTATAGTTTGTAAACTATTTAGTTTATGTCGATTATGTAAACTATTGGTGTATTTGAACTCGTTTTGTAAAACTCTTTGTTAATATCGTATGTCACTCTTGTATATTTTTAAGTATTTTGTCGTGCTTGTACCATCTGCGCGCCGCCTTCGCGTGGGACTTCCGGTGTTGTTTCGATCGGATCGTGGGTTGAGAAAGGACCGTCAAATTAAATCATTAAGCTAATGCGCCCAATGTGTTCAAATGACGGCCATTACGCTTAATTTAGAGTTTTAATTTGGCGGTTCCGTCACAGTTTACCATACTGGTGTCGCTTTCTTGGTCTGGTTGCGAGGCGGCGATGGTGGTGTTGCGTGCTGCAGCGCAGCGGCTCGGATGGAGCAGAGGAACAGCCGGGAAGAGGGGAGGAGGAAGAAGAGGGATTTGTTTGTAATTTCCATTTTTCGTAGGGATCCCTTTGTAAGAAGGGTAAGCACTGTACTTGATCTTTGTTTCATGATAATGTGATGCTGTCCCTTCTCGCAAAAAAAAAAAGAGAGAGAAGAGAACTGAAGTGACGATCCTGACGGCGCACAGCGGAAAGTGGAGAAAAGCGGGAGGGAAGGGAAGCAATCTGTTTCGGATTCAGAAGGAACAGACACATGCGCATTGCCCACGCACTGGCTTGGCAGGGCTCACCACGACGGGCGGAATCTTTCCCGAACTGCCCAACAGGGACGTATAGGCGTAGCATCCGTCGTCAGTTTTTCTCCTCCTCCTCCCAAAAGGCCAAAAGCAGAGATGCTAGGTTTATAAATTAACAATCTACAAATGTTATGGGGATGCAATTATTGGAACAAAATAACGACGGTGAGACGGTGGATTTTTATTTAGCGTCAGAAACCAAATTATAATTGCGTAGACTTGGCAACAGGTAGTACGCCTCTTTGAATTTTCAAAAAAAGTACGCCACTTTGTGCCGTTTTCTCGTGGACATTGGTTGTGACCGGTAAAGCGCATTAGAGGCTAGCCGGGCTTGCATAGTTCAGGTCTGGTTTGTGTGGATAGATGGATGAATAGACCCAGGGGCGGATGCACACCCCGGGCCATGGCCCGGGGTTCGGCCCAAATTTTACATGTTTTAGATATTTAATATATTTTTTCTACATTATCATTGCTACATGTTTTAGACATTTAATATATCTTTTTCATTTTGCAGTAGCTTCTATCTCTGGACTTGGATCAATTGCTGAAGAAGAATAAATATATTACTTCGCGATGGCGCTTTTTGTATGTTATCTATCTTTCCGTTTATATTTTCATGTATCTTTTGAACTGTAAGTTTGTGGACGTCTATATTTAAAACTCGGCCCGGGGTTCGACTCAATCCTAGTTCCGCCACTGAATAGACCCGTTATGCAGGTTTAGCTAGTGCAAACAGGTTTGTATGGCCTGCATTGCGGGAGATGGATTTCAGCTCCATCTTCGGTTGTGCAGCCAGCAAAAGGGCTGGCGTGGCTACCTTTATGGGCTCAACTACATTACACAGTGCAAGCCAATCCACAAACAATGGAAGCCAACCAAATATTATAAGATCAAGTTTAATAGTTTCGCTGGCCGCTAGCCACAACCCACACGATGGTGGTGGGCCCGTTGCTATTTAATGCATAGCTCGCTGCTCAACAGTAGCGGCATGTGCAGCATCTCTTTGCTGGCCGCAGTGGGCGTATCGCGAAACGCTCGTCTGCTTCTTTCTCTTCATTTCTCTCTTATCCACGTAGATACAAGTTGGCTATATAATTAGTCAATCATAATACTTGCTCTAATCTAAATAGAGCAAAAAATAATAATGCAACCAACCAAATAAGGACCTAAACACTTCCAATAGTCTTGGCTACTAGCCTACTACAACTAGTACGGACGATGCCACGAAGAAAATCAATCGTTCGTTCGTGTGATCTACCGGACCGAAGTGTGATGGTTCGGCCCGGAGGAGGACGGCGATGCACGCAAAGTTTCGCCGCCGGCTATCCGGGCATATCTGGGGCGCACTCACCGGTCGCGCTCCATCTCGGCTCCGTCCGTTCGTCACCACACCGCAGCCGAAAGGGACCTGGCGCTCATCTCACCTCACCTCCGCGTCGCGAGACGGGACGACCCGGCACGTCGCGTCCAAAAGAGGCGAGGTCAAGTTCAAGCTACCCAGCGGGTCGCCGACCGGCCCGCGTGCCGGTGGCGGCGGCGGCGCCGCGCCAGATCGGACATGCACGCGTGGCGCGGCGCGGCGGGCGGGGGTGGAGGCGTGGGCGTGGGCGCCGCTGCTTTTCCTGGTGCCCCGTGGCCCCTGCGATGGCCCGGGCGAAAAAAGTTTGACGAGGCGCGGCGGCATCCGGATCGGGGAGGAAAGGAACAGGGCTTTCCGTGGCGTTTTATTTGTTTGTGCCCGCTCGCTTGTCGTATCGGCGTACCGTGACGCGTCGGCGGCGTCGCGCTTAGCCCTGAAGAGGGAGAAGGGGGTGATCGGGTGAGCGGCACGCCTCGTGTGGCTTCGGCCTGCTTCGAGACTCGACAGTGTTCCGAGCTCGAACTAGAGAGTGGATGCTGACCTTTCTGTTTTGGTGAGCGGTGAAGTTGTGGGCTTGTGGCATGCGGTGGAACCGTAGTTGCCGATTCGCTTCAGACTCAGACCGAGGCACCGAGCGGAAACCGTTGGCGTCAGCCAGTGGGGAAGTCACTGCCTTTCTGGGCGCACCTTTGTGCAGTAGTGTGCCCTAGTGGCTTTCTAATGAAGAACTGCATTTTGCTCCGCGTAAGCCGTGTGATCGGGTCATCCAAGTCCAACTTCCTCTAGCCTCGACATGGAAGCTCCCTTCCACAAGACCGCAAGCTCAATGCCCAAACCCAGACCAAAGAGCCGGAGACTTTCTTGTACGCAAGCACCACGCATGCCAACGGTTTTGAAAAAAAAAACGCGCACGCCTTTTTACCGCCCTACGCGCATCCGTAGCGCGCTCGCTCGCTCGCATCGCACGCGCAGGCAGGCTGGTCCCCGGTCTCCCGTCTCCCTACCCACCGCCACTACCGTCCACCACCACGAGCCGCACCGAGCGACGCCGACGACAGCCCCGGCGAAACGGGCAGCCCCTTTCGTTTTCTCCAAGGATTTGGTACGGGACGGTAAGATCCGCCGCGCCACGCCTGGCCGCGCGCGCGCGAACTCATGCGTCAAAAAGGGCAGCGGCCAGCGCTGGTCGCGCCGCGCGTGCCGTCGCTCTCCGCGGCTTTAACCCAGAGAATTTCGGAGCGCGACTCCTGTACAGTATCAGTACGCGCGCGCGCTCGTCGCCGTGCGCCCGGCGTGGCGTGCTGCGCGAGCGAGCGAGCGACCGGGGTCCGCCGGCCGGACACCAGCTGAGCACTGAGCCTGGAGACGGCGACCGACGAGCACCCGCGCGCTGGTGCTGGTCTGCTGGAGCAGGAGGCCAGCCGGCCATGTGCCGGAGCAACTGGACCTGAGGACTGCTCCCAGGAACACGGAGCAACTGGGCCAAATATCCCGGTTATTTTTAAATGCGCCGTGCAAATTAATCCCTGGACCCCCGGGAAGCAAGCAAGCAAAGCTGCGGAGCCCGGCAGCCGGGTCATCCCGGGAAAAGCGAAAGACGGGCAGCGGGCAGCACGACGTCTTCCTCTCCCCCCCCCCCCCCCCCCCCCCCCTCGCCGACTGCCTGCGACTGCAACTGGCGCCGCCGTGACGCCACTCGCCACCGCCCACCGCCAAGAGGCTTTGCCCAGTCAAGCGATTGACGGCAACCTCTAATCTCCCGCCCGGCTCTGGAGTTTAGCCGAATCAAGGACTCAGGAGGCGCCTAATCCTCCCGACTGGTGGCGTGAAGGCCACGGGGTCTGGGCTCTGGACGGAGGCGCGCCAGCGCCACATCACATGATTGGCTAGCTAGGGTGGGTGCCTAGCTAGGCGCAGGCTACTGTTGCCGGAAGGGAACAGGCGATTGGCTCAGGATCAGAGAGACAGAGAGAGGGGCGTTCAATTCGTCGGGGTTCGCTCGGCAAGGATCTCCCCCAAGATCCTCTGCTGTGTCGACTGCCACCGGTGTCACGGATCGCCATTCGCCACGCCACGCGCCGCGCTGTTTGACGCTAACCGGCTACTGTTCCGCCTGCGCAACAAGACAGCGGCCGTCGTTGGCGACAGCTAGGAGCAAGTGATCGCTGGTGGTGCGGCATGAGTACAGCGGACTTCGCACGAAGACGCGCGTCCTGTTCTTGACCGACTCGAGTGGCGAAGTCGCCAAGACTGGATCACTGGAGACTGGAGACCGGGCTGGTAGAAAGCGGGAGGGACAAAAACCGAAAAAAGGCCATTTCATGCACACAACTTGAGCTTTCTCTGGTGGACTGGCGCTCATCAAACCTCACTCGAGCGATCTTTCTGCGTGGTGCGAGCAGGCAACGGACACAGCTCGACCGAAAGGTGTTCCTACGCCATGAGATCAAATCAAACAAAGGAAAAAGGGTAAAAGGAGAAGTGAAGTGCTCACAGCCGTATCTGGCCCCGTACAAGGACAAAGATAAATGCTTCCATGTTACTCGTAGATGCACCTTTTAGGCCAATCTCAATGGGAGTGTTATTGAAGTGTCATGGAAATTAAATTTGTTAACATATACCAATAGTATATGGAGAGAGGAGAGAGAAGTGTCATGAAATGTGAGAGGAGTGTCATCACTATGACACTCCACTGACACAGTTCTCAAATTTTCAGTCTTGATAACTGTGTCGATGACACTCCCACTAAGACTGGCCTTACAAACCTGACATGTACAACACAATCCATTCAGGTTTGAATTGCCGAATAATGGAGCAAATTCTCAAGTCACAGTTCATAAGCTATTTGGTTCGGAATAACAACGGTCGATATAGCTCATAACACAAGCCAAAGCTAAGAAGAAAAAAAAACACAGGAAGCTCGGACTTGTGTGATGGGCAATAAGCCAATAACATTCCATTTCAGCATTTCCCAAAGAGTCGAGTAACGAGGACACGAGAAGATGGCGAACAATGGATTTTGCCTCCTCTGCTGCCTGCTTCTACATTGGCTTATAAAACCTCCATGCCTGCGTACTACAGGTACTTCCTTGCGAGGGCCCTGACCTTGGTATCAAAATGGGAGGATGTGATGCGAGAGCCAGGCAGGTAAAGTGGGTTGAGGAATATCTGCACAACAGTAAACAAACTTAAAGCATGCTACCAAGAAGAGAACCGTAGGGTGAAGTACGGAAAATCTGAAAACTAGAACGAATTCAATGTACATGTCAGAATTCATCACGGAGACTGCACACAACTATGCATCGGCCCATTAACTTTGCAAGGTACAGAACTAAAAAAGAACCTATGCAATTTTCGAGACCAGTGGCATCACTATCATGAAAAAATTCAGATAAAGAGAATTACAAAAGATGACCAGCTACTGTTGAAAATGATATCCGCCACAAACAACAAGATAAATAGAGGCATCAGAATTGAATATCATGTCCATACATAGACATGAATGCATACTTGGTCCAGCACTTACAAATCTAGAATGCAGTGGGGGGATTCTCCTTACTGTAGATGACCAATAATTGTCTTACCTTGATGTAAAGTTCATGGACCTCCTGAAAGAAGCTTTTTATTCCATCTTCACTGCGTGAGTCATGAAGCAACATAAATCTGGTATGTGCCATACTAGCAGTTAAAGAAACAATAAGACCATTATGATCAAACTTTGAAAAATGAAGTTAATGAGTTATAGTCAATGTCACTTTTTGAAGGATATGACCTGCAGTTACATAAACAGACACCACAAGGTCATTGAATCTATCAACTGACTTCAGGAACCTGACAAAAAGAATGTAAAAGACTATAAGTTCCTAGGTGAGGTAAACAATATATAAAATTTTAGATGGATAACTTTGGGTGTCGTCCACATCCTACATCAAATACACAGCCAACATAATACTCACATTGCATTTGTGGTCCATGCTAGGTCCTGAACAACATCTAACGCGGCATGCAGGATAAACTGATGGTGATAAGAGAGATCTTCTTTCTGCCACAGAAAGCAAATGGCAAGATTACACATAGATCTTATTAATTTATATGGATATGTCGCTTCAGAAAGGGAAAAAAACTGCCAAAAGGATCCAAGTTGAAACTACAATTGTATATATCTGTATACAGTAATACACACTACGACTTTGGTTTAAACAAATGAAATGTTAGAAAAGTAAACTACTCCACGAAACAGTTAGCACTTGCTCTTTAGGGATGGTATGAAGAGCCTAAGCCAAAATGAATTGTGTTAATGTCAATTTTCATTACATACCAATATATCATATCAACAAAACAAAATAGTTCATGTCATGAAGGAAAATGAAATGTTATAGATATAGCCATATAGCTAAGTGTAATGTGAACCCAATGTATAGGAAGGAACTAAAGTCCAAGGTACGTACTTTTGGTGCAGATCCAACTTCTGCCTCGTAGATTGGTATGTCATTCTTACAGACAATCACAAAGCATGCTGTACTTGCCATTCCCAACAGCAACTAGATTAATTTCACTCCAGCAAGACTTCAGAGGTCACAAACAAAAGGGCATTAGATATATAAACAGATTCATCAGAAAATTTCAATGCAGCTACTCTAGCTCCACAAGGATGGAATTATACAATTCAAACAAAGAATGAACAAATGACTATAGATGGTCATAAAACATGAATCTACAGCTCTACATCCGTGGTAGTCTTATCAGGAACTATGCGCATGTCTTCTGTTTTCGTATCTAAGAGGATTGAATCGCTACTTTCTCAAGAACACGCAGGAGAGCTGCATATCTTAGAATACAAGTTCTCGAAAGTTGAGTACCACACGAGCTAGGCACTTAAGTGGAAACTTTATGTTCTCTCCATTCTGCTAGGTCATGGAGTTTAGTTTTTAGTGAACCCTCTGCTGTTCTTACTCGAGAAACTTTTGTATCAAGACCTCAGAACACTTATGTTTTGTTTCTACAAAATTGGGTTTCTTTGTGCTAAAAGAAATGGTAGTGAAAAAATATCATTTTTCTGCAGAGATGGTAGAGATTGTAAGGCAGACTCACAAGGCTCATATAGTTTTGCATTTCTGCTAATCAAGCGATCAGGTGGAATAAAACCTTAGCAGCCCAAACAATCCCTCATCAAGTCTGGGCGAGTTTGCAATTGGAGCCCAATGCAGAAAATTCTTGGTTTCTAAGCTGTTCATCAATTGGTGGTAATACGATGGTTGCCAATTGATGTTGGACTGAAGGTATAAGTGATCTATGAAAGATTCAGATGTCAGGGACTGCGCAAAAGGTAATTGGATAATTGATAACCATTATATCAAAGAAAACTGCTTCAACAATTGGATTGAAACTGACCTAGAAACTAATCATCAGTCCTAAGTTTCTCTATGAGAACCCGAAACCTATCAGATAAGATATCTGAATATTATTCTACTTCCATTGATCCCCACTTATATAGTCATGTCTCCTAGCTCCGGTGGCTCCGCCGGATAAGGTCCTAGCAAAGCCAGTTCAAGCTCCGCAATGATGCTCTGTTAATACATATACCTCCACTCATTTAGCTTCGGTGGATCTTACGAGCGCCTTTCCCGCCCACGTTTGGCATAACAAAATCTAGCAAAGAAATCGCCATTTCTAATTAAGGTTCCTTGGCCTCCTACTAACGCTGAGTATTTACGCAAATTCTCCACGGACGCAGGAATAACGAAACGGCGAAATTCCACCCACAAACTAACCATTAAAAACCAGCAAGACACGGGACTCGGCATAAAAAGGAGCAGTGGTAGCTCACATGGAAGCAAGTGTCGGTGAAGACCGCAGGGGCGCAGCCTCACCGCCACAAAACGCCGGAGCGCTGCCGTCGTCTTCGCACTCGGGGTCGGGGATCAGAAAGTAGATCTGAGCTGAGAGCGCCCGAGCTCCGCTGTCTCGTCTCTTCTCTTCCCCGTTCGCGACGCGAAACAGCCTTAACTGAATGGCTGTGGGCTGATCTTTCAAAAAAAAAAAGGCTGGTGGGCTCTCTCCCCAAACAAAAAGAATGGTTATGGGCCAGGCCTCCAGGAAGTTGGGCTGGGCCTATCTTTGTGGCCCAAAATCGCTTGTCGAGTCCGAGCCGAAAGCCCGAATCTTCGAGCCGGAGCCGAGCAACGACGATCGCTGCGGGCTCCGGCGGCGGCGAGACCACAGCACCGCCGCGTCGTAGAAGCCGCCCGCCGGGTCTTATTACGCGGGATACTGCTCCTGAGTCATTCCCGACGCTGGGTCTCTTGCGCCGCAGCCTCCGACGGTCTCGTGAGTCGTGAGGACTGAGGGAAAGCATCCACGGGCGCAGGGCTGGATCTGAAGAGGAGTTGCTGACAAATCGGAGGGCCGAGCCAGCCGTCTCTGCGGATGGGAAGGCTGGTTGTCGCGGCGGCGGTGGCCGGATGGGCGATTCCGATTGCGGCTTTGGTTAACTTGGTCGTGCCAGAACCATACATGGTGAGTTCCTTCTCTTACAAGGACTCTACGCGTGCTCAGTGTGCTTCTATGGAATGCTATTTCATCTGGTCTCGGTGGCCTATTGAGGATGGAAGCAAAAAAATTGAGTTAAACCAGTAGCTAAATGACTGGCTATGAATTGTGTGCTTATGGGAAATAACCTCACTAAGTGTTTGGATGATACACCTATATCATAGAAGTTGTCAAGCCGATTTCATTTCGTGAATAGTGCAAAGACACTGGTGTTTGATGCTTGTTTTTTATACATGCAAATACAAGGGTGAGATGTGCAAAAATGTTGGAAATGTTTTTCCATGCAGAAACACAAGTAAATATTCCATACATCATAAATCATGGCTTTCTAGAAAATGGAGTTCTCAAGACTTTGTAAGTCGAGCAAGGAGGTGGTGCTTTGTGATATCTACATTTGTTAGGAACTATTTTGTGGATTGGTAGTGGTACATTTGCCTTATTTGGTTTCGATAGCCTAGAAGAAACAAAAACTTTTGTGGTAACCATGAAAAAACATTCAGTCACATGCTAACCCATGCCTTCTGTTTAGGATGAGATCTTTCATGTTCCCCAGGCACAGCAGTATTGTCATGGAGATTTCTTGACGTGGGATCCCATGATCACCACCCCTCCTGGCCTGTGAGTTTTGACAATTCCTTACTGACTCAAGCTCAAATTTACCTCATGATGGATTTTTGTTGCAATTTTGCAGGTATTATGTTTCACTAGCATATATTGCTTCTTTCTTTCCTGTTGCTTGGATGTTTCGGGTAGCAGAAACATTTGATGTACTGTGCTCCACAGCAGCTCTCAGATCAACTAATGTTATAATGGCAATGGTCTGTGCTGTTCTTTTTCATGATCTGCTTTTGTGCATCCGGCCAGGAATTGGAGAGAGGAAGGCAACTACATATGCTATTCTTGTATCACTGTATCCTGTTCACTGGTTCTTCAGCTTTCTTTATTACACTGATGTCGCATCATTAGCTGCAGTTCTTGCAATGTACTTGTTCTGCTTGAAGAAAAAGTTCTGGATCAGTGCAATGGTGAGTGCTTGAACAATGTTTCATAGAATTGAGTGAGAAAGTTGACACCTTCTGCTAAAATATACGCTATCGTTGCATTCACAACATAAGCTTATTAGGATCCATAATTTTGTTTGAGACTTCAAACCATTCTCTATAGACTAACCATTTTAATCATAGCTATTTGCTGTACACTATAGATGCCTTGTAATCTGGACTTTGAGTCCTTTTACCCTGTATATTTTGCCTCACTCATGGGAGCATGTACTCCTAGATTGTTAAATTATAGATTTTACCTGCACAGTAGGAACATGTAATCAGGGTTATGATGTTTGCCATAAAGTTGCTGATGATCATCAACTTAAATGAAAATTTTTTGTGCTGCAGTTTGGTTCTTTTTCAATACTTTTTCGTCAGACAAATGTAATATGGATTATATTTTTTGCTGCCAATGGAGCTATCTCATACATTCAAGATTTGTACCCCAAGGACAATGTTTCTCATAAGAGCATTGAAGCAACACATCAGTCAAACAAAGTAGTGTCTAGCAGAGATAACAAAACTACTGCTCAAGGTTTGAGAAGGCGCCAAATTAATAGTCCCATAAGTAAGAAGGTGGTTGTTTCTGAATCTAGTAAACTGTACAACAGTAAGTGCTCCTTCTCCTTTAATTAAGAAATTCACATTTGCAGCTACTGATTCTGTTTTTGATATTACATGCAATAGTTTGATGCCATATCTATGATTTATGGCTAATGAGTAATGTTCAGGTCTTGCAGAGGAAGTTTGGGACATCTGCTTGAAGTTATGGAATTCAAAGTGTGAAGTTTTGATTGCCTTTGCACCATTTGCATTTGTCATGGTGGCGTTTGTCGCATTCATAATCTGGAATGGTGGTATAGTACTAGGTAGATTTTATCTCTCCTTGGTCCTACTTTTAAGTGATTTAAAAAACTTTAGTTATTTGTTCTGTAATAGGTTAAAAATTTCTAAAACCACTCCCTTGCTTTGAGTGATGCAGGTGCTAAGGAAGCTCATGTTGTTTCACCCCACTTTGCACAGTTTCTGTACTTCGGTCTAGTTTCAGCTGCTGCCCTCCTACCATGGCATTTCACTCCCAGTCAAATATTGGACTTGTTCCACTTATCTGGAAAGAATAAGACCTGTAGTTTTCTGGCAGTATCGATGGGTCTTGGTTTAAGTTTCATTGCTGTACATTTCTTCAGGTTTGTTACCTAGGCACTTCCTTCATGTTGGCTTTTTTAATCCAAGTATGAGAACTGCCACAAGTTCTTCCTGCTGAACCTTTAGATGCTTATCAGTGATGGCTCATTATTTTGTTATAAAACCATAATGAAGCAAACAATAATGATGCCAAAAGCAAAAGGAATGTAGCCAAATAGTTTCACTGTCATAAAGCTTTATTTTAAGTGCGGAACAAGAGTTGTGGTGAAATATATGCCACAAGAATCTTGATCATCTCACCTTTCTCTTTTAGTCAGACAATGATGTCCTTCATCTTCTGTATTTTTTGTTTGTTTTCCCAACTTTTAACAAACCCACCTTTTGATGCAGCATTGCTCATCCGTATCTTCTTGCTGACAATAGACACTATACCTTCTATATTTGGAGGAAGGTTATCCAAGTTAACTGGATGATGAAGTACATGTTGATTCCACTATATGTGTACTCATGGTTCTCAATCTTAAACATCTTAGGTAAGTTTGTTTTACTTATAAGTAGGATTTTATAATGAACGGTATGTTCTAATTTTCTTGTCTCACAGGGAAATCTCAGACGAGGGTTTGGGTGCTATCATTTGTTCTGTCAGTTGCGCTAGTCCTTGTACCTGCCCCTTTGATTGAATTCAGATACTATACAATTCCATTTGTCATACTGGTTCTTCATTTTCCAGTAATTGGCAACGGCAAATTGCTCGCTCTGGGGTTACTCTATGTGGCTGCTGACTTGTTTACCCTGATGATGTTTCTGTTCCGACCATTCCATTGGGAACACGAGCCTGGGACACAAAGGTTTATGTGGTAGATTCGGATGAAGCACGCGAACAGAACAGGCTTTATTTTACCATAGTCTTGACGGAACTTCTAACAGGGCAGTTAAGCATAAGTCTGTTTGGCCTATTGGGATCATTGCATGAATCTATCGGGAGAAACCAAAACAACCGTGTTAGTTTGTTTTTCATGTCCGCTAGGTGTTTCAATTAGTCATTACACAAGTCAAAATTGGGACCAGATACGTTTGTTAATTGCATGGCTTTCAAGGGCAACAGCAATGCAAGGAGTACAGTGGCACACCACATGTGCATGTAGAAGTGTTACTGACAATTTTGACGGTCCATCTCAGCTGGCTGAAGGAAGAAACTTTGCACATGGATAAATGGTTTTAGCTACTGGCTGGCTGGTTGAGAGGATTTTGTCCTAACGAGCGGCTTTAATTGATTGAATGCTTGTACTATTAACCGATACCATCTGGGACCTTTGTGCGTGTGATGGTTTCAACATTTGTTTTGAATTTGGGTTTTGGTTGCATCCAAGGTACTGTTTGGTTGGCAAACGCAAATGCTAACGGTAATGAGATAAGATTACGCTGCAAATGCCAGAGATGTATCAGAATACACGTTTTGTTTGGTTCTAGATCGACGTGACATCCTCTGTGGTGTTATCCCATTCCTCTGCGTTACGACTTACGAGCGATATCAGCTCTCTACTAGCCTGTATCTGATTACGCGGGATTCAATTACAGAACAGATTCGATTACAGAGCGGCTGAAACAAATGTCAGGCAACACAATCAGATACCTGTTGTAATCAGTTAGTGTTACATTCACCATAACCAAACACCACCCAAATTGACCTATTTACCACGTTGGTTGTATATGTTGGACTTGTTTCTCCTAGGCCAAATTTTCATTATAGAATCCATAGACAATCCAAAGAAGGCGTTACACATTTGCCAAGAATATGGCATAAATGACAAGCGAGGAATTATAATTTGCAGCTTCTCTTATATCTAGCTATATCCAGAACAAGTTAGTGTTCCTTCCTTTCTACCTACTCTGATTTTTCACGTCTTATTAGTTCTAGAAGTCCAAGAGCCACAAACAGGAGCTTTCCTTGAGGATACAGATTGCTGAACAAATTAAATTGATCAATGGGCTCATGCCTACTCAGGGAAATCATCAATTATAGGCCGCTCACTGTATGGCACATTGATCTCCTCTATAGAGCTGATATACAACGATTTTGCAACCCTGTACAAAATTCCAGTAGTTCACAATCACAAAATTTGCTTTATTTTGTGTGGGAATCTTCCGTCTTCACCAGCCACCAGGACCTGATCTATGTTCGCCCAAGCAAAAAGGGCAACCAGGATCAGATGGTTCAAGAATTCAGAGAGTCAATTCTGCTATCCTTTGCATTTTCGTATAATCCCTTCTTATCTTCCACAGCCCCTCCACGACTTCTTTCATGTGTGGTCTGTCTTCGCGGGTAGGAGCTACACACTGGAACGCCACATCAAAGATTCTGTTCAGTATATTCTCGTTTATTGCTTCAGTTAGCATTGGATCCAGTATGTCCCTAACATTGCCTCTGTTGTATTTATTGAAAGCCTGTATCAGCAATAGACTGAGTCTCAGATATCTAAAACAATAGGATACAAATGACAACAGAAAAGGCCCACTTAACAACTACTACTAGCAAAGCCATTATCATGGTGTTTGTAACCCTTTCGAGTACATTTATAGTGAGTCAACCTAGCTTCGTGGTTGGTTTAAATTGTGATAAATTATTAAATCGCCAGTGAAGAAATGAACTAATGCTGTAATGCATGCACACCGCCTGAGCGAGTCAATGAAAAAGCACACATGAGGCAGAGGTGCATGAAAAATTAACCCACAGAATGAGCTCGAATTTATCTCTTTAACTCTATAACATACTTGTTTCAACAATTGCTACTCCATGTTCATTCTATTGGTACAATTTTCTCTCAGTGTTCTAACTGGCCCTCAGACCTATGTCTCTTGGAGATATCACTTTGGTGGAACTGAAAGGACCTTGTCCTACATACCGAATTCATCGATAACAAAGGAATCTGAGATAAAGACCTCAGCAGAAACATCAAAGGTAAAATTGGTATGAGTGCAAGAGTAGGGTAGTGAATACATACCCATCTCACTGTAATCCTTTCTGTTGCACCCCTCCTGACCTCAATAGGACGACGGCCTGAAAGAATTTCTAGGAGCAAAATACCATAAGAGAACACATCGCTCTTGATTGTAAGATGGTTTGTCCTCAGATACTCTGGATCTACATAGCCAGCAGTTCCTCGCACGTCAGTCTCAATCTGTGACTGTCCTGGCTCAGTAGGACCTGTTCTTGCAAATCCAAAGTCAGCCACTTTGGCCCTGAAGCCTTCTGTGAGTAGAATGTTTGATGACTTCACATCCCTGTGTATTATGGGCTTCTCTAAAGGCAAAAGAGAACGGCAGGAAACTATGAGTTAATAAACTTATGCAGGTTGTCAATAGGAGTGAACAAAACAGAATCTTCCTGTTATCTGGATGCATAGCACATCAAGACAAAAATAAATCTGTTACAATAGCTTTTTTTATCTGATAGAGTTATAATTTTACATATTCAGGACGTTAGTTCATATGTTGTATTATATCGAAGACCAAAAGAGTTTGATCAAACACAAATCTGGTCACAGGTTCTTATGGCCTATTTGAATTGGATGGTTGTCCTCTACAAATTTCAGATTTAGTTCAAATTTGAACTAAACTCTAAGGAACCAGATCCCAATCACCCTATCCAAACAGGCATTGTTAACAAAAAGAAAATATTCTCTTCAAAAAAAATGCCCTAGGAATGATGGTCATTATGTTTTCCTTACTGCAGCTGTGAAGTAGTACAAGTGCAGAGTCGGATCAAAGAAAGGCAGAAGAACAAATAAGTCGTATTTAACTAAATTGCTTGATGCTTAATAAAAGGAAACTAAGTGTACCTGCGTATAGATGTAAATAAGTCAATCCATGGGCAACATCTATAGCAATTTCAAGTCGCTGATTAAATCCCAAAACTAGACCATGTTGACCTGAAATATGATTTCAAAATACCAGATTAAACATTTTTTGAAGGAATGCAAGAAACTAACAATCTGGTTTGCAGCTTACAATCCAAATGCTCCCTAAGAGTGCCATTTGATACGTATTCAGTTATGATAAGCCGTTCATTGGCTTTCTCAATATAGCCAAGCAACTGGACCAAGTTCCTGTGTTCAATATTTTTTAGCAATGTTACTTCGTTGCTAAACTCAGCACGTAAAGAAACAAAATGTTCCTGCAAGATGAAAACATATCAAAACCATAGTTCATGCTGCAAACAATGGCTTTGAGTAAAATTGCCAGTGCAAAAAAGAAACATGCAAACAAGCATATAGATAAATAAAGACCAGCGCATAACATTTCCTCCATTGCTGGAATAAAGAATGGAATATGAGTGCATAGTTCATCAAGCATCACCTATATACTGTTCTTTTGGTCTATGAACATTTATCATTTAGTGGCCATACCATCTATCTAAACCTGGATTAGCTCACTCTATAGATCAATCTTGATTCCACCCAAATATATTGCATATGAATGTGCGCGAGTGCAAGTGAGCAACTGTGCGTATAGAGAAGAAAGAGTAGAACATAAGCTTCAACAGTCTAAATAAGGCTCCACACAAATAGAGCCTCCATAACTAGGCAACATGCGGACTGAAGTTAAATCATTGTAGCAAGGAAATTTGCAGTATAGTTGCGTGGACAAAATAAGTTACCTTCTTAGCCCTTTTAATAGCTATGACACGTCCATCTCGCAGCTCCGCTCTGTAGACCTTTCCAAAATAACCTTCGCCAATCATCAAGGTTGGCGAGAAGTTATGCGTCAGTTTAACAACATGTTCAAGACTCAGGTTTAAAGGCTCGTTTCTACTTGGAGGCGAAGACAATGAAAATCTAGATGGACTTGCAGGTACTCGAAGCGGGCTTGCAGGAATTCTATCAGAAATTGACCTCATTTCAGAAGAACTCACTGAAAAAACAAAAGCAATATGTCACAACCGATGGTGAGTGTTTTGTACCACCAGAAAGTACAAATGTGTCTCTTGTGCTACCCCCTCTGTTCCAAATTATAGTTCACTTTGGCTTTGTCCGAATTCAAATTTGGGGTGTCAAAAACAGCTGAAATTGTTTAACTTTGACCAAGTTTATAGAGAAATATAGTATCTACAATATAAAATAAATGCACTATCAATACATATTTCGTTGTGGATGAAACCAATTTGATATTGTAGATGTTGATTCTTTTTTCTATAAATTTAGTCAAAGTTAGATAAGTCTGATTTAACAAAAAACTGAAATGAACTATAATTTGGAACGGAGGGAGCAGTATTAACTTCATCCAACAAGCAGGTTAGACATCGCTGTGTCAAGAGGTTTTATCATGATCCCACAGATGTCATTTTTAACTTACAGGAATCGGAATGTCCTGCAAGAACATGAACTTCGCTTCCATCCTTCCTTTTTGAGCCAAAACAGGTGCAGAGGGACTCAAAACACACAAGAAACATTCCCGCAGTTGTGGCGACTACCATAACGCTACCTGTCTTCAATCCTCGAACAAAGGACAGCAGTGTGCTTCATTTGTACTTGATTCCTTTACATGAGCACATCATGGAAGGAAGCTGTCTTATATGACTATTGACTCACAGTAAATGTTGTCCTCCTTTCCCTTCTAGTAGGTTCAATCAAAACAGAAAAAAAAACTAAATCATTCAGTTTATCAACTTATGAATGAGATACAAAATTAGCTACTGTAGTATAATATGAGCTGGCACTTGATATGCTTATATCAACAAAGTATGCACAAAACATGCATTTGATTAGGCTAATTTCCTCTGAGTAAAACCAGAGGGTAAAATGAAGTAAGCAGAAGAAATATTTACCGTCTAGAAATGGAATAGTTCGATTGTAAATGCACATAATATTCTGACCTATGAATTCCTTTGCCCTGCTAATTTGCTGGGCACTATGAATAAGTTGTCTTTGCCTCTAACAAAACCGTCTATATTATCAATATTCTTAGCAGAAGCCTCAACTATGCATTTATTGTACAAGTACAATAACAATACTGCTAGAGGTCCTCTACATATTCAAAGCAACAAAAAAAGAGAAGTAGGAAAAAGATGTCGTTAGTCGTTTCTGTCAAATCTATCCGTATCTGTCAGATGATAGTTGATCATGCACCAGAACAAGCAGGTACAAGAAAAGGAGAGAGGAAACATTTCGGCCTCAAATGGCATATACTACAAATTACCAAACATGGTATCCATTGCTAATAAGAGCAAAACTGTTGCTTCAGGAACATAATCAAGTGGTCAAGCCCGCAATCCGATCAAGCGAGAGACAAGCTGCCGGATTCTGCTTCCTCGAATCCTTGTTTCCACAACAAGCATAGTATGCCGCCAATCCTATTTCCTATACCACGGAAGGTCCGCCAAAACACGACCAGCAACGAACCTGTTTCTGCTAGTCTGCAATCCACCGAAACACAGACCAGACAGCAATCTGAAGTCTGAACAGACAGCAACCAATCGCGGGAACAGAACACACAGTTGGAAGCCGAGTCCTGGAACTCCGGAAGCTCCGGCAGGAATGTTACGCGAGCACTCACCGGAGAGAAGAGAACTCGAGCTCCGCCGCAGCCGGCCGGCCGATGCTCCCGTCCCGCCGCCCCACCACTGGCCCCACCTAAACCGGCAGGCACGACTCGCGGGGGAAGGAACGCTCGGACGGAAATGGCGAAGAAGGGTTCCTCTCTTTCTCTCTCTCAGGAGTTCCCTTTTGATCTGATGGGATCTTCGCGGTGGGCGCCCCCTTGCTGGCAGTGGAAACCGTGTGCCAGGACCGGGCGGCGGGAGGCGGAGGAGAAAGTGAGGCGGGGTCGCTCGAGACCGACGACCGGGAAGGGAGACTGGTAAACGACGCCGACGCGCGGGATATTGTATTGGTGGGCGGCTTGCTGCCAGGTGGGACCTGGGGCCCGCGCGACGGTGGCGGGGCGGCGGGTTGGTGGGGCGCTGGCGGGTGGGGCCCCGGCCTCGGTATTTCGGGAGTGACGAGGAAGGCTGGCGGGGCTCGGACGCTAGGTTGGGTCGATCGAGTCAACGCTGGAGACATTTCTCGGTCAGATCAGCAGCTCAACAAATGTTCAACGGCGGCTCCATCACAACAAATGTTCCGCCAACGCCTTCGTTACATCCGTCGCCCCAGCGGTAATAAGCTATTTGATTTTTGTTTTTTTGGCTAATAAGTTCTCGTGTAGTTTAGACAAGGGGACATAAAAAGACATGATGTTGATTTCACTTTACACAAGTAGCTTGGTGCCAGAAATACGATAAACAACTCTTTTAGTCTTACAAGGGAAATTGATGTGTTCCATATGTAACCCTACATAAGGGATATGACATGAGCATAAAAAATGCAATATGTTCATCCCATTATAGCTTCTATAATTTGGGGTGTGTTTAGATCACTACTAGAAAGATGCCCCCAATGTTGGATCAGAGTGGCCTTCGTTCCCTTGAGAATCAATTTAGCAATACTTGCCTGATCTTAAATACTTGAGATATAGATGTGCAACTCCTCAAAGATATGTTGTAATGTTGGAGGCAGCTTTCCATTGCCAAGTCTTAGGAGACACCGGAGTCCGGAAGACGTGCCACTTGAAGCTGTAACTTGGAGGTTTAAATGTCCCCAGCATGTTGCAGTAAGCTAGTAACCAGCGGTGGCATTTCATCTACCAACTTGCCTGCATCATGGATGGGAGAGGTCCGCTACGCAGTGGAGGCAGAGCACGCGCGGGTGAGGCCAAGCATATGGTGTGTAGGAGCCACGATCCATGAGCAGGCACTGTCATGCGAAGTCTGCGGCTGGGCGGGTGGAGTAGGGTGGTCGCCGGGGAATACATCTTCTTTGATGTCGGGCCGCCGGTTGGGCGCCACTGTGTCTCCCTCGAAGCAGAGGCAGAGGAGCTCCGTACTCACGAGCTCCCTGGCCACCACCTCGCCACCTCGTTCCCGGCAGGTCCTGCAGGTGGGCAGATGGAGCAGCCTCGACCCTCCTGGAGTCAGTGATGACATTTGCGGTGCTAGACGGTGTGCAGATAGGAGAAGATTGGAAAGCGTGACAAGCAAAGCAAGAGGCAGGGGGAGCCGAACGAGGCATTAGCCTCCTCCATCAGTTATAGCCAGCGTGGGCGACGTTGCTGGGGCGGCAGAGTTACAAGCAGACCTCGAGTCGCGTGCCGCTAGCGAGAAGATTCCGGTACTGTCCATCAATTATAAAAACGAGTACATTACGCGCGCCTTCGCGCGCGCTCATATTTACTTTGTATCAATTTGGTTATTTAGAATTTTGTAAACTATGAAATTTAGTTAAAAATATTAGTGCTTTGAATGGTAACAAATATTAGTGTTTCATTGAAAACTATATTCCTTCTGCGGGGAATTTTACATGGGTCTGTTAAACCAATTGTCTGAAAGATCTTTCACATATGAATGTCCACCATGAATGAATTCTTGGACTCATTAACTCTAGATGCAGTTAGTTTTTTTTGGAACAATGAGGATATAGGAACTCTTAATAATTTAATATGATATAGGAGCTCTCGATGGAGCTCTCAGTAGTATGCAAACATATAGTTATATAAGCTCTCCCTATAAATATTTTATAGAGCTAAAGAACACTAAGCCTAGACCATCTTACATCAATATCACAAGCTATGTTGATGTGAATTGATATAAATGAACACACCAATATTTTTTCAAAGGAAATGGAAATAAGTAGTAGCAGTTAATGGTCCTAGCATAGATCATGCATGGAGTAAGCGAAACTTACCGAACTAAAGGTGCTGCAGAGATACTCTAGTTAGCAGGGTTGAGCCAATATAAATGTTGTTTCTGCATATTCAATAGAAGGCATTAATAATACTTCTTTTGACTAATCTATGCAAGTCTTGACTATCCGTGTGCATTTAGTTAAGTATATGGACACTCAAGTTTAATACTAATAAGGACCTATGAATGTCAATGGCTATACTTACATGGCAAATGCATACATTAAATTCAATTCAAAGCATAGAAGTAATTGTAAAAAAAAATATATAACCAAGAAAAGATATAGTTCTTAACTATCTCACATCTATAATTTCGTCTACCTGTGCACCACCTCTGTTGTCAGCCTACTGCCGGTGCCCCGATGCTGGTGAGGTAGGGCCTCACCAGAGCTGTGCATTGGCGTGCTACAACCGAGACAGGATGTGTGCATTTATATCCAAAGAAGGATCCAAATTGCTTAAAGAAACTTTCAATATGAAGTGTTTCACCTCAGGCCATACATGCCACATTCCACTTATTCTGGAAGAAATCTCTGCCATTTAACCTATAATCAGCAAATGTGATCGTGGCAGCTCAGAATTAGATTTCCGTATATTCATCCGGAAAAGTACATGATGTGGTGTGGGAACAAATTAGTCAAAGTTCAAATATAAAAAGGCCACGGGTAAAAAAACTACAGGTATCTCTGACCCATCTGTCAAGCTGGTGGAAGGGTCGTTCATATTAAATTGTGCTTAAATAAGTGGGTCACACTTAAGAGCATCATATGTGAAAGAAGCAATGACAAAAGGTAACAGCAAACATAAGGCATAATTATTCTGTAAATATATTGTTGCACACTTCTTTTTTCTGTTTCGAAAATTTCACTGCACTTGCAACTATGATGGGCAAGAAAATGATTTAGCACGCAAATGTAGTTTTTCCTTAGTACCTGCTTGGATAAGTGAAGCTGCATTCTCTGAAATTCCTGCATGGTGTAGGAAAATAAAATGAGGCCAAAGATTCAGGCAAATTTATCCACTAAACTAAGAAAGAGAATAAATTTGCCTTTTGAAGTTTGCCTTACCATTTGGATCATATTTTATCTCTAGTTCAAATTTTCTAACCATTTATCCACCTACAACTTTATTCGCCCATTTTCAGGTCATGGAGGAGCCAGGTGCTCTCCTCCATCTTTTATAGCCACTGTGTGTCTTCTTGGACTTCACTTCCAATAATATGTTGCCAAGGTTCAGGAGATCCTATTGCAGCAGTGGAAGTAGCGAGCATGAGTTGCAGGCACATTAAACGAAACATCTAATTGATGAAAAATAAAATGTCTTCCTCCAAAAGCCACGTAACAAACACCAAGCAAAGAGAATGCTAGATGCAAATAAGAAACCGGATATGTGGGCAATGCCAATTTTGTAAACATATATTAGGGTGAGGGAATCTGACCTGGTAGAGAAGTAGGCATGCTCTTGATGTGGTTATTAGAGCACAACAGGGAGATCAGACAACCACTATCCTCATGTTGCTGTCCCTATTCTCCTCATGAGCATTCTGTCGAACACTTTACAAGCTGTTTCCGTGGTGTATGGCTGTATGCACTTGAATCGTGATGACTGCAGGAGGCACCACAGAACGACACAAATGTAGGATCACGGCAAAGCTGGCCTACCATTCACTACTTAATGAAGGAGGCAGAGGTGAGAGGTATCAAGATGGGCATAAGCAGGGAAGGAGAGAGCTCACCTTGGAATTCCCATGGCCAGGCATTGCTGCGGCTGCCCGCTGCTCCTTCCACGGTCTAGCTCTAGCACAGACCGATGCATGGCCTCATGACCATGGAGCTGCAACCGATCCTTCTCTGGGAGCTTGGGGTTGGGGGAGGGACGGACGGAAGCCGCGGCCGGCTAGCCGGCGAGGCTTGCTGCCCTTGGGAACGCAGGAGCAGAGGGGAGGGAGGTCAAGGAGGGGAGGGGCTGAATGAGGCGCGCCCGGCCGCCTTGCCCTGCTTGGCGTCGCAACATCGGTGGCGTCAGGGACAGCAGCGTCGGCGGCAGGCGGCTGGCGCGACTGCCGTGGGGATGCAGGCCGCGAGCCGCGGACGGAGGCGACGCGAGCGGTGGCAGGCGGGAGCGCGGAGGTGATGCGAGCCGCGAGCCTCGGACGGAGGCGAGGCTAGGCGACGCCGGCCGGGGAACTGCGGGTTGAGGTGGCGCGATTGGCGTGCGGCGGCTGGCGCGGGCGCGGTGGCGACGCGGGCTGCGAGCCGCGTACGGAGCTCCGAAGCCGCCGCGCGGGGAGCGCCGCTGCGCGCACGTGCGGAGCTCCGCCGCCGCCGCGTGGGGAGCGCCGCCGACCGTGCACGGCCGTGTGCCTTCGAGGGCGGCCACAGGCAGGGCGGCGAGGGAGGCAAGCAGGAGCAGGGAGGTGGAGGTGAGGCAGCGATTGCCGAGCGGGCGAGCTGCTCCGCGCCGCCACCGGCCGCTGGTCCTGCACGCAGCCGCAGACGCGCAGCCTCGCTGGCCGCGCCCGCGCCTACCGGCCTCCTGCTCGTGCGCCGCCCGCACCTGCTCGTGCACGCCCGAGCCGCCGCCACCGCCGCCGCCGCCGCGACCATGGCCCCCCGCGTCGCGCGCAGCCGCGCTGCCCTACCTCCAACCGCGTCGTGTCCCGGGCCTCGGCCTCGCGCCGAGCACCGTGCTCCGCGCTGCTCGGTGCTCGCCTCCCGCGTGCTCGCACGCCCGCCCAGCTCCAGCCGCGCCCGCGCTCACGCCTCCGCCCGCCGCCGCTCGATCCATGCCTCCACCGGCCGATCTGTGGGCGCCGCCGCCGTATCCGGCCGCGGGGAGGGCTGGAGGAGCGGCGGCCGGCCGGATCTGGCCGGCGGAGTGGAGGCAAGCTCGGGCTAAAGCCCGCCGAGCTTGGTTGCCGCGTCGGCGGCGGGGAGGGGGAGGAGGAGGAGCAGCCGGGGACGGGGATGGCGGGGAGGAGGAGGAGCAGCCGGGGACGGGACGGCGGTGGGAAGGAGGAGGCGGGGTTCGGCCGGCGGCGGAAGGGAGGAGAGCCGTGGGATGTGTATCGAACGGTGTATAATTTTTTAGCTGACGTGGATGAATGGGAGGCCGAGGAAGCGTGCGTCTTTAATATATAGAAATGATTTAGCCGGCGACGTCTCCATCCGTTGGAGAACTTGGAGGAGGCCAGAAAGAATGGGCGATGAGCCAGGAGTGCCCGGGACACTTAGCGAGAACGCATTACAACCGCCAGATCAAGATTGTACGGCTTTCGTCTATTAAAGATGCCAATTTTTTTTGAAAAAGAATTTTATTAATTTGGAGTATTAAATAAAATCTATTTACAAAACTTTGTGCACGGATGGATTGTAAATCGCGAGAACAATATAATGAGGCTAATTAATCCATAATTATTTTATAATTAATAAATCATTATTGTAGCATCACTGTTGCAAATCATGAATTAAATAGGCTCGTTAGATTCATCTCCCGATTTACAATCTATTCGTGCAAAAAATTTTGTAAATAGATTTTATTTAATACTCTATGCATGTGTCCAAACATTCGATGTGATGTGTAAAATTTTGGGATCTAAATCCACCCTTGGTCCATGTGAGTCATTGGCTATTAGACTAAAAAAATAGTAGTTTATATTTTCTCAATTTGTATGCTCTAAATGAAAAAAAAACTTTGTAGCTTATATAACCTTTTGCAAATGGCTTTTCTAGCTCAAACATAAAGGCTAGCTTATTAAGTTTTCCTATTAACATTACTTTTCAAATGATGGTCTTATTTGACTAAACTACTATTAGTGCCTAACTTCTTTAGGGCAACCAGAGGAGGAGAAGTATTCTCAACTAATTTATTATATTCATGAACTAGACGTGTCTAGATTAGGTAATAAACACTAATTCTATACTTATGATCGCCATACATTATGTTAATGAAAAAGGCCATGGCAGCATCCTCACTCCGATAGTTGGTAGCGCTAACGTTGCCTTTTCTATAGTCTAGGCGGATGCACTGCTCGACAACTTCTATATTTAAAGAGGTAAAAGACTTATTTTAGGCTGGCCGTAAATTAGAAAGAGATAAAAGACTTATTTTAGGCCGGCCGTAAATTAGGCCGGTTGTACGGCCGCCCATTTGTACATGCACGTGTGTAAGCATCTAGGCCCTCTAGGTATGTTTCGGTGATTAATGACAATCATTATTGTGACTAATGAGTTTATGCAGCTTAATGAATTATTATCGCTTATTTGGTCATTTGTTAAAGAGGCCCCTCAATTTCATTATTCAAAAAGGCGATCTCGGTATTCAACTCAAATATATATATCAAGACTAAGGTTGTTTTAATTGTTTTAGAAATTTGAAAAAGATCCAATTCACCCCCCTCTTGGTCCATCGATCCTTATAATTGGTATCAGAGCCTCGTTGCTCATTTGGATCATTAGGCTTCACCGCCTAGAGCTATGACCAAGATGGGAGGTTCGCCGCCTCACTTCGAGGGCAAGAACTTTGCCTATTGGAAAGTTCGTATGGCCGCATACCTTGATGCGATTGCCCCCGAAGTGTGGTTGGCAACAAAGATCGGGTTCACCGGAACTCCCACATCGGAACAAGTCAAGTGGAATGCCAAGGCTAGAAATGCAATTTTCGAAGCCGTTAGTGAGGAAGTCTTTGCTAGAGTAAATGGCATGGACTTAGCAAGTGATATTTGGAAAGAGCTAATTTAAATTCATGAAGGCTCCACAAAAGTCTGTGAACAAAAATATCACTTGTTTAGAGCTTAGTATGATTCCTTTAAAATGCTAGCTCATGAAAATTGTAATGATATGTATTATCGCTTGAATGTCATTGTCAAGGACATTAATGGTCTTGAAGTTTCTAAAATTGACAGTGGCTCCATCAACCGCAAGATTCCTATGCTCCTTCCGAAACCCAAGTATAACATCATCAATGTTATGCTTCAAAAGGAGAATCTTGATACGATGAAAGTGGGAGAGCTTGTGGGCGAAATTCACGTTCATGAAATGGGTATCCTTGGTATATCCGAAGAGCCAACTACAAGCAAGTCAATCGCTCTCAAAACCAAGGCAAACAAGCCCCGCAAGCTCAAGATCATCAAGCAAGAATCAAGCTCAAGCAATGAAGAAGAGGATCATCATAAAAACTCATCCGATGATGAAGAAAATAGAGAACTTGCTCTCATGATGAGAAAGTTCACACGCTTGAGCGACAAGATAAACAAGAAGAGTTACAACTTTGACCCTAAAAGAAGAATGTTCCGACCAAGGGAAGATGTGAAGTACAAAACATGCTACAATTGTGGAGAAAAAGGCCACATATCTCCCGATTGCCCCCAAGCCGGACAAAAGAAAAAAGGACAATAAAAGCAAACATCGTCATGATTCAAGCGATGATGAAGAGGATGAAAAGAAGAACAAGAAGCTTGGGAAGAAGAAGAGCCATGACAAGAAGACCAAGCTCTTCCCAAAGAAGAAAGGGCACACCAAGAGAAGCTTCTTGGTGGAAAAACAAGAGTGGGTGATCGATGTCTCATCAAGTGAAGATTCAAGTGATGAAGAAGACATCGTCACCATCGCCCTCACCAATGAAGAATCACCGCTACCTCCGCCTCCCATGTGCCTCATGGCAAAAAGTAACACAAAGGTATGTGAGGTGGATAGTGACAATGATAGTGATGGAGAGCTTGACCCTTATGAGTTTACTAACCTCATTAATGAGTATACATCCGTTATCAAGAGGGAAAAGAGCAAAGTCAAGATTCTTGAGAGCACTCATGCCAAGTTAGAGCTTGCTCACTCCGATTTGCTTGGCAAGTACAATGACTTGCTCAAAAAGCACAATGAGTCACTTGTACTTGCTAAGCAAGTTGAAGAGAGCCAAAAAAACTTAAACAAGAGCATAGGGAGTTGGCAAGTACAATGATTTGCTCAAAAAGCACAATGAGTCACTTGTACTTGCTAAGCAAGTTGAAGAGAGCCACAAAAAACTTAAACAAGAGCATAGGGAGTTGGCTCACAAATATCAAGAACTTGAATTTGCCTATGAAGCAATTGACCCAAGTCTTGAGAACTTTGTCAATGGAACCATTGAAAATGTCAATGCTTCTACTTCATGTGATGACCTACTCATTAATGCAAATGCTACTAATATTGTGCCCGAGCTTGCTCCTTCTAGGGAAAAGAAATTGATGGATCAAGTGGCAAGCCTCAAGAGTAGTGTGGAGAAGCTCTCAAGAGGAGAATACATCCACAAGGAAATTCTCTCCAACAATGCACGTGACTATGGCAAGAGAGGTCTTGGTTCATTTCCGGAGCCAAATAAAGGCACTACTCCATCTCCGGAGATTAAGACTAGCTTCATCAAGGAAGTTGGTTCATATTGCCAACATTGCCAAGTCATCGGGCACCACACTAGGGAATGCACCTTACCATCACGCCCTCTTCCCACTTTACCAAAGAATTACTCATCAATGTTTCAAAAGAACCATTTTCTTTTGAGTAAAGTGAAGGGCAAGGTGAAGGCCAAATTCATTGGCAAAATTACGAAGGAGTCAAAGAAGAAGCTCCCCAAGCAATTTTGGGTCCCAAAAGCTCTTGTCACACATGTGCAAGGCCCAAAGCTTGTTTGGGTTCCAAAAACTCAAAAGTGAATTCTCATGTGTGTAGATGAATTACAAAGCCGGTGGAAAACATTGGGTACTTGATAGCGGTTGATCTCAACACATGACCGGCAATGATAGCATGTTCACCTCTCTTGAACACCCCGGTGATCATGAATATGTCACCTATGGTGATAACTCAAGGGGAAAAGTCTTAGGTTTGGGTAGAATAGCAATTTCAAAAGATTTATCTATTTCTAATGTCTTGTTTGTAGAAGCACTTAGTTTTAATCTTATTTCAATTGCTTAATTATGTGATCTTGGACTAACGTGTACCTTTGACAAGAATGGTGTTGTAGTAACTCTTGAAGAAGACAAGTCATTGGTATTCACGGGGTTTATGCATGACAACATTTACTTTGTGGATTTCTCGTCAAAGCAAACAAGCTCTATGACATTCCTCTTCACCAAGTCGTCTCTTGGGTGGCTTTGGCATAGAAGAATTGCTCATATTGGCATGAGCAACCTCAAGAAAGCCCACAAGAGAGGGATGATCACCGGCTTGAAGGACGTCACATTTGACAAGAACAAATTATGTAAAGCATATCAAGCCGGAAAACAAGTTGCAACACATCATCCCATCAAGACGATGTTGTCTACCTCCAAGCCGCTCGAGCTACTACACATGGATCTTTTTGGTCCAACTACATACAAGAGCATTGGTGGTAACCTTTATTGCCTACTAATCGTTGATGATTTTTCATGCTATACTTGGGTCATATTTTTAGGCGATAAGGGAGAAACTCCGGAAGTCTTCAAGACATTTGCAAGAAGAGCTCAAAGGGAGTACAACTCCCCAATTGTGAAGATCCGGAGTGACAACGGCACCGAGTTCAAGAATATGAAGATTGAAGAATGGTGCGATGAAGAATGCATCAAGCATGAGTTCTCCGCCACCTACACGCCTCAACAAAATGGAGTGGTGGAAAGAAAGAACAAGACACTCATCACTCTAGTAAGAGCAATGTTGGATGATTATGGCACGTCCGAGAAGTTTTGGGTGGAAGCAAACAACACGGCTTGCCATGCATCCAACCGAGTGTATCCCCACCGACTCCTCAAGGAAACTCCATATGAGCTCATCACCGGAAAGAAACCAAATATATCCTACTTTCGAGTCTTTGGTTGCAAATGCTTCATCTATAAGAAAAAAAGGCTCGGTAAGTTTGAGAGTAGATGTGATGATGGTTTATTTCTTGGTTATGCATCAAACTCCAAAGCGTCTAGAGTATTCAATCAAACCTCCGGGTTAGTTGAGGAAACATGTGATGTGAAGTTTGATGAATCTAATGACTCCCAAGAGAAGGTTATTGGCTATGACAATGTAGGTGATGAGGAGATTGATGAAGCTTTGAAAAAGATGTCCATTGGGGATATCAAGCCGAAAGAGGTGCATGAAGGCAATGATCAAGGGGGGGACCTTCCTCATCTATACCAAGAACCTCCACGGCACCCCAAGTGGATGAAGATCAAGAAAAAGATGATCCACAATCTCAAGAAAATGTGCCAACGCCAACACCCCAAGTCCAAGAACAAGAAGAGCAAAATGTTCCACCACAAACACAAGTCACGCATGATCCACCCCAACAAACATCCACGCATGTACCGCTAGTGAAGCATGGTCGTATCTCCAAGGATAATCCAATTGGTCAAATCATTGGAAGTCCTTCCAAGGGAGTAAGAACTCGCTCTAAGCATGGTTCATTTTGCGAATATTACTCGTTTGTTTATTTTATTGAACCCACTAGCATAGAGGAAGCACTTGAGGACTCGGATTGGGTGATGGCCGTGCAAGAAGAATTGAACAACTTCACCCGCAATGAAGTTTGGGTCCTCGAAGCTCCTCCGAAAGACAAGAACATCATCGGCACCAAGTGGGTCTTTCGAAACAAGTAAGATGAACATGGGGTGGTGATACGCAACAAAGCAAGACTTGTGGCAAAAGGGTTTTCTCAAGTCGAAGGTTTGGATTTTGGTGAAACTTTTGCTCCGGTCACAAGACTTGAAGCTATCCGCATCCTTCTTGCTTACTCTTCACATCATAATATCAAGTTATATCAAATGAATGTGAAAAGTGCATTCTTAAATGTCGTTATTAACGAACTTGTTTATGTTAAGCAACCTCCCGGATTTGAAGATCCGAGGAATTTTAACCATGTTTATAGGTTGCACAAGGCACTCTATGGACTCAAACAAGCTCCAAGGGCATGGTATGAGAGGCTTCGTGACTTCCTAATCATGCAAGGCTTCAAAATCGGGAGGGTGGACACTACATTGTTCACAAAAGACGTCAACGAGGATCTTTTCATTTGTCAAATTTATATTGACGATATTATCTTTGGCTCAACTAATGATTCACTAAGCCATAAGTTTGCTACTATGATGTCTAGAGAATTCGAGATGTCCATGATCGGCGAATTGACCTTCTTCCTTGGTTTTCAAGTCAAACAATTGAAGGAAGGGACATTCATCCATCAAGAAAAATACACTAAATATATCTTCAAAAGGTTCAAGACGGATGAGTGCAAGCCGATCAAGACACCCATGGCAACCAATGGGCATCTTGACTTGGATGTGGACGGTAAACCGGTTGATCAATCCCTCTATCGTTCTATGATAGGGTCTTTGCTTTACCTTACCGCATCTAGGCCCGATATAATGTTTAGTGTGTGCTTGTGTGCCCGCTTTCAAGCAAACCCAAAGGAATCACACCTCTTGCCTGTGAATAGGATCTTTCGGTATCTCAAGCACACCCCAAGCATAGGCTTATGGTACCCCAAAGGCGCTAGGTTAGATCTCTTGGGATACTCGGATTCGGATTTTGCCGGAAGCCGTGTGGATCGCAAGAGTACCTCCGGGGGTTGTCACTTGCTTGGGCGTTCTCTAGTTTCTTGGTCGAGTAAGAAGCAAAATTCCGTGGCTTTGTCCACCGCGGAAGCAGAATATATAGCGGCCGGTGCATGTTGTGCCCAAATTCTATATATGAAGCAAACCCTTTTGGACTTTGGTGTGAAACTAGATAGGATACCACTTCTTTGTGACAATGAAAGTGCCGTAAAAATTGCCAAGAATCCGGTTCAACACTCTCGCACAAAGCACATTGATATTCGCCATTACTTCTTGCGTGATCACGAAGCAAAAATGAAGACATATCTCTTCAAGGTGTGAGATCCGATGAGCAATTGGCGGATATTTTCACAAAACCTTTAGACGAGAGTACTTTTGTTAGGCTAAGGAATGAGCTTAATGTATTAGATGCGGCAAACGTCATGTAAGTTGTCATGTCATATAGAAAAATGCATACATATAGGACACTTGTCTAACCATGGTAAGATAATGATGAGCATGGGTTTAGTTAGAGGTGGTGGTCCACTTGTTTTCCTCTAGTCTTGTAGAAAGGCTCATCATGAAGAAGCTTCCCGTGGATTCAAACTTGACAAGTAGAACTTAAATTCTTGTTATGCATTTCTTGTCATATAGATGTGCACTTCATGTTTACTCGTCTTTCGCATGTGGTTGTAACTTGCATCATCATTGCATGCGTAAGGGTCACAAAGGAGATCACTTGATGAAAATGAGACTTGTTTCATATACAAGATCTTAATTCATGAAAAGTGAAAAGAGCAAAGTGTTAGGTGCGTTATTGCCTAGTGAGTCATGTCATGATGAGTTTGAAGCTCTCTATCTTCAATACTCCTATGACAAGGCTCATACATTTTATTTGGCGGTTTGTCTCGCTTTGCGGCTTTTCCTTATGTTGAAAAGAAAAACTATTAAGCTAGTGTGCTATCCTAATTATTTTGTGGGGTAAAGTCGCCTATGCAAGTCCATTAACTTGAGTTTAGTTGAATTTTATAAGTTTATTGGACTTAGCATAGAAGAGTGAGCTGAGTGAAGGTTTTTCGAGTTCACCGGTTAAACCGACGCTTAAAAGTTTTTAAGCCATCGGTTTAACCGGCGTTACTAAGTTTCTGACTCAGCTCAGTCAAACTAGGCGTTCAGCCGGCGTATACAAAAGTCACTGCATCGGATCAACCGGTGAACGTAACTCAGATCTGACCTAACAATCAACCGGTGTTAGCAGCGTTCAACCGGCGAGTTCAAATTGCCTATCGTCGGATCAACCGGCGTTCTGATGATTTTCTGCTGGAGTCTCGGGTGAACTAAACCGATGCAATCAACCGGCGTTCTAAACCTAAGCATCGGTTAAACCGGCGTTAAGGAAAATCGTGGGCCCACCTGTCATATATGTTTCTTGCTCGAGCCGTGGCCTCTGTTTTCCTTTCTCCCTTCACGCCGCCGCCGCTCCACACCCGACTCGAGCCGCCGCCGCACTCGCCTACACGCCGCCGTCACCGCTCCGCCATAGCCGCCGCGCCCCGTACGCTCCACGCGCCGTGCGCCATCCACGCCGCCGACCCAAGCCGCCGCCACGCGCAGCCTGCACCACCGCCGCTCGCGCTCCGCCCGCGCACGCCCGCGCCGCCCGCGTACGCCATCACTTGCTGCTCGCCGCCGCCACCGCTTGCCACTCAGCGCTACTGCCACGCACAAGAGCCGCCGCTGACCGCCACAGAGCCGCCCACGCAACAGCACCGTTCACCTTGCGCTGCAGTTCACTCTCTCACTCGGTGCGCGCAAAGTGTTCGACGTTTTGCCTGATCAAGATGGGTCGCGAGAAGAGGAAGGGGAAGGAAGTTGTGGTTGAGAAGCCGGCCCGCAAGCGGACCCGCGCAGATAGGGAGGCCGAGAGGGCCGAGATGGTGGCCAAGGCCGCCGAGGAGCAGGCGTCAGGCCGTGCTCGTCCGTTCGCGATCAGGGAGCAGCCAGCCAAGGGCAGAGGCAGAGGTCGAGGTATGGGCAGGGTGCGAGGTGCCAGGGCCACCAGAGCCATGACTGAGGCAGCTGCAGAGTCAGATCGCTCAGAGTCAGATGCAGATTCAGATGCAGCACTGTCAGAGCAGTCCCAGGGAGAGAGTGCTCAGGGGTCACCGACTCCACGACGTTCTGGCCGCACTCGGCAGACGTCCCCAGTAGGAGAGTCTTCGCCCGCGATCGAGCGTCGCACTGGACCGAGGACGCGAGGAGGTCACCAGCCACAGGAGCCTCGCAGGTCCGCAGCAGCAGCAGCCCGTATAGCCGAGGCCCTAGAGGCCGAGCGCGCAGTGTTCCGTATGGACATTGTTGTGCGTCTGGAGCCAGGTGTGCTGCTCCTGAACTTGACCAAGGCCAATGCGGCGAAGGTCAAGAGGCTCAGGTGGAGTGTTGGAGAGGAGGACTGGTTCCCCGTGCCCCGTGACAGCAGGGTCGACCGTAGATTCAGGACACTTCTTCAGGCCAGCTTCTACGAGACCTACCAGAGGCGAGGGCACAGGATCTTTCCGCACAGGGTGCTTGACTGGGTTTCTCTGAGGACAGCTGCAGGGGGAGCAGATGTTAGAGAGCATTTTGCACACTTCAGAGGTCTGCCCAGGCTACTTCAGATAGAGCAGAACAGATATATCGAGGACTGGGTCAGAGTGTTTTATGCCACAGCCTGGATCGCTCCCGAGCGCAGAGCCGTACACTTCGTGTTTGGAGGCCAGGTCTTTGGCTTGTCCAGGGCGACGATTGCAGGGATTCTCGGAGTCGATTTGGTTGATGTCTCCCTGCACGAGATGGTATACGGAGACGCAGATCCACCGTGCAGAGCGATGATTGGCGGGATTGCACCTTCTCATGAGGCGATCTCTCAGTGCTTCCGCCAACCGTTTCCAGCGTCGTATGCCAGAGTACCCAGCTTGCTGACCCCAGAGGCGTACACTGTTCACATGGCACTCCGGAGGACCCTGTTACCGAGAAGTGGCTACCCAGAGGGGTTCACTGGTTTGCAGCAGCTGCTACTACTTCACATACTCACTCACGAGCCGTTTGACATTGTTGACTTCATTTTGGCTGAGATCGAGGATGTGATCACTGATGGGATGAGTGTTGTACGTCAGTTTCCTTATGCTCACTGGATCAGCTACATATGCTCTATGATTGTGCCAGCTGAGTCACCCGTCAGTGCAGTATACCGTCAGGATGAGGCTCCCCGATTTCCAGTTTACCGTCCGACAGCTCCCTAGGACCGGAGGAGAGGCAGACATGCCGAGAGAGCTGCTATGGCACAGCTATCACCAGAGGCACAGACCCGAGTAGCACAGGAGGACGAGACACTTCTGGCAGCCGAGGCACAGCTTCCCGGAGGGGATGATGAGATTCACTGGTCTGAGCTTGTGTCAGACTCCTCCGAGGATGCCGAGTACTTTCCTGCAGCACCCGCCAGTCACAACCACGAGGCAGGAGGGTCCAGAGAGCCAACTCACTCGTCACCCGCAGCTGCCACAGTCACAGAGTCCCAGGTGACTCAGCCGTCCGAGCTTACCTCTCTTCTTCAGCAGCTTGTCACTCAGCAGCGAGAGGATCGAATAGCACAGGAGGAGGCCAGGAGACCTCATGAGGCTCAGCTAGCAGCCATTCAGAGAGAGGCTGCTCGAGAGCGTGCTGCAGCCGAGGAGCGTTTTGTCGGGCTCATTGATCGAGTATCATAGAAGACAGATGCTCAGTTTCAGCAGATGCAGCAGGGCATGATGGTGATGTTCGGGATGATCACACAGCTATACACTCACACCGGACTCGCCCCGCAGCAGCCAGGCCTTCAGGGTGTTGGAGCACCTCAGCTTACAGTCACTCCTGCTCCAGCCCCTACTATAGCTCCAGCTACTTCGGCGACACCGGAGACCACGTTCTCGATGTCCGCACTCCTTGGGTCTGCCGGTCGTCCGCTCTTCTCACCACTGCCAGCGACTACACTCTTCCAGGACTCACCGTCGGCAGTTCAGTCAGTCGCCCTCCCCGTCGTACCACAGACACTGCCTTTAGGGGGAGGAGGAGAGGAGTCTATAGTTCCACAGTCGACACAGCCGGCAGCTTCAGCACTTACTACTTCAGATGTTGACACTTCTTCTGCTAAGCCGGTTACCACGTCTACGGACCCTCTCCCAGGAAGTGCTAGCACGAGAGCCTCCACGACAGCTACACCCCCAGTCAGTTCAGACCAGCAGCTCTCGTCCGTCACTGAGGGCTCTCCGTCCGACGACGACGACGATCCGGACCGCTTCCTCGCTGTGCCACGACAGCTGGATCAGTAGCTCGCCTTTTTGGTGCTTTGATGCCAAAGGGGGAGAGAGTTAGGGGGAGTTGGAGTCAGAGGGAGGGTAGAGATTGAGAGAGCTCGTAGTTGAAGGACCTTGATGTTTTATTATCATTTGATGTTAGTTCATGGATATGTACATTTGACTCTTGAGTATGCTGTGTGTTGAGACATATCTATGGATTTCGTTTGAGCCGTTGAGCTCCTTGGTTCTCTTTCGAGTTTGCTTGAGTTTTCCTATTTATCTTCCTCGCTCTCTCGTTATTATTTATTGTTTGTGTTGTCATCAATCACCAAAAACGGGGAGATTGTAAGCACCTAGGCCCTCTAGGTATGTTTCGGTGATTAATGACAACCATTATTGTGACTAATGAGTTTGTGCAGTTTAATGAATCATTATCGCTCATTTGGTCATTTGTTAAAGAGGCCCCTCAATTTCGTTATTCAAAAAGGCGATCTCGGTATTCAACTCAAATATATATCAAGACTAAGGATCTTTCTAGTCCTAAGTGTCATAAGGTTGAGAAGGACACTTAAGTTAGTATAGATTTTATAGTTTTGTAGTGATCGCACTATTAAGAGGGGTTAAGGTCAAGTAACTTGAGCATGGACATGGTCATTTAAAAATGGATGCACACTATGGTCACTCAGGTTCCTAGAAGTTCAAATAAGTGGTTTTCAACTTATATCTCAAGAATATTTGGATTTCATTCAAGACTCAAATCAGAAAAGGCAAAATCAGAAAAAGTCTATACACCGGTTTAACCGACGACTCAACTTTTCTATATGTCGGTTAAACGCAGTTATTAGAGTCTGGACAGGTTCTATACACCGGTTAAACCGACGATGTTTGAAATGAACGTCGGTGCATTAGTCCAGAGTTGGTTTTTCCAGGGTGTTTCAAGTTTTATACACCGGTTAAACCGACGATGTTTGAAATTAGCATCGGTGCAATTGTCCAGTGAGTTGGTTTTCTCAGGGATTTCAGAAGTTATACTCACCGGTTAAACCGACGATGGATTTGAGTTAACATCGGTGCAGTTGTCCAGAGACTTGGTTTTTCAGTTGATCAGTGGACAACTACACTCACCGGTTAAACCGATGATACGTCGGTTAATCTGCCCAAGTTGTAACGGCTAGTTTTCCAAATGGGCAGTTTACATTCATCGGTTAAACCGACGCTGGCTATTGGAGGTTCGTCGGATTAACCGGCGCTAAGCAGTTTTCTGGCAGCTTTTCTCCAACAGCTCTATTCGTGTGAGCTGCCTATATATATACCCCTCCAATGGGTCATTTTGCACTCTCTTGACACCAGGCAACATTCATACACTATACTATTGTTGAGAGCCACCTTGAGCTTCATCTTCCACACTTTTGTTCATTCAATCATTCAAGAAGCAAGACTAAGGACTTGAGTAGAGAGAAGCTTGTGTGCATCCGTTCTTGGTGATCGGTTCTTGCTCAAGTGAAGACCCTAGCTTGTTACTCTTGGTGATTGGCAGCACCTAGGCGATCTTGGTGATTGAAGGTGTTTCTTCCGGAGCTTGCCAAGGATTGTGGGAGCCCGAAGAAGTTTGTACGTGGCTTGAGCTCCACCACGCCGGGATGGTGAACGGAGACTCTTAGTGAGCGCCCAAGTCTCGGTGACATGGGAGGTGACAAGACTCTTAGTGAGTGTTACAACGTGGATTAGGGGTGTGTGCCAACACATCGACACCACGGGAAAAAATCCGGTTGTCTCTTGCCCACTCTTTCATTTCAAGCACTTACTTTCATGCAATTATTCATGTGCTTGACCTTAGTGATCATAACTTAGTTCTACCTTGCTTAGTTTCATATCCTGTTGTATCTTTGATAGCTTGTGTAATTTGCTTAGTTAGCCAGTTGGTGAATTGAGCCTTACTAGCTTTGTATAGGTTAAGGTTGTTTTAATTGTTTTAGAAATTTGAAAAAGGCCCAATTCACCCCCCTCTTGGTCCATCGATCCTTACAACGTGAGGGCAACCAGATAAAGCAAAGGCATATCCATGGGAATGATTTCAAACTAAAAAAGATCATAGTTTCAAAACCGAGCATCGAAATCAAAATCCGATTGCACAGGTGTGCTTGGTTCAATAAAAGTTTCAAAACAAGATCTCACACCACTATGTTTTGATGACATATTTTTTTGAGAGAAAATATTTTTTCGCGCATTCTAATTTGCCTATGATGTTTGCAGAAATTGCTTATAGATTTACATCATGTTGCTTTTGCATGCCCGGATTCAGTGAAGTGGATATTGGTGTTCATATTGTGAAGATAGAATGTTTAGTGTCAATAGTGAATAAGAGTAAACAACTTTGTTAGGTAGGTGAATGTTTATCGCTCGATCAATAATAGGCAACTTTAACAGATCGATTGAGCATTTTGACTAATTGATTTGGCATTTTTTCATAGCACATAAAATAATTTATGTGTTTTGAAAAGTATCGTCGAAATAAATTTAAGTGGGGTCTTGTTTTGAAGATCTCCTCGAAAGAGATACAGTTGTGCAATCGGATTTTGATTTTGATGGGTGGTTTAAGAACTATAACTTTTTTAAGTTCTAAAATTACTTGCACGTGTCACTGCCCTGCACGTTGATTCCTAATCATTGTATTCCTAAAACGGTGCGGCCGTACGAACAAGTAAATTTACGGCCAGCTGTATTTTAGCTGTGTCCATTTAAAAATTGGATATTTTTATCTTGAAAACTCCTTAAATGATGGTGTTTATTAGATATTTTTGGTACATCTTTTACTTGAATGTCTCCAAGATTCAACAAGATAAATTATATACTTAATTGTATACTTAAAAGAGATAAAGTTCAGAGAATTGTATACTTAATCTACTTAAAAGGGTAAGTCCAGACAAATCAATAGAAATTATTAAGGCAATGAAGGAAATAAACAACCATTGGCTGGCAGGTATATGTCTATATACATGCTATGAAAAGTAGGTGTTGGATAAAAATATTCATGTTATAGGTGTTGGATAAAATAATATAAATGCATTTACCTTCCAGGTCAAGGCAGGAGGCAATATTGGTGGACAAGCCATCATGTGTTGACAAAAGAATAAAAGAAGTAAATCACCTCATCATGCATGTCCTTCAAAAATTTTGTAAACTTATCATAGTGTAGAGGTTCATTTCCATCATTACCAAAGAAGAACTCAATCACTCCATTTTCCACAGGCTGGCCAACTTTAAGTCCAATACGTAAGCCATCCTTATGGGTGGCTCCTTGTCTATTAAAAGACCGCATCAGTGCCATTATTTTCTTAAACTCCTCTTTGTCGATCACCCTGAAAAGATGACATGTCCCCAATGAGAACGACAAATTTACATTGAGAAGGTGGCTAAATTTTATCCATACCCTTCTTTTATCATCAACTAACAAGTCAGATGATTGAACATGCTCATAAAGAGCTGGTCTTTTTCTGAGCGAGATAAATTAACTGCAGGCAATGATCACAGGTAAACAATAATATAGCACAAACAAGACTACTTAAATATATTCTTGTTCGTGCATGGATACAAGAGAAATTAAAGGGGAAACATACCTTTCGTAGCTTTTACTAAACAACATGCATTACATAGGAAAAAGGAATTTCAAACTGAAGTGAACTAGACATCAGGTCAATTTTCTCTCACTCCATCAAATTCTTCATGTTCATTTGTCAAACACAAATAGAACCGGACAAGTTGATATCTAAGAAACAGCACACTGCAGACCGTATATTATCAAGACCGAGTGTGGTGACGGGATAAGAACTCACCCGCTATGGTCAACGTCGAACATTTTGAAAGCCGCACTGAAATTTGACTCGGGAATGCTGAGCAATGTTACAAAAAAGATGTACCTGTCAAGACACCACAGGCATTTAGAAACTAATAATATACCTGTCTAGCAGTGCATCATACAGAAAACAGCTATGGTATTGCACCATGACTTCCAATATATGCATTGTATCTATGGCGTAGTGCCATGTTTATTGATATATACACTACATTTATCCTGAACAGGTGCTATACAAACACCTACAGATTTTCACGATTTTCTTACAATAAACCAAGGACAATATTTATGCAGAAAAGAAATCCAAGTGGCATAAGTTCAATAGTCTGAACACAGTGAATAGATACAGCATTTTTCTGAAGTTCATTCTACTTACTCGGCAAAGGAGATGAGGCCATCATTATTTGTGTCGAACAGCATGAAGAATTCCGATGGAGCACAATGCAACTCTCCAGGGCTCCGCTCCCCCCTTAATCGCCCTTCGCGAACTGCAGTCGACTCACATGGAGGGAAAATAGGGACTAATGCCCTCATCAAGTCAGAGGGCAACATGTAAACTTCACCTTCTGGGTTCCTCACAGACGCAAAGTACTCAGATCTATCGAGAAATATACCAGTTAGAAATTTGTTGCCAACACTTATTGAATCGAATTTCCCCGAAGTATCCTTAATGCAGCACTACATACATTACCTTTTCAGGAGGGCTGAGAAGCCGTATCCTCTTCTCGTAATTAAAGAACACCCTTCTGCGGAATGAGTCTGTAGGACGCGCAGAGTGAAGAGGAACAAAAATGATAGGATTATAATCAGATCAACATTCCAGTCAGATTTGCTAAGCTTGAAGAAGATAAACTCAGACAACTAAGCAAAACTACACGTATTTAGCAGGGCACGCTTACGTACTGTTGATCAAAAGGCAGAAATCGTAACGGTTACGGACTTTCCTGTACGGTGCCGCCGCGTCACCTAGTTTTCTAGTGACCCATTGGCTTATCACTTATCTAGCAGGAGTGGTACAGCCAGGACAGCACCGTACCGCTCGCAACCCAAGCAGGACGTGCAAACGGGTGATCAAAAGCAGCAGAAGCGTACAGTCTTGCAAGGAGTCTACCTGGCACAGCTTTGTTCTTTACCGCGCAAAGCTCCAAACATCCTAATGCATAGCAGTAAGCTAAGCCATACTAACACGAAACAATAGAGGCGGCGGCGGCGGCCGCAGCAGCAGAAAACCCCAAACCCGAACGCGCGAGTCCATCAATCAATTAAACCTCCCAGCCAGCACGGAGACAGAGAGATCGCAGACCAGGAGGACGCAAGCGGGGACGACAGGGCGCTCACCTGCGAACAGGAACCGACCCTTCTCCTCCCGGGCCTCCGCGGCGCCGCCGCCGGCGACCGAGATTTGGCCGCCGACCGCCTCGCCGGAGTCGGCGAGCGAGGGCGGTTTCAGCCACAGCCCGAGCCCGGACCCGGCCAGCGCAATGGCGGTGGCGACGATCGCGGCCTCGCGCCCGGTCCCCGCCCCCGTCCCGGTCCCGGTTCCCGCGGCGCTACAGAAGAGCCGCACCGGCGGCGGAGGGGGCGACCTCAGCCGCCCGACGGCGGATCGGAGGAGGCGGGCCGCGCGGGGCAGGGAAGTCATGGCCGCCGTCGCTCGGATCGAGCTGATCTCGCACGGCGCGGCGCGGCGAACGGTTGCTGCGGATAGGGCCGTGTTTGGTTGCAGCCTGTAAATTTTTTGAAAAGACATTTTTCTATATTTGAAATACTAAACATAGACTAATCACAAAAATAATTACAGTACTCGTCTGTAAATCGCGAGACGAATCTAATGAGCCTAATTAATCCATCATTAGAGGTTATTTACTGTAGCATTACTGTAGCAATTTAGCATCTAATTACAGCCTAATTAGGTTCATTAGATTCGTCTCGCCATTTACAGACAGCAGTCGCAATGCGTTTTTTATTTCATCTAGATTTAAGTCTCCATGCAAGTGCCGAAAAAAAATTTGGAATTTGGAAAAATGGAACTGAACACGGCCTAGACTCTGGGAGGACTAGACAGGGGAGAGGAGGCGGCGATGGGTAGGTGCGGAGCAGAGTGGAAAGGGAGAAAACGAAGAGGAGGCGCGGCGGCAAGTGGGTGGGAGGCAGGTGTGGCCGTGTAGGGATCAGGTTCACCATTTCGTTTTTACGGTTCCGAATTTTATTTTTTTACCAAAGTTTGATTTTTATATTTTTAAATTTGAAACCGAAGTCACCCAGTTTCCGGATTGAAATTCGCTTCCGGTGAATAGCGAAAACAGAAAAAAGTACAAATTTCGGTCTTTCTGACCGAAACGGTAAACCTGGTAGACCAGGATGGGGAACGCGTCGCCGTGGCGGGGCCGCTTTTATTGTGGCGGACCGGTGACCGGAGGCTCTCCCGGGTGCAAATCGCTACGGCACCGCGGTGGTGTGCCCCAGTGCATGTCGATCATCGCTACCTACGATGGTGAACTACACAGCATGACAGCACGAGTACGTGTATAAAACTGCAATTACTTTGTTTCAAATTTTATTTTGCATAATATCTTGGATTGATTAGTGCTCTCTCCTTTTGCAAGCGTGCAACTTTTCTCAAATAGCAGCGCGAATTATCAGTGCTGATTGTATCCACCGTTAGGCTAGCAAAATGTCACGTCAGCTAGAGGGGAAAAAAGATTGCGTGGTGCTGGAAGACAAGCAAGATAAGCCGAAACCGACAGTGAACGTTCAGTACAGTCCTGCCACGGAACCATTCGCGCTTGATAAGATAAGCGTTCCGGGGGGGGGGGCGGCAAGTCAACCGGAGAGATAAAACTTGTTCGGCTGGCTGGCTGGATGGCAGGCTGATTTTGCATGAGAGGAAAATACTATTGGCTGGTTGGTTGGCTGGTGGCTGGGCTGATTTTGCGTGAGAGAAAAATACTGTTGTGGCTGGCTGAATCCGGCTGAATCCGCCAGCCGAACAAGGCAATAAAGCCAGCGGAGTCGGACCCACTCACCCACGCGTGGATGGAGTAGAAACTGTTGCACGGAAGCACAATTGCACAAAGCTGCCAAGGATCCGTCGCCGTGAGACCGCAGCGAACCACGAACGGACCAAAGGTCCGCTGGCTAGCGGCGGCAGTGGCCGTGCTGCCCGCCCGGGTTCGAGCCCGGTCGGGGCCGAATTTCTGGGTGCGCACCGGGGTTTCTCTTTAGAGGGGTACCGGGATGCGTGTGTACAGGTGTGTGGTATGTGTGCATGTGTAAACCTCGGCAGGCGCGTCCTCGGATTTTCTGGCAGTCCATCTGTGTTGAGCGCGCGGTCAACATGGGTGTCCAATTAAATTCTTAAATGATTCCTCGGAGCTCTGGATGCTTTCAACAGAAAAAAAAAAAGACCGCAGCGAACTGCCGCAGGTGCTGACCTGGCAATGCCGCCGCCCGGCGTTGGCGCGTTGCTGCCTATCCCCGCATCCCATCCCCCGGCCGGCTCGCCTCGCCCTTCCCCGGCAGCCTGGTCAGCCTCACCTCCTCTCGGGCCCCACGCCGCAAGCGAGATGCGAGGCGTCGAGGTTCACGCCCACTGGCTCCGGTGGCGCCGACCGCCGACGGTTTTGCGCGGGAGCCGGGCGGGGGCCGCCCACAGGAGGGCTCTACCAAAAAGCGCGGGGGGCTCATCTCTGGTGCGTGTGCGCGTCCGTGTGCTGCTGCTCCGTCGTTGCCACCTACCTGGAATCCACATGCGCGCGTTGCGGTGGGCGCGCCCACGAGTTCGCGGCACCGAGCACGATGCTCGCGGCACCGAGCACGATGCTTGCTGGTGTTTTTTTTTTCTTTCCCCTTCCAACCAGATGCTAGGATCTGGATTTGCGGATCGCGAGATGTTCTCCACCCAATAAAATGCGCTTTAGAAAGGCTCGCCTCATCAGTGGCACGTGATCTTGACCTTCGATTCGCCGCCTTGCTTGGGATTTTTCTTTGGGGGTTTAATTGAAGCATCGTCAGGCTGAATCCTTGTTTCTTTTGAATTGCTTGTGTCACCGTGCGCTTCAGATTGTTCTGCTTCCTCCGGGGGTGTGGAAGTGGTGAAAACTGAAAACTGATGCTACTTATTTCAGAAATTGTTTTTTAGTAGTTTGTTGATCGCACATGAAATGGCGCTTCGGACTTCGGAACCATATTGTTCGACCCTGAATGCATGCTTAGCTATAGTGCTTACTCAATTGTCAATGGTGGTTTCTTAAAAAATAATTTGTCAACGGTGGTTTATGAAGCCATCATGTTTATGCAGAACAGAAACTTCTACTGTCGCTGATCATGAATTGTCAACCGTGGTGAATCCAAGTTCATGTGACATCCAGCCCATGGGCCACTTGGGACGGTCCAAGTGGGGAATAATGCTGAGCACACATGGGCCACTTGGGACGGTCCAAAAAGCATCTTTTCCACTATGCAGAGTCAGCCTAATCCGAGAACACCCAACAAAGCTTAGCTTAGTTCCTTCCTCTCTCAAAAAAAAAAAAAAGTAAGCTGAGTTCCTGGTATCATAACTGTTTTTTTTTGCGATTATAGCTGATTAAATTTGTGCATTGGAAGACTTGAAGAAGTGGAGAAAACTCATGGTATTAGAACAGTATAAAAAAGAAGATATATTCTCTGTACGACATCCTCAAACTTGCTGATGTACAAGAGCTGCCATAAAAAGGGCAGACCCAGTGCCAGGTGGCTCCCACTTGAGTGGGGTTTTGGGGAAGGGGTAACCGAAGCCAGCCTTACCCCCGCAGATATGCAGGGAGGCTACTTCGAATTTGGGGAAGGGGTAACCGAAGCCGGCCTTACCCCCGCAAATATGCAGGGAGGCTACTTCGAACCCAGGACCTGGTGCTCGGTGGGTGAGCTTCTCACCAACTGCACCAAGCCTGCCCTTCACAAGAGCTGCCATAAAAATACCAAATTATAGGCAGCCTGATTTACCAGTATATACTGATCATTCCCTGTATGCTATCTACTAAATTGGCGAGTGGCGCTCTTTACAGAATAGGGATAGATGAAAGCAAAACAACTCTCCCATACAAACAGGAGCGAACCAGGCATCTTGATACAACACCGGAACACAGCATCCAGCAGATAATTAACCCTATAACATTGTGCATTCAGTCCCAAACCTCAATGTTTCTTCTTAGCATGATTGTACATGCATCATCAGTGAAGCTGTTGTTGGCTCCGCGGATGCCTGAATGACCCGCTTGCGTAGAGCATCTGATAGACCGGCTTTATCCTTGCTATGAACAACACGCTCAACAGGGTTCCACAGCAGCACACGATAGCACAGACATAGAAGGTGACTCTGAAGCAATCAGGCCCATAGCAGTTTGAAGGCTCCAGCACACCTGGGTGCTGCCTTGCCGCCTCCTTGTCATAGATGTAGCCAGCAAGAAGAGCCGAGAAAAAGAATGCACCGAGCGGATTCACCAACAGCATGAAGTTGTACATCAGGCCGAAGTCCTTCAGCCCGAAAAGCTCCGAGACAGTTGGTATCATGACGGCGAATTGGACACCATAGCATATCCCCAGGAGTGTAGTTGAAACATAGATCAAGCTATGAAGACCAGTTGCAAACAGCAGAAAGGTTACTACCATGATTATTTGTGTGCACATCATCCAAAAAGGACGAGGGAGCATCCTTGACCTGCAAAATATCATGTCTTAGCATCCTTTTTTCAGAAGTAGCAGTTCCTTAATTTTGTACATATTTCCAAAACATTAATAGATCTGAACGATTTTGGATAACTGAGTCCTGATGACATGCAAAATAACAGACACAGATGGACATCAATGCCATAAAGAGTTAACAGAAGTGCTCGACTAATACTTGTTGACACTAAGTAATATTAGTATACCACAGTAAAGTACAGAAACATTACTACTTCATCCTTCAGCTTAAATAAAATAAGTTTAAAGGATGCATTGATGGAAAATGATGCGATTAAAGTTATTGGGAATACATTAGATGTAGCTTACCTTACGAAATACTCAGAGAGAGATCCACCAAGGATTCGGCCAACAAAGTTGCAGAAGCCAAAAAGGCACAGCAAAATAGTTGTGTCATTAGCACCAACAGACATTCCAACTTGAGCAAGGTTGTTTAGAACAGTGACTCCTGTGCCAACTCCACAAAAGTATACAATAAAAAGTAGCCAAAAGTCTGCTTTTACTAAAGCTTCAAGGAATGTGAAATCATCTCCCCTCCTTGGCCCTCTTTTCTTTTTCAAATTCACTGCTCCCTCACCCTCTGCCAATAGAACATCCAAATCAGTACTATCATCGGATTCATGGACACTTGTACCAAGTGTTGCTGAGGCGCTGCCCAGAAGTGGTTCTGAGTTCTCTGGATCCGCGCCAGACAGACTATCAGTTGAATAAGATGGAGCAAGGGTGCTGGGCTTTTCCTTAGTTTGTTTGTTTGGATAAAGTGTCATCTTTATTGGTATTGCAAGTGGAGCAAGGAGCAAAAGTATCATTATACCAAACAAAAGGTATGTGACAGCCTGACTTAGTTTCAAAGTATCACCAAGTATTGTAGCTACCAGAAGGTATACGCCGAGAACCACACTTGAGATTTGTGTGTACATGAAATGGCTGTGTTCTGTTGAGTTGTCCTCTTCCAGTGATGGAGTGCAAGGCCTAACAAAATACATCACCACAATACATGCTGTTGGGATCCCCAAGGCAAGCAACAGCAAAAGATTTGTGGCTGAATTCCCTAGCATTCCATTAAAAGTTTCTGTGTAGACAGCAGCACTAACAGCAACATAACCCTTGATAAGACCAGCAACAGTGCCTCGGCTGAGAGGGAAATTCCTCATGTTGGTCACAAGAGCAGCAGTGCCCAACCATGCACTGCTGTTTGTGCCGATACATAAAGCTATCCACAACTGCAAGTATCCGATAAAATTGTCAAGAAACAAAGCAAGAAGCTGAATCTGGCAAACAGTCTGAAAAAAAATGCATATTGATGGTGCAAAAATGACATAGTCACAAGAAAACTAGTGTGCTTCTTTGTGAGATGTCAAGAGATAACTTCATTGGCAGAATTGAAAAAAAATTGTGACAAGCCATATGGTGAGCATTAAATCAAATAATTTGTGAGTGCTTTTTCTTGAGTGTCTGTACTGGAGATCACCAACACTCAAACAGGATAACCATGCATGTATATTTTTTGACATCTAACTATGCATGTGCATGCCCACCTGATTTACTAGTTCAGAGATAACTAAGAAGAATAAAGGTTTAAATAATGACATCATAATACCTTAACTAATCCTTCTTCGGCAGCTGATTTTTCATGGGAAAACTACATGGTTCTATGAGACACATTTTGATTTATGAATGGATGAAATTTAACTAATTGGACACATCAGGTCCAATGGAGGACAGTAAAACAGGGCATGGTTCTGTTGAAGATTTATATCTGCTGTCTGAGAATTCCACAATAAGGTATATAGGAAGAAGTATGTGGTGTTTGGATGGAATTTTTCGCAAACTCTAAACTTTAGCAATATCAACTAGGAATTTCCAGATCAGCTGGCCCAAAACTTTTCGAGGGAAACAATCAACTGGCGCAGATATGTTTTGAAACATTATGACATGAGCAACCTTTTCGGCAAACCTAATGTAGAAAATAGGCAGTATGCCTCCTCATGATAAAATGCCAATCTTTTCTGAAGCTATAAATTAAAATCAAGTTGAACTGAACAATAAAGTGCCTCGCATACAATCTAATAAAATATAATAATTGAAGTCAACTTTAGATTTTGTGACAACAGAAGCCCAATTCACAAATCTTACCAAAACAGGGTACCAAGAAAGATCTCACTCCTATCAAATCTCTGCAAATCAAATCACCAGGGTGGGAATACATCACAAGGATTTGATGAAATCCACGAAACTAAGGTTCCAGATTTGCTGCGTGGTACAGCAGTGAGGCCATTCCTCCCGCTGGCAGAAAGAGTTGGCTAAAAGCAACAATAGGCTAGCTTATGACCATAATACGGATTCAAAATGATTGCAATAAGGAAAATATTCAGATCATATCCAGCTTCCGACACCTTGGAAAGGGAAAATATCTAGATGTGTCAACGTCAATCACAGAATTAATTAATATGCACATGTGGCCATTTGAAAAACAATTCATAAACTACTGCCTTAAATTTTCCAGGATGCCAGCTACCACACGAAACTTGCTCAACGAACACACTTGACATACATTTGACCCAAAGAGGATAACAAACATGGTAAAATAGAAATTGGGATGTTTTAATCAAGGGAACTAGATACTGGAGACTTGAAGAACCAAATGACTATAGGCCCTAGATCATTCATCTCCCAACACGTGCGCAGTATCACTGGAAATGACAGAAATCCCCCATAGCATGAAGCAGGCAGCAAATGAAGAACAAAGTGAAGACAATGGCCCAAAATAGCATGCAAGGGAAGCACACATGTCGAGATTTATTGGGTGGTCCAACACTGAAATCAATTACTTCCACTTGCAGGAATGATTAGTCAAAGCATCGCAACTTGTTAACCAAAGGAAGCATTCTACATGACGGCAACAAAGAAAAATCATAGCATATCTAGCTCCGTGCCCTTGAAATGAGGAAATATCTGCTGGTGTTACCATCAATCATACAATAAACAAACATGCACAAGCGGACACAATGATTTCCTACTTACTTGAAACATAATATAATAGGATAAATTATGTTCTTAGAGTATGGCAGCTAACACCGTGCAATTTGTCCAACCAACACACTTTACACTATATTTGCTCAAAAGATCAACTGAAAGAAAAAGTCAAAAACACAACCAGATTTTGTTTTTAATCACACACTGAAAATGGGAACTTGAAGAGCTAACGTCTAAGACTAAAGCCCAAATTAGTCCGTTCATCGCACTGTGCGCATCGTCGGTGGAAATCACATCCCCCATGGCACTCATAACTCATCAAATTAAATCAAGCAAACCAATGGCAAATGGCCCAGAACACTCAGGTGTTGGATCGCTGCGATGGGGGAGGGAAGGAGAAAAAGGGAAGGGAGGGGAGGGGAGCGTACCACCCAGTACGGCATGGCGACGGTCTTGGTGACGGCGACCCAGAGCGTGCCGAAGCCGAAGAAGGCGCAGGCGGAGCCGATGACGAGGATGAGCCAGGGCGGGAGGCGGTTGGCCAGCACCCCCGGGACGAGCCCCACGTTCTCGCCGACGTCGTTGCCGACGCCGAGCATGGTGAGCGCCTTCTGGTCGTACCCGAGCGCCTCCTTGACGGCGTGCGAGTAGAGCGGGAACACGTAGGCGCTCCCCGCCGCCACCTGCACCCACACCGCCGCCGCCAGCCCCACCCACGGCGGCCGGCTCCCCGCTTTCACCTTCTCCGGCCCGGGCCCTCCTCCTCCTCCCCCCGCCATGGCGCCGCCGCCCTCCCGGCTCCCCTCCCCTCCTCTCCTCTCCACCACCCAGCAACGGCTGACTGGCGAGGTCAGGCAGCGGCAGCAGTGCGCGGGCGGGCGGGCGGGCGTGCCCACTGCGGCGGGCGCTATGTCTTCCTCACTTGCTCACTGCGTCCGCCGCATTGGGCTGGTGGCAGGCCGGGGTCGCTGTGTCAGTGGGATATAAGCAGCTGGCGGCCTGCGCCTCCCGGGACCTGCAGCCTGCGGGCGGCCAAGCGCCACTCGGTTTTCGCGATTGGAATTTGGGTGTACGTGTGTACCCCGCCGAGAAGAGGAGGAATTCTGGCCCTGCATTTCTTTCGGTTCCGAGCCTCGGGGGCTGTTGCTGTCGCCTTGTCGGTTAAAGGGGAGTTTGGACCACGTGAGTGAGTGAATGAGTGATCATACTTCATCCGTTTCAAAATAAATACAATTTTAACATCGAACACCTAAATCAATATTAGGTGAAAATTACCAAATTATTTTTTTATTTTTTATAAGAAAAATCTAAATATTAATTTATCTTTTGTACGAGAAGTTTTCGGAAATTCTTGTCTTTTTGTAGTTACTAGATCAAAATTGCATTCTTTGGTCCTGTTCGCTGTGCTGGTGCTGGAGCCTGCTGCTGGAGTGGCGTGAGAAAAAAATATTGTTGGCTGGCTGGTAGCTAGAGGCTGCTGCTGGAGTAGTATGAGAGGAAGACACTACTGGCTGGTTGGAAACTGCGGGAGCAGAACAGGACTTTTGTTGGACAAATTTTGAATCATAGAATTGCATTTATTTTGAGACAAATGGAGTACTACTGTGCTGATTGGTTGGGGCCGCTAGTAGCTTTCTTTAGTACTCCACTCGTAGTCTAGTCGATTCAACTTCTCTGACTTCATGAAGCGAAGGGTGTGTTAAGATTCGCGAAAATCTGGTAGAAAAGATCACATCGACACTGTAGCATACTGTAGTACTTTTTGTTTGTTTGTGGTTAATATTGTCCTATTATAGGCTAACTAGGCTCAAAAGATTCGTCTCGCAACGTACATCAAAACTATGCAATTAGTTTTTTTATTTACCTACATTTAGTACTCCATACATGGATCATTTGCTATACTTAATGTTTCGATGTGATATAAAGTTCGGAGGAGTTTGGGGAAGTGAACACAGCCGAAGTCACAAAGATAAACAGTGTTCCTGAATCTGGATAAACAGTGCTCCCTACCGTGATTCACTATAGCAGGTGCTCTTCGCAGAGCACTGTTCGAAAGGATACTGTTTTTCACTGTAGCATGGTGCTGTAGCGATCGATCCTATCTATCAATCTCAAATCGAACGCCCCACAGAAACTCAAAAGGTCACGGAACAGTGTTCTCTACTTGCCTTCAGCAAGTCAGGGAATCCCGATTGGTAGTCTATACCAACCACGCCGTCCCCGCGTCATGATCCTCTCTTCAACTGATCACAGAGCCTTTGAGCTTTTTTCCCCCTACAGGTCCTTCGTGACCTTGGGACGACAGTAAAAGGAATTTCCTGATTTTCATACATGGAGCACAGCACCGCCGTCCACCAGTTCGATGCCGAGCAACCTCTACTGTCCAACCGTGTGGTTCTTTAACTCTCTACGTCACCGCCATCGCAAAACTGTCTCCACCATTGGACCAGCAACATTCCTAACGGCTCCATAGTCGAAGGCCACAAACAGACACAACCCCACCTCCTGTGTTAGCATTGTGAGCTTCTTTGTGTTTTTTCTTGGCTTTTTTCTCTTCGTCGGTTGCGCGTGCATGGTGGATGCTAGTTCCTGCGTGACTGGAAGTTAAGTGTTTCCTTTTTAACCAATGGCAATAGATCGTGCCAATTTTACTAAATAGAACATATTAGAGCAACTCCAAGAGATTCTCTATATTCATCTTAATTATTAGAAACTAGTCTATCAACTCGTGCTCCCACACGGACTAATTATAACTAATATAAGAATGAGGTCAATAATTATAATTATCTACCTCATGCCTTTTTTCATCTATTATATATTCTAGCACATACTCTAAAATATATATCTATCATTATCTAGTTACAATAAATTTCATTTTGCATCACACCTCCATATGTATTCGATATATATTTAGTTCAACTATTTGTTTGTAAATTTGGTATTCTTGTCTCTTCCGTCATACATGAATACATGGTGACATATATCGTTAGTAGTATTTTTATAAATAATAATATAAATAATATATTAATAATGATAGAAATAATAAATGTCTCCATTTTTTGTGAATTTTATGACTTAGTTTTATAAATAATAATAGAAAAAATAATTTAGAATTTTATATTGGTGCACTTTAATATTTTATTATAATTATATAATTTAGATTCATATTTAGGAATAATTTATGTAATAATAATAATATAATTGGATAATTTATATACAAATTTAAGAGGGTATTTGTATTATTTTTATAATAGCATAGGTGGGTAATTTACCCAAAGATTAGGGGTTTCTTTAGATTTTTTGTATAATGGCAGAGGTGAGTAATTTAGATACATGTTTAGGGGGTTACTTTAGTCTATTTTCATAATGGCAGAGGTGGGTAATTTATTAGGAAAGATAGCTGTAACACCCCGGTGTTAATTTTGACACTAACATTATGCTTGATCGCTAGTTAAGGCTAATCTTTGTCATTAGCGCTAATTGAGTTCGCATAGAAACTTTCGACTGAGCTACGTTCGATCTTGTTTTTCTCCCTAATCCGAGCTCTAAATCAACTTTTGCCCAGCATCAATGTTGTAGAACTTTTCTTCCTCTGCAACTTTCATTTTGGCCAAAATTCAAGTTTTAGCGCGAAATTTAAAGAAAATCTTTAATTTTGCTTGAATAGGACATTTTCAAATGCACCCAGGTTTTAAATTTTATCTTTCAAACCTTTGTTCAAATGAAAAAGTGCCTGAAACAAAAGTTGAAGATCTCGAAATTTTAAACAACTTTCGTATTCAAAAGTTTTCCATTTGAGGCCATCAAGAAGGAGAAAAGGTGAGTTTACGAACTGAGCTTTGGAACTTCGAATTATTTACAGGAATGCCCTTGCTCCATCTCCTCCCCTGTTCGCTGCTCGACACGCCGCCGAAGCCGTCGCCGCTTCTCGACGTCCGTGGCCATGCGTCGGCCATCGCGGCGAGCGTCGCGCCTCAAAGCTTCGCCGCTCTCCTCGACGTCCGTAGCTAATTCCAGTCGCTCCCCTTCTTCTCCGAGCTCGCGACGAGCTGAGCCGAGCCGTGCAGTGCGCCGCTGCTCGCTGTGCCAGCCTGCCCTCGCCGCCTGCTGCGATTCCACACGCCCAGAGCCGCTCCACCTCGCCCTGGACCTCCTCCGCCTCCTCCGCTCCATTCCGTGGCCGTTCAAGCCGCTCCTCGGCCAAATCGGCGTCCAGACCGCCGCCACCATCGTCGTCGTCGTCGAGCTCTGCCCCTCTACGCCGAGCTCCCACCTCCGGCCGTCCTCCGCTCAAATCGAGCCACGGTAAGCTCGGCCGCGCCCTAATCACCCTCCCGACCCTTTCCCCACGCGAATCCGCGGCTACCGTCGCCACAGCGCCGCCGCGCCGCCGTGGCCGCGCCGCCGCCACCGCGTGCACGCCGCGGGCCGCTCTGCGCGCGCCCCGCCAGCCGCTGCCGCGCGCCCCGCAGCCGCCCGGGCACCCTGGTCGCGTCCGCGCCACCCTCCTCCGCCGCTCTGCGCCGCGCCGGCCGGAACGGCCGCGCGCCGCCGCGCGCCCCGCCCTGCGCACGCTGCAGCGCCGCCTCGCCCGCGCCCCTGGCCGTCCCGCGTGCGCCGCGGCTCTGCAAGCCGCCCTGGCCGCGGCTTTGCCTCGCCGCGCCGCTGGCCGGCTGCCGCCGGCGGGAGCGCCGCCACTTGGCTTGTGCTGGCCGGAACCACTGTGCCGCCGCCATACACCATGGCCGCCGCCGCCATGGCTGGCTCCGCATCGAACTCCCTGCTCCGCCTCTCCCTTGACCGCGCCAACCACCCGGCCACCTTCTCCACCCCTCAGTGAAGCTCACAAGCCTGGCCGCCCCCTCCCCGGCTCACTGGAGCGCCGCCGCCAGCGTAAACCGCCGCCGCCCGCCCCTGCTCGCCGCGGGCAAGCCGCGTCCGGCCGTCCCCAACCCGATTCGACCCACCACAACGTCGCTCTCGACCTCCCCGAGCTATTCCCCTCCTTCCCCCTCGCCAACGGCGACCGCCGGCGCCGGAAACCGGCCGGCGCCACCCTCCCAGCACCGCCTCCTCTGTTTCGGCCGGCCAGGGACCCGATTGCTTGATTGCAAAAGTTCCAGGGACCCATCTGTAATATTTAGTTTTGTTTTCAATTGTTGCTGTGAACTTCTAAATTCAATTAAAATTCATAGAAAAATCAGAAAAATGCAAACTAAATTTTGTTAGATTTCTAAAATTGAGATCTTCAGAAGAAAAATATTTGTACAGGTGAAATGTCACTTTTGCCTGCTAAATTTTAGGGTTTGCGTTTAAGCTAGATTAATTGGTATTGGTTGTTCTGTTTGTCTAAAAATCTTGAAAATTTTGTGGTAACCTACTCATTGCATGTGTAATCCACTATAAAAATTTCATGTGCTGGTGGTGTTCACTTTTGTGTACATCTGTTTATGTTTAGTTTACCTTGCTAGAGTTAAATAAACATTTTCGGTCATCAATAAATGCTGGAAAATCATGATTGCTTGTTAATTCCAATAATTTGTGTTAGTCCTAAGTAAGAGTTGTTAACCTTTTGAGGACGAGTTCATGGGTTGCTTTTACTTAATTTTACTTTTATGCCTTGCGGGTTAAATAAATTGTTCTTTCTTGCTTTGTATTCTTGCTTAACCTTTTCTAAGCAAACTAGTAATGCTTTTTAGTAGGAAACACTTCAGGCTAAAATATTTGAATGAACTCTCGTGTTGTAGCACCAACCCAGTTTGCTTTTTGAGTGTGTATGCGGTGCTTGCTCGATAGATGATTGCCAGTCATGTCTTTATTCCTAATTGTATCACATTGCATCATGTTCGTGCCCATACAAGCGTGACCTTGTGCCTGCCCTGCTTGCTCTTTTTGATGTAGCGTCTACTGCATTTCCATGCATTCAAATATCCACCTTGGTGCATCTCATTTAGGTACGCTAGATATACAACTCGTGGACGAGAAGCACGAGCTGACGGAACAGAACCCCAAGGCGGTATTGGCTGGACGCATCCTGAAGAGAAAAGAACCCACTGGAGCAACCGAAGACCCGGCTCAAAGTCAGAAGGGCCCAAGGCCTTGTTAGTACTAACATTGACTCAGTGTTATCCCAGGCAAGCCCCGGAGCATAACCATAATTTAAATTATTCAATGTTTATTTAAGTATTTGTGCATTTATGTTCTAGGAGTTGAATGGAACCATAGTATGCATGTTTTCCCTAGGTACCGTGGGCCTATACTAGTATGCAGGTGTCGATAGAAATGCTCTGCTAAATAGGATTTCGGTAGAAGTCGAGTGATTACTGTCACTCGCGAGTTTAGGATCTTGATCACTTAGCTTTGGCTTTGAAATGAATTGTTGAGTAAAGAGAAATGGAGACGGGGCGGAAATGAGTTGGATTAATGGTATAGAATGGATGAAAAGAAATCTCCGCCTGTGTCGATTGAGGACCGTTCCGTTGTTGGCAGTGTTGATCGAGGATTGAACAGTACTAACCACATACCGAAAGTAGGAGGTAGTCGAAACCGGTAAGTTGTGTACCACTTTACAGCGGTGATTTGAATTCCGTCATGCTACGCTGGGCGTGGGAGTTGGCGGGTGTTGGATAGGATGCCGTCTCCGGGTTCTCCGGGAGTTCACCGCGAGGGGCCCATCACCTGGGTTTTAGCAGGCGTAGTTCAGATGCCGTGGTAATGTGGAAACAGTTGACGCGCGTGGCCCGACGGGGCTTACATGTGTCGTGTGAGTTAGGTCCACCTTACAAGGTTAAATAGGATCGATTCGCCGTGACTCGCGGTTATGAGAGCCTTGATCTCTTTGTCACATCGTAGTAAGAAAGTGGAATGAAAGAGGAATGGAAAAGATTGGTTTGTGAGTTACTGAAGAATAATCTGCTCCACCATGTGTGCTCTAGATGTTTAGGCGAATTTAGTTAATCCTCGCTGTACTAAATGGAGCTAAAATATTGAAAGTAAGGATTCACTCCTAGCAGCATTTCAGCAAAAGAACTCCAGAGCCAAAAAACTTTGCATGTCTAGATAATGGGCTAAGTATACCCAAAGTCGGGTAAGCCTTGCTGAGTATTAGTATACTCAGGATTTGTTGTTATCCTGTTTTCAGGTATTTTTGTTGCTGGTTGGAGCTATCCAGGATGCACGTCGGTGGGCTCGATGTGACATCCTCACATCAGCGTAGTTATCGTTGTTTGTCTAAACTAAACTTCTCTTTAATTTCTGCTGCATTTTGAACTCTGATATTTTACGTAAACTTGTTGTAAGTTCTGCTTGTAAATTAACTTTAAGAACTTTAGTCTGCTTGTAATCATCTGTGCTCGTCTTCGTGCGAGACTTCCGGTGTTTTCGATTCTTAACCCAACAGGCTGCCGGATTACACCGTTTTAAGTGCGTGTTTACTTGATTAACGCTTAAGATGATAGTTAGCGCACTTAAGCCGGTTTAATTTGGGCGGTTCTGTCACAATAACAGATCTGATGGTTATTATAATTACAGTTATTGGATTGATGGCTAGATATTTCTGATTTTTGTGAGAATTTAAAGGATTTCTCTATTTTTTAAGAGTGTCCACATAGGATCCTAGGTGACTTCATGTAGAGCCTCCAATTAGTAATAGTAAGATAGAGATTTTGATGAAAAAATACCCTCCAAGAGCTTCTCTAAGTAGTTATCCAAATATAGCCATTATCTATTTCGGATTTCTCGATAGCCAAAGATAGATAGTGAAAATCACTCTCTAGAATGTAAACAAGATATAGAAGAACTGTTGGAGAGTGAAGATGTATAGAGATCAATTTTTATGTACATGACTCTCCAAATGATAATTTACAGAGTGAAATTTTAAAAAACTCTTGGAGATGCTCTTACAAGCAGTCCTGTAGTAACTAATAAGGTATCTTACTTGGGAAAATGCAGCTGCAACAATAACGCAAAGCTGCTGCTGAATGATTCCTGTCCCCTTCATTCAGTTCATACAACTGAATGCTCAGTATGATCTGCCGCTTAACCTGGCAAACGGCGATCCCTCTGTAAAGCAGTTAAGAAATGATCTGATGTGAGTGTACAGTCTCTTCAGTTTAGTCTTTTTTTCTCTTCCAGATAATTCTTCAGGAGAGCAATGAATCCATGGTATTGGCTGCTGACCAAGCATGAAAAAAAAATGATGAGATCTCAAAAATGATAAGGACACTTCGCAATTCGGTCCTATTGTCAGCTCGGCATGGATGGAGAGAAGATCCAACCGGTGCGCAGTCTCAAAAATGATGAGATCTCAAAAATGATAAGGACACTTCCGCGGAATATGCCCGCTCTCATGAGACGCGAATTAAAGAAACTAAGAAAGCAATCATTGTACTCCCAAGCAATACTCCTCCGCCGTATCTTCCTCACCGGACATCCCTCAATCATTCCTTCCGCCTCGCCGGCCCCCCACCACCCACACAGGCGCGCGCACACACATGGAAGAAGAGCGGTTGGTGGCTTTTTTAAAATAAAATAAAATGGCAATTATTTATCCAGAGATATAGTACTGCGCTCACTAGACTACTCGGTTCTCATCACGACGTCGCGCGGCGGAATCGCAGGGCAGAGGAGATGTTGCCATTTTTCTGCGACCCGTGGCTCAATGATGAGCGGTTTTTTATAAGAGATCTCTTACAGGTAAGCGGAGCCCGGGAGACGCTGACAGAGGGCGACCCTTTCGGCAGCTATCGTCGTCGTCAGGGACGAAGTTAGGATTGAAATAACCTGGGGCACTTTCCATTGCATAGAACAAAACTGATATAATTTATATGGTAAAAATTGAATCAACTACTAAGAATTTGCTTTTCACTGTGGTGCATGTGCACCAGGAAAAATGAACCTGGCTTCGCCCCTGGTCGTCGTTCCCGCGTTCCCGGGTGATCTCGAATTACGACCGGTCGATAATGTGTGATTTAGATGTAAAATTCAAAATTCTAAAACTAGAACATCGAATATGTATGAAATATTAAATTTAGACAAAATAAAATTCTAATTGCATAATTTGCTCGTAAATTATGAGACGAAACTAATGAGTCTAATTAGATCATGATCAGACACTAAATTGCTACAGTAAACATATGTTAATGACGAAATTAATCTTAATAAATTCGTATCATAGTTTACAGATGAGTTGTGTAATTAGTTTTATGGTTAGTCTATATTTAATACTTTAAATTTGAAAAGATTTTTAAAAAAAAAACTTTACATAGTACATATAAACAAGGTCTGAATTCTGGGAAAGTTCAGCGTACCCACTACTCGCGGTCTCGAGCGAGGATCATGTCCTGTGTCACTGTCAGCTAGAGTGCTAGACTGTCCCTCTGACCGTGACGTCTTCCAGTAGAACCTGTTCACGTAACTTCCATTTTTTTCAGAGGGAGGGGATATTTTTTAGAAGAACAAGCATCTGTACATCGAATAATTCAGGTTGCTGACAAAGTCGACTCGTTTGTATAATCCGACTCCGCGCTGGCGATTCGTGACCACGGACGACGCTTCGTCACCGGTTCGAGGGTCTCTCGAGTTCTGAAAAGGGCGAGAGCGCAAGCAGCCAAGCTGCGATCCCATCACTTGCGAGTATAGTTTTTCATCAGGCCCGAGGCCCGTGGGCCGGCCCGAAGCACGAGAATTGGGCCCGGTATATGACCTGGCCCGGCACGAAGGTAAACGGGTCCGGGCCGGCCCGGCACGGGCGTCGTGCCGTGCCTGGGCCGCACCGCAGGCACATGGGCCGGCTCGGCCCGGCACGGTTAGCGGCCGGCCCGACTCGGCATGTGGGCCGGGCCGTGAGCACGAAGCCCACGAAGCCCGCCAGCCCGAGCCGGCCGGCCACATATAAGGGGGAGGGGGCGGCCGCGGGCGCCAGTAACCCTAGCCCCCCTCCATTCCCCGCCCACCTGGCTCCTCCGCGGCTCCGCCTCGTCTCCTCCGCGCTCCGCCTCTCCGCCTCCCCCGCTCCTCGCCAGATCCGCTCCACCCCGAGTCCCCGACCTCCACCCCACCTCTCCGGCTTAGATCCGCCGCTCTCCGACCCCCTCCTGTCGCGCGGATCGCCGGTAACCCTAGGCCCCTCCATTCCCGCCCGCCTGGCCGCCGCCTCGTCTCCTCCGCCTCCCCCGCTCCTCGTCAGATCCGCTCCACCCCGACCTCCACCACATCTCTCCGGCGTAGATCCACCACTCTCCGACCTCCTCCTGTCGCGCGGATCGCTGGTAACCCTAGCCCCCTCCATTCCCCGCCCGCCTGGCCGCCGCCTTGTCTCCTCCGCCTCTCCGCCTCCCCTGCTCCTCGCCAGATCCGCTCCACCCCGACCTGCACCCCACCTCTCCGGCGTAGATCCGCCGTTCTCCGACCTGCTCCGCCTCTCCCCGGCCAGATCCGCCGCTCCAGTAGACCTCCTCCGACTATGCTCGGTTAGATCCGCCGCTCCCCTCAGGCCCTCACCTCCTCCCCTCTCCTTTCTTCTACTTCTTCCTCACGAATCCTCCTCTGCCCTCTTTGCGAGTCTGTGTGGCCTGCAACTCCGGTGAGGGCGTCGACGGCAACTTCGGTCTTCGGTGCTCCGGCCAAAGGTAAGTCAGAACTCGCCTTTCTTCTCCTTCTTCCTCACGAATCCCCCTCACAGATGTTCCTCCTTGTGCAGGCCATGAGGGACCGAAGACCGGTGATGGCCGCCGACGACTCCTACAACAATGAGTTGCGGTCGATGGGCTTTCACGGAGATGATGAGGATGACCTGTCTGCGGATGCCGCTGAGCTGTTTGGCAGCAATGCTGCCATCGACCTGGATCCAGAAGGCCTTCCTCAGGGGACCGCCGCTGCCACTGAGTCTGGCTCGACCAGGAAGAGGAGGGCGTCCACCTCCAAGGTCCGGAAAGACTTTGATGAGATCTATGAGGTAATTGATGGTAAGGAACGTTGAACTGGTGCTAGATTTAAGCATTGCAAGAAAAACCTCACTGGTAAATCAACCCATGGTACTGGTCACTTGAAGCGGCACATTCCTATATGCCCTGTTTTGAAATCTCGTAATGCCATGACTCAATCTCAACTTAAGTTTAATCCTGATGGCTCTGTGCACCTTTGGGAGTACAAACCAGAAGTAGCTCGTACTGAGTTGTATAGGTTAATTGCTCGTCTTGACCTGCCTATTTGCATTGGTGAGTCTGATGCTTTTGAAGAGTACATTACTACTGCTCATAATCCTAAATTTGCTAAGGTGTCTAGGCAAACAACCACTAGAGATTTTGGCAAGTACTTCACTGAACGTCGTGCTCAGCTTGTTGAGTGCTTGAAGTCTGTATCCTCTGTTGCTCTTACTTCTGATATCTGGTCTGGCAATGCTAAGGAGGATTACCTTAGTGTGGTTGCTCATTTTGTGAATGCTGATTGGCAACTAGAGAAAAGGATCTTAGGTCTCAGGTTGATCGATGTGTCTCACAATGCTGAGAATATTGCTGAGCGTATTACTTCTGTTATTGCTGATTTTGGGTTAACTGATAAAATCTTTGCTGTTACACTGGACAATGCTGCTGCTAACACTAGGGCTATTAATCAACCTAATCTTGTTTTGTCTGGTTATGTTGGTAGCTTGTTCCTGCATCAAAGATGTGCTTGTCATATCATAAATCTTATTGTTAAGGCTGGTCTTGAAGTGTTTAAGCCAATGCTTGGTGCATTTAGATCTGCTATATCATTTCTAAACTCATCTAACCAGCGCATTGCTGCATACAAGTCATATTGCATTGCTGTTGGTGAAAGACCTCGCAAGTTTGGCTTGGATATGGATGTGAGATGGAATTCTACTTATCTTATGTTAAAACATCTCCTGCCCCATAAGGCCACATTCTCTGTTTTCATCACTACTCAGCATCCTTTAGTTGATGGTCAGCCACTCCTGACAGACCAGCACTGGTATGTTGCTGAATTTTTTTGAATTTCTTGAACAGTTCTATGATTCCACTGTTGTTATGTCTGGTGTTTATTACCCCACATCTCCATTAATATTGCATCATGTTCTTGAGATAGCTAGCCATCTCAATAATTATGAAAATGATAGAGACTTAAGATCAGTTGTGGTTCCTATGAAAGATAAGTTCTTGCAATACTGGTGTGACATACCCATGCTCTACTCCTTTGCATTTATACTAGACCCTAGGGCTAAGCTGAAAGATTTCACCAATGTTCTTAGACTTCTATCTCAGCTTAATGGTAATGATTACTCATGCTACTTGACTGAGATAAGGGCTGAGTTGTTTGTTATTTTTGCTAAGTATGATGAGAAGTTTGGTGGTGTAAGGTTGCAAAGGGCTGCCCAACCAGACCCTACAGGTAAGAGAAAAACTGTTTGTGGAAGAATCTTTGGTGGTGAGTCTTCTTCTTCTGGTTCTAGTTTGTCTGGTACTACTCTTGGTTTTGTTACTAGTCTTGGTTCTGGTTCTACTTCCTCCTTGCATAGAAGAACCTCTGCTAGTGCTCTGTTGCAAGCTGCAACTTCTGGTGCTTCTCTATCATCTGGTTCTGAATTGTCTGCCTACCTGGACAGTGATACTGTTAACCAGTATGATTATGATTTCAATATCTTGAACTGGTGGCATGAGCATAAGCTATCATATTCTGTTCTTTCAATTCTAGCTAGAGATGTAATAACTGTTCCTGTTTCAACAATATCATCAGAATCTGCATTTAGTATGACTGGCAGGATTATCGAGGAGCGACGACGGCGTCTGGGCCCTGAGGTCGTGGAGATGTTGGCTCTGATCAAGGACTGGGAGCAAGCCGATGCAAGACTTCAGCATCTCATAGAGGATGAAGAACTTGAAGAATCATTTGAAAACTTATCTCTAGATGTTGAATCTATATAACTATGTAGTGTGGACTGTGGACTTGAACTTGTGGTGAACATTTGAACATTTAGAGCTGGCTGTACTCTTTTCATTTGTAGGGTTTTGTTCTCACGAGGTGTGAGATTTTACCTACAAAGGTTTTTTAACGAGGCAGCATCCAAAACAGCTCAATTTAATAAATTTTTTATCATGAAATGTGCTTCTGTTTTGTGATCTATTTGTGAATTTGAATCTTAGATTTGAAATCTTGAAATCATTCTGAGTTGAGGGAGTGGCGGCTTGGTGCAGATGCCTAGCCGGGCTCGGGCTAGCACAGCCCACGAAGCCCGCCTGGCATATCGGGCCGGCCCAGCACGCCAAACATGCCCCCGTGCCGTGCTCGTGCACAGCGCTGGGCACGTGGTCCGGCCCGGCCTGGCACGATTAGTTATCCGGGCTAATCGTGCCGGGCCTAATCGTGCCGGGCCAGATCGGGCCCGTGTCGAGTCGGGCCGGGCTCGGCCTGTTGGACAACTATGCTTGCGAGCTACAGCTTGGCGCCTCCCCACCTGGCCACCTGCTACCGGGCGCGTGTGCCCCTGCCGACCCCTCTATTGTCTCTCTCGACGCACTACCCCAACACGCAGGACAAAAGAAGTGCCACGACGACATGGATCACCGCCATGTTCTTCCTCCTCTCTACCCTCTTTTGATTTTGATGCCCCCGAACGTTGGGCGCTGGCCGGCCGGCGGGCCGGGGAAGTAAACCTGGGACTGACGTCTCGCGCTGGGCCACGCGAAAGGATAGGGATGACTCCATCGAGCAGCTAGCTAGCGCAGCGGCCAGAGAACGACGCGTCTCCATCGGCCGATCGCTCTCCGTCTCGCCGCGGCGAGGGAATGGGAAGCATGGTTGGCAGCAGAGGAAAGGAAGAAAAGGGTGGCAGCTAGTAGCTGGCTCGTTGTCAGTTACCTGCTGCCTCCGGCTTGATACGACGACGCGTTTGGATTGGGCCTCGTTTAGTTGCGCTCCGTAAAGTTTTTGAAAAGGCATATTTTTATGTTTAAAGTACTAAACATAAATTAATCACAAAATAAATTACATAACTCGTCTGTAAATCGCGAGACGAATGTAATGAGCCTAATTAATCCGGCACTAGAGGTTGTTTACTGTAGCATTAATGTAGCAATTTAGCGTCTGATTACGGCCTAATTAGGTTCATTAAATTCATCTCGCGATTTACAGGCAGCAGTCGCAATGCGTTTTTTATTTCGTCTAGATTTAAGTCTCTATGTAGGTGCCGAAATTTTTTTTTTGGAATTTTGATTTTTGCAACTAAACGGGGCCTGGATCGGCGAGACGAGCCAGAGCGCTACTTCTGGCTCCCGCGGAATGAAAGCGGCCTTTCCGAGGCGCCAGCGGCCGTCTCCGTCTGGGTCTTTGTTTTTGGCCCCGGATCGATCGGACGGCCTCGACAGGCACCGCCGATTCAACGATCGAGATCGACGCACTAGTTCGTCGTCGTGCAATCACGCAACTACCCGGCCGGAGGAGCCGAATTGAGGATGTACGTGAATGGCGGCCAGGCCACGAGGGCGCGAGGACAGTGATTCGACAAGGACGGAGGACCCGCCTGTGCCTGCCGCGCGCGCTGGGTGTCTACTCGCCGTTCCTTGCTCATGCGTGGCCGTCGTCTCCACACGTGATGAGTGGCTGGATGGCGAGTGCTATCACATCGGGGGGGGGGGGGGGGGGGGGAGGCAAGGGGATATATATGGAGAAGACGGCGCAAGGTTGATCGATCGTTCGGCGGGCGCGCAGACGACAAGCGTTCGTATTCCGTCGTTTAAACCCATACCTGACGACGGCTTCTCGGTACATGCATGAACACACACGACACGACGAACATTGGCTTCACCTCGTTATGTGTACGTAGCTGTGACGGAACCGCCAAATTAAGCATAATAGCCGTCATTTAAATACATCAGACATATTTGCTTAATGGCTTAATTTTGGTGATCCTTTCTCAACTCACGGCCCGATCGAAACGACAATGGTAGTCCCACGCGAAGGCGGGCGCAGATGGTACAAGCATGATAAAATTCTTAAAAATACAACAATTCGACACAAGGTAATACATAATTTTTACAAACCCAGTGAAAATACCATAGTTTTACAATCCGAGTTCAAATACACCATGACTTACATAATTTACAAAGATTACATAATGTTCAAACTTTACAATAGCGAAACAAGTTCAAAGAAAAGAACCTGCAACTAAACTAACTCCCTGGTTCAGGTCCAACATAACCGGTCAGACCGGTTCCCAACACTGGATAGACCGGTGCCCCTCGGCCTACACTAACCACCGGTCAGACCGGTCCACGGACCGGTCAGATCGGTCCAGACAGGACAGATGGCTGCACACTCAGCCCTCGAGGGTGCAACCCGGCTAACTCCTAGCCTAGGGGTCTCGATCCACCACTTCCCACCCCTCTGCATCTCTGCGGATAAACCTGACACAGCAGGGGCAGAAATCAACGTCCGAATGCCCTGAAATAAAAAAATGTGGTGGCAACAAACCCTGAGCAACTAATACTCAGCAAGACTTACCCGACCAGTGGGTATAACTTCGCCCACATATCTAGACATGCAAGGCTTTCTGTCTGGTGGTTAATTTTGCAGAAAAAGCTTCTAAAATGAGTCCTTATTTTTTTTCCATTTTTAGCTCCAAATTCTATATGCTAAAATCATCAACTAGTATTTGCACCTGCTAAGCAATCGGAACAAACATAGAGCAATCATCACTTAAATTCCATATAGCATTACTACGATGCGGTGCTGCGATCAAGGTGCTCATATCCGAGAGCGACTGACGGCGAATCGATCCGTTTTAACCTTGCAAGGTGAACCTAACCAACACGGCACGTGTATGCCCCGTCGGACCACACGCACCAACCATTCCCCTCTTCGCCTCGACATATGGTCAGTCGAGCTCAACGTGAGACCACCAAAAGTAAACATTTGCATCTCCAATTCTCCGCGACTACTCGACCACCCCAGGAGTTGGGTGCGGGTTCCTGTACTTTCGAAGCAAGGCAGTACTCGGCTTACCGGTTTCGACTACCTCCTACTCCCGGCATGCGGCTAGTACAATTCAAACTCGATCACAGGGCCAGACAACGAACGGTCCTTAACCAACACAGACGGGGCTGGCCTTTCCCCGCCCGGTCTCCAATTTCTTTTCCTTCTCCAACCTATTCCAATATTCCATATACTCGAAATAACGAGATATCCTATATCTCGCGAGTGACCAGAAATCACTCAACTTCTTCCGAGATCTTATTAAGCATAGCATTTCTATCGTCCTATACATACTAGTATAACTCCAGGGAACCTAGGGATTATGCAACTAGAGTTCCAAACAATTCCTAAACCTAATGCATAAGTAATAGAAATATATATAGGTGTCATAAATTTGAAATAATAGGGCATACACCGGGGCTTGCCTTCGGGTTGCTGCTGGGTACTGGGGTGAACTGGGCCTTGGGTCGGGTTCTCACGCCTCTCCTACTGCTGGGCCTGCTCCAGCGGCTCCGGTGGCTCCGCAACCACCTCGTACATGACCTCCTCGGCTGCGGTTTCTACACGTATGCAATTGCCATGAGAAATGCATAAATGGGTTGCAACCTTAAAATAGCCAATGACTAGATGCAACTACTAGTAATTTACACAAAAATTGCACTCCCTGACCCAAAACATTCCCCAAAAATCCGGAGTATCCGGACGAATACACGGAGTATCCGGACTCCCAAGTCCGGAGTTTCCGGGTGTCGGTGTCCTGACCCGGCGGTCCGGATCCCAACTAGTGATGATGCCGCATGTTTCCTCGTCCCAGATGTTGATGCAAGAGGCAACACAGTAACACACGGGTTTATCCTGGTTCCGGCCGCGGGGCCGTACGTCCAGCAAGGGAGTGTGCGAGGGCACTGTATTATCTTGCACCGGAGGTGCCTATAGTAGGGGGTACAGGCGAGGCGAGAGAGGGAGGGAAGCTCCCAAATCTCTGCTAGAGGAGAAGTCGATTGAGGCGAGTGCCAATATCGGGTGCTCAATGGTGCTGAGTGTTGCGTTCTATCGAGTGGGTCTGACCGCGTGACGACGATCCGCTTAAAGGGAGCCCGCCTCCTCCTTTTATAGACACAAGGATGGACGGTGTACATGCGCAGGGGATCGTGTAGGTCGTCGTATTTCCCCCGAATCGCGGGGGGTGCAGTGGTCGAGCACTGTGGGAAGTACACTGTTGGGCATGGCGTCGGGCGTGGCAATTATCCTGGGTATCGTCCTTGGTCTTGCGGAGATCGCGCCGGCGTCCTGCCAGCCCAGCAGGCGGTGAGGTCGTCGCTGTAAGGTGTACCATCTTTCAGTTGTGGTGTGGTGGCGTTCCATGGGCCCTACAGGCCAGGGTCTTGCATACACATGTGCGCCAGCGGTAGTGGGGCACGTGGCGGTCCCGGACCCCCCTGGGCGGAGTGCTAACGCGTGCACTAAGGGGTCCGGGAGTCACGTGGAGGTCCCGGACCCCTCGAGGGGGGAGGTCCGGGCCTCCGGCTGCTAGAACTGAGCATCCCTCCTTGGGGGATACGTGGTGACACCGGACCCCTTACCGAGCAGGGGGCGGGTCCGGACAGCAGGAGTTGGCAGAATAGTAACGGGAACTGTGCCGAGCACGTCTCGTCCCGCGTCGCAGGTTCCCACAGTGCTGCCACAGCATCCGGGATGGCGGAGCAGTGACCGGAGTTGGCGGATGGGACTCTGATCACAGCCACTGTGGGGAATGGCGGCCTGACGCCGTCTGTCTTGGACGCTGTGAGGAGTGGTTGGCATTTAATGCCTCCGTACGACGGGCGGGTGAGCGGAAGGGCAGTTTGTCTTTTACGTCGAGGGGTGGCCTCGAGCAAGACGGAGATGATTTGCTCTGCTCGAGGGTAGGTTCGCTATCCTCGAGCGAGGCGGAGACGCGGTGCGCGGTCGAGGGTCTCGATAGGAGCCCTCGAGCGAGATGGAGATCACCCCGCGAATCCGAGGGGGTGCGGATGGGCCGCATGCTGAGCTTCTTTGAGTTCTTTCCTTTCTTCCAGATTGGAAGGAGGCCGTAGGCCTACGTGGGCTCAGTTGCCTAAAATGTGTTTGCATTTTTAGGGTGATCTTAGTACCCCGATTAGGGTGCCCCTAATCGTGGTCCCCGACAGTAGCCCCCGAGGCTTTGGTCGAGTCAAGGGATGCGGCCAAAGGGTATTCCGGCGATTTTACCCCTTGATGTGATCGATCGATGCTGCGCTCCGCCAGGCACACCTGGGTGCCGGCCCAGCGGAAGTGACAACTCGTCAGTCGGGGTAGTGCGCCTGCGGAGAGAGTACTCCGAGGCGCGCCCCCTTCTTGTTTCGTTCCGGGGACAAGACACGTCATCGTGCTGAGCGAGCCAGGGGCAGGATGGCGCCTGCTGCTCTGCAGCCGGTGCCTTTGCCACACTGTCCCATGCTCAGGGTCTCGGCCCCGCTTTCCCTGGTCGCCCTGCGACACGCCGTTCGAGGGCAGTCAGCCAGCGCCGATGCTGCGCCGCTCAGCGTCCAAGGGCTCAGCTTTGCTTTATCCCGTCATGTCCCAGCACGGTAACTGAGGGTATCTCTCGCTCGTGGGGATCCGCGCCGTCACGGGCGGTCCAAGTCTTCACCCTTCGACAGGCTTAAAGCTTGGTGCCCGACGCAGCTATAAATAGGGGTCGTGGGACTCCCTTTCGTCTCCAACTTCCCTACTCCTACTTCTAGCATCGCCTAAGTCTCGTAATGTTTTCCTTTGCCTTTCACGACCGGCCCCCAGACGGGGTGGCCTGACTTTTTTAGGCTTTGATGTTAGAAGAATGCTTGCGAGCGGCGGGGGAAAGGCGGAGAGGGCGTGCGCACCATCCCTTAGCTTCAGTGGGAGCAGCAGAACTGCATCGAGCCCGTGGGGTCCTGCTTCTGCGATGTCCCTTAGCCTGAAGGGGGATGGAGACGCCTGACCATGGCGTTGGTGCCAGGTTTGGTGGCTGTTCTACGCATCGTCCCCCTTGGCGACAACGTCGCTCTCGGGGAGATGGTGTGGAGGGTGCTGTCCGCCAGCTTGACCCCCCCGCAGGGTCTTCGGTGGAGGAGATGCTAGAAGAAAGCTTGCGAGGAGGGCATCCTGCTGGATCGGTGCGGTCTGGGGGCTGTTCCTCGCAATCCCTAGCAGCTTGGCCGTCACGCCGGCCAAGGGCTCGGTGCTCTTCATCGGTGCTCACTCCTCCCCAAGACAGGGAAAATTGCCACGCAAGTGGCAATGCGTTTGTACTTTTCGACGGTTTTAAGCTGGTAGCCCTTTGTAATCTTTGTTTGTAAAGAGCAATGAAGTCTCCTTATCCTTCGCGGAGAGGACGACCGAAAGTGTATTGGTGGGTGCCACCCCAGCAGGACATTCTGGTCCTCGAATGTATGAAGTTTCCTCCGTGGGGGCGCATCAGCGCACACGCGGGTGTAGCCCCCGAGGCCTTGGAGGAGTGTTTGCACTCGTCCAAGGGCTATAAACGTCGCCTCGCTTGGTTGCTTCACTGAGGTGGCCGTCCGGCATTTTTTTTTCAGCCAGCATCGGCACTCCTTTCAGCCGGCCTCGGCATTTTTCAGCGTGCGTTAAGAGTGGGAGTTTTAGTTAAACACACGGAGCTTCATAATCGACGGTCGTTGATCCATTCGAGGGTGCGGCCTGAGCCGTGGTGTGCGAGGAGCCCCCGAGCCCCTGCCTACGTAGAGGCGTTCAGGGAACCCTCGACTTTGGTTAGGCCCTCGTCGTCCTTCCGCAGGGAGGAGGGGGAAGCGCACCATGCTACCCATGCCCGGGCCGCGAGCTATGGCTGCTTCGGTGAGCTGTTATCGAGTAGTTCAAGTGGACATCCGTGCCCCGTTCGATAAGGGTCGGCTCGTGGTCCGTGGACACGTCACATAAAGCGCTCGCAAAGGTTCGCTAGGCGCGGCTCGGACCCATTCGATAGGGTCCGAGGGCTCGATGCTCTCCCTCGATGGGATCCCCCTGCTAGGCACCCTCGACTGTCCTTGAACACTGTGTAGGACGTCTCGAACTCTGCGTTCGAGGGTAGCTTGTACGGCACGTCCATGCAGTCCCTGACTCTGGCGATCTGGGGTGCCTGTCGAACCCTCGACGGGCCAGGCTTCGAACCCCTGATCAGTAAGGCCTCGGAATAGGGTTCCCTTGAAGGTGAAGATCCCCCGAAAGGAATATTCCGTCACGGTTCGCAAATGGCACGGAGTTACTGGTCGTGTGTGCGGGTCTTCCGTTGGCCGTGGGCGACGTGGCCCAGTTCGTGCGGTGCAATGCGAGCGCGCCTTTTCAGGCGACTACCTCGGGTAGACGAAGCGGCGTGGGCGGCGGCTGACGGATGGAACAGCGCAACAGTCAAGCCGCGCCCGTCGGTTACCGTGCCGTAGTTATTGCCGAGTATGCGCGTGGGAGACTCCGCGGTCATGGGACCCATCCATCAGCGACGGCAAAATCTACCGCATTGAATGTGGCGGATTCGGGCCATGGCGGCGTATCCGTGCGTCGTGGTGAAATAAATGTGAGAAAACGGGGGGACCGTTTGGGCTCACCTGGCCATTTGCCTTCATCTCCCTTGCCTTCTCTGCCTCCCTTGCATCCTGAGCCCACAGCCGAGAGTGAGAGGAGGAAGAAGGAGAGAGTGAGAGCGCACCTTAGGCACCACTGAGCTTGCCTTCCCACATCCCCACGTAGTTCGAAGCAATGTCGAATGTCCGGGAGCCGTTGCCATGGGGGAAATCCACCGCCACAGAGGCGGTTCTGGAGCAGCTGGTCGCCGACCGGCTGCTACCGATGAACATCAGCTCGGAGCGGCCGGCGTGGATTCCCCCGTGGCCGGAGGAGACCGAGCCGAATCCCCCCGAGGGCTACGTCATGATCCTCGTGCGTCTCCACGAGCGGGGATTTGGCGTCCCCGTCAGTAGATTCATGCGGGCGTTGTGCGAGCACTACGGGCAGAGCTGCACAACTTCGGCCCCAACTCCATCTCGCAGGCGGCGGTCTTCGTCGCTGTCTGCGAGGGATACCTAGGGATCGAAGCACACTGGGATCTGTGGATCCACCTGTTCCGCGGCGAGCTCTTCGTCGAGAACGTGCGGGGCCAGCCGAAGAGGTTCGCGCGCGCCGGAGGTCTGAAGCTCCATTTACGCCCGAGCCGGAAGAACCTGTACATCCCCAACAAGATGACCACGAACAATGCCGGGTGGACTCGAGGGTGGTTCTACCTGCGCAACTTCGGCAACAGGCGCCCGGCGTTCACCAACAAGGTGCTTCGGGAGAGACCAGCCAAGTGGGACTGGGGGGTATCGCCCCCAGCGCACCAAGCCAGGCTCGAGGTCCTCACCGAGGCGTTGGTGCATCTGGCGAGGAAAGGGTTGACGGTGGCTGCCATCATCGCGAACTTTCACCGGCAGAGGGTGATTCCTCTCACGGAGAGGAGCCTGCCGATCATCGGCCTCACCCCCGGGGTTCCAGCCTCGGGGTCGAGGACGTCGATGGTGCTGCTCCCCCGAGGCATTGCTGCTCGGACGGCAAGGAACGCGGTGGCGGAGTTCCCCGACGACGCAAACGATCTCTGGGAGATCAAGATGCACCCCGAGCTGGGGTACCTTTCAGTGGTGAGTCTCAATTTCAATCCGTTGTCGATTTGTGTTATTCCTTTCCCCACTCCCTGACTATGATTTGATTGCATTTTGCAGGGGGTGAGCTGCAGGTGCCACCCCTCGAGGCCTCCGATCCCGGAGGAACGTGAGGTCAACCGCCTGCACGCAGAGGCGGTAAAGAGGCGGAAAGAAGTAGCGGAGGTAGCTGCCGACAGGAAGAGGAAAAGGAAAGAGAAGCACGACAAGGCGTGCAAAATCGCACGCGCGGAGGGGAAGCCGCGGCCCACTACACCCGAGTCTACGGATGAGGAGGAGGACACCTCGGATGCCGAGGTCAACCTCCCGGGTGATGACGAGGCGGCAACAGACGCGGATTCCCCGCCGGTGTATCAAGAGGCTGGCGATGAGGACGCACCAGCGACGCTGCGTGAGGCGAGGCCCGCACCGGGCTTGTCGGCGGACTCGCCCCTTGCGGGGACTGAGCGGAGGTCACCCATGCCAGCGGCGGGACGAAGGTCGCCCACGCCGGCGGTGGGTGGAAGATCATCTACGCTCGCGACAGAGCGGAGGTCGCCCCTGCCGGCGTCAGGTGAGGGGATCCCCGCGCCCGTGATGTTGACGGGCGGCGACGGGTCTGCAGCGAGCGCGGGGACGCCCGCGCAGACTCCTCGGGGCCTCAGGCTGGTCCGAGGGCGACACCCTCGGGTCTGTCATCGAGGGGCATCAGCGTGCCGCGGGCCCGAAGGAGCGGCACAGGCAAATGTAGTATGAGCGCCCGGTTCGAGTAAGTGTTTTTGGTTTTATTCTTTGGGTTCATTTAATCGATCACCCAATCTAAGTGTTTTTGGTTTTATTCTTTGGGTTCATTTAATCGATCACCCAATCCTGCTAACCTCAGCCTTTCTTCCCCGATTTCCAGCTCCGGGACCGTTGCCAAGGATGCAGCCCCACTCGCGCCGGCCAAAGCCCTTAAGACCGGGGCGCGCGCCACGCCACACTCTTCGTCGCAGCCCCCGCCCGTCGTAGATATTGTGGCGGTGGCCGCGAAGCTGCGGGAGGCAATGGCTCGAGGGGCCCAGGCGGCCCAACAGGCTCGAGCGCTAGGGAATGGGGGTGATGCCGGCCAGAGCGGTGTTGAAGTAGCTGCTCCGGCAGACGCCGTGGGGGAGGCCGGCCGGGGCGGCGCAGATGGCGCCGCCCGGCCGGACGTCGAAGTCGAGGCCGGTTGGAGCGACGCGGGTAGCGCCGCCCGGCCGGTCGCAGAGGAAGGGGTCGGTGGGGATGCGCAGGAGCACCCCACCAGCCAAATGGAGGTGGAGACCCTCGTCCCCGAGCCCCCGAGGGCTGGGGTCGAGGGCGTCACGGAGGAGGAGTCGACGCCGAGGGCGCCGGTGGCAGAGGAAACCCGCGTCTCGGTGCCCGCAGAGGCCCAGGACGAGGGTGTCGTTGCGGCGGTGACGGCGCCGGCAGCGTCGTAAAGCGTGGTGCCGATGGTTCAGCTGCCAGACAGCAGCGAGGAGTTCAGGGATTCGAGGGACATCGACCCCGCTGCTGCGGCAAGCGCCGCCGACAAGATCGCCGAGTTTACGTCGGCCTGCGAGGAGGTGCTCAACGAGGGGACATCCGAGGGGCCCCATCACGGGGCAATCATCCAGTCCGGGGTCCCCCCGGAGTTTCTCCATGAGGAGCGAGAGGAGGAGGCCGTCTGGCAGGCGCAGATCGAGGCAGGGTCTCTGATTCTAAACCACCTCGATCGCGCTCTGGAGCTCCATAGGACGACAGATTACCAGATCAGCTAGGTAAGCGGCTCCCTCCCGGGAATCGTTCGTATTTTGGCCTTAATTTCATTTGTTTTACCCACGCCTTTTCTCTTGCAGTGGCTGAGGGACATCTCGCGCAAAAAGAGCGCCGAGATTACCCGGCTGTACTCTCAGGTGCGCTGGCTTGGTCAGCAAAATGCTGGCTTGGTGCTCCAGAATATCGACGCCAACATTAAGATGGCGGATCTGGGGGCGCGTCAGCAGGCGCTAGAGGAGGAACTGGCACCTGCCACCGGCGAGTGCGACGTCCAGAAGGCCGCAGCGGAGCAAAAGGCTCGGGAAGCCGAGGCGCAAACCGCCGAGCTGCAGCGCACTAGGACGGCGAGGAGGCTGAGCTCCATGGCAAGGAAGCCGAGCTCCTGCGCGAGAAGGCAACCGTTGCCACGCTCAACGGGACCCTCGAGGAGAAGGGCAAAGCCCTCGAGGGAAAGGAGGTGAACCTCCGGAATGCAGAGGCCGCCCTCAAGGAGAAGGAGAATTCCTTGTCTTCACTCGAGGAGGCTGCCCGAGTCCAGCGAGAGGAGGCGCAGAAGAACATCGCAGGTGGGTGCTCAAAATTTCGCTGTTGTTGGATTCTAGTTTTTCGCAGCTTATCTTGGTTCCTTTGAATAGAGCTGAGGCAGAGAGCGGCAGACGAGACTGCAGCGAAGGAGGCAGTCAACACTGCGCTCATGGCGGCGCAGGCGGAGTACGCTGACCTGGAGCGGACCGCTGTGAGCATGTGCCAGGAGCTCGAGGGGGAGGGCGCCATGTCTGGTAGCTCGGTGATCAGCCGCCGGCGAACGCTAGGTGGCCGGATCGCCGAGCATGCCAAGAGTACCTTCCGCCTCGGCGTCTTGCGAGCCCTCGCCGTGGCCTCAACGCACTATATCATGGACTTCCAGAGGGTGTCGTCGGGGTACGTCGTTCCCAACGACGCCGATGCGGACGCCGCGTCGGCCATCATGGACGATGCCGACGCAGCCGCCGAGGAGTTCGCTAGAGTCCTGGCCGAGAAGCTTGAAGCTGACATCCCCCCTATAGCTGAATTTGACGCTGTTGCAGACCCGCAAAAGGGGGGATGATAACCTGTAGGGAGACTGGGCCTCGGAGCCCATGTAATGAATTAGTATTTGTTGTAATTGTACTTGTAAATTAAGAAATTCGTTATCGTAAATCGACAGTGTGGCCCATCGAGGCCATGTGCATTCGAGACCTCGTTTTCTTTACTCTATTTCCGTGTTCTCGTATGCGACTTTGGTAAATTTCTGCGAGGAATTTCGTGTTCATAAGCGACTTAGGCGTGGGGTGGTGAGGGGGGTGGTGTATCCCGGAGGCGTAGGCGGCCCCACGACTCGGCCGGCCCCGTACCGTAGTTGCTTATGCCTCGCATCCGTTTTTTCCAAGTGTACGAGAAGCTTAGAGACGGAAATTTTTCGAAAAAACGTTGGCGATTTTTGGCGACGTTCGGGGGTTCCCCCCGTAGTAGCCCCCGAGGGAGGCTTGGCTTTGCCGAGGGTAAAGCCTAGCGTACCTCAGTGTTCGTGGGCATCCGAGCCCTCGAGGGTCCAGAAGGTTCCCAAAAAATAAACAAGTAAAGCGTACTTCTTTATTATTTTGGGAAATTGATAATGCGAGTTCAAACGATGTACAAATAGCTCGGAACTCTAAGGATAGAAGCGACGTAGCTGCTGTATGTTCCAAGCATTGGTGAAGACTTCGTCATTTTCGTTCGCCAGCTTGTACGTGCCGGGCTTGAGCACCTCGGCGATGATGTATGGGCCTTCCCATGGTGGTGAGAGCTTGTGGCGGCCCTTGTTGTCCTGTCGAAGTCTCAGCACGAAGTCCCCTTTGTTGAGGTCTCGGCGCCGGACTCTGTGCTTGATATCTTCGCAAAGACTGCTGGTAGTGCGCAGAGTCTAGGAGCGCCACGTCTCGAGCCTCGTCCACTTGATCCAGCGAGTCTTCACGGGCTCGCTGGTTCTGCTGCTCTTGATAGGCTTTGAGCCTTGGTGACCCGTACTCTAGGTCCGTGGGGAGTATGGCCTCGGCGCCATAGACGAGGAAGAACGGGGTAAAGCCCGTGGCTCTGCTTCGGGTCGTCCTCAGGCTCCAAATGACCGAGGGTAGCTCTGTGAGCCACCTTCGGCCAAACTTGTTCAACTTGTTGAAAATCCTTGGCTTCAGTCCTTGAAGGATCATGCCATTGGCACGCTCCACTTGCCCGTTCGTCTGTGGGTGCTCCACAGCCGACCAGTCCACACGTGTGGTAGCTGTCGCAGAACGCCAAGAACTTCTTGCCCGTGAACTGGGTGCCGTTGTCGGTGATGATCGAGTTCGGGACCCCGAACCTGAAGACGATGTCGGTAAAGAACAGAACCGCTTGCTCGGATTTAATTTTGCCGATGGGTCGAGCCTCAATCCACTTGGAGAATTTGTCAACTGCCACCAACAAATGGGTGAAGCCCCCAGGCGCCTTCTGCAGCGGGCCGACAAGGTCCAGTCCCCACACGGCAAATGGCCATGTGATGGGGATGGTCTGCAGAGCATGGGCCGGGAGGTGCGTCTTTCGAGTGTAGAACTGGCAACCCTCGCAGGTCCGCACGACGTAGGTGGCGTCGGCGACCGCGGTGGGCCAGTAAAAACCTTGTCGAAACACGTTACCCATGAGGGTTCATGGCGCGGTGTGATGACCGCAGGTGATAGCGTGGATGTCACGGATCAGCTCCTTGCCCTCGAGGATGGGGATGCATCACTGCAAGATGCCCGAGGGACTGCGCTTGTACAACTCATCGTCGATTAGGGTGAAGGACTTGGCCCGCCTAGCGAGGCGCCGCGCCTGAGATTGGTCCGAGGGTAGGACCCCTCGAATCATCCAGTCGAGGTACTGGGTGCGCCAATCTTGCGAAGTGGGGGCCTCGTCGATCTCCATTGCTTCGGCCTCGTCCGTGGAGGAGGTCTCGAAGTCAATGTCTATGGGCTCGGCCTCGTCCGCTGGGAGGTTCCCGTCGGAGGGCCCGGCGGTCGAGGGGCCTGACTCCGCCGGATCCTTGAATTTGATGGAGGGCTTGGTGACGTCGCGAGCGAAGATGTTCGGGGGAACGGTGGTCCGCCCTGACTCGATCTTGGCTAGTTCGTCGGCATCCTCGTTGTACCTGCGCGGGACATGATTGAGTTCTAGGCCGTCGAACTTGTCCTCGAGGCGGCGTACTGCTTTGCAGTATGCCTACATCTTCGGGTCGTGGCAGCTAGACTCCTTCATTACTTGGTCGATGACGAGTTGAGAGTCACCGCGTACGTCAAGGCGCTTGACTCCAAGCTCGATGGCGATGCGGAGGCCACTGAGGAGGGCCTCGTACTCTGCCATATTGTTAGACGCAGGAAAGTGCAAGCGTATTACGTATCGCATGTGATGTCCGAGGGGTGAGATGAAGAGGAGGCCAATGCCGGCGTCGGTTTTCATCACCGACCCGTCGAAGTACATGGTCCAGCATTCAGCCTGGATTTGTGGTGGGAGTAGCTGAGTATCCGTCCACTCAGCCACGAAGTCAGCCAAGACTTGGGACTTGATCGTTTTGCGGGGAGCGTAGGTGAGAGTTTCTCCCATCAGCTCCACGGACCATTTGGCAATTCTACCCTCGGCTTTCCTGTTGCGGACTATCTCTCCCAGAGGAAAAGACGAGACCACGGTGACGGGATGGTCCTCGAAGTAGTGGTGCAGCTTGCGCCGGGCTAAAACCACTGCGTATAGCAGCTTCTGAATCTGCGGATAGCGTCTCTTGGTTTCAGATAACACCTCGCTGACGTAGTACACCAGCCGTTGGATAGGCATAGCATGTCCCTCCTCTTGTCTTTCAACAACGACCATCGCGCTGACCACTTGGGTCGTCGCGGCTACGTACAGATAGAGGGGCTCGCCATCCGCGGGTGGTGTGAGAATGGGGGCGTGTGTGAGCGATGCCTTCAGCCTGCCGAGGGCCTCTTGACATTCGGGGGTCCATGTGAAGCGCTCGGTTTTCCTCAGGAGTCGATACAGGGGTAAGCCTTTCTCACCGAGACGCGAGATGAATCGGCTGAGGGACGCTAGGCATCCCATAACCCTCTGTACCGCCTTCCTGGATTTTACAACGATGTCGTCGACATATGCCTCTACGTTCCGCCTGAGATGGTCCCTGAAAACGTGGAGCATACACTGCTGATATGTAGCTCCGGCATTTCTGAGGCCAAAGGGCATCGTGACGTAGCAGTACATGCCGAAAGGCGTGATAAAATAAGTCGCGAGCTGGTCGGACTCTTTCATCTTAATTTGGTGGTAACCGGAGTAAGCATCAAGAAAGGATAAAAGTTCGCATCCCGCGGTTGAATCTACAATTTGATCAATGCGTGGCAAAGGAAAGGGAACCTTCGGACATACTTTATTTAAACTAGTGTAGTCTACGCACATCCGCCAACTCCCATTCTTTTTCTTCACTAATATAGGATTAGCTAGCCACTCGGGATGGAATACTTTTTTGATGAATCTGGCCGCCAGAAGTTTTTGCAGCTCCTCACCGATCGCCCGGCGCTTGAGCTCGTCGAAGCGTCGCAGACGCTGCTTCACCGGCTTGGAGTTGGGTCGGATATCAAGGGAGTGCTCGGCGACCTCCCTCGGTATGCCAGGCATGTCCGAGGGGCTCCACGCGAAGATGTCTGCGTTGGTGCGGAGAAAGTCGATGAGCACTTCCTATTTGCTGTCGAGGGTGGCGCTGACCTGCAACGCCTTGTCGTCGGAGCGACTCGGGTCGAGGGGCACCTTCTTGATACCCTCGGCAGGTTCGAAGCTTCCCGCGTGTTGGTGCGTGGAGTCCAAGGCCTTGCTTGCCATTTTGTTGAGGGTGGCTGCGAGGGCCTCGTCCTCCGCTTGAGCCTCCGCATGCTCAACGCACTCGACATCGCACTCGTAGGCGTGCTCGAATGAAGAGCCGACGGTGACGACACCCTTCGGACCCGGCATCTTCAGCTTGAGGTAGGTGTAGTTGGGGACGGCCATGAACTTGGCGTAACAAGGACGGCCAAGAATGGCATGATAGGACCCCCGAAACCCCACCACCTCAAAGGTGAGTACTTCCTTGCGAAATTTGGCTGACGTGCCGAAGCAGACGGGTAGATCGATCTGGACGAGGGGTTGGACTCGCCTCCCCGGCGCGACGCCATGAAATGGCGACTTGCTGGGGCGAAGCTTGTTCAATCCAATCCCCATGAGCTCCAAGGTGTGGGCGTACATAATGTTGAGGCTGCTGCCTCCGTCCATGAGCACCTTGGAGAAGCGGGTGTTGCCGATGATGGGGTCGACAACAAGCGGGTACCGTCCCAGGTGAGGGTCGTAGTCGGGGTGGTCCTCGCGGCCAAAGGAAATGGTATCCTTCGACCAGTCGAGGTAGGATGGCGTGGCCTTGGTGACGGAGAAGACTTCCCGGCGCTCACGCTTGCGCTGCCGAGAGGTCATGTTCGTCATTGGTCCTCCAAAGATGAAGAAGGCGTTCTCCACCGGGGGGAACTCGTCATCTCCACCTTTGTCGCCAGCATCCTTCTTCTTGTCCTCGTCGCGATGCACGACGCGGTTGTAGTACTTCTTGAGCATTTCACACTGCTCGAGGGTGTGGTTGACCGAGCCCTTGTGGTAAGGGCACTGCTTCTTGAGCATGTCATCGAATAGGCCGCCTCCACCTCGAGGTCCTTTGCGGTCCGGGATGGCGACGAAGGCTTCATCGGAGTCTTCCGCCTGCCCCAGTCCATGCTGGATTGGTGGGGCCTGCTTCTTCCCTTTCCTTCCCCACTTTTGTTTCTTGGCGGGGGCGTTGATCTTGGCGTTGCCGCCCTATGCGGGCGCATCTTCCTTGAGCTTGTTCGGCTTGTCGTCGAAAATGGCACCAACTGCCGCCTCGCCGGCGGCGTAGTTGGTGGCAGCGTCGAACAACTCATTGGTGTTGGCGGGACGGCTTCGCGCAAGCTCGTGCACCAGGTTCCTGCAGGTCGTACCCTCGAGGAATGTGTTGATGACCTCAACGTGGGTGACGTTGGGGAGCTCGGTGCATTGCTTGGAGAAGCGCCGCACGTAGTCGCGTAGGGACTCATTGGGCTTCTGGCGACACCCTTTGAGGTCCCAGGAGTTCCCAGTGCGCACGTACGTGCCCTGGAAGTTGCCCACGAATATCTGGACCAAGTCAGCCCAGTTGTGGATCTAGTCCGCGGGCAAATGCTCTAGCCACGTTCGCGTGGCGTCAGCAAGGTGAAGGGGAAGGTTGCGGATGATAACCGCGTCTTCCGTCGCACCGACCAGCTGGCATGCTAGGCGGTAGTCGTTGAGCCAGACTGCGGGATCGGTCTCGCCCGAGTACTTGACGAGGGTGGTGGGCTGTCGAAAGCGCGGGGGGAAAGGAGCGGTTCGAATCTCCCGGCTGAACACCCGGGTGCCCGGAGGCTCCGGTGACTCACCCCTGTCGTGCTCGGGGTCGAAGCGTCCACCCCGTCGAGGGGTGTACTTCCTGCCGTTGATGATGTAGCGAGCGTCGCCATCGCCGGCATGTCCGCGCGTGTCGTGGAGTCGCTCCTTCGCGGGAGCCTTTTCGATGCAGTCGTGCACCGAAGGTGCCTTCGCGTCATGAGCTACGGCTGCCTTTCCCTTCCCTCCTGGCGGAGTGTGCACCGAAACCTCGTGGTCCTGGCGTGCAGTCCCACTGGGCTACTTCGGGACTATGGAGCGCATGCGAGATGCAGAGCTCTCGGCCTGCTGCACGGCAGCTTGCTCAATGAGCGCCTGTGCCTCGCGGTGCAGGTTGCGACCCGAAGTCGTCGACGGCTCAGCATCGCTTGGAGTAGGTAGGCCGCAGCGACGAGTTTTTCGCCGGCCGTCTTCAGTTCCGGAGGTTTGTCGACGTTGTCATCGGCTAGGATCTGCTCCCGGGCGAAGCGTGCCGCCGCCTGGGCATGTGCGCCACGCGCGGTGCGCTGTTGCTCGAGTGCGGTGCGCAGCTCCTGAGTCTGCCAACGCTGCTCGTCGAGCTTGGCCTGAAGCTCCTTGAGCTGCGCCAGCTATGCCTGCCGCGCCGCCGAGCTTGACGAAGAAGAAGGGGCCACAGCCGGTGCCACCGGTTGGTTTGCCTGCGCGTCTGCCCCTCCGTTCCTGTCATCACCCGGAGCATTGTCCTCTTGCCCATCTGCGAGCTGGACCATGAAGCACTCCCGGGCGGGATCGTAATCCCCCTCGCTGGAGTCCTCAGAGCAGGTGTGGCAGTAAGCCGCCGCTAGCTGGAACGAGCGGAAAGCGTCGGGGTCCGCCCTCGGCCTCCTCGACCGCGAAGTTGTCCATGAAGAAGTTAATGTCGTCGGCGATCGAGCTCGCCGTCTCGGGGTAGGAGTTGTTAGGAGATGATGCGATGAGGCTGCGGATCGACAGGAGGTGATGACCCGGCAGATCCTCATACTCGGCGAAGTCGGTGCTGGACGAAGAAGCGTAGGAGGCAGCATTGCGCATCCCGATGGGGAAGGGCGACGGCGCAGTCGCGCCCCCCTGGGAGGCACTAGAGCTGTAGTTGATGATGGTGTCGGTGTAGCTGACGCCGAAGCACGTGATGACGAAGCGGTGGCCCTGTCGGCCGCGACGCTGAGTCGTGACATGGCAACCTCAACCCACATGGGGAGTTGAAGCGTGCCGCCCGGTGCCGCTCTACGCGCGCTTGTCGCGAATGCTGGCCCGAGCGCCTGTTGCGCTGGGCTGGTGAAGTCGGAGTGTCTGGGTTGCGTCTGGGCGAGAGGAGCTCCATGAGGTAACCGTTGCCAGTTGCTCTGAACTCAAGACTCCCGAACCAGATCACGTATCCTGGTGGGAACGGATCCGAGACGTCCATGGGAAATGGGTTGGATCTGCTCACCATCCCTGGAGATCAAATGGGAACAAAAGCGAAAAAGTCACGCAGCGCCCCCTACCTGGCACGCCAACTGTCGGTGTCCTGACCCGGCGGTCCGGATCCCAACTAGTGATGATGTCGCGTGTTTCCTCGTCCCAGATGTTGATGCAAGAGGCAACACAGTAACGCACAGGTTTATCCTGGTTCCGGCCGCGGGGCCGTACGTCCAGCAAGGGGGTGTGCGAGGGCACTGTATTATCTTGCACCGGAGGTGCCTGTAGTAGGGGGTACAAGCAAGGCGAGAGAGGGAGGGAAACTCCCAAGTCTCTGCTAGAGGAGAAGTTGATTGAGGCGAGTGCCAATATCGGGTGCTCAGTGGTGCTGAGTGTTGCGTTCTATCGAGTGGGTCTGACCGCGTGACGACGATCCCCTTAAAGGGAGCCCGCCTCCTCCTTTTATAGACACAAGGATGGACGGTGTACATGCGCAGGGGATCGTGTAGGTCGTCGTATTTCCCCCGAATCGCGGGGGTGCAGTGGTCGAGCACTGTGGGAAGTACACTATGGGGCATGGCGTCGGGCGTGGCAATCATCCTGGATATCGTCCTTGGTCTTGTGGAGATCGTGCCGGCGTCCTGCTAACCCCAGCAGGCGGCGAGGTTGTCGCTGTAAGGTGTACCATCTTCCAGTTGTGGCGTGGTGGTGTTCCATGGGCCTTGCAGGCCAGGGTCTTGCATACACATGTGCGCCAGCGGTAGTGGGGCACGTGGCGGTCCCGGACCCCCCTGGGCGGAGTGCTAGCGCGTGCACTAAGGGGTCCGGGAGTCACGTGGAGGTCTCGGATCCCTCGAGGGGGGAGGTCCGGGCCTCCGGCTGTTAGAACTGAGCATCCCTCCTTGGGGGATACGTGGTGACACCGGACCCCTTACCGAGCAGGGGGCGGGTCCGGACAGCAGGAGTTGGCAGAATAGTAACGGAAACTGTGCCGAGCACATCTCGTCCCGCGTCGCAGGTTCCCACAGTGCTGCCACAGCGTCCGGGATGGCGGAGCAGTGACAGGAGTTGGCGGACGGGACTCCGGTCACAGCCACCGCGGGGAATGGCGGCCTGACGCCATCTGTCCTGGGCGCTGTGAGGAGTGGTTGGCATTTAATGCCTCCGTACGACGGGTGGGTGAGCGGAAGGGCCGTTTGTCTTTTATGTCGAGGGGTGGCCTCGAGCGAGACGGAGATGATTCGCCCTGCTGGAGGGTAGGTTCGCTACCCTCGAGCGAGGCGGAGACGCGGGGCGCGGTCGAGGGTCTCGATAGGAGCCCTCGAGCGAGACGGAGATCACCCCGCGAATCCGAGGGGGTGCGGATGGGCCGCATGCTGGGCTTCTTTGAGTCCTTTCCTTTCTTCCATATTGGAAGGAGGACGTAGGCCTTCATGGGCTCAGTTGCCTAATATGTGTTTGCGTTTTTAAGGTGATCTTAGTACCCCGATTAGGGTGTCCCTAATCGTGGTCCCCGACACCGGGCCTATACCCGGAGTTTTCCCCGGAGTGTTCCAAGTCCGGAGTATCCGGGCTTATACCCGGAGTCTCCGGACTTCACACCATTTTCGCCCCAAAAATTAAAATCTTGATTTTGGCAAAATCAACCCACAAAATTTGAAACCCTTTCAGGCCCTAATAGAATGGTTCATAGGGAGATGATTGACCCCAAAAGAAATCGATTTAAACACCCTAGATCGATCAATCCCTTTTTGCCCTAGCTCTTAGTACCTTGAGCAAGCTCTTCTTGCAAGAAAACTCAAAAACGAAGCCACCCCATGGTGGAATACCTGGAGAAGATGACCCCCACACTGATTTAAGCTTCCTTGATCTTGGGATGGGGATTTTTTAGTTCTAGAGTTTGGGGAGAGAGAGGGCTCTTGAGGGAGTGAGATGGAGAGAGAGTAACGAGAGAGAGTGAGAGTGAGAGTGAGAGTGAGCTGTGAGAGAGATGAGTTAGTTTTAATGGTTGCGGGGCCCAGATGGAAAAACTTAGATGACTTAAAAACTCCATGTCCAGAGTATCTGGGTCTACGGCCGGAGTATCCGGGCAATCAACCGTAGGCCTTGTCATGGTCAAGACGCGATGGGTTTACATTGTGGTCCTCCAAACAGATCCAGAACGTGCGCCTCTAAACATGGGTGGGGGTTGGGGGGGCATGGTCCCCTCTCGTACACTTGATGTGTACCTTTATGTATATACATCCACAGGCAACATTTGTTCGAAAGTTAATGAATGAATACCCCAATACTAAACTGTTACTCCTATTAGCTGGGAGGACATCGACCTTCAAACGCTCTTGGCTGGATTGCCGCTCAATAGAAGTGTCTTTCCGATGAGATATCTGGTATGGTCCCGTCGTTTAATTTTTTCTAAGAGCAAGGTTAATAATATAGCCAGCTGCTGGCTATAAGGTTTCTTTGTAGCTTTCTCTCAGCTCATTCATATAGTAGTTGAGCTCTTCACCATCAATACATTACCCACCTATCACTCTCAATTTTTTTTTGTTTCTTGTGCATAAGCGGGCTGTAAGCTTACAACTCATGAGGTGATTATTTAGGCTATTTCGGATGGGGCCCACCGCAACATGAGAGGTAATGAGGCTCCAATGATTAGGAAAAGGTTCTTTAAAGACCAAATAACTCTTGGATCTAAACATGTGAAGGGCTATTTTATTGGAGGGCTATTTGTTTGAGCTAAATACCTCTAGCCCAAATAGCAAGAGCTAGTTCTCCAAACACGCCCAATGAATGAATCGGCAATAATAAGTGGTCCCCTCGTTCAATTTTTTCTAATTCATTTAGGTGTAAATGCATGATACATTTTAGTAACACAACTCCAACACCACAAGCATATAACCATTCGTGGAGTAAAATACACCGCTGGCCCTTCAACTTGGCAGCGGGTGTCATCCGGGTCCCCAAACTCCCAATGCACATCTAGATCCCCAAACTTACTAATTGGTTCACGTGAGGTCCAATAACTATTACCCTTGTTAAACCACCAGCGTGTCAAAACTGATTGGGCGTTGACATGAACATGACATGTGGGGCTCACATGTCAGGTCCACCTCCCTCTCCCTTCCTCCTGCGCACCCGTCGGGGGTAGAGCGGCGGTGGACCATGCCACGGCAGCACCCGCTCGCCCACGGATGCTGAGCGAACGGCAAAGCACGCGCACGGCAGCTCCCGCGCGCCCGTCCGGGGCGGAGCATGGCGGCCGGCTCCCACTCGCTCGTAGATGCTGAGTGCCCGGAGAACCATGCTTGCGGCGATGGAGCACGCCCAATGCCCCCGGGGGCTCCTGCTCACTCGTCCAGGGTGGCGCAGCAGCGGAGCACGCCCGCAGCTGCTCCCGCTCACCCACGATAGTGGAGCGGCAGCGAAGCGTGCCCACGACAACTCCTGCTCCATGAATTGCCTCGATCGACCACCGCTACTGTCTGCTCGGGACGCGGGCATGGTCCGTGTTCGCTTGTGTGCTGGTCAACGCGGCCCCGTCGTCGGTTAGGACGCGGACCTGGCCACAGCCGGCGCGGCAGGCGAGGCCGGGGCCTAAGTGGCTAGGTGAAGCCGCAACTTACTGAGGTGCGTCTCAAGGACAAACAGAGGTGGCCCGTGATGAGCGCACGATGGCGGCGGGCCAACCGGCATGGCGATGGGGCCGTTCCTGGCAGCGCGGCAAGGGAACATGCTGGAGAAGGGTAGGGAAGATCGAGGACTCACCAATGATTCGACGGGGAGCAGAAGCTTCAGGCGGCTCCAATGGCGGCCGGTGGCTGCAGAATCGATTCCCGTCGATTCGGCGATGAGCTTGGCCGGGGTTAGAGGAAGGAGGAGGAGGTGGTCGGGAGGCTTGGGCACGAGGAAGCGGAGAGGGAGGAGATGTGGCTGGCGGATTTGGCCCCTCCCCGCACAGGAGGGAGGTGGATCTGACATGTGAGCTCTGCATGTTAGATTCACATCGATTCCCATTCTGCTTGACACACTAGTGGTTTAACAAGGGTAGCGATGATTTGGACCTCACGTGAACAAGTTAACAAGTTCGGGGAATTTTTGGAGTTTGGGGTACACCTGATCACGGGCCACCCGACCCGATAAACCTGACCAACCCGCCCAAAAAATACCCGACCCGACTAAGTGACGGGTCAAGTACGGGCCGAAATATTTGACCCAAAACTCAAAAATACCCGATCCAACCCGAAAATTACACACAAAATTGCGGGCTAACCCAACCAAACCCGAACCCGACCCGACCATGTCATGGGCCGGGCATGGGCCAACATTTTTTGACCCGAAAACCGAAGTGACCCGACCCGAACCCGACCCGACCCGGTAGATGATCAGGCCTAGTTTGGAGAATCGGATGACACCCACTGCCAAGTTCAGGGTCTGGCGGTTTATTTTACTATTGTTATTGATAAGCCAAATGCTCTGTTCGTCTAAACAGCCATTTAGTCCGTTTAAACAGCGTTTATACGGTAAACTGAGGTCACTCGTGTCATTTAGGCCCTAAACGTTGAATTAAACGGTTGGACTGTTTAAACCGTTAAAATACGTCTAAATTGTCTAAACAGAGTCGAGTTAATCATGATTAAATGAGCTAAATGATCATTTAATTCGTCAATAGGAGGATTACAACTATCACAATTAATACCGAACCAAGTGTCACCATAAGTATATGAAATGTTGTGGGATTTAGATTTCTTCCAAAAAGATTATTTAGCAGAATAGTTACTTTTTACATGTGCAAATATGTAGATTTTCTAATATATTTGACATTTACGTACATAAATATGCATATGGATGGATGATGCGTCGCATGGTTCCGTTGGAAAGGGGATGGAAAGGCGGCTGGAGGCACCGCACGTCCGCACCTGGGGCGGCAAAAGCGGATTCCAACTTCGCTTTGAATCCTGTCGGGCTCCGCGGGCTCCGCCATGGCCAGATTCGGTCACCAACTCTGGGTCACCAATGATGATGAGGTTGACCCCCACCGTGGAGGCCTAAGCACAGCCCAACCAGCTAACGATATCGGCCTCTTCTCAGGATACAAGTCCATTACAGCCCATCCACGGTTATCACTGCGGCTGAACTCAGAAAAGCCCACTAGGCCCAGTCCGCCTCCGGCTCCGCCATTCATTTAAGCAGACAAGAGGCTAGGGTTTTAAGCCTCAGGCATTTCTTCGTCTCCACAGCTCCCGCCGCAGCCGCCGCCGCTTGGGGTCAGTGCGTTCCTCGCCACCGGGCACCGGCGCCTCCTCGTTCGCGCGGCGACCATGGCAGAGCAGGTGAGTCGCCTTCGGAACCCCTTTGCTTCCACCACTGCGGCGCTGCGCCAGCTTTGATCATGGCGGATCTCGTGTACATTGGGTAGAGGTGTACGTGCATCACGCGTAGTCCTATGGCTCCAGGTGGATGCTTCTTAGCGCTGTGGGTTTGTGCCTGTGATTGGAAACCTGGAAGTATCACGTAGTAGCAAGTCAGCTTTTTAGCCTTCAAATGTTGGATGGTTATGCTGTAGAGAGTGCTGAATTTGCCGCGTTAGTGTGGGTTGCATGAATGTGCACTAGTCCAGACATTGGCCGGGTTCTAAGTTTCGATTAGCTTTTAGCCTTCAAATGTTTGATGGTTCTGCTGTAGAGAGTGCTGAATCTGCCGTGTAGTGTCGGCTGCATGAATGTGCACTAGTCCAGACATTGGCTGGGTTCCAAGTTTCGATTCCTCTCTGATATTTGTGATGTAGCTATGTATATGATTTGATGGATTTGATCACTTTTGACATTAAACATCTTCTCTGTATTTTCTTTATTTTCTCTGCAGACGGAGAAGGCTTTCTTGAAGCAGCCCAAGGTGTTTCTCTGGTAATATTCAAGTGCTTACGTCTGTCGTGCCCTTTGTTTAGTTCATTTTTTAATGTGGGGCTTAGGAGTTGTTTTGGAATCCAGTCCCAAGAAGGCTGCCAAGGGGAACAAGCCTGGCAAGGGTGGGAACAGGTTCTGGAAGAACATCGGCCTTGGGTTCAAGACCCCCAGGGAAGCCATTGAAGGTCTGTATTCTTTTATTATTGTTCAACCATTTTCCTGGTGTTTTTGTTTGCTTGTTAGGTCATATGAACCTTAAAATCTGCTTGATGTAGCTACTTACATGCTATGTGGTAGGTTAGTGTTTTACCAGTTCACTAAATTCTGCTGCTGCTACTTGTACATGCCTCTTATAATAAATAATATGATTTCTATGCTGTTTGAGAATGCCCTTTTTTAAAAGTCTCTACCAGCTTAGGTTACTGTTAATCTTAGCCATAGGTTAAAGTTTTCAGGGAAAAAAAACTACAATCAGTTTTATACTTTGAATCTCCAAAATCTTATTATGTATCTGTTTACTATTGGTTCATGGAAATCTTAGTCTATGGCCTATAAGGTGATGATGGCGAAAAGGGAAACTTGTTTTTCTCTAAAACGTTTGCAATGACTGCCTGAAAGCTTTTGCCCTGCACTGCTTGGGACTTGTAAGCTTACTGGTTAATTCTTCCTTGGGTCGGATGCTAGTCATGTACTCATCCCACATTAGAACTATTATAGATCATGATTAATGTGAATATTAGCAGTTGCTTCATGGTCCGTTGTAACAAAAGAAACATTTACTGGTATATGCAAGTTACAGTAGTTTTAGATGCTGAATCTGCTTTTAAGTAGCTGAGACTGTTGCCAGTTTTTACACTGCTCCATTGCTGAAGTGATTTTAGTTTTGTTTGTGGAGAGTTGTGGTCTCCTTTTAGACTGTTTTAGGTGCTTAGCTTTTAGATATACTCTGTTAAACTAAGTTTGATTTGCATGTCCTTGATTTTCTATTTGTTGCAGGAACCTACATTGATAAGAAATGCCCATTCACTGGCACTGTGTCTATCAGGGGTCGCATCATTGCTGGAACATGCCACAGTGCCAAGATGAACAGGACCATCATTGTTCGTAGGAATTACCTTCACTTTGTCAAGAAGTACCAGAGGCAAGCTAATCTTGATATGCCTGAAGTTGCTGAATTGCTTCAAAGTTGACTGTTTTGCTAACTGAACGTTTGGTTGGTATTTTGCGTAGGTATGAGAAGAGGCACTCCAACATCCCCGCACACATTTCACCATGCTTCCGCGTGAAGGAAGGAGACCATGTGATCATTGGCCAGTGCAGGTAAAACATGCTTTATCTTTTCTGGTGATCTGCCTTTATACTGTGGTACCTGGATGATGTGGTTTCTGAAAATGAATTGGACTTGTTTATTGTAATGTAATCCAGCGTACTGATTGACATGAAATATCTATGTGGCCCTTTGCCACTGTCCTAATCTTTAAGTTGTACTATTTTAATTTCAGACCACTATCAAAGACTGTGAGGTTCAATGTGCTCAAAGTCATTCCGGCAGGTTCAAAGAGTGGAGCAGTGAAGAAAGCTTTCACGGCTGCTTAAGATGATGATGAGTAACCCATCTGAGGGCCTGAAAAGCCTTTGTTATACCATTTTGATGCTGTCTAGCCTTTTTCTTTTCATATCTACTGTGTACTAGGAACTTGAATCACTTCCAGTGCTTGAAATCGTGGAAATTTCAGAACCCTGTGTTGCTCAGTACCATCCGATTTTAGTCGTATTTGTATGAAATGTTTGCATCTATAGTGGTCTGTATCAGCTTCATTGGGGCCATACTGCCTGCACCAAGTGATTGCAACAAAGTTCTATTGCCCTCAATGTTTCGTCCCATGAGGCCACGAGGGATGAATCTGCAGGAGAGGCCAGGGCGGTGGTGCCTGAACACGAGACCTAGGGCGTGATGCCGCCTCACAAACGTGACCAGGGGTTAATGTTCCGTTTGAAAAAACCAATCATCTAGGAATAAAATTTAGTTCGGATAAAAGTTTAGGTGACTGCAGATTTTGTTTACGGTCTAATGCTCCCAATCAGTTTATTTTAGTTCAAATTAAGTTGGTCGTGAGAACTAATAGATTAAAGTTTAACTGAAGTGAAACTAATTTTAGTCTACGTTTTAGTCTACCTATTTCGATCGCTCAATGAACTAAACTTTAGATTAAACTTAAATTTCGGGCCTGTAAGGCTGTAACAGACAGTAAATAGCCGTCACTCAATAGCATGGCGCCAGCACGACGGAAATGCCATTGAACCAGTACTAGCATCCTAACCACACCACTCTAATCACCAGGATGGAAACGAACGTGGAAGTAGCTAGTAAAGAAATGAGTGGACATTCAGAGTTACGAATTAAGATTCTAGAACCACTTAACTATAAAGTATAAACGTGCAATTCACGTGCCTGAAATTCACTATGCTCGTACACTGTACATATGGCATGATTGTGTTACAAGGAAGCCTTTCAGAGAGACTAAACAAATCGCATGGGAGAAGGGAACACTCTTGTACAAGATTTTAACACCTACAAATGAAACGGTACAAAATGAAGTCTCTAAAACTAAACCCAAAGAACTGCCTATGCTGTACCAACTACCCGGATGTGGAATGGGGATCCTCGGCATAGTATAGGTTCATCTGGTGACTCTGCCTTCGCACGAGCACGAAGAACATCTGTGGCATCCATGATAACAGAAGAAGCTTGCAGCGAGTAGTCACCTGGTACAAGGAAGTACACAGAAAAGGGATGTACTACCTCTTGCAATGGGGGAACCTCCAGATGTATATCGCTAAGAACACCTACACAAGAAAAGAACTCGTCAGAGTAGTACAATGGACAGTGAGTAATGCTTCAACGAATAGTTTTCTCAGAAACAACATAAAATCAAAATGTTTGTCCAGAACAATAATATAGCTCGTGAGGAAATGAAGATGCTCTGAAAATACAAGTTCAACATCTAATCAATTGCCCTTAATGTAAAAATCTTTGATCATTCTGCAATATGAGTTGCATTCCACAATGATCAAGTGCTGCTCAGAAAACAAAAATTAAATGCATGGCATGATGACATAAAGATAACTCACCAGCCCAGAGAACAGTTGCACTATTTTCGTCAAAGCAATTATCTCCTGCAACATCTTTGCATGAAATGCTTAGGTTCATCTGAATAATTTCCTTTGTGTTGTTGCGAATTTGAACTTCCATATGGGTCATTGCATGAGCAGATATAGGATCATCACAGCTCAGAACATTATCAGTAGATGGGCCTACATTCCTGTCACTTGAATGAATGGAAGGGTTGCCAGAATCCTTTGAAGAATCAGCATTGGTTGCAATTCTATTCTTAGCAAGCTTAAAGCTAAATGTCAAGGGATCTGGCAACAGTATGTCCATTATAGATGCTTGTAATGCCGCCTGAATAGCATCTTTAATATTCAGCTCACCTGAGCTATTTCTCCCAGAGTGCCATTTCACTTTTATTTTTGAAATCAAATTGTTGATAGACGCATTTAGCTCTGCCTTGGCATTCCTCTCTGCTATGGCAGCGGCCCTGGATCCAAGAGGTTCATCACTACTACTTTCCTTTACAAAGAAGGAAGCATCAAGAACAGGTAACTTGAAGTTCTCAAGAGGTATGAGAACTCTGGCAGAGTAGTCACGATCGATTCTGGTTTTGTGACAAGCTGCATCACCAGCACTGCCTTCTGATATTACTCTTTGATCCACATTTGTGTCATCTGAATGTACAGCAACATCAACATCAAAAACAACATCAGTAGGATTGAAAAGCTCAAGTTCCAGAAGGCGGAGCCCCCAACTGCCTTTATAAGGATCAATCTTCAACAAATTAATATTAGTACGCTCTGTGTCATTTCCAGTGCTTGTATCATCTTTGCCACTGACAGGTCTTAACTGCGCTTCGGTAAATCGAGCAGGTATTTCCATGGACAACAGACGTGCTCTTACAAGGCGCATGCCCTGCACAACACAGATATTTAATGGAACAACCAGGCGTCTTCCAGGTGGAAGAGAAATATCTCCATTCTCAGGATTAGCAGCAGGACCTGAGATGCAATGTACAAATTTAGTTTTCAATCCACATGATGACAATATTTTTGCCTATGTAACAAGAGTTGCATGTACGAAGCTGTAAAGAAGAAATTTTATGCAAATTGATGATGTCCAAAGCTCATGAGAATATTGCCTAGCAGTAGGTCATATATTACCAAGGAGCAAGGACAGACTGAAGTATCATCAGGATAGCATTTCAATGCATCAATCACAACAAATAACACAAATAAAAAAATTCCACGGGCTAAAAAAAAAGAATTGTACATGATGAAAGAATGAATGAGAACGTACAAGACCAAGAGAATGATAGGAACCCTATGAAGCAGAGATGATTAAGAATTGCCGCTTATTAGTGCCATGTGAATAGCATTGAAAACGAGAGCGAAGCCAATTGTTAACTCAAAACCTATTGCTATCTGTGCTTCAGATATACTAATAAAAATATGTAAATAGAGAGGCATTAGTTCACAAGAGGAAATAAAAAATTTGCAAATGTCCAGGTGTAACAGATATATTAACAAAACTACAGATTTGGGCATTGAGTGTACATATAGATGAGGGAGGCTGAACATGAAAGGATGACAGAGTATAAAAGAACTGATGACCTACCAGCATAGTGAATATTCAAGAATGGATTGATTCCTTCTCTTGCTATTCTCCTTGAACTTGCAGGAGATCTACTGCCATCTGCTTCCAGATCTGCCGAACTAAGATGCCAGGCTCTTAGAGTCGCTGCAAACGTCACTTCTCCACCTGGTTTAATAGGAAGAGCAGATTTCCATGTGCTATGGGCAATCGAAATAACAGAATCCTGATTCTTCCCTGACAAAGCAATATTTGCTTCTTCAACTGGTACCGTTCCAGCATTTGTCAGTGTTATCAAAACATCACGAATTTCTCCTTCATAAAGAAGGATGGAACCATCTCCACCCACAACATTGGCAACTAATAATGGCAGAGGAGGAACAACAGATATACTAGGAAAGTTGGCACTCTTAAACTTGCTAGAGCCACAACATCTGAAAGGATCAGAAAGGACAAGCCCTTGTGCAGCTCCAAGGAGCAAACAGTCGACCTCTTTGAATAGGTGTTCTGTAATAACACCGAAGCAATGAACAATGCACCCAGGAATCGAAATTGGTCCGACTTGTGTTGGAATACCAGATAACAAAACTAATTTTGAGGTGTTAGGTGGAAGACTAACACTAACTGGAAAGGCATCAAAATTCCCAGAATGAACAGAGAGATAGATGCTCTCAACGACTAGGTCAAAGCTGCATGGGTTTGCTAACTCAACCATGACTTGAACTGGCTCCCCCACAATCCAACTAACCTCTTGCTTGGAAGTCCCAGAGGACGCTCCTGCCTTGCTGAAAGGAGTATAAATGAAAGGTCCTGAAGGACCTGCACCAGTCCACCACTCCTTTTTACCTGGGTTGCGCTTTACTATGTCTCTTTGAGAAGGGTGAAGTGGGAAAGAATGCAACCTGGAAAAATGAACATAAGAAAAAAAAAAGCACAGAAGATAGTAAAGAACTTCTCCATGAACTTGCAGGCTTAAAAGTAGTTCTGAGTTCCGACAGTATTTATTCTCTTTTCCCCTCAAACATAACAATAAGATGATGGTGATGAGCTTAAGCATACCTGATAAAAGGCAGGCATGGATCAGCGCAGCGTGTGCCTGTTGGAAGCTTATCAGCAGAGTTTGCAAGTGAGCTTGCCAAGCCACTCTGACCAGCTGGTGTAATGAGTGGGTAAAATGATCGAAGAAGACGAGCTGCAGCGCTCCATGACGAGAGTGGATCCGCAGCACGGATTGATGACAACAATATCTCTCTTAGAACGACCATTTGAATGGCACTCCATTGCGACTCAAACAATGACACGATAGCCACAGGGTGCACTTTTCCAGAATCACTACTGCTAGCTCGAGGTTCCTTAAGAAAATAAGCATTGCAAATGAAATATGAATCCAACAATATTTTAGTACATTTATGAAAGATAATTGATTCTCAATATGCTGCAAATGCACAGATATTTTATGATCTCACCTTGGATGAATCATGATTTATTTTGCTAGTCTTTCGGCTTTGGACATGGTAGGCATTGGTAGTCATGGTTAGAACCTGCATAGCACTCATGGCAGCATATGCATTGTCCTGCTGAAGGTATAATTGTGCAACTTGTCTTGAAAAAAAGGCCGCCTTGCGCTTGTAACCGAGCATACCAAAAAGTCTTGCGATTTCAATATATAATATGAGTCGGTCACTAGCATCAATCAGAGCCTTGGCACCATCTGCAGCTCCCATTAACAAATCTGACACCTCCTTGGCAAGTTCCTGCCTGGTAAGTTAAGACAGTGGATGACTTCACCATAGATAGAGTATGATTTGACACAAGCTCAACCTCATATCTTTATATTATGATTAACTGATAATAAAGCAAATGGGAGACTCACCTGCATAAGTATCTTGCCAACTTCAAGGCAGCTTCAAGCTCAAAGCTCACAGGTGAAACTCTACACCAAAGAGGACAGATACAATGTTAGTGCATTAAGTAAATTCTCCAAGTAAATAGATTGGTATAACATACTGTCCTGGATCTAATTCTCACTGTTAAAGAAGTACTAATAAAGGAAACAGAAAAGGAGGGATGGATATGTAACAGCCTTCAAGTCATCATGAATCATCTTCGACACCAAAGAGAATAATAGCGAGGAAAATTTTAATATAGGAATGCAGGAACACAAGAAACAAACGGAATTAGATAGAAACCAGTATGATTTTTTCAATATACCAGCAGCTCATAAAAACAGATAAAAAATACTTCGATTAACATAACTAAAGGAGGAAACTGCCATATGGGAAGAAGGGCACGTGGTTCCCAACAAATACCTTTGAGCATTATCTTGTAAAGTGGCTCTTCTGTATAGCTGGATAATGGTGTAATAACGATATTTCACTTCATCCTCCAAAACAGGATCACTTTGGCCCATCCTATCTACCTGTTCATAAGCACAACATAATCACCTAAAATGGCCATGGGAAGGTTGCCACAAATCTTATGTGTTGTAAGACATAGAAATAAATGGAAACATTCTCAAACAAAGTATGATATGCCACTTATCAAGATGAATATAGTTCAACAGCCAGAACAACTTTGATGCGAAAGCTTACCACTAGGGCACAGACACTACCCTCAAGAGCTCCAGCATGCCAGAAAACATCTCCTGTCAATCTTGCAAGCTCTATTGCGGTGGTGTAATGTGCATTAGCATCCACAGGTGATCCAGCCAAAAGGCAATAATCTCCTATTATCTTTTGTGCACGGCCCAGCCTTCTTTTCTTAGCCTTAATTACCTAAAAATACAGAAGTACATTGTCTTGCATAAGTATTGCAATATTGGGCCATTTTGCATCATCAACATACGCTGGTCAAAATACTTGGAACACCTAAAGTATGAACCTCCTCTGAGCCAAGACTGGATTGTGAATCCAAAGGTGTCTTCAGAATAGTTCCTGTGGATTCTGCACGTAAGACCCACTTCTCAAACTCCATCAACAATGAAGCAGCAAGATCTTGGATCATTGTAAGCATATGAAGCTCCAGCGATTGCTGATCAGAAGGAGGGAACATAATAATGTCATCTCTCTTTTTTCCCGCCATCTACAAAAGTTAACCAACAAGCAGAGATCGCGTTAGATCAAGTGATCAAAACCGACAGAAGTAGATCTGTAGATGCATTACAACCTGACAGAAGGAAGCAAAACAGCATAATTGTATATACATTATCACTTAAGTGAATGATATTCATCCATCACACAAGAAGGTAGGCACAGCATTTGTTACTGTTTGACAAGTTCAATTCAATTACACAAGAGAGAATGATGAGAATGAGCACAGTGCCGAATACAAGCTCGATCCTAAAATACTACCAGAATGCAAAGCGAAGTCTGATTAAAAAAAAAAGCAAAGTGAAGTGAAGTGAGCACAAAGCATAACCTAACACCCAGGTAAAGTAAAATCCAACACTCGAGCAGCAACTGGATTGAACCCTCGAGCTACGATTAGTAAACTAGCGCAGTTCAGGTTGTCAGATCAAGGGTCAAATGGGATCACACACAGATCTCATTCAAGTATTCAGAACACTTGGAAGCATGCTATTGCCATTTGGAGCACTTAGACTTAGTGAAGCAAATGAGCATTCACGAAACCAAATGATCCTCACACGCAGTGCAGATCACCGAGGTGGGAATCACGGATGCTGAGACGGCGATTCCTTAGACTTCGGAAGATACGCTGTGATACCTGCGCGTCCGTGGGGCAGAAGGCGAAGCACCGTCTGGCGAGCGCCGAGGGGTACGTCCGCGCTGCATCGACGAAGTCGGCCGCGACGCGGTCGAGGTCGGGCGAGGACGGCAGGTGGCAGATGCCGATCACGGCGAGCACCTTGCGCGAGGACTGGAAGTCCTCCCAGGGGGAAGGCACGCACCCGCCGAGCACGAACTTGAGGCGGAGGCACCCGGTCTCCCAGGGCTGGTGCGCGAAGGGGCTCTTCTGGTGCTCCGAGTAGTAGGTGCGGAGCGAGGCGAGGTCGACGCGCGCGTGGCGCGCCACCAGCGCCGCGTACTCGCGCAGGCGCGGCGGCGGGATCGTGCCGCCCACGGGGAGCACCGCCACGCGGATGGCTGAGCCGGACTCGATGCTCAGCCCGGGCTCCATGGCTGATGGCGTCCCGCCTCGCCTCCCTGGCTCCGGGTCGGGAACGGCAGATCTGAGTGGTTCGCTGATGGGCAGGATGTGCCGGGCAGGTGGAGAAGAAGAGGAGAGCGCTTTTCGCAGTGAGGGCAGAGGCTCATTTGATGTTGATCCTCGGTAGTCGATCCAACTCGTGGCTGGGCCCGAACATGGGCCGAGCCTAAAGTGACACGGAATGGCTGCAAATCAAGCCCACGATTCAAATTTCGTCCAAAATAAATCACTTGAGCCATGCATGTGTTTTTCAGCTTGCCCGGTAGCATGCACAAATTGTTTTCTCGAATCAGCCAGCACCCATCTATCACTATAACGGAAAAACTGTACTATAGTTTTAATGTGACAAGATATATGGGTGGGTGGGGACTCCGAATAGAAGTTGTGTTCCTCTGAACTCAGAATCTTACGGCCTGATTTGAATTTTCAGTCTCAGAACTACAAGACGGTCCTGACACGGCTGGCTAGGAGAAAAAACGACACATAATTCAAACGAACACCATTGCATGAAAACTGCTCAACAATCACACATGCTGGTGAGCATACACAAACTGCTCCATGGCTTGGAGCCTCTTTGGCTTCTGCCTCATGCAGGCCAAGCAAAATCAGGCAGAGGCTTATGGACCGCACATGCGCAGTGTGTCTTGTCTTTGCCTACGAAGCTAAAGCTACAGTGCTGCACGAGGAGGGCGCGGTCCCTTGGCCCGACGGGTTAGCTCCCACCGCGCGGCATTGGGTCGGGGCTGCAGCATCGCCGTCGTCTCGACCCACCTGGCAGGATCAAAGCGTTTCAGACATTAGCTAGACCAATGCAACCGATCCTGGTCGTACAGACGATACGGCGCGCGCGCTCTGTTTGCCCGTCTTCTCCACGGCGACGAAACGGAGGAAACACCTCGATCCTTCCTCAACTCGTATCCTTGTCGATCGTACGCCTAGTCAGCAACACATGCAGAGGAATGATACCTGTGCTGGGGCAAATGGCAATTCGATTCTACGGTTCCCATCTCCCTCTTGCCGGAACGGCAAGCGCTCGGGACCCGGCGCGCGGGGAGTGGACACACGCAGATGTAGGCTGCCGAGAGGCATGAAGCACGTTCTCTCCCCCGCGTACCTCGCGTCTTCTTCGCCTCCCTCTTAATACACCGGCCGGGCCGACCGGGCGGTCAATGCGATTTCATTTGGCGATGAACAGCTACGGCTAGCTATCTCCATCGATTGGCCTGTGCGTGGGGTCGCTTGCTTCTCTTCGAGCCATTTTCTCGGTGATGGTTTTGTTACCTTCTCTGAACGTTCTGGCAAAGGTAATTTAATCAGGCGCCTCCCGCCCCAGTGCTTTTTCCTTGAGGTTGCATTGCCGAATTGACCTGGGTCCGATCGAGGGACGCCTTGGACGGGGGCAGGGAGGAGGGGGAGGGGACGACGCGCAATCGGCATGAACGGACCAACCGGGTGAGGAAACACAGCTTGCATGCATGGAAAGGCCTTTTGATTTGGGGGCGAATTAGCTGGACATTGCATTGGAAGATGCTCGAAATAACCGCATATATGTTGCTTACAGAAGCATTAATATTGCCTGGTGCGCTCTCCGTGATTCGGACAGGTCCGAAACCTTAGCCTGATCAAGAACAGGTGTTCTTTCCGGCAGTCTGAGAATTAATGCCCATTCACGAAGAAGTCTGTCGGCCGGTCTGAATGTTCATGTTCCATTTCAGGCCATCATCTCTCTCACCATATACCATCGCGTCTCAGGAGCAACCATGGGTGAAGAAAACGAAACGAAGGTGAACATTCTCGTGAAGTTGCTTGGAGAATCCTACGTTCATATTTTCTTCATTTATCATGCCATTGTTGTGCATAATCTCTCTCCTGTCCGGATGTCCAGTCACACTAACAGGTAATATCTGCTTCCTTTTGGTTTTGTTACGCAGAGCATCACAATAGAACTGAAAGTGTACATGCACTGCGACTCCTGTGAAAGAAAAGTGCGCCGAACCATCAACAAAATCGAAGGTGAGGATAATACAGAAAATACTTCGTGCAGCCTAACTGTACACCTGTTCGTGCTTGTAACAACGGTTTGATATCTCTCTCTAGGCGTGGAGACAGTCGAGGTCGACAGGGAAGAGAACAAGGTTACGGTGACGGGCGATTTCAAGCCGGAGAAGGTGGTGAAGAAGATCAAGAAGAAGACCGGGAAGAAGGCGGAGATCTCGATCCCCGACGAAGATAAGGAGGAAGAAGGCGTGGGACAAGAGCCTTATTGTGTTCCTTACGAGGATCCAGTGCTGTACCCTGATGCAGATGTGCCCGATGAGTTTCGGAGCTATAGGCCAGAAAGGTGGGACTTCCATTACTTTGATGACGAAAACGCACAGGCGTGCATGGTAATGTAGCAAAATTTATATAGTCAAAAATAGTAAGACGAACAAAATGGCCTATTAGCTCGGTTAGAGCGTCGTGCTAATAACGCGAAGGTCGCAGGTTCGAGACCTGCATGGGCCAATTACCTTTTTAGCTTTAGATTTTTTTCCCCCAGAATTCAGATGTAGTTTTCTTATCTCGTACAAGATCTGACTATAATTTGTGCTTCATTTCTTCAAGAAAAAACCAACCAAATAAGAGTGGTTCGATGTCTAAACACTGAGCATTAAGGCTGCACAAGCAGAGAATTGAACATATTTGAAGCCTATATGTTCCATGATATGGTTCTTTCAGTGGAGTTCAGGGTACAAACACTTAGCAGCTACCATCATCTCTAACAGAATTTCTCACGGAATATATCACATGTAACTATGTAAGAGCTGTCTGGGGATGTCGAACTCTAAAGGGCGGAACTAAGCCCATAGGACTCTTTTTTTGGTTATAAATAAGCCCGTGTTTGGATTCCAAATTCCAAATTCCAAAATTTTTTCCGGCACCTGCATGGAGACTTAAATCTAGACGAAATAAAAAACGCATTGCGACTGCTGTCTGTAAATGGCGAGACGAATCTAATGAACCTAATTAGGCTGTAATTAGATGCTAAATTGCTACAGCAATGCTACAGTAAATAACCTCTAATGACAGATTAATTAGGCTCATTAGATTCGTCTCGCGGTTTACAGACAAGTTCTGTAATTATTTTTGTAATTAGTCAATGTTTAATACTTCAAATGTAGAAAGATGACTTTTCAAAATTTTTACAGCCTGCAACCAAACGGGGCCTAAATCCACATGGAAGTTTCTTATATGTCAAGAACAAAAAACAATTGTTTCCTCAAGGTACTGCCATCTTCCGTTACCCAGAAATAAACTTACCCCCAGAATTGACTCTATAGCTCAGCCTTCAGATGTGTACATTTCAATATCCACATTTGAATTGAATGTCTAGAATAATTAGGTCTCCACAACCACAAACATTGAATTCAGTGTCTTCAACAGCACTATCAGAAACTTCAAAATATCTAGACAGGTGTATACTAGTTACATTTGTAGGGAAGCTGGAACTACATTGTTGGGACTCGAAAACTGTGGCGACTAGATTACGTAGACAGACATTACAAGTGGTTCACTGGTTCCATACAATTAACAGCGCACGGTTTGGCTGCAAGATGTAACACTTGCAACTACAAGAAATGATTTTACCTGAAGAAGAGATGCAGAACTAGTCAAGCTATCACATGCTTGAGGCTCGAGACTCTTGCCAACCCAGTTGCCGAGCTCGTTGTTCCCACAGTGCCGTGAGTTTCTTCTCCTTTGAAATTGCTGCCTCAGACTGCTCCCGAGCTTCCTCGCAGGTCTCTGTGGCTGCATTACACTTATCTGCCTCACGCTGATATTGAGTAGCCTGTCTTTTCGCTTCAACAAGAGTGGCATTCATGTGATGGCTGTGCTCCTCAGCTACAACCTGCTGGAGCTTGAGTTCCTCATTGAGGAGATCTACAAATTGTTTCTCCATTTCTTTAGCAAGCTCAGGGTCATTTTTTCCACAATCTGCATTGTTCAATCCGAGTATCAGTTTTTCTAATCCAATGAACAAAAAACCAATATCAAGGCCAGGAAATTGTTGACTGAAAAGAAAAGGTACAAGGATATAGGAAACAATAAAAAAAATGTGAACAGATATTTCCTTATCCCCCCTTTTGGAAGTTTTAGTATGTTATGAGAGATACGAAGCACAACTCATTGTGCAGCAAGGTGAGAAAGATTTGGGTTATCTTGATGAAGCATATGTACCATCCAACTGAGAAGTATGTCAGTGAAAGAATCAAATGCAGATGCAGATCTCAAAGCTCTGGTTACATGCTTTGCATGTACTTATTAGGCTGCATTACAAAATAAATTATGATCTCCCATGTCTGGAAAGAGCAGGAAGCAATACATGCTATGCTGCAAAATGCATCTCAATGGAGTGTCCGAACAGTAAGAAAATCTAATAGGTTGGAAGAATACTCACTGAGCTTCTGTGCATGTGATGCAATTTCATGCTTGTTAACACATACTAATGGCTATAGCATTATTAGTTTTCACCTGTACTATTTTTTTGAAGTAAATTTTCACCTGCAGTATATTGTTAGGGACTTAGGGTATAGCTAACAGGCTAATGCCTCAGCCTTATAAATTCTAAAAAAGGATAAAGGAAAATAATTATGTTCCTATGATGCTAGGATGCTTGTAAGAAGCCTAATAGCATATAGTAGGTCATTCAGTTGGACCTATGTTACTAGAGTAAATCTCTGAAATTTGATGCCAAAGTACAAAAGCCAAGCCTTCTAGAAATTGCAACATTGAACTTTATAACCTACTTGATAAGCTATCTTTCTGATGTTCACACAGGAAGAATTTGACTTTTTTTAGGCAATGTACTAAAATTTTGACATGAAACAATCTTAATGATAAGGAAAACCATTTCTGTACATTTTGATAAGAGTGAAGCATAACAAATTAAACAAGTTCCATCAGGTATAGAAATCACCCCGCACAAAAAAAAACAGTGACTGAACTACTGAAGGAATATAAAACTCCTCTGCGGACTGAATTATTCAGTCCAGGAAACAGAGTGAAGTGAATCGCCACAATTTCCATCATTCTTTGATCAAACAACCACTATGCTCAACTAGCAACGAAGAATACTGGAAAATTCATGAACCTCAACTGAACAGACCGTGAAGGACAGACACTAACCTGTTATTGAGAAGTTGGCAAGCCCTGCAAAAGTAGGAAAACGCAAAATCCAGTCAGTAATTCAGACATAGATGCAGACTGAAAGCTTTAACGGTAGAACTAGCAACTTGAATCAGCTTATTTGATGTTCATACGCATGCGTCACTCGTATCATATACAGTCACATATGCAACCGCGTCCATTTGATGACACTGGTACCGACACAAACACCGATGTTGTATGCAACGAGCTACGGGTTAGCATACGTGCCGACACAGATCATGGGGCGACAGCGGCGAGATCTGAGAAGAGGTATGGGAATGGAGAGCTCACCTGGGGCGATGGACTTGAGGGAGAGGGGCGGCGGGCAGTCGCAGCTGCAAGGCGGGCACGCGGGGGACGAGGACGCCGCCGCGGGGGAGGAGGGCGAGGCGGAGAACCCCTTCTTGTAGCACCAGTAGAAGGCGGGGCCGGAGACCCCGAGCGCGGAGGCCACGGCCAGGATGACCAGGCACCACCGCCCGAGCGCCGCCGCCGTCGCCGCGCGGCGCCCCCCGCCGCCCACCATCGGGTCCTCCTCAACCGCGGACGCGGACGCGAGCGCGCTCGGGTAATGCGCGGGTCGGGGGAGATCGCCGCGCTCCCGTCTCGTGGCTTGCCCCGCCGACCGTGTGTCTCGGCGCGCGGCGCGCGGCGCGCGGCGCGCGGCGCGTGTGTCAGTGAGCCGTGGGCGTGGCCGCCGCGTGCGATTTCACCTTGTTGTTTCGGCCGGGCCGCTGGGGTGCGGTGTGCGGTGGTGGCTGCGGTGGGGTTGGGGTCGCCGGGTGGTTAGAGGAACACTGGAGGAGGCAGTGGGGTGGGGGAGTGTCAAGTGTGGGAAGCGAGCTAACTGCGGCTGCGGGTGGGCGAGGGGGTCGGTGGCTAGCTGCGAGGAAGCGTGGTGCGGTGGTGGCACCGGCACGGGAGTGATATTGCCACTAGCGAGCTGGTCCGTGTGGAGATGGACCCAACCCAACATTTCACCCGCGTATGGGTCCGGCCTCTGGCAATGTTTGGTTAGCTAGGCAGCTTTCCCCCCTTTTTTTTGAAAAAAATAATCCCGTACGCGTGTGCGAGTAGAGGTTATTCTACAGTTAGCGGTCACCGTCACATTCGATATCAATCGAAGATTAATTATCACACGTGGCATGAGCCTCGACTAAGCAAAATATATCAGTTCAATCCTACACACCGACCAACATGTCTGTCGCCCACAAGGCCACAATGCACATGATACACTGGTGACTAGACCAAGACATCGCACATGGCAATCGTCAGACACGAGCCACACGGCAATACTGAATCACACAGCTGATAAACACGCCAAGACATTCAAACAGCTGGCACGCCCGCACCAACAAAGGCACCATCCGTGGCTCTCTAGAATACTAGATCCTACTGGCCTATCTGTGATCTATCACAAGTACACACACAGATCTTGATCGGGCCGGGCAGTGCCACCCTGCAGGGTAATGACCTTGTACCGAGTCCAATGAGCACGGTACTCATCAGGCAATTCATTGGTCGGTTCGCACACCAAGGATGCACTGCGCGAGACGGGTCAGGTACGGCTCCGCGTGTGAACTGTTGCTCAGTGTGGGAGCAAGGCTCTGGAGCTCTGAATTGAACGCCGCTTCGAATTTCCTGCGACAAAACCAACGTGATGTTATAGGATACAGAAGTGGGATTCTCATCTCAACACCATGAGGATAGGGGCAGAGATGCGAGATACATACAGGATTGACTCTGACATGACGACATTCTCTGATGCCAGTTTCAGCTGCTGGTCTCTGTCCTGCGATTTATTAGTTCTTGACCTTGACTTCCCAGCCTTCGATGTATTCTCAGAGTTGGCAACTTCGATGGATGGCATCAAGAGCTGGATGGAAGTGGCATACTGAAGGCATAAAGCTTTCAGCTTCTCAACTTTCTGCACATCCAAAAAATGAGATAATAAGGATTAGTTCATTCAGAGCGCTCTTGAATGTTATATGAACTACGGAAAGGCTATCGACCAAAAGTTGCTGTTTTATCTCCTTTTCTTTTGGTTTTAAGGAAAAACAGAAGGACATACCACAAGGAGTTGAGGCGACAACAGCAAGCATTCTTTTAGACACTGCTGGAGAAAGAAATCATGGATCTGGATGACCTGCAAGTAGTATTAACAATCAATGGTAATGTACTCAGCAGCGCTAGCATTGCAAATTAATTCAGCTGTAAAAAAAGACCTAAAAAATCAAATGTAAAAGTTCTGTTGAAACCTCATCTATGCTCCTTGCAGTTTGAAGGCGATCATGCATCAAATGCCAATTTGGTTCAAGAACCTGGGGGCCAAAGTATAAGTTGTTTCAGCACGTACCCAACATTTACAGTGTACCTCAAACATTTGATAATGCATGTTGGCATGTAATGTATGGTTTAGCATGACCAAAAGAATAGTTTAGCATGGAGATATGCATACTACCTCAAATGTTAGATAATGCAGAAGGCTATTTACAAACTTGAGCATGCTGCGACAGAGAATTGATGACCGTAAAATTGGCGTTCCTAGAATCTTGACAGAACGGAATACCTGTTCAAGAGTTAATATCCAGTCGATATTGGCATACACAAAATAATTTAACTGACTCTACAGGATAAAAAAGAGTTAATTCATACTTGTTGTATTTGCCATGCTGCACATAGCTGATGACTAACATGCTTGCAGTGGAACAATAGGCGAAAGATCAATTGGTATTTTGTCAGAGCCTTCCTTGAAATTAGAAGAGATAGTGGCCATTGGACCTGCAGCGTACGACAAGGTATATCATTTCTGTATCGCAAGAAAAACACAAATGAGGAAGTTTAAAATGAACTACAAACAAAACCTTATTGCTAAGGCAAAATGTTTCCAAACCCGTGATGCTTAATTGCATCGACTGATCAACATCTGCTGCAGTAAGCTTATCTGCAGGGCAAGCACAATCCAAGTCTTTCAGAGTGGCAAGTTTCTTAAGGAGGGAACTTCGTTCCTGTTGAACACATATGTAAATAAATATGACAATAGAAAACACAGTATAGCATCACCAGACCTAGATAATATTTACCACGCAGCAAATTAGTTCTTCATGAGTTGGATCAGAAGCAGCCGCCGTACTCCGCAAAGCAATGTCAAGCAGAGACTGCCATGTAAAATCAACATAGAAAGCACAATGCAAAGCAAAAGGTCAGTCAGCTTTTCCATAACCAGAATCGCCAAGAATCTGTTTTTGCAATGGCAGTGGGCGGAGCCAGAAATTTTGCTTATGGGGGGCCAGCCCAACATATAAGTATAATTTGATTGTCAACAAAGAGAATTCAATATATATGTTCCACAAAATATTCACTACTCATAACTCATGTGTGCACTAATAAGTATTTGCTACACAATAACACAAACCAAAGCAAAATAAATTAACAAGAAAAACTGAACGATTTAGCGTACACATGGCATCGAGCCATCAAGGCATCGTGCAATAGGGTTAGGAATTTTGGGATACTAAGGGTAGCTACAAAAAGTGACGAGACGTACAAGGATTGTATTGAAGATTGGGGTCATGTGTGCATTTTGAAGAAAAGGAAAGGTAGACCCTCAATAGTCCTGGTGAGGACCATGCAAATAAAAAAATAATTGTTTTGGTCAATCTGCACCAAATTACGAAATGTATTAATGTTGCGATAAGCATTAGCTTGTTTGTGCATGTAAACTTGATGTGGATCCTGATTTTCTAGAGTTAGTTATGAGGTTAATTGTGCTCTGTAACTTGTATAAACATGTACACAGCAGCATTGGATCAATTGCCTTTTTTAAACAGAGGTAAAAGTAGAAGTTTTGCTGCATCATTGAGGGGGGCCACAGCCCCTTGTTTTTGGTAACTTGTATAAACATGTACACAGCCTCCGCCACTGGCAGTGGCAGTATAGCACAAACAAACAGACAACATATACAAGACAAACCTGAAGTTTTTCAGCAGATATTTCTTCTGGTTTCTTCGTAAGCTCCTCTCGAGCAATATCCATAAAATGGACCAAAAAGTCACCCTGTAAACTAGAGAAAACAGATAAGATAAATAGTGCAAGGAAATCAACATGTGTGGTCAAAATTAAATTGGAAAACATGATATTCGTTATTAAGGACAACGCAAAGAACTAAGAAACTCATAATTTCATATAACATGTATTTTTAATAGACTGAACAAAAATTATGCCAAAGCATATATGTAGTAATAACAGAAAAATACTTGGTCAAGGAGTAGATAGCGCTTCAGGGATCGCAGTTTCCCAACGAGATCATACTGCACATTTAATGTGATGAAATTAGAAGCCCATCCTTATAAACGAATGAAGTGTAACCATAGGTTTACTGCAATTGGTGATTACCTTATCTTTCATCAGAGTCAACAATTCACCACTTGCAAAATCATATGCAGATTTGATACATTCAAGATATTGGTGATTTGAACCAAAGCTCATAAGCTTAGAATTTTCTAAGGAAACCTAAATAAAACATTAAAAACAATTGTGTTATTGTAAGTCATACATAAATACATACTACTAACATGCTCTCATGTAATGATTTGAGTTCAGGAAGAAAATGAATCACGTATACCTGAACATTATGCCCACATTCTCTCATAACATTAAGATACTTTCCTGTTGTCAGAATCATTGCGGCAACATTAGTAAGGAAACTGGGAATTCCTTCTTTTAAGCTGTATCGTTGCTGCCAATATTTGGCATCATAATCTTGAGTGAGGCTCTCCTATAGAAACCAAAAAGAAAGGAAATCAAACAAGCACCTGGTTAAAATATGAACAAACAAGGCTCGATATGTTAGGCTTAATGCGTTGCAGACACCAGTAAGATAAGAAGGTCGAAAGATTTATATAAGTATAAAGGTACCTTCTGCAGAGATTTGTTTTCAGCAATGAAGAATTCACCGTAAGGATCATCAATAACTCCCTCATAGACCCACCTAATATGAAAAGAATTATGAGATGCAGCTATTGTAAAAAAAACAAGCACGTTAACTGAACATTTATTTTCTATCTAAACACTAGCACTCTAAACAAGACAAGCGAGAAATTAAAAGATGTGTATTGCATTCAATTTAAATGTGAGAGCTTGGAAACAATTGAAAAGGTGCATTGCTCCTAGGACCAACAAGTAAAGAAGCTATGAACAATCATGAACCTTTCTAGCATCCTGAGGTATGCTGCACTTGCATATTCTGTCATCTTTTCCAGTAAAGACCGAACAGCACTATCACCACCCATCGCCTTTGCCTGAGTTCAAGGATATGATAGATGCATTCAAAGTTTAAAAAAGTAATCGTGTGAATCAGGGAGAACTAAGCTATTAGAAAAATGTGAAATAAGAAACAAGTCCTATTGAAGAAAATTACTTTCTATAAGAAAACAAGCTGGCCAGGTCCATTTAGCTTAGATTTAAAGTAGGCAGACAGGGAGGGAAGGAGGGATGAAAGGAACAGTGTGTAATCTCAGGGACATAAACTCCATTTGAAAGAGTACCTGGCTTTGAAGTAGATTAAGTGTTGCAGAACCACTGGTATTGTTGAAAGAAGCCTTCTCCACTAGAACTGCCAGTGCATTCAACGAACTCATCATCCTCTGCCAAATAGCAAACATGACTTTTAATGCTAAAACCACAAATCAAAGTAAGGCAAATGCAGAAAAAGAAAACCCACCTGACAAAAGAACCATAATCCCTGAACAGAAAGCCTTCCAAGGCGGAACTGGTGCTCCAGTTGAGCGACCATCGCCTGATAATCCTGATCATAGGGTTTTTTGTTCAGAAGAAAGAAAAACGAACGGTAATAACTTTGTGCAAAGTGCAAAATTTACAGAAAAGCACTAATATAGTAACACTGGCATAGACCTTCCCAGAGGACAATATATAGTGACTTAAGAAAGTCAATGTCTTATCAATGGAATTATCTCAGCAACAATACTACTTATGAAAAAAAAATCCATGTCAGAATAGAACAACTGAACTCTATCACATGATAAATCTATTTTCACATTCTTTCTGGTTTGTTGCACAGAAAAAAAACTTGCAATCACATACAGCAAACTACGGTTCTAAAGGGTCCATGTCAGAATAAAACAACTGAAACCTATCACATGATACAAGAATTTTCATATTCTTTCTGGTTTTGTCGCACAGAAGAAAGCTTGCAATCACATTCAGCAAACTACAGTTCAAAAGGGTGCTTCAATGCTCTCTAAAAAAGTGACAATCAAATATGTTAAAAGCAGATTGAGGGCATGATTTGCATCCACTCAAGGTTGTCCTAGACCAAGAGTATAAGAATACTGCTTCAACATGTAAACAACTTAGCCATCACGAGAGCATAGAAGCACTATTCAAATTTTCTTTATACAAATAGGGGTTGTACCAGTAGGAATGCTCTTAGAGCTGCGGCCAGAGCATGGTTGACCAGACCATTCTTGAAATGTGACCTTGACTCCACAAACTTGCTTACCAGCACATAATCCTCACACAAAGGGAAGATTCTGCGAGTCAATTCCTGCAAAAGCAATATCATTAAATGCCAACAAAATCCTTTTCTGTATGTGTGATCCAATAGGATGTACACTTAGGGCTTACCTGGAGGGCAAGGTCCATTGAAGAATCAATCTGGAAGACAACATGGTCCTCCTTTCCACGAACTCTCTTAATAGAAATATATCGTCCCTCAATACCCACCAGTGCTGACAGCAAATCATCTATAACCAAAAGTTCCTGCAGTTATAGCAGCAATGTTGTGTAAACTTTACATTTTACAGTTGTTCTGTTAAAGCTACATAAGTTCAGCTATTCTAACAGCAGTAAAAAAATCCGCAGAATAGCAGAAAGTTGGTTATTTAGTTAGATGTTTTACAATGTCAGATTTAGACCAATATTTTGCCAAGTGGCACCAACTGACCGACCCTTGGGCTCCAAATGCCAATTCACATTAATATGATTAACACTCGACCAAAAATCACATAGGTGTAACATGAACTGCATCTCAAACTACTGGCAGACCTGTACGCAATGACTACTTGGCTCAAAACAATGAAGCAAAGTCTAATCAAGCATGACTAAAAACATTAAAATAGACGCAATCTGCTTAGCTCCGGGAGGTCAACAATCTAAAAAAAGGTACCCCAATGGCATTCTCAGTACAGCAGCAACAAATACAAATTTGGCCAAATCAACAACAATTCAAATTTACAAGTTAATAACACATCAAATCCACCCTAGCTGTCTCCAAATCATCAATCTCAAATTCAAAGCCCATGACCGGAGCCTAAACCCTAGCCCCAGTTGGCCAGTTCACTAAAACAATGTCACTTGAAGCTCAATGACGCCTGTTGAACCACACGCCGCTTACCTGCACCGAAACTGCGTACGATCCGATGACACTTCCGGTGCTGGCACCAGGGGCGGAACCAGTATAGGACATTGGTGTGCACATGTCCACCCAATAACTGTTGCAAAAAGATCGAATTTAGTAGGTAAAATCATGGTCAGATCCGAATACAAATACCATATGTTAGGGGTTTAGGTGTTTGATTTCGCGCAGCAGAATGGGAAGGGAGGGAAATAGGCAGGCATACCCCTGTCGGATGTTCGTCGCCGGCGAAGCGCCCGTCGCTCCACGAACAGCGGGCAGCGCAACTAGCCCTGTCGTCGCCGCTAGGAAGGGAAGACCGAGGCCGAGAGAAAGAACGGAGAAGTCGTAGGAAGGGAGGGTGCTGCCGTACCAGCCGGACTCGAGCTGCAGGCTGCAGCTGGGCAGGGGAGTGGAGGGCGGCGCACGGACCAGACGGGGTGGGGAGGCGCTGCTACGCCGGCAAACCGGATCTTGCGGGGACGAGAGGGAGGGGACCCCACAGTCTGATTGGCTACCAAAATTAGTACTTGCATACTAAAATAGTATAGCTAAAATTATAAATTTTAGCGTTTATATAGTTAACTAGTAGTGTCGCCGCACGTGTTAGAAAAACAATGTTGTGAAAAAAATTACTTACACTAAATTTTAATTGCAACAAGTATTTAAAAAAATATATATTTAAAACAATATTCAAAATGTAAATGGTATAATGCAAAATTGTTGAATGGGTAAATAAACCAAAGTCTATAATGTGACCATGTGCCCAGACAACTTAATTTGGCGTAACAGAAATATCCAAACTCATGACTACTCGCAACATGAAAGCTCCATATCTGCATTAAACAGACTTCATCATCCAAGCTTGACTTGGGCAGCAGTTCCACATGAGAAGAGCATAATCTCATGCTATCTTAAAAGGAGTGCGAAAAAAAAAACAAACCTAAAGAAACATAAGGTGGATGTGCCTACACTACAAAAGAACAAATAAAGCATGTGCTTTAATTTTGTGAGACCACATACTAAAAAGAAGATATCTCGACAAATAGAGGAATATCTCGAGTAATCATTGAAAATGAGTCAATGAATCTGATCTCGGCTCTACGCAACAATGTCTACAATCAGGCGCCTGGAGGAGCCATCTTCAGTGAAGCACGCAGCGTATTAGGACTGCATTTTGTTCATATAACCTTTTCAGCTGTTCCTAGAGATTGTAATCATTGCACACATGAGTTAGTCGGGACCCAGATCTCCTAGGCATTTGGGAGGATCCCCTCACTGATTTGGTAACAATTTTGGTGGATCGCCATTGTGCTGATCCAAGGTCTTCTTAATAAAGAGAGCAAGATGATTATAAAAAAAATAAACTTTAATGCTTTAGTGGAGCCCATGGGTTGGTGCATATATCGTTTATCATTTCTGAAGAAAAGTGATACACGGTAACAATTTAGCCTAAAAATAAAACATTTAATAATAATTCTTTGTTGTTGTTAACCACCTTTCATTGGGTGCAATATTAGCAAGCACATGTTTTAAAAAACTTAGCAAATAAGAATCTATATTTTCTTTAAATAAAAATAAGTAAACAATAAATTTATATTTATAATAAATATATGTGTTGTAAGTACGCATTTTCTAAACATCTAGTAAACAGACCACACATACTAAGATTATTCAGTAAATGAAAAACTTAATTCGATTTTCTTATTATTACTATAATTTGATTTTATTTTCTTATATTATTTATTTGTTAATCAATTTCTCCCATCACATTGATTTCCCTAAATATTGCGTTAATTAATTCCCACGATTAGCAGCTCCCATTATGCATTTCATTGAGCACGTTGACCATGCCATGAAGTCAGTCATAAAGCTTACTTCATGTCAATAGAAAGGTTTGTTGAGTCTTACTTTGCAGAGGACAACCAATCAGTCAGACGACACATTCATGTCAACATTTTTTTGCAAGAAAAAAAAAGTGCCATTCCATTTTACATGTCAGTATAACCAAATGGAAACAAATAGGGAGGAGCTTGTAGACCTAATAACCAAAAGATACAAGAGATAATCACCAGACATACAACAAGCCGGTATAATAGCTGTTGCAATGCTGGCAGTTGCTCTAACACTTCCTTTGGATCCAATTCTCTAGTTCATTCAACTGTGTCCCTAATGGAAAAAAAAAGAATCAGTTGAAGAATTAATTAGTGGACTCAGAGTGATACTGAAATTAAACACAATTAATCATTTGCAGGCTTGCAGTACCAAACTGAGATGCAATGTTCCAGACCTTTGCTAGACCTTCAACTTGTTTGGACAAACGCTCAGCCCCTCCGTCATACTTTCAGACCTATGAAACATTCCAATTTGTTTAAGGATAAGAAGCTCTTGTCGAATTTGTAGGATCGCCCTTGTGAAGAAGTCTAACATCAGTACAAGTGCTTCCAATGCAACCTAAATGTCTCAAAACAGAAGTAAAGAAAATTAATTACCACCATGAAAGCAGAAAAAAATGGGAAATTGTTTCTCATAACTATAGCTTTGATAGTAAGTAATTCAGGATGGTTATCGCGAACGCAAATCGTAGAGCAAACATCATGGATAGAAGAATCATGACGTCCATCGCTGCAAATGTGGTTAACTCAAGTCCTAAGGAAATAGCATATAATACTTCTCCCATCAGAAAACATATTTTAATGCGTTACATGTAAATTTGAATTTGATCATTTTATCTACGGATAGTTGAAAGTAGAAAATTATGTAATCAAAGCATTTATCTGCTGTTTCGTTCTAATATTTCTTCATGACTATACTTGGAGTCTTGGACAATGACCAAAAGCTACACCATGTAAATATCTGTAATTGACCAGAGCATGAATTCAGTTTTTCTGCTAACACACAGGGATTAAAACACACAAACTATGACTGTACCAGGACACGAAACTAAAATTAATGTTCTGAGGGCATTCTTGAATCAACAAATAAAATGGAAATGCAGATGATAAATGTATTCAATGATTCATGTTCCATTACCACCAAATTCTTTAAAGCAGACTTTTTTTTATCTTCCCGCCTCTAAAGCTCCCACAAGTATCGAAATCATCAGGAGAACAAAAAAACACTACAAATAGCATGTGACTCAGCCTACTTGCCTTCATCTGGTCCTCTTATATATAGTATGTATGATCCATCAAAGATTAAGTGGTAATGCAAGAAGTTACATCACTATTTAAAATAAAAAGTACCTAACTAAAATAAATAAAAAATTATGAATTATCATATTTTTAATGCATTTTTATCATAGGTTTAGCTGACCTAAAAATTCAAGGAATTTTGAATTCTACCTATTTTTAAAATTTTATAATTCAAATTCCTTTATGTCTATTGTAGCACATCTAGCCAAACTAGATTCCTTGTCTTTTGATCTACCTCCCAAAAAATATCATGAGTTTTAGACAATATTAACTATGCTTTCTTTATTATTTAATTGAGAGAGGTGTGAAATTCTAGAAATTCGGAAATTTTACTGTAGCAAAACTGCCTTTGGCTGAGCCAGGGTTGTTTTTCAAACGGTTTCGTTAGTTGGAGGTGTAGGATGTCCGGTTTCGTAGTTCAAGGGCTAAAATCGGACTATCGTGATAGTTCAGGGTTGAAAAACAGACTTTTCCCTTTTAAAAGGGAAAACATCAAGAACCTATACAATTTGGAAATCTGCTCTAGATTCTTAGTAGTTTGATAGAACCGCATTTCTTTAATTAAATAATACAAAACGCAAGCTTGCAACTGTTACTCGATGTTAACAAACAAATTGATGGCCATTTAAGATCAGCACTTAGACTCAAATGAACACAGTTATTTTCACAACATGGAGCACACACATACCACCAACCTCATGTCATCTCCTCCCAAAGCTCCATTCCTGCATCAGCAGCAAGCAACTTGGATAGGGCAGAGGAGATTGTTCTTTGCGTGTTCCATGAGCATGGCAAGATACAGAGGTCCTGCAGATGGAAAACCTAGTGAGTATATTTATGGACATTTGCATATGTCAATTGCAAGAGAGGAAAAAGTACAATTGTCTGAGAATTTATAATCATGGTGCAAACTGGAAATTGCAAATGAAAACCAAGCATTAAGATGGAGATGAATATCATGGTGTGCAGAAAGCACCAAAACAAATCATGTACACTGGACTACCAGCAGAGCAATCAATATATAGAATGGTGGTAAAACCAAACTACGGTCCAATGCAGAACAAAAGGAGAACAACCAGACAAGTGAGCTGAAGCGATTTCCTATTGGATCAATATATAAGTGTTGTGTGACGAGCTGCTGGACAAGCTGATCGATGACAATGAGAGAAGGAACAGGGCGCCGGTTGAGGCGGCGGCAGCAGCGAGCGACCCGAAGGACGAAGATGATGACTTCATACACATCTTGCTCTCTGTGCGGCACGAGTACGGCCTTACCAGAGAGCACATGAAAGCTATCCTGCTTGTAAGTTTGCATTCACCTCGTAATTGAACCCTGCCTACAAGTTGTACATGTTAGTACTAAGAAAAAGCGCGTTAATTCTGTTTAGTTCAGGCCTGAATCCTGATTGCAAAGGAGTTACGGTCATGCGTGCAGGACGTGTTTTTCGGGGGGATAGACACAGCAGCTTCGGTACTCGAATACACCGTCGTTGAGCTCATGCAGAGGCCACGCGTGATGAGGAAACTCCAAGCCGAGGTGAGGAGCATCGTGCCCAAGGGACATGAAATCATCAGCGAGGCCGACCTGAAGGGCATGGCCTACCTGCGAGCCGTCATCAAGGAGTCGCTCCGGCCGCACTTCTCCATGGTGAGCTGCAGCGTCGACGGGTTCGTGGTCCCCGCCGGGGTGCACGTCCTGGTCAACTTCTGGGCCATCGGCAGGGACGCACGCTACTGGGGCGAGGACGCCGAGGAGTTCGTCCCCGAGAGGTTCCTCGACGGCGGCAGGCGGCAGCGCGGTGGACGTCGGCTTTAAGGGTAACGACTTTATTTCCTGCCGTTCGGCGCCGGGCGCAGGCAGTGCCCCGGGATGAACTTCGGGATGGCCGCCGTCGAGGTCATGCTGGCGAACCTCGTGCACTGCTTCGATTGGGAGATGCCGGCGGGGAAGGAGGCGCGCGACATTGACATGTCCGAGGAGTTCGGGCTGGTGGTGCACCGGAAGGAGAAGCTCCTCCTAGTTCCCAAACTACGCGTGTAGCTCCATATATATGCTGCATCCAAGCTGTCCAACACTAGTTGGATACTTGTATGAAGAATGCCGGATTGCTGATACGACATGCATGATGATTATTTGTGTCGTCCATAGTTTGTTTGTATAATGCTTGTGCTGGACGCATTTGTGCATACTATGATAGTATGATGTGTCGGATTGGATTGGTGCATACCATGTGGCCATTTGTTATAATCTTTCTTGTATTTTATTAAGTATATTATATGGATCATTGATTGTTGAAATGTTGCATAACACTCCGTTTCTCCCCCAAAAAATAGTGTTAATTTCGGTTTTATTAAGTCGGTCCATCTTAGATATGACCAAGTTTACAAAAAAATATTGGTAGTATAAAATTACATAAGTAGACCATGAAAATACGTTTCAAGGTTGATGTGATGATAGTGATTTGGCGCCATTTATCTTGATATAATTTTCATATAGATTTGGTCGTCAAGCATAAAATAATTTGAATTAGGACAAATATAAATATAGCTATATTGGGACAGATGAAGGGAGTTTAGAGTTCTCTTCTTTGTATGGTGAAAGTGGGAGTTTTGGTGAGATGGATAATGGGCTCACAATCTTACAAAGGGGAGGGGTGGATATTGGATGAGAATTAATTATGCTTTTAACATGAAGATGAATGATCTCCACCTGTCATTATGATTTATGAAATTTCTCATGTCAAAACCCATACGCCAAATGGAGTTTATGAATTCTCTCTCAATTCCTTCCATGAACCAAAGAAGGGATTGAGACTAAAAATCAAAATTTCATGTTAATTCCCTCCCTCAGCTTCCATAACTATTTTTCACGTCTCTTTCTGATTGTTATCAAAGATACTACTGAGAGAATAAAAAAGAACAGATTTTGTTTTGACCACGGGCTTAGAGAGAGAGAGAGAGCCGGAGGACATTGGACCAGTGGTGATTAGTGGATGATGGTAGAAACCAGCGTGCCATGGGTGGGGTTGTGGGGTGCACCACATTTGAGTGGTTAGCGTCTTGAAAGAGCATTAGCATTGACCTCAACAGCAGGGATAGGAGGAGGAGGCGAGAGGAAGGGGAGCGCATCACGGGTGAATCTTCCCTGCAATAGCGGCAGGGGACTCTTCCACATACGTGTCACCCACGGCGATGGGTCCACATATTAGTGAGGGGTCTGTGTAACACTCCTGCAAAACTGATAGAAAATGTGCAGGAAAGACCTTAGGAACAATAGAAAGGATATTTTCCATTCTATGCAGATCCGGTGGCTGGAAATGATCTGACTAAACTGAATTGTTTTTTTAGTCGCTAAGCTACCAGCTCCCTTAGTTGAATTATTAATCGTATACAAATAAGGAGGCTTCTACAGGGATAGGGTTATCCCGATGCAACTCGGTTGAGAGCCCTCCACCGCTAAGCCTATCACTTCATCACGGGAAAAAAAAATCTTCTCATCTTTCTCCGCTAGCCATCATGCGCCCCCGCTCCACCTTCCGCCAACCTCCCACTCGTCGGCGTCGCCTCCGACACCGGCAAAGACTGCCCTCCTCCCACCGATTCCCTCCTCCCTCCCTCCCTTCCCCCTTCCCCTTCCCCCTTCCCCTTCCTTCAAGCCATCCACTCTCTTCCTACCATCACCCCCCACCGCACGCCTCCATCCCGGCGGCCGGTGTCACCGCCAGTGAGGAGAGCCCTCCACCCACCCCTCCCCCCTTCTCTTCCCTCTCCTCCTCCCACCCCTCTCTGTTCGGCAGGAATCACGCCACCATCAATATCATCATCATCTTCTTCGTCTCCGGTGAACGCCCCCGCCTCTAACACCGTCCATCTATTGTCTCCACGGCCGCACCATCCATCATTGGAGCTGCCACGTTGTTACCTTCTTTTTCCTCTTTGTTACCTTCTTCCCCTTCCTCTTTATTTTCTCCTACTGTCCTAGTAAGATTGGGAGGGGCTCTCGATTTTGTTTTAATCGAGAGACCTCGATGCAGCTTCTTCATACAAATAAATACCAATACCATCAATAGTAGTAGAGGAAGAACGCCTCATTCAAGGATATGACAGGACACCATATCTATCATTTAATTTAAAAAATTCAGCAGTACATTACAGCGATAACATTGTTTAGGAAGATGGCGCAAGCGACTTCTTCGGCTTGCTGGCACGACGGCGGAGGTCATGTGTGTGGGCGAAGCAAGTAGGTGAGGCCGGCCTACGGCGGCGGCTCAGCTTAGATGGAGACCTACGGACGTGGGGCAACCTTGCTCACCCCCTCGACGACGATAAAGGAGACGGAACCGTGGAGTGGAGTACTGTGGCGGGCGTGGCGAGGCCCCCGCGCGTGGTGTTTCTTCGAGGCGACTGGAGTGAGGTCCAACGGCGAAAGTGGCGAGGCCCCCGCGCGTTGTGTTTTCATGGTGGCGACTGCGTGGCAGCCTTGAGAGGTCCGGTTTCGGTGGTTTCACTTCGTCAGGTGGTGGGTGGTGTTGCAGCGACACGGTGGCGGTGGACCCCGCATAGCGGTGGTCCTCCCGGTGCGGTGTGGTCTACATCTTTCGGTTCCCTATCGACGCGGGCCACGCCTGGAGGTTCTCGGCGACTACATGAGTGTGGATGGTTTGGGGTGTGCCGCGGGCTTTGATTCTGTTGTATTTGTTGCGTGGGCTAATTCCAAACCGGGCGGAGTTAGCTTTGGAGTTGAGTTGTGTGACTGTGTCGATGCCCTAATCCGACCGGTCTGGGTTGTTTGAGTAGTTTGAGTTCGGCGCATGTTGATGCCCCAATCCAACCCGCCAGTATATTCTTGTGGTGTTCTTTTTTTCCTTTTTTTTGCCTGGTTATGGCCTCCCAGGGACATAACCTTGTATTTTTTCTGCTATATCAATAGAAACACACTCGTCGAGTGCCGTTCGTTTAAAAAAAATTATTTAGAAAAATGGGAGATTGACAGCCATATCGCACTTAATTTAAAAAACTAGTCTGTCAACCCGTGCTCCCGCACGGGCTAATTAGAATTAATATAAAAATAAGATCAATAATTATAATTATCCATCTCACGCTCTTTTCATCTATTAAATACTCTAACACATACTCTAAAATATATATTTTCATTATTTAGTTACAATAGATTTCATCTTATGCACCTCCATATGTATTTAATATATATTTAGTTGAACTATTTGTTTGTGAATTGGTGTTCTTATCTCTTCCATCATACATGAATATATGGTGACATATATCATGTGTAGTATTTTTATATAAATAATAATATAAATACTATATTAATAATAATAGAAATAGTAATTTTAAAATTTTATATTGGTGCACTTTAATATATTATTGTTATTATATAATTTAGATTCAGATTTATGAGTAATTTAACTTATAATAATAATGACATAATTGGATAATTTATATGCAAATTTAGGGGGGCATTTGTATTATTTTTATAATGGCATAGGTGGGTAATTTACACAAAGATTAGGGGGTTACTTTAGATTTTTTTTATAATGGCAGAGGTGGGTAATTTAGATACATGTTTATGGGGTTACTTTAGTCTATTTTTATAATGGTAGAGGTGGGTCATTTATTAGGAAAGATAACAAATCAGATGGTTATTATAATTAGAGTTGTTGGATTGATGGCCGGATGTTTCTGGTTTTTGTGAGAATTTATAAGATTTCTCTATTTTTTCAGAGTATCCACCTAGAATCCTTGGTGGCTTCACGTGAAGGCTCCAAAGGAGCCTCTAATTAATAATAGTAAGATTCAGCAGTCCGTTACCGCGATATAACATTGTTTATTAAGATAGGAGGTTGACAGCCAGGAATCTTCTGTGCGCGTGCTGCTCGTGGTCGTGGTCGTGGCCTTGTACTACGATCCATTTGCCATGGCTAAGGTAGCACAGCAGTTCATGCTTGAGCTGACGGCTCCACGGTCATGGATGCTGCTCCTCCGCCCTCTCCTCCTCCTGCTTGTACGCTGCTGGTTCCGTGCCAAGAGAGCGAGGGATATCAGGCAGCAGCAAGATGACCACCTACCGCCTTCCCCCCCGGCGCTGCCCGTCCTCGGGCACCTCCACCTCGTCGGCTCGCTCCCGCACGTCTCCCTCCGGAGCCTCGCCCGGAAGCACGGCTACGACCTCATGCTCCTCCGCCTCGGCGCCATGCCGGTCGTCGTCGTGTCGTCGCCGAGCGCCGCCGAGGCGGTGCTGCGCACGCACGACCACGTGTTCGCGTCCCGGCCGTTCTCTCTGGTCGCCGACGTCGTTATGTACGGCACCTCCGACATCGGCACCGCGCCTTACGGGGATTACTGGCGGAGGGCGAGGAAGCTCGTCACCACGCACCTGCTCACCGTCAAGAGGGTGCAGTCGTTACGCCACGCCCGCGAGGAAGAAGTAAGATTAGATTACTACGGCTCGATCTACCCGCCTTCGAAAAGTCAGCAACTCATATCAGTTGACGTGTGCTTTGGCCTTTGGGTAGGTGAGCAGGGTGATGGCTCTCATCGGAGAGGCGGCCGGCGCCGGCGCCGCGGTGGACGTGAGCGATCTGCTCCGCTCGTTCGCGAACGACCTGGCCTGCCGCGCCGTTATGGGCAAGTCATCGTCCCGGAACGAGGGCCCGAGCAAGCTGTTCCGGCAGCTCATCGTCGACACGTCGCCGCTCCTTGGAGGCTTCAACGTCGAGGAATTCTTCCCGTTCCTGGCTCGCTTCGGCGTGCTCAGCAAGGTGGTCCGCGCCAAGTCCGAGAGATTGAGGAGGAGGTGGGACGAGCTGCTGGATAGCCCTGCTAATGGGTTAAAACCCACCCCTAACCCGCCCCTACCCACAGCCAATTAAAATAATTAACCAACCCAACCCAATCCATATATTTAAATTAACTACCCACCCCAACTCGCACCACCAACAGTGATGCCCATGGGTTATATGCCCACCGTTCTGCGGCTGCTGCTACTGCCTGAAGCAAAGCAACCCACCGTTCGGCTGTGCAGCGCCACCGTGCTGCTGCTGCTGCCGCCGCCACCACCTCCAGTTGCATGCTGTGCAGCCATAGTTACAGCTAGCCAAAAAAAGCCCGGCTCAACGGTTACACACATAGCACAAGCAAGCATAAGTTTCGAACACATAAACATATGTTACACACAAACAAGCAAGGCTAACATAAGTTACACACAAACAAGCAAGCCACGTTTATAGTTCTTACATGTCAATATGTCATCTCACTTAGTTTCTGCCAAACAAATGTTACACACATAACACAGACAAGTTATACTAATGCATCGTCAGGAACATTTAGCCTCTACCAAAGTCAAACATAGTTTATAGTTGTTACATGCCAATTATTGCAGAAGTCAGTAAACACTAGCTGTCTTTTGGTCTGATAAACACTAGCTTTACTAGACAATTTGTATCGAGCATCAAGAGGTCCTCATTGATTGGATCCATTTTCTTCATACTTCATGCTATCGAACATGATATCTTCCACTGAACCTGCACAAGAAAAAAATCAAAATCATTTTTGTATATATTACTGCATAAGTAATAAGCAGATTTTGGCCATGCACAACTCTTGGAATAATGCAGGAGGAAACCTGCTGTAAAGCTCAATACTACTGACAGAAATGAAATGTAAATTGTTTATCACTACTACTACTAACACATGATCTCCCCCAGAAATACAACATGAAGATTCACTAGCTAGAGCTAATTGGGACTGTTACGTGAATAACATTAGTTTCAGTGCTAGCAGTAGTGTTGCTCTTTTCACTCTCACATTGATTTTTCAAAAGCTGACCATAGTCAAGATAGACTTGTATCTCAAGTCCCAGCCCAATTATAATTGTTGGATATCAAAAAAAAAGTTGTCAGCTTACACACTAGTAAGATAATACTTTGGACCATCAATGTTATGCAAACAATTATGGCGTGCATTTCCAAATATAAAAGAAAAGGAACCAAATTATAGAGAGAAAGATATAGAAAACATCTGGCAAGTAAAACTAGTGCCATATATTTGGATTTTGGAACAAGAACATAGAGTTCTCTGAACACATATATCAACACATTAGCACCTAAGCCAACACATTAGCACCTGTACTAAATTTAGCACCTGAGCCAACACATTAGCACTTTAAAAATTATTAACACGTATGTTATTGATTTGAATGTGTAAATACTGATGGTGATCAGGCAATTATCCATGAAACAGGAATATTATTTACCTCACAAAATAAAGGCACCCTAAAATAAATATACCTCATGCTAATCAATAGCAGAACAACAATAGAGGCAGATCTGGCTAAGGGAACCACAACAGGTTCCTGCTGAGATTATAGTTAGAGTTGTCATGAGATTACCTGAGCCCTTGGAGACTGTTGGACAACCTTCTTTGAACCCTTAGTTCCTGCTGCTGGCCCTGACAATTCAGACATGATTCAAATTATCACAATTGGAAATATAGGAACCTACAGATTTACAGCAAGCAATGATAGCATTGAGAACAGATAAAATCAAAGCATTGACAGTTCAGGTAAATGCAACAAAAGAAAAAAAACTTTACAGCACAATAATGGTAAACAGAGATACAAGTTTGCCCCCTCTAGTAACCAATAATGTACTGACCTGTGCTAGTCAACCACAATCAGAGAGCAGTCTTCATTGCCTGGGAGCTTATACAGCCAATCCTTAACACAAACAAGGGCTTCAAGGGTTTCAGGTGTCATTGAACTCCGATTATCACTAAGAATCCGGTCACTCAAACTAAATGCGGACTCGGAAGACACAATGCTCAATGGAATTGCAAGGAAGTCTCGTGCCATGGTTGATAGGACATGATACTTGTCTTTATTTGTCTTCCACCAACTCAAGATCTCAAAGTTTTTATCATCTCTCACATGTTCATCTTCCAGATATGCATCAAGTTCTGATTTTTGAGAATTGCTAGCTCTCTTTTGATTTCTAAAGTGGGCAAACTCTTGGTGCATTCTTCTTTTAGCTAGCACAGGCGAACCCATAATGCCTCTAGATACCAGTAGTATACACTAGATCTACACCATTTGTCCTAACAATCTCTTCATATTTCCTAAAATACTTAGTCATCCATTCTCTAGCTGAAGTCATGCTTGTCTCAATATCAACAAAGTAGTTGCACACCCTCTGATAAAAGAATTCCAAGAAGTCCATCTTCTTTCTTGGATCAAGTACCGTTGCAATAACAAGGGTCATATTATAGTTCCCATCCCAATACTTGCTGAATTTGCTTTCCATTGCTCTACCCAAATTTTGTATGGCTTCATTAGCTTGCATTTCTGAATTTTTTAAAGCTTCATGAATGCAAAGAACATTATCCAAAAAAGTGTGTGCTGTAGGATATCTATCAGCTGAGAACGCCCTTGTAGCTTCTTCGAAAGCCTCAAGAAAAATCACCTATAGCCTCAACTTTTATCCAGTCATCATTTGATGGAAAAAGTTCTTGATTTGATGCAGCATACCTCTTCAGCATGCTCCTGTACTTCACAGCCTCAACAATCATATCAAAAGTTGAGTTCCAACGGTTCGGAATATCAAGAACCAAACCAGCCTTTGGAGAAAGACTCTCTCTCTTTCAGCTATCTCGTTGAAACTTTGGATTCTTCTCGGTGAGGAGTTTAATGTGCCTAATCAGATCCCGGATCATCTCAAGTGTTGCATCAGCAATAGTCATACCATCTTGGACAAGAAGATTCAGAATATCAATACAAAGTTTGCCACATCAAAAAGTTCAGCTAGCATATCAATACAAATACAAAAGGGACTGGGCGACGGAGGCACCCAAACCCCACCCGCCCGCCGGCTCGCTGCTGTCGGAGGCACTGGGCTACGGAGGCGGACTCACCGAGCCCCCGGAGCACGCGCCACGGCGCCCCTCACCACCTCTGCTACCTCGTTGCTAGATCAGATCCAAATTCAAAAGGGAAGCCTAACCTAGGGACTAGGAGATCTGAATACAAGTTGAGAACGTACAAGAAGGGGAAGCAAGGCAAGGGACTAGGACATCTGGCTAGTTAACATGGCAAGGACAACTCGTATCCAAATCTAGTACCGCACCCCATCGTTCTATAGACTAGATGAACAGAAAGAATGACCAAGGACTAGCTAGAATCCTAAGATCCGAGAGATCATATGAGATGAGCCACAAATTAAATTACGAGTTGAAGGTGCTTGCTGCTCAGATCGGATCTGCGGGCGTTCTTGCTTTGCTTGCTTCCGCCGGGGAGCAAGCCCTGGGAGATGGGAAGTGTAGAAAGCTTAGGGTTTACTGGCGATGGGGAGGATGGCCGGCGAGGAGGGCAGTCGACGGGATCCGGAGGATGGAGGGCGGCGGAACGGCGGCGGCAGGTGGACGGGAGCGGAGCGGAGCGGAGCGGGGCCTCCCTGCGAAAGGATGACTCGCGAGTCACCCACCCCCAACCCGCACCCAACCCGCACCCAACCCGCACCTGGTGAAGACCCAACCCACCCCAGCCCGATAGTCGTTAAAACCCGTTCCCACCCATACCAATAAGACCCATTTCAGTAACCAACCCGAAAAACCCAAATGGACCCGCCCCACTAGCAGGCCTACTGCTGGATCAACTGATTGATGACCACGAGAGGCAGTACGATGCAGCGGCGGCGGCGAGTGATCAGCAGGGCGAGGATGACGACTTCATACATGTCTTGCTCTCTGTTCGTCAGGAGTACAGCCTTACCAGAGACAACATCAAAGCTATCCTGCTTGTAAGTTTACATATATTCACCTCGTGATTGAAACTGCAAGAAGTACCATGCATACTACGAAGAATTTTGATACACAAGTACACAGCGCGTGAGTTCTGTTTCATTCAGGTCCCCTGAGTCCTGATGATAAAGGAGTAGTGGCCTCGCACGATGTGTTCTTCGCGGGAGTAGACACAGCAGCTTCTGTACTCGAATACACTGTCGTTGAGCTCATGCAGAGGCCACGCGTGATGAGGAAACTCCAAGCCGAGGTGAGGAGCATCGTGCCCAAGGGACAGGAAATCGTCAGCGAGGCCGACCTGAACCTCAACGGCATGGCCTACCTGAGAGCCGTCATCAAGGAGTCGCTCCGGCTGCGCAACGTGACGCCGCTGCTCGCGCCGCACCTCTCCATGGCCAGCTGCAGCGTCGATGGGTTCGTGGTCCCCGCCGGGGTGCGTGTCCTGGTCAACGCTTGGACCATCGGCAGGGACGCAAGCTACTGGGGCGAGGACGCCGAGGAGTTCGTCCCCGAGAGGTTCCTCGACGGCGGCAGCGCGGCAGACGTCGGCTTCAAGGGTAACGACTTTCAGTTCCTGCCGTTCGGCGCTGGGCGCAGGCAGTGCCCCGGGATGAACTTCGGGATGGCCGCCGTCGAGGTCATGCTGGCGAACCTCGTGCACCGCTTCGACTGGGAGATGCCGACGGGGAAGGAGGCGGGCGACATTGACATGTCCGAGGAGTTCGGGCTGGTGGTACACCGGAAGGAGAAGCTCCTCCTAGCTCCCAAACTACGCGGGTAGCACCATTCTTGCATCCAAGAGTCCAACAAATGGTGCCGCGCATGGATGCAGGATTGTTGGTCCATGTAACAATAGTTTACTTAGCTTGCGTTTCGTAGATTGTTTGAATCCTCGTGTAGAACGTATTTTTGCATACCATTTGCTATTATCAATCTTCTAAGTTATGAAGCTCTTGTATTACATTTTACCCGCAAAACTGTTGTATTGAGTTCTTGTAGGCCACATAGGAAAAGAAGGACGGTGCACGAAACAATTAAGAGACAATAGGGTTATTGCGTTCTTGCCCTCATTCCAAATTCCAAACTGCGATTATAATTTTACCCTTATTTTTATCCGCTTTAAAATTTTACCCATACCTTTTGGAATTGAAGACTGAGTTTGCCCCTACTTCATGAAAACATGTGACTTCGGTTTATATTTTGGTCTGTTGACTCTAGGTATTGTTGATCCGAGTACTTTCCAGTATATCTCCTTTTCATACAATCGTGCATATGTATGTTCTTGCAGAATGATTCCTCTTAGATTGTACACTTATTGTTTATTACTTCTGAGATGTGCTTGCAGACAATTTCGAAGATGAAGTGATGCACTTGCAGACAAGATCCCCGTTTAATTGCTAATTTTCTTCTGTCTGGCATCTATGATGTAAACTCTAATGCTAGCATTGGATCTTGATGGGTAAGATGCTCTACAATTTTGATGTAAATTTTACTTATGAAGTTGCCGTCCTTTTTAGAATTCGGAGGGATACAATATAATTTATTTTTCACTGTGTAGTTTATCCTTATCAATTGATCTGGGACATGGCTCTGTTTCTGTTTTGTGTGAAAAGCTGAATAATTATAGTTTTACTAAAGAATCTGACGACCTTGTGATCATTCAGCTTTGTGCACTTCTAATTTGGTCATTATGTTGCCCAATCATATGGGTGAGCTGTCTACCACGGATGATTGTGTAATTATTCTATTATTTACTGATACCAGAAATCTAGCATTGAACTCTTGCTATGTACCACGGATGAGCCGTCAAAGCAGCTTCACGTTTTACTTTGCTATTGAACTCTTGCTTGACATTGAATATATCTTGTTTTCTTTTGTTGGGATTGCAGGTCAAGCTACATGATGGGTTATAGTTTCTGACGAGCTGATGTTCACCATCAAATTAGGTGAGGCTATGTCAGTTGTTGTTCAAGTGTGACTGAACTGAAATGCATATGTACCTGAATTCCAACTCCAAATAAGCTTCCTCTTTCGTGGTGCTTTGATATCTGGCTATTTTATTGTTGCTATTAGAAATAGCTGAATTTATGTAGTTTTCACACAGCATTATTGCTATAATTGCAATGCAGGAGCTTTTGGTTATAGATGATTTGCTATGTGCACTGATGTGTATCAATGGATGATATATTTCTATTAAGAGAGCTCGTGGAAAGGAAGGTTATGTTCTCTTACAGATTGATTCTCGATGGACCTTACTCTCTAGGTAACCTCTAAGTGTACAACCCATTGTACCATACATAGAAATTGGTGTGGTTGGCGCTTTAACTGCTATTTCTCTTGTAGGAATTAACTCGGCGAATCTTGCCTTTTGCATGAGGATTGAGGACTATGCATTCATAAGCCAGTTTGTGGAGTTTCGACCACATTTACCATGCTCTGGCTACAGCTCTAAGAGCATTCCTATTGGTATAGCTTAGATCTGATCATCCGTCGGGTCGGTTCGGGTCGGATGAATTTGGGTTTCGGATAAAAAAATGTTGGCCCATGTCCAACCCCTGGCATGATCGGGTCGGGTTGGCGTCGGGTTGACCCTTTTTTGTGTCATTTCTTGAGTTGGATTGGTTTTTTTTAAGTGCCACCGACCTCGCCGAGAAGTGCCTTGATTTTTTTTCTTTTCATGTTTTTAGTTATTTCTTTCTGTGAGCAGGTTTTTTGGATAAATATGCAGACCACTCCAACCCGTGTAGGTGTGCTACCACAGTTTCCTCTAGGTATGGTGCAGACTTTGGTCTCCGGTTTTTACAAACCAATGAACAGGGCGAGACGGGGCACGGGACGCGGTGTTGAGGTCACCCGCCGGACTAGAAAATGCCACGCTAAACGAAGTCAATCCAAAACGCAAAATATAAAATTTTTATAAATCGCTTGTATGATGTACTAAATGTAGTCGAAAAATAAATCGCATTACACAAATAGATTGTAAATCGCGAGACGAATCTAATAAGCCTAATTAGGATGTGATTAGACACTAAATTGCTACAGTAATACTACAGTAAACATGCTATGATGATGAATTAATTAGCCTCATTAGGTTCGTCTCGTAATTTACAGACGAGATCTGTAATTAGTTTGTAATTAGTCTACATTTAATACTTTAAATATTGAAGATTCCCTTCCAAAAATATAAAATGCAAAATGACTTCCGGTCGGAGGCCGACGGCGGCGTGCGCGATGCTGGTGCTGGGGACGTGAACTGAAGTCAGTCCTGTGTGTGAGTTTGCGTGCCCGTCAGTCGGTGGCCACCACGTTCGGGCGGTTGCAGCTAACAGGCCGACCGTGCGTTAGTGTTATCCATCCTGCCTTCCACGTCAATCGTGGAGGACTTTGATCCGCCATGACGACCTGACGAGCTCCCCGCCCTCCTTGTCCGTTGTCTCTCGTGACGATCGTTTGACTAGGCAGCAAGATTACAAAGCGTCACCGAAATTTAGGCGCTGAATTTTTTTACTCCAGGCATTCGCTGGTCCCCAAATGGGGGAAAACAGCTAGGAACCCGACCACCGACCCCAGCGGCGTTGCGGTGGCGGCCGGGGACTTGTCCTCACAATCAAGCGCCGTCTTCACGTCAAAGTGACACCGCTCCTCCACCACCAACACCACCATCGCCTGCTACCTGCCCGTCCCCACCCGCCGCCTCCGTCTCCTCCCTCCCCTCGCCCCGGACGCCTCCGCGCTGCCGTTACGCCATAAATCAGGCCGTGGCAGCGAGATCATCCAACCTACTCGATCGTATACACGCCCGCGACCTCGTACAGAGGCGGGTAGTAGTGATTGGGCCAATCCGCCGCCTCCCCAACCGCCAAGTACAGCGCAGCAGCGGAGGCAGCCCGGCAATCCGATCCCCACCGGATTCGCCGCGGTTATCGGCGCCGGATCGATCGGAGATTGGGAGCCGGATGCCGCGCCAAGCTGGGACGGTGTAAAGGCCGACTCTTTGGCAAGCGCCGGCGATGGCGGGCGGCGGGCGCGTGCGGTTCAACGTGGGCGGGCAGGTGTTCGAGACCACCACCACCACGCTCGCCAACGCCGGCCGGGACTCCATGCTCGGCGCGCTGCTCGACTCCTCCTGGAACGTCTCCTCCTCGGGCGGCGGCGGGGTGGCCGAGTACTTCGTCGACCGCAACCCGGCGTGCTTCGCGGTGCTGCTCGACCTGCTCCGCACGGGCAGCCTGCACGTGCCGCCGCACCTCCCGGAGAAGCTGCTCTACCGCGAGGCGCTCTACTACGGCCTCCTCGACCACGTCCGCGCCGCGCGTTGGGGCGCCTTCGACGGGGACCGCCTCCGCCTCGCCGCGTCCGTGCCCGGGCGCGCCCCCGGGGACGGCACGGCCATCCGCGCCGCGCCCGACGGCGGGTGCTGCGTCGCGCACGGCGGCGCCGTGCGCGTGTACAACTGGATGCTCGACGAGCGCCGCCCGGTCTCGCTCGACCACTCGCAGGTCAACGACGCGGCCTACCTCGACGCCGGCACGCTCCTGATCGCGGCCCGCGAGCGGCTCGGCAAGTGCGACGGCGGCATGGCCGCGTTCTCCGCCGTCTCCGGCGAGCTCCGGCACCGCTTCCGCGTCGCGCACGACCGGCAGGTCAAGTCCTTCACCGCCGGCGCCCTGGCGTACGACCAGGACTCGAGCCTCTTCGCCAGCTGCAAGGGCCGGCTCAACGAGTACGGCATCGGCGTCTGGGACCGCGCCACCGGCGAGCAGGCCGACTTCTTCTACGAGCCCCCCGGCTGCGCCCTGGGCGACGCGGACAAGCTCCAGTGGCTGGACGCCACCAACGCGCTGATGGTGGCCACGCTGTTCCCCAAGGCCGACAACTGTTTCATCGGCCTGCTGGACTTCCGGGCCAAGAACGTGGCCTGGTCCTGGTCCGACGCCGGCGCGGCCGCGTCGCTCGACGACAAGCGCGTGCTCCACGCCATCGCCATGGAGGACGAGCGCTCCGTCTGCGTGATCAACCAGTACGACGACCTCGGGTTCCTGGACCTCCGGAGCGGCGCCGGCGGCGTGCGTTGGAGCTCCCGCAGCAAGCTGATGAACCGGAAGGTGCCCGGCGAGGAGAGCTGCTACCCGAAGCTCGCCACGCACGGCGGGCAGCTCTTCTCGTCGATGAACGACAGCATCTCCGTGTTCAGCGGGCCCGAGTACGTGCTGACGTCGACGCTCCGGCGGAGCCACGGCGGCGCCATCTGCGACTTCTCCATCGGCGGCGACCGGCTCTTCGCCCTGCACAACGAGGAGAACGTGTTCGACGTCTGGGAGACGCCGCCTCCGCCGATCATCTGATCGCCGGTGGACTACGACGTCTGCTTGTTTCCTTGTGACTTGATCTGTACTGTACCCTTCGTCCTTGCACTGCAACTTGCAAGTGCAAGTGCGCAATTAACACAGGGAAGAAATACTCTGAACTGTTCCTGCATACTGAGCACATTGTAACTTTTGATCTTAGAGAAATGGTCGAGGCTGTTCCCAAACTTTGTAATAACACAAAAAATAGATGAATATTCCTACTGATTTCTTAGAGTCCATTTAGTATTTTGACTGTACTGAATTTGCTTGCTCCTTGTAGCAAGTGTCAGATGTTCTGTCGAGATCATCACATGTGGATTCCGCCACGAAAGATGTCGGTTCATGTGAGCCCCTCTCTGCAGCTAGGCCTGCGTTTTCATGCCACTGACGTGCTAGCGACAATCTTCGCTGTCTTGTTCAATGGTCGCCCATTGTCTCCCGCAAGACGATCTGCTCATATCCATTGTTTCCTTCTTGCAATGAGTTGAAATCAAAACCCTCCTGGTGGCCACTATTGGCCAGTATCAGCAGCCGCGGATTGGCGCTCCAGGTGGCCGCTGCGTCATCCTCCATCCGTGAACCGTGATCCGGGGAAACCAAGCCGAACCGGTGCAGACGGAGCGGGTGGGTGACTGAGCTGAGCTATTGCCTTTTCAGGATTTTGGTAGTGCCAGTACAGTACCTTGTCTGGATATATCACTTTTATAATTTATCATCTATCCATCCCGAATTTCTTATCTTTTTTTTTGTGACTTCTCGAATTTCTTATCCTGACGACGACTCTGCTTGGAACGGAAGGCACAGGAAAAGGATGCGTGTCGCTGCCGTGGCATCGCAAGTTCGCAATCGCTGCCCCACCCCTGTATCCGTCGCCGAGCAGAGAGAGAATGGTCGGCACTCAGCAGAGGCTACTGACTGCTCGCTCGGCTCAACGTGCTGCGACTTGCGACAACGGCTACGTGCTCACCGGTTGACTTGGGAGTGATGCCGTCTGAGACTGGTTACAGCACCGGCGTCAGAACCGAACCTGAACTGAACAGCTGAGCTATCGCCAGTACAGATCATCTTCAATTGAGCTGGCGAAGTGCCAAGTACACCAGGTTTCAGGGTGTGTTTAGTTGGTGAAAAAGTTTGTATTTTGATATTATAGTATATTTCATTATTATTTGATAAATAATATTCAATTTTACTATTACTAATTGGAAGCTCCTTTGAAGGCTCCACATGAAACCACTTAAGATTCTAGGTGGACACTCTAAAAAATAGAAAAGTCCTAAAAATTCTCACAAAAATTAGAAACATCTGGCCATCCATCTGACTACTCTAATCATAATAGTCATTAGATCTGTTATCTTTTCTAATAAATTATCCACCTCTATCATTATATAAAAATAGACTAAAGTAACCCCCTAAACATGTATCTAAATTACCCACCACTGCCATTATAAAAAATCTAAAGTAATCATCTAATCTTCGTGTAAATTACCCACCTATACTATTGAAATAATAATGCAAATGACCCCTAAATTTGTATATAAATTATCCAATTATATCATTATTAAAAGTTAAATTAAATTAACCCCTAAATCTGGATCTAAATTATATAATTATAATAAAATTTTAAAGTATCTCAATATAAAATTCTAAATTACTATTTCTATCATTATTATTATATATATATATACTACTCATGATAAGTGTCACTGTGTATTCATGAATGATGAAAGGGTTAAGAACACTAATTCATAAATAAAAAATTTAATTAAATATATATCAAACACATGGAGGTCTGGTGCAAAATGAAATATATTGCAATTATATTATGATAAATATATATTATATAGTATGTGTTAGAATATTCAATAGATCGGAGTGTATGAGATAGATAAATATTATTATTAGTTGTATGAATTATATTTTTAAAATAACTCTAATTATACCGTGCTGGAGTACGGGCTGATAGGCTAGTTATGGACTAATTAGACTTAAAAGATTCAACTCGTGCTAATCATTTAGACTGTGTAATTAGTTATTTTTTCAACTACATTTTATGTTTTATGCATGTGTCCGAAGATTCGATGTGATAGATACTACTAAAAAAAATTTGGGAGCAAGCCGCGCGATCACACCTCGCGGCGCGGACAGCTGAAATTATTGGGCAAGAAAAAGCAGGAGCACGAGCGCGCCTAACCCCCCGCGCGGTCCGTCCGATCCAATCATCCATGAGCCCCCGGGACCCGGCGGACCGCGGACCCATTGATCATGGCCATGGGAGCCGCGCGGCTTTTGTTGCTATGATTCCGCCTCGTCACGCCTCGTGGATGGGGGGCAGGGGGGCGCCACTGCAGGGGGATGTCTTTGCGCCTTTGCCCGACGTCGTTCTGAACTTCTGATGCGTAGCACACTAGCACGTCACGGGCATTGCTGCCTGCGTGCGTAACTTGCACTCCACTCGTTTGTGATGGAGGACCAGACCGGTGAATGGGCCAAGGCATTGCACTGGGTTCATTCTGGTGTGTGTGTGCTTAATTAATTAAATGGAATAGTGCACATGCATTCCACACGCCTTTTTTTAAAATTGATGAGGGAGTAGTACTACGTGTTTGAGCCTGGCACGACGAATACGATCAGCATGGCAAATCCGAGACGGCCCAGACCAAGTGAGAATTGAGCCCAGTGGAAACAGTTTTGGGCATTGATGATAGAGAAGAGCCCGAACGCGCCATGAAGTTGGTTGGTTGGTTGGGTTGGGCCGACAACTAAACGATCGATACATTTTCGCGGCTTATTTCGATGGTCTGGCACTCCCCTAAAAAAAAAATCTTTTTCTGGCACGGAGTGCTGAAGAGAAGTTCAGAATCTCGCTCTCTCAAAAGTGTTCAGAATCCATCTCCCAGAAAAAAAAGAGAGAAAGGGTTCTCAATTTGGGCTATCTGCAACGGTGTACGCATGGGGAACGGCAACACATCCTGCAGGTCACGGTTAGCTTTTTTTTTCAGCGGGATACTGGGAGGCGAACGGTAAAGTTCCGTATGGCTCCGGATACGCCAAATCCAGCGCGCAGCCAGGAGCACGGTAAAGCGCGGACGTGGCGCGGGGCCGCCGCAGCGCCCCTGCTCGCGCCAATCCCCAGCAACCCGGGCCGCCGGCGGAGCAGCGGCCGGAAGGAGAGAGGGGGGTGGCCAGCGGGAGAAGGAGGAGGAGGCGCCCGAGCGAGCGAGCGAGACAGAGAGCTGAGGAGGAGGCGCCCGCCGGAGCTCACATGCGACGCCGTCCCTGAGCCGACGCAGAAGCGCCGTCCCTGCGTCCCTGCTCCCCTGCGCAGATCGAGAAGCGCGGCGAACGGAGGAGGAGACCCGGGCGCGCGGGGAGGGAGGAGGTCGCCGGCGCCGGTACCCGACCCCTAGATCCACCTCGGTCTCGCCCGCGCGCCCGGCCGTCGCGGCCGCGCGTCCACCTCCCCGCCCGCCGCCGGCCGCCTCGGTCTCGCCCGCCTGGCCGCTCGCCGCCGAGGTAGCAGGGGCGCGCCGGCCGCCCAGCCGCTCTGCCACACGCGCGCCGCCGCCCCGCCGTGGCCGCTCGCTTGCGCCGCACGCGTCGCGCGCGCGCCTTCGCCGCCCCGCTGCGTCCGCTCGCCGTCCCGCGCCTGCTGCCCCGCCACGGCCGCTTGCCTGTGCCGCACGCGCCCACCCCCGTGCGCGCTCGGCGCGCCCGCCGCCCACCGCCCGCTCGCGCGCGCGCCGGCCCCCCGCGCGCTAGCCGCCGGCGCGTGGCTTCGCCAGAGAGGGAGGCTGGAGAGAGAGAGCGCAGGGGGGAAGACACAGGGGAGGCTCGGGGCGAGGTCGGAGCGCGGGTAGCCGTCGCGGGGACGGGGCGGCGAGGACGACGGGCGTCGGGACGGAGACGGCGCGGCGGAGCTCGAGGGAGAGGGCCTGGCCGCTGCGTGAGCGAAGGGACGACCTCCGCAACGTCGGCGTCCGCCTCGGTGCTCCAGGTCCACCGCCCGAGCGCTCCGGGTCCGGCTTGCCCCTGCTCCGGGAGGGGAAGGGAGCAGAGGAGCCCCATGCCCGCACCTCCGCTCGCCGCGCTGCCGCCGCCGCAACTCGTAGGGCCGACCGAGGGACGAGAAGGGAGGGGACGCCGTCGCGAGGGCCGCCCTGCCCCGGGCCGAGGCGCCGCGCCGCGCCGCTCGCAGGCCGCCGCGACGCACGCCGCCCTGCCCCGGGCCTCGCCGCGGCCGTGTGCTGCCGCCCGCACGCCGCTCGCCGTGGACGCCGAGGCAGGGAGGAGGGAGGAGGGCTGCCGCGAGCGCTATGGCCGCCGTGGCCGGTTCTCTGCTCTGCTCCGCCGTGGGGGGTACCGGGGTAGAGGAAGAGAGAGAGTGAAGGGGGGTGGTACAAAAAAAGTCTGACGCATGGACCCCATCAGAAGTAGTTGATATAGAGGATGACTATAGAGTAGGAACGAGTGCAGAGAAATTGAATGTAGAGTAGAAAATATTGAATGTAGAGTAGAAAATATTGATGACCAGAACGGAATATACTTTTTACAGGATGAATTTAGAGTATGACGAGTATAGACAGCCTAACGGATTCTCTCACGAAAGGAAAAAAATAAAGCAACTACCCGTGTGCCCGTCAATCGCGTACTCGCCTCAACCTGAGACCTTTCCAAAACCACACACCTCCCGGTTTCCACTTCGGAGTCCCGACCCCTCCACTGCGATAGCGTAGCGGCACGAGTGGAGTCTGGAGCAGATAGATCCACGCTGCGCGAGATGGACGGCGCGGCCTGCCCGTACGTACCTGCAGTGTAAGTTCAAAAAAAACGTACCTGCATTTACGCCTGCTAATGGGCTGTAACCCGCCCCAAACCCAACCCCACCCAAATGTAAGCAGGTGATTGTCCCGACCCAACCCCACCCATTCAACTAGTCACCCCACTCGACCCAACCCGCCCCATCTCAAATGGGTTTAACCCAACACGGTGTCCTCCTTGACGGTGACCTCCACGAGCGTGCCTGACGGAATGCCGGCCGAGCGCGTCGACGTCGCGATCCTCTCGTGGACGCTGGTGCGGGCGTCCGACCCGCCGCGGGGCTTCCCCGCGGTCCTCCCGGTCTCCAACCTCGACCTCATCCTTGGCTCTTTCCATATCCACCTCGTGTTCATCTACCCCGCCCCAGCCGCGGGCTTCCCCGCCGTCACCGCGCCCGCGCGCGCCGCCCTGATAGCCTTCCTCTCCCGCTTCTTCCCCTTCGCCGTCCGCGTCGTGGCCGACGCCTCCACCGGCGTGCTTGCCGTCGCCTGCGACAACGCCGGCGTGGAGCTCGTGGTGGCGGAGGCCGCGGCGCGGCTGGCGGACGTCGCCTTCGCCGATGCCGACCGCTCGCTCGCCCGCCTCGCGGTGCCATTCCAGGACGGCCTCGCGCTGTCGCTGCAGCTCGTCTGGTTCGCCTGCGGCGGGTTCGCGCTGTCGTGGGGCACCGACCACCTGCTCGCGGACGGCCACGGCCTGACGGCGCTGCCCAACACGTGGGCGGAGCTGCTCCGCACCGGCGGCCTCTCGTGGGAGCCGCACCACGAGCGGGCGTCGCTCTTCCGCCCGCGCTCGCCGCCGCGGTTCAGCCCATCGGTGGACGCTGAGTTCACGCGGTACGCGCTGGCGGGCCTCCCCAACGCCCTCCTCACGGCCACCCTCGTGTGCCGCAACTACGTGGTCTCCGCCGCGGATGTCGCCCGCCTCCGCGCCGCAGCCAGCACCCCGGCCCGCCGCGCCACCCGGCTCGAGGCCCCGTCCGGAGGCTCGCCGTCGACGTGGTGGCGGAGAACCCTTACGAAATCTACATCTTCCTGCACACCACCGACTATTACTCCACGGAGGGGTACGACATGCTTGCAGGCGTGCTCGCCAACCCGGCGGCGCAGCACGTCCAGGAGCTACGCATCGGCGTCGCGAGCTCTGGCTTCGAGGCCGGCGGCGCTCACGGCATCGACTTCAGGCTCAGCTTCGGCGCCCTGCCGTCCAGGGATCTCCTGCTGCTGCACATCACCAACTGCACGGACCTGGCGCCGCCGCCGCTCGGCGTGGCCTTCCCGCTGCTGGCCAACCTGGCGCGCGCCGCCGCTTGGCGGGGCTTGCAGATGCAGATCTTCTTTCCCCCATCCACCCCAACCTATCTTATCTCTTACCCTAACCCGTCCCAACCCTTTGACATATAGAACTCATTTCCACCCATCCACACACCCCGTATCAAAACCCGTTTCCCCCGACCCATTAGCAGGCGTACCTGCAGTGCAGGCACCGCCTGACGTCGGTAGAAGCAGATAGCTAGGCCGGACGCACGGCGCGTCGGCAGGTCGGGCCGCCGGACCCGTGCCCTGGACCCCCCCCCCCCCCCCCCCCCCCCCCCCGACACCGTTCTCGGCCGGTCTGCCGTGTCGCCATGCGACGGTTTCATAAATGGCAAGTACTCTATTGGTGCCCCACCGCGCCGCTGCAAACAAGCCGCGGGGCCGACGTGACGAGCGGGCGGCGGCGCGCCCCCGCCGCCGGGTACGCAAGGCACAGTGCGCGTGCACGGCCGCGGCCCCCGACCCGTCCGCCACTCCGCCTCGAGTTCTCTATTGGTGGGCGCCGTACGTGGCCGCCAGCCCGGGGTCGGGGCGACCGAGGACCGTGGCGCCCATCAGCCCGGGGTCGCCAAATGTGTGCATGAATTCGGCGTGGCGTCGTCGCTAGCTAGGGCATCAATCCGGCATGGACGACGATGCATGCACGTATGGCGCCGTACGGGCCGGGACACGCTCGGACGCCGCCTTTTTCGTGTGTGCCGGTACCGTGCGCGGAATCTCAAAGATCGCCGTTGTCGTCGGTCAGGACCCGGATGGAGGTAAGTAGTATGCGCAGAAATGTTTCAAATACCCAAGGGACCACAGTTGTAACACAGAACATTGTGACCGATTTATTTGCCCGTGTACGCGTAGTGCCCGAGCACCGAGCTTTAGCTAGCTAGCGTCCTGTTTTATTTACCATTGGTTGGAGAGTGTACCTGGTCGTGTACAATTGAAAAATATACGTACAAGCCTCAAACCAAAATTTTGGACCACATTTGTTTAAAAAAACAATTGGACCACAAGGAAGCGTGAGTGCGTGCGCGCTGGATTTTTAACAAATGCGGGCGCGCTTCCTTTTCGTGCGTGCGCTCGATCGACTACTGGTGGGTGGAGGGAGATGGATGAACGGGCGCGCACGCGATGATGCTGCGCGTCGATCGGGAACCTGCTGGGATCGGAGTACTTAAATCGGGGCGGGAGAGTGGGAGGCGAATCCGAATTCTGCTAGCGCGTCTCACGACTGACGGCGTGTCGAAGTGCGACTTTGCGAGAGGCGAGACTGGCTGCCTGACATCGCCCCGCAACGTGGGGTGTGCAGCCCCCCACGGGAAAGGAGTCCCGTGTTGTAAAATATCATTACCACTAAATTTGTTAATATATATAATAGAAGAGATAAGGGAGAGTATGTCAGGATATGTACAACAGTTAGACAACAGCTGTCTATATAAACCCACATAAGTAAAATGAGCTGATGTGGTTCTCATTAAATAAGAAAAGAGTGTGTTGCTGTCTACTATCTCATCTACGGCTCTGGCTCGTGCTCCCACGCGAAACTACATCAACTAGAGTATGTATTAAATATCACATAGACAGCTAAACAAATAACAGCTGCCTAAATTGTTGTGAAGCTATCTATTTAGCTGTCTGTGTATGTCAAATAGACAGCAGCTGTCTAAATTATTGTACATACCTTCATGACATGTGAGAGGAGTGTTATCACCATGATACTCGTCCGGCTCGGTTATCTAGTTCATAATTTGGTAACAATGACACTCTTTACTGAGTCTAACCTCACAGGACATAGGATGTAGGTGGCTTGGAGTCTTTTTTGCGCCCTTCACACTTTCACGGTTAGAGAACTACTCCCACGAGCATAGTCTATGAGGTTTTTTGGTGTCAAGTTCAAGTTCAACTTTGTTAGTTCCATAAATAAAAAATACTATATAGTTCCATTGGCTTTTAAAAAGGGATTTAGATGCACTAGGAGGAAAATTGGCATTTGTCACGCAACAAGATTTTTAGCAACAAAGCAAGCAGGTGGTTGATTCTCTTCCATGTACCATTTGTTAGGTAATTCTTACATTAAATATCTAAGTTGAAAGATGTCAACTCAGGTTGAATTTCGGAAATTCTTATTTTAATCTTGAAGTTTGAACTCCATTTGTATGTATATACAAAACATCATGTGAAGTTTTTAAGCTATGCACAGAGCAAACTTGACTTTTATGGTGTCATTTTTTGAGACTTAAGCCATTTTCATAATCGATTAGCAGTTACATAGTACTCCATACGAGCTATGGGGCTCCAGCTCAAACGGACTTTAGCCAATTTCCATAAATGAGACCATTAATTATTTTCTCCAAACTCGGCTGTAGTATAGTTGAACGGGAATGCAGTAGTAATCGCGCAATAGCGTGATGGACTAAATCATCACGGGACCAAAGAAAAGTTGAATGGAGGAATCTGCCTTGGCTTTAATTTGAAAAAATATAGATGGTCCACCTTCTCAGACATAAACCTTCTTTTGTTATAAGGGTTTCTTTATGAGAGCATATTCTGACGTCAATTTCATCTGTTATGTGCAAATCAAAGCTCTATTGCGTGAAATCGTTTTGCAAGCTCTAGCTACAATGAACTACAAGTCAGGCGAAATTATTTTTTCTAGCTTCACTGACTTTGATTTTACTTAGTATAGTTGTTTTAGAAGAACTCTATCAAATAGCCTCTAAATACTTGCCAGTAAATCTCTAGCTCTCCATCAATGTCCTAGATTGATGGAATTAGGTGGATCCTATTTGGATCAATTAGAAGTAAAAAAATGTTTCTTCCATCTCAAAATAGAAGTTATTCTATAAATTCTATGACGGATAGACAAGAGGGTAAAATGATAATGTTTGCTCCTATTTATCACCATATTTGACGCTAACTGATTCATGCATACACACGCATTTTCTTAATAAAGTAAAATAACTTATTTTCTAGGACAGATTTGAATCCTAGAATGATTTGCTCTTTAGAACGAAGGAGGTAGATAGTTATGGGTGGGAGGATCGTCCAACCATTTCCAACTCCCGAATTAGCCAGACTTATTTGGAAGTTAGAAAATTTTAATGAAATTTTGGAGTTACTCCAATTACCCATCACAGATTCACAGCTCCTGTTGGCCAGGTGGTCTTAATTCATTAGTAAAGGACACGAACTTTTGCCATTTCCTATAAAAATTGTTACTTTCTCTCTAAAACCCATGATCCTAAATTAGTATTTCTGGTTTCAAACGGGCCCTGCATCAGTGTGCCCGTACCGTGGACCACCGGTACAAATTCTGTGCTGGTACCGGGCCTACGGGCTAGGATGGCGGTAGCGCCCGTGGTAGCATATCTTGGTCGCAGCGGAACGGTTAGCAATGGCGCACAGGGCGCACGCATGCTTCGGGACTCGCGGCGGTCGCAGGCACGGAAAAAGAAATCCACGGGGGAGCCATGCCGCCCGATCAGCTGGTTCGCCGCCCTCGGTGCCGGCGCCGATCGACCGGGGGCCTTTAGTTGTATAATTCAAAAAAAAATTTCTATAGAGACTTAAATCTAGATGAAATAAAAAAACGCATTACATAGTTTGCCTGTAGATCGCGAGACGAATCTAATGAACATAATTAGGTCATAATCTCTTAAGACGGATTAATTAGACTCATTAGATTCGTCTTACGATTTATAGCGAGTTATGTAATTAATTTTATAATTAATCTATAAAAAAATTCTCTTTCAAAAACTTTACACTTTGCACTAAACAAGGCGCCCATACTACTTGTCTGCTCTGCGGTGGGCCCTGGATTCTTTGCGCCACTCCTCCTGTAGTATGCTGTACAGATGGAGCAGTGGCCGGAGATGGGTTGAGCCGTCGGGATCGTCGGATCACGATAAAATTGGCAAAATTCAGTGTACAACACTGAACATCACCGTATTGATTCTGTTGTACCAGTAAAAGATTGAATTGATCGGCTGCCTTCGCCCCTCGGTAACTTGCCGAGGAACCTGGAGCTCAATTTCACTTAACAATTTCATTGGCTCCAATAGTTTTACCAGTCCCCGTCAAAAAAAAAAAAAAGTTTTACCAGTCGGTTTCAACGTGCGCCCCTAGCCGGATCCAGCTTTTAACTGTCCGGACTAAAAATGACCACGGCCTTGTTTGGATGTGCCATAGAATTCTAGCGCTAGAAGAAAATCTTTCCCGTATGAAGGACTGAATGAAGTTTATTTGTAAAATCTTTTTAGGGATGTGTGTAACTTTTCGTGACGAATCTAATGACGGTAATTAATCGATGGTTTGATACAGTGATGCTACAGTACCGTCCTCTAATCGCGTGTTCAAAGACCTCGTTAAATTCTTCAGAGTCACTAGCGCGGGGTTCTAGAGTTGGTTTTGTAAACTGACTTTATTAAACTGACTTTATTTGACACCATAATTAATGATCAAAGTGTTATTATTCACTAGCGCGCTAAAAAAACAAAGAGCCCACGTATCCCCAGTTCCCCACTCCAGTCAGGGCGTGATCTCTTCTTCTTTCTGAATTTAGCAGCGGGGAGGTCACGTGCTTCGTGTCAAGCCCCTACTGGCCCTCTATTTTAATACCCTTATCTCCTGGAGCGACCCCCCACTCCGCGGGGGAAGGGTGACCGGCCCGTCCGCCAACCTAGCTGGCCAGGCCGGTCGATCGAGCAGCCCGGCCGCCTCGCCGTTCTCCGATCCCGCGCCTCTCAGGGCAGTCCAACGCCAAGAAACTACAGCAGTTTCTACAGCATAGGACATTGTAGCAAGAAACCATCCTTCTCAATGCCAAATTTGATCCCAGTGTCTATGTGAAAGATTGACCAATCATACACCATCTTCTTTCTCGTTTTCGGATTGTATGTGCACAAACAACAGAGCGTGGACGCGGAGGACGTCCCAGCCGCGACGGCCAACATCTTCGAGGCCGAGGTGTGGTGGGAGACGGGACGAGACGGGAGGGAGGCGGGTCGCGCGGGAAGGCGGGCAGCGATGCGGACCGGCAAGCCCTTCCAGTCCCCGGCCGCGAGCTCGCCTCCGGCTGCGCGCGCCATGCCCGGGCGCTGCTGCTTTGTGCCCTGTCGCGCCCTGGAGAAGGCCGACGCCGCGCGCCCCATGGGTCCTCCCTGGCCGCGAGTCATGCGTCCATGCCCCGCCCCCGGCCGCGAGCCCTGCTCCGCCCCCGGACATGGCGCGCGACGTGCCCCCGCCCGCGGCTGCTCTCCGCCCACAAGCGGACCGCCCCCGCCCCAGCCCCGGCGCACGACGTGCCCCCGCCCGCAGCTGCTCTCCGCCCACAAGCGGACCGGCGAGCCTTGGTGGCCGCGCTCTAGGCACCCCCGGCAGCAGCTTCTCTGAGCTCGTGAGGCGGATCCCCGGCGAGCTTTGGCGGGTGCGCACGCGAGGTGGTGGTGCGGCCGACGGGCGGGAGGAGAGGAGGCCGACGGCCGACGGCCGGCGCGCACGCGAGGCGGCGGTGTGGTCCGTGCTCAACGGCGGGCGGGAGGTAGGAAAGGAGACCGACGGCCGACAAGCGGGCGCGCATGCGAGGCGGCGGTGCGGTCCGTGCTCGAAGGCGGGCGGGAGGTAGGGGAGGCACGGCAGATCCGGGGTGGGAGGGGAAGAAACGATCTGGTCTCCCCAACGTGATTTTGCCGGTTTCTTAGCGCCTCGGCACGAGCATCGACTTCGTTTCTTCTCTAGGAAACGGTTTCTTCCTCTTCTCCTCTCTCTTCAATTAATCTCTTGACACATCAGCAAAATATTAATGCAACTGCCTAATTAATACATATAGAAACGATGCATTGGGAGTGCCCTCAGCGGCTCGCAGCCGGCCTGCCGCCGCGCGCGGCGCGCACCAGCGGCGAACCCTAACCTAAAGCCTCAACTCAGCTGGAGCGTCCAGGCTGCCTGGCAAGCCGGCCAGGGCCGCCTGGCCTGGGGCGCGACCTGGCCCACCTCCCCGCTATAAATCGGCACGGCCGGTACGCGCTCCTCCTCGACCCACCACCGCCAGACGCCAGCATATTAGCGGCCACAGCACACCCAGGCGTTCGCGTCTTTCTCGCCGTCCGTGGACCAGCGAGGCGGCTGGCCGGGGTCATGGACTCATGGTAGGGAGGGAACGGCGGGCGGGCGGGAGGGATGGCGGGGCGGCTGCCGGTCCGGCGGGGCGGGCGCTCGCGCGCGGTGACAGAAGAGAGTGAGCACACGGCCGGGCGTGACGGCACCGGCGCGGATGTGCCGTCGCGGCCGCGTGCTCACTGCTCTCTCTGTCATCCGCTCATGGCACGCGGCCGGGCGCGGCTCTTGCTCAACGCCGACCGGCGCCGCCCCTCGCCACGCCCTAGCGAGCCCTTAGCCTCTCTCTCTCGGGCTCCCTCCATGGCTCCCATGGCCACGAACCAGGTTCCTGAGGTCCTTGCATCGTTCTTTCGCAAGAGAATTCCGATCTCTTCCCTAAAAAAAAAAATCCAATCTCATATTTGCATTTGTTCGATCTATCGGTCGTCTTTTACATTCATGGCACTGTTTGATTTGATGATTGATGGAACCGGGAAACTGGGGGTTCGCTCTCCTCGCTGCGGCCTGTGTACTTTCTCGTGTTTGTTCCCTCCCTTTGGTTCCTCGGCCTCGTATGACGCTCCTCCGTTCATCTTTTCCGAGGAGCCCTATACCATTAGGGGAAGTACCAACCACATTTTTTACTCCTTTCTTGGGAAGGGAATACATCGTATTTACTGTGCCATTGATGGATCTTAGAAGCCGGGATATAGCAGCATCAGCAGCAGCGTCCATGGAATCTACAGGCCGGACGCATGGATCCGTGATCCCTTGTCCCTCCATGGATTTTTTGACCAGATCTATTTACCGCTATTAGCAAGTAGTCATGCACCTGTTCCCCTTCTGTCAAGTTCTTGGTTTCCTCTTTGGTTTTCACTTTTCAGGGCACTGTTAAGCTCGAGAGCGATTCACAAGCGGCACAGTAGTGTAGAAGGAAGAGATGAGATGGGCCGGGCAAGTGAGAGCAAGAAAATGCATGGATTTTCGAGGAGGAAGGGCACAGTACGGTGACACGGTCGGCAGATCTGTCGCTGCTATTTCCGGGCCTTATCATCTCTCGATCGGTCAGTTATCCCTTGTGCTTGTGCTGCCGTCCTTTCTGTTCTTGAGAATTTACGCCTCGCGAGTGGTCATGTCGCGGTCGCGGCTATTCAATGTAGAGGAGTAATGGTGCAACGACGAACTATTGGCTGTGTTTAGTTCCAAAATTTCTCAATCCAAAGTTCATTATTCACCTATCACATCAAATTTCTTATATCATGCATGGAACATTAAATGTAGATAAATAAAAAAACTAATTGTATATTTTTGATGTACACGACGAGACAAATCTTTTGAGCCTAGTTAGGTCATAGTAGGACAACAATTACCACTAACAAACGAAAAGTGCTACAGTGTCCGATGTAACTCTTTTTACCGTCATTTTACGGATCTAAACACAGCCATTGTCCCCTAGTAGCTCGAGGTATGCAGGTTACTGTTGAGATCATATAGCTAGCTACTGTTCTATTCACGGCAGTCGTACTCAAGTTCCTGCAGCACATGCATGCATGTAACATGTTTGACTTGTTGATGCATACATCTTATCCTCATTTTGGGGGTCATACATACATAGGCCAAGTACCCGTTGTATTGTCTCGCCATAATTAGCATTAAAGGTACAATGTAATGCTCAAGCATGGAATTTTCGTCCAGGATGTTTCAACGTAAGTGCAAACAGTGAAGCTGCTAAAAATCACAGGTACAGGCAAACTTGGGGTTTTACATTTTAATCTATAATCTATGAACATCTCATCAGTACATTCATTGATTCTGCACTTTATATTTAACCTAATAAATTGCAACATTGCATATGTTCTCAGGTGAAATGCATGACATATAGATATTGCAATGCAAGTGCATGAAATCTTTTTCTATTGAAATGAAGAGCAAGTTGTTCCTAATTGTTTTTACCGACAACCATAGAACATTCAACTACCTAGGTTTTATTGCATGCTTTCTTTACAATATAATAAACTCCGATTGCTACCTTACAACTGCAAACTTCTTGCCAAGGTTGTTTTTCTGGTTTCTTTTGGGTTTCAACATGGTGCTAAAACGGCTAGTGGCTGTCTATAAAGTTTCAAGTAGAGATCCTATTCCTGTAAACAATAAAATGGTGGTGCGGCAAAAGTATTGTAGATTACACGCATCTGTCATGACAACTACCTGCATATAGTTTTTAATTTAGTTGGTTTTGAATACAATACTTTTTCCACATAAATTGCTTGTCAAAGTTCACCTTGTGTAGACTTTGTCCGCATTGCAAACGACTTATTTGTATCAGAGGAAGTACTTAGATAATTTAATAATGCTTTGTAAACAATTAATAAGGTCAGAAGATAACTACTTGTACATTGTAGATGATGGAGATATACATGCATGACAGAAGAATGTAATTCATATAGTGTGAATTCAGCATTTTCTATTTCTTCATCTCTGTTTAGACTTTAGACCAGCATATGTTTGGGATGTATTCCAACCCAGGAAGTTTTCAGATTTTACGTGTCATTGTTGATAAGATATATATGTAGTTAATATGGAGATGAGGAGCAAATCATATGATCAAGGTTAAAAAATGTATAAATTATTTTATTTTGGTTTTACCATTTTGAGACCGACATGAATTATGCAGTTAGTTAAGGCCTCAGGATAATGCACTACCTTCTATTGGGCTACGTTATCCTTAGACAAAGTGAACATAAAAACATATCAATTATCTCCATTTTTACATATATTAGTCTGTCTACAGTAGCTTATGAATGCTGATAAATTAATTCATGTCCTGATGCTAAAGCTTCATTTAGATTGCTGTGTAGTTTTGTTCAGCAGAGAAATGAATAAATAAGGTTGTAGTAACGGGACACAGATGGATGATGGCTTAACATTTTACCATGGTATTACAGAATTTATCATTAAAAGTTCAACTGTTCCATTTTAGTTTTTAATTTTTAAAACAGATTTAATGGAATTTCAAATTAAAGAGATAATCTGATTAATGTGTAAATATATTGGTTACCTTTGTCTCCATGCTGAATTGAAATTCAAATTAGTTGGGTGGAGCATATTTGATTTCTTATGAGAAATACAATCGACAATCGTTAAGTTAGAGAAAGCAACAGTTTGCTATATATAGGCACCACCATATTTTCTGTTAGATTATAGTAGGGTTCGTGAAGGAAATAATTATCATCAGACTGAGTCAAATGCATAATTGGGTTTTTAATTTATGATATATGGTTGCTTCTGTTTCTTGAGCTTTGTTGCCAATTAAAATGCCAGTTTATGTCATTATTCAGATATACATTGTTACTTGCCTCTAGATTTATTTTGCTCCTATCGAGTAAATACAAGAAATTGGGTTAACAATGACGGTTATCAGAACTGCTAGATATTCAGGACAATACCTCTCAAGTTCTATGTGTAGTGTGAGAGTTCCCATATTCTGGAAAAAAAATACTTAGCATTGTTTATGCATACACATTGTTTCTTGCATCAAGATTTTTTTTTGCCTCTATTGAGTAGTAAATTGGCTTAACATTAACGGTTATTAGAGAACTGCTAGATATTCAGGACAACCTCTCAAGTTTTATGTTTAATGTGAGAATTCCCATATTCTGGGAAAGCAAATGCTAGCATTGTTTATATGCACAAATGAACATACAAAAATAATTGACATGGTACATACTAAGCAATAAAACAAGAAGAATGCATGTATTTTCTATCATTTCATTTCCATAACAGGCCCATGAGACTGATGCAGTTGTATATTATTCCATATTTGAGTGGGATATATAGGCTTCGTTTGGGCTCCGGCGCCGGCACTATAGCGCGGAGTCGGTGGAGCCACCCAAACTGGGCTCCGGTGGCTTCATTGAAAGTGGCGATGTCGGTGAGAGAGGAGGGAAGGGAGGGAGTGAAGCCGCTTCGATAAACAGTGCTGTTACAGTGTTATGCACAGCGGAGCCGGAGCCGCCGGGAGTTGTCCCGAACGGAGCCATAGTGGCCAGTTACTGCTGCTTCGTTTGACAACGGATGATATTTGAGGGAGAAAGGGTGCACACGATTAATTTCAACTGAATACGAACACTTGCTGCGGTGCCGTTATAGTTCAACGAAGGTTTGAACATATGGGCTTTGTTTGGATCCATGGGTTATTTTGTATCCAGGGGCGGAGAGAGGGGGGGGGGGGGGGGGGGGGCGGGCAGGGGCCTGCCCCCCCATGAGCACCAAATTTACACTACAAATTTAAATTTTGATTAAAATTTTATAGAAATTTATATGGTTGCCCCCCCCCCCCAACAATGAAAAAAATGGATTCCTGGCTCCGCCCCTGTTTGTATCCCTCACTCAAGTAGCCAAAATAACCCTATGGGGAGTCAAATAAGTGGGTTATTTTGTGGCTATTTAGAAATAACCCACCCAAAAACTATTCCCCAAGAGGTGATATTTAGATTATTTTGAGTGGGGTCCACTGTAGCCAGTGAGCGATAATGAGGCTCCAATGATTGGAAAGTGTATTAAATGCTAAATAATCCTTGGATCCAAACAGCTCAAAGGTTATTTGATGGATGGTTATTTCTATGGGCTAAAGAATAGCCCAAAAAATAACTCTGGAATAGTTCACCAAACATGACAATGAATTCCCCAAAAAACAACCTTTATATCGATGGTAGATTCCTAGCATTAATTGCATTGCTCTTAGTAGCTCTGAATTTGGAAAGAAAAGAAGAGACATCTTTGCGCCCGGCTGCCATCATGCATTCGTTCACTTTGTTTTCTGTTTGTAACAATTTAAAATCGTGCTTCAAATGCCAACTGTAGAGTTACTGAAGTTCATCGACGTACAGGTAACGAGGAGCATGTACTGAAAATTCGAAACCACGATGGGGTTTCTGGGTATCTTATTTAGTTGTTCATTATAAAACAGAGTCCATATGGTACATGTGAAGCGCAATGTTTTGCGACCATTCTGTGTGATGGCACCGAGCCACGGCCCACCATTGCCCCCCCCCTTACGGCCCACGATTCGCCAACAAGCGCGGCCCAGGAGCATGGGCCTCATTTGACTTCGACTTCCATCTAATAGAACGTTTGGACCCCTTTTCCCCTCAAAAAAGAAAAAAAAGTCTGTTTTACCTCCTCCAACTATCACGAAAATTTAGTTTTCCTCCGACAACTATAAAATCGGGTACTTCACCTCCCTCAACTTTTCAAACCGTGCATTTTACCTCCCTCGAGTGGTTTTGAATACGGTTGCGCTACAGTAACCGCGGTTTGCTACAGTAGCTGTAGATTTGTCTTTTTTTTAAAAAAAAATCAGTTGAATCTTTGAAAAATCATAAAAATGAAAAATTCAATTTTTTTGGACTCCACATGACAAGATCTACACATTGTCCATATAATATGATGTGCTTTAGTATAAAGTTTTTGCAACGAAGGTTTTGTCTTTTTTTTTATTTATTTGGCTGAATCTTTGGAAAACCATTGTAAATCATAGAAAAATCATAAAATAAAAAAAAATCTAATTTTGTTAGACTCCACATGAAATTGAATTTACAATGATTTTCAAAATTAAATTTTTATGATAGTTGGAGGAGGTAAAAAAGGACGTTTCTACCCACGTGCCCCGCCACCCGCGCGCTCGTCGCTGGCCTCCACGCGACCACGCCCGCGGCGGCGAGATCCGCTTCATGGACATGTCCGGCGAGGCGGCGACGTTGTCACTTATTCGCTCGATCTGAGCTGGGAGGTCGACAATCGACATGGTCTGCATCTCGTCGGCATCCCGCGTCGTGCAGCGCGTGCCCAACACGGGCACCCGCGCCAGCACCGCCTTGCCCGGGGTCCGGGGACATACCCGTCGACCATGAGAGCGCGGATCGATCGTGCCGGAGAGTTCATGGTGCTCCGTGTCCACTTGCGCCTAGGCCGGAGGATCGGCCACGGCAACAACGGCCGCGGTACCAGACATGTAAGGGAAAAAATCCACAGAACAGCTATACGTATAGGGATGGGGGAAACACTGTAAGAAAAAAGGGAATGTGAAAAATATATTATAATTATATAGAAAATGTGAATTTAGTGTTCCAGGGCGCCCCACGCTCCACACCTGTTGGAGGCACGACGGACAGTAATGGCACAGGAATAATCGGAACCGGACGAGCTGTCCCCTGTCTGCTACTCTGCTTGAGCCGTCGGTTTCCGGCGAAGCAGACTGAGAGAGACATGGAGAGAGCTACAACAAAAATGGAGGGCTACATGTTCAGAGGGAGCGCTTGGCTGTCGACAACAAAAATGCAAGCGGTTCTCAGCTTTTCAGATATACTCTGAGCTTGCTGTTTCAACTATTCATTTGGATACATTATCCTGTCCGAATCAGAATCATCCCAACCACCACACCAGTGGTTGTTTCCACAGTTCCATTGGATTCCGTACGGGATGACCTACACGGTCCCATTTCTTCTTGTCGTGGACCTGTTTCATCCAACAGCTTGTTTGTATTCGTACATGTGCAGGTAGAACTAAAATACGGACTACACAACATTAGCATCTGACACTTCATGTTCGTGAGACTGAGAAGCATGTATAAGCAACAACACTTCTCAGATGCGTTTAAGACAACGACAAGCCGGCTCAAATTTCAGGCAAACAGGTTGCACTCGCACCACAAAGAATATACATCATGACACTGCTGTCGGTTCAATTGTCCTGACACGCCCAAGACTACGATTGTTCTACCCTACATTGACAAGTGGTAAACTATGGGAAAAGAACGTCGAATCACACCTACAACTACAGCACACAGAATACACAAGCTAAGACCACCTCGCTCCAGCACCCCTCCTAATAACCACTATGAAATGCTGAGCTCATCTATAGTCCTGGAGAGTTCGATATCAGCAGCCAGTCCATTTGTCCCGTCCATCTTCAGCTCCGTCGTGGCATGGCTGCTGTCACTTGAACTCGCTTCGCTTCCATCAGTAGGTTTAGCAGCACCAGCAGAGGCCGCCGCACATTCAGTAAATCGGTAGCAGGAGATGAGGTGGTCGTTGGTCATGCCTGAGACTTGCATGAAGGTATACACGACTGTTGGGCCAACGCTGCGGAAACCCCTCCGAACCAGATCTTTACTTATGGCATCTGCTTTTGATGTTTTGACGGGCACTTGACGAGAGTACCTGAACCGGCTCAATATAGGTTTGTGGTTCACGAAGCTCCAACAGTATTTATCAAACGATCCAAATTCCTCTACAATCTGCAAGAATAAGTACTCAATTCAGAAAGGAGCAAGTGTTATCTAAGAAACACTTTAACTAAAAGGCATATATGGCGCTTATCAGTAGGAGTTCGCACAAAATGAAGAAAAACTAAAAGATAGATGATGAAGGTACTATTTTCAGAAGGACACCAAAATTTCAGAAAAGTAAATACACGTGTGATTGTATTTCAAGCTCTGCCACATCATCATTCCTTAACACAAACAGTATCTAGACGGCAAATTATTCAAGAGCGTAAAGTGCTAACCTTGAGTATTTGGCGTGCATTTTCAATAACACCACGCAGTTTCTGTTCAGACAACAAGGAACTGCTAGGACTTCCAGGTGCAATAATTTTCTTCTCACTTAATTTTGAGACCAATACTGGGTCAAAATCCATGAAAACTTCCCTGTGAGGCATATTGAAGATTACCAAGGTCACCAAATATAGCATTAAGGTTCATGAATGAGACGGAACATAAGGAAATGCAGAGAGGTACCTGAACATGGCTCTCTTGTTCAGAATTGCTGGCCATGTAAGTTCAGCTAATGCACCTGACAGCACTAGCAACTCAAACAACTTCCTGCAATTATACAAAGCATTTGAATATTGCATAATTGATACTGTTATAAGAATTAAAAAAAAAATCAAATAATCATATCTGCATACTTGTCATCATGTACTGGAACTCCCCACTCTTCATCATGAAACGCAGCATAACAGGGATCTGCATTTGTACGTGATAAAAATTAAAATAAATATTCAACAACAGATCATAATAGATGGACAACAAATAGCAGTTACACTACTCTGGCAATGAACACAAATAGAAATTATATGATGACCAACAAAAATCCACATTGTGCTCATGAATCTCATATGCATTCAAACATATATGGTTGTAAACTTGACTCCAGATTGAACTATAATATTTTGGGGGTGAATAAGTGACAAATTAAGTCACCACCGATTTTGTTGGACCTACTCTGGTTAAGAAATCCAGACGACCAGACCTGTCCAATTCAACTTCAACATGTCTATAATTTAGGCAAACCAGTGTAAATGATTCTCCACCAATTTGCATCCCTCATTAGCAGACTCATTTTCAGTGGTTCCCCTGATCAAACTAGTGTTTACCAAGGAACTTTGGTGCATAACATAATCACATTCCATTTTGGCTATATTCTGAATTTGGAATAAATACGAACTGTAGAACACGTAATGAAAATCTGCAACTGTAACACAACCCTCTGTCTCCTCATAGTTCCAGCATTGCAGGTTTCTTCCTGCACACAAGTGATAGAAAATCTCTGCTCCCAAGTGAACCAGTTCAGTGTAAATAACAGTGATTACAACATAACCAAACAGAAACAGCATTTCTAACAATTTAATGGTGGGGTGTCAGTATAGTGATCATAGGAGAACTAAAGACTGAAATGCCCCAATCAATTAATATGGCTCCCAGTTCAACTATGCAAGCCCAACTGCCAAGTCTACTAGCATTCAGGATTATATCCCACTAAGGGATATGCCTTTAATCGTGCATTCTGGAGTCTAGACCCAAAGTTTAGCTTCTTTGTTTACAACAGAACAACTACTACACAGCACTAACGGTTATACTAGACCAATTGAAGGTTACCATTTGTGGAAATGCTGAAAAATGGAAGCAGAAACAAAAGCAAAAGCACATACCAGTATTTGCTGTCACCCAGGCGCACCTCCTCTTCACACCAGCAGCATCAGTCTGGGAAGCCAATCCACCATCCCTTTCCAGCATGGAAACAGCCTTGTAATCGGTCTGAGAGAGGGTCTTCTTCTTCCTCGCCCCAAACGACGGCCTCCCAATCCGCCCCGTGGACGCCCGGCTGCAGAACGAGTCCGTGGACGCGTCCGAGGAGCAGGACGCGTCAAGGGACAGACCCGAGCGCAGCAGCAGCTCCTGCCGCCGCATCCCCGCGGGCGCGCTGAGCGAGGGCAGCAATGTGGGCACGCCAGCCGGCTTCTTCTCCTCCGCTGCCGCCGCTGCCGCAGTCACATCCCTCCCGGGCCTCGGCGACGGCTTCCGCCCGCGAGTAGCAGACACCGAGCGCGTCCTGCTCCCCACGGACCGCGGCTCGGAGTCCCCAGCGCCGCCTGACGCCGGCGACAGCCGCCCCCTCGCGCCAGCCCCGGACATTGCACCCGAGCCACCGACTCCTCGCAATCACAACCCACCCGGCAACCCCTTCGCCCTTCAGGACCTCAGAGGGAGCTCAAATCGGCGAGGCATTGCTGGGGAAACACCGAATTCGGGCCAAGGCACGCGGCGGATTGCAGACAGCTCCCGCGCCCGAAGCAGACCTCAGCTCTCCCCCGCGAAATCCGCCGAGAAAACCCTAGCAATCGCCGCCCGACCAGCCCGGCATTGCGGACACGCAGCTCAGGGCCCTCGATCCAAACCCCCCACAAGCGTCAAACCCTTCCCACCCGGAGCCTCCCGTAGGCCGAGCCGCAAAAAGCCAAAAAAACCCGCACGAATCAGCGCGAACAGCTCCGGCGAGGCTCGATTCGGCGGGCCCCGAGCGGCGGAACGCCCCGCGCGAGCACCCGCGGCAATGGCGAGGCGAGGCGACGCGCCGGCGAGGTGAGGGCAAACCCTAGGAGGAGGAGACGGGTGCGGGGGGCGAGGAGGGAGGGCCTCGAGCCTCCGCAGCAGCTGATCGGAATTTACTGCCGCTGGTATTGGTGGGTGGGTGGAGGGTGCTCGGTGCCTGGTCGGCAGTAGATTTGGCCTGGCGAGGGTAGCTCTCGGTGGCTTTCGGTTCGGTGTCTCGTGCTGGCGTCGCGTGCGTGCGTGCTGTGGTTTCAACTCCGGTGAAAAGACAGGGAGAGCGGAACGAGATCTGGCCTCTGGGGGGACGAGGACAGGGCAGGGGGTTTGTTTGCTGCAGCTGCCCAGAAGCAAATTATTTTCAAATCCTAAGTGAGATTTGTGCAGAGATAGTGTTCTTGCCCACTTGAATTAATAAAAAATTTGCGAAAACCACCTCACATGTTATTTGAATTTTGATAACATTATTTTGTTGCATATACCCACATCTAGTCTACTTCTTTGTTAAAACTACCCCACTATATATGTTCTTAGTCAATTCCTCCTGGGGTTATTTCAAGTCATGCCAGGCGAGTCAAACTTATTCCGATATTTGGGTTATAGCTACTGGGTCATGCTGTTGTCCAAAAAATTTGCTTATGAAAAAAAACCAAGTGTGGTCACATTTAAACTTTCCATCAGTAATTTTTTAGGAAAGCCTAAACAATATAAACGTGTAGGGTTGGTTTTTGTCAGCGTTTCAAATAAATGGTTATAGCCTTTAGTGGAGAGCTATGTTCCTCGGTGGCTATTTAAAACACTAGTTTAATTGACAAAATGTTCTGTTGGCAGAATTTTAAAAATCAAAATGATACATAGCCACATAGGATGCTTTACGCACCTTTACCTTTACTTAACTAGCATATGGCACAATAGCCCCTGTACTTGTGACAAATTGCAACTCTTTAAAGAGAAAATTAGTCCCTATACTGTACAGTAGCTGCTAGCAACAAAAAATACTAATATTGTACCGTATCGCCACCTAGAGATTGGCAGGGTTTCACCGTTCGAGTAAAGACCTGGATACTGTCTGAACTAGGGGCCAAGCACCTATTGGACCACTCTCTCCAGTTTTTACTCTCCAGTTTGACCCGACGGATCTGGCAGGACGGCCGGGTGGATGCACCCGGTGTTCCTGCACGACCGAGGGCACGTCCGGCGCTGTGGGCCACGGAGGACTGAGCTGGAGAACTCGGTCTACCAGCACACCGAAGCACACGGCGGGAATAAACGGAAATCGTTCGATTTGTGGCCTCTCTGTTGGCATTTGTTTCCCACGTGTAAACAAATCAGCACTAAGCGATCGCTTTCATTAGAGAAGAAATGATTAGAAACGACATCCATCAATCGCCACGAAAACGCTACGTGCTCGCCCGGCCAAGAATCACCAATGGAAATGCACTACGTGCCGGTTCAGCTGGGATACGCCTCCAATCCTCCATGTGATTAGCAGGGAGCCAAGAGCAGGTTCAGACCCGGCTCATTTTTGCTGGACAAGCAGGCGCAAACTCACGGTGGCAGGCAGCTAGAGTGTGCAACTGCTCCACAAACCACGCGTCGGCATTATTGCTTTTTTGAAGGAAACACGCGTCGGCATCGTCACCACAGCAACACACGCAATGCAAGTACATTCCTGAGACTTGAGAGCAGGGCCGGTCCTGTGTTTTTTGAGGCCCGGGGCAAAACCAAAATTGGAGGGCCCAAATAAACATAAATATCCAACTAGTTTATATGAGTTGCAAAGTTTATTTCGATGCATCACAACAAAATTCATAAGGTGAAAATAGCTGCATATAAGTACATCAAAATTATAACTTGCATCCCTAATCCCTGTCTCTTGAGCAGATGAAGATCCTACTAAAGCTCTTTAGAACAAAAGGAAACAAAGATTACAATACTGATTTAGATTTTACAGAAAAAAGGATTATGCAAAAATATGATACTGAATCGAGCGCTAATTAGTTTGGGAATTGGGATCGATCCTTCCTACCTTCCTTCAGGCGTTAGGGCCTTAGGGGACATTAGCCTACTGAGAGCGAGGGAGCGAGGCGATCTGCGATTTGGGTGCGGTTGTGGCGTCGCGCATTCTGTAGAGAGACGGTCATGCGGAGAGCTAAGGAGGAGCCTATGACTTGAACAAGCATTTCCTAATCATTACTCGGATGATTATTGTTTTGCTCTATCAATCAAATTTTGTACACAATGTACCTATGTTGATTTGCTTTTAATGGAACCTTTTACGCCCGGCCTATCAGCAATTCAGCTTGCAGATGGCCATCATGGGGGATGGAACATGCAGGCTCTCTAGCACCTGCAATGCCGTTGCCGCTGCTGACCGCTGACCCGAGTGGCTTCTCGCCCCCTCCATACATACATGACTGGGCCCCCTGCCATTTGGGGGCCCAGGGCGGCTGCCCCGCCGCCAACACTACAGTGCCGGCCCTGCTTGAGAGAGAACAGCACAGATCTCTGTATCTCCTTATGCTCTTTCAGGCGGAACAGTGTCACATGTACAAAGCAGCAATAATAAAAGATGTACAAGTAGACGGGTGAAGCTACAGGACCAGCGCCCGTAAGCTCGAAAGGAGAAAAATCACGTGTCCAGACAGCGGGGCTCCATCGCCGCGCATTCGAGAAAAATGCATGTACAACTGCCGTGACCAACTTGCAATGTGTATGCTGCTTTCTGCACAACGGCATGGAGGAGGGGAGGAGAAAAGAAGGAAAGGAACACCTGCCCTGAGAGCTTTCTTCCATCTACAAGGGGAAAAACCTCCTCTTCCTGAAGTACCAGAGGAAGCAGCAGAACACGACGGTGCCGCAGACCCCTGTTATGGCAAGGGTCAACTCGAACGCGTGGGGCACCGAGAACAGAGGGACCTCGAAGTTCATGCCGAAGACCCCCGAGACCACGCCGAAGATGGCCACCACGAATGTGGCGGTGGTCAGGAGCAGCTCGAACTGGATCAGCTGGTTCCGGACGTTATCCTGAAACAGCAGCATTTGCGATGATCATGTGAGCATTGCATCTTTCTTTTTTGTCAGGATTGGGGGCACAATTTGTAACAGAAAGCCAAGAGAAAATGCACCTATGTGGTTCATGGCAAATCGACTAGTCTGAACAACTGCAAAACCATATTTTTCGAATCTTTCTAGCCTAGCTACACTAACCTATAGAGATACTCCTGCAGAAGGAAAGATAGTTGAAATAGGTTGGCTATCAGCAGTCACTGTCGCTGCTTCTTAACAAAGCTTAGAATCTTCTGTAAGCTATGTTAAGCTAATGCAAGCTTTTTTTGAGTTATTATTACCATGTTCCATCTTAATTAGAAAGTCAACTGTATTGGAATTGGATTCCGCAATCGAAATTAGTATCGCAATCATGCCATACAAGCCAGTCCCAATGGTCACTACGTTTAACGTATACTGTGAATACAGTAGCTACAAGTTGTCTTACTTCATAAGTTAGTCAAAGGAAATATTCAGATATCTGAAATATATGTTACTTGTTGCACCTAAAGCCGCATCTTTGCAAACAATAAGCTCATTTGCACAATGCTTCAGCTCTACTGAAGCTTACACCACAGTCCGCAGGTTATACCCAAAAATCACATGAACCACCTAAGGTTGCCAAGTTATACTCACAAATCCAGAGGAGCATTCAACCTAGCTAATTAGTTGCCTAACATTTCCAAGCTAACTTATCATATCAATCGCAAATAAAAAAAAGGAGCATTCGAACTAGGTACATAGCGTGCCTAACATTTCCAAGCTAACTGATCATGCTATTATCACAAACAAAAAGAGGCATTCAACCTTGTTTAGTAATGCTATATTCAATATTTCCATGCAAAGTAACCATGCAGAGATGAATAAGCATCTACATGCTTTCGTACAGTTCTAGTTGGGGAGTAGCATATAGACAAGTCCCTTAAAATTTGCAGCTTTGGATGAGCCAGAAGCAAATTCCTGAATCTACATGATGGGAGTTTAATAGATTTTGAGGGTGAAATTACCAGCTGTATGTTGATAAAATCCTCTGTATCATCAATATACTCCTTCAGCTGCAAAATTTTTCAAGTAACAAAACGTTCAACCACTATAATCTTTATGATGAAACAATGCTAACATATGAGGAATTCAGGATATATACCGAAGTTAACTTGCTGAGGGTGTAATCGATGACAACAAAGTAAGCTTCTAGCAACATTTCCAGTTCTTCTATGTTGTACTGACTGCTATCTGAGCTCTTGAAGCTGCTGTGCCTACTTCTGGCGAAACTGAATTCCTTCTCAAGCCTCCAAGATGCAGGGGGAGTCGAAACTGGTGAAACTGGAGCTGAGAGAGATGCACTGAACCCACTATGGTTATTTCCAATTCCCTGAAGGTCCTCATCATTTAACATTGATTCTTCCATCCTCATCTTCTTCTCGGTGAGATACATTTCAGCCATATCACCGTCATCATCCATCAGCTGCTCTATCTCATCTCTGACCTTAAGTGAAAAAAATGGATTGGAATATTGAAAAAAAACTGTCAAGTGATTGCAGCAAGCAAAAGCGTAATTATGACCATCCTTTTACCTTCTGGACTCTTCTTGTCAATGCAACCAGCTTGCTCTTTAGGCGCCGAACACGTTCCAAGTTGAGGGTGCTGATTTTTGTTGTCAGCTCATCTAATAATGGGTAAGCTTCAGCCTCTAATTCAATAGCCTGACAAAGTGTGCAATAGTTTTAATTTTTTCCATTGATATGCCAAATCATTATCTGTAGCAAGAGCAGAACTGCAAGCCCACAAGTCGAAAATGAAGTATGGGATTCACCAATTGAATGTAAAAATATGTGAAAATGGTTTCATTTATTTTGAAATTTGGTGGTAGTAACTAGTAAGAAATCTCAGACACTGAGAATCAAACAAATGAACAATAAATCAAGAGATACTGAAATAATTTCTGATAACTGAGTATCATATATGTTTTTAATTGAGATTCAGACCATAAATTACTTCATAAAAAAAGAGAGGGTAATCATTACAGTTTTGCCTATACTAATATATACACCCTCATTTCATTCTTGCTAATCCAACCAGCTATCATTCAGGCAAGTTATAATCAAGTTCAGAGCGTAATAGACCATCAGATACCTTCTAAGCTCCACTTCATTATAGCACCTACAATACACTAGAGCTTGAAGGAAATACTATTTTCAACCAAACAATGTGGATGGGGAAAAATAACTGGACACGACAGAAAAATAACTGGACACGACAGCAAAACAATGCAAGGGTCAAAGTGGGCAAAAGTCCCGTCATCAGTTCACTCCGAGCATACACTGAGACGTCAAAATCAGTCAAGCTCACCGTGCAATATGCACATACCATTAGACGAACTAATGCCATAAGCAGAAATTCGAAGGAAGAAACACGAATGAAAGTTGTCCATTAGGTGGGGGAAAAACTAATCAAGACCATAAGAGTGGTACCTGCGAGTCCAGGAAGGAGCAGGCGGCCTCGAGCGCGACCTCCAGAGCGATGAACTCGAACGGCAGGTCGTCGGCGCGGTCCACGAGGCGTCGCTGCAGCTCGTCGACGTACCTCCGCACGGCCTCCTCCGCGTCCTGCTCGCGCAGGACGAGCGCCTCGTCGGCGGTGATGATGCAGCGCACCCGCTCGAGGTTGCAGACGACGGCGCGCTCGCGGCCGAGGATGGCGGACGGGTACACGAAGAGCGGGTCGAGGAGGCGGAGGTCGCGCGCGGGCAGGTCCAGGCGCCGCATCAGCGCCGGCTTGGCGACCTCGACGGCCTCCGCGGCGCCCGTCGCCGCGTCGACGCGCACCCACGAGCGCCGCCCGCCGCCGCGACGCTTCAGGCCGTTCACGTCGATGGACACGCCACCCGCCCCGCCCCCGGCGGCCGCGGGCGCGGCGCGCCGGTGGTGGGGCCCGTTCGCGGTGGCGGCGGCGGCGGCGGCGCGGGAGGACGGGAGGAGGAGGCGGTCCTTGAGGTGGTCGTGATCCATGCCGGGGGCGGCGTCCGCGGCGGTCGGGCAGGGGTGGTGATAGTGACGTGTCAAGGGAGGAGGCTGCTGCGTCGGAGGCTGCGTCTGCGAGGGAAAATGTGGAGGGAAGGGAAGGGATGGGATCATGGGAATCGGGATCTCGAACGCCGGAGATCGGAGTTGGGAGGGTTTGGCTCAGATTTCAATCAACGCCGCATTATTGGTTCTGTCGTGATGGGGTCAGGTTGCCCCGGATGGGACCCGACGCATCTTCTGCCGTCCGATACGACACATGGGCAGATCTCGAACCTATATTAGTTCGGAAAAATACTGGTTGGCTGATGATTGATACTGATTTGTTGTGAGAAAAAAATACTGCTGTCTGGCTAGCCCGGTTGGTGAGTTGAGGAGGTATGTGTGGGTTCAATCGAGATTTTCAGGCACCCAGACGAGGTTGAAAAATCGGACGCTTCAACGTACTCCCTCTGTTCTAAAATAATTGCAATTATAAAGTTTAAAATTTATCCCATAAAACTGCTAAGTTTGACCAACCTACCACAAAAGATAAGACAATTTTTAGAACATTCTCGCAAAAGATAATTAATACTTAATCCATTAGTCACAGAAGTCAAGAGGTATTGTTGTAATTTTATATTTAGTATTGGTTTGCATATTTAGTTCTAAAATTATATTTATTTTGGGATGGGGAGAGAAATAAACCAGCTAAAATATAAATAAATAATCAGCCTTTCAAAAAGAGGGGGAGGCCCGAGTCTGGGTCTGTGCCCCTACCCAGTATATCTGTGGCGAAAGCCCAAATTGATGTGCTTCCCTTTTGTTTTCCAAAAACGCATCGAATCGTTTAAAACTGGAAATACAGTGAAAACTGAAAGTCTGAAATGCATGTAAAATTAGCAGAGGCAGTACAAATTATTTGCTCGTGATCGTGGGCATCAGAGGGTCAAAACGGATTCGGTTCGACGTCTCGGTGTGGCGCGGTTCGACGTCGTGGGGAGGGCGCGGTTCCCGCCGGGATGCGCGGACGGCGTGGCGCGGTTCTGCGAGCTGGCGGCGCGCGCGGCGCACGGGAGGAGGTGCGACGACGTCACGGTGACCGTGGACTGGACGCCGGAGCGAGCTCTGGCGCGGCGCGAGCGCGGAGAAGAGGTGGCGGGCGCTGGCGCCGTTCTGGTGCAGTTTGCGCGGGGGTTGTGCAAGTATGCCCTCGGCCACTTTGGATTGCTTGATGGAGGCGACATCGCTCAGGCGTGGAGGCTTTGCAAGTTCGCACAAAATTCAGCTGTAACGTGTAACAGGGAAGCTACTTTTTTTTTGGGGGGGGGGGTGGGGGGGGGGGGGACCAGGAAGCTACTGCCAGCAAGAAAAATCATGGCCTATTTGGCATTAGCTCACATCATACAGAACATTCTTGTTCCAGAAACAGATGAGGCATTACAGGAAGTTGAATCCACACCATGAAACTCAAGCCCAACCCAGTCATGATCAGAGGCTCAGAGCAAGGCATATGGAAAACTTGCAACAACATATCAAGTGACACAAAACTACTGGTAATGCTAATAAAGTAACTGATAGTACAAGCAAGTGCAAAGCTCAAATTGGCTCAACTGGTCACTTGGACGGTACCAAAATCATAAGTGTGCATCAAGGCATGGTAATGGAGCCACTGTGGCCCTAGATAAGGAATAGCTACAAAACTCTCGTTTCACATAGAACTAGGACACAGATGCCTAACAAAGTAGCCTGTAACTTAGATGATGCCGATTTTGTTGGCCACATCAAGAGCATCGTAGTCCGGTGTCAGCTTCACATATGCCTTCTTCTTACCATCGGGCCTACACCGACACAAGTTTGATTGCTTAGTAACACAACATCAACAATGCACAACTGAATAACACTGGAGCCAAGTACTGACCTGATCAGAGTGTTGACCTTCTTTGCCTGGATGTCATACATCTTCTTGACAGCAGCCTTGATCTTCTTCTTGTCCGCCTTGAGGTCAACGATGAAGACCAGAGTGTTGTTATCTTCGATCTTCTTCATTGCTGATTCCGTGGTGAGGGGATACTTGAGGATTTGGTACTGATCAAGTTTGTTCCTTCCAGGAGCGCTGACTCTTGGGTACTTCGGGTCCCTAGCCTTCTTCAGGGTCTTGGGGCGGTGAAATGTCACCGACGTGCGGATCTTCTTGGTCTTCTTGACTGCCCCAGACTTCACCGCCTTGGCAACCTTCAAGGCCTGGGTCTTGGCATCCTTCTTCGCAGGAGCAGCTAATCAAGTCACACAATTACATAACATAATTAGCTCATGCATAGTGAAGTAAGCCAATCAAATAGAAACAGCTAATGAATAGAAGCATGGTGATCAAGCATAACAGAAAGGTAGGAAACAACAATATCCTACCAACATATGGATATCATAGCATTAGAGATCCCTTTTGTTTGCAAAAGACAATGAATTAGAGTCCACTAATTTTATAGTGCCCCTTTTGAGACAATTTGCAAGTTTCTAGTGAAGGGATGAATACAAAACAAACAGGTAGTGGTTAGACCAGAGTGATCAATCTACAAACACCAACTAAAACCTTATGCAATTCAACAGTGGAGACACATGTAAGGAAGCAAGAACAGAACAGCAATAAACTGTGACTCAAAAGTTATCAGATGACTTTCCTTGATGAAAATGAGGCACAGAGAAATATTAATGTCAGTTGTGTACCTTTAGGAACCATTTTGGGCTTCTCAGAACTCCCTCCTGGAATGCATACAGAGAAATGTCAGGTGGGTGCATAGCAAAGGATTACGGAATTAAACCATGGAAACTACTCCATTAACAACTGTTCTCAGTCTAGCATTAGCCCAGGATAGCACCAACAACTGCAGACTAAGTACTACAATCACAAACCAGTCGCAGTTTGTCACTAAGTGTAATTATAAAACCACAATACCTAGACAACAACAGATTAGGACCTTAATGCATCCAAAACGGCCATTGCTAGGCAATCATATCATGCCCAAACAACCATTACAAGCATACTAGAATCATAAACATCACCCCTACGTATCATTACTACACCAGACGCGAAGAGTACTAAGGTCAAGGACTCTCCACAGAACCTTTCTCATGATTAACCACAGAAGATTTTGCCACGAACAGACATAAATCCACAAGGCTAAACAGATTCTCAATCGCCGTCTACACCTTGCGAATCAGGCCAACAAACCGCACAATAACAGGAGCGAAACAGAAGTACATAACAGATCCGGCTTCTTCACGGAAGCCAGACCGAACCGGCTCGGCGGCTACCCAACAAAGAAATGCACCCGAATCGGAAGGCTAAGGAGTGCAGGGAGCACGTCGGCCGGACAGGAGAGAGATCGGGTGGGAGGAGGGCGGCGGCGGGTAGCTTACCTTACCTCTCCTGGCGGCGGGCTGCGGCGGACGGGAAGCGATGACGGCTGGGAGGAAACCCTAGCCCCGCGGACGGAGGTTTTATAGAATGGACCCGAATGATTCACTCCCATCGGACTGGTGGGCCTAGTTGGGCTAGACAGGAAAACCTTTTGCCATTTTTGTTCGATGGGCTGAAATGAGCTGGCCAACGTAGATTAGAAACGGGCTAACTTTTCGGTTCCGCGCCCATGGGCACTTTGGGCACAGCAAAGGGCGTAGCGTTTTTTTGCCCTAAAAAATGGCCGTATCGTTTTTTTTAGTGAAACTACGCAACCCTGGGGTGAAACTACGGCAAGGGGGGCGTATCGTCGATCTTGTTGTCAGATTTTCATTGCTTTGTTCCTGGTGAGTAGGTTTCTGCTCAATGCTTGGCAGCTTGGAGACCCTGGCAGAAGAGGTAAAATTGGATCCATAACATTAAAAGAATCAAACTTTAGATATATATCACTGAAAGATTCTACTATAAATATATACCATTAAAAGATTGAATGTTATAGGTATTTACCATTCCGTTTGCTTCTGTTACTTTCGATCATCACTTCTGTCACCATTCCGTTTGCTTCTTTAGTTGTGTTTGCTCACCTGCTGCTACCGTTGGAGAGCGTGGTGCCTGCGAACCCGGCCACGAGCCCAACCATGGTGAAGGTTGCGCCCTTGAACATGAGGGTGCCCAAGCGGTAGCCGAGCGAGTAGGCGCCTGGCTCGAACATGTGGTTGGGGAGCGCGGAGGAGGCGGACGAGGCAACAGCGGCAGCGATGCCAGCGGTGGGCTCGACGAGGTGCATGAGGACGAAGTTGAGGATGGATCCAACAACAACGGTTGAGAAGACGAAGTCGAGCTCATTGAGGTCGAAGTTGGGGTGGAAGGCCATGTCGCCGAGCACGCAGGCCGTGACGCCGATGTGAGCTACTCCATGAGCACCTTGAACGGGAACTGCAGGTCCGCGGCGACGCGGGCAGCCCAGCCGGCCAGGAAGACGTCGAGGATGCCCCCCCCCGCGGTGGCCGTCGCTAGAGTCCGCGCCGTCGCCAAATCCGCCGCCGCTGTACGAGCACGGGGCCGGCGGCAGCCTGCCTCCCGAGCGGGACGGCGATGGGGATCGGAGGCGGAGGAGTGACTCCACGGAGGAGGAAGAGGAGGTTAGCGGAGCGAAGGAGAGATTCTCGGCGGGGTCGGCACGCTGTGGCGTGATGCGCGGGGAGGAGTCGAGATGGGCCGGGATGAACTTGGCGGCGGCGAAAGTCGTGGAGGCCATGGCGCGATCTGGTAGTGGGCGGGAGGGGATCGCGCGCGTCCTCTGCCGCGCGTGCGAGTCGTTGCGGACGCCTCGGCCAGCTGCTGCAGGTAACATCTCGAAAAATTATCAAGATAAATCACGCGCTAAAAATAATTTTTAAAATTTTCTTTCATCGTTGAGCTCAAATCATTTCTAAACTCCTTTTTCGTCCGAGCCCCTAATCCTTCGAAACCCTTTCTAGCGATCCGCCGTCCCGACACCCGCACCAGTCACCGTCTCATTTCTCTGTCCTCCTCGTTCCACGTGCGTCGCGTCCCGCCGAAGCCGTCGCATGCTCCCGACCGTCGCCGCGCATCCCGCCAACCGCCGCTCTCTCTCTTTTCCTCCCTCTCTTCTTTTGCTTTTCTTTTTTTCTCCTTTTTCCTTTTCTTCTATTCTTTTCTCTCTCCTTCTCCCTTCTTCTCCTTCGTTCTCTCTGCTCCCGTCCACGCGCGCGCACCCCTGCTCCCGGCCGCCCCCACGCGCACCACGCGGCCGCGACGCCCGCCGCGCCGCTCGCCGCTGCCTACCAGTCGCCTGTGCCGTCTCGGCGCCCAGAGCTACGCATAGCGCCCCGCCATCGCCGCCGGCCGCACAACGCCCTCCCTCTCTTGTCCACGCGCACGCACTGCTCCCACGTGAACCACGCGCCCGGATGCTCGCCGCGCCGCCTGTCGTCAAGCACAGCGCCGCCTGCCCCGCTCGCGCCAGCCCGAGCCATCCCGTCACCCTATGCCACCTCACCGCCCGCGCCGCCGCTCCGCGATGCTCCGAGCGCCATTAATGGCCGCGGGATGCCCGTCGGCCGACCACCACCGCGGTCCCTCCCTCCACCGCCTTCAGCGCCTATAAAGGGGCCCTCCACCTCGCCTCCGAGCTCCACAACCACTTCCACCACCGCGCAGTCCCTCTCCAAGCTCCCAGCGTCGCCGCCACACACAGCTCCGTCCGCCTCCGCCGGCCACCGCAGAGCCGCTTCCTCGCGCCATCTCCGCCCAAGGTAAGGGGCGCAACAGGATCTCCCCACCCCCACGACCGCCACCACAACCGCCGTAGCTCCGCCCCAGTCCCGCAGCGCCGCCACCACGGCCGCCGCCGCCCGCCGTCGCCCGCTATCGTGGCCACACCTCCACAAGCCGCCTCCACCCAAATTAAGTGGGGGAAACGACCCGCCGCGGCCTCCTCTCCCTTTTCCCCTCCCCACGGCCGCCGCCGAGCCCCAGGACCGCTGGCCCAGGCAGCCGGCGCCGCCCTCTCCCCCTCCCCTGTTTTGGTCGCGGGAGAGAGGAAGAAGAAGGGCGATTTTGCCCTGAGCCCCTCCCTTTTTCCTCTTTTTCCAGAAGAGCCCTCCCACTCTTTTAACTCTTTTGCAAAAGAAGCCCTCCCTTTTTCTAGTTTTAATAATTAGCCCTCCCACCATATAAACATAATTTTAATAGACCCCTGCCCCTTTCCGGAGTAACACAAACATTTTCTAAAAATTACAATCAAGTCCTTCCACCCTCAAAACTATCTACAAAGAGGCCCCTAAACCCCCCGTTTAGCCCTAAACTCCTATTCAGCCTATCATTTCATGCGCCAAAAATCCTCCATTTGCCCCGAAACTTTACCACACCATTTCTAATATAGTTTCGGCCGTGCCATTAGAAAACTGCCCAGAAATATTACTTTTATCTCTATATCTTAATTGTTCCCGATTCGAGCTCAACGATAAGGCCTTTATTTCTTTTTATTTATTGTGTGCTTGTTGTGTGCGTCGTAGATCACAGTGTGAACGAGGGAGAACCCGTCAACGAGCAGTACCGCGAGCAAGTGTGCGAGGACCAGTACCACGACCCCGAACCCGAAGGACAGTACCTCGATCAGGACTTCCCGGAAGGCTTTGAGAACGGCAAGTTCAATCTCATCCTTTGATGCATATTTTGCCCCAGTTTTATAAACACAACCTATTGGTCTATTTTCAAAACTGCATGTTGTTTTGCTGCTAAAATCCAATGTGGTGAAGTAGGTCATATCATTGTCAATTATCCAAACAAGAAAGATTACAAGAACAAGAAGGACAAGAAAAATGATGAAAAGAAAAAGAAGAAGTTCATCAAGAAGAAGAAGAATGGCCAAGCTTATTTTGTTGAATGGGATTCCGAAGCAAGCTTCGATGATAATGATGATGACAAGCCATCCAAGGGAGTTGCCGGGATCGCCATTAAGGAGGCTCCATCACTCTTCTCTACACCACATTGCCTTATGGCAAAGGGTGGTGCAAAGGTACAACAAGATGGTGAATTTGATGAACTTTCATATGATGATCTTGTTGAAATGCTCAATGATGCCGATGAATTCATGACTAAGGAAAAGGCTAAGTTAAAGGACTTGAAGTTGAAGTTTACTTCTCTTCAAGATTTCTATGAGGAGCTAAATACTTCTCATGAGAATCTCAAAGAAACTCATGAGAAGCTTGAGGAAACTCACAATACCTTGCTTAATCATGAAAGAAAAGCAACATTGAGCATTGGTATTTGTTGTGATTTAATTGATGATAAACCTTGTGGCTCTAGCTCTACTAGTTCTTCTTACACAAAAAATGATAACCCATCTTGCAATGAATCTTTCATTATGAAAAATGATTTGTTAAAGAAAGAGATTACTTGCTTGACTAATGATTTGAGAAAGTGCTATGATAGTAGAGCCAAGTTTAATTATTGTTGGGCAAGCCAAAAGTTCACCTTGAACAAGCAAGGGTTTGGATATATTCCTAAGAAAGGAAAGAAGGCTTTTGTGCAAACCGAAACTACTTTTGTGAAGAGTAGTGGTAAGTCATATTGTGAAAAATGCAAGAATGTTGGTCAAGTTACATTCTTATGAGAAATTCAAATGGCAATGTTAGTGCAAAATTTTTTTGGGATACCTATAGATGGTGCTAAAAAGAATGCCATTTGGGTGCCAAAAGTCTTGGTCACTAACGTTCAAGGACCCAGGAAAGTTTAGGTACCTAAAAGAGTTACTTCTTTTTTTAGGTGAATTACAAGTCCGGAGGAAGACATTGGGTGCTTGATAGTGGGTGCGCTCAACACATGACCGGAGATCCAATGATGTTTTTTCTCTCTAGATGAGAATGTGGTTGGCTATAGTGACATCATCTTTGGTGACAATAGCCGGGGCAAGTCAAAGGAGTTGGTACAATTCCTATCTCAAGTGATTATTCTCTTTCAAAAGTATTGTTGGTTGATTCAAGGACCAAGCATATTGATATCCGTCATCATTTTCTTAGAGATCATGTGAACAAGGGTGATATCAAGATTGATGGTATTGGCACAGATGATCAATTAGCCGATATATTTACCAAGCCTTTGGATGAATCTCGGTTTTGCAAGTTGAGAAATGAGCTTAATATCATTGACTTCTCAAATGTGGCTTGAAAACTAGCACATGTGGCATATGGTTCTTTCATGCATTCTTTGTTTCTATTTTCTGAATTTTTGGAGCATTTTTGAGCCATTTATGAGTTTTCATGGTTTAACTTGATTTATTTTGGATTTCTTGTTGAAACTTGCTCATATGAGCCTTTGGATGGTGTTCATGCAAGTTTTGAGATTTTAGGAATTTTATATGAGTAATGATCCCAAATTGAAGTTGAAATTGAGAAAATTGACAAAATTCTGGGCTGACTGAAATTTGGTAGAGCGGACAGTCCGCTGGTAATTGGCGGACAGTCCGCCGTTCATGAGACTTGTTCACCAGACGCTCTGCAGAGTTGTTCTCAGCCGCAAAATTACACTGCGGACGGTCCGCCAAAGGAACGCGGACGGTCCGCCTGTGTTGGGAAGAATTTACCAGAGGCAGTTCCAGTCGGCTGTTAGATCAATTTTTTCAGAGGCGGATGGTCTGCTCCAAGGGTCGCGGACAGTCCGCTGCTGCGCAGAGCAGTGGGGTCAACCAGAATTGACTTATATAGAAGGGTCCCTTTCCTTTTCCCCCACCAACCCGCACCAAACCTTCAAAAGCTCTCTCTCTTTCTCTCTCAAGCATGTGGGGGAGACAACAAGGTCGAAGCTTTTTGGTGTGGTTCCCAGACGGTCCGAGCACATCCCCGTACTCTTCTCAAGATTGTACATCATGTCCTCTCGGTATTTTGACGAATCCCTAACTCTTGTTCTTGGATTTCTTCATTGGAAAGAGTTAGGTTTAGGTGCTCCGATCTGTTTTTGGACCATGGATTCTTGAAAATATTTGGGGGATCTTGTTACTAGTGATGAGGAGATGCTATGGTTAAAATTTGGTTAGTGGATTTGAATCAAAACTCAAATTATGGGTAAATCAAAGTTGGGGGCGATTCTTATGTTCCTGCACGAAACAGATGGGTCGCGGACGGTCCGCCATGGTGGTTCAGTGAACCGTGGACAGTCCGCGTTCAGAAGTGCGGACGGTCCGCGTTCTGGATGCTCTCTTCTGAATCTCTCTGCGATCCCCCTCTTTGACGGCGGCTTCGGGGTATATATAGGCGGTTCTGGTCGGTGGTTTTGGTAAAACACAGGCTAGGGTTGACAAATACTTCGCGCTGAAGAAAACTGAGGCCGATTGGGCCTGGAAATGGGCTAGGCCGGCCGACTTAGAGGGCCCCAGGCCGGCCGGCCTGGGCCCTTTCTGGCCCCTTTCGGTTCCATCTTTCGCGTGCGACCTCTTCTCCTTATTCCTCATCTTAGCCCAGTTGTGACCATGCGTCAAAACATCTCCGAAAATGTCCAATTTCTTGCCAAAATACAACATGCTCCAAAATCCAGGACAAAATTGAAAATGGTCAAGTTCGGGTGCCAAGTGGTGGGTTAGTACATGAATCATCCCAAAGAATTTACCAAAACCACTCCTAATCATATAATAAAATGGGTACTTAAGGAGCGCCAACATTCCCCCCATGCTTAGCTTTTGCTCGTCCTCGAGCAAATCAAATCATCAAGTCCTTCCATGGGTTGCTCGAGAGTTCTCAAACTGCAAAATTTACTTATGCAAACAAGTCTAACAATATTTCTTCAAACAAAGGTCAGAGGAGCAGCGAGGATAATCATTTCATGGGCGTTTAAAAACTCATCCAATATTACTCCACGACTCTTACCTTTAATCGGCAACTCGAATATCGACAACACTTGCTTTTCTTGCCATCCTTGGAGGTTTTTTCTTTTTGTTTTTGTTTTAGTTTTTAGAAGCAAAATACCCTGCAACAAAGTTTAGACCAAAAATTCTTGCACAAGTCCTTTCATGTCTCTCGATATATGTGGCTATCCTATTATTATTTGCAAACTCTCATCTCCCAAAAGTCTCTCAAGTATAAAGTGGGGCTATAGGTGAGGCTAGCAAAGTATATACATATATTGTCAAGTTAAGAAAATCTTCTAATGATTGCTTACCTTCCGAACCAATGATCATGAGAGTTTCTTCATAATGTAAGGGGTTCGAGGGTAAGAAGATTTAGAATGGTGAACATGTGCAAAGGCATACAAAAAGATTGACTTCAAGGCACAAGTGGCGTCCTCGTTGTCGGATTGCACATGGTTGGAATTGAGGATATTGTTCAAACAACGAGGTGATATCTCTTTGCACTTCTCTAACCATAGAATCCCTTCATTTATTCTTTTCTTCTCTTCTTCTTATTATTTTTTTCTTTTCCTTCTTTCTCCCGAATTTTCCTTCTCTTTTCCGAACCTTTTTCATAGGACAATTTCTATAAAACATAGATACGCAAATCTCCAAAGTGGCTACCTGAATTTTTGGAGCCCGAGCCGAGGCCAGAGGGGCCTAGGCCGGCCGGCCCAAGGGGAGTAGGCCGGCCGGCCTCGGGCTTTCCCAGGTCGGATTCGGTCCATCTTTCCAGTACTCCTTCCTTTCTTCGTCCCAAAATTATGTTTTATACAACTCATGCGCAAGAATAGAACATATCCTCATAATTGGGTTGTGGTCAAGGAAAAGGATAATAAACAAGATAATCTCTGGTCCGGGTTTTGGAATCCGGTAGATTTCATGAGTTGTTCCAATGAGGAATTCTCATTACCGAATATTGACGTGGCTAGTAATTTAGAGATGAAAAATACGGACATGATCATTGCTAGAAATTAAAACTCCCAAGAGAAAGAAATCCTAACTCAACTCAATGTACATCCAATACTTATGGTGGAATGAATATAGCTTGTGGATGATAGGATTTTTACTCTCAACTTGCCAAGAACTTGATCAACCTTATGTTTGTAGGGGTTTTATTATTTTTATGAAATTAAAGTCCTCCAAATCATGCCTTATTCGCAAGCGTAATCAAAACCAAGCGCTAGATCAAAGCTCAAGTGTGGGTATTAACATGGATGAATAATTTACTAAGCTCCACAAATACGAATTAATTTTCATGATAACGCTCGTGAACAATTGCTTTAAAGAAAATAAAGTAAAACTGAATGCGTAAATAAAATTGCACGATCCAACAAAAAACAAAAGACTCTTTTTATTTTGTTTTCATGACTCAACACTAATTTAAGACTCACTCTCACACATGCGAAAAATAAAGCACACAACTAGACTATGACTCTCACAAACGAAATTAAAGACATGCACACGACGAACTTTCGACTAAACAAAGACTAACAAAATTCAATCTACGAGCCGTCACACCTTTCCCCCCATGCTTAGATTATGCGGCGTCCTCGTCGCAATGATATAAAAGACGGGTGTGACGCTCGTCGGCGTTCTCATCGGCACCTAGGGCAATTGCATCTAGGGCGCCCTCCTCCTCCTTGCTTTTGTAGATCTCTGACCATCCCGAATAACTTCTTTATGTTGCGGAGAAGGAAGTTGTAATCTCCTTCGACCAAGCGCTCGATGTCGTCCATCCTTCGATCCATTGCCACGATTCGATCGTGACACCTATCGATGGTGGAGCGGAGATCCGCAATTTCATTGCGGCACTTGAAACAGCACCCGAAGTGATGGCCGCCATGGTTAGGGTCGTCGTCCTCGGGCTCGTCGTCGTCCTTCTTCTCTTTGCCGCTATCACCTCCGGAGGGGTCGTCTTCCTCCCTTCTCTCCTCTTCGGTCCACCCCGGTCAATCATCATCATAGTCACGACCGGTGGCGCCCCATGAACTGGGGCTCATGTAGCTCTCCCAATCGCTGTCCCCCGCATAGTCCTTCGGCTCCGAGGTGTGCTCGATGTAGTTTTTCCTTTTAACTCCGAGAAGGCGCAAGGAACGCCTAGGTGCGGGTGGCTCTTTGTCTTGTCGCTTCTCGCCCTCGTCTTCATCGCTGAAGACGACGACCTCCCTTTGGGCTTGAGCTAGCTTCTCCTTGCACCACAGAGGGCCCTTCCCTCCGACGCTCATCCGTGCTTGGGTGTTAAATTTCTTCGGAGGGGCCTTCGCTTCACATCGCTTTGCTTCGACAAGGAGGGACGGCGCACCGGTCGCCGAGATGGGGCTAGGCATCTGCTGGTTTGGCATGGGGGTGTCGGGTGCCATGCCCCTCTCCTTGATCTCCATTGCTGCAATCATGGGTCTTGCGCTCGCTGGAACGGCCATTGTTGATGTCTCTCACGAGGTGGTGGTGTAGATTGAAAAGTATGAGAGAATAGATCTAAACCGCGCCTCTATTTAAGTCCTGAAAAGACTTGGACGAGAAGTCCAATATCTCTGCGTATTTGGCATGCGAAATCTATAAGACACGGGTTAAAAATTTCCTTATCTCGTAGCTACCAAAAATCTAGACCGAAACGCGTACAAGGAGGCTCAGGCCGGCCAGCCTAGGGGTGTTGGGCCGGCCGGCCCAGGGGTTTTTTCGGCCCCCTGGACTCCAACTTTTTTCGAGGTGCCCACCAACAAATTATGAGCCTATGTTTTACTCAAAGTTCATCCAGAATAAAAATAAAACTACAAAAATAAAATCTAAAAGAGAATATTTACAAACTTACCTTGCTTAACGTCGTTAGGCTTGACGTTCCGGTTCCTCATCCATGCTATATATGTCGATGTAATGAAGGGGCACGACGTCGAGCTCCAAGAATACCTTTAGTCGCTGTCCGTTCACCACATATTGGTCGCCTTTCACATCCATGATTGTCACCACTCCCGTGGGTGAAACCGAGTGTATGACGTATGGTCCATCCCATTTGCTTTGCAATTTTCCTTTGCCAAAGAGTTTGAATCTTGAATTGTAGAGTAGGACCTTGTCTCCTTCTTTAAATTCCTTGTTTTGTAATTGCTTGTCGTACCATCTCTTCATCCTTTCTTTGTAAATTATTGCACTATTGTACGCTTTCAATCTTAACTCCTCCAATTCGCTTATTTGGATTCTCCTTTTAATTCCAACGGCTTCCGCATCAAAGTTCATTTCCTTCATCGCCCAATACGCCTTATGTTCTAGCTGAACCGGCAAGTGGCATGTTTTTCCATAAACAAATTGATAAGGAGTCATACCAATCGGGGTTTTGTGTGCCGTACGATATGCACATAGTGCATCATCTAGTCTCTTCGACCAATCTTTTCCTCCTTTTATCATGGTCTTCTTTAAAATGTCCTTCAATTGCTTCTTCGAAGTTTCCGCTTGTCCATTTGTTTGGGGGTGATAAGCCGTGAACACTCTATGTTCAATTCCCAATTTCTTCAAGCATTTACCAAAGTCTTTACCCGTGAAGTGTGTTCCTCCGTCGCTTATCAAGATTCTCGGGACGCCATATCGAGGGAAGATAACCAATTTAATCATGTGTATGGACTCCTCCGTCGATGCCTTTCGACATGGCATAGTTTCAACCCACTTAGAAACATAGTCCACCATCACCAATATATGCTCAAACCCATGTGAGTTCACGAATGGTCCCATGAAATCGATTCCCCAGACATCAAATAGATCTATTTGCAAGTTGTAGTTCAACGGCATGGCATTCCTTTGCGAGATATTCCCCGTCCTTTGGCATTCTGGACAAGTCGAAACAAATCTTTTCACGTCTTCATGCATCTCAGGCCAATAGAATCCACTAGCCCATACCTTAGCTTGAGTTCTAAAGTGCCCATAATGTCCTCCATATCCTGACGAGTGACACTTTCTTAGAACTTCTTCACGTTCCTCCCTCGGTATGCATCTTCTTAGGACTCCATCTTCTCCATATCTATATAAGTATGGTGGATCCCAATAGTATTTTCTTCTTTCCGCGATCACTCTTTTCCTTGCATTCTTGTCCAAGTGATCCAAGGGCATCCCTTTTATTGCCCTTATTATATCATTCATCCAACTATCTTGGTCGAGAATTCTATATAGTTGATCATCTATCATTTGATCCTCGATAGGTTCTTTTCCATCATCTCCATGGTTCATCCTTGATAGGTGGTCGACCACAACATTTTCTGCCCCTTTCTTGTCCCTTATCTCCACATCGAATTCTTGTAGCAATAGGATCCATCGAATCAAGCGTGGCTTAGCATCTTTCTTGGACAAGAGATACTTGATTGCTGCATGGTCGGTATAAACTATCACCTTAGAGTTTATTATGTATGATCTGAATTTTTTGAAGGCGAATATCACGGCAAGCAATTCTTTCTCCGTTGTTGCATAATTAACTTAGGCTTCATTGAGAGTCTTGCTTGCGTAGTAGATATCATTTACCTTCCCCTCTTTCCTTTGTCCAAGAACGGCTCCTACGGCGTAGTCGCTTGCATCACACATGATTTCAAAAGGTAGATTCCAATCCGGACGTTGCATGATAGGAGCACTTATGAGAGATTGCTTGAGTGTTCGAAAGGCGTGAAGACAATCACTATCGAAGGTGTATTCCACATCTTTTTGGAGAAGTTGTGTCAATGGCTTGGTGATTTTTTAAAAATCCTTTATGAACCTCCTATAGAATCCGGCATGACCGAGGAAGCTCTTCAAAGATTTGATGTTCGTAGGTGGTGGCAATTTCTCCACGGTTTCTATCTTTGCTTTGTCCACCTCTATCCCTCTCTCGGAGATAACATGACCGAGAATAATTCCTTCTTTCACCTTGAAATGACACTTCTCCCAGTTGAGCACAAGATCAACCTCTCCTCATCTTTTAAGAACTTTCTCCAAATTTGCCAAGCAATTATCAAAGCTAGTACCATGCACCGAGAAATCATCCATGAATACCTCCATAATCTCTTCTATGAAATCTGAAAATATAGCCATCATGCACCTTTGAAAAGAAGCGGGCGCATTGCACAATCCAAAAGGCATCCTCCAATATGCAAAAGTTCCATACGGGCAAGTAAATGTGGTCTTATGTTGATCATCCGGATGAATAGGTATTTGAAAGAATCCCGAGTATCAATCAAGGTAACAAAAGTGTGAATGATTTGCCAACCTTTCTAGCATCTCGTCAATGAATGGTAGTGGAAAATGATCCTTCCTCGTTGCCTTATGCAATTTTCTATAATCGATGAACATCCTCCATACCGTGATGGTTCTTTGTGGTATCAATTGCTCCTTCTCATTTTTCACAACCGTGAGTCCTCCTTTCTTCGGAATGCAATGCACAGGGCTTACCCATTCACTATGTGGCACGGGGTATATTATTCCGGCATTCAACAATTTGATAACCTTCTTCTTCACCACATCACGCATAGCATGGCTCAACCTTCTTTGATGCTCTACGACCGGCTTGTATTGCTCCTCGAGTTGTATACGATGTGTGCAAAAAGCGGGGATAATGCCTTTCAAGTCATTAACCGAGTAGCCAATCACCTTTTTGTGCTTATTTAATAAATTCAGCAACTTCTCCATCTCTTTCGGGCTCAATTCGTCGCTAACAATCACCGGAAAAGTCTTGTCATCTCCCAAAAATTCATATTTCCATCTCTTGGGGAGTGGCTTCATCTCAATATTGGGAGCACCATCCTCTTCTTGATCTAATTCTCCAATGTCTTCAAATTTTTCTTCCTCCAAATTCCCGTGTTGCGGCTTCAACTCTTCCATTGTTTTCACTAGTTCTCCATCTTGATCGTCTTGAGCGTCCCCATTCTCCAAAGCGCGTTGGAGAGGATCCCTGAAAGAATCAATGAAGCGAATGATCTCTACCCCTTCATTATCAAGAGGTAGAGGTAAAGCACGAGACAGTTTTGAATGAAATTTGAAAGTGTGCTTCTCTCCATCTAGATCAAAAGTGACAATCCCTTTTCCAACATCTAGAATAGCATTTACTAATTTGAGAAAGGGTTTTCCAAGTATTATGCTTTCATGTTCATCATCACTAGCATTAATCACAAAAAAGTCGGTAGGAATTTCTTTACCCGCTATGGCAACATTTAGATTTCTAAGCACTCCTAGCGGTTTGATTAATCTACCATCTCCCATGATCAATTTAATGATTGTAGCATCTAGGTTCGGTGTTTCGTTAAAAATCTCAACATAAACCTTGGAACTCATCACACTAACAGGGGCGCCAACGTCACATAAAACATTGCAACATTTTATTCCGTCTATCTTGCAATCAACACGAGGTGTGGGTGATGGATTACCTTCGCCTTGATCATTTCCAATCGCATATACTTGGGCTATGTGCGCGTAGGGTGATGATTCTGATTTTACTCCCATGATCCTTTTGACCTCCAGCACTTCGTCCAAGTCAATCTCTTCCTCTTTTTCTTCAAAAAGTTTCCGAATAATATCACCGGCCGAGTCCTTGCCAAATGTATATCCCGTGTGATTATCCGGTGGGAAGTCTTCCGCTATCACCTTCGCCATTCCTCGCTGATTTGGATGTGGTCTTGCTTTGTCGAACAATCTTCTGAAATCAATTGGTATCCAATCCATTTGCTCTATTTCCCTTAGCGATTTGGCGGTGCCCAAGGTTCTTCCTTTCTTTTCCGGGTCGTCTTTCGTTGCACTCCGGATCGATGCTCCTTCATCGTGGTTTGTCTCTATGAATTTCCCATGCTTCGGTTATTCTTCCCTCACTTCCGATGTCTCTTTTTTGAAAATTCCAGCAAGCACCCACACTTGAGATTCTTCTTCGGAGCTTGCCGAACATCGTTCTTCCCAATCTCTTCGCATGGCCGCACCCTTGCTGATTTTTTGTAGGAGTTGGGCGGCTTCCGTGAGTGTTTTCTCCATGAGATCTCCTCCTGCACACATTTGAACAAACTGTATGCACTCGGGGGTTAGGAAAAGTAAAAGGTATGCAAGAGTACTTCACTGGAAAATCCGAGCTTCGGTCCTTGTTCAATCAATCCATTGAATCTATCCCATGCTTGATCTATCCCTTCTTCTTCTCCTTGCGCGAAGTTGATCACTTGCATCCGAATATGTTGAACCTTGCTTAATGGAAAGAACCGCTCGCAAAATTTCTTCATCAAGTCATCCCAATTTCCTTTTACCTCGAAGGATGCAAGTGCAAACCATCTTCTCGCTTCTTCCGCAAGTATGGGAAAAGATTCCATCTAAACCAAGCTAGCGGAACTACGTCTTGTTGTACCGTGTTGCATAGCATTGTGAACCACTTGATATGTCTATATGGGTTGTCCATCTCATCTCCTCTAAAGGGGTTTGCCGCCGCCATCTTGATGATTTGAGACTTGATCTCGTACTCGGTGGCTCGCAACACCGAATCTGATTTTTGCATGTCGAAGTCCTCCGATCACGGGCTTGCATAATCCCTTAGTGATTTTTCTCCTTCCTCCATGTGTTGAATGAGATGGGCCATCTAGACAATAAAAAAAAAAACAGAAAACAAAAATTTTCTAGGGAAAATGTTAGGTGTTAGTAACCAATAAAATTAATACAAAGTTAAACGTAGCAAAATCGCTTGTTCCCCAGCAACGGCGCTAGAAAAGCTTGTTGACGCTCCTTAGAGCGCCAATTTACGTACCGCAAGCGCACGGATCGTGTAGCTTTTCCCTTAGAGTATTCCCCTAAGGTTTATCAATCCACAGAATAAGTGTATTACTATGCTTAACTAAGCACTAATGATGTTGGTAAAAGATCTATATTGAGTGATTGAGTGTGAAATAGATCTAATCTAACCAATCTAATCCAATCTAGACTAGTGAGCATTGATAGGTTTGTGCACAAGATATGAAGAGCATTTGTCCATAGGGTCTAGGATCACTAGAGATGTAATCGCCAAGCAACGAAGAACGGATTTAATCTACCAAAGGTGTGTTCCAATATTAAAACCTTTCCCTCCCGCATACTGTCACTACACGAGGATAATCGGTAACGAATCAACAAGAACACGATAGTTGATGTAATCTAAGTAAACCATGCAAGAGCAAAGCAAGCCCAAAGCCAAGTCGCGAACTATTAGACATCATCAACAAGAATCGTGATAGATCAATCTCATAAAGGATTCGGCAATTACAACTCAAGATCTCCTTACAACCCCATGAACAAACGAGGACTTTACCCCATGAAGCTAAGCGAAGCGTAGTCGATCATGGTGACGAAATCTCCGGCAAGGGATGGATCCCTTGCTGTCCTCCAACTTGCAGCGGCGCCGAGGGACGATGAGGCCTCCGGTGTCGTCTTTCTCTTGTGTATAACTCGAATGGATCTTTGAAACTCGTCTCTGGATGCTCTCTTCTGAATCTCTCTGCGATCCCCCCTCTTTGACGGCGGCTTCGGGGTATATATAGGCGGTTCTGGTCAGTGGTTTTGGTAAAACACAGGCTAGGGTTGACGAATACTTCGCACTGAAGAATACTGAGGCCGATTGGGCCTGGAAATGGGCTAGGCCGGCCGGCTCAGAGGGCCCCAGGCCGGCCGGCCTGGGCCCTTTCTGGCCCCTTTCGGTTCCATCTTTCGCGTGCAGCCTCTTCTCCTTATTCCTCATATTAGCCCAGTTGTGACCATGCGTCAAAACATCTCCAAAAATGTCCAATTTCCTGCCAAAATACAACATGCTCGAAAATCCAGGACAAAATCGAAAACGGTCAAGTTCGGGTGCCAATTGGCGGGTTAGTACATGAATCATCACGAAGAATTTACCAAAACCACTCCTAATCATATAATAAAATGGGTACTTAAGGAGCGCCAACAATGACTACCCCACGTACTATGAGCCTGCACATCTTGGTATTGCTAGAAGCTTTGGGGGAATTCAGGGTCTGAGGCATCATCCTGTTGTGATAAATAAAATTGCCAGAGTCACTTTCATGCCTAAGAGTGGCAACAAAGACAAAATCAGAGGTCATTATTGGAATGTTATCTCTCATGTGATGAATGGCAACAGAATTAATGTCATTTCACTCATCATGGATCAGCTAGCAGATCTGAGACTCAACATGGAGATGAACCTTTACTTTGCTCCATACATCATGTCAATCATCAAGGCCAAGACCTCTTTTAGAGGTATTTGTGAGTGCAAGCACACTCCTTTTAGGCCATTCAAGAATGACAATACTTTTCTTTTGAGGCCTTTGACTCCTTTCCCTGGAAATGATATGGATGCTGAAGCACAAGGGCAGGATGGTGATGATGATAGTGATGATGATGCTCACATAGGAGCAGCTGCAGCTCAGCATTCTATGCCACCACCACATCCTCCAGTACAGCAGCAGTGGGCTCCTCCAGCTGGCTACTTTGACCCTTACTTTGCATCCATGCAGGAGAGCATGTCCTCTCAGATTGCGGGGTTGGCCAGTCAGATGCAGAGTTAGATGAACCTCAACTTCCAAAACATGCAGCAGCAGATGTTCCAGCCCATGATGGCTCAGATGCAGGGGGTTCAGCAGAGTTTACACTCAGACATAGCAGCTCTTGACTCACGCTTTGAGGATTTGCCTTCTTCTGAGTAGTTTGAGCAGCTTGAGCAGAGACAGCAGCATCTAGAGCAGTGCTTTGATACTTTCAGCACAACCTTCACCGGGTTTTCTGACCACTTCTACTCAGTGTTTTCGGCTCCAGTGCCGCCTCCAGAGTTCTACCCTCACCACCCGTTCTACCCACCGCCACCTCCTCCACCGCCGATGGATTGACGTTCTTGACAATTGATGCCAAAGGGGGAGAACGAGATTTGGAGTGCTTGGATCTAGGGGGAGCTCATGGACTTCACATGGAAATCATTCGCTTTCGGCTTCCGCTTGCTACTCGTGTTTATTTGTGTTGAACTATTGCATTACATGTTTATGATTTGCGTCTTGCATGAACTCGGTTTGTGATTTGTGATTGGATTTGAACATTTGGTTTGTAATGTGTGATTAACTATGTTGATTTGTGTTACTCTTATCTACTTATGTTCATCTTGTGGTTGTGAGGTTGTGCAAACTAAGCTAAAATTCACACACACACACACACCCACACCCACACACACACACACACACACACACACACACACATATATTGTATCTTGTATGCCTCGATTTCCACTTGTAGGGGAAACTCCGTCAAAATTTCCAAATTTCATATATATGTGCTGTTGGTATTCATTCAAATTTATATGCACATATCAAGGGGGAGTTCTCTCTACTCATCGAACTTGGTGAATTTATTCATACCATATTCTGAAATTTTCAAGAAAAATGAGTAAGTTCTTCCAAAGTTCAATTCCAAGTCCACCTTATGCCTAGTGTATAAAGTTGACTTAAATACTTTTATCACTCCAAAATTTAGTATTGTCATCAATTACCAAAAAGGGGGAGATTGAAAGCATCTAGGCCCCTAATTCGTGTTTTGGTAATTAATGATAACGATTTGTGGATTAACAATTTCATTCGAGATAATGAGCATAGGTTGATCCAGGGATGAAAGGGATTTGGTTGTGAACGTGTGAAGTTTGGAGATGATATGCAAAGCTCGGGCTCAAGGCAAAGGTATAAAATAGGGCTTTTGTATTTTACTGGTCACAAGGCGTTTAGTGGATGAAAAGTGACCAGATTTGTTGGATAGATAGCCGTACTATCAGGAGGGGTTGTGTACTCGTGCTTGACGGGTCTTTAGTGCCATTTTGCTCAAAATGTCTAGGTGCATGCATGAGGGCTAACGACGCTTTGACAAGATTTGAAAAGAACAAGTTTGAGAGCTGACTGCACAAGCGCGGACAGTCCGCTCCCTGGAGCGCGGACGGTCCGCACCCGTACCAGAGAGCATGTTTGGCTCTGGTGGAAATTAGATGTGACTGGTGGACAGTCTGGCCCAGGTGGGCGGACGGTCCGCCGCTCTAACTCAAATTGTACCAGAGAGGGTGTTTTCTCTGGTTGAGGCGATGATCTGTGCGGCGGATGGTCCGCCCCTGGGGTGAGGACGGTCGGCCGGCTATTTGACAATTTGTACCAGAGACATTGTTGTCTCTGGTAGTTTTCAAGGATGAACGGTGGACGGTCCGCCCCTGGGGTGCGGACGGTCCGCCAGCTAATTTCAAAGTTGTACCAGAGACGATGTTCGTCTCTGGTGGTGTGGAACACATAACTGCGGACGGTCCGCCACTGGGGCGCGGACGGTCCGCCAGGGCTGTAACGAGCGGATAGTTCTGACACACACTAAATGCACTCTAACTCACTGGTTTATAACTGTGGACGGTCCAGTTTTTGAACCGCGGACAGCCCGCGACTTCGCAGAAAAGAGTGTAACGGCTAGTTTTTGAGGGGATGTCTATATATATCCAATGCCCGGCCATTGGGAGGCTCTCTTGGCCATTTGGACTGCATACTTGACACTATAGAGCTAAGGCATCCCTCTCTCACACACACTTGCTTAGAGATTGCATTCTTGAGAGTGTGTGGGCTTCCTAGTGCATTGCATCAAGAGTTTGAGCTTTGTGGCACTAGGGAAACTTCAAGCAAGCGTCATCGACTTGTTACTCTTGGGAGTTGCCACTCCCTAGACGGCTTGGAGAAGAGGATTTCGTGGAGCTCCTCCAAGGAGATTGTTGAGGAGCCCCGATTTCGATTGTGAGAGGTCTTGTGCTCACCTCACCGGAGTGGTGAAGAGCAACTCTAGTGGAATCAAGGTGTGGAGCGGTTCCGTGATTCAAGCCGGCTCAAGATCAAGAGGTTCTTGATAGAGGAGCGGTTGATTCTTGGAATCCACCTCAACGTGGATTAGGGGTGACCGGCAAGTCATCGACACCACAGGATAAATTCATGTGTCAATCTTGGTTACCTCTCTTGCTCACTATAATTCTTGTTTTTACTTTGAGCAATTTACTTTACTAGAGCTTGATTTGTATCTTGTCACCCTAGGTTGCAAACCCATCTAGAGATAGTAGTAGCATGACATAGGGCTTTTCTTTGTTACTAATTAAATTTCTCTAGTGTTGTTGGTTTTAGATTTTAAACCGCCTATTCACCCCCCTCTAGTCGGTGTTCTTGATCCTACACCGCCCCAGAAGAAGGCTCACCCCGCGAGTAGCTTGTTCCGAAGCCACCCTAGAAGAAGCCCCCCAGTCCCTTTGGCTTAAGTTGTACCCTTAATTGTGGCCTTTGTATCCGGATGTGTAGTACGCGTTTTGGCCTTGCCCCAGTGTTGTACCCCCTTGCAGTAATGAAGTTGCTTGTGCTTGTTGTTTGCTAGTCTGTATGCTTGTGTGTGCTTTTCGGCAGAAGGTGGATTCTGCCTTTTCAAAAATACGAACTAAACAACTTAAACATCACTTAATCCTAATCTCAATCTCACAAAGACTCTACCTAATCTACAGATGGCTTCCCGAAGCGGTTCGAGGGCCTCCCACAACCGGACCCCTACAGCCGCTGGCGCGAGAGGATAGCCTAACGGACAGGACCCTCTTCAGAACGAACAGCAAGTGAGCCAGAACGGAGGAGGAAACCAAGGAGAAGCGCCACTGCCACCACCTCTAGCTTTCAGGGACATGGCATATGCGATAAGTAATTAGACCCTCATACTGGAAGCCCTGGCCAATGCACTCATCAACAAGCGGCCACGAGAATAGACCATGAATGACAAGCTGACAGCTTTCCTGAGAACCAAGCCACCCACCTTTGCCGGATCCAGCAACCCCTTGGAGGCAGATGACTAGCTGCGTGTGATCGAAAGGAAGCTCAAGCCATTCGAATGCCAAGACCGAGACAAAGTTCTTCTGGCAGCTCACCAACTCACCGGAACTGCCTTAGCTTGGTGGGAGAACTACTGTGCCGCTGCCGAAGATGCCACCACCATCACTTGAAACGAATTTGTGAAAGAGTTCCGCAGCTACCATATCCCCGCAGCCACCATGAAGCGCAAGGCGGATGAGTTCCGCGCGCTGCAACAAGGGAGCATGTTTGTGGAAGAATACACCTACCAGTTCATGGAGCTCGCCCGCTTTGCACTAGAAGAAGTGGATAAGGATGAAAAGAAGTAGGACATGTTCAAGAAGGGATTAAGCCCAGAACTCTGGACCTTGCTTACCCCTCAGATATACCCAGACTTCAATACTCTGATGAACATGGCCATCCTCACAGAAAGGGCCAAAGCTGAAGAAAGGAGGGAAAATAAGCATAAGTTCCTAGAAAGCAAGGCCCGCCAGTAGGACCGCTTCCAGAAACCAAGGAGGTCCAGCTATACTGCACCAAGATCTCATGCCCCAATGCAGTACAGAACCCAGTCACAAGTGACAGGTTCCGAGGCCCCTAACACACAGTTCAGAAGCCAGAACACCATGAAGGCCCCTCAGAGCAGTGCCAGCCAAGTCACCACCAACAACAACAATGCTAGGGCATGTTTCAACTACCGTGAGACAGGGCATTACATTGCCAACTGTCCATATGCCAAAAACAAGCCTGCTGCATCAGTCTTCGCCAACTCGGTGAATGGACCTAGGCCACCGGTGTCCAGAGCCAATCGTGTCCCCGTCGGCAGCAACAACAAGGGCAACAACAACAATCAGCAGCCTTATGAACGAGCCCGCGTCAACCACATCAACGCGCAGGAGGCTCAAGGGGCACAAGGAGTGGTACTAGGTGAGTTCCTAGTCAGCTCAACTCTGGCAACAGTACTATTTGAGTATGGAGTATCACACTCATTCATATCATCAAGTTTTGTGGATAAGCATAAAATACTTACGATACTACTAAAAACACCCCTATTAACCCGAATGCCTGGAGGTGACATCAAGTGTCAACTAGGTTGTTTACAGGTAAGGATCAATTTAAGTGGGGTAGAATTCCTAGCAGACCTAGTGGTACTTAAGTCTAAGGGAATAGACGTGATCCTTGGAATGGACTGGTTAAGCCTACACAATGGTCTCATATGTTGTACTGACAAGATGGTACACCTAACGAACTCAGAAGGAGTACGATTGACCTGCCATACCCGGAGAAGTGGACCAGACCCAATGATTTTTAGCATGGAAGCTAAGACCTTGGAAGGAGTTCCAGTAGTAAATGAGTACCCAGATGTTTTCCCTGAAGAACTTCCCGAAATGCCACCAGATAGGGATATAGAGTTTGTCATCGGCCTTGTCCCTGGAACCTCTCCTATAGCCAAGAGACCCTATAGGATGGCAGCCTCTGAATTGGCGGAATTAGAAGCAACTGGAAGAACTACAATGAATCGACTTCATCAGACCAAGCTCGTCGCCTTGGGGAGCCCCCAATCCTATTTGTCAAGAAGAAGGATAGGAGTATGAGGTTGTGTGTAGATTACCGGGCACTGAACGAAGTTACCATCAAGAATAAGTACCCCCTCCGTGGGTGTGGTTGGACTTGCTGAGTACGTTTGTACTCACCCCTTACTTAATTTTTACAGAGGAAGATCCAGACTTTGTTCCCGAGGACGTTGAGTAGGGGTTCCATTCTGCACCCAACCTTGCCTGTGGATAGGGTCACCCGCAGGAGCTCCGTATGGCGTAAGACTCTGATGACCTCTTCGTAGTTAATATTGTTGTTTAGGTTTTAGTTGTTATCCTCGCGATAGTGGCGCTTCATTGCCCATTACCGCGTCGAGTTGTACGGTGATGTACCATCTGATGTAATAAATATGTTATCAGCCTTCTGGGACTGATATTGTATCACATTTAAGTCTTCTCTTATGAGGGGACACTTCACTGCAGCTCCCTCTCGGGGCCACGGAGGGCGGCATCGATGCTGGTGGAGATCGCGGAGCTGGTCAGGCGCTAACGGTGGAGGTCGTCCAGGAGGTCCTCGGCGTCGGCCACGACGGTGGCGAGCCAGGTGCAGCTATAACGACAGACGTAACAATCCAGGTAACGGAAGCAAACAGGATGGTAAATAGCTGTAATGTTCAATCTTTTGATGGTATCTATTTATAGTAGAATCTTTTGATGGTATATATCTAAAGTTTGGTTCTTTCAATGGTATGGATCCAATTTTGCCGGCAGAATATGGAGTATCGGCGGCTCAATTGGCAATGTGATTTGGACGTGTCCCAGGGCGTCGGCGGTCGCCGCCCTACACCTCGCTATTAATGTCTTAGGCCAATTTCAGTGGAAGTGTTATAAGAGTGTTATGAACATTAAATTTACTAACATATACCAATAGTATGATAGAGGAGAGAAGAGTGTCATGAAATGTGAGAGGAGTGTTATCACCATGACACTCCACTGACACAGTTCTCAAGTTTCCAGCCTTGATAACTGTGTCGATGACACTCCCACGAAGACTAGCCTTAACTACGCCCCCTGGAGCCTGCTGGTTTGCTATTAACGTCTTAACGACGTCCCCGGAGCCTGCTGGTTTGCAATGTGGGGAGTGAACGTGCGGGGGTTCAGCTTTGACCCGTGAATCTCAATATGCCAAGGGCAGCCATTTTCAGCATGCCTGACCTGTACGTGGTCTGGTTACGACCCAGCTAACCCGGTTAACCGGCCCGGATGAAACCGTGTTAGCAGGCATGCACGGGTTGGTCTCACTCTGGTTCCTACCGACAAACCCGTTCACAAGCAGCTAAATATCTAATTTGACAACCAATCTAATCAACAATGATGAGGGGTGAGAGAGGAAGCAATAATCGGCAATGATGAAGCTGTGTAATGCTTACAGACGGCAGTGGCACCTTGCTCACAGCAAGCAAGCCCCATGACGTCCCCGTTGCTACTTCCTCATGCACGCCGTTGTCTGACTCCAGTCTGCCCCGCGAGAAGAGCGCCACGCTCATGGCAACCCATGAAAACTGTCGAACCCGCTGGTTTTTAAACCGTCCAGATGACTCCCTCATGGTTTGGATTGGGTTTTAACCAAAAACCAGCAAAACCAGACCATGAACAGGGTGAAGCATGCCACCCTATATATGCCACCCCATACTTCAGTTCGTGCTGACTTGATGTAACAAACCTATCAATTATTCAACTTCATGGCAGTACCGGATCAGAAAGTTTTCTTGCGCAATCTTTGCACAGTACAGAGATCTATAAAAGCATTAGAAATCTAGAATATCCATCCCACAACCAGCTCGGACTCACTTTAGAGTCTCGTAGCGTGTGTGTGGACTCACTCAAAAAGCCTTGCAAAAAAAGAAGAGAAAAAAAGATAGAAGACTCACTCTAAAACAACCACCCCACAACCAGCATTCGAACTAGCAGTTCCAACCTAGCTTTCAAAAACTAAACATAAACATACGTAAGGCAGTGACTAGCGGATACATATGCAAGCTCAAATCCAGGAACGCGATATCTATACAGAAATGCACATAGAAGTTCTGATAGCAATAGCCATTTAGAAAAGTACTAGGCAATAAGCATCCTCCAGACCGTACAAAACAAGAATACTGGTATGTTAACCCAAACATATGGCTCGCAGGCCAAAACCTCCGTCGTCAGTACCTAGTACGACAAGCTACTCTCATAGGAAATCATACTATAGCAGACAAAAATCAAGTTCAACTTGTCCTGATAAAACGACTCCAAAACTCTGTCGGGGATAAGATGCACCACATGAACGAACCATGGTAAGCAAGCTCATCTTTTCCTAACAAAACGAACTCTGAGCTCTAGGAGCGCGAGGACGAACCAGCTTCGGTTGTGGTAGCAGCTGGCGGCACCTTATCATCACTATGGCCACTGGCAGGTGGGATGGTTGGGGGTAGCGGTGGTGGAGGTGGGGTGATCTTGAACCGAATCAGCATGACAGTCATGTTGTCCCTCCCTCTAGGGGTTGCTACGCAGTGTGTAAGAATGGCCTCACAGATGTACGCCAGGCTTACGTCCTGGACAACAACAACAAATGTTAGGGCAACAGCGATAAAAGATGAACAAGATGCAAAGCATGCTATACTATTTGAGTGTAAACTGTAGATTCCAATAAGGTAGTAGCTAAGATAAGAATGGCAAAAGCACACCACTATCCATGTAAAGAAAAAAATTGACTGCTACACAGAAGGGATAGTAGTTTGCACGTACTGTATATGTTCTCAGTAAATAATAAGCACACCGTGCAGCAAATCTTATTTAGAATCTAATAACAAAATGTCCCCTTTTCTTTATTCATCATTGCCCAATCAAGCAAACATGTGGAGAGAGAGAATACTCACAGAAGCTAAGTACATCCTTACAAAATCAACTGCTTGCTGGTTTGTCATGCAATCCCTACAAGGGCATGAAGAGATGTCATAAGGAAATTAAGAACATCAGTGGATACTACTCAGGTTGGCCGGAAGCCACAACTTAACCAGTATGTTTCATTAAGTACCGATGTTACCTAGAGTCCCAAACCCAGAATGATAAAATTCATGTTCTTCAAGTAAGTTCTTCCATAATAAATCAAATATTTATGATGATCATTTTTAACAAATTAACTTGCAAAATTATCTCGACTCAAGAGCTGCGAAACATAAACATGCAGAGGATTGGTTGATTTCACCCTGCTGTAACTCTGACCCCTGTGGGCCCATCACATCAAACTCTGGAAAGGAACTCTGTAACAGTTGAGAAACCATACAAAATTATGCATGGTGGTGCAGTGGCTTAGTCCAAAGCAATCCAAATTTAACTGAATCAAAATCTACAAATCTCTTGTGGACAATTTGAATAATATTCTATATATGAACTTGGAAGAAACAAGTGCGTGGAAGATAACTGTCATTTCAACTTGATGTATTCTGCATGGAATCATGGACACTGAAGCAAACCATAATAGAACAATGCGCCTGTGTATTTTAACTGAAAACTTACCAGATTCCATCACATGCTAAAATAAGAAACTGGGCATCATGAGTTATATCTTCCTAACAAACAAAGGATAATTTTCCATTAGATGATACCTAGCTGGATAAAATCATACTCTACTGACACAAGTTAGTAACACTTACTGTGCGAACTTCAGGAAGGGCAGTAATTGGTTGTTGTAGGGGAGATAAACCTTCGACATCCTTGTACGTCATGTCACCTGAAATGTAAGGAAGTAAAACACTAATTACAATACATCGAAGTATAATCCCACAACCACCCAAAAAGGTAGGCAGAACTATACCAAGTGATCTTGAGATCGCAATTCCTTCATCAATACGAGGGATATTTCCTCTAGCTTCAGTTACAGTAACACTACGTCCTGCACTTTCTATTCTTACTCTTTCGCCCGGGACATCTGGTTTGAAATCGGTGGATAACGCAATTGGCTTTGCAAACAATGGAAATAAATAGAGTATTTAGGCAACGTTAGACATGCACTATTAAAAAATGTCATGCTGATTCTGTATCAGGTGAATGCAAGCAGATCAGTTGCCTCACATGATCATTCCTTGAGAGTACACAACGAGAATCACCAGCATTCGCTACAATGATGTGGTTGCCTCTAATGAGAACCACACATGCGGTACATCCATCTGAAATTGGCCCATCATAGGGAGGCTTCTGAAAAACAAAGAAGATATGGAGTAAACATGACATGTTTCCATATGTCGGATTTTATAAACAGAATAGTTGAGTTAGCACCTCCGCCCAACAGAAACGAAAACGACTGCTGTGGATAGCCTTTTTATAGTTTTCCCAATATTCATTACCACCATATTCACATAATTCCTTTGCTGCCTTCCTGGTTTTCATCTTCTCATCCATCCTGCAACAGTTAAGTACGAACAATGATTACATATTTCTTATTTGCATCTGAAACAAGTTCAACTATCAACTGTGAACAAAGAATGTAGCAATATCGATCCTTTTTCATCCACTATAGTAACCAAGAGGGAGCTAAGTTCTGTGATCTCAAAATATAAGATGCATTAAGTTAGAGAGCTACAGAATTTTTCAAACCTTAAGAACGTTCTCTGAAGTGCAGCAATGGGATCATGACCAAAGTCCGCATGTTTGCGAAGCTCATTGTGTAAGTGTTTCGCGCAGTACTTTGAAACAGCAGGTCCTGAAACAGAACATCAAATAACTCATGTATCATGGTAAATGGTGTATGTTGCTAAAAACAAAATAATGAGTCAACAGTAATCATGAATGCATAGAGTATCATATATCAAAAGAAAGCAATGAACTCAGATTGTTAAACAGCTAGCCTGTCTGCTGGCCTCATGCATTTAAAACTTATTCAAGGGGATTATATGTTGAAGATCAAACCTCCATGGCCATCATAAACACCAAAGAATGATGTGGCAGTTACAGCATCAAGATTTAAAACAGCTTTGTGCTGCAGAATAAGTAGGCTACACATGAGTCTTCATTGTTTAGCAGCAACGAGTAGCAAGTCAATCATGTATATTTCGTATAACTATGCTCCCTATGATATACAAAGGCTGGTAGATTACTCACAGCATCTTCCATATTGTCACGGTATCCTTGCATAGCTGACACGGCATAAGAAAGTCTTCCATTCTCACCACTCTCAGTAGCCATTGCTGTCACAGGCACACTAAGTGCTGCCATAGTGGAGCTTGATATCCTGTGGCACAGTAGTGTGAGTACAATATCCTAAAAATCCACATGAAGAAATTTTTAGGAGATGGACAAACAGACATCAGATGCAGAATTGCAGATAAAAAAAGTACTAGAAAGCATTGATGGGATACAAATAGAAAGATTCATTAGCAACGGCATTTCTTATACTATGAAAAATTAGGATCTCATGGAGAAAGAAACCACAGATACACATATGCCATTACTTGCAGTGCTCTATGCAGAACTCGTCTTCTCTTGCCCCCATATTTCCAAAGAACAAGGAAAAACAAAGACAATCTTGACCCGCAAGTTAACTGCATTTTGCGATAACAACATGCAAAGTTTCACAAATCCAAAACACAATAGCAAGTTTCAATGTGGCCGAACCACCGAACATGTTCAACTTGCGTGAATACAAGCAACGGGGCAAACATTTCTAACAGGAAGGAGCTAAATAGCGATGTGCCACTGCACAACACCCTTGGCAAGAAATTATAGTAATACCAACCACGCGTCAAGAAATACCACCCATTGAACATACAAAAACCAAAGGCGGAAAGAGGAAACAGGCAGTTTGCACTTGCAGCGCATGCTAGCACCCAACAACAAAAACGATCAGACATCGTTGTGCAAAGCAAAATGGAAAGACGGAGATCTAACAGATCTAGCAAAGGGGTTCAGGGAACAAAGCAAGGAAACATGTAAAGGAGACGGGCAGAGACCATCTCTGCCGCACGCACAGTGGTGTCGAGAAGATCAACAGAAAAAAGCTATATATATATATATATATATATATATATATATATATATATATATATATATATATATATATATATATATATATATAGGGTTGTTCAACTCCACACGTTTCTAAAACCCTAAAACCGCATGAAGAAACAGTGATCACTCATGCATACGGGCAGATAGATAGATACCAAAACAACAACAAAAAACAAGGGAGATCACGAGCAGATTTGTCCACGAGCTTATTTGACGCGCATAAGCAGTAGCAAGATCGACAGGCTAAGAGGAATTAAGAAACGAGTGACGAGAGGAAGACAGTATAATTTTCGAGGAAATGCGAACATAGAGATCACCATGGAGTCGCAGTGCTCACCCGAATAAACCACTCCGAAAAGCAACAGCAAAACGAACACAGAAAACGCAACGACAGAAGCGAAACCCGAAGTACGAACTGCTCAACCGCGCAAAAAGTTTTGGATATCCAAGGGCCTCAAGGAGAACTAACAGCTCCCAAACGAAAGTGATCACCAATACTGCACGATTCCCACATTATGAGCGCAGAAAAACAACTAGGGGAGCCGTCAAGAGATCGGCGATGAGACAAACCAGAAGAACCAGCACACCGAAGTTCCAAAGAGGCAGGCGAAGGCGAGCGAAGATCGCCGCCATGATGGAGCCGCTGGTGTCCCCGCTAGCAACGGCTTCACCCCTACAAAACACCGCGACAGCAAACCAGCAACGGAGAAGCACCAAAAACATGAAGGACCAACCCACAACAAGACCAAAATCACCAGGCCAAAACCTCTCAATGTTTCGCAAACCGAGAAGCACCAGCACATCGAGAACGGAATCCGCTCCACGACCAGGAGAAGCATGTAGCAGCAACATTTGAAACACCACAGCGAACATGCACGGGAGCAAGACGAAAACGTAGCGCGAGAACAGAGCAGGAGAAGAAATCTTACGGGCTTCGGAAGGAGTAGCAGGAGGATGAGGGTTTTTTTTGGGGGGGGGGGGGGGGTTGTGAGGCAGAGATGAACAGAGAGAAACGCTAGGGGAAGAGAGAGTGGAGGAAGGAGTAGAGATCGATCTCACCTTCCCTGGCGGCCCTCGCAGGAGAGGGAGAGAGAGAGAGGAGGGAGGGGGAGAGAGAATGCGGTCGGCGTCCATGCAAGGGAAGAGAGGGGGCACTTTATACCCAGCGCCACCCACTCCACGCCTCCCCGGCCCCGCTTGTTTCTTCGTCCGGTGGCTCGGCTCGCCTGGCTCGGCCTCGGCTCCGGCTCGCCACGCTGGACCAGTTCCCGCCGCGCGCATGGTGATTTCCGATTTGCCTTTTACCGCCTTGTCTGGACCTGCCCAATCAGGAAGGCGGTTAGAAACTAAATCCAGATTCCAGTGTCATCAATAGCAAACCGTGTGCAATACAGAAAGTATGGTTCTGCAATTAATTGTGTTCGGTAATAAGCAATTAATCATATGATCTGTTCGATTTTAAACCCCGGTGATTTCCAGATTTCGAACGGAAACAACACGGGTGCCGCATCGCAAGCTGCCGTCACGCTTCTTTCTCGGAGGCCACTTCTCTGATCTCGCTACTCTGATCTTTTTACAGCGGCCTCCTTTTTGACCGAGACAGCTGTTTTGTTTGGTTTTTTTGTCTTGTGTTACTTTGACCGCTAATTACGGTGTCAAATAAAATCAATTTACAAAACCAACTTCAGAACCCGCGCTAGTGACCCTAAAGAATCTAATGAGACCTTTATCTGCGCGACTAGAGGATGGTTACTGTAGCATCACTGTAGCAAATCATCAATTAATTACCGTCATTAGATTCGTCGCAAAAAGTTACATTCATTCCTAAAATTTTTTTTACAAATAAACTTCATTTAGTACAATATATATGTGAAATTCTCTTTTCGAAAAGAGTGCGCGCCAGAAATCTTGCCAAACCAAACAAGGCCAGCTGTAGCACATTCCCCTCCCCATTTATTTTCTTCTCGTTTATTTTTTCGGGCAGAATATTCTAGAACCAGGGGAAAATATCTCGACAAAAGCGAGATTTGCTAGGTCGATCTCTGATCCGATGCGGATTCAACTTGGTAGCCCAAATTGTCATGACAAACTTCAATCAATCTACCAATGGCATTGTGAAGAACAGCGTCTAGATTAGCAAACTGGCATGACTCTAGTGAAATCAGGATGTGGCTTAATGATTGGCAGAGATAACAAGCGTCGAAGTTCTAAAAAAAATATGATAGCAAACGTAAACGGAAAGTGAGCACGAGGAAAGCTACGCTACGAGACGCCATCACGCCAAGGCATGACTGGGGGGATTCGTATCGAACAGCTAGCATAATCAGCGACAGAAATTCGAAATTCAAATTGTCTCGCGGTGATATGGGTTTGGGTCCAGGAGTATATACCTGCTTGGGCGGTTCCCGATTCCGCACGTGCGGCGCGCGTGCGGCGTGCACGAGGCGAGACGCAGCGGTGTGCCGCGGGCGGCCGGGCGGCAAGGCGGCTGGCTGGCACTCGGCGCGCCCCGCGGCGAGCAACCAGCGCGCGCACGGGCGGGAGGTGCTGCACGGGACGTCGCGGCGCCGGCATCCGGGACACGGCCCAGGCGCTCCGGGAGCGGCAGCAGCTGTGGGGGTCCGGCGAGACGGAGGGCCGGCGGCGGCGGGTGCCCGGCCAGCGCTGATGGCTCGCAGCTTGGCGGGCCAAGGACAACAGCAGCGACGCGGTGGCGGTCCCCCAGAGCGCCGCGGACCACGCCGGAGCCCAGCAGCCTGCCCGCGTTGCGGCGGCGGCCCAGCATTCCGGCGCCGCGGAGCTCACGCGGCGCGCCGGCACTCGGCCGAACTGCGGCACCGCTGCGCCATCGGTCGCGAAGCGATGGCCGACGGGAGGGGACTAGCCCTAGCCGGACGGCGGCGGCGCCTCATCGCGTAGGGAACGAGCCGGTAGGCGCCGCGGGGGCAAGAAAAGGCGAGTGGGCGTCGTGAGTATTGGTGAAATTTATCGTTATCGAGCTGAAAACGTAAACTTAATTTCGATGGATTTCAATGGAAAATTCAAAAATTTAAAAAAATTCATAAAAATAGAGAACTTATTTTTATAAAAAAAACTAGACCTTCTCTTGATTCCAGAGTGTTGTCACATGTTGAAAGCAACAATTGTTTGCTTAGGGAAAATATTTTTCGTGCGATTAAGACCGATAATCGATATATATGTGGCGATTGTCGATGATGATGCTGCAGCTGGGAGCGAGGGAGCTGTGATCATGGCGTCGATAATCGAGGTAAATCGTTGATTATCGATTTGTATCGGATGATTTTCAGTTCAAGTCAGCTTCTTTTGTATTTCTACTCACCGATTTGGCCAAATATACTACATTGGTATACAATATTTCTTGGATGGTTGGTTGTATCACAGATCTAAAATCTAGGCTACAATTTTAGATATTAGTCCCGGAGAAAAGTTTATTGTTGTACAATATGCTATGTTAAATAGGAAAACAAGGTGCATGCCTTTACTTTATATTGTATGTCTAAATGGTACAAATTAAGAGTGAGTATCATTTATTCGTAGCATAATTTTGACACAGACATGGTTCGATTTCCCTCTTGCAGGTGAATGTCTGATAATCAGAACTTAGTTTGGGAACATGGAGAGAAGATTGGCATTGGCTTCAAGTGCAAAATTGTTCATATATGTGTAATTTATCTAATATAATACAATACATAACCTAAAAATTTAAATGCTATCAAACCTTTATATTTTTTCCACTGCCAAAACATATTTTCAGTAGGCGAAGCGATAAATCGTTCGGTTTGCATCGATTATCGACGATAAATTGTCGATTTTCGTTTTTTTGAATTTGGATCTCTTTACTGATCGGTTTTGGCGATTTTTCACCGATTTCCAACCAATAATCGTTACCGGAGCTCACTGATAAATGCTGTATCGCCGGTAATGTAATCCTTGGGTTGGGAGTGTGGGACGCACCCCGGCACGTGGCCTCGGCCCTGGGTTGCCTGCGAAGCTTTGATGTTTCACTTCTTCAAAAAAAAAAAAAGCTTTGATGTTTCGAACGGTGGGGCTCCCCGAGCGTATCAGCCTCGGCGTCCGTCGCGTCCCACACGTCGGTCGCGGACCACAGCCCTGCCCCTCACAACGCCAACGGGGACATCCGCGACCGGGCAGCCGGCAAGTTCCAGGACACGCGTCCTCCCGGCACACGCCGGCGCTTTTGTGCGGCCGTGTGTGCGGCCGCTGGGAACGAGGCCAATCGGCAGGCCGCACCACCGCAGGCAAGGTCCCATTAAAATCCAAGGCCAAAATCCTAACGGCCATTCTGTTCATCAGGAGCTTCCTCATATCATCTGTCCAGCTTCTTCAGTCTGGGGGAACTTCCTTCAGGCCATGGCTGTTCAGTCAGTCTGAAAAAAAATAGTGAAGATTTGCGCATGTTACGGGCCACAATATTTCAACTTAACTATGAAGGAAGAACAGGAATGCAGATCTGCCATAGAAGAAGACTTTCTGCCGACCTGACGTGCTGTACAGTATTCACTTGCAGCTCAATCCAGGTCCAGCTAGAGCAGGACAGTATTCCACGCCCAATCTGGCTGCCATGTTTCATGAAGTTCCTTTACAACAAGTTTTTTATCCCCTTCCCAGAAAAGAACTCATTACTGGTAAATTGTACAATCCAATGTTTCAAAATATCGCCCGACAGAGGGCATAAAATGGCCAACTATGAATACACTCTACAAGACCTGGAGACCAACATCAACTGGTTTCGCTCTGAAGATACAGCCATTTCACCAGAAAGAACCTGGGTACAGCCTGAAGCTTTTTGCCCTAAATCCTTCTCCAACAAGTAATGCCTTCTGTTTAAAACTCGAAGATTAGCTTTCTGAACTTCTCCATGTGCTCAGCCTGCAAAGATATCACGACAGACAGGCTGCCATCACCATTTGCACTTGGGAGGACAAAACCCAGACCCTCGCATGTAATTGGGCCCATGAACACAGGCCTCCCCCATCCAAAATCAGCATCATGGATAGGCAGCCGTGTCCAGCTGGTGAGCCCCAAGTTCGGGCACCGGAAAATGTGATCCCCAGGTAACATTGCCGATAAATCAGGTTGCATCCCCAGGTAATTCAGCACCGAGCGACAATAGTCGCTGTCCATCCTATCCAGTGCTCCCTGGATGACTGCTGCCTCATTTGCCAGCCCACTGGTCACCTTGCCTGCCTCCGCAAGTGGTGTGGCAGTGAAGATGACATTGCCAAAGTAACCATCTGGAAGTGGAGGTTGCAGCCGTTGGCGCCCATCAGTTGCACAAAATAACTTGGTGGGCTGTTCAGGAGGCAGGCCGTATGCAAGGGAGACACATCGCCAGACATGCGCAGCTAGTATTACATAAGTGCTGAACCGCGGTGCACCTTCACATGCAGGAAGCTGTGAGCGCAGCCTAGTAAGGTCTGCGAGAGTGACTGAGTGAGCTTGAAAATGCCCACAGCAGTGGAAAGTGGCACCGACTTGGAAGCAAGGGTCTGAGGCGTGGAGGACAACATGGGGGGAGGCTGGTACTGAACAGGTTGGAAAGATGGAGTTGGGGGATCACAGGAACGTAGAAGAGTGTGGTCAATGAAGGGCATCACAGAAATTTGAGTTCCACGGCAGAGATCAGACCATGAGTTAATGAAGTGCAAGCTGGACATGCCATCTGCCACATTGTGATAGATGCCAACACCAAGTGAGACACCTCCACACTTGAAGTAAGTCACCTGAAGCAAAAACAAAGGAGAATCAACATTAAAATGTCTATTCCTAAGAAAAATGTAATGCATATTGTAATCTTGAGCTATATGAAATGGGGGTGGGGGTTGGGGCCTGGAGGGGGGGGGGGGGGGGAGGATGGATAAACATAAAAGACTGTTATCAATAAAGCATTTGCAGAAAATTTTCACATGGGAAACATAATAGGCAGTGAAGAAATCGTAAGCTCAGCACACGAGGACCTAGTAAACCGGAATATTTCAGGTATTGTGGAAATTCTCAATAGCAAGGTGAACTGCATGGGCCATGATAATAATGACAATCAACTATCAGGGTAAATCTTTAGCTCCCATGTGACTCATCCTCCAATTAATCTGAAAAGCACCATTTTCATTATCCACTGTACGGCATTATAGTAATTTGAGGTTGAGTGATCTGGATCTAACAGTGGTGATCCGCCTACTCAATTTTCTATTCCAGAACGTGAGAAACTCAGATCAGCTTCATATAAAACAGAAAAGTGGTCCACCTGAATGGAGTATCTATCAGCACAAAGCAACAGATGAATAGGTTACAAGGTTCCACATGGCACATTATCCTATTCAGAGATAGGCAGGATGAGCTTATTGAACGAAAGGTCAATATAATTATCATTTATGCTTATACCACGCATGTCCAGATCACTGAATAAATGCGGCCATTTTGGAGCTATGAACTTGATCAGTCAACCCGAATAGGATGATGTATAACGACCAAACTGTCCCTATGCATATTGTGCCAGTTGTTGCTGGCATAAAAGGGTAAAAAAGTTAATGAATTAAAGTGATACAAATTAATGATAGAACGGGTCCACACATGCTAGTTTTCAATTATTGGCATGAATTCAAATAAGATTACTACTATAGGGTAAAACACAAGTGCGTACAATAAAGCAGCTGGTGGGGCCAAACTTCTAGATTATAAATGTTAAAAGGTCACCTCAGTTCAATTCAGAACCACATTGGCAAACGATAAAAATGAACATATTGAATTATGTGTAATTACTAATCAGTAAGCACTCATGTTTGGGGCGAGCATATTTTCGTTGATGACCTCATTGGCAAATATTGCAAGCTTCAACAGAACCAAACACACAGTACCATTAATTTTAAACAGTGTAACCCTCAGCACCAAAAAAAAAGGAAAAACACAGTATATGATAAAGTAGACAAATGGTGGATTTTATGTGCATAAACATTATCGCATGACAATAAATCAGTTTATTAACAATACATTTCAACCTGGTCATGTTGAAGCGAGAGTATATTTCCATGAACTGACCAATATGAATGATGATGTCACCAGCGCTTAACCAATCTTAACAATCCTCAAATCAAGTGTACTTGTCCAGGTGACCGGCCAAAAATTGTATCACCACCCACAAGAGCAAGACATCAACTACCCGGGTGTGACCACAAAAGTGGAATCCACCACTACACTAAGCACTAGGAACTCTCAGGGGACCAAATCCGCAGTCAGACAAGGGACCCAGGCATGCAAAATCAGGTACCAAACATTACAAGTAAGCCCAAAATAGATGCAGCGTGTAGCTTGTAATTTTTTATGAACCTCTTGTCCTGAGCCTAATTGTACCAACATTGGGTACTGTACTACTAATCTACTATAAGAACTTCACCTGGAGCACGACGAACGGGAAGGACGAGATATCGCCAGTGTAGTCGACGGCCGGGATGAGGCGGTTGAACTCCACGGTAGGCGCGAAATCCCCGTAGTCGTCGATGGCGGTGTCGGGCGCGTCGGCCTCGACGAAGAGCACCCCCTCCCCGTTGCAGTCGATCTCGAGCCTCCCGACCTCGTCCCGCGCGAGGCGCCCCGCCATCGGGTAGAACGGCACGAGCGCCTCCGCCAGCGCGCGCCGCATCCGCTCGCCGTCGAAGAACCCCTCCGGCTCCGGCGCGGGCCCCTCGGGGCGGCGGTAGAAGTAGACGCTGGCCGTGTGGATCCGCGGCATCACGAGGTCGAGGTCGGAGAGCCACAGCCGCCGCCGCGGCGCCTCCCGCGCCGGGCGCACGATCGTCGACCGTCGCACCGCGATCGTCATCTGCATCCCCCGTGACACATTCCACCGAACAGCTAGCTGGCTCAGCAAGCAACCCCAAATGCCCGAAAATACCAGCAAATCTAGTATGATCCAGAGGAAGCAGAACGGGGACCAACCTCAACGGAACGCGGCGGGATCGGCAAAGATCAGGAGTCGTCCAGGAAATAGCTAGGTGAAACTGTGAAAGCAGCAGCGTTTGCTGGTCAGCCTTTGCTGGTCAGCCTGCAGCCTGTATGCGAGAGAGTGAGATTGGGGGCTTGGGGCAGCTTTGTACGCGGAAGCTCGGAGCCGGGTTCCTCTGACTTGCCACTTGCCACTTGCCCGCCTCGGCATCTCCCATTTCCTTTTCTTCGCCCCCATCGGCGTGGTGCGCGTGCGTCCACGGCGCGGGGGCGGATGAGGCTGCCTCCGAGGAGGAGGTAGCGGTAGAGGACGGAGGGGGAGGCCCGGGAGGAGCCGAGATGGGAAAAGGCAGAATTGTTTAACAAAAAATAACAACGCCCTGGATCGCACTGTGTGCAGTGAGCCGATCAGTGCATCGCATTTCCGTGCTTTCGAGTATAGGGGGTGTTTAGTCGGTGAATTTTTTTGAGTTCGGGTAATATAGCATATTTTGTTGTTATTTGACAATTAATATTTAATTATAGATTAATTAATATTATTAGATTCATCTCGTATGAATCAGTTAAACTGTGTAATTAATTATTTTTTTCAACAACATTTAATGTTTTATACATGTGTTCGAAAACTTTATACGATGGTTACTGTACAAAATAATTTGAGAACTAAACGCTGCCTTACTTGATGTGATAGGAAATTAGGAAGACCATCACTTTCGCACGCCATACACGTGCCCAAACTCGTGTATTTAGTATTCACTAGAATCACGCGCGGCAAGCTGCGAGCAGGGTTTACAAAACCGGTGGGAACCGGTCTGGTTTAACCGGTTACCGGTCCGGACCGGTTTCGGTTTGGGCCGGTATCAAACCGGTCCAAATTCAAAATTCAAATTTGAATTTAAAAAATGAAAAATTCTCAAAAAAATTCTTAAAAATATTTCAAGGTGCGACGAATCTAATGGTGTCAAGTTTTCTAAAAAATTTATTCGTTTAACATACTTTTCGGACATTTAAAGTTAAACCAAAAAAGAAAAGGAAAAAAATAAGACGGCCCATTAAGGTCCACTTGGTAAACCGGTCAAACCGGTCGGTAAACCGGTCAAACCGGCCGGTATACCGTTCCAAACCGGTTACACATGCGATTTTAAATTTGGATTTGAATTCAAACCGGTCAAACCGGCCGGTATACCGGTCCAAACCGATTACACATGTGATTTTGAATTTGGATTTGAATTCAACCAGTTTCCACCGGTTTCCTGTCAAACCGGTCCGGTAAACCGCTACTGGAGGGCGGCGGTTTGACCGGACCGGTCGGGATTATTAACCCTGGCTGCGAGACCTCGAGAGACGTTGATAGTTGAGTATGAAGATTTGTATGAATTAAGTTGGACAGCGCTGATGAGATATATCGATAAGGTGTAAAAAAATATTACCTAGGCCGTGTTTGGATAGGGCTGAAAAAAATTTCGCAAAAACTTTTTGCACATTTGATCACTAATTTAGAGTATCAAATAAAGTCTAATTACAAAACCACCTCCACAATCCCCCGTGTAAATCGCGAGACGAATCTAATGAGGCATTTGACCGTGTGATTAGAGAATGGTTACTGTATCATCACTGTAGCAAACCATCAATTAATTACCGTCATTAGATTCGTCTCGAAAAATTACATCCGTCCCTGAAAAGGTTTTACAAATAAACTTCATTTAATACTCCATGCAGACATTCATCTTTTTTGTGTAATTTTGATTTGGCATTTAACCAAACACAGCCCTAGCAAATCGATTTCAAACTGATTTCTATCTGCACTTTGAAGGGTTTGATATGTGGATATAGATTGAATATAAGATGCATGATATATTCTTTTTCTTTACACTAACCATCTTATCAGTTAGGTTGGTGATTGTCACTCCTACCGGTGGTGTTGGTCGTTGCTGCAAGTAGTTTAGGCACTGAACAAAAAGTTTAGAGAATTTTAATTCCAACTTAGCTCAGAGTTTGAGTTGAACCCAACTAAAAGAGTTTGCCCATGACCTATCTTATTTTTAGCACAAGTTTATCGAATTCCAAATTAGTTTGAAATACCCAAATCCAATAGAGAAAGAGTTTAAGATGAACAAACTCTTTTTCTAGCTTTTCTCTAACAAGCATCTTATCAGTTATTGCCAACCGTACTTCCGATGCCACAAGACTGGATGACGTCAGCAGATAGAAGAAGAGTCTAGAACAACAAGTGGGCAGGGTGTATTTTACCATGAGATCTCGATCCGATGGTGAATGATTTTTTGCTGACGTGGATGAATCCCTGATCGCTACTGTGACCAGGTTTCAGTCAGTAAAAATACGTAAACGCGCATGTAAACGGTGCATCATATTAAATAATATATTTCGACTCCTTTCTCGCAAATTTAACATACCCTAATGAAGTTTAATACCATTTGAACGAGAAGAAAGGGAAGCCCAAATACCCGCAAAAAAAAGGGCAGCCCAATGACTCGTGTGATCAAACGTTTCCGCCGTCCTTCCTCGGCCTGGAAGAAGGGCCAACCTGTTATGAGCCGCACCTGGATGCAAGATTGAAGTCCTTTTTTTTTTTGTAAATGTAGTGGCGGGAGCTCCTCCTTTCATGTAAGATCAAGATTGGCCATTAATGAAACTTCAGCCAAAGCCAACCAGATAAACCATCACCAGTTCCAGATCAATCGCAGCTAGGATTTGCAGATTGCCAAATGCAATGATGCTCAACCTAGAGTATTCCATGCTAAGTAAGGCCCCATTTGGATCATCTAGAGCTAAAATTTAGTCCATTTAGATGACTAAATATGAGGTAACTAAATGTTAATCCATGCATATTTAGATACATGGACTTTAGGTGGGATATGTATAGAAATTTAGAAATATCCATTTTACCTTTGGATGATACTGTTGTTGTGCCTACATGCGGATTGTGAGTAGTAGTTTGGTCTTTTCGCAGCTTGCAGGTTGGTTTAGTCCAAATTAGATAGGTCTTAAGGACTAATGGGATAAACTTAAATTGAGGTGGAACTAAACTTTAGTCCATCTATTTGGCCCTAAAGTTTAGTCTACAGATCAAAGCGGGCCCTAAGTAAACCGGCCCAAGTAAACCCTATCTAGTCTGTTACTAGAAAAGCTGAGCGCGGCATTGCCGCGCCTGCATACGATTTGACCAGTGTAGAATTTGGTGCTTTTTTTTTGTATACAGCAGGAGAAAGGCACATATGTGGAAAGCAGGTTATTCTTATGGAAAACCAATGCAATGGCACGGATCAGATCTCTACATGAGGCACAGAAAGTTGACTCCAGTCTGCTCTTTGGGGCAACATCAATATTTTGCCCCTTAACAAAAAAAAAAAGGGAGAGGTTGAAGATAATGATATATGCTGTACACATTCATGTAGAAATGTAGAGCGAAATCAAGCTACTTATTTCAAGGAAAAATAGAACAAATCTTTCTTGAAATATGAATAGAACAAATTAATGATATAAAAATAGAACCATAAGGTCGTTCTTTCGTGCCTGTTCTTCATGTTTGATGCAGCTTGTACTGGTCCCAGCAGTGACATCAAGACAGTCAGCTAATCATAACATCAATATTTGAGGTTCCTTCAAAAAAAAAAGGAGAACAAAAAAGGGCATGAATTGATATAGCTGGTGTTGTATGTATGACACACATAATACAACGAACAAGGTAGCAAGCAGGTTGGAGAAGTACAAAAATGAAAAGGGTAACAAATCAATGTTATGTGTCAAGAATATTTCATCATACTAAAATAGCATTCAGTTGCACCAGGTAAAATTTGAAATAGCAAAATCATAAAACTTTGCTGAAAGAGCATACTTATTTATCTATTTCACATCCCTTTAGCTGAAACTGAAGGTCTGAGTTGTAATTTTTGAGCAATGAAGAAAATAGTCCCTAACACCAAAGGAGGTACACAACAATTTACATGATTTATGTTCCTGGTCTATTGGAAGGGTTGGGGTTGTAGTATTTGAACTATCGAGAAGAACCATATAACCTCAGTGCAATGATATCACTAAGAGCAGTCAAATCAAGTAGACGTAGGCAAGAGGTTATACTCTGTTTTAACTGGAAGTATTCAAGACTATATGCAGTTTGAAAATGCTACACGAAGCAATGCATGAACCCTCAGGGTATTAGTGACTTTCTAGGGGCTACAACCATGAAAAGCTTCGATCATGGGTGCCTTGTTGTGGTTCAGAAGTGATGCAGAAAACAGGACCTGCAATGCCGGAAGACCATTGCATCAGTTGACATGCAAATTAGAGATATGCTTCTGCCTTTGCTAGTTTAAAAGGAGAAAAATGGATAATTCACTCCTGATCTAGTGAGGTTTTGTTGCTGAATAGCTGTGGCTTCGTCATGTTTATGAACCTCTAGAAGCAAACATACTGAAAATTTTAGATACAATATTCTGAAGAATAGTAAAGAAAATGTGGAAAACACAGAATTGGAGAGGATATGTATTCAGAAAGCACCTGAAGGGTAGAAAGGTTATGCTGATTGAGAAATTCTGTAGTATTCTTGCAAAACAAATTAAGCATTCAAAAAAGTTTGTCTTTGACCGTCCAGAACACGGTGTTCGGCTGGACGACACACGGCTGCTGTCGGCTGTTTGGGCCTGGAAGCAGCGGCTGGGCGACAGCTGGCCGGCTGGTTCTGGGCACCAGTCCAGCCACAACCAACCACCAGCCGAACACAGGCGATCTAGGCACTGAGACTACCTTCAGGTTGTTGCAGCGAGGAACCAAAAGGTGTTAGTGGAGGATAGATCACTCGAGCAGGAAGGTTGCTAGTGGCTGCCCTTGGCCAGGCACTGCAGGCGGACACCAACTAGCATCTAGCAACACAACAAAATATTCTATAACAAATACTGCAAGGAAGAAGAGGCCCCTGCGTTCACTGGCCGCCTTCCGCCCGCCACGTGTGTACCGCAGCCCGGTTGTAGCTCTACGCTGAGCGTGCCTTCGGAGAAAGCAGAGTCCGCCAAGGTCGATCGCTCGGTCATCCTGCCGCACCGACTAAACGGGCCCCGCGGACATGTGGGCACTGTAGCGGCATCAGCAACCTTTCCCTCTTTTTGGACAACAGACCAGTCTCCCTCCTTTCCATCTCTTTTCCATCTCTGCTTGTGTTTAGATCTCTGGAAAAGGTAGAAGAAAAAGTCACATCAGACACTGTAGCACATTGTAGCAATTTTCGTTTGTTTGTGGTAAATATTGTCATATCATGATCTAACTAGACTCAAAAGATTCGTCTCGCAACATACATCAAAACTATGTAATTAATTTTTTTAATTACCTACATTTAGTACTCCATGCATGAGTCATTTACTATATTTAATATTTCGATGTGATGGAGATGTGATGGAAAATTTGGAGTTTTTGTGGCATCTAAACACACCCTCTCTCTCTTCCGTTCCCTCACTTTTCTCATTCTACACAGCTTGGCGGAGGCGACGCATGGCGGACGATGCTGAGGGTTAGGGGTTCCGTGTAGCAGAGAGCCGGTCCGGCGACCCTGCCTCTCGGGAAAGCGGACCAGCCCGACGACACCCCTTGCCCATCCAGGGGTGGGGCTCGGCGCCGGTGCCGGCGGAGGGCTGGCGGAGAGGCGAGGATTAGCTCTGAACTGGGGGTGTGCCTCACCGCTGGTTGGGCGGCACGGCGGCATTCGGCGGCCGCACCAGACAGCCTGACGCTCCCATCCTCTTCTTCTTGTGTGGTGAGTCCGGTCTCTCCTCCTCCATTGCAGTTTCTCTGCACAAGAGCTACTTTTCCTCCCTCTGATTATGCATCTTTCTTTTCGTGGTGTTGTACCGATCATCTGTGGTGGTCACTTGCGGTCCGTGCCGGTGCTTTTTCGTCGTTCCGGTAAGTTCCGCACCTCGGTTCGTGTACATTATCAGTGTGCTGTGTTTGGATCGATGCCTGATGTTTGTGTCCTATGCATCTCATCGTGTGCATCCGTCCGTTGCTCCTCTGTTTAGGCTGCGAACTACTGCTCGCTGTTGGTCGCCACATTGCTTCATAAAGTTCAGTACTTTCCTCCTTAATCTTTGATTTGTTGGTGTGGGTGCTTCGATGTATGCTTGACTTTTCCCTCCTCTGCATGTCCGCCGGTGCCCGTCGGTCATTACAGTGCCTATGCTCCACCTCCCTCTCAAGCGTGCTTACAGGTTTGTGGTTGCCCTCCTGTATCCTCTCTGTCTGTCTTTCGTCCTACCTACACCTGTGTGTACGCTTAAAATGAAATGCGGGTTCAGTCTGATAGGATGGGGATGGCCAGATGCTTGCAAGTTCAACTGTAGTGCTGGGTTTTGTGTACCCAATTTCCTCGCAGCCCTATTTGGGTTCGTTCATACAGAGATGTGTACTCTGGCTAATAATTTTTGTATGATGACTCTATTAGTTCCTCTATAGTATGTTAGGCTGATATGTTGCCCATATCTGACTTCCTGCTTGGCCTGAGATTCTCAAAATCGTTCCCTTTATGAATTCTACGACTATAATGCTGAATGCCTGATTAGGCCGCATCCTATTTCCTGCCAGCCCTGTTTGGGTTAGTTCCTACAGATACAGAATATTCCTAATTGGTTTTTTACATGGCCTATTAGTTCCGGTGTGCTATGTTTTTTTACATGGCCTATTAGTTCCTGATTGCCTTGTTTGTTCTTCATGACTCTGAAATTCCTTCCCTTTATGAAATCTGCACTGCTTCCTGTGTCCACAACTGTGACTGCCCTGCTGTCAGGTGCTCTGGTTTAAGAGACGTGCTCCGCGCATTTTTCCAGAGCCTCGGTACGGAACGGCTACGAAAACGCACCAAATCGACACAAACTGACATTTCCCAACCGATGGACACTGATCCCGCCAACCTGACGGGCGCGGCGAGACGCGCTGTCTACCTAGTATTCTTTCAAAACATGTAGGATCAAGCTCACCTCACCACGATTTCCCATTATGGATTGAATGAGGGATAGAGTGGAGAACAAGGAGGCAGGCAGCTGCAACAACAGTGAAATTTCGTCGAGCACCTTATGTGCGGCTCTTGAACGTCGTCTTGCAGCTACTCCTCCTGGTGCTGCAGCGTATCGTGCATGCTTGACTCAGGCAGCCAGGCACCATGCCATCGTGCTGTTCCTTGAGGTAACTGCTGCAGCCTGCAAGGGAGGAGCCCCGCGCGGACTAGGCTGTCGCCGCACTTCCTAGCCGCGGCATCTCTGACCTCCATGGCGTGCCCTGGGCATCAACTTATGGGGGCGCCGCCCAGGGGAGGTGGGAGCCGTCGGCGTGGCGTGCGGCGGGGCGCTCTCCTCGGCCAGAACCGTCCCGACCGTGGCCGGAGGTGGCGGGCCAGGGCGTGGACCGGGTCAGCGGCCACGATGCAGGGGACTGAAGAGGGCAGCAAGGCACGGGCCGGGCGCGGGCCTGCGGTGAGGGCGCCGGGGACGGCGGAGCGAGCCGGCCAGTTCTCGGGCGGAGGCGGCGAGGCACGGGTGGAGGCGGCGAGGCAGAGGACCGGGGCGCGGGGACCGGGTCAGCGGCCACGATGTAGGGCACTGAAGAGGGCAGCAAGGCACGGGCCGGGTGCGGGCCTGCGGTGAGGGCGCCGGGGACGGCGGCGCGAGCCGGCCAGTTTGCGGGCGGAGGCGGCGAGGCACTGGTGGAGGCGGCGAGGCAGGACCGGGGACTCGGGGAGACAACTTCGCTCGAGGTGCTTCTAGAGGATCCGCGGGTCTGGTACCCGACCCAACTCGGATCCGACGGCCAGGACAGAAAGCTTCGTGGATCAGATGGCTAACGGGTTAACGGGCGACGTAGACCCGCTCCCCAGCCTGGGAATTGCAGCAATTTCGTAAGTTAAAGATTGTAGTGTGTTTCACTTGGCTACAATGACTTCACTATGTTTCTTCAGAAAATGTCTACCCTCTCTATTTGAATCCTCTCCAATGAAAGTTTAGCTTGCTAAACTCTGAAGCTTTTTTTTTTACCAAACTAAAGCTTAGGCAAACTTTAGCAAGGGTGGTGTGCATCCCCTTCTTAAACTCTTCTAAGTGATGTTACCCTTCATTTAATTCTCTGCACCAACCCCTCCATCTGGCTTTGTTACCCCAAGGTTGGCGAGTGGAGGTATTAGGGGGGTATTTTGAACTTTTCTCACTTTTAGCAAGTTTAAGCAACTCTTGTCTAGCTAATGACTAAAGCTCTTTTTGTGGTCCAACTAAAGTTTAGCAAGATTCCTGTTTGGATCCAAAGTTGCTAAACTTTAGCAGCTAAACTTTAGCAAGAGGATCCAAATAAGACCCCCAAAACATCCTCCAACCGAGGGTATAAAAAAGAAGTGGTCATGAATTTACACCACAGATCTTGAAAAGTGAAAGGGCAGCAATTGGTTCGCCTGAAACTTGGGGCATTTTATACACGAACTGGAGGAACTGGATACAGCGCCTTTAGACTTTAGACCTATACGCCTATTACATCCTTCTTGAAAAGGTATAATGTGTTCCGTTTATAGCTCATAGATTAGCTTCCTGAACTTCTCCATGTGCTCAGCCTGCAACGAGATGGCAATTGACAAGCTACCGTCTCCATTTGCGCTTGGGAGGACGAACGCCAGACCTTCATATGCAATGCCGCCTGGCCCCATGAACACAGGACGGCCCCAACCGAAGTCGGCACCATGGATTGGAAGGCGCACCCAGCTGGTGAGCCCTAGGTTTGGGCACCGGAAGGTGTGTGCTCCACGCACCAGTGCTGACAAATCTGGTTGCAGCTCCAGGTAGTCCAGGGCCGAGCGGCAATAGTCGTTGTCCATCCTATCTAGTGCTCCTTGGATGACTGCTGCTCCTTCTGCCAGCCCACTGGTCACCTTGCCTGCCTCGGCAAGTGGTGTTGCGGTGAAGATGACATTGCCGAAGTAACCATCTGGAAGTGGGGGTTGGAGCCGTTGTCGCCCATCAGTGGCACAATACAACTTGGTGGGCTGTTCAGGAGGCAGGCTGCGTGCAAGGGAGACACATTTCCAGACATGCGCAGCTAGCACTGCATATGTGTTGAACTGTGGTGCACCTTCACCTGTGGGAAGCTGTGAGCGCAGACGGCCAAGATCTGAGCGAGTGAGCTTGAAAATGTCTACAGCGGTGGCAGGTGGCTTTGACTTGGAAGTGAGGGACTGAGGTGTGGAGGACAACATAGCTGGGGCAGGCTGGTACTCAATATGTTGGAAAGATGGAGTCGGTGGATCACGAGCGCGGAGGAGAGTGCGGTCAATGAAGGGCATGACAGAAATTTGAGCTCCACGGCAGAGGTCAGACCATGAGTTAATGAAGTGCAAGCCGGACATGCCATCCGCTACATGGTGTTGCATGCCAACACCAAGGGAGACGCCTCCACATTTGAAGTAAGTCACCTGGAGCAAAAAAGTTTAAGGAGATTCTTTAAATATTTCATAGCTAATAGCTTCCTGTCTTAGAACAAAATGCATATTTGCAGATAAAGCTACCAAATAACAGATGATTGAATAATCTGTTCTTAAAAAACATATGTGATGGAGCATGGATGAATCAGAAAATTGCTCTTGACAAGAAGGCACAAATAACCAAATTTGAAATCGACCATCAAACAAGTTGCTAGCCATTTTTTTCTAATAAAAGATCCCAGAAGGTATCGATGTATGTTTGAATTGAAATCCAATTGCATAGCATCATTAATTAGGTTGAAAGTATGGTGGAGTTACAACTCCTATAGTAGCCATAAGCACATGAACTCTAAATTGTCACGCACTACCATTCTCAACTCCAAAATAACATGAGGTCAATGACAATGAGGCATAGGGATAACTAAATATCTAATGAAGCAGGATAAATTATTGGTTTGCATCGCACATATTATGTTATGGGCACACATGTGGTTTCCAAGATGGGTAAGTTTATCCATTGGATTACTGTTTCAATGAGCCTAAAGAAGACCAAGTACATCTTGAGCTCAGGTGAAGGTAATGAATTGTGGATTTTGTATCAAAACAAATGATTTGTGAACCAGAAATGTAGAGTTGGTATGGGTTTGTCCATTAAAATCAGCTATTCAGTGAGCTCACAATGAGAGTCACACCTGATAAGTGATAACCAATGCAACTCAAAACACTAAAACTGGAATGGTGGCATGAGATGGCAGAGCATTCTAATACGGAAACAGTGTGCATGGCATAACTCATTGCATGGTTTTGAACTTGTATCTAATTCACACCAATAATTGGTTATCTATAAATGATGAAGTCTGCCAAGCAATTCCAGGGTATCAGGAACGTATTTATGAGGCATTGTACTCAAGGTTTTTAAAGCGGTAAGGCGAGGCGAGGCGATGCGCCACCGCTCGGACGCCTAGGCGATAAGGCGTGAGGCGAGGCGACACCTTATTTACTTGTAAAACACATTCATTTACCTCTAAAACACATACATTTACCTGTAAAAGAAAAGAAAAAAAAGAGGACCACTGGGCCTAGAGGTGGAAAACAAGCCCATCAAAGCCCAGCCCAATTAACCCATCCCCCACCCCCCTCCACCTTATCGCCAACCCTACCAAGCTGCCTGTGCCTCTCCTCCCATCCCCACATCTCGCCGCCTCTGCCTCTCCTCCGATCCCGCCACCTCTGCGCCTCCTCCTCCGACCGCGTCACCGCCGCCGCTGCCTGCCCGCCGCCTCCTTCTCCTCCTCCTCCTCAGCCGCCGCCGCCGCCCTCCTCCCCCTCCGCCTCTGCCTCCTCCGTCGCCACCCACCCCTACCTCCTCCGCCGCCCGCCTCTGCCTCCTCCGCCGCATCGGCGTGCGCGGGTGCGGTGCGACCACGGCCAGGCGGCGGCCGGCGGGTGGCGGCTGCGGCTCGGCGAGTGCCGGGCGGCAAGGCGAGGAATGGAAAAGCGACGCGGACGCCCAGTTTTTTTTCCCGCCTGGACGCCTTGAAAACCTTGATTGTACTGCCAATTACCAAAGAAGCAACTGCATATAGCTTGTCTGCCCCAGGATGTAATACTGCTCACCCAGCACAGGGTCAACGACAGATTAGGCAAGAAGCCCATGTACAAAAGATATGGTGTTATGAGGTAAAAAGGGTGTCATGCACTCATGCCAAACTCTGCATGCTAGCTTCAGGTGAGACACAGTACTGGACTCAAAAAAAAAAACTCATGCCTATTTTCATCTTTCTCCCTACCCACTGGTAAGATCTGTTATACTAAATAATTGTAGTTTAACAGATTATTCTGTATCCATCTCAACAACCTAATCGTAGCACAACTTCCATAAACATAACTTGTGCATAACTTCCACAGATTAACTTCTGCAAAGGAAGCATGAGGTATGCAAGATAACAAAATCATGCAACAAGATCCAAAGATCATGTCAAAGAACAATACAAGGTTTTATCTCTAGACTCTAGTGAGACAAGCAGAGTCCTGCGAGAACTCCAAACCTTTATTTTTGTTAAGTTGTTAGTCACTGCACCAATTAGATGTATAGGAAAGTATAATATTAGATGAAGCTTTCCAGAAAATTATCAAATGGAAATGCCCTAGTTAGGCAATTGCTTTTTTACCAACCAACATGCAGTGTGGATCCCATGCAAGATTATTCAACATGAGGTCATCGACATGCCAGTGAATAAAGGAATTGTAGAATCCACACAAAACTAGGACTAATTGACCGGTAAATTTTAAATCAGTTAGTTTCTTATTCCAGAAGGCGCCATGTGATAAATTTTAGTTGCAAATACTGTCAGCATGAACCGAAGTTATATGGATAGTAATACTTCAAAAACGCAAAGCAGCACATTTTAGGCGTCTCATGAATGGCCAGATTGAAATTTCACGCAATGAAATGATGCGATCAAACGAATGTAGGCATTCATTTAAGGCAATGAAATAACGGGAAAATTGAATAAATACAGTTACTTATAACAAATCAATTTGTTAAGAGTTGGCTTCGAGCTTGTGAAGGTGGAGCAAGATTTTATTTTAATGCACAATCACGATGCAGATGATGATACCACATATTCTTAACCATTTCTAACCGAAGCTTCAGACTACGTATACTAATCCAGCCAAATCAGAGGCCCCACAATAATATCAAGACAGCAACAACATGCCGAGAAGAACTAGGCAAGTGGTACATGCGTAGTACAGCTGAAGCACTACGAACTAGATGATTAAATCAAGACACAAAAGGGGGACCAGCTGTCCGATCATGTACTTACAGTACGAAATAGGAGTACTACAGATAAGCCAAATTAATTGCCGTGCGCGGGTTGTATGGGGATGCTGAGAACTGAACTCACCTGGAGCACGAGGAGCGGGAAGGCCGAGATGTCATCGGTGTAATCGACCGCCGGGATTAGGCGCTTGAGCTCCATGGTGGGCGCGAAATCGCCGTAGTTGTCGACGGCGGCGTTGGGCGCGTCGGCCTCGACGAAGAGCACCCCTTCGCCGTTGCAGTCGATCTCGACCCTGCCGTCCTCGTCCCGCGCGAGGCGCCCCGCCATCGGGTAGAACGGCACGAGCGCCTCAGCCAGCGCGCGCCGCATCCGCTCGCTGTCGAAGAACCCCTCCACCTCGGGGCCGCCGCGGCGGTAGAAGTAGACGCTGGGCGTGTGGAAGCGCGGCACCACGAGGTCGAGGTTGGAGTTCCACAGCCGCTGCCGCGGTGTCTCCCGCGCCGGGCGCACCATCGTCGACCGCCTCACCGTGATCTCCATCTGCATTCCAGCCCGCCGAATAGCTCGTAAAAACACCCCCCCCTTCAAATTCCCTCGACAACAAAATCCGAAATCGAAGCTGAAAAAACAAACACTCATAGGAGCTAGAGGAAGCCGGAAGGAGACCAACCTCGGCGGGAATGCGGCGCCGCGGAGTAGATCTGGGTCCGCGAAACGGGCAAAGCTCTGGACGAATCCGGAGACCGGTTTGGTGGTAGCAGCAGCTCTTGGTGGAGAGCAGCTGGTGGGCGAGTGGGGGGTGGGGCGGCTTTTATAGGCGCAAATCTCGAAGCCGGGGAAGCGCGAGGATCCTCCTCTGACTTGCTCGGTTTGCCTTCTGTTTCTTCCATTATTCATTCCCCTCGCCCTCCTCGGCAGTTCGGCGCTGCACGTTCGGGGTGGTGGTGGGGACGAGTTGACGACGAGTGGGCGGGGGGTTGGTGAGACGGGGACGGGAAGCGATACGGACGGAGAGCTGGAGAAGGACATGGAGGTGTTGGTTGGTGGACGTGGTCCAGCCCACCTGATCCTGGACTGTGGGGCCTTCTCGACAGTTACCGGCAAGACCGCAAGTGATGTAGTATTTTTTTTTCAGAACAGTGTTAAGTTAATCCACCACGAGCATCAACCACCCACTGGCAGTGACTTGTGGCGATAGCTGCTTTTGACCGCCACTGCTGCGCCACCATCACGCTGTGGTTTTATAAAATCTCGGGGCGATAATCATTCAGCTACATCTTTCGAATATAATCATTCAGCCACAGAGCAGGTTAATTTCATCGTCCAAGATACATTTGGTGCGTGGCCGATAAGGATGGGGTGAAAGTTGAAGCGGACGGAAGGTTTGTACCTCGTCCTGTGGCAATCATGTCCTAGTATCATCGGATTTCACCGTTTCATTTTCATCCGCGGTCACGTGCAGAGAGAGAAAGAGAGTGAAAGATCTGAAGCTTTTATTTACCTACCCCCGTGATAGAAGCCATCCCCACGCCAGCATTATTGCTAAACTTCCCTATCAACCTTACGCAGCAAAGATGTTAGAAAAGCGCATATTTTTTTCCTTCCCTTTGGAGCTGTCGTGCAATCAAATCGCACTTTGTGAGGTCCTGGAGGTGCAAGTCCGTCTTGATTTTTCATAAAAAAGAGTCCATCTAAAGTCCTGTTTGGTTTCTAAAAATTTTCGTACAATATCCATCACATCGAATATTCAAACACGTGTATGACATTAAATGTAGTTGAAAAAATAACTAACTACACAGTTCAGTTGGAAATGACGAGATGAATTTTTTAAGCCTAATTAGTCCATAATTGGACATTAATTACTAAATAACAACAAAATGCTACAGTAGCCAAATCTAAAAAATTTCATCAACTAAACACAGCCTACATTGCAGAGTCATCCACCAACTCACCGTAATGATCATGATGAGGGGTGAACACTGACAAATGTGGATCTGTTTGTCCCATAGCAAAGGAGCTTTGGAAAAAGGAGAGCGTCGCGGTCTCACAGAGTCCGTGGAAGAGAAATGCAGCCTACAGTACTCGGCTGCTGACAGCACGGTGATGTGCTAGAGAATGCCTTCTCCATCCAAGGCTCCAAGCAACCCGTTTCGTTTTTTTTTGGGGGTCTGTCGTTGCACGTTGATCAGGCGTTCGTGTTCGCGTTCTCTCTGTCACGTTGCCACAGATGGAATCCAATGGGCGCACAGCGATTGAAATCTGCCGATCATTTGGCAAATAAGGGGGTGTTTTGGAATAGGGACTTAAAAAAAGTCCCAGGGATTTTTTTAGTATTTAGAAGTATTAAATAAATGTTAATTATAAAACTAACTGCAGAATCTTGGGGCTAAACTGCGAGACGAATCTAATGAGGTATCTTAATCTATGATTAGCAAATGGTTACTGTAGCATCACTGTAGTAAATTATGAATTAATTATGCTCATTAGATTCGTCTCGTGAAAAAGCACTCAGCTGTCAAAAAACATTTATAAACAGATTTTATTTAATACTATAAAATAGTAAGATTCCTTTTGATGTGACAGGGACTTCTGAAAAAAGTTTGGAACCAAACAGGGCCTAATTGCTGCTCCCTCGGCGACAGCTGACAGCAGTAGCGGAACGCGGGGGGCAATACGGTCGGGTTGTTTGCCGTAGCTTCGACGACGTGGACACGTGGTGGCACCGGTTGCACGTACGGATGGGACGGAATCACCAACCATCTTACTTGCACGCCGTGGCTCGGAACGGAAGGAACCACCGTCCATCGTCCCAGCCGCTGCTCCCCACCATCCTCCGCCACCACACGCGCCTCTCCCGGCGCACGGCCGCCACCCCGAGCCGGCCATGGACGCGTGCGAGATGGCCACCATCCCCGCCTTGTCGTCGTTGCGGCTCACCCCTGCTCCGAGCCGATCGCCATGGCCCCGCGCCGGCCGAGCTTGAGCGCCAAGGAGCTCCGTCGCGGCCGCCCCTGCTCCGCTGTGCGAGACAGGCCGCCTCGCACCAGAGAGGTTGCGGGAGGGAGGGAGGAAGAGGAGCGCGCGACCATGGAAGGGAGGGAGGAGAGACGAGGCGGCGCTCGGCCGGAATCCGAGCTGGCGCCGCCGGATCCCTACCGCCGCCACCGCAGGGGGCTCGCTCCACCGCGCCGTGGCGGCCCGCCTCGCCGCGTGCCGCCTCGCCGCCGTGTGCTTCTGCCTCGCCGCCGGACGCGCGCCTCGCCTCCGCGGCCCGCCGCAGTTGCAGGGGAGGGAGGGGGGCTCGCGCCGCCGCAGCCCGCCTCGCCGCCGCGCGCGCCCCTCGCCTTCGCTGCCCGCCGCAGCTGCAGGGGAGGGAGGAGGAGGCTCGCTCCGCAGCGCCGCCGGCTCTAGGGGCGGCGGGCGGCGAGAGCGGCCATTGTCCTCCGATTCGCCGCCTTCGTGGAGGGAGAGGGCGCGCTCCGAGCCTCCGCCGGGGCTCGGGCTGTCCGCCGAGGATAGAGGGAGGCGGCGGACTGGGTGGAGCCCGGAGGGAGGGAGGTCGGGTTGAGAGAAGGCCGGAGTGGGCGCCCGCTCGCCCGCGTAGCGTGCGCACGCACGCCAGCGCCGCGCACGCTCGCCGCCGCTAGAGAAACAGAGGAGGAGGAGAGCCGCGCAGCCCGCCGCTCGCCATCGAGCTCCAAGGGCGAGGAGGAGCGCGGCGGCCGCACGCACGCCGTCGATGGTGGCGAGCTGGCACGGTGCGACCCCGCCGCGAGCTTGCCCGGGTCGCCGATGAGGTCGCAGGAGCCGTTCCCGGCGAGGAGCGACCGCGACACGAGGCCGCCGGCGAGGAGCATGGAGGCGAAGGCGTCGAGCTCCAGGGGCGGCCGACGAGGGAGGGAACTTGGAGGAGGGCCGCCATGGCCGCCTTGGAGCAGCGGAGGACGGAGGAGCGGGGGCGGCGCATGTGGGAGATGGCGGAGAGGGCAGGGGAGGAAAGGCGCGGGTGGGGGTGGAGAGAGAGGGGGAGGGGAGGGAGGAGAGAGTGACGGGTGAGAGGGTAGAAAAGAAAAAATTATGACATGTGGACCCCATAGCTTGGCAGTTGATATGGAGGATGGATATAGAGTATGAACAAGTGCAGAGAAACTAGATGTAGAATAGAGAATATTGATGATCAGAATAAAATATTCCTTTTAGAGAATGGATTTATAGTATGACGAGTGTAGGTAGCCTCAATGCCATTATCCGATCCGGCGACGGCATTAGCGGCTCCGGTTAGAGAGCGCTGACCCTGACTAGTATTTAGCAGGCGGTCGATCGTGGTGTAGGGCATGTTGTATGTCAAGTTTACACAACAACAACAGCAGCAAACTAATACAAAAAGGAAATGATGACCTCTTGTTTCCAGTCGAAACATAAAACTAAGAGTGTGTTTGACAGAGCTCTTAGAGTTGATTCTCTACTAAATCCAACAGGAGGTCTGCCAAATAACTTATCAGTGTAAAGTGATTATGCGAAATGAACTAAGATGACGGAAGCAGAAACTTCTGATTCTAGGAAATGATTCTCTATCCATATTTTAAGATATATGCTAGAGAATAAAAAAATCACTCTCAGCTGTAGAATCCCCCCCCCCAAAAGAATCAGCTCCCATATATAATTAGAATTAGATAGAGCTCCAAAAACACCCTGACACGGCGACTAGAGCATCGGCTTCCGCGACGGCATCGATTAAACTAGCCTCAAGATTGACTCCGAGCTTCGCAATTTCACATGCAGTTCCTGTAGGAGACTGCAAACGAGTCCAACATGTGCAGTCGCGCATGAACGTCACCGTGACCGACGGGCCACGTCCCTTGCTCTATCCATTCCAGAGCGCATATATATATAGTGGACTCTACGCAGCATGTCGCTGCTTGGTATCTGTATATTGTATATAGATGCAACTCATTAAGTGTCATAATTGTATTTCTCTCAATCCTCGTGCTGTCACGTCATTAATTCACTAAGTGATATGTTGCTATATCATCAACCCACTAAGTGTTATAATTTCTATTTCTCTCAGTCATATTTTTCAATATGTTGCGGTTCATCAAAAGTATAAATAAAAAAGAAGCCCAACAGCCAAATTTTTTATTTATCAATTAAATATTACTCTATGCAACATACATATGTTAAATCCCCTCCCTTTATTTTCTTTTATTATTTTATCATGAACATTATTTTCATTTATCAATTAAATATTAGTCTATCTAATATTAATAAATAAATCCACATTTGTTTCAAAAAGAAAAACAATTAGTCTCCTATGGTATTTCTGTCTTCTAAAATTGATGCATCCCACTAGGAAACGTTAACAAAAAGAAAAATAATTAGTCTCCTATGGTATTTCTGTCTTCTAAGATTGATGCATCCCACTAGAAAATGTTAATTTATATTTCTCTCAATCCCCAGTGAGCCACCAACAATAGAAAAAGCACTCCTTAATCCACCTTACTATGTCTCTTCATTTCTCTCATATTTGTAACTTGATCATCCAAGCTGTCATTTCCTTAAGTCTCTCTATCTAACAATACACTACCACCACCACCCCTTCCACTTCTCATGATCTGTAGAACCCAATGCTCTATATATTTTGCTTAGTCGAAGCCATCGTAGCGTTACACACACTCTCAACTCCATTATTCCATTCGGTTCTGGTAGCTCCTTGCCTTCCCCAGCTGTTTTGCTATTCTTAAATTTTGTCTTGCATCACTGTGGCATGCAGGAAGAGCACTGTGAAGGATTGTTCCAAGTCTCTTCTCTTCAATGTTACACATTCATTCATTATGTTCTGATATTGACACTATATTTGGTTCCTCCTTAATATTTTACTGTTTGATACAACTATATTTCCAATTATCAACATTTCACACACAACTGCATTCCTCACATTTCATTTTAAAAAAAATATTTGCATAACTTTCGCTTAGCCAAAGAGTCGATACAAAGTCGAATCACTTCACAAAATGATGCAGACTTTTTTCATTTTCTCCTAGAATAAAATTAAAGCGATCTTACCATACCAATTACGATTCCTCTTTTTATCAGTTTCATCAACTTGATTTTTTATATGTACTTCAATTTTAGTATTTAAGCATATCTTATATACAACCATGATATATATCTCCAATGCTAAAATTGACTACAACTTCATATCTCCATCTTTTTAATACACTCAACTTTAATATTTTTGTCCACAAATCCCGCAGCAACGCGCGGGGTATTCAACTAGTAGTCCACAATTCGCACGGCGGCGCTGCACGGTCAGCCCGTCTCCGTCAAGGCTGTGCCTGTCGATCCTCCGCGCGCCTCGGGCATGCAGTTTCAAGCTTCAACGAGCCCAGCGTCACCCGCCGGCCCCGGGGCCGCAACGGCGACGACTTTCGAGCCGCGGAGCAGGGATTCGTGCACGCTCGCGCAGGCTGCGACACCAGTCGGGCGCTTCTCTGTACGTGCTTCGTCGACCGACGACCGGTCTAGCTAGCTGATGCGAGTATTGTAGGGAGGCTCTCTGACTCTGAGACTCTGAACGGGAACGGAGGTGGTCCCCCAGCGGGCCGGGGACGGTGGGTGCCAGACGTGGACGGCTGGGAAGAGCTGCTCAGGCAGCTCAGCTGCATGTTTACCAACTGGTGTGGATGGCATGGTCGCCCCATGCGCCGGCGACGAAGCAGACGCTGGCGGAGTGGGGCCAGATGACACAGAAACTTAAAACTGCCGACGTGAGTGAGACGACGACCAGTCGGCCAGCGCGGCGCGGCAGCATTACACGGGACAAAGGCACACACTTGAATTGTCAGTATGAACAACACACGGGTTACGTACACGGACATTGCAGCCGCGCGTCAGAACGTACCTGTATATTATAGCATGTATCGTTCGACAATTCGTCTCCGATACAGAAACCGGATACATGCAAATCAATGCAATGCCGCCACAGGGGAGAGCAGCCGGGCATCAAGGTAATAAATTTGCTGGAGATACAACTGGCCGCCGGCCGGCCTGGAGCGGCAGGCCGTCGCCCCCCTGCCGCCGCCGGCCAGCAGGTATAGGCGGTGGTAGGAGCCCGGAGCTCGACCGATCGAGCTGGCAAGACACGTGGCGCGCACCTGATCAGCACCTGAGCCCGAAGGGGCCCTCGACGCACAGCTGGGAGAAGATCCCCGGCCGCAGCCTGCCGCGGACGTTGATCTCGAAGAACATGGCGCTGGCGCACCCGTTCTCGGAGTTGTCGTTGATCACGTCGCTGTAGGGGCACGCGTAGGTCTTGAACGCCCCGCAGCACCGCTGCGCCGACGGCACCCCGCGGCAGCTGCTGACCACCGCGTCCAGGCCGGGCGAGGTGTCGAACCGCACCGGGCACCCACCTGCACCAGCCAAGCCGCACGCGCGGCGCGCCGGTCAGGATTGATCACGCGCCACGCCCCCGTTTAGGCTAGAGGTTAATTTTGAGCACCGTGGTGTTTACCTTGTATCAGCTTGCGCGATGGGGATGGGGTTTCCGTTATGTTGTTAGCGCAATCAAGGGCGCCCACTGGGGGCAAAAGACACAGAGGTTAGCTTAATTATAATGCCTTTCGAAAAAAAAGGATTTGCAAAACTTTATTTTTAATAAACCAGGACCATTCCTCTATGTATTGAATACATTGTAGGTATTATAATATGATGATAGTTCTGTAGCAATCTAATTGATAACATTCGTAAGAGAAATAATGAATGGCCGGACCATATATATTTAAGACTTTTTTTAAATTTTAACGTGTGATATAAAATGAAAAATGAGAGAGTACTTGATATGAATTTGTTTTTCTCCTGAGGAATAGCGAATCCGACAGCAACCACGGACAATGCCACACAACAGAAGAGCATCGCGGCTGTGCTGGTGGAACCCATCTCGCTCGGACGTCCTCGTCTCTTCCAAACCACAAGGGTTAAAATGGAGTGGTGGTTGATGGCGAGACACCAACCACCGGTGTGCAAATTTGTGAAGGAGTTGGTTCTCGTCGAAGGCATGTTTTTTATAGCAAGCTGACAATGTTCAGCTGGTTATTGTACGTGTGTTTTGAGCTTGTGTGGACCTCCTGGTTTGCAGAGCAAGAGATTGATGAGCAAAATAGTTGTGGTGGTGTTTGAAAGAGACGACCGGGTCAACTACCCATAATTGACGGTCCTCAATGGCTTTCTAATGTTGGAGATGGCCTAAGTTGGCGGTAGCTCTTCAATAATTATTAGCAAAATTAGCGTGGTTTCAAAGGAACTAACTAACTAACTAACTAACTAACTAACTATATATATATATATATGCTCATCAAGGAGCGAGCATTAAATGGAAATGAAATATACTAGAGCTGCCGCCGTCACGTATAGGCGAGTTCAACGAATACCAGGGTTGGTATTTGTACACAGGCAAGTAGGTTCATGGATTATATTGGGGTGCTTCATAAAAAAATGTGTAGAACCTACAAAGATATGAGGCGTTACGTAAGACCAACTATCATGCTAGCATTTCTCGGGATAAGGGTCATTTTCAGGGACCAACTCACCCCCGCATTGCGACAAGTCCATCTATACTTCTTCCTTCCCTCAAGCTACCAAGAATAAGGGTCATTTTTGGGGAAATAAAAAAAACATGTCATTTTTGTATTTCCCATTTTTTATTGGGATATCACTTTTTTATTGCCTTGTTAGCTTCCTTAATCCGTTTTATGCATGTGATTATGTGAAGGTGAGATGAAGACCGTTACCTAAACTTGAGTGTGTGCTTGTTTTGTGTTGTGTGTAATTGTTTAGAACAAACATGTGGCTTACTTGGACGTTGCGAATCGTGGTTATCATTATGATATTTGGTATTATTATGTTGATCAGTTGGGTTGGTTTGTGATTGCTACTGAGTACCGACGTGTTTCCATTAGTATTAATGGGGTTTTATATTACCGTTTCAGTCACATTTTGTTTTCATTTATTTTTTATATAAAAAATGTGAGGTATCAAAACGGAAATAAAATATTCTAATCGGTCATATGTTTTCTAAGGGTGCGTTTGGTAGTCTTGCAGAGCTGAGCGCTAGCTCAGCTGGGCAAGCTAGCCGATTTCAGCTACGCCTACCTTGCCAGTGCAGCATGTTTGGTAGTTTTGCCCAGCTAGCATCCTCGTTTGGTATTGATCACTGTTTGTGTAACACCCCATGTGTTAATCATTCGTAATTAAGAGTAACCTTAGCCATTAGCTTTAAATTTTCATGATTAAATCACTAGAGGAAAAATTTTCTGTCAAATTTTGTTAGCTCGGGCTAGACCGGTCCGACCGGTCAGAGCGAGCAGTCAGACCTGTTGATCCGGGTGTTTTATTTCCACCTAGACCCCACAACCACTAAAACCAGAACCCTCTTTCTCCCTCACCAGTTCACTCTCAATCTCTCACGTTCACTCTCTCTCACTCTCTCCCTCACCATGCACTCCCTCTCCCCAAACCCTACACTCCAAATCCCTCATCTCAAATCAATCTCAAGGCCATGGGAGCTTCAAATTCGCGTGGAGGACCATCATCCCCACGTATTCGTCCCCGGGGAGCCTTGGATTTCAAGTTCTTCGCGCGGGAAAATCTCGTTCAAGGTACTCCAACTTGTGCCGGCCCGATCTATCTATATAGGAGGTTCAAAGTGATTTCCTTTGGTCAATTGTCTCTATATGCATCCCTTCACTAGGATCTAAAGGGGTTTTGATTTTTGTTGGTTAGTTTTCCCGCAATAAGAATTTCTATTTTTTGGCTGAAAACGTGTCTATCGGAACTTCCGACACGTTGTCGGAACTTCCTACACATTTATTTTGGATAGGCCGAGCACCCCTTGACAGAAGAAAACCAAAACCTTCGACAATCATCGGAACTTCCGACACTTTGTCGGAACTTCCTACACATTTATTTTGATTTGGCCGAGCGCCTCTTGTCGGAAGAAACTCAAAACTTCCGATGGGGGTCGGAACTTCCGACCCTGGATCGGAACTTCCAATCAGCACTGAGCAGCAGAGCTTGTAAAATGTGTAGAAAATTATAGAAAAATCAGAAAAATGCAAAACTAGTTTTGTTAGCTTCGTATCTTCATGCTCTAGATGATAGAACCATGAAAGGTGATGTTTGACAACTTTTTCTATGCATTTTTATATATACTAGATAAAATGCTTTTATGGCTTGCTAAATGCATAATTGGAGTTAGAGCCATGTTGTATATGTAAGACCTGTGGGGTTAGTTGTGTTTTGGCATATAGTAACAATTGCATTGTATTAATTGTCATATCATATGCATATGTGTAGCAACCACAGTGGAGGAGGTGGTCTACGAGTTGGTGACGGAGCCACAGGAGCCGCCGGAGCAGGCTAGGCAAGAAGAAAGGAGTGAGAACCCGGCCCAAGGCCCAGTTCACCCTAGTTCAGAGCAGCAGCCCGAAGGCAAGCCCCGGTTCACAATCTCATAATATAATATGGAACCTATATCTACATGTGTTTATGTAATACTTGTGCATTACGTTTTCAGAAATTGTTTGGAATCTTAGTTGCATGATCCATATGTTCTCTTAGGTCTTATACTAGTATGTGTAGTGTGATAGCACTGCCATGCTAAATAGGACTCGGTAGAAGTCGAGTAATTTCCTGTTACTCGCGAGATATAGGTTGTACTTACAATTCAGTATATGAAGGTTGAATTCAAGATGTAATGAATGGAATTGGAGACCGGACGGGGAATGATGATGAGATGTAGGTATGACAACATGACAGGGTTCTTGGGTGTCTAGCCCCGTCTGTGTCGATTGAGAACCATACTGTTGTTGGCCCTGCTGATCATGTTTGAATTGTACTAACCGCATGCCGGGAGTAGGAGGTAGTCGAAACCGGTAAGCCTAGTACCGTTTTGCTTCGAAAGTACAGGAACCCGTACCCAACTCCTAGTGTAGTCGAGTGGCAGCGGAGAAATGGGATGCACGTATTTAGTTTTGGTGGTCTATCGTAGGGCTCGGTTGACTATATGTCGTTGGGCTGGTTCCTGTAGTTCGAGGTGGGAGGTGGGAATGGTTGGTGCGTGTGGTCCGATAGGGCCAATGCGTGCCGTGTTGGTTAGGTCCACCTTGTAAGGTTAAATCGAATCGATTCGCCGTCAGTCGCTCTCGGAGATGAGCACCTTGATCACTGCGTCGCATCGTAGTATTGAGATGGAATATGAATGATATACGATGATGATTACTTTGTATTGTTATTTAATGATCCACCATGTTTGCTCTAGTTGTTATGCAAATATTAGCTGATGTATAGGCTAAAGAAAAATCTTGAGCTAAAATATTGAAAGTAAGGACTCACTTTTAGATGCTTTTTCTGCAAACAAACCACCAGGCAGAAAGCCGTGCATGTCTAGATATGTGGGCTAAGTATACCCATAGTCGGGTAAGTCTTGCTGAGTATTAGTGGCTCAGGGTTTGTTGTTTACCCTGTTTCAGGTGTAGAAGCTAACTAGGACTCCTATCAGTGAGCTCGATGTGACGTCCAGTCCTCACGTCTCCGTAGTTCTCGATTTATTGTCTTTGTTTTACTTATTCTCTATTATAAATATTCCTCAGGTTAGATTCTCTTCCGCTGCTGTCATTTTTTATATTACTCCTAGATTGAAAGCTGTTTTATAAATGTATTAATATTATTTACTATTTTCTTTTTTGTGAAATTGTATCATGCTGGTACTGTCTGCGCTCGCCGTCGTGCGAGACTTCTGGTGTGTTTTGATCGGCCTGTGGGTTGGAAACAAACTATCAAGTTATGTCTAATTAAAGTAATGTGCCTGATGTGTTCAAATGATGGCCATTATGCTTAATTAGTTAATTTAACTTGGCGGTTGTGTCACAGTTTGCCTTGCCCACTGCATCATTTGCCAGCAAATTAAAAACACAGTTAGCATTCCTATCTAGAAACTTTGAATAAGTTCTCTGCCTCATCATGTAATTTGCAGGAACACACGACATGGTTGCAATTGGAAATAATATCAGAATACATTTATTACAAAGCATTTCCTAATCTGAAGCTGCAGGCCCATTGTTCAAAATCTAATGAAGTAAGTGCATTCTACATGCATTATTTTTCCTTCCACCGAAGGGATGAAGGCAAGTACAAAATTTTATCAAAAATAAATCAGATCGGAGATGGATAGGTACGCATAAATTAACCATCTCCTTGATACTCCCTCCTTCCCCGTTTATAAGGCATGGTGGAACATGACACGGTCTTCTAAACAACACTTTGACCATTTATTTATCATATATTATATCACTTTTGATTATAAACTTATAATCATTGTAAACTATGTTTGATTATGAATTCAATCATATGAAATTTGCATTATAAAAATAAAAATTTAATAGTCAAATTATTAGTCAAAGATGAGAAGGTTTGAATCTTGATATACGTGTATGCCTTATAAACGGGGAAGGAGGGAGTAGCCTCTAATGGCCTTCCCTTCAGCATACCAGCTATTTTCTTATTATTGGCTAGGTACTCTTGCATCTCAAGTCGAACAAATAATGGATACTCCGCCATGCCATCAATTATCTTGAATAACGGACCTACTAATTCTTGGAAGGAGTCTGAGTGGTGGAATTTTATTTCTGCTTGATTTATATAGTGGAGTAAAAATCGTAGGAGAGAGTGATAGAACACAGCGGCATGCGGCGTGTGACCAAAACCACCCAACCCCGTAACATTAATTACATGTGTCCTACTAATCCACCCAGAACAAGTTTGCCATCTACAAGAACCAAGCTAAACCAGAACACGTCTCCATTATCCCTTAATCCTCAGACGGTTCCAAAACAGAACCGCATGCGCTACTGCTACGGATGACTGCCACTCGGTGTTCTGCGCTCCTGAATCATTTGCTGCTTACCAATAGAAAGAAGTTGCATGCGCTAAGGATCTGGTGTCAGAGGGCACGGCGGATCCTATAGAATGAGGTCCGGCTCCGATTCCGAACAAATTAGGCCATCTTTACGTGTAAACCGGTAAACACAAAAAAACCCGTCATATCGAATGTTTCGATACATGTATGGAGTACTAAATGAAGTCTATTTACAAAACTTTTTGTATAGATGAGCTGTAAATCGCAAAATGAATCTAATGAGCCTACTTAATCCATGATTTGCAACAGTGATGCTACAATAACTATCCGCTAATTATTAATTAATCATGGATTAATTAATATCATTAGATTCGTCTCGCGATTTACAACCCATCTGTGCAAAAAGTTTTGTAAATAAACTTCATTTATTACTTTAAATTAGTACAATTCCAACACAAAATAATTTTGCGCTCGAACTAAACACAGCATTATTCGGCTGGAGCAGCTTTGGCGGCGCCTCAAAAAAAAAAGGGTGTCACGTCAATTGACCATCGGTGATTGGACAACCGCGAGATGCCGATATCCACGAGGCCCTTGACGCTAGCTATGGTGTCGTCGAACATTTTGAGATAGCTAGCTGTAGGCGCAAGCAGCTTCTTCCATGATGGATTTGGCAGTCGACTGGCCGGTCAGGGCAGCGGTGAGACGCAGACGGATTGAGATTATGATGACAATGATGGTCATAGTTATTGACTCGATCATAACCATTTCAGCTCAATCCAAATATGACTGAATCATTCTCACCGTAAACCAAACTGAATTAAACTATTTTCTAAGGTCAGTCTATTTACACCAACTCAGTGGTCAATCAGAAAAAAACTGGTTTGCCACATTAGCAGCCTGACCGTGTGACTGCACTGCCCCTGCCCCTGCCCCCTGTGGTCTGCCACCCGAAGCCGGATTTTTTTCATTTTTATATTTAAAAAAATTAAAATTTCAAAAATATATGGCGGTTTCGAAAAATTTCAAAACTATACCCCTGTCGCCCCTTGCCTGGGCGACAGGGGCCTGTCGCCTCCTGGCTGGGCGACAGGACCTAAATGTAAAAAAAATTACATTTAGGTCCTGGCGCCCGGGATGTATTAAATAGTGAACTTGTAAAATAGATATAAAATCGTAGAAAAATCGGAAAAATACAAACTCAACTGTTCTGGATTCTATGAAATAAGATCTACAACTTTTGTTATATAAAGTTTTTCATTTGATCAATGTATCTTGCTCTATTTTAAATACTAGTTTAATCCACTTTTATTTAAATCTCAAGATCCATCCTTTGGATGCAGGTCGCCTTTGGCTAGTGTTGCATATGGTGAGCATAGGCTTGCACAAAATTGGTAGATCCAGAAAACATTTTTAGAATAAGTTTTTAAATTAAATCTTGCAATATGTCTAGTTTAAATGGGTTATTTATCCATGCTGCTATACTGAGTTTTAGAAGCCATAACTTTTACAGTACCATTATTTTATTTCTTAAGAGCTAAAAAAAAATTTGGTAAAATTTAGATAAGCACAACTAGACCAAAAGTTTGGGCGGCAGGGGGCCTGCCGCCCGCCAGGGGGCCCGCCAGGGGGGCGGCAGGCTCCCCCCTCCTGTATAAAAGGGTTTCCCTCCCCCTCCCCCCTCATTTGCTTCCCACGACATCCAGAGAGCGGGAGGGAGAGAGGAAGGGTGAGGGAGAGAGTTGTAACGGCGAAGCCCTGCCGGATTTTGGATCCTAACCGCAGGTAATAAATATTTCTCAACTTTCTCGATATATATTTATTGTATGTTTAATTCTATAATTAGTGTATGCAGCAGTAATGTTATTTTCGCGATTTAGGTAATGTTTTTAATATAATTTAGATAGAATTAAGATTAGTTTTTAGAAAACCCAATTAGGTTTACCAACAATTTTTGTGGTATTGATTAGTTGTTTAATACGAGAAAAAATTTCGAGAAATAGTCATAAATTGTAGAAAATATTAGAAAAGTATGTGAAACATTCAAATAAATTGTAGAAAATGCAGAAAAATTTAGAAAATGTTAGAAAAATATATTTATAAAAATGTATTGTAAAAAATTGTAGGAAATGCACGAAAATGTTAGAAAAGTTTATGAAAATTTAAGATAAATTGTAGAAAAATGCAGAAAAATTGTGGAAAATGCAGAAAACTTATATTTTTTTTGTGTTAGGTATGGCCGGAGATACGCCAGCTCTACTTGACAGAGTCATAGACTCGTCGCACCGGTCTTTTCTTGCTGTGGTTCAGCGCGTGAAACTTAACGTGCTGCGTCCACGTCCACCAGCGGAGTTTATTCCTGTTGAGCCACGATGGGTGCCCAGGTGATACGTCGTCGGATTATGTTTTTAAAAATACGTTTGTTTCGTATACGTTTCGTACATAATGTACTTACATTTGATCGTTCTATTTTTCAGATTGAGTGAGGCTGGTCTTCTTACTATAGGTCGTCTTGCTGAGAGTGGTTTAGTACAGCTGGACAGGTCCCTACTGACGGCTCTAGTTGATAGATGGAGGCCTGAGACAAACACCTTCCACCTCCCTTGTGGGGAGATGACACCGACCCTACAGGACATTGCGATGCTGCTGGGTCTTCCTATCAGTGGGGATGCCGTAGGGCCTCGTGTCGTCCCGCCTACGTGGTTGGACGATCTAGAAGAGCGTTTTGCAAATATTGACATCGCGATTGATGTAGAAGAGCACCCAAAAGCAACAGGCCCTGCCAAGGTATGGATCCTCCAGTTCCAGGTACATACCTTGTTATGGAACGATTAATGTTAGAGTTATGCTTTTTACTAGTGCAGTTATGGTTTTATTTTATAATTGATCTCGTACTCATAAATGTTCATCTTTTCTATGCAGCCCGACAATTTGGCACATGATGCTGATGATGATAGCGTCACTCGATCCCTTGAGGCATACCTGTTGTGGTTGTTTGGATACATAATGTTCAACAACTCACACGGGGCCTATGTGGATAGGGTGCTTGTGCCTTACGCACTGGAGATCGCAGAGGCAGCTGTGGAGGAAATGCCTCAATACAGTTGGGGTGCAGCGGTACTTGCAGCCACGTACCGTGGCCTCTGCAAGGCATCGGTGCAAAATAAGCACAATGCAATTCTTACAGGATGTCCAATTCTGCTACAGCTTTGGTCGTACGAGAGGATAGCAATTGGTCGCCCGCTTGTCGACCAATCACCGTATGAGCTGGATATGTACGGTGACACTGAGGACGATAGGCCCACCATGGGGACTCTTTGGTACGCTCGTCAGGTACGGAAATAACTGCTACTCGTACTATTCTATTGCCAATTCTGTTGCTTTGTTTTACCTTCTTTGTATTTCTTATTTGTACATATTATTATTAATGTTGTGCAGAAGAGGTGGGCCCACGTACAGTCTCGTCGGGCCTATCCTGATTTTGTTGCTGATTTTGATCGGTTGACACCTGAAGATGTCATGTGGGAGCCCTATTCCGAGTTGGCTATAAACACTCGTGCACCGATCGGGATATCTTCGGTTTGCTTTCAGGACCAGGCTTTATGGATGACAACTACAGCGTTGGTGTACGACGTTTACATTGAGGCTCACTGCCCGGACAGAGTCAGGAGACAGTTCGGTCAAAGGCAGTTGTATCCTGTGCCGTCAGCATTGGATCGGGTCGAACGCCATGACCACATGTAACAATTCATATACTATTTCAGTGACTATGCATTGTATAGTTAACTAATCATATTTGACTAAATTGTTTTCAATATTTAGTTTATCGAGGACTGGGCAACCCTTCTCCAACATGTGGGTGACAAGGCTGCAGCCTTGGGTCGACGGCTGGGACCAGGCAGAGGAGAACGTGGCGCTTGCGATCCCTGCACACACGGAGGCTTCGTACAGGGCGTACCTGAGCTGGTACCCGCCTCAGACTCGTTGCCGCTTGATATATGCTGACATGCAACCACAGCCGCATGTTGCGACAGCACAGGATGGGTACGCACGACATAGGGATGAAGCATTAGCTGGCGCGGTGAGTCAAAATTATCATCGCTTTTCAAATACTTTGGATTACAGTGTTAATGCTTTTTTTTCTTGCTTGCAGTTTGAAATGTGCAGGTTGATGGACTTAGATGCCAGGGCGAATTTGATGAGGATTCGAGGGGGATCTATGATGGATAGGAATGAGCAAGAGTTGGCCTGGACCCGAGTTTCCCAAAGAGCCCATTCCATGCTTGAAGCCTTTGGTAGCCGGACATCGTACGATGACTCGTACGGTTCGTCTCAAGCCTCGACCTCGTTTCCTTGTGGTCCCACACAGCAGCAGTCTTCCAAAGCACCTTATTGGTCTCAGCAGCATTATCCAGGTACGTGAGGATACTTACTAACTTCCTACTTTGAAGCCAACAATTAATTCTCAGTCCATACAGGTGATGCACACCCACCTTACCAACCTCACGGAGGGACTCAGTTTAGTACCATGGCACCAGCTGCAGGGATGTCATTTCAACCAACACAGGCACCACCACGACCTTTCGGTAAACATATAGTTAATATCTTAATTTCAATTAATTGTGGTATGAAGTCTAATTCTTTTTGTATTTACATATAGGATCACAACAGGGGTATGATGCTGGACCTTCTTCGTATTACCCTACGGCGACAGCAGAAGGAACGCAAGGTAAATACCTAATCTGTAGCCCGAATTTATCATGTGCTTCTTATCTCTATGAATATTTTAAATAATTTGAACGGTTTACAGGATCGCACCACCAGCTTCCTGATATGGGTCATTCCTCGTATCCACCACCACCAGGTACGTATGATGAATATATACCAAAATATATGACTTATAAGACGATATTAAGATATCTTAATTGCTACTGTATAGGGCCCACACAGGATACCTTTGAGGCGAACTTCGAAGATTGGAGTCGGTTATTTTCTACACCTAACCCGCAGGCCGATATTACCTTCCAGACATCTGTGCCCACCGGACGTCCAGGTAGAGACGTAGGGCCTCCAGAGCGACACACCTACTCTACAGACCACGTCCACGCTCAGCGTAAAAGAGGTCGACATGGCCGGGGTGGCCGGGGTGGTTAGGATGTGCTTCTAGCTGTTTCTGTATTTTTGTTATGGACATGTCATCATGTTATACTTATTTCGTTCTCATACATCACCTATTTCGTTCTCATTTGCGTATGAGTGTGAATTGCTAGCTTATACTTTTCATATTCATGTTCTTTACTAATGGTTTTTATTTGTATCCATATCTAAAACACATCTAATGGTGGTGCCCACAACAGGGAGCCTGCCGCCCCCCCGGCGGGCGGCAGGGGGCCTGCCGCCCGCCAGTGGGGGCGGCAGGCTCCCACCAAGGGCTCCCGCGCAAATAAATATTTTTAAAATTTACATATAAGTCCCTGCCGCCTCGCTGCTGGGCGGCAGGCCCCCTGCCGCCCCCCTGCCGGGCGGTAGGGGTACAGAACTGTAAAATGTGATATTGAAAATATATTTCTGTAAAAAATATTTTCGAAAAATATAAAAATAAAAAAGGCGCTCGCGGAAGCCGAGCCAGCCACCAGCTTCCTGGTCCGACTCAACCAGGCCCAACCCACTTAGGGTCCATCACCAAACCAGACACGACAAACGTGGGTACAAACCCTAAACCCCTGCTCCCATCCCAAACTCCCAAATCCCAGCCTCCAGCCGCGCCGCCGCCGCCAACAATGGCAATGGCATCCACTCCCTCCAACCCCACCAGCCGCCTCCGCCGCGAGGATGCGGTCCGCGCGGTGGCCGCCCTCCTCCGATGGCTCCAGAAGAACCCGACCCCGTCGCCGGAGCCCATCTACCTCATTGTCGCCCTCAAGCGCGCCCCCGTCCGGCGCTTCGAGCACCAGCTCCGCCTCCCGCACTCTCCGTTCCCCTCCATCTCCCTCGTCTCGGACCGCCTCCCCTCCGATCTCCCCGACGACGTCGAACCGCTCCCTTCCTCCGCGCTCCGGTCCCTCCCCGCCGCCGCGCGGCGCGGCCTGGTCCTCGTCGACCGCCGCCTCAGGATCCCCGGCGGCGGGGGCAAGGCGGCGGGCGCCAAGCGCGGCGTGACCGTGCCTGTGGACCTATCCGACCCTGCGTGGGCGGAGTCCGCGAGGGAGGCGGCGCGCTGCGTGGAGCTGCGGGTGGAGACCGGGACGTGCCGCGCCGTGCGCGTGGGCCACGGCGCGATGTCGCGAGAAGAGGCCGTGGAGAACTTGGTGGCTGCGGTGGAGGCTGCCGCCGCGTGCGTGCCGAGGAAATGGAAGAACGTGCGAGCGCTGCATGTGAAGTCCCCTGAGTCGGTCGCGCTGCCGCTCTACTCGGGGCCCAGTACAAGCAGCGACCAGGACGGCGACGACCATCCGGAGGCTGCAAAGCGGGAATTCGCGGCAACGGTGGAGGAGCAGGGGAGGGTGAAGAGGAAGAAGAGTGGCATGGGTTGTAATTAGTCAATTGCCCTGTTCCCAATTGTCTCTTGTCTTTGCTCATGCAAGGAGTAACTTTGAACCAGGCACCAGGGGATTCACCGAGTTCTAAAATCAGCTACATTCAATTAGTTGATGTGCACTTTGATGGCATAATTTCTTGTAGTCTTGATTGATGTCCAACAGAATTTTGATATGAACAGTGTCCCCTAACTTGTCTTGTACTACGCATTTTCTGGATATTCATTTTGCTTAGATCGTGTATTACCTGGTACCAGTGAATGATAGTTTGGCATCTTCTATTCCGGGAGAAGAAAAAAGTTGTACAGTTCGTATTGTCGCAATCTGAACTCTTTCAGCAAACTCGGAGCAGTTGCAGGAGCTCAACACGCTGAGCTGAAGTTGTTTTCCAAACTGGAAATGCATTGACCACAAGTTTTTGTATTTTGTTCCAATTGCAATCAAGGTCCACTGCTCATGACTACAACAACAGCCTTAGAGCATCTCCAAGAGAATAAATTGTACTAGTTAAATTCCTATTTAGCTAGCCATTTAGCTAGAATTCCTCTTCTATTTCTCTTCTTCCAACAGACTAGCTAAATCTCTCCTCACTCCAATTCACTGACACCTAGGTCCCGCAACATCATCTACTCCCCTCCTCCTACACCCCATCCATGGCGCCAGATGAAGAAGAGCTTGACCAAGAGCCCGCCGAGCCGCCGCCGGACGCTTCACCCAGCGCTGGAGCTCTGTGCCGCCGAGCAGCTTCACCCTCCGCCGCTGGCTGCTCGCCCGCCGCCGGGAGCTCGCCCTCCGCCCGGTAGCTTACTCTCCGCGGCCCCTCCGCCGCCGAGAGCAGGCCCTCTGACCGGAGCTTGCCCTCCGCCGCCCGGAGCTCGCCCCCCCACCCCCATCCCCCGGAGCTCGCCATCCGACCGGGAGCTCGCCCTCCGCCACCGGGAGCAGGCCCTCCGCCCAGAGCTCGCTCTCCACCGCCAGGAGCTCTCCCTTCACCTCCCGGAGCTCGCCATCCGACCGGGAGCTCGCCCTCCGCCACCGGGAGCAGGCCCTCCGCCCAGAGCTCGCTCTCCACCGCCAGGAGCTCTCCCTTCACCTCCCGGAGCTCGCCCTCCGCCCGGAGCTTGCCCTCCGCCCGGAGCTTGCCCTTTGCCTGGGAACTCACCCTCCGATGCCCCTCCGCTGCCGGGAGCAGACCCTCCGCCCAGAGATCGGCCTTCGCCGCCAGGAGCTCACCCTCCGCAGCCGGGAGGAAGATCAGCGCCGCCCTCCGTCGGGTGCTCGGCCTCCGCCGCAGGCTCAACGTTGGTGGGGGGGGGGGCGAGCGGGGACATATCCTTTGCAATCAAGCTTGCAATCACCGTGCAATCCAATTAAAAAAAGTTTCAAAAAATTTTGAAAAAAATTTTGAATGTGCATTCCAACCTACTTCATCTATATATAAAATTTCAGGGTCAAATTCGTCCTCCTCTAGAAGTTACAAAAAAGATAAATTTTCTGACAAAAGTAATAGTTCAAATGTAACATAGATTTGTCTTTTTTGTAACTTCTAGAGGAGGACGAATTTGACCCTGAAATTTTATATATAGATGAAGTAGGTTGAGATGCACATTCAAGATTTTTTTCAGAATTTTTTGAAATTTTTTTAGTTGGATTGCACGATGATTGCACTGTAAACTTGATTGCACAGGATATGTCGCCGGAGCGCAGGAGGGAGGGAGCAAGAGGGGGATGGGCGGGGGTAGCGAGCCTGGGTCGCTCGTGAAAGGTGCCGAGCGATGTCCTTCTTCTCCCGAGCCGGATATCGAGCGGAGGTGATAGAGAGACTGTTGGATACAAGTTTTTGAGGTTTTTGTAAAAAATTATCTATTCAGAAACTTTTGCAGAGTCTGTTGGAGATGCTCTTAGATCAGTTAAGTAGGAAACATTACTAGTGCCTGGCAGCAACTTAGCAGTACAAATTGGCATCATTATCTGAATTCCATATATCAGATCACAAAAATAGGAGACGTCATTGACCAAGGACATAAGCAAAAAAAAAAAAATGCACAAGCATTAAACTGAAAATACATTTCGACTGAAGCAGATCAAATTGACACCAAATGACTAGAACATGAAAAAAAAACACCCAAAAAAAATCATGTGGTATAATCCATGCTAAGTATCCGTCACTACTTCCAATGTTTCATTACGTTGCTGTCATTTTTCTTTTTGAAAAAGTGAAGAAGCAAATTCATGTCTGTCAATTCACATTGCTGTCAATTATCAATAGAAATGCGTTGCATCCATCAAAGAACCAACTCTCTGCGTTTGGTAAAACGTCACGTCAAAATTACACAGAAAGACGAATTTTCGCATGGAGTACTAAATGAAGTCTATTTGTAAAACATTTTCAGGAATGGATGTAAATTTTCGAGACAAATCTAGTGACGGTAATTAATTGTTGATTTGCTACATTGATGCTACTTGTAACACCCCATGTGTTAATTACCTGTAATTAGGATTAATCATAGGCTTAACATGATCATTAGCACTAATTCATTTATGTATAAAGACATTAAATAAATTTGTCTAGCATTTTAATACATGCAATGTTGAGTTTTTTTTAAATATTTCCTAGTATGAGTTTATACAATTCCACAATTAAATAATATTAAAAATGCATAAATATGAAAGATAGTAAATTTGTGTTAAAAATTTGTTTTGAATGCCAAATGACGCATTTATCATCCTGGAACAAATTTTCAAAGAGAAACCAATTAAAATTTCTAATTTAAACATCTAATTACATGAAATGGTAGTTTTGTTTATTTCAAAGTAGCCTCGTTTGAGAGCATTTTAAAATTTATTTTTCTTAAACACTAAACTTTTGACCCACATGAAAACCATAGTCTATCTAACGAACTTTCTATTTAGCATGATAAGAACGCAGAAAAGCAATGTTTATATGGTTAAAATCACAGTCAAACCTTGGTCAAAATGCTGTTTTCAGCTTTCTCTGGAAATCTTCAAGTCTTGAACTTCAGGTCTGAACCCTAGGGTTCAGATGTGTCTAAGTTTTGTTTTTATTGAAAACTTTCCAAAAACCCAAACTAAATGCTGTAGTACTATGTTTGTTCTCCACCTTGGCCATGACCACCACACAGATTTAACTCTGTATGGTATTTTAAATTGGTTCAAAGTCGGGTAGTTGAAATGAGTATGCACCTTTGAAAATTCAGTTAACTCGTGTTTTCCCCAAAACTTTGGTCCCATTTATCTCCTATTCGGTGAATCATTTCACCAAAACTTCTATACAAGAAGTGTAGCCCTACAATCCATCTTTAACTTTTGTATTGATCAATTGAAACGTTGCAATGTGATTTTGGAAGGAACAAAGGCTCAACTTGCTGTATTTGCCGGCCATGGACACTGAACCTTGGTGTCAGCAGCAGCAGCAGCAGCTCGCCACACGGTTGCCGGCGTGTGACCATCGCCGTGCGCCCATTCGACGAGCAGACCGTGCCCGGCACATCTCTCCCTCCCTCTCCCGAAGTCTCCAGCACCGCCAGCTCTCTTCCTCTCCCTTCTTTCCTTCTCTACCTTGAGCAGAGTCAATAAGCAAGCAGAGCAGAGCCATGGATGGCTGCCTAGCCTCCGGCCTGATTCGGCGCCTCCACGACCTCCCAATCCAAACCCTCGCGCCCAAGCCTCCCCCACCGCCTCCTCAACCTTCCCCGCTACTTACCAGAGCTCCTTCCTAGTCGAATCCACCGAAATCAGTTGCCCTGCCGCCGGCCGCCAATGGAGCACCATCGAGCTCCGCCCCTTCACGTCGATCCGCGCCTCCGGCCCTTCTCCGCCCAAATCAACCCCCAAAATGAGTTCGTGGTGAGCTCCTAGTCCTCCCCGGCCCCTTTCCTCTTCAACTCCGGCGCCATGCTGCCCGGAACGCCGCCGCGCCGCCGCACCGGTCCGCCTGTGCCGCGGCGAGCTGCCCCTGCGCCGTTTTCTGTCGCGCCGCCGGCCGAGCTGGCTCCGCCCGGCCCTGCTGGCAGCTGTGCCGCCCTGCCCCGCCGCCGCCCTGACCCATCGCCGCGAGCCATGCGCGCCACGCCGCCGGCCATGGCGCTGGTGGCCATGGCGTGGCTGTGCTGCCGTGCAGCTACTGTTTTTTTGTCAAATGAATTTGTTTCATTTCGTATGAACTTGTAAAATCCATATAAAATTTTAGAAAAATCAGAAAAATGTAAACTAAAGTTCGTCGGAATCCTGGTGACAAGATCTACAACTTTTCTTACAGTCACATCCTTAGTTTCTAAATAATTTTTTGCTTTAGATTAAATGTTAGTTTAAATAGCTTCTTCTTGTATCTTTTGTTCTAGAGCATTGCTAGGATTGAAACTTGCACATTTTGTTAGTCTCTTGATGAGTAGCTCTGTGTAAAATACTCATTCTTAGTTGAGGTCTATAGCTTTAGTTTTATTAAAACTTGTTTTTATGCCTTTATTAAATAGATGTATTTGTTTAAGATGTTATACTATTAATCTAGGACTGAAACTTTTATAGTAGATTTATTTTGTGCATTTTATCCCTTTTTGCATCAATATTGCATTTAACAAAAGAACTTTATAAAAGTTACTAAAATTTATACAAAAATTTGGACTATATTTATGATAAAAATAATACTTTAGGATAGACTGTTTACTAGTGGGTGTATACAAGTGACTTTACATAATTATTTTTGTTTCGCAGCATGTCTCTATAACTAAAATGGCTATTAAGTGGTAGTAAATATGACTTTATTTTATTCTTACAAACCATTGGTGCTCTAGTTTAGAATGAAGTTTCTAAATACTTGTTCTGGATAGTTATTTCATGAGATGGTTCCTTTATATTAATCCTGCCTTTCGAACCACGCTTCACTTTTCTATTACGAAGATGTTTAGACATATAGTGTTTTTAATTTGTATTGTCTCATGGAGTCGTTCAGGAAAATACTTTAGACAAGACCTTACTCGGCCTCTTCACTTTATGTAGTTGGTTTATGTACTACTCGGTTAATGATCACCCTACGTGTGTTTAGAATTGTGCAATTGCATTAACCAGCATTTCATGTGCATACATGTAGAACTCGTAGCTGAAGACGCCGTCTACAGAGTGGTCGTGAAGCCCAGGAGCTAGCGAAGTAGGTGCAAGAAGAAATTCATGAAGACCCGGCCCAAAGCCGCAAATAATACTAACCCCGCTCAGCAAAAAGGCAAGCCCCGCAGCATAACCCTTAATTTTGGTATTCAATGTTTATTATATAATTATTATGCATTTCCGTTTCTAGGAGTTGATTGGAACTATAGATGCATGATTCCTAGGTTTCCTCAGTTACTCTACTAATGTGCAGGTCGTTAGTACTGCCATGCTTAATTAGGACTCGGTAGAAGTCGAGTGATTCCTGTCACTCGCGAGCTATAGGTCCTTGTTACTTATGGCAAAGTGGTTTGAGAATGAATCTGTGAGAAAAGAAGAATGGAGACCGGGCGGAGAGGAATTGGATTATGGATATGGAATGTATGGAAAGTGGACCTCCGCCTGTGTCGATTGAGGACCGTACCGTTGTTGGCACATTGATCGAGGATTGAACAGTACTAACCACATGCCGGAAGTAGGAGGTAGTCGAAACCGGTAAGCTGTAGACCTGATTTACAACGATAGCTCGAACTGCGACCTGCTACTCTGGGAGTAGAATGATGGCGGGTGTTGGAGTGTATGTCGCCTCCGGGTATTCTGGGAGTTCACCGAGAGGGCCCTTCACCCGGGTTTTGGCAGGCGTAGTTTAGGTGTCGTGGTAATGACGAGAACAGTTGACGCGTGTGGCCCGGCGTGGTTTGCATGTGTCGTGTGAGTTAGGTCCACCTTGCAAGGTTAAATCGGATCGATTCGCCGTGACTCGTGGTTATGAGAGCCTTGATCTCTCTGTCACATCGTAGTAAACCAGTGGAACGAAAATGACAATGTGATGAGATATGTTTGGGTTACTCTTGGGAAAAATATAACGTGATACACCATGTTTGCTCTAAATGTTATGCAAACCTAGTTGATATTTGTACATTAAATTTGAGCTAAAATATTGAAAGTAAGGATCCACTATTAGTCGCTTTCTAGCAAAAATAAACTCCAGAGCCAAAAGGCTTGCATGTCTAGATAGTGGGCTAAGTATACCCAAGTCGGGTAAGCCTTGCTGAGTATTAGTATACCCAGGATTTGTTGTTACCCTATTTTCAGGTAGCTGCTGCTGGTTGGAGCTAACCAGAATTCACATCGGTGGGCTCGATGTGACGTCCTCACGTCAGCGTAGTTATCGTTGTTTTTCTAAACTAAACTTTTCTTTAATTTCCGCTGCATTTTGAACTCTGATATTTTACGTAAACTTGTTTCTAAGTTCTGCTTGTAAATTAACTTTGAGAACTTTTGTCTGCTTGTAATCATCTGTGCTCGTCCTCGTGCGAGACTTCCAGTGTTTTTTCGATCCTTAAAACTGACAGACGTCCGGATTACACCGTTTTAAATGCACAGTAACTTGATTAACCATTAAAATGATAGTTAGCGCACTTAAGTCGGTTTAATTTGGGCGGTTCTGCTACAGCTACAGTAACCATTATCTAATTACGCGGTCAAAAGCCTCAATAGATTGGTCTCGCGAATTTACCAGGAGTCCTGCAGGTGGTTTTATAATTAAACTTTATTTAGTACTCTAAATTAGTGGTCAAAGGAGTAAAAAAATTTGGTGAATTTTTTTTGAGCCCAAACCAAACACGGCCTTTGGACAAAAATCACTCTTTTCTTGTCACTTTCTGCATTTGCAACTACAAGCGAACTCCATCTAGCACTCCAACGCACCTGCAAAAAAACATAACCTACGCCTGTATAGAGAAGCAGAATCAGAGAACATCTGCAGACAAAACTAGATTGACGAACTGTAGACAAAACCAGATGAACAGGAACAGCCAAGAACTACTGCACCCACATTCCAGGGAATACTCCATTACCACACGAAAACATGCGTCGATCCATTACCACAAGAAAACATCAATCTACCCACCACCACCACACGAAAACATGTATCAAACCATCAATTCAGCAGGAACAACAGAAATCATCGTGCAATATAAGAATTCAGAAACAAGGAAAGCGACGAGGAGAACGCTAGCCACCTACATGACAACAGGACATCTACAAACTACAGAAAATTGGCTGATCAATGTCTTGATTCATGGCCATCGGATTTTCTATTTCGCGATCACGGGAGAAAGTCACACACGCCGACTACACTTGCTCCCCGTTTGCCGCATCTCCCGCTTCCCCCACGCCTGCTTCCACGGCGCCGGCCACCTCGGCCATCGCCCCCTGCTGCCGCCACCTCGTCATCGCCGGCTCCCAGGAAGACCCCGTAGGCATCCCCCGGCTTGTCGCCCACCTTCAGGAGAACCTCGAACCGGTTGCCGTGAGATTCCCCGCTCACGGGCGCAACGGTGTGGACTAATAATTTAAAATATTTGTGCGAAGGCTAATAATTTGAGACGGAGAGAGTATAAGACTAGTTTTCGTACAAATTTTATGGACATTAAATATTATACTACATCAACAAATTTGTTGCTATGGCAGGATCATTACGAGAAGGGAGAAAAAAAGATTTTATACAATGTGAGAGAAGTTTCATCCTCATAATACTCATCCCATTCAGTTACCAAGTTCACAGTCTTTGTAATATTGCAATAAAATTATACACTGATATTGACCTAAAAGATGCATTTAATTATAAATAAATGGGAAAAGAAGCATATATGGATATTTAACTTTATTCCCTTTATTTTCTTTTAATAATCCTACTTCCAAAATTGAGTTATTCTCTTTTGATAGTCCCCATTTGAGTTGACATCTTGAGATAGTACGGATAGCCGTTCGATTCTCGTGCAGAGAAATTTCTCACCAAGAAAGATTAGTGTACATATATAATAACATCGAAAATGAGAAGTCATAATTAATGAGATGATAAGCAAGGTTCTTCTTCTTGATCATGTACCAAGATGAAACAGAACTACCAAAAGGGAATAGAGTGGATATTATTTTGCACATATTTTAGCTTGTGCAACATAGTAGCTTGCTAGCTAATGCAAGGCTCTAATCTTCAGCTATATTATTTTAACTTTTGATGGTTAGAAATTTAATTAATAGAGGTAGTACGATGCATACACATGCCATGCAAAACTGAAATACTTAAGCTTCATTAAATACCTCAATCTCGGATTGGAGCTCGCGAGCTCCATGTTAGGTTCAAGCTTGGCTTGATTCCAAGTATAGTTTACTTGAATTGAGTTTTCGTCAAATCATATATAAATAGCTCATGAGTCTTGAGCTTTTCTAGTAACTCTACTTAGGTATAAGGGTGAATCGTGAATGCTCAGCGGGTCAGCAGGTGTAAATCAACATGATATTAGACCACAGTGTCGAGACAAGCACACATGCTATAATATGGTGGGCACGTCATTGTTGCTAAAGTCAAGGTCTCGGCAGACAGCATCGTGATGGTAGGTAGATTTTTTTGAGAAAGGAGGATAGGTGGCATGTACAAAATATTAAGAAATGCTAGAGCTCAAAATTTTAGTTGAAAAGATCTTGAAGGAGATATTGCCATATGATATTTAATTATGTTATGATGATATTTAAACCGACAAGATTAATAAATACTTCAGTGTCACATTTAGCAACACACGGGCATATTTGCTAGAATTATAACAAATTGTCATAGCTAAAAAAATCTTATTCTACCTAAGTATTAGAAAACATGCCCTACAACGCTTCAAATTGTACAATAGAGCAAAATATCACACTAATAGATATTTTATGTGCTAGCAATATAACAACTAACATATACTATAAATAAAGTAATAGACGAGCATACACAAGACATGTGAAATTTTTATTATTTGATTTTGAGACGCTATTGATGAGGAATGGAATGTAGATTTAAGTTAGTTTGTAAAATAAAATATATTTTAAACTAGCTATAATGATTTTTATTTAGAATAGAGTTAAGTTAAAAAATATTTTAGAGATTATGTACACCCAAATTTTAAAGTATAGGGCCTTCCTGCCAGCACGTCCCATGGTTTGTGAGAGACGCTGGTTGTTCTTGGAGGGCTTTAGGCAGGTGTTCGTGTGGGTGGTTGTTCAGGGAGAGGCGGAGAGCTTTTTGCTTGGGTGTTCTGTCGACGGTGGTAGTATAGGCAGGCCGCGCCGTGCTGGCACCTGGCAGGCTAGCACATGCAAGAGACGACACACATCCTATGATCCTAATCTCTATCTGAGCGATGGTGGTATGTGCACACACGAAGCTCCCAGGAAATTACAACGCGACAGGCCATACATATGCATCTACACCAGGCCAGCGGGGATTCTGCTCGCTAGGTTGTGTGTGTGTTCCATTTTGAAACGAGATTCATCACCACCATTGGTTTCTATTTGTTTTGAAAAAGTGTTAGGCTGAATTGCATGTTGTTGTTTGCTACTAAATTAAAGCAATATATTCTCCAAAAAAGAGCATGTATACGTTACATGGGGCTCTCATGTAACAAGTTTGTTGATAAAATGCTCTCCCAAGTCCCGTCTCAGCCATTATTTGTACGTCTCATTTGTCCTTGCTATTGTTAACGATGCATTGAGGTATGATCTACGAGATTCAAGGCTTGCTAGCTACTAGTTTTAGTGCCTTTGATGTTGAGTATGTTCCTAGATCATATAATAAGGTTGCACATGCCCCAACCGCAATTGGTTGTAAGTGTCCTCACGATGCCAATCACCGTTGGGAGAGCGAGGACCTGGTCGCCAACGATCCCCACTTCATTCAGCGATGTGTGCACCCGATGCTAGATGATGACCAGAAGCAGAGAAGCTTGTAGCAAGTTTGAAAGGATCTTGATCACACGATGTCGTAGCCTAGAGGGGGGGTGAATAGGTGTTTCTTCAAAATCCAGCACTTAACCATGCTGACTGTGCCTGGACCAGTCAGACCGGTCCACCAGACCGGTCAGACCGGTCTAAATAGGCAGACATGTCACAACAGGGATTAATCCCCTTTCTCGAGCTTGAACCTATATGAAATTTGGGATATATATTTTGCAGAGTAATTCAATCAATATAAATAGGTCCCTGCACACAACTTGATCACACCCAAGTAGATTGAGCGGAAGCACAATTCAAACTCAAAGACTATAAAGCAAGGTATGTAAAACAAATCGAAATGAAGATGATGCAAAGGAGACACAGTGATTTGTTTTACCAAAGTTCGGATTCACCCCGTGCACCCATGTGTGAATTCTACTCTCCGTTGAGGAAGCTTATGGTGACCTCAAGGTCAAGCTATCTCCTCTCTCCACTATATGACCATGCGCCCTCGTGGCACACGATCGCCGTTGCAACAAACTTGCCGCTGCTCACCACAACCTTGGGAGCTAGCCGGCGACGCCTAGCCTTCTAGAAGTCGATGCTCCAAGAGTAACAAATGCTTCAATCAAGTTGGCCACCTCAAGTGCTCAAAGTTAGGACTCAATCTCTCTTGCTCAAATGACTCTCTAGAAATGGATCCACTCAACCCAACTCAAGGATTCAACTTGAATCAAGCAACTCTCACAAAGAGAGGTTGGGGAGGACTCTCCAAGTGCTCACAAGGCTCTCAAATGTGTTCTGAAATGAATAGCATCAGCACCCCCGAATGGGTGAAGTCATGGGGTATAAATACCCCACTCTCAAAAACTAGCCGTTGCCCCTGTTAGTGTTAGACCAGTCAGACTGGTCCCTCAGACCGGTCAGTTTGAAATTATAGCCGTTGGAGGCTTTCCCTGCCCAGGCCGGTCAGACCGGTCCCCTGGATTGGTCAGACCGGTCCCTCACTGGTTTTGCAGTTAGCTCTCTCTCTCTCTGGCTATTCTCTCTATGGACTATTTTGAGCACTTTTGGTGTTGTCTAAAACCACTGATGTTGCATCCCTCTTAATAGTATGGCATACCTATACTCAAGTGCATAAATGAAATATACAATTTCCACAATCACCACTTGAGCTTCGCATTATGATCATGACATCCTTTCTTTGAGCAATACCGTGAGGGCATCAACATCTTCATTTTCTGAGTATACCCGCTTTGAGCTAGTGATTTTGAATTTTCAATTTACATAGAAATGAAATCCACCTTGATTCACAAGTCTCCTTCTTCACTTGAATAATGACACTCTTCAACATAGAGCTCTCCATTACTCTAGAATCTCCGGCCTTTGACCCGTATCAGTTTCTTTGCTTCCCCCAAGCCGTCGCTTGCGTAGCCTCTTGAAACACGCCTCTCGGTCCTCTACCTTTATCCTAGCCGTCCATCTTGAACTCATGTTGATTTGTGTCATGCATGAAATCTTCTTTATCAATTCGAATTCTCAATACAATCACTTATGCAAGTTTTCCATTTTGAGACGTTATCTTTGCATAAACTCATATCTCATTCACTTTTGCCTTGTTTGCTTTTGTTAGCAACCATTTATCACAAGTGACAAGTTCTTCCATATTTGAGACTATGCATAAGCATATCACATCTTATTCACAAAACCTTTACTTGTCATTTTGAATCCCATTATAAATCGAACAAGCCTTCGCAAATATTAGAGCCTTTATATCAACCATGAATACCTTGCTCCTTTCTTTTCTTGTTTTACTTGTCACATAATATATTATGCCAATAGGATAATCACACTTGCTTGCAACACATGAGCCATTCTTATTTCATACAAATTTCTCAACTAAATTCCTGCTCATAATCTCATGCAAACAAGTTATTCCTTTAATCGTGTTGTCAATCAATACTCCAAAACCCACTTGGGGCCTAAATGCTTTCAATCTCCCTCTTTTTGGTGATTGATGACAATCCAATTGAAGTTTACAAAAAAATATTCAATAAACTTTTGAATTCTCAGATTTAGTTAGAGCTCCCCCTCAATATGTGCATATGAATGGAATTCATCATAATTTGGCCTCACATGCCAAATTACACATATTGAGCACAAATAAGACTCCCCCTAAATCTCAGCAATATTGGGGTGCAACAAGTGTGTGTGAGCACCATAAAATAACCCGTGATGCAATATGACATGTAAAGCACACAAGTAAACATAAAAGCAGTGCTGCTGCCACATAATGGTCAGACCGGTCCACACCAGCTAGCACTCAACACGGCTTAGACCGGTCAGACCGGTCAGAGACAGCCAACACAGCCCAAGGCTAAAACAAAAAGCATCACATCATATAAAAATTTCACACTATCACAAACTTTTCTTATGCATTTAAAACATGATGAATACACTCAGTAGCACACAATACAAGTGTCTCAAGTCCACAAGTCCTTTATACGATAGAGATGAATATGTTTTTACAAGATGAAGCACGAATTCTCAAACATATCCAAACAAGATTTCTTCTCTCCCAAACCATCCATACCATGATATCCATACATCCATCATCCATACAAGATAGGATCTAGATAATACACGATGATGACATCACATCTACTCATACTCACATTCATGCTCAACACAGGCACGCACACACACACACACACACACACACACACACACACACACACACACACACACACACACACACACACACACACACACACACACACACACTAGGATAAGCTTTAATCCTCCTTTCTTCTCCCCCTTTGTCATCCATCAACAAAAAGCGTACAAGAGGAGAAGAGTGTGCTGCCGTCTGAAACTCACTGTCCACCCGAAGAGAAACCACCAGAACTGCCGGATAAGCAAAGAGCGAGTCACTCCAGCTGGCCACTGTCGCCTCAACAGAGTCGGGAGCTAGAGAAAGTGAAGGTGTTGTCCCTGCATATCCCATATCTGGTGAAGACAGAGTCCCTCCAAGCCTAAAGTGAAGTGGAGGTGGTGCAGAAGCTATAGGAAATATCGCTGATGATCCTAGAACTGTCGACGAACTGACGTGAGTCCCAAACTGAGTTCCTGCACAGAACGGTGGAATCTGCCCCCACAAAGCTGGAAGTAAACGGCGGGGGCCCTGAGTACGATCCTGCAAACTGAGATCCTGCAAACTGAGATCTCACAAACTGTCCTGCGAACATCTGTGGGCTGTAGCAAAAAGCTGTGGACCTGGATGGAACTGAGGTGCAAAGTGTGGTGGAGGTCCGTGGGGAAACTGGTGAGCTAAAGAAGAACCACCTGGCTGACTCTCCTGCTCAAAGAACATCCTCTCGCCCAGGTAGTCATACTGCCCAAAGTCCATCGCCTGGAAGCTCTCAATCATCTCCTCTATAGAGGGAATCACTGCTGCCTCAGGCTCTGGAGAAATAGGCGAGAGCGGTGGCTGGAGCTGCATAGCAGTGTGCATCCTCTTCTGGTTATCTCTCAACTTCTTGTTGTTCTTCCTCTCTCGCTCCTGATTAACCAGAATGTCTCTCTGGTTCTTTATCATGCCAGCAAAGGTCCAGAACATCCGTATAAAAGAGAAAGAAGATCTGCGTGGAGGAGATGCATCTCTCCCCTCGTGAGGCACATAGCCTCCAGCTGGGTCCTACTGCTGAGGCACATCCCGAGCCTGCTAAAATTGTGCATCTGCATCCTGATCAGGCTGGTGACCCTGATCATCCTCATCATCCTCCTGAGCCTCATCATATCTGCCAGCTGAGGGAACTCTCACATGCTTAGGATGTTTAATCCTAAGCGGCTCATGCTTCACATCCATCCCAAAGTTCCTCCTAGTGACCTTTAATATCACTCTCATAATGTACGGTGCATAGCCACAAGTCTTCAAGAGAGTCTCAGAAATATGCTTGATCTCCTCCCAAATGAAGTCACCGACACTGAAGTCATTGCTTCTGGGATCTGGCTGCATCTTGCTCATCAAATTCTTGGCATGTGCTGATATGTCAATGGGATTCCCATTCCGAGGTGTAAGTGTCTTCCTGAACAACCTATTCATGATGGAGTAGTATGTGTACAACCCCGTGACCTTGCCTGCATTGCCTACCCTATCCCTCGGATACATGAATGTCACCTAATCAGCTATCAAGGGTAGGTCAAAGTATATCTTAGGACGATCCACGTCCTGAGCATCGAGTCCCAAGTACCGACAGAAGGAAGTGTAGGAACACTAGTAGCGCTGTCCCTCTGTCATCCAGTAAATGGTCCTCTCATTATGACTATGTGCATCATGCCCAAAGTATACTGTAGTGTAAAACTAGGCTATCACCTCCTTGTTCCAGTCATGCTGGAACCCCAAGATATCCTTGATGTGTCTGTCCTGACACATCTGAGCCACCTCATCACAAATCTCATTTTCCAAAATTGCCATACGAGTCCAATCAACCCACTGAGCCTCTGAAGCAATGCCTGCCTTGGCTAAGATGATAGACTGGTAGAAGTCCTGCTGAAAGTGTGTGTGGAATCTGTAGTCAACTGTGTCCTTTGGGACATCCAAAGGACTTTGTCGCCTCAGCAAACGTGCAGCCACTGTCATCCTGGTGTTATAGTAACTGACCATCTCCACACCGGCCTGCCTGACAGGTACCTGAATAGCTGGGGTCACTAGAGGACCCTCCAAGTCTGAGCTGCCAGCTGCACTCTCCTCTGACTCATCATCAGTATCACCATCATCATCATCATCTCCCTCATCCTCATCCATATCATCTGCATCTGCACCTGTCTCACTATCCTCTGCAGTGTCATGAGGATCTCTCAAATATGGCTCATCCTCCTCTGTGTCGTTGCCAGACAACTCACTAACATCTATCAGCTGTGCATCTGTCTTGGCCCTTCTAGGCCTCAACTCACGCTGACTAGGACCTGCTGCAAGAGGCTGTGAAGCTGATACAACTGCTGCTGCCTCGGTACCACTGCTGCTCGAGGCCCCTCCAGCTACTCGTGCATCTCGATCCTCATTGAGTTTGCTTCTCTTCTCATGATTTCTCACATATCGATTCATGATCTCCAACCTGAGATAGGAAGTATTTATGATGGGATTAGATCATGAGAAGCAAACCACAAGACCTAGATAGAAACTATTTGAAATGCACTAGAAACATGAATTTTTGTGTTCTGTCAGCCACAGACCGGTCAGACTGGTCGGATGGACCGGTCAGACCGGTCCCTGATAGAAAATGGACAAGTTTTGGTTTGAAAGATTGATACTGGAGTAAATTGCTAGATAAAGATGATAAACAATGTGAAGTATTTTTAGTAGCATTTAGGAACAAATGATGGCTCAAATATGAAGATTTTGGTTCTGGCCAGACCGACCGGTCTGACCGCTCCGGCAGACCGGTCAGACCGGTCGGGCGGCGCCCGAACCCTAGAATTTGATTCCAAGCAATGCGAGTGATGAAACTTCTTGATCTCTTAGAGGATGGTTCCTAGTCCTAGCAGGAACTACTTGACCAAAGGAATTGAAAAGATACGCATGGAGCTAAGAGATCAAGCGTTAGGAACATTTAGTACCTTGGGTGAGGATGAAAACCGTGAGGAACTCCAAAACCGGCTTCACCACAGGTCAATCCGCACGTTCTAACCCCAATGCAAGTGAAGGAGTAGTCGATCCGAGGGTCAGAACTTCAAATCTCCAAGGAAGGAGAAAGATGGTGAAGGGGCGGCGCTCGGGTCAAAGAGGAGTGGAGTCGGTGGCAAAATGGTGAAAAGTGAGAAGGGTGTGACTGTTTTACCCCGTGGAGGGGGTAAATGGGAATTACCGGGTTGGACCGGTCAGACCGGTCGGCCCCTGGCAGCAGAAAAAGTGTGTTTCTGGTGGTTCCCGGATCATCCGGAGGGAGAAACCTCGGATCATCTAGATCAAGGCCAGATCATCCGGACTTGCTCAGTGCCGAAAATCACTGTTTGGTCAGATCATCCGGGGTAACTTAGGATGATCCGATCCTATGCAGAAAGATTGTGCAAGAGTGTTTTGCTAGTGAAAAGCGTGTCTCTCAAGTATGTCATCTCAAAATAATGTTTCTCTTAGAAGAATTGATGAGGAATAATTTTCGAGTGAGAGCTCCTTGTTACTTCCAAGGAAGATAGGATGTTTTCAATATATCCAGTCCTTGGATGAGAGAAGTGATATGGATAGGGATCTATGGACTTGAGAAAATCTCACTACTTGTGACTAGCCATCAAGCAATCAATGAGAACAATAGTCACAAGTGGCTTGATACGGTCACGAAGACCATGATCCAAATATTTTCAGATTGACACACGACCTATCATGCTAGTTGAGTTTTTCAAAACATTTATCCTATAACACTCATAGCATGCAACAAGTCAAGCTATCATCATACTAGAGAGTTTAGCACAAGCCCTACACAATTTTACTCAAGATTGACACTTAGTCACAATTAGTAAGGCTTTAGCTAAATATCTAGGTGACATGATTTCTTGAGCTTGATGCACACAAATGCACACACTAGCATGAACATGTGGTCTAGATGCTCAAAGGTAAAACATAAGTGAGTAGAATACATACCTTTGCCTCTTAGCCACTTAAACTTGTGCATAAGTAATTTGGAAACAACACTAGCTCTCAAAGATGAGAAATAGTGTTCAATATAGCACAAGTACTCATGATCATGCTTAGTCAATCAATATTTGATCCATTAGATGAATAAACTCACATTAACTCACATTGTATCCATAAAGAGCATAATCAACACCAAGAGAGACTACAAATTCACTCGAAGAGAATGTTAGCCCCAAAGACACAAATTGTAAGGTGATCTCCCCCTAAATAAGTGCATAAGAGTTTTGAATTTCTTTTGGATGCACTTTATCCATGTTAAAAAACTAAGAGAGATTATTTTGACAATTTGTCCTTAAAACACATAAAAAGATATTTGAGTGAAATTGTGTTAGATCCTCTTGCTGCCTGTAGTACATGACCCCATGAGATACTTCTTATATATATGCACTGAGAAAGAATTTTGTGGATAGCTTCTTCCTCCTTTCTTCTGACTACTGCAATTTTTCTGGTTCAGACCGGTCAAACCGGTCTAATGGACCGGTCACACCAGTTAAAATGCAGTAAACTTCAATTTGTTCATGTCTTGCTTCAATGGATGTCTTGCTAGATAGATTTGCTTGTCTGCACTAAAACAAGACATTGCTCTACAATGAGCCATTAAACGCATCTCACGGCATATGAGGAGTAACTCAAAAGAGAAATGCCTTAGTCACTATTTAGAGTGTCACAAGCTCAACACTAGTGACACACTTGCACTCACAGAGAGTGAAGTGACTAATGCAATTTGAAATTAGAAATGAGTTACCGAGATGACATTGGATAAAGATATGCAAGATTATTCCTTGAACTTGGTCCAAAGCATTAATGAGCAATAAACTTCAATGAACCAAGCCCTCCAATGCATCTCCATGTACCTGTGACTCATTTAAACTTTCTTTGGTGCCCAACTCTTGTTGGGCCCTACAATGTTAGCCACAATAGACTTGGGGACCCAAATAGCCCTTATGCTAACATTGGGTGATTTGATCACCTTAGTAGCATAAGTACTCATCTTGTCCTTCCCAAGTTTAGTAAAGTCATATTGAACAAGTTTTGAGTTAGGCAAGTTACCGTTAGGGCAATCCTTGCTCATATGACCTTTTGCTCGACAAGTATAGTAAATTCGATGTTTAAGCTTGACAAAGGTGCTCTTGACTTCATTTGTATGCTTCTAAGCATCAGAAGGCTTCTTGAGTGAGGGAGCAGCTTTTATGGGCTTCTTAGTAGGTCCAGCAGCAGCACTTCCCTGGACCGGTCTGACCGGTCGGTTCCGACCGGTTTGACCGGTCTGGTCAAACCTGAACTGCTAAGGACAACAGTGAACCATATGCTTCTTTTTCCTGCATCCAAAGCACACTCTATTTTCTGGAAGCTTTCCTTGACTTCTTGAGAGTCGCTCTTCCTCGTCGGGCTTGATTTGATAATTTCTTGCATAATGCCCTTTCTCTAGGTATCTATAGCACTTGATGTGTCCTAGAGACTTCTTTCTTGGAATCTTGTGCTTGTTGCTCTTTTGATCTTGTTGATGAGTTGAGCTAGTGATGTTTGAACCCTTCTCAAACTTCTTCACCACAGAGTCGCGGTTATCTTGAGAAGGTCTCACTTGCTCCTTACCCTTCAACTTGATCACTTCTTCTTTGAGCCTTTTTACTTCATGCATAAGTTCTTCATTTTCTTGCGCAATGAAGTCATCACAAGATTCTACAAATACTTGCTCAATGCTAGAGTGGCTTGCTTGAGAACAACATGGTTTAGTGCAAGTCAAATCAATTTGAATTTGTGAGCATGTGCAAGTGTGAGTTAGAGGTTCATAGAATTTTACCGTTGTAACATAACCTCATGAGCCATTTCTAGTGAGACATTGAGTCCACAAGCTTCTCATATGATTTTTCAAGTTCCGTATGAGTTCCTTGCAAAGCCACATGCTCACTAGTGAGCTTCTCCAACTTGGCTTCGAGCACTTGATTCTCTTTCTCTAAAGAGTCAATGCGAGATAAGGAGTTAGTAGATAAATTCTCTTATTTTCTTACCAAAGAGGCATAGATGATCTTGAGCTTATCAAGCTCTTCCTTGAATTTCATTGCTTGATTAACTTCTTGGCTATCTTCTTTCTTGATTTCAGCGGTCAAGCACTTGTGATCAACATCACTTGAAGATGTTGACTCATATGAAGCTTGTGCTTGCCTTGATTGCCGTCGGGAGCACTTCTTGCTCTCTTTGCGCCTTTCCCTGGTCAGACCGGTCTGACCGGTTCCAACAGGGGACCAATAGACTTATTTTCTTTTCTTCCTTGATCATCGGAAGATGTCACAAGAGGATGAGTATATCTTTCTGAGGTGGAATACTCCTCTAGTGACTCTTCATCTTCTTCTTGATCCTCGTCATCACTATCTTCTTTGCATATTGTCTCGAGGAGTTGTGAAAGAGCATCTAGGCCCCTAGTGGGTTTTGGTGTATTGATTGACAATATGATTAAAGGACTAACTTGTTTGCATGAGATTATGAGCAGGTATTTAATTTGTGGAATGATATAGCTCATGTATTATAAGCAGTTGTATGTCCCATTGACAATCATTATATGTGACAAGCTAGAATGAGAAAGAAAAATGGAAGAGCAAGGTATTCATGTGTAGTATCAAGGCTCTAATATTGTGTTGAAGCTTGTTAGTTTTTGTGGGACTCAAAGTGGCAAGCAAAAGTTGTAAAAGGAAATAGAGCAAGGTGTTCATGGTTGATATAAAGGCTCTAATATGAGAAGGCTTGTTTCGGATGTATATGACAAGCAAAACAAGAAAAAGGAAAATGTGAGCAAGTATTCATGATTGACATAAATGCTCAAATATCTATTAAAGGCTTATTCGACTTATGATAAAATTCGTATGACAAGTAAAGGTTATGAGAATGAGACACAATATGTTGTTGCATAGTCTCAAATTGGAAAGACTTGTCGCATGAGATGAATATTATTGTACAAGGGAAGCAAGCAAGAGAAAAGTGAATGAGACATGAGTTGATGTGCATATGTTATCTCAAATTAGAAGGCTTGTATATAAGATTGAATTGAGAATTCAAATTGACAACGAAGATTTCATGCATGACACAAATCAATATGAGTTCAAGATGGACGGCTAGGATAAAGGTAGAGGACCGAGAGGCGTGTTTCAAGAGGCTACGCAAGCGTTGGCTTGGGGGGAGCAAGGAAACCGATACGGGTCAAAATACTGGAGATCCTAGAGTCATGGAGAGCTCTATGTTGAAGAGTGTCACTATTTAGAAAATGGGAGTGACTTGTGAATCAAAGACGGATTTCATTCTTATATGAAGGAAGATTCAAAGTCACTAGCTCAAGCAGGCATGCTCACTGAAATTAAGGATGTTGACAACCTCAAGATATTGATTGAAGAAGTTCGGCTTGATCAAGACATGAAAGCTCAAGTGTTTTGTATGTCATTTTATGTGAACTTGAGTATAGGATGCCGTACTATCAAGAGGGATGCAACATCAGTGGTTTGACATTACCAAAAGTGCTCATAGCTATCCCATGTGAGAAAAATCAGAAAGAAACACTTGGGAGCAGAAAACCTACTTGGACCGGTCTGACCGGTCCATCCGACCGGTCTGACCGGTTGGGGTCCAACGGCTAGTTAATTTGAACTGACCGGTCTGACCGGTCTGGGGGACCGGTCTGACCGGTCAAAGTCTGACAGAGCAATGGCTAGTTTTGAGAGAGGGGTATTTATACCCCACACCCTCACCCATTCGTGGGTGCTAAAGCCATTACATTCTAGAGCCATCTCTGAGCCGTGAGAGCACTTGAGAAGTCCTCCCCAACCTCTCTTTGTGAGATTTGAGTGATTAGAGTTGAATCCTTTGAGTTGGGTTGAGTGAAATTTTTGCTAAGAGAGCATTTGAGCAGTGAGAGCATAAGCCCTAGCTTGAGCACTTGTGGTTGCGTCGCCAACTTGATTGAAGCATTTGTTACTCTTGGAGGAGAAGCCTCCTAGACGGCTAGGCGTCGCCGGCTAGCTCCCAAGCTTGTGGTGAGCAGCGGCAAGTTTGTTGCAGCAGCGATCGTGTGGCACGTGGACACATGGTCATATAGTGGAAAGGAGGAGATAGCTTGACCTTGTGGTCGCGATAAGCTTCCTCAACGGAGACTAGGATTCACACGTGGTGAACGTGGTGAATCCGAACTTCGGTGAAACAAATCTCTGTGTCTCCTTGCATTATTTTCATTTTGTTTGCCTCACACTTTGTACTCTAGCTTTATTTGTGCTTCCGCTTCGATCTACCTGGTTTTGTTGTTTCTGTGTGTGCAGGGTTAAGAAATATATTTGTAAGCATCTAAAGAAGCACCATACCAAGCTACATTTGTGCTAGAGCTCGTAAAGGGGAGGATTAACACTTTTGTGCAGGTTCTGCGTAGGACCGGTCTGACCAGTCTGCTCAACCGGTCTGAGTGTTTGAACCCTGTTTCTAAGCCTAGTACCGGTGTGACCGGTCTACCAGACCGGTCTGACCGGTTGGTTACTGACAATTGTGTTAAGTGCTTTAATCTGCAGGATTAATTTTAAATGCCTATTCACCCCCCTCTAGGCGACATCACGCGATTAAGATCCTTTCATGTTGCCAAAGGCGATATGCATCAAGACATATCCTTGAAAATTTCTTCTCTCCTTGTATAGAATCTGCAAAATCTTTGTCCATGCTTTCAAACAAGAGGTCAATAACACGACGATTACACAAGAAGCATTTCTTTTCCTTATTAGATAGTTTTGACAAATTGTTGAAGTATTTTGGTAGAATGCTAGTTTTAATTTCTTGCTCAAAAGAAGGACCCATGGTCCTTAAGACATTACGAATATGAGCGGACTAAGAAATATAGTTTGAGCCATTCATAACAAGGGGCTCAAACGGTACCTCACAAAATGTCGATATTGTGATTCTCCAAGCGGTTAGGCTTCAATTCGGAGACCAAAGCTCTGATACCAATTGAAAGGATCTTGATCACACGATGTCGTAGCCTAGAGGGGGGGTGAATAGGTGTTTCTTCAAAATCCAGCACTTAACCCTGCTGACTGTGCTTGGACCGGTCAGACCGGTCAGACCGGTCTAAACAGGCAGATAGGTCCCAGCAGGGATTAATCCCCTTTCTCGAGTTTGAACCTATATGAAACTTGGGATATATATTTTGTAGAGTAATTCAATCAATATAAATAGGTCCCTGCACACAAGTAGATCACACCCAAGTAGATCGAGCAGAAGCACAATTCAAACTCAAAGACTATAAAGCAAGGTATGTAAAACAAACCGAAATAAAGATGATGCAAAGAAGACACAGTGATTTGTTTTACCGAAGTTCGGATTCACCCCGTGCAGCCACGTGTAAATCCTACTCTCCGTTGAGGAAGCTTATGGTGACCCCAAGGTCAAGCTATGTCCTCTCTCCACTATATGATCATGCGCCCTCGTGGCACACGATCGCCGCTGCAACAAACTTGCCGCTGCTCACCACAACCTTGGGAGCTAGCCGGCGACGCCTAGCCGTCTAGGAGTCGATGCTCCAAGAGTAACAAATGCTTCAATCGAGTTGGCCGACGCAACCTCAAGTGCTCAAAGCTAGGGCTCAATCTCTCTTGCTCAAAGAGAGGATGGGGAGGACCCTCCAAGTACTCACAAGGCTCTCAAATGTGTTTTGAAATGAATAGCATCAGCACCCCCGAATGGGTGAAGTCATGGGGTATAAATACCTCACTCTCAAAAACTAATCGTTGCCCCTGTCAGTGTTAGACCGGTCAGACCGGTCCCTCAGACTGGTCAGTTTGAAATTATAGTCGTTGGAGGCTTTCCCTGCCCAGACCCGTGACAGAGGGACTGATTATAGACATAGAATGTTCTAAAGTAAGGGATAGCTCATGGATGTACCTTACCTCTTTTGTAACTACCCGAATAGGCATAAAACTAGCTGCAGTACAAAGGAAACTACCCGATTGTGTTGTAGTAGGACTCCAACTGTACTCGGCTAGGACTTTCCATGTAACCCTGTCCCCCCAAATATATAAGGGCGGGCAGGGACCCCCTCCAAACAATCATCAACACCTAAGGCAATACAAACCACACAAGACGTAGGGTATTACGCAAACTCGCGACCCGAACCTGTCTAAATCTTGTGTTCCTTGTACCATCGAGTTCTAGAGCAATCGATCCCTATCTACAAACACTAATGCTAAGGGTATCCCTGAGCAGGCTTGGCGGTAAACACCGACAGCTGGCGCGCCAGGTAGGGGATTCGGCGAGTTCACCAACGAATTCGATGGCCGGATCAAGCAACGCCAACAGCGTGCCAGAGGGCATGACTTTCATTTTTGGTTCCTGAGCTTGCACGGCTGATGGAACGGGAGGCTTTTCCAGCCACCTTGTCATGCCTAACTCGCCTAAATCGAAAACCCGCTCCCAACTGCCAGCATCCACGAGTCCGCGGATCTCGACGAGAAAAGAGTTCCACCCGAACTAGACTCGGACAACCCAGGAAACGTGACAACTCAAAACCGAACTCTAGGTTTGGTCGAGTTCGACACAAATTCTGACTCCGAAAAGCCTTACTTTTCCAAAACTCTTGGAAAATGCCTAGCTCGTCTGAAGACAATCAAACGCCCCAAGATCAAAAGCTCAGAACAACTCGCTGGAGTAGAACGAGTTTCACGATCAATCGAGGGCTGCATTAAACTTGCAGAAACTGCTCTCAGCCCATCTGCACTACAGCAGAACCCTAACGCACCAAACCCGCCGCAGAAGAGGTCGGGCGACACGCTCTTAGGGATCGATCGGGTAAATTCAAAACTTGCCAACTGCATTAAGGTGGCTGAAAGCACTTTGCAAGAAAAAGAGCAGAAATCGGGAGGAGGAATCTGCGGGGGAGCTGGTGAGACAAACCCCCGGCTTGTTCGGATGGGACCGTCTATCTCCAGGATACCTCAGAGCCCTTCACCAAAACCTGCTCACACTCGAACTCTGAAACCAGTTGAGTCCAAGTTCGATCAGGACTTTGACCGCTTCATTAACAGTCTTGAGAACTTTGAACCATTTGATGATCTTGAAGAGTGGTTAGACAATGCCGAGCCATTCATGGAAGCCATGGCCAAACCAACCGAGCATGCAGACGCTCTTTGGGAACTGGCCAAGCTTAAAAAAGGAAAAGCCAAGGCCCAGAACAATCCAGCGACTCAATCTATGAGAAACGCTGGATTAAGGAGCCTAAGGGGCTAACTTCCACTCAATCATGGCTACACTGGATGAACGAGAATGCTCTCCATGTAGAGATGGGCATACCGCTCCTCGCTCACCCAAAGCATACATACTCAAAAATCGGTGGGCCAACCGACTCCGAATCTGAGTACTCCTCCGACCTGGAGGAACAACTGGACGACCTAATCCAGTATAGTAAACAAGTCGAGTCCAACTCGGCTAAGCACCTCAAGTCCGATCAGGACTCCCTCCCTAACCTGATTGTATATGCAACGCCGCAAGAACGGACAGTGCACCTCAGGAAGGCACAAGATCCCAACGCTTCTGCCTCACAGCTAGCAGATCTGCCTTACCAATAGAGCACTCCTTTAGACCCGTCCTCAAGCAAAAAAGATCAAGAAATTCAAGACCTCTGTCGTGAAATCCTCATGGTTCGTATTGCAGAAGAACCTGAGGGCGATCCCACAGAGTGTCTCAACCTCGACGACTACAATTCTGATGATTTCAACGAGTACCTTTCCGACAGCATGGAAACTACTCCTCCTACAATCACAGAAGCCCAAGTCACTACCAAGGAGGATGTACCTGCTCCTCCTCCTCCCCCAGTGGTGACCGTCACCGTCCAACTGGACAAATAGCATCCAGCAGAAGATCTCTATGAACGGCGTCGCCTGCTCAACTAGAAGAGGGTGTTCAGGCGTCAGCACCTCGCTAACACCCTACAAGAACAACAAGGCGACAATTACGACTACTCCAACTGCGACCTCCGCAGTGTGATCAATGTTGGACGCGATGCGCGCAACGTCATCATCTCAAGAAGAAAGGAACGAGAGGAAGTCCAGGCATACTGCCCTTCATCCAACTTCCGCATCCCGCCAAAGGCTTCCGCTCCCTTCAAGAAGCACAAGCCGGCAACCATCAGTACCCGCCCTCAGGGTAAACCACGCACCCAGCATCAAGGTGAATCATCTCAGAGCGGAAACAAGATCAACAAAGTACTACTACACAAGTGCTTTATCCACCCAAAGAGCTCTCACACGATCTTCCAGTGTGACTCACTCCGCAAGGCCCTTGGGGCACCTCTCCTGAAGGAGACACCACCGATAAATCTAGTCGACCTCTGCATCGAATAGTTCTACTTCAAATTTAGTCAGTCATCATATCGACTAAGTTCCTTCTTCGAATAAATTTTATCTAGTCATGTAAACCATTGCTCACGTCTAACGAGCAAGGGGTAGGTCTTAAGAGTTAGAGTTTGTCACTTTACAGCTATCGTAATTTCAACAAATCCAAACCAAGTTGATTTTTCATATATCGACTACTTGGCCCTTGCTCACACGACCAGTACCCCATCTCGAAAGCCTCGCTCAGCTCGAGCAGCTATCGAGGGGTTTTTATGGTTCATACTTGAGTGCTTTTTGGGCATTTACATCTTGGGAAACCCGACGGGGTTCGTACCTAATAGTTCTGTCCTAAAAGACACTCTAGTCCTCTGATAGGACACCCTATTCGCCCCGCCCAAGTAGGTTTTAGATACTCTTTTGGCACCTTCATCTTGGGCAACCCGACGGGGTTAGTACCTAACAGACTTGCCCTAAGAGTTAATCCAGTCCTTGGTTAAAAGGACACCCTATTCGCCTCGCTCGAGTAGGTTTTGGATATCTTTCTGACATTTATGTCTTGGGCAACCCGACGGGGTTCGTACCTAACAATTCTGTCTTAAAGATTACCCTAGTTCCTAATTAAAGGGACACCTTACTTGCCTCGCTCGAGTAAGCTTTGGATATCCTTTCGACATTTACATCTTGGGCAACCCGACGGGGTTCGTACCTAACAGTTCTGTCTTAAGAATTACTCCAGTCCTTGGTTAAAGGACACCCTACTCGCTGGCTCGAGTAGGTCTTGGATACTCTTTCGGCACCTTCGTCTTGGACAACTCGACGGGGTTAGTACCTAACAGACTTGCCTAAGAGTTACTCCAGTCCTCAGGTAGGACACCTTACTCGCTCTGCTCGAGTAAGTTTGGGATGTTTCTAGAATATTCACGTCTTGGTTAACTCAACGGAGTTCAATCCTAACAGTCCTATTCCAGAAACCAATCCAATCCATTAAAGGACATACTACTCGATACGATCGAGTAGTTTGGGCCATTTTCGTAAACAGCTGCATACTATCTGGGTAACCAAACAAGGTCTATCCTAAATGGTCAACTACAAAAATCCCTTAAGGAGCACGGGTAAGTTCATGATACTCTAAAATAAGGTGACACAAGTTTCCCGCTTGCTTAGTTTACTATGGGAATCTCCGCTACGGAGTCTTTTTGCCTCGAGTACTTGACGGGTACTACTCGCTTGCTTGAGATACAAAAAGAACTCCTGTTTTCCCTTAGTACTCTAAGTAGTTGTCGAGAGCTGACTGTCTTCTTATATATCAAGAAACCCCTTATACCTCCTAGATACTCTAAACGATATCTCCACCCGATTTGGACAACAAACTCCACAATAGCTACGCGCTAATAAAACATTTCCTTTGAAAAGGAAACCCATACTAAGCTACGGCTTTGAACACCCCCATAGTGCTATCCCCACTTGGTTAATCCCGAGGGATTCAATCCTAACCGGTTAGCACCATGGTTTTAGAACCATACAGATTCGATTCTTTTCGAGAATGCCTCCCGTGGCACTTACAGATACAATGCACCGTATCTACTATTATAACTGAGTGGGCACGATGTCACCTACACTCAGGACCCTCGAGTGCAGCTACTCGACACAACAAAGGACTCCATAATCCTACCTCCAAGTACTTAACATTACACAAATATCCAACATTTGTTTAAAGTACTTCTGACTCTCACGCCAATTCAATTACAAGACCAGCTTAAGGAGACTCTGCCCTACGCAAGGCCTTTACAATCTGATCAGCCACCCCGAAGGTTTCCGCCAAATACTCACAGAACTGATCTTCCGTATAGTCAACCTTGGCACCTTGTCCAAGGGAGTCCAGACAAGTGGTTGGCCAATAAGACTTCACCAGCCCAAGCACGTGACCTACGTACTGACGGGTGATGTCGGAGACAAACCTCTCGAAGGCTCCTGGCACCCTGTGAAGCCTCCCAGCCAACGTGAGCAATTCGTTCCCATCCTCTTGTGGGATATCCATGGCCTCCGTCACCTCCAGGGTAGCATCTCTGACTTCTCTCAGCTCCACTTGTTCTCGCTGCATTGAGTCTCGAGACTCTGGCAAAGTCTTGAGTTGTTGCAGCACTGTCGCGGCCTCACGGTCAGAGTCCTCCTTGATCTTCTTAAGCTTCTCTATTTCATCTGTGTTGCGGTACATAAGAATCTTTAGATCCAATACCAAGATTTCTTGAATCTTTAAAGATTCTGCACAAGCTGTGTACTCGATAAAAAGAAAATCTTATAAACACTAAGCAGATCTACTAGTCGAGTGCATATCAAATGCTAAAGACTAACCTTTCTTTGATTGGGAAAGCTTCTTCAGTTTCCCCTCAAGAGCAGTCTTCTCAGACCAGAGTGTTTTAACCCTCTCTTTAAGAGCATTTAACTCTATCTCATCTGGTGACTGGACACTCATTCGTCCTAGTGCTTCCTGCAAAATAAAAAGATCAGAATACTACTCGATCTACTCCAAAAGTACTCGAAGTATTCGACTACTTACTTCTAGCAGCTTGACAGCTAGCTCCACATTCTCTCTTGGCAAATTGCTTCCCGACGTGACTTGGGAAGTGCTCGCCACCACCTCTGTAACAGCCCTCTTGGGCACTTCTTCAATTTTTCCTACAGTATTCCCTGTGACTTGGGAATCTAAAGGAAGAACATGCCACTTAAATTACAATAAGGGCAAATAAAAGGATACTTTTCCTACAAGGCACTACAAGCTTACCTACAGGGGTCTCCGCAGGCTGTTTATTATTGCCTCCCTCTGGAAGCTTCTCGCCTTCTCCTTCTTCCGGAAGCTTGCCGCTTCCACCACCTTTCGGGATCTCCTCGTTGGCCTTCTCAGAATAGGGTAAAGGAGAATCCAGAAGCATGGAGTCGACCATAGCCTCTGCATCACGAGCACTCATATCGGGAGTACTCGGTGGCTTCCCCAGCTCCAGCTGAGAAGCCGAGTGGCTCTCAGCTCCCACGTCCTCACCAAGGACCGCATCTCTGCAAAGACAAAGTAGTTACAAACTACTAAATTCAAAACAGATCCTACATATACAAGTTCTAAAGAACTTACGCACGAGCTCTTATGAGGGCAAACCCCTTGACGCCAAATTTGCGGGCAGGCTTCGTGATCACGGCCAGCTTACCCGCATCGACGGTCCTATTTATATCAGAACTACTCGCTGAAGGAGTAGCCCCGATCCCACTTGATGGGTCCACTGTGGTGGAGGAAACAGTTTGTACCACCGTAGTATCATCTCCAGATAATGAGGTTCGTGGCATCTTAGCCGCCGAACTTAGAAAAGCAAAAACACAAATCAAAACTCGCAAATCGACAACAAGAAAGTACTCGATTACAAGTATAACTAGCTATTCACCTATCGCTAGTAGTTTTGGAGGAGCTGCTACGCTTCCTCGCCACTGACTGAGTACTCCTCAGGCGCTCGGTTTGGGCATCAGCACTTGGAGTGGGGTTGTGCTCCCCATCACTCCTTTCCCCAGATGCTGCCTCATCTGCACAACTAAGTCTGGATATCAGTACTGTTTATATGAAACCTCATATGAGCATACTAAGATTTGATTAACATATCGAGGAAATTAGAATAACAAAAAGGTGAATATATGCCTGGTAGCGAAGGACTACTCTTAAAGCGATCCACGTCCTCCTATAGAAAGCAAATCCTATCAGATTTACACTATGGTAAAGTACTCGATTTCTATGAATCGACTACTCTTATCAAGTACCTGCTTCGGTGGATTCGCAGCAGAAAATGTACCAGGAACAACTTGGATAGTATTTACATTCTTCAGAAGTCGTTGCATTCGACTAAAAACTACATCATCCGAGATCTCTTCCTTCGAGTATCTTGACGGATCAGTTGTTCCCTGATACTGGAATCCAAGCGATTCCCGAGCCTGCAATGGCTGGATTCTTCACTTCATCCAGTCAAACATGATTGTTTCCCCAGTCAACATACTTTACCTTAAAATGGCAATCTGCGCGAGTAGTTCAGAGATCTGACTCTTGTCGGCTGGTTTTTTATTCCACTCGGGCCATTGGATTGGAGGGCCGAGGGTAATGGATGGAAAACTTCTCGACTGGTTCTCGACATAGAACCACATGGGTTTCTATTGATTACTTTATTACTAAGGTCATAAGGGATATATACTCTATCCTTCCTTTGCCTAAGTTGGAGACCCGCGCCCCCTACTACATCTAAGACGAATCTATTGGGCTGCGGTTTCAAATGAAAAAGAAAGCAAAAGAATTCAAAATGGGGCTCGATGCCCAGAAAAGCTTCGCATAAATGCACGAAGATGGAAATATGGACAAAGGAATTTGGGGTCAGATGATGCAATTGGATCCTGTAGTAGCGCAGGAGTCCAGAAAAGAAAGAAGAGCAAGGAAACCCCAATCCGCGTTCCAAGTATGAGGTGAAAGCAACGATTTTCCCTGTATTTTCATACGGATGATCTGAACCCAAGGCAGGACACCATTGGAAAACAGATTTGGGAACTAAAAGACCCTGCGACACCAGAGAATCTAAGTCAGATTGAGAACACTTACTTGTGTTCCAACCCTCATCATGGGTTGGCTCTGCAGCCACACCCTTCCCCTTGGTCGCTTTCTTGGGGGCCATCTGGAAATCTATGGATCGCTTCACGCGCATATACTGGCGGAAACCCTAGAGCGAAAGTGGGGAGCAAATAAAGAAAAAACTTTGGATCTGGGAGTTCGAGAGCAGAAAGATAGATCTAAAGCAGTAAAAACAAGTGGCGGTCGGTGGGGTAAAACCTAAGTTACCGCTTCATTTTATAATGGCGGTGGCAACATGGTAAAAACACCCAACAGGCCAACAATCCGTTGCAAATCACGGAAATAAGGGGATTTAAAAGAGACATTCCTTTTTCTGAGATTACATTCTAGAAAAGAAAACACTCACATCCCTAGTCGACTACTCGACATCCTTTCCCTTAACTGGGATTACATTCCAAAACAAGGATAAGTATTCGACACAGTACAACTACTCGACATTACAACTCGAGTACTTTTTATTACATAACTTTACAAACAACTCGGGTCTACATGCACACTTCTTGGCTTCCTGAGAAGCATGTTGTAGATAGATCGGCCCAAGGCCATGACAAAGTACAAACATGTTATTCCCATTTCAGGAATAAAGATATTTGTATTAAGGAGATAAGCTACAAGAGTATGGAGGCAGATTACAGTAATCACCTCGCAAGTCCTCTTGTAGCATCTTGCAGAGAAATTTCTCCTTCTCCCTGAACACTTTGTGGCAAGATCAAGCTTCCCCGCTAAAGATGTCAATTCTTGGGCACCTAGAAACAGGCAACCCCAAGGATGTGACACAACAAGACACAACCCAGCAACTCCAAAACTACCTCATTGGAAGATGCAAGGACATGATGTTCAGCATGGATCCGATGACGGCACTAGGGACGCAAGAGGAGGCAGCGGAGACTTTTCTTGTCACTCGCAAGTTCTCTTCTAGCATCTTTTGTTGGAAAGAACTACACAAATCTCAGAAGGGCGAGAGCAAGAACACCAAGGAAAAGTCATAGCTGCTACACTTTGGTGTTTCTGGCAAAGACCTCTCCCCTGCTTTTTATAGCCACAAGGAGACTTGCTGAAGGAGAACTCGTGAATCAACAGTGCACGTTTCACGGACGCATTCATGACAGCATTCACGAGTGCAGTCAAAGCTACAATAATGCAGATTCTCCAAACAGTAACGTCTCATGTGAGCACTGAATAAAGGTCCGTACATCCTGGGTTTTATTCCTGAAATTATTTCGGGTGCAATCAGTGTGGCGGATCCAATTGTATCATTTTTTTGGGATTTTACCCGAAAAAGAGGTCTTTTCGGATTCCGGATCTGATGAATCCTGCAAATAATCTGAAGGATAAAATCCGATGCCACGACTTAAATCCTTAATTCCAAATCTACACTCGAGGGCTACTCGTAGCAACAGGGATTTTGATTTAAGGCTCGGGGGCTGCTGGATATAGGCATCAGAGATTTTTTTTAAATTTTTTTTGGAAAATAGACTGAAGTGACCCTCAGCCTGATTCTCCGATTCAACCTAAGGCTCGGGGGCTACTCCATATGGAGCGCGAGTACTTCGCGCACCATATATGATCAAAGATTTCAGGGCTTGAGCACCTCACAGCCTTGAAGCAAACAGAAGTACTTGAAGGACTACTCGACGTATCAGAAGGAAGGACCAGAAGCAACCAGAAGGATGTTCTGACTACTTAAAGTACTCGATGACGCCCAGCCAAGTACTCGACGTCTGCAGAACTCGGCTACGAAGAGCTCGGGGGCTTGTCAGACCCGGGACAGCGGGACTGCTTATAGACATAGAATGTTCTAGAGTAAGAGATAGCTCATGGATGTACCTTACCTCTTTTGTAACTACCCGAAGAGGTATAGAACTAGCTGCAGTACAAAGGAAACTACCCGAATGTGTTGTAGGACTCCAACTGTACTCGGCTAGGATTTTCCATGTAACCCTGACACCCCGGATATATAAGGGCTGACAGGGACCCCCTCCAAACAATCATCAACACCTAAGGCAGTACAAATCACACAGGACATAGGGTAAATCTTTGTGTTCCTTGTACCATCGAGTTCTAGAGTAGTCGATCCCTACCTAGAAACCCTACTGCTAAGGGTATCCCTGAGCAGGCTTGGCGGTAAACACCGACAGACCAGGCATCGGTGGATTCAAAGTAGAAGGCTTTGCATACACACATCAGCAAGCCCAGCTGCGTCACGCTGAATCGAAGAATCTTGGATTCATACCAAATAGATCAGGGGGATGTTGCTTCGGCTCAAGAAATTAATATAGTCAAGGTCAACAGGCACAAGATGCTCATCGGATCCATGGTTGAAAGATCAAGAGAGAAGCCAATCATGCAAACGATCAGTGGCCAGAGAGAGACCGATGTCTGTATTCATTATCCTTCCTAAAGATCATTCTAAAATATAGATGTCGTTGGGGCATGTTGGCACTTTGGAAAAATTAGAACTGTTGGAATGCTGGCAAGAAGCTCTTCAGTTCGTGGTATATCAACCACTACAGAAAACATGACAGACTAGCCATTTGAGTTTCTGCTGCTAATAATAAAAAATGACCGATGGAGTTGTTGTACTAGTTCATCGGTTGCCCTGTTTTTTTGAAAGATGGACAGGCAGCAAGAGGCATATAATATTATTTTACCTGGCCGATGATACACAGCCAATGGTCCAGTTTGAGCATTATCTGATCTCAAATTCCATTGGATACGTGAAGATGCTTACCTTTTGGCTTGGCCGACTGTTCCGGAACTCATTGGCCATTGATCGAGTTGGATCATTGAAGTTAATTTCCTCAATATATTACAATGAGAAAAAGAAATAGGGCATCAATGGCGACATGATGTTTTTGAGCATCAATATTATGTTATATATGGTATCTGCTTTTATCGGCTCGTCCCATACAGAAAACTCATAGCCGATAGATAGCAAACAAAGGACCGATGTCTATGACTCTGGGTAGCATGTTCTGAACGCAGGGGCAGCATCGGCGATCAATTTAGAAGTGATCAGAGCATTACAAGATCGATAGAGAATTTGGCTATCTGCAGATTAATTATCAAGCAACTCAGCGTGTGCTCGAGGGATCTCATCTCAGTATGCATAATCTGGATACGGCGCGAGGCCGATGAATATAATGATGATCGGCAAAGAAATGATGGCCCAAATAACATGAGCTGATTGTGCAGTAGTCGGCTAGAAGGAATTATCTCACACACGATGAAGCCGTTAGGGGTGTGTACGTGGTCGATATCCAAGCTATGCTGCCTAGAAGGAGGTGTATATATATATATATATATATATATATATATATATATATATATATATATATCACGTATACAGAGGCACCGGCCAGTGGAAGTCTCTTTTATTATCAGTTAATAAGGCGAAGTCAGGAAGCTACAGATACAGTAGGTTTTATTAGATCTGGATTCTGCAAGAATAACATGCATGTCATGAGAAAAGATGGAAATCTTATTTCTGACCGGATCAAGATTCAGAGAATAACCTGATGGCAGCCTATTGAAGATGACTTCGTCCTTATCAAATGAGGGTTTCATGATGAAACAGAAAGAGAAGCTGATGATGCAGTAGGTGAGGCAATCGGCTAATTAGCTTTTGAAGTTTCTATTCATCGGCTCATCCTGAATGATCCATGTAGCCGATGAAACTGTGATTCGAGACAGCTGCAGGATTGGAGTCCAATATGAACAAGTCAATACTTGTGTGGTGGCATGTACATACACTCCACGAAGCAAGAGGCATTGTGGCTGGTTGCTTACTCAACCCAGCTCGGAAGGGGCCGTGGATTCAGGTATTGGCTGATGGAGATACAAGAAGCCGATGATTAGCCGGTGCTCTAGTTATGCTGCAGCCGATGATTGTTGAGCATCAGGGACTGATTATGATGCTGCCGCTCCACTGCCCATACTGGTATGATAAGAGAAACCTTACTTCTTACTGCAAAATTACTTGGGGTTTTTATTTTGTGAAAAAATAAAATACTTAGCTCCTAAATGACACCAAATTCCTACCAGAGCCATATATTGATATCTTTGAAAACCTTACACATGTGTTGCTTGTTTTACATTGAGCTTTGTCAAATTGTTTGCGACTCTTATGAGATTCGTTTCATGCTTTTAAGGTCAAGATCACGTACACTCCATATATATTCATGCTGACTTCTACACTGGAAGTTAGGCAAAAATATGCCTCCCATCCACACAAAAATACTCCATCACTTTGACATGATTCTTTATGTTGCAAAAATAATATGGGCTATGCAAGAGAAAAGTAGAAGAAAAATATCAGTGCCCAGAAGCATGGGAAAAAAGAAAAAGAAAAAGAAAGCTAGCCCATATTTCAAAAAAAAAAGATAGAGTCATGCAGAAAGGGGTGCGAGTTCCATCCAGAAAAATTCCACACACTTGCACATCTTGATCTGATTGTATGATCTGTTTTCTCTTTTGGGTCCGGTTTTTGACTTTGCAATATATGTGAAACATGTGTGCTTCTTTTCATCCCCTACCCTGAACTCCATTAAAAAGTCTTATTAGAAATAGGGAGGAAAGAAGCAATCCAATACTTTGGTGAGGAATCATACACATTGAGGGATCTGAGAGAATCATTTGAGGAGCAAAGTTTTATTTTGATTTTAAAAATCTTTCAAAGACCCAAGTGATTTAGCAGGAAGAGTGTTGTTGATTTGATTCTTCATGTTGGCTTTAAAAAATTATGATAAAGAAGTTTGGAGAGGATCATCGGCTATAAAAAGGGATGTGCTAGAAAAGTTTATCATGATTTCCAGTTCACTGCGGACTTCATCTATCAGGTGTTCTAGGCTTTAACTTTCAGGTGCATCGCTGACATTTCGTCTGGACTCATCTGTCAGTTTTTGAAGTATCATGGTGGTTATTCTGGAGACATCAGCTAAATTCTAGTGGAAACTGAAAGAAGACTTCGGCTATGGAAGAACAATATCAGAAAGGCCGAGGTGTCGAATCGGTACAGTGATCAAGCAAATTGAGGTATTGGATTTACAGAGTTTCGAAGCGTGAGCCTTTCATACTACGAAACTGGGGGCCTGTGTTGACACCGGATTTTGACAAATCCGATGTAATCTGAATTATGAAGATTATTGGCTAGTGGCATACGTGCGCTTTAGTTGTAGCAAGAAGGATCAAGCATGCATGGGCAGCAATCGGCAAGTTTCTAATGGCGTCGGTTCTTCCAGGAAGGCTAGGAACATGGGTGAGCACACATGCACGTATATTAGGGAGGTGCTCCTAATTTGCATACAAGGTGATTAAAGGTAGTGGCTGGATTAATTAACTATGAAGGAAGCTCGTGCATGCGAATCTGATTAGAATAAAGAGAAGGCAAGATTAAAGGAAAGGCTTACACGTGCAAGCAAGAGGTGATTGAATAAAGAAAAGGAAGGCTACGGCTGGAGTGCTGGTCCACGCCACGCTTAAGGGGTCTGGTTGGTCATACATATGGAATTATCTCTTCTCGTCGACGGATCGGCAAAGGCTATTATTAGCTAGGATTCTACATAAAGGGAATTAGAATCTGTGTATCTTAATATTAGTTTGTTTAGATGTTTCTTTTCTAGCAAGTTTTGTGTGCCGTAACCGGCTTGGATGTCTAGGCTATAAATATGTACCCCGTCCGTTGTAAAAGATTTATCACACGATCAACAAACAAACTATACTTTTTACCTGCAATTTATTTTTTGGCGACTTCGCCACTTTTCTTTTCGGCGAGTTCTTTCGAGTTGATCAAGGACGCATCACATTCGAGCGACTTGATCTGCTGGTAAGTTTTCATTTACCGAGTAAATTTGAGCTTTACCTTCCGGGTGCATCGCTGCGGCTTCGTTCAGATCTATTCAAAAGTTATCGAGTTTATCTAGGCTTTGACTTCCGGGCGTATCGCTGTTGTCTCGTCTAGATTAATTCACAATTTATCGATACCTGCTAGTTCTATAGGTTTTACCTATTGTTTTAGCTTTTATCGATATCTATCTATCTTGAAATACGTTTGATCGGCTGCTTATTGTGTTATTTTATTCAAAAATATCATATAGCCGATTAGATCTATTTTAGGTTGTCTGATAGCGTTGTTTAGGTTACACATTCGTAGCCTTTACATTGCTCCCCGCGCGCATCGGCTGATCTAGCCGATCGTCTATTTCAAATCGGCTGACCGAAGCCGATTTTGTCGCTTTCTGTATCGGCAATCGCCTGCCGATACGACCTGTGAGGGATATTCGGAACCCCAGCCGATACACTCTCTAATTTAACATTTACTCTGTCTCCTTGTCATTCAACAGGTCAGATTAACTGGCATGCTTGGTTCACTTTCTGTGCTTGGCGAACACTTGCCCTCGGATTCCAACGTGTTGATTTTTGCTTCAACACCTTGATTCACAAGTCACCTTCTTTACTTGAATAATGACACTCTTCAACATAGAGCTCTCCATGACTCTAGGATCTCTGGCCTTTGACCCGTATCGGTTTCTTTGCTCCCCTAAGCCGTCGCTTGCGTAGCCTCTTGAAACACGCCTCTCGGTCCTCTACCTTTATCCTAGCCGTCCATCTTGAACTCATGTTGATTTGTGTCATGCATGAAATCTTTTTTATCAATTTGAATTCTTAATACAATCACTTATGCAAGCTTTCCATTTTGAGATGTTATCTTTGCATAAACTCATGTCTCATTCACTTTTGCCTTGCTTGCTTTTGTTAGCAACCATTTATCACAAGTGATAAGTTCTTCCATATTTGAGACTATGCATAAGCATATCACATCTCATTCACAAAACTTTTACTTGTTATTTTGAATCTCATTATAAATCGAACAAGTCTTCACAAATATTAGAGCCTTTATATCAACCATGAATACCTTGCTCATTTCTTTTCTTATTTTGCTTGTCACATAATATATTATTCCAATGGGATAATCACACTTTCTTGCAACACATGAGTCATTCTTATTTCTTACAAATTTCTTAACTAAATTCCTGCTCATAATGTCATGCAAACAAGTTAGTCCTTTAATCGTGTTCTAAATCAATACTCCAAAACCCACTTGGGGCCTAGATGCTTTCAAAGTTCCATTTGCTTGGCGCTTTGCTCGTTTGATGCCGTGTTGCCTCTGTATCTTAGGGTGTGTTTGGTTCGAGAGCGAGCTGGAACAGAGCCATTCCGTCCTGCATTTGGTTCAAGAGCGGCTGGAATGGAGCAGCTCCTAGGAAGAATATGCCTTCAGATTCTGGAACGAGCTCGCTCCAAGAAAACGACCGAACGCACTCGTCCCAGTTGGACAACCATTTTCTCCGTTAGCGCGCTGGAGCTCAGGGTGGTGAGGAAGGAGCCAAGTAGCGTGGGAGTGCGGCTGCACATGGGGATTGAGGCTCGGTGGCGCGGAGGAGGTGAGCGGAGGCCTCAGCGGCGCGGCGGAGGTAAGTGGAGACCTCAGCGGCGCGGCGCGGTGGACCAAGGCAGAGGGCCTCGACGTGGCGGCGGACCGGAGCCAGAGGACCTCGGCAGCACGGTGGAGGTGGGCGGGCGCAGAGCCCTGGCGGCGGTGCGACGGATCCGAGTCGGAGGGCCTCGGTGGCGTGGTGGAGCTGGGCGGGGGCCTCGGCGGCACTTGGAGGTCGGCAGGGGCAGAGCGCAGGTGCCCGCACGATGCAGAGGCAGGCAGTCCGCGCGCCGACTAGCAGCGTAGGTGAGCGGTAGCGCAGCACGGCGGCGGTGGGGGAGAAGGGGGGAGCGGCGGCGGCGGCGCAGCAGGAGTGGAGGTGAAGTAGAGGAAGAAGAGGAATGGTGGCTGACGAACTGGTCCCACGTAACGGTGATTAACGGAAATGGAGCGATTCAATTCTGGTCCCCCAACCAAACATGAGCTATAGAATCATCTCATTCCTAGAATCTGCAATGGAGCCAATTCATTCTACTTCGCTCTCCAACCAAACGCACCCTTAGTATCTGTCTGCGATCTGCAGCATGGCCACGTGGTGCTGGATTTGGTAAAGCCCAGCCTAGTTGAACGATACATGGCCCATTGAACACAGAGCTTATTTCGCATGTGTGAAACCTGGCCCATCGAAACCCTGATGCCCTCCACTTTTTTCCAAAAAAAGAAAACAAACTGATACCTTGCTCTCCTGCCCCAGCTGCTTCAGGGCTTGTTTGGTTACAAAAAGTTTCTGAGCTAATTTTAGTTCCTAGGCTAAAACTTTTAGTCCCTACCTATTTGGTTCCAGGGACTGAAGAAACTAGAGGTCATTAAATGAAGTGCACAAAGTACCCTATTACCCCTAGTCTGCATGCATGCATGCATAAAGTACCCTACTACTTGTAGGGAGCAGTAGGCTAAAAGTCCGAAAAAAAACTCCTCAAGAGGTACTTCTTATTCTTTAGCCTTAAACATTGTTTTAGCCCCAAAAAATTCCACCAGTTTGGTTCTTTAGCCCCTAAAGTCCTATGGACTTATGCAAAAGTCCAATGAACCAAACAGGGTGTCAGAAGTTGAGAGCTTTCGCCAGGCAAACGGGTGTAGTCGTGAGTTCATCACCACACTGCTCGGCCACGGCCAGTTACCCCGTCCTTGGTCTTCATGCCAACGTCAGCTGCATCGGTTGCAACCTCGTTGAAGGCATCAGCCACCAAATTTATTCTACAAAACAAATTGATCAGCACTTCAACCAGCTTAAACAGCGCCCACATTGTCCTGCTACCAAAGAGAGATACTGCTGCAAGGGTGGGAGATTTCAGGCCAATCAGCCTATCTCATATTGTAGCAAAACTTATTTCCAAAATGCTGGCTATAAGACCTTCTACTGAGCTAGACAGTTTGGTGTCCAGGGCTCAAAGTGCTTTATTAAGAGGAGAGCATACAAGATAATTTTCTATACACCCACAACCTCATCACGGAATTACAGCAAAAAAACCAACCCTCTTCTTGAAGCTTGGCATTGCCTAAGCTTTTGACTAAGAGGTGCTGCAAAATGTTGGAATATAAGTGAATGGTCTGTCTCTCCCCATCAGTTTAAGCTTTTGGATTTAACTGGTCGGTGCATGCAACTCAATATGATGTCAAAACCAGAGGTCTCGAGTTTGAATCATGGTTAGCACAATTAAATAAAATAATTGCTGCTGGCTCCTATTCTACGTCTGAGGTCTGAGGGGGAGTGTTGGAATATAAGTGAATTGCCCATCTCTCACCATTAGCTTAAACTTTTTGGTTGAACCGGTCGGTGCATACAACTCAATACAAAAAAAAGGGTTTTGGAAGGAGATGGGGAACTTGGGTGTACACCTTGCTGGCAAGCTCTAATTCTGCAGTGTTGCTGAATGGATCTTGGGGTAAATGGTTCAAACATAGGACTAGGTTGAGGCATGGTGATCCACTTTCCCAATGTTATTCATCTTGTCCATGGAGCCATTGCAGCTAATGTTGAACAAGGCAACCGAGGCGGGGCTGCTCACCAATCAGTAATAGGAATGCAAAACTCAGGATCAGTTTGTTTGCATACGACATAGAAATCTTTCTAAATCTAGTCAATGAGGAAGTGCAAGTCGTCAACAACATCCTACGTGGTTTTGGCTGTGCTTAGGATTTCTCACCACAGACAAAAGTGCATTCTATCCTGTGCGCTGTGAAGGATTAGATGAGCACGGAAGCTTTTCAGTGCCCAGTGAAGACTTTTCCTTACTCTTACCTTGGTCTGCCTCTGCATGTTCACCAAGTGAGGAGGGTTCATATTCAGCCTTTGATTGATAAGTGGGGTCAAGACTTGCTGCATGGAAGGGAAGAGCTAGTAGATTAAAGCTGATCAACTCAGTGTTATCATTCCAACTTACTTCCTAACAGTTTCCAGACTTCAGAACTGAGCTATAATAAAGATAAGTTAAGAATGAGTTTCTTGTGGAAAGGGACACCTGATGCAAATGGTGGCCATTGCCTAGTAAAATGGAGCAAAGCATTAAGGCCGAAAACCTTTGGGGGCCTGGGGATACTTGATCTTGACCTTTTCAGTAGGGCACTTGGGCTGAGATGGTAGTGGGTTTCGCCAGACAAACACTGGGTAGGAACCGAACCACCGGTGAATGTAGGTGAATAGGCATTTATTCAGAACAAGCACGGTGGTCACTCTTGGTGATGGAGCTACACCTAGTTTTTGGCAATCTACATAGCTGAATGGGCACACACCTATGGACCTCTACCCTAACCTGTACAGGATGGCTTGGAGGAAAAACCAAACAGTGAGGGAAGAATTCCAGAATCACAACTGGACAAGGGGTTTGTGGAGGATGCAACTTAATGCAATCTGTCAATGAAATGGTTAATTTTGTAGAGCTCTAGGACGCTGTGCAAGAAACCCAGGTGACACAACTACATTACATGATTAAGTGGAGATGGACAATTATACTAGCAAGTCGGTTTACAAGATATAGTTTTAGGGATCCTTCGGCTTCTTCAATGGCAGCTCCATTTGGAAGACAGAAACAGAATGAAAGCATAAATTCTTTGCCTGGTTGCTAGTCCAGTGCAAGATCCTAACAACAGATAAACTCATGGCCAGACAATGTGTAAGGAACATGACCCCATTTAGGCCATTGTTTGTGATTTTGGTGATTGTGTGACAACATAATCAATCAGACTAACAAAGTTGTGAGCTCAAGTTTGTACGATTTCTAAGTCCCATGGATGTAATCCAAACCATACCCAATATGTCCAATTCACTGTCAAGACGTCCAAATCGTAGTGAAATACAACCGCGACAAGTTGCAAAAGTGGAAACATAATTTAAAGTACTGGTTAAACCAATGACATAAAATATGAACTTGAATTCTTAAGCTGATATCAAATGACCATCTACGACCGCGAGACCACAACCATGCTTAAGCCGGTGTACTTGCCGCCGCTTGTAGTGCTTATCTTCACATGAGCTAACGAACCTAGGTTGATCATCGGGGAAGTCTCTGCATTGATTTTTCTCGCGTGGATTGTGATCTTGAATTCTTGATGCATCACACAGTAGTAGTTATTACTCCGGAGTAGTACAGAGCGAGGTAGGTTTCATGAGGTGTTCCAGGAAGTGGGGGCCGCTAGTGGGCGCTCGTTCGCCGGTACTCGTTGCAGCGAACACTCTCCCGGTACTAGTCTTCCTCCTCCTTCCGTTTCTTTTTTTCTTTCTTCCGATTCTCCCGAAGACCATCTCGCCCAGGTCATCCCGCCGTCTCCAACGTCGCCCACCAGCTGCGGGCAGCTCGCCCCCGCCGCCGGCGCCGCCCTGCCTGTCTCCGGCGGCTCACCGCCGGATCCGCCGCCGTCTCGACCCAAGGCCGGCCCTGGAGGCGGGCAAACGGGGCAGCCGCCCCGAGCCCCCAATTTGATAGGGCCCCACCCCAGGTACTCATAGGTATATTAGACTATTTGTTGGCCCAGTACATAAACATTTGGCCCAGTGCTGCGTTGGTGGCCTGCAAGAGGCTGTTCGGCTGGTAGAATGAATAGTATTCGGCTGGTAAAATGAATAGTGTTGTGTGAGAAGAAATAAGCCAAGACAAGCCGAAAAAAACCGAGGACAGACCAGCCGAACAGCCCTCAAGTCTTAGCATCCGGCCGTCCGCAAGAGCAGAGAAGCAAGCATCCGGCCGTCCGCAGGAGCCGAGAAGCAATACGCGATTTGTCGTACAGGAGCCCAAACTAGCGTCCTCCACAAAGCCACCTGCACACGCACACGCACACGCACACGCGACTAGCGACTCAACCCTTGGACTCTCTTGTCCGCGGTGGCGAGCCGGCGACGCGGAGTCGCGAACGGCGGACCGGCGAGCGGACACGACGCGCTCGCGCCTGCGACCTCCGCGACAGCGTGACTCCACCCGGCAAGCGGCGACAAATTGACGATCGCCAGCGAGCCAACTAGGCAAGTGTATGAACTAGGGTTACTCGTTATGCTTATGCACTCCAATTTAATTAGATTAAATTTATGTGTTTCCTGGTAGCTTCTAAAATTTATGCGTTTTTAAACTAATTATTTCATATGGATATTGCTTTTACATACACAATTAAGTATTTATCAGTAACATTATATATATTTACATTTAGTATTATCGACGTATGTATGTATAAAGGCCCCAGGTTTTAGTTTCATCCTGGGCCTAAAAAAACTCAGGACCGGCCCTGTCTCGACCTCCCCCATCGCTGTCGGAGCCTCGTCGCCGCAGCCCATCCCTGCCCCGACCCTGCCCAACCGCCGTCTCCCACCGCCCGGCCGGCGGTACCCCCGCCGCTGCGCCAGCCACCTCCGCCGGGCCGGCTTGCCGCCCCCGGCCTCCCTTTATAGCCGGGGAACTCCGGCGAACCCCTGCAACCCCAGAACAAGAAGGCCGCCGCCTCCCATCGCCGCCGACCGCCCCGCCCACCTCCCGCCCAGACCACTTCACCCGCCCTTCACTTTGCCGGTGGCTGGAGGTTGAAGACGATGACTAGAGGTTGAAGAAGACTAGCATATGTGATCTGTTCGTTGGCAGCGCTCGCGTGCCAACTAAGAAAACTGCCGGGAATTCCAGTCCAAACACGTTTACTATGGCCCCGTATCCGTATGCTGATGCGCCCATACGAGGCCCACAATGGCAACGCCACCAACGGTAAGTCGTTCCACCGCCATGAATAACTGGGCCTGCCAATGTTGTCGCGGAACATGTGGGGCCCAGTGCAGCAGGCCAGGTGATTGGCCATGTTTGGTTGATGCTTGAGAAAAATTTTATGAAAACTTTTCGTTACTTTGACCACTAACTAGAGGTATTAAATGAAGTCTAATTACAAACAACTTCCACAACTATGGTACTATAGCAGTACTGCAACTAATGAGGTATTTGACCGTATGATTTGGAGATAATTAGGCGTGGTTACTGTAGCATCACTATAGCCAATCTCTGTTACGCGGATACTCCTTGGAGGTGGCGTATCCATATCCGATACGTATCGGATACGGATACGCCCCGGATATGCCTCGGATACATTTCTAGCCGTATCCTAAAAAACGGATACATATTTACTTGGATACGCATATCCGATACTTTTGGGGCAGATGGGATACAGCCCAAAGCAGTAATCAGCCCCCCAAATGCTGTTTTGGTAGTAAGAGATGATATAAAATGATGAACTTGCTGCAATAGAACTAGATGAGCAGCAACTGAAGAACCCCTTGTGGAATCAGTTGTGCTTTTAGAGAAGGCTAGTCATAGAGGTAATGTTATATGGACATGCAAGTATTGCACATCTAAGTATAGGGGAAGTTATTCAAGAGTAAAATCTCACTTGCTGAATATCTATGTGATATTTATATATAATTATTAATTATGCTAGCCGTATCCCCGTATCAGTGTTTTTTGGGAAAGTGTGTATCCGCGTATCCGATACGTATCGTATCCGATACTCGTACCAGTATCCGTGTAACATAGTAGCCAATCATGGTTAAACTTGTTTCATTAGATTCGTCTCGAAAAATTACACTCATCCGTGAAAAAATTTCGTAAATAAACTTCATTTAATATTTCATGCATACATTCGTCTTTTTGTGAGAAAATTCTCAGGAGACTAACCAAACACGGCAATTACCACTCGAATCTTCTGGCCTGACAAAAGTTAACGGATGCGGGTTGGGTGAGTGGGTGGTTTCTGCCAGTGTACAAGCCTGCCGGACAACTGCATCGGAGAGGGTTGATCAGGTTCTGTTCCCTTGGCACCCACGACACGACGGCGTGCACATCTCACGTGAGCCGACGTGGAAGGGATAAGTATGAATTAGGCAATTGTTGCAAGAATAGATATAGGGTTTGAGAATTCGTTAAGTTCAGTTCTATTTGATGGTTTATTACTCGAAATATTGTGAAGTGATGGGATTTTGACTTTCTTCGCCCATTGTGAAAAAAGGGCGAAATGTTCTTTTTCTCCCACCTCATTGAGCGGCGTGTGCACCCGATGTTGGATGATGGCCAGAGCTAGGAGCCGCGCATAGTACCATGTGTTGCCTTGGGCGCACGGCCCACTGCTCACAGGTTCTCCCGTTGCTGCTGTGCTCGGTTGCTGCCGTGTTGCCCATCTGTCTGAATTTGGCAAACCGATTCTGTTTGGTGAAAACGGGGCTGTTTTAGCATCGGTGCCTCGGCCTGAATTTGGCTAAGCCCAGCCTATTTGAACAACACAAGGCCAATTGAAACAAGGTTTACTACGCATGTGTGAAATGTGGCCCACCTAAATCATGATGCCCACCTCTTTCAAAAAAAAAATGATGCCTGCTCTCCTGCCCCCAACCGCTTCAGACTTTCAGAGCTCTCGCCAGGCCACACACACTGCTCGGCCAGTTACCCGTCCTTGGCCTTCGTGCCAAAGTCAGCTGCATCAGTTGCATTGCAACCTCGTTGAAGGAGGCATCAGCCACGGAGCCACCAATGTCACATCTTGGGCCGATGGGCTCCTGTATCCGAGGAAATGGAACGGGTCACAGCAAAGCAGATCAATATTTTGCCTCCGATACGCAGGAGATCGGCATATTTTTATATTATATAATAACAAGTTTAGAGGATTGGAAATACAACCGCATGCCAACGAGGCTGCGAACCCAACTCACGCCTACGGCCTACAACATACAGTTTTAGGCTGGGTGAACGTAGCTAAACGGATTACTCAAGAATTAGACAACCTAAGTGCTTTGGCTTTGCCTCCGCAGTGATCCACATCTCTACTTCGTTCTTGACCATCCAGATCGATACACGCAACAATAGAGGGAGACAGAACACTACATAAGTATTAGTTACCTGACCATCTAGTTTTTTTTAACGGACTGGCTTGTGCTAATCCCGTAATGTCAACGACCACAATCTCGTTCAAATTATTTTTGAAATCGCTCTTCTAGTATCATGCGTGCTCAGTAAAATCGTGTTCGACCATGACATCCAGCCTTTGGTCTGCCAAAATGGAAGGAGTACGACGTACGAGGCCACGTGCGCCACGCGCGACAGACAACCATGGATGCCAACTTCTCATCGTTAATAATGTTATTATTATCGATGTAATGGAAAGTCGCGGTTATTAAGCGAGATGGCGTGCTGTCGAGCTGTTTCTTCCTCTGACTAGTGTTGCGCTAGGAATGGTTGATATGTGTACCACCGACAGTTTGTACAGGCGAACTAGAAAAACGATTCTTCGGTTAAGTCATTTCCAGCCACACGATCTACACGAAATGGATAAGATTTTTTTGTTCTAGGGGATATTGCGTTCTTCCCCTTATTCCGAACTGCAATTATGATTTTACCCTTTTTGTTCGCTTTGTAATTTTACCTCTACCTTTTGAAATTGAAGAGTCTGTTTTCCCTATTGTCAACTCCGTTAGTTGCAAATCGAATAAATAAATTAGAAAAAAAGAGAATCCTTCGTATTACAGCAAAAAGACATCATACCCCTCAATTCTTCGTACCCAGCAAAATCACCGTGCTACCCTGCCCCGAACCTTCCCCCGACCAAGGCAATCCTACCAGGCGGCGCGCCGGTGTGTCAATTTTCTATATGCTATTGGAAATTATACTCATCTCTTATATAGTATGTTATTGATTTTATATGTCATAGACATAAAAAATTTCCTACCTATCATTTAGTGGCACACAAGAAATTAGTTATATTTTTTAATGATATTTAGAGAATTTACTCGGCGCGGATGGGGCAGGGCGCAGGGGCGCAGGTGCGGGTGGCTGGCCAAGCGCGGCGGGGCCCATGTGCCGGTGCGGACAGCCAGATTAGCGCGGGTGTGGTCCGCGTGTCGGCTAGCCGCTGCCTGGCGCGGGCGCGCGGCCCGGGTAGGTGCGAGGCGGTGGCGGCGGCGCACGGCTGCTATGCCTATGAGCTGCTGCTCGTGTGCAAATCGACGAGGTATGGGATGAGAGTGATGGGCTGATGGCCAGGAACGAGGCGAAAACGGCCGGCGCGGAAGAACTTGTGCTTGGCGACGGCAACGGGCATGCTGGTAAGGAACTCGTCGGCGAGGTGGCGTTGGCGGTATTGCACATCGAGCGTGTCGTGCGATGGAGATGCTGCGCTTCTTGGATTCGGGAGCAATATGGCCAAGCTCAGTTTCTTCTTTCTCCGTAGTTTTCCTTAGCTGTCTTCTTAGCATCAATTTCTTCCTCCTTCATGAATTCTTGCATCTTACCAGAGGATGGGAGCAGGGCACTCTCTGGCAAGCGCCCCACAAGCAGCTGCTGCCAGCACCGTACTCCCCTGCATCATCTAAATCGAAGTAAATCGAAGCGGGAAAGGGGGCAGGGATAAGGATGAAAATGGACGGAAAAATTCTCGTCCCGTCTCGTCCGTATTTCTATATTTATCCTGCTCATTTTTATATTTATGAAAAAAAATACAGAAATGGGAAGGGAAACGGAAAGGGGGTGTATCCTGCCTGTATTTGCGGGATCTTGTTTTTAGCCGAGATAATCTCGTATTAGTTCCGTATTTATAAAATCTAGAAAAGAATAATAGTCACACCATATATCCTCTCATGTTCCTCAACATCAATACATGTACTTCACGGTTTAACCATAGGAAACAAGAAAGATTGATCATATTTTTAAAAAAATAGCTTGTGTAAAAGAGTGTCTAATGTTATATTTATGCAAAGTGAATGGTGATTTAATAATAATACATTCCGGTAAATTTTCCGGTTTTCGTAACCGTTATATCCCGTTTCCGTTTCCGTACCCAGCTATTCCGTTCCCGCTCCCGTTTCCCGTTATAAAAAACAGAAACGGAAATGGTTAAGGGATTTTCCCGCCCGTTCTCGTCCGTTTTCATCCTTAGGCAGGGATATGGGGAATCGATCTTCTTTCGTTTTTTTCCTTCCATTTTTTCTTTATTTTCACAAGGAAAATTTTATCCACTTTTAGCTCATTTGACACCGTTACATATTTTCACGGAGTAGGGGCAAACTCAGTCTTTAATTCCAAAAAGTATGGGTAAAGTCATAAAGCAGATAAAAAAATAAAGGTAAAATTATAATTTCAGTTTGGAATGAGAGCAAGAACACAATAACCCTATTATCTCTTAATTGTTTCGTGCACCATCCTTCTTTTCCTATGTGGCCTACAAGAACTCAATACAGCAGTTTTGCGAGTAAAATGTAATACAAGAGCTTCATAACTTAGAAGATTGATAATAGCAAATGGTGACAGATGGTATAAAAAAATACATTCGACACGAGGATTCAAACAATCTACGGAACGCAAGCTAAGTAGACTATTGTTACATGGACCAACAATCCTGCATCCATGCGGCACCATTTGTTGGACTCTTGGATGCAAGAATGGTGCTACCCGCGTAGTTTGGGAACTAGGAGGAGCTTCTCCTTCCGGTGCACCACCAGCCCGAACTCCTCGGACATGTCAATGTCGCCCGCCTCCTTCCCCGCCGGCATCTCCCAGTCGAAGCGGTGCACGAGATTCGCCAGCATGACCTCGACGGCGGCCATCCCGAAGTTCATCCCGGGACACTGCCTGCGCCCAGAGCCGAACGGCAGGAACTGAAAGTCGTTACCCTTGAAGCCGACATCTGCCGCGCTGCCGCCGTCGAGGAACCTCTCGGGGACGAACTCCTCGGCGTCCTCGCCCCAGGAGCGTGCGTCCCTGCCGATGGCCCAGGCGTTGACCAGGACGCGCACCCCGGCGGGGATCACGAACCCATCGACGCTGCAGCTGGCCGTGGAGAGGTGAGGCGCGAGCAGCGGCGTCACGTTGCGCAGCCGGAGCGACTCCTTGATGACGGCTCTCAGGTAGGCCATGCCGTTGAGGTTCAGGTCGGCCTCGCTGACGATTTCCTGTCCCTTGGGCACGATGCTCCTCACCTCGGCTTGGAGTTTCCTCATCACGCGTGGCCTCTGCATGAGCTCAACGACAGTGTACTCGAGTACAGAAGCTGCTGTGTCTACTCCCGCGAAGAACACATCCTGCGAGGCCACAACTCCTTTATCATCAGGATTCGGGGGGGCTGAATGAAACAGAACTTACGCGCTGTGTACTTGTGTATCAAAATTCTTCGTAGTACGGTACTCCTTGCAGTTTCAATCACGAGGTGAATGTTAACTTACAAGCAGGATAGCTTTGATGTTCTCTCTGGTAAGGCTGTACTCCTGACGAACAGAGAGCAAGACATGTATGAAGTCGTCATCCTCGCCCTTTTGATCGCTCGCCGCCGCCGCCGCATCGTACTGCCTCTCGTGGTCATCAATCAGCTGCTCCAGCAGCTCGTCCCACCTCCTCCTCAATCTCTCGGACTTGGCGCGGACCACCTTGCTGAGCACGCCGAAGCGAGCCAGGAAGGGGAAGAATTCCTCGACGTTGAAGCCTCCAAGGAGCGGCGACGTGTCGACGATGAGCTGCCGGAACAGCTTGCTCGGGCCCTCGTTCCGGGACGATGACTTGCCCATAACGGCGCGGCAGGCCAGGTCGTTCGCGAACGAGCCGAGCAGATGGCTCACGTCCACTGCGGCGCCGACGCCGGCCGCCTCTCCGATCTGAGCTATCACCCTGCTCACCTACCCAAAGGCCAAAGCACACGTCACCTGATAAGAGTTGCTGACTTTTCGAAGGCATTATCATCGCCTTTACAAGCGATGATATGAGTGTTAGTTACCTACCGACAGTTTATTATCAGATAAAATTTGTCAGATTTTTTTTATAGCACAAATCCTATATATGAATCTGACAGATTAGGTACTAAAGAAATCAGATAAATAGAAAAATTAAAACAAAAGATGGGTAGAGCCGCAGTAATCTAATAATCTTACTTCTTCCTCGCGGGCGTGGCGTAACGACTGCACCCTCTTGACGGTGAGCAGGTGCGTGGTGACGAGCTTCCTCGCCCTCCTCCAGTAGTCCCCGTACGGCGCGCTGCCGATGTCGGAGATGCCGTACATGACGACGTCGGCGACCAGAGAGTACGGCCGGGACGCGAGCACGTGGTCGTGCGTGCGCAGCACCGCCTCGGCGGCGCTCGGCGACGACACGACGACGACCGGCATGGCGCCGAGGCGGAGGAGCATGAGGTCGTAGCCGTGCTTCCGAGCGAGGCTTCGGAGAGAGACGTGCGGGAGCGAGCCGACGAGGTGGAGATGCCCGAGGACGGGCAGCGCCGGAGGGGAAGGCGGTAGGTGGTCATCTTGTTGCTGCCTGATACCCCTCGCTCTCTTGGCACGGAACCAGCAGCGTACAAGCAGGAGGAGGAGAGGGAGGAGCAGCAGCATCCATGACCGTGGAGCCGTCAGCTCAAGCATGAACTGCTGTGCTATGTTAGCCATGGCAAATGGATCGTAGCACGCCCACAGAAGAGTCTTGGGCTCATGGCTGTCAACTTCCCATTTTAAACAATGTTATCGCCGCCGTAACGTACTGCTGAATTTTTTAAACGGAAATTCTTTGCTGCGGGCGTCCGACGCCAAGAAAATTTCGGACGCCGGGGGTTCCTCCGTGCGCCCGGGGTCCATCTGATTTTTTCCCGGGCTTCCCGGTCATCCCACGTGACCATATCAGAGCACCAGGCGTCCAGGTCCAGCTTCTCCGTCGCGCTCACCCCCACCCCCCCTGCCCCTCTGCCACCACTGCCTTTTCCCACGCAGCACCCTCGCACTGTTGCTGCCGGCAGATGCCTCTTTCAGCCACGCGCTTTTCTCCACGCATGCGGCCAGTGACGCCACTCTACCCCCCATCGCTGTCTAGCTCTCCTTGGATGAGTCCCGCGCGGTACGCCAACCTGTGGCCAGCGGCGGCCAGCCATGCGCAGGCCACAGGTTCGACGATGTTGCATGAAACATACGTTCGATGATGCGGCCGGATATGGTGAACATACATCAAGATTTCCTGTCCCTGGGTACGATGCTCCTCACCTCGGCTTGGAGTTTCCTCATCACGCGTGGCTTTTTCATGAGCTCAACGACGGTGTTCTCAAGTACAGTAGCAGCTGTACTATGTTTGCCATGCTCGAGGAGCCGTCAGCTCAGGCATGAACTGCTGTGCTATGTTTGCCATGGCAATGGATGGCCGCTCGATCAACCAGCAACCACGGAATGATGCGGCTGCTTAACATTTCGATTGCTTTTATAGCTTCTGACTTTACTCGTTTCCGCACGCATATGCAGGATGGATAGTATCGAAATGACGCTGCCGCACCCACAAATGTCAATGGCGTAATATGAATGTATGATGGATTTTTATCTTTTCTGAGCTTAGATAACCCGTGAATTATAAACACACATTTGACGTCTCGTCAGCGCACTAATCCTGACAGGTCACCACAAAGTTTTGTTATTCAGCCGTACCGAATCCTGACGCATTTTATTTTGTTGCTTGTGGTAGAGTGCAAACCTCACGCGGTTACGTAGTATTAGATTGATTGGGCTTACTTTCCAGAGGATTCGATCGGGCAACAAAATCATTACCTTCCACTCGATGGCCGCCGGCCGCGCAGGCCGGTGCGGCGGGATACATAGCTCCCCTGCCCGCCGCAGACCGTGGTGTGGTTCGCGAAGAAGGCGGACACCGGCGCGACGCCGCTCGCCACGGCGCGGTCTGCGCACCGCGCCACGCCCGACGGGCAGCTCGCGCTCGTGGTCGGCGCCAACGGGAGCAGCAACGTTCTGTGGCGGCGAGCTGTGGCAGAGCTTCGTGCACCGGAGGGACACGCTCCTGCCGGGCCAGTCCGTCGCCTGGGACGCCGGGTCACCGGGAAGCTGGTATCATAAGCGCGCGGACGCGGAGTTCACCACCGGCAACGACCCCGACAACGGATGAAGAAGAACTTCATGACTCCTGAGGCTCCAGCAATATATTGGTGGGATCCTCTCCCTCCGTTACCTCTAAAAAAAAAGTTCCCCGGCTCGTGCCGCAACCACAGCTTGCTTCCAATGTTCAACTACAACCTCGTATTTCTCTTGTCCATCTAAATCGAATGCCCACGAGCACGAGCACCACGAGAAAGTAAGATCCACCGGAATATTTTGGGTGTCGACTTGTTGGGGTCTTAATAGCAATGTAGGCCGTGACGTCTCCACATTGCACCCTACTTCTACCATCTAACATTACTTAATTACAGAATGCAGAGCGGAAGCAAGGCTCTGGGCAGCACGGCTGCCTCGGAAGGATATCGCCATTGGCGAGCAGTGGTGTAATTTCTTTTCTTTGGCAATGTAAACCAAGCAAAACTCTGCTGCAAATGTAATCATCTCACAGGCCGTGTTGGGCCATAATCAATCAAATCAGGTGGGGATCCTCTTCCCTTCCGTACGTTGTTTATAAAAAATCTTTGTATCGAACAGTTTGAAAATCAGTATATTTCAAGTATTACTTCGTTTGTAGGGGATCTAATCTTGAGACGATGCGTGCTTGCGAGAATAGGAAAAAGCTCGCTAGTCACTACACACAGATAGAACATCGACACAGCTGTGTATGTAGGCTGTCCACACACACACAAAGAAACAGTACTCAGTATAGCTCCTCTTTCCCTTCTTTTCTTCATTCTCCTCCCTTTCTTTCACTACTCCGGCAAGCTCCATCCGTCACTATCTCTGTTGCGCCTCCTCCTTCAATCTTCACCGTTCTAACTCAGCTTCACTGTGGATTCTTGGCGTGATGTCCTTGCCATCTACGCCGCCGTCAAACAAGTGGCAATTTTTTAAAATATCACAAATAATTGATTTGGTGGAATGCTCGGTAAAGGCCTATTTGGAGCACTCCACTCCACCAAAAACAGCTCCACTTTATGAAAAAAAATGTTCAAACATACCAAGGTGCTCCATTCCACTCCACCAAAAACAGCTCCACTCCACTTTTTTTAGCTCCTCAATAAGTGCTCTACCAATTTTTGGAGCTGGTAGAGTTGGGTAAAATTAACCACCATGCCACTGGTTACACAGACAACGGTTCGTTCTTTCTTTTTCTCATCCCACTGATGCTCCCACGACCCCACCACTGCCGCAGGCCACCGCCACCGCTCCCGTCGACCGCCACCGCCACTACTCCCGCCAGCCGCCTCCGCCGCCACCGCTCCCACCGGCCGCCACTGCAGCCGCTCCTGCTGGCCGCCCCTGTCGCTGCTCCCGCGGGCCGCCGCCACCGCCGCTACAAGCCGCCGCAGTAGGCTGGACCCGCAGGCCGCTGCCACTCCCGGTGCTACTCATGCCGGCAGCCGTCCCGCCGCTGCTCACGCTGCCCACCGCAGGCTGGTTCCGCAGGTCGTCGCTGCTCTGGCCGGCCGCCTCCGCCGCCACCGCTCCCACCGGCCGCCGCAGCTGCCGCTCCAGTAGGCCTCCCCTGTCGCTGCTCCCGCAGGCCACCGCTGCTGCTATAGGCCGCCGTCGCAAGCCGGTCCCATAGTCCGCCGTTGCTCACACCGCCCGCCGCTCCTACAGCTCCACTGGGCCGACACCGCCGCAGCTCCCGCATGACGACGAGGAAGGGGGATGGGGGGGTGGCATGCCTATCACTGAGGTAGAAGAGTTCTCTGATTGGTGGGCTCCGTATGGAAGTGTGATGAAAGGTGGGTCGAGTCGGGCTAGTACCTTGCACGATGGGCCTGCGGGGTGGAGGAGCTGGGCCATTGACTTGTACACTGAGCTGGCCTGCTACAGCTGGTGGAGTGGAACTATACAATAGTCAGACACTTTAGTGGAGTAGAGTTTTTCGAGTGGAGTGTTTCCAAATAGACCCTAACAAGGGAGCAAGTGCTCCGCATCTTGCAAGCCCCCAGCCTGTCCGAGCCACCGACTGGCAAGCATGCCGCGCCGCCGGCCGCCACAGACCGCAATGCCGACCCAGCCGCAAAGGGCGCTGCCGTGCATGGCAACGGCCCGCTCGCGAACGCCGCCGCGCACGTCAGAGCCAATTCGCGCGGCTGCGCCTCCGGTTTCCGTCCCTAGCTAGCTTGCCGTTTTTGCCTTGCCACTAGCAGCCGAGCTCCGCGCCGTCATCCCAAACCCTATGCACTAGATGTTGGAAATATGCCCTAGAGCCAATCATATTTCCTTATATTCATGGTTAATAAAGTGTACTTTGAATATTCATGGATGACAACTTGTATTGATTAATGCTTATGTGAAGTATTTGTGAAACTCTATACTTGTATGAATATTCTAAAATGTTCCTAGTCAGACTTCATGTGAGGACACACATAAATATTAGACTAGCACATGTATTAGTTGATTGACTACGTTTCACAAGTCATAGACATGGGGATGTCAAACTAATAATGTGGGCTCATATGAGACATGAGACTGAACTGACCCAACACGAAATGATGACTTTTCATTACACAATATGTAAGATGTGTCCTAAGATCTGAGATCGTCGTATGTACTCAAGATGTGAACCGACTTACTTAGGAGCCATCAAACGCTGCACCGTAATAGGGTAGTCATAAAGGTAGCTTTCGGGTCTGTCAAGAAGCATGATGTGAGACATAGTCGGTCAAGATGGGATTTGCCCCTCTACAAGAGAGAGATATCTCTGGGCCCCTCGAGTGATTCGGATCAGGAAATGCATGGCCATGCTGGGGTTAAGAGTTAACCAAGGATTCCGAATCACAGGATCGAGAAAGAGTGGTCGGCTTTAAGCTAGACCAAATATCGTGAGGCAAAAGGAACATCATGTATATGATATTGTGGTGACTCGTCTGATATGATCTTTGTATGCGTATAGGAGTTGACATGTCTTGCTAGATGCCACTGTCTAGTATTGGGCCGAGTAAGAGTACTCGGGCCATGTCTATTCGCATGTGAGCCCATAGGGTCACACACTTAAGGGAAAAAAGCCTGATAAGGATGAGATCCGAATTAGACTGGGCTTAGGTGCACTAATGGGTCATTCAGGCCCAAAAGGGGGCACCCAAGGTGGGTTCCAAGGCAGCCCACCTAAGGGGCTATATAAACAGAGGAGGGGGCGCCTAAAAACCTTAACCCTGGTTACTATTCACACACTACAGTATCGCCCCCTCCCTGTTCCTCTTCCGCGTGCATCTAGCCCTAGTTCGTTCTCGCGGATCTAGCAATCCGGAGTGCGAAGCTTCTTCCCGTACGTGTGGATTTCGTGGAGGTGCTGCGTTTGCTGCACAAGGACGAGCCATTCGTGAGGTGGTTTACGCAACTGCACTGCCGGCTTCCATCTACACTACACCGACGCCCTACAGAAATTCCGCAACCGCGCGTCTAGTGGTAATCCCGTGATCTATAACTGCAGTAATCCTGATTTATGTGGTAGAAAATTTTTGTTTTTACTATCCCATATTCCTACACTAAATCCTAGAGGGCTGGAACTCACAATTCATGATCAAACGATTCACGCACTCAATTTTCAAGGATGAGGACCTTTCTAGATTCAAGTGTCACAAGGAGATGAAGGACACTTGAATTAGTTTGAGTTTTATAGTGTTTAGTTTGTGATCGTACTATTAAGAGGGGTTCTCGGATTAGTAGCTTGACTCAAATTGATTTGGCCTCAGAAACGATGCACACTTGCTCAATTCAGTCCAAGAGAGCTCAAAAGAACTCAAGAAAATACTTGGAAGAACAAAAGGTCGAAGAAAGAAACAATTCCAAATCAACTCAGCTGAGATCAGGCAAAATCAGTTGCACCGGTGGTCCAGCACCGGTGCATCCGAAGGCGACCGGTTGCACCGGTGCCTTAGCTCCAGTTCAACCGGACTGTGCAGCTGGGTCATGTGGAGAAAATCAGAGTATCACCGGTTGCACCGGTGCTACATGTTTTAGCACCGGTCTATGCATGGTACTATCCTTCAGAGGGCATTATTTTGGAGATGAAACTTTTTCTTCAGCACCGATTACACCGGTGGTATAAATGGAAGGCACCGGTGCATTCACAGTACTAATAATCAGAGGCACTATTTGGCTGAAACTCAAATACTCTTCAGCACCGGTTACACTGGTGCCCCACCAGAGCAAGCACCGGTGCAATTCTGTCAGTCTGTGCACTGTGTCAGATTGTCAACGGCTACTATTTGGTTTCAGAGTGACCGGTTGCACCGGTGCTGCTCCTGCGGTTCAACCGGTGCCTATGACTTTTGGGGCAGTTTACTCCCAACGGCTAGGGGTGCTTCTCCACTCTATATAAGTCGACCCCCTGGCTCATTTATGATGTCTTTGACGCATTGAATACCTGAGGCCACCCTAGAGAAGAGGTGTTTGGAGCTATTGAATGAAGATCTAGTGCTTGCAAGTGATCCAAACTTGAAGAATTCAACCATTCCTTGAGTAACAAGTGTGCTAGTGCTTAGGGCCATCTCAGTGAGGGTCAAGTGAAGCCTTGAGAGCTTGTTACTCTTGGTGTTTGATGGCACCTAGACGATCTTGGTGATCGGATGATTCTTGGTGAGCTCTTGGAGATTGTGGGAGCCCCAAGAGAAGGAGATTGTACATGGTGTGAAGCTCGCCATTCCGGAGATGGAGAAAGAGCATTCTTAGTGAAGACTTGCTTCTTGGTGATGCAAGGGAGTGATACCCTTAGTGGGTGCTCCAACGTGGATTAGGGGGAGCGTCAACTCCTCGATACCATGGGAAAAAAATCCAGTTGTCCCGTGTCCCTCTCATTTACTTTACTAGCATTTCATATCTTTTGTACTTGTTAAGTCTATTGCTTGATTGCTCTTGCCTAGAAGTTATCATGCTAGTTTGTTTCTATTGATTAAGTTGCATATTTGTTAGAGTGATCAACTCCAAAGAAGATGAACATATTAGTGCGTTATCCTACCTATATTGATGATGCTAGTGTGCTCTAGTTGATAGGATCAACCTTTATAGATTGGGCAACACTAGTCTAGGTTAAGGACTCGATAGAAATTTAAAAAAGTCTCAATTCAAACCTCCTTCTTGGGCCTCGATCCTTTCAGAGTATAAGCAGAGAAGGAAGCATAGAGGAGTTTGGTCACCATCAGGCGGTAAATGAATAATGAGCACGGAAGGGTCTGTGGAACCTGAAATGTCCTGGCAAAGTAAATCATTTTCTATCGGCTATCGCGCATGGCACATGATTCTTTGGCACTGAGGAAGGTTCTGCAAATAAGGGGAACTAGGCGTATAGCCCGCGCATTTGCGCGACTAGTATTGAAAATTCAAAAATTTGTATGTCGTTATATTTTTATTTGAAGATTGTACTATTTTTTTATCATATATCATCCTGTTCATTATCGTAAATTATGTCTTATTGTTGGTTAAAACAATTCAAATATGATCTACCTATAATAACAATTTGAATTGTTGAGCTTTAATAACATTATGCATATAATTATGAGTAAATTGCACCCACCATACAAAAACTTGTCAGGTGGGTGCAAATTGGTTCAACAACTTATAAAATGCTCAATTTAGTGCAATAACTTGACATGTGAGTACAGATCGGTCCAACAACTTGTAAAATGTCCAACTTAATGCAATAACTTGGCAAATAGGTGCAGTCACAATCCAAACATTACACGGCAATGTAACTAATGCAAAGTCTCAATAAAGAGTATATTCATGTTAGGACAAATTATTAAGTATTATTTGACCATTGATTTTTGTGTTGCGCCTGCGTGGCAATGTATTTAGCTAGGATAAAAATCCTCACTATTTAGAAATTAATGTTATGTCTTTTACATTAATTATTTTTGCATAGTTATTTAATTATAACTAAAACTATTTAATTTGATATTCAATATTGAAAAATTCACCCTCACTGTTTCCCATATGTTTGATTATATGCACTGTTAAACTAAAAAAGCCAATACGTTGATACAAACTATTGATACCTTTTAGGAGCTTGGTATCTATATTTTTAAACCCTCATATATTCGTTAGAAAGGAAAAATAAGCTAAATAAACAAAACAAACATGAGCATTATTGAATACATGAGCAAAAGCGCAGAAGAAACCTAAAGTTTCAGGGTCTCTCTTATTGACTTCAGTGTTTGAGTGATGCTAATGGTGTAATTCTAAAATTTGTTTGTAGTTGAACTAATAAAAAATTGTACATAGTTGAAAAGCAGCAACCGGATCATCATCAATAATTTTTATTTATAAAATTTAAGAATTATTGATGTTCATCTACTTTGCTTAATATCTTGCTGTTGTAATGGTGGTTAAATAATACTCCATCTGTCCTAAAATGTTAGTCATTTTGCTTTGTCCTAAGTCAAAACAGTTTAAGTTAGACCAAATTTATAGAGAAGAATAATAACATCTACCACATCAAATAAGGAAATTAAGAAAGTATATTTCACTGTGGGTCTAATTATTCTCATTTGACATTCAAAATGTTATTACTTTTTTCTATAAACTTGGTCAAATTTGAAATAGTTTGACTTAAGACAAACCAAAATGACTTACATTTCAGGACAGAGGGAGTATATTATTTTTAATAGAACCATAATTAATTTATTTTGAGAATAAAATTATTGGTGTCCATTGCGACACAAAAATCTACGGTCAAATAATACGTTCCAACGTGAATATACTCTTTATTGTGACTTGATGTTAGCAAATTTATTGTCGTGTAATGTTTGGACTGTGAATGCACCAATTTACCAAGTTATTGCACTAAATTAAGCATTTTGTAAGTTGTTGGATCAATCTGCACCCAGCTATCAAGCTATTGTACTAAATTGAGCACTTTACAAGTTGTTGGAGCAATTTGCACCTACCTACCAAGTTGTTGTATGATGAGTGCAATTTACTCTATAATTATTATTTTTTTATTTTGATTGATTGTTGTTCGCTTTAGTTTTTATTAATAGTATATATATTTAATTTTTCATAATGGCATTGGTGAGTGATTTTTAATTAGGTATAGTGGTATTTTAGGCTAATTTTCATTATAATGGGAGTGGTGGGTAATTTTTATTTTTTTTTATTTTTCTCCGATTAACGTGGGAATTTCTAGGATTTGAGAACGAATGTGAAGGCTCAATTTGTTGAGCAAATAATAAGATAATAGATGGACATTGAGACCCGGTGTGTGAGGTGCAGTTGAAGAAATGAGGATAGGGGGCACCTCTTCTTTCAGTGTAAACATGTCAAACCTGTCTAGCAAGCAATGAACCTAGAGCAGTGCAGGTTGGAGCTAGCAAGTCAAGAGTCGCCAAGGCAAGTGAGGAAGTGATCAATTACATTCTGAATGTAGAAGAAGGGAAAAGAATGCGGGTGTTGTTGTGGAATTGGTGACTAGAATGAAACAGAGTTCGGGAAGGAGAAAAGAGGTGGGAGGCGATCCGTTAGGCAGGAATCATTGCCCGTCAGCCTAACGAATATCTAGCAATAGGCACGCAAGAGTGCAGGCAATCGCTACGACACCTGAAATGGTGGGTGAGGCCGATCGAACAATGAGTTTCTGAAGGTGAACTCTGATGGAGCTTTTATGCTAGGGGAAAGAGGAGGATGGGGCTAGATGCCTTGCATGCTGAGATGGTGGCCTGTCTTATGGGAGAGAAAATGGCTGCTGAATTGTGGATCGGTAAAGTCATCATTGAAACAGACTCTATGCTGGTGAAGTCAGCTTTGGAGACTACATCTTATACACTCACGGCTACAAGCGGTATCGTGTTTGAGATCAACAGCTTTCTAATCTTGTATTTTGATTCAGTTATTGTATCTTTCTGTCATAACAAATGTAACTAGACGGGCCACCCGCGCATTTGCGCGGCTAGATATGAAATCCAAAATATTAAATTATAGCATAACATAATATACTATTTAAATTCAAATATGTTAATATAATATACTAACTTACGGAATAGATAATAAAAATTTGTTACCTTTATGTCGTTTAAGAATTTTGCTTCAAGTTCATCATCAGGAATAAAATTTTTTTTACTAAATAACCTGGCTTTCCTTCAGTCAAGTTTTGGTTGTTCAGCTTGAATCGAAAGATAAATGATTCTGTATGTTCTTGATAATTTCTTCAGTTCTCCCATTGAGTGATTCTAACAAAGTAGTGACATTTATATTGAGCAGTCTCTTTAGTGCACGTTGTACTTGTTGTGTGGTCACTTATTCAGAGTCGAAGCCAATATCTATTGTATTAAAATTGTTACAACAATGAAAATATTATACATAGAATTAAAACAATATTGTTAAATGATAACAATCCACGCTTACCTTGGTGTTGTACCTTTAGGATATTTATCACAATTATTGCAATAGTAATTGTCATCTACCTTACTGCACATTTTATTGCAATAGTTACACGATATGTACCACCACATAGTATTTTTTTGTAGCTGATCTATATTAACTCTTGATGTAAAAATAAATTCCTACAGATAGAAACCATGGGATTAGGAATAAAAAATTGTAACAGTTTGTTGTATAAAAAATTAATATGGTAATCTAATATTATATAAATGTCATACTTCATTGTCTAATAGGCTCTCATGTCTCACTTCAGTAGTTTCTTGTAATGTCTTTCTATTGTAAATATTTGCTCCTCTTATGTCCCTTGTATGCTTTTGTTTACCTCCATCATTTTTGGTAAATTTTCTTCGTGCGAGTACCTATAAAAAAGGAAATTAATTGTGTACAAATAATTATATCAATTAAGAAAATAACTCATTAGTAATTTATTATTTTTTTTGAAATATAATATATTGCATACATCTGAATAAGTTTCCAGGTATCAGGTATGTCCAAATTTTTATACAATCTTGTAGCGCTAGTTGTTTTAAGAGAAGTTACACCTTATCAAAAAAAAAGAGAAGTTACACCTATATCAAACATATATACACACACACAAATATGTTACCTTTGATTGATAGGGAGAACTTAATCACACAATTAAATATATAAACCATTGAATTACCTTGGAACTTAAAATTTTCAACCATTGTCGATGTAACAATAATAACTGTCTCCACTGAAATTTGATGTACAATATTTTAATATTGAATCTTTATGCAAGAAATTATTTTAGTTGATCATAAATTAAATGAATAGGATTCTCTTACTCGAATAAGAGAAGTTCGATGACACGAATATCTTTCGTTTGCTCAATGGGGGTGTTCTTCTTTATTAGTCTTTGTTGCACTGGCCATATATTGGTGAGTAGTCCAATAACATCTTAAAATTTGAGAATAAGTTAATAAATGGTATACATGATTATAAAATAGATAACAGTACAAGTAAATAGCTACCTGAACATTGATGATCTTTATTTTCTCATTCTAGCAGTAAATATTTTGTAACAAACTCGATGTAATGCTGCTTGAATTTATCTGATGGCTCATTCACTTCCTTCACCATTGTATTATATGTAAAAACTATTTTTTTCTCATTGCTCAATGGACGGTACCTAATGGATCCTTCTACTTTGAAGTTACTAAAGACATATATAGAACCCTCATTTATTTGTGGCTTGTAAGTATTTAATAGACCCTTCCATATAGTAGCATGGATTGTATCATTCTGTTCAAAGATACAATAGTTAAGCAAAATCAGGATAATATACACAAACAAAAAAATTGGTAAAAAAAATTACCTGTTCATCCATTAAAATCATATCCCAAACTCTGATAACTTTCAGTTTAATGCTCCACGATTATCCTTTAGTTGTACGATCACTCAATTTTTTCTATGTCATATCGTCAATACCCTACTTGAAAAGAAATCATATATATTAGCTGCAAATTCATATTAGATGAAAAGATATGATATTTATTAGTTATTTTTGCAAATATTATTCATGAAAGAAATTTGCATGAAAGTGTGATAATAGCTTACCGAGTGATCTAACAACTAAATGACGAACATGTAGCATTAATCAATCTGCCTACTATAAAGTTAAAACAAAAAATATGCAGCATTACCTATGTTGCTGCCTGCTATAATTAATTGTAGCTAGCTTTAACTCTGTTGCTGCCTGCTATAATTAATTGTAGCTACTTTGGTTGATGCCACCTTGCACAGATCGTTCACTGAATATGAGAGTTTCATCAACAAAGATGCTTTGTTTTAATAAATTTTATTACTTAACTCATCCCCGTATATTCATGATGACCTATGGACGAATATGCAAACATGAGAGTACCTTTGCAGGGGGGGTTTGTTACGCTGACGCCGCAACGTATGGAGAGGCTGAGAGCTTCGAGCAATCTGATGATCAATGCTTTCAAGATCTCCGGCGAGGTGCAGAGATCGCAGAGGCAAGTTCTGGATCTTCGGCGGCGAGCCGTAGAGATCGCAGAGGCGAGCCACGGTGTGGAATTCCAGCGGCAAATCCTGATGTTGGCGATGATGCAGGCCTGCAATGCAAAGGGCAAGGCTAGATCCGATTTGCTACGGGTAATGGTTGGAGAATTCACGTTTCTCCGCGGGATATGATTTCTAGTTGGAAACGGCAATCAAAGGGAGTTTGTCTCCTTTCAGATTTCTATAAGGGGTATTTTTGACTAACTTTATTATAATGGCAGTAGTGGGTAATTTAAATTTCTCTTATTTTCTCCGATTAACGTGGGAATTTCTAGACCTTGAGAGCGATCATGGAGGCTCCGTTTGTTGGCCAAATAATAAGATAATAGATAGGGTGACACATGCTTTGGCAGCGCAAGGTTGTAAGTATCCTCAAAACGCAGTCCTGCTTTGGGATAGCACACCCCCAGGGGTAGAGGGCCTGGTGGCCAGTGATGATCTCATTGAGCCTCTAAGTTAATGGAATGAAAATTCCTGCAAAAAAAAAGCTCTAGCATCTCAAGAGAACTTCCTTACAATAAAAAAAAACTTGGACGTATATTTAAGGATGGCTGGTGCACTTCGTTACTATGTACAATATAATACAACCAATCATCTTACATATTCTACTATATCCATTCCACGGCCATGCAACATTTATTCTAGTGCTTCCATGTAACGTACTCCCTCGGTCTTGAGTTATCGGTTGTTTTGATTTTTTTTAGGTAGATGAAATTGAAATGATTAATAATTTGTGATGGGGGGAGAGTACATATATATGAATCTATACACGTAATTTTGGGACCAAGAGAAGCTTGTGTTTTCGGTTGACTACTAGCCCAAACACTTCGGACATATCGATGTCACCTCTCTTCTTCCCCTCCGGCACCTCCCAGTCGAAACGATGCACAAGGTTCGCCAACATCAGCTCTACCGAGGCTATCCCGAAGTTCACCCCAGCGCACATCCTCCGTCCAGACCCAAAAGGCAAGAACTGGAAATCGCTCCCCTTGAAGTTAACGTGCGCAGCACCGCCGTCACCGATAAACCTCTCGGGGATGAACTCCTCAGCATCCTCCCAGTAGCGTGCGTCCCTGCCGATCGCCCAGGAGTTGACCAGGACCCGTAACCCAGCAGGGACCGTGTGACCGTCGATGCTGCAGCTGGCCACGGAGAAGTGTGGAAGGAGAGGCACCACGGGGTGGAGCCGGAGCGACTCTTTTATGACGGCGCTCAGGTAGGTCATGTCGGTCAGGTCTGCTTCGCTGACAAGTTGTAGCCCCTCAGGGACGCTGCTGTTCACCTCAGCTTGAAGCTTCTCCATCAGGTGCGGCCTCCGCATGAGCTCGGCCATGGTGAAGTCGAGCACCGAAGACGCTGTCCCTATTCCTGCAAAAAAGATGTCCTGCACTCGAAGCTCGAGAAAGATCAGATCGCTGGCAAAAATTTGCAGAGTATTAACCGAGGCGGTTCAAAGATTGCAGTTAATATTCTTTTTTGTAGTAGTGGAAGTTGGTAGCTAGGATTTGTACTCACAAGCAGGATAGCTTTCATCTGCTCGCTGGTGAGGCCGTACTCCTGTCTAACGGACAGCACGACATGGATAAAATCATCGTCATCTTCCGACGAATCACTCGCCGCCACGGCCACATACTTCCTCTCATGGTCCTCGATCAGGCTGTCCAGCAGTTCGTCCCACCTCCTCCTCACTCTCTCGGATTTGGCACGGACCGCCTTGCTGAGCACCCCGAAGCGAGCCAGGAACGGGAAGAACTCCTCGACGTTGAAACCGCCCAGCAGCTGCGAGGTGTCCTCGATGAGCTCCCGTAGCAGCTTGTTCCGGCCTTGGCTCCGGAAGGACTTGCCCATCACGGCGCGGCAGGCCAGGTCGTTGATGTACGAGCCGAGCAGGTCGCTCATGTCCACCGCCGCACCGGCCGCCGCCGCTTCGCCGATCTTGTCCGTACTAGAGATAAGCTTATCTCTAGTATTCAAGGTAACCTGCCCATTTATTGTCCTTCTTCACTGCATAATTCTCATCATGTTCTTGTTGGCAATGGATCCTCTCTCCCAATTCATGGCACTGGTACTACCTCCCTTCATTCACCCAATGCTCAATTTCTTTTACGCAATGTCTTACATACTCCTTCTATTATCAAAAACCTCATATCTGTTCACAAATTTACCAAAGACAACTCCTGTTCTGTTGAATTTGATCTCAATGGCTTTTCTGTAAAGGATCTTCACACCAAGAAAGAGATTCTGAGATCCAGTAGCAGCGGCGACCTCTACTCATTCCACTCCAGACAGCACACCTCCAAGTTTGCCCTTGCAGCATGTGCTCCATCATCTGACATTTGGCACAGGCGGCTTGGGCATCTCAGTCATCAGTCACTACAGCATTTGATTTCCCGTTTTTCCTTTCCCTGTAACAATAAAAGTAGTGCATCTTCTGTCTGTGAGGCTTGTCAAAAAGGATGCCATGTTCGGCTCCCATTTTCCAGTTCCTTGTCAATTACTTACTTTCCCTTCCAAATAATACACTGTGATCTTTGGACTTCACCAATTCCAAGTTTCAGTGGATACAAATACTATCTTGTGTTGATTGATGACTACTCCCACTATACTTGGACATTTCCTTTACGTGCAAAGTCTGAAACCCCTTCAGTGCTTAAGAATTTTCATTCCTATGTCCTTACTCAATTCCACCTATCTATACAATGTATCCAGTGTGATAATGGCAAGGAATTTGACAACTCTTCTCTGCGCTCTCTCCTCTCCACGCACGGCATTACATTCCGTCTGTCATGTCCATATACATCTTCACAAAACGGGAAAGCTGAAAGAGGAATACGTACTATCAATGACATCATTCGTACACTTCTCTTCCAAGCCAATTTGTCACCTCAATTTTGGGCAGAGGCTCTCCATACTGCCACATATCTTCTCAACCGCAGACCATCCAAACCTCTTCATCTTGATACACCGTACCAAGCTCTGTTTCATCAGCCTCCACAATACTCTCACCTTCGCATTTTTGGATGCTTATGCTACCCAAATCTCCTCCCTACAACACCCCACAAGCTAGCACCACGGAGCACACCCTGTATATTTCTTGGTTATCCACCTGAGCACAAGGGCTATAAGTTCTTAGATCTTACCACCAAGAAAATCATCCTTTCCAGACATGTCATTTTTTATGAAACCCAGTTCCCATATTCCTCCTCTCAGGCCACAGCTATGCCCTCCGCACCAAATTCGGCGCAATCCATCTCGGATCTGTTGCCTGGACCACCTGCGCCGCGTCCGATCGTTGAGCTCAGCGCGCATCCTCCGCCAGCCACTACGCGCACGCCAACAAGCCCGGCCGCGATTCCCTCGCCAATCATTGCGCCATCATCGCCCGCCTCTTCTGCACCCAGGTCTCCACCATCTTCAGCTCCAGCACACCCCACGCCACCTTCTGTCCAGGGCTCTGACCCCGGGAACGCGCCTCCAACCTCTTCCTCGCTTCGCTACAGACACCCAACCCAGTCCTCCCTCCATCACATGCAAACCAGAGCGCGCCATGGCATTGTTGTGCCTAAGCGGCACTTCAATCTTTCTGCCTCCACCTCTCCCATATCTCCAATTCCAGCAAACTATCGTGCAGCATTAAAGGATCCTAATTGGCATCAAGCCATGATCGAAGAATATAATGCCTTGAAGAACAACAATACTTGATGTCTTGTTCCTTGTCCTGCAGGTGCTAATGTGATCACAGGGAAGTGGATTTTTCGCCACAAACACAACTCTGATGGGAGTATCGCTCGGTACAAAGCTCGCTGGGTGGTAAGAGGGTTCAATCAACAATTTGGCATTGACTACAGTGACACATTCAGTCCAGTAATTAAACCAGCGACAGTGCGTGTGGTGCTCAGCATTGCTGTGTCTTCTTCTTGGCCCATCCATCAACTCGACGTCAAAAACGCCTTCCTCCATGGTAATTTATCTGAAACTGTTTATTGCACACAACCCTCTGGTTTTGTTGATTCCACCAATCCGAACCTTGTGTGCAAGTTGAACAAATCTCTATACGGTCTTAAACAAGCACCACGCACTTGGTTTCTCCGGTTCACCTCCTTTCTAACCTCTCTTGGATTTCATGCCTCTAAAGCCGATTCATCCCTGTTCATTCTCCACAACAAAACAGACACAGCATACCTGTTACTATATGTCGATGACATTATTCTCACTGCCAACTCCTCATCATTTTTATCCTCCATCATCCACAAGCTTCGCCATGAGTTCTCCATGACTGACCTTGGTTCACTAGAGCATTTTCTAGGCATCCAAGTGTCCCGCACATCTCAAGGCCTGCTTCTTTCTCAAGAACAATACGCCCTTGAAGTCCTTGAACGTGCTAACATGTCAGCTTGCAACCCTTGTGCTACTCCGATTGACACAAAATCAAAACTCTCTGCTTCCGTTGGCAAGCCTGTCTCTGATCCGACAGAATTCAGAAGCTTGGCAGGGGCTCTACAATACCTCACTATTACTCGCCCGGATATTAGTTATGTTGTGCAACAAATCTGCTTATTCATGCATGATCCAAGAGAACCACACCTTCAATTGCTGAAACGTGTGCTCCGGTATATTCGAGGAACCTTACAGTTTGGTCTGCACATTCGTCGATCCCTCGCCAATGACATTGTGGCATACTCTGATGCCGATTGGGCGGGATGTCCTGACACAAGACGATCTACATCTGGGTACTGTGTTTATTTTGGTGACAACTTGGTGGCATGGTCATCTAAACGGCAACATACAGTATCTAGATCAAGTGCGGAAGCTGAATACAGAGGCATTGCAAATGCTGTCTCTGAATCATGTTGGTTGCGGCAGCTATTACTGGAATTGGGACGTCCACCACGACGAGCTACCATTGTATATTGTGACAATGTCAGTGCCATGTACATGTCATCTAATCCCGTTCAACACCAGCGCACAAAGCATGTGGAGATAGACTTGCACTTCGTCCGTGACAAGGTGCAGCTAGGTGAAGTCAAGGTGTTGCATGTTCCCTCTCAGGTTCAATTCGCAGATATTTTTACAAAGGGACTTCCTCATGTCTTGTTTAGCGATTTTAGAACCAGCCTGAACGTGCAGCCCCGTCCAGGCTGAGGGGGGCTACTAGAGATAAGCTTTCTGTTGTAATCCTTTGTACCGTTGTAATCCTGGACGTGGTCAGATGGCATGCCGAGTCCTTAGGATCTCCACGTTTGTAGTGGAGTCGCGGTTCTGTTAGTGACTAGCGAGTGCCACGGAGCACCGCTCATGTATATGTACAATTGCCTATTTAAGGCTCTGAATGGAAAATGCAAGGTGTGGCGTTTCCTCACTTTCAGTCCGTCACAAAACTCACCTGCGTGCGTGTCATCGCAGTATATATAAACTACTTTTTGTTGGAAATAATATAATGCCACATCACTGGATCTAAATTGACGGTAGTTTTACCTCCTCGCGGGCAAGGCGTAACGACTGCACCCTCTTGACGATGAGCATGTGCGTGGTGACGAGCTTCCTCGCCTGACGCCAGTACTCGCCGTACGGCGTGAAGCCGATGTCGGACGGGCCGTAGAGGACGATCTCGGCGACCAGAGAGCGCGGCCGGGACGCGAACACGAGGTCGTGCGTGCGCAGCACCGCCTCGGCGGCCCTCGGCGACGACACGACGAGGAGCGGCATGGCGCCGAGGCGGAGCAGCATGAGGTCGCCGTAGCCGTGCTTCCTGGCGAGGTTCCTGAGGGAGACGTGCGGGAGCGAGCCGACGAGGTGGAGGTGCCCGAGGACGGGCAGCGCCGGGGGGGAAGGCGGCAGGTGGTTATCTGATGCCTGCTGCCTCGGCCTCCCTCTCTTGGCACTGAACGTGGACAGCGAGTAGCATACGAGCAAGAGGAAGAGAGGAACAAGTAGCACAAGCCATGATCGTGGAGTCCTCAGCTCAAGCATGAACTGCTGTGCCAAGCTTGCCATGGCAGACATGGTGGCAGTGCCCTCGCAGTTTGAGGACCTCGAATGGATAGTGAATGATAATGCCTGGCATTTTGATGGTTAACATATATAGCTTCCAACGTTTATAATTTCCACACACATGCGTCATTGCCGTATGACAGGTCAAATATTGCAGAGTTTAGATTTGTGTAGCAAACTAGCAATGGTGTATCATTTTAAGTGCTTCTTACGCTTCTTTTTTAGTGGGACACAAATTTGGTTCTTGTGTAGGCTTTTAGAACTAACAAGCTGTTTAAGCCACCAGGATTAGCTTTGAGTGGGGTTTGGGCCACCAACAAAACAATTTTGTCTTACGAGGAGAAAAGAAGAGCTTCTTTTTTAACGAACAACACCTGATTATAGTACTAAAATTTGGCTTATAAGGTGCATTTGCTTTGCGAAACAAAAATCTCTCTGCAGTTTTCTTGCCTTCTTTCCTCTCCTCCTTATCATAAAATTTATACATAATACCGTGTGAAATGACCTATATATGAGAAAGCTAGCGTGTACTAATGTATATGTATCTTTGGACTCACTATAGTCCTTGGAGATTAAGGAGTGAAATTTCTGGACCAATGAGTTTATAAACAGTGGACGACTTTAATCGATTATTCTGGACCAATGCAAGAAGCCCCAGCATAGCAATAAAAAGGTTATGCTACGGCAGGTAGAGACCATTCTGGACAATCCACTCAACATCAAGTCATTGATCATGTCTACTGTTTTTAACAGGAGGATTGACTTTTGTATTGAATTCCCAATATGCCTCATGACCATTTCGGATTTTTTTTAAATTATGTTAGAGGACTCGTAGCACTGATATGATTCAACTAGATTTGAAGTAATCAGGGATGGTGGTGACACTAACTACCAGCTGAGCAAACAGTACCCATTCGTGGACCAATCAATGCAATAATGCAAGCAAACATGTGTGGTCACACCACCCTGTTCCATTTTTTTTTCTAAAAATAGAAACCGGAATGGTCCAGGCTTTTTTTTTTGAAACTTTGCGGGAGCACTGCTATGTCATTTAAGAAAGAGGAAGCATGCAAGTTCTTACAGTGGAGATATTACATAAATTAGCAAGGTCTCAAACTCAGTAACAGAAAAGAAAAACTTAAACATTAGTAAAAGATAACTCTGGCCTTCCACAAGCAAGTTTTCTGGCCGTCATCTCCAATTTGATCTCCTGAAGAACATCAACCGGTGTGAGTGTTTTGCTGTCAAAGACTCTCTTGTTACGTGCTTTCCATATGTTCCAAGAAGTGTAGATAAGCAGTGAAGCCTTTATTCTTCTTAAGTTTTTTGGAAGATGAGCGAGGGCCCGCTCCCACCAGCTCATCAGCTCGATCGTCACCTGGTTGAGGAACCGTGATGAGGTTGACCGTCCATTGGACAACCTGTTGCCAGACCTGTCGTGCGAAACTACAATGGAGAATGAGATGTGCCGGCGTTTCACTCTCTTGATCACACATGACACAAACTGAACTGCAGGGACATCCTCTGACGGTTAAGTTATCTGCAGTCAGAATTCGGCTCTGAATTAGTAACCAGGCAAAGAATTTGTGCTTGCCCTCAGCCTCAGCTTTCCATATGAAATCCCCTCTAAACGGACTGTATGCCCCCATTAAACTGCGCTAAGTAAGCTGACTTAGAAGTGTAATCCCCATGTGTAGTCCAATTCCACTTGATTTGATCTTCTGAATTTAAAAGCTGAACATTGTGAACATGATCCCAAAGTTCCACAAACTGGGCCATCTCATCAACTGTCTCCATACGCCACAACCCCCTTGTCCAACTTTGATTTTGTAGCTCCTCTTTGACTGATCTATTTTTCCTCCATGCCAAACGGTAAAGGTCAGGATACAAATCCATTGGCGCCTTGCCATGTAACCAAGAAGACTGCCAGAAACTTGCTTTGAGCCCATCACCAATGGTTACCGTGGTGGATGCTCTGAAAAGTTGTCTGTCAATGGCATCAATGGGTGGTTCAGTCCCCACCCAGGGCCTATCCGGCTCAGTCCACTGGAACCAAAGCCATCTCAACCTGAATGCCCTGCTGAACAGGTCAAGGTCAAGAATGCCCAGCCCTCCAAGTTTTTTTGGTCTCCTTGTAGTTGGCCAATTAACAAGGCAATGGCCTCCCTTATAAGTACTTGTGCCCTTCCACAGAAAACCTCTTCTGAATTTATCAATAGCTTTGATGGCCCATTTTTGAAGCTTGAACACAGTCAGAAAGTATGTAGGCAATGCCGACAGTACTGAATTTACTAACTTAAGACTTATTCAAGAATCTGCCCTTCCACACAGCTAACTTCTTGCCTACTTTATCAATGAGAGGTTGAACCTCCACTCTCTTGAGCTGCCTTAGACTCAGAGGTAAACCCAAGTACTTGCAAGGAAAATTGTTAATAGGTCACTGAAAAGCTTGCATGATGAGCTGGAGATCCAATCCATCACAACTTATTGGATAAACTGCACTCTTATCAATATTTGTGTGCAGACCAGAAGCATCCCCAAAGGAATTCAGGATGTTTTTGACAACACTGATCTCATCAGAAATTGGGTTCACAAAAATAGTTGCATCATCTGCATAAAGACTCACTCTCAGCTCTGCTTTTGAACTACACAGAGGAGATAAGAGTCCTTGTTTAGTGGCCTTTTGGAGCATCAGTTGGAGAGGTTCCATTGCCAGGATAAACAACATGGGTGATAGAGGATCCCCCTGTCTGAACCCAATTGTATGCTTGAACCATTTGCCTCTGATCCCATTTACTAGCACTGAGGAGGCAGACTTGCCAAGAAGAATTGTTACCCAAGCTTTCCATCTATTCCCAAAATCATACTGATCCAGAACCTCTTGCAGGTAGTCCCATTTCACTGAGTCAAAAGCTTTGGCAATATCCAATTTCAGAAATAAAGTTGGTTTTTTGGTCTTGTGCAGCTCTCTAATTAAGTTCTGAGTGTACAGAAAATTGTCATGGATACTCCTTTTCTTGATAAATCCACTTTGTGCCCTATACACCAATTGATTCAGCTCAGCAGCTAATCTTACTGACATACTCTTGGAGATCAGTTTTGTGAAGCTGTGTGACAAACTAATAGGCCTGTAATCTCCAATAACAGTTGCCTCATCTTTCTTTGGAAGCAGCACCACATGTGCAGTGTTAAGGAAGTAGAAATTTTGATCATGATTTGTGTAGAAGAAATTGACAGCTGCTATTATGTCATGTTTAATGATATTCCAACAAGACTTGTAAAAAACCCCCCAATAAACCCATCAGGACCTGGTGCCTTGTCTGACTGCATCTGCTGCACCACATTTTGAATTTCTTCCTCAGAAAACTCATGTTCAAGGTGTTGCAACTGTCTTCTGTTGAGCTGAATATTGTTCCAATCAATAGTGAACTCCCTGGTCAAGGATTGACCAAGCTGCTACTGGAAATGCTGATACACACATTCTTCCTTTTCTTGCTGTGTGTGTTTAATGGTACCATTACTGTTCAGATACTTGATGAAATTTGTCTTCCTTCGGCCATTGGCATACAAGTAGAACAATTTAGAATTTGCCTCTGCAGCCCTTATGGCAGACAACCTGGACTGTTGCTTTAACCTTAATTTTTCCACAGCAGTAAGGCCTAAGATTCTGCCCTTGAGGTCATGCCTTAGCAGCACTTCAGACTCACTCAACTGCCTAAACTCCTGCACAATATCTAGTATTGCAACCAATTGCTTAGCAGCACACAAAAGCAATTTAGAATTGCCAAGAGATTTCTTTGCCCACTTTCTCAACTCCTTTGCAGTTCTGGTCAGTTTGATATGAAGCCTTAAATAAGGATTAAAGAAATTGACTTGGTCTTCCCAGGCCTGCTGAACCATCTCCATGAAATCTGGAAGACTTGGCCAGAAAGATTCAAATCTGAACCCCCTAAAAGTGTTGACCAGTGTAGCCCCTATTAGGAGCAATGGACTATGATCAGAAACAGAAGAGGAAAGTGCCTCCAGGACTGAGTTTGGTAACATCATCTCCCACTCCACTATGCAGAAAGCCCGATCAATACGTGTTTGTGTGGTATTATTGGACCAAGTGAACTTCCTCCCTTTCAAACTCAATTCCTTGAGCTCAAGGAAATTGACAGTATTCCTGAATTCAGACATTAATCTCCCGTTAAGGTTCTCATTGCTCTTATCAGCAGCTTGTAAAATGAGATTAAAGTCTCCCAACAATAGCCATCTATTCCCAACAATTTGTTTGATTGCCCTTAACTCTGCCAGAAACTGCACTTTGTCCTGATCACTCTGCGGCCCATAGACCACAGTTAACCACCACTCAGACAAACATTGTGTGGATTGCAACTAATAGTGACTGAATGGGTATGAGTTTGTGCAACAGTGATTGAGTAATAATCTTCACCACAGCCAAAAGAACTCCCGCACGAGTATCTTGAGCAGGTAGAAAACACAAAGTGATTGCTGAACCGAGCACCCAGTACTTCAGTAACATCTGCAAGTTGGAAGACTTCCAATTTTGTCTCCTGTAAAGCTGCAATTGTACATCTAGTTTCATTGACCAAGTCCCTTACCACCTGCCTTCTTGCTCGATTGTTCAATCCTCTCACATTCCAATTCAGAACCAAGCATTTTTGTTCATTCATAAGGAAAACAAGAACAGCACTCCAGCTGGAAACTTAAAGTTGACAAGGACACTGAAACCTGCCCACTGAACTGAACTTGGACACTGAACACTGAACTTAAACTGCACTCAGAACACTGGGAATAACAAAGAATGAACACCGAGACTAGATGGAGTAGCAATGAGAAGACTGAACCCAGAACACAGGCCCGTGGACGCTGGACAACACCAACAGGCACAGTACAAACTGTCAAAGGACATAGACAAAGCCGACAAAGGTGACACTGAACATTCACAGAAACAGACATGGGGCACAAACACACACACACACACAGGGAGGGCAGACTACTCCCAACTAAGCTTCTGCATGAATGACCAAGGCACCGAGATTGTCAGTGCCCTCGTTCAAAGGAATGCCAAAGACCTCCCTGTAATTGTGCCCTGAGAACCTTTCCTTAGCCTCCTGATATGGCTGCTGATCATGCTGCAGCACTCCACACTGAGTCTATGCACAACGATAGTTCTAGTGTTTGCTACGATTATCCTCTTCGCCATACTTAGTCACTTGCATATATTGGCTGCCCCGCCCTGGTGTCTTCCATGATTGCCCCCGTCTCTATGTGCGCAAAGCAAGAATGCATATATTGGCTGCCCCGCCCTGGTGCCTTCCATGATTGCCCCCGTCTCTATGTGCGCAAAGCAAGAAGGCCAGCGAGCACGTCGTCTTGAGATGGGAATATGGGATTCACCGCAAAGCACTTGTAATATTTCTAGTTTGTAAGAGCATATCCAGCAATAGTCCTTACTTGGTTGAGTAGAGGCCGGATCTAACTTTTTGAGTTTAAATTTTATATTCAACTCCAGCAATAATTCTTACATTTCAGCTCCTACATACTTTAACTATGATATATGGGATCCACTTGTTACTGGGCTAGCTCTTTTTTTTTCTCCACGCCTTTTTCTCTTCCCGTGCTCCTCTGCTTCTCTCCTTGGCCACCGCCTTCTATCTCCCAGCCAAGAGAACGACGGTGCAGCTCCCTAGCCATCCCCATCCAGCTCCGGGCTGTCGCGCCTTCCCCTGGATGAAGGCGGCGGCATAGTCTCGCTTGTCCCTGGAGCCGAAGCTCTGCCTCTTTCCCCTTCGCCTCCTTCCACATCAGTGGGCGACGAGTTTCGTTGACCTCATCCGACCAGCGAGGAAGGGGTAAGAATCGACGACAGAAGGAGTTAGGCCATCGATTTGGAGGTGAAGAGGGTGCATTGGCGTCATGAGCATGGGCGGCGGCGCTCCCTCAAAGCAGAGGAGGGGGTGCGGCAGCCGGTAAGGGACCCCGAGCTCGGGCGGCAGTGGAGGAGCTCAGGGTCCCCGGCGCCCCCTCCTCCTATGTTGCAGCTTGGCCGACGGTGGTGGAACTTTGCTTTGTTGGCGGCGGATTCGAGCCAGTCTCCCCTCCCTTTCATCATGGTCCATTTCCTCCCCCTCCCCCCCCTCTCTCTCTCTCTTTCCTCAATCGAATCCGCGGCACAGCATGCTCGAGCTTCAAATCTGGTAAGCTCGAAGTGGCGGTTTGAGCTCGAGGGAAGCGGCGGAAGGGGTGAGTGCATGCCTCCTCCTCGTGTGCTCTTTCTTGCCTCCGATTTGTAGTGAGGCGCTCCTCACAAGTGCTCGCATAGCTCCGGACGGCTACGGCTGCGGGGGCCCGAGCACATGTAGGTGGCCCGAGCGCCTCCAGCAATCGTGGTGCGGGCCGAGCAGCTCCAGCACCAAGGTGAAGACGAAGAGGACCGAGTTCCTGTGCAGCCGCTACTTCGACTGCAACCTAAGCAGTCGCGGGAGCAGAGGGAACACTGTGCATACTGTAGCAACACTGTTCATCACCATTCAATAGGCACTGTTTATCACTGTAGCATCAGATCTGTTCCGTTCGCGGGAAAAATGGATGGCTCAGATCGCGTGCAGTCTTTAAGTTGCAGTCGCTGAAGCGACTGCATTTGATCTGCGTCGAGACGAAGAAAAGCGCCCAATGGCCGAGTAGGGCCTCGCTACTGGTCCATGGGAGAAGGGGTTTGAATGGGGAAAGTAGGGACCTCCCTAGAGTAAAGATTCAAGTAGGAGTTTTGCTGGAGTATTGTTTTGCTCTTAGTCCCTACTTTTTAAGTAGAGGTCTGAGTAGAGCCTTTGCTTTGTTGGAGATGCTCTAAATTGTTCGAATATGTCTTGCCCACTACTCACGGGAAACTTAGAGGCATGAGGGTTTTAGTAGTGTATGAAAAATGCTGACCTTAAGCACGTTAAGGTCGACCTCAAACACTATGTGCATCGGCCGTAAGGGGGTTGTAAGCAGAAAAAGCTTGAGGACCAACTCAAGCTAAAGACCCGGTCTCAAGTATTAAACAATTGATTTCACTGGATGGAGAGCATGGGTGCAGGCGCAGAAAAAGAAATAAGAAAGGGGAACGATGCCGATTACAAGGAGATGGAGCGCTTGTTCGGTTGGCTGGCCGACCAGCCCAGCCGCCGCTGGTTTCTCACAGAACCAGTGCCAGCCCAATCGTCGGCCCAGCCGCCTGCCAAGTCTTCCGGCCAACCGAATAGAAGGGGAGGGGATCGAGAACTTTTTTATTTTATTAGGATGGAGCCCACAGCTAAAGATGATCATGCGAGTCTCATACATAAGAAAACATATCCTATTTTTCTGTAGGACCCACCTTAAGATCACTCTCGACCTCATACACTTGTGATGCCCTAAGGACATTTTCAAGTGTGATCTCAGTCGATCTTCGTTGCTTGCTGTAATATTTAGTAATTTTTCATGGTCTTTCACAAATTAATATAATCTTCCGCAAAAGAGTACTCCCTCCCGTAAAAAAAAAGACATGACGTTTCAGACCAGCCAAACGTTCCAATCAAAAAATATTCTTGATTGGAGGTATAACGTATAGCCAACGGCTGCCTCCGTCAGGGGATTTGGAGCGAGAGAGACCGGATTGGCATGTTATATCCGTCGGTGGGTTTCTATCGGAGACAAACAATTTGCACGGCAATAGCCATACGTTGGGTAGAGGCTAAGGCCAAGGCCATGTGCGTGCATCAGCGAGAAGATGGAGACTGGCAGGGGGCAGGGGCCAGGGGCCAGGGGCGCAGTCAAACGAGTTTCGATCGATCGGCAACTAGTAGTAGGCAACGATGAATTCCCCAAGAACCATGGTCCACGTCCATGGCAGTCACAGCAGGAATCTTGAGCCGAGAGGGATTATTGGCAGAGCAATTGCGCATGCATGCAGCTGGACATGGCGTGCACCAGTGGCGGGGAGATCTGCCATGCCGGCCGCTTGGGAGGCAAAACTGCTACGAAGCAAGGAACGGAGTCCCCTGGACAACCAACAATCACACTGGGCTGCTAGTCTGAAGCGCATCTAGGCCGATAGATGCTAATGGTAAGTTTCAGTGATTAATGACAACCGTATGCGACTAATATATATTTTGAAGGAAATATTAATGATTAGTTAAGTCTCATATGGAATGTGAAAAGAGACTCCTCAATTCAGAACAACCATATGTGACAAGGACTCAATTTCAAAGATTAAGGACCTTTCTAGACTCAAGTGTCACAAGGAGATGAAGGACACTTAATTTAGCTAGGGTTTATAGTTTTTAGTTCTTGACCGTACTATTAAGAGGGGTTCATGAGTTAGTAGCTTGATCAAAATAAAGTTGGCTTTAGAAATCTTGCACACTCGCTCAAAATCAGCCCAAGATGGTCAATAGAAGTTAACACAACACTTGGAAGAAGAAACAATCGAAGTTACATTCAAATCCAAGTCAATTCAGCTGAAAACAAAGAAAAACAGCAGCACCGGTTGAACCGGTGCCCTAGCGTCGGAGCATCCGATGCTTGGCGGAAGGACCGATGCCCTGTCGGTCTATCTTCTCTAGTGCAGGCAGAAATCAAGTCAAAAACTCTATAGCACCGGTTGAACCGATGGTCCCAAGAAAATCACCGGTGCATTAGATGTACTTTGTTCCAGAGAGCATGTTTTGGTGGACTTCAACTTCTTTTCAGCACCGGCTGAACCGACGCTTCAGAATCAAAGCACCGGTGCATTGGATGTACCTTGTTCCAAAACGCTTGTTTGAGTTTATCAGTGAACCTCTTCAGCACCGGTTGAACCGATGCCCCTACGGAGTATGCACCGGTGCAAATGACGCAAGCGTGGATACTGTGTCAGAACTCCAACGGCTACTAATTGGACACAGAGAGACCGGTTGAACCGATGCTTATACTTTCTATCCCGTCGGTTCTTCCGGTGGTCACGGTTTTTTCTGCAGTGAACTTCCAACGGCTATGTGACCTCCTCCACTCTATATAAGGGCACCCCATGGCTCATTTCAGTTGCCTTTGACACCCTGAATACTTGAGGCCACCCTTGAGAAGAAGAGAAAGTGCTTTGAGCAAACAAGAGAAGATCTAGTACTTTGTTTGTGCTTCAACCTTGAAGAATCCATCCTTTGCAAGTGTAGCAAGTGTGCTTGAGCTAGGGCCAACTGAGTGTAGGTCAAGTGAAGGCTTAGGAGCTTATTACTCTTGGTGTTTGACGGCACCTAGCCGGTCTTGGTGATCGGGAGGTTCTTGGTGAGCTCTTGGAGTTTGTGAGAGCCCCAAGACAAGAAGATTGTACACGGTGTGAAGCTCACCGTTCCGGAGATGGAGAAGGAGCATTCTTAGTGATCACTTGCTTCTTGGTGAAGCAAGGGAGTTATACCCTTTGTGTGGGTGCTCCAACGTGGATTAGGGGGGAGCGTCAACTCCTCGATACCACGGGAAAAAATTCGGTTGTCTCGTGTCCCTTACTTTTATTTCAAGCAATTAAATTCTTTCGTTGTTATTCTTACTTTTGATTGCTTGTAGTTTGACTATGACAACTTGTCTGGTAGTGTGATCCTTTGCTTAGGTTTGATTTTGCTAGTGTGAAATCTTTAAGACAAAATGATCATGATGATGTACTTACCTACCTAAGGACCTTTTACTAGCATGCTATAGTGACTAGGTTTCAATTTTGTAGATTGGGCAATACTAGTCTAGGTTAAGGACTAGATAGAAATTTGAAAAAATCCCAATTCAACCCCCTTCTTGGGCCACGATCCTTACATAGTCCGAAAGGAATCGGTACTGGCACCCAAGAGAACCTTATACTCTCTAACTAAATTGTAGTACAAAATATAAATTAGATGATGCTATTTAGACATGCAATTATAGTTTATCTAGTGTAAAATTTCCATCCCAAACAAAATTTTCAACCTATAACCAACTCTAACAAAATACTACACTAAGAATGTAATAATCTGTAAAGACGTACAAGTTGCAAGTAAGAAATGCGGATACGTAAATGAGAGGACGAGAGGAATCAAACATTTTGACATAGGGAAAAACAAAGAAAAAGGTTTTCGAGACATTCCATCCATAGGTTTTATTTGCAATCTTTTAAGCACAAGTTTTTTTTCTTTTGCAGAAAATAATATCTTCCTTTCTTGCGGCTATTACGTTGATTCATGCCTGTGTGAAGATGTAACGAAAATTGAAACTATTTTGGATCCCTATACTCAACTGTATGCCATGCTTGGGGAGATGTCTCACGCATCGGGATCTGACTCACGCATCAACTGCCGTGCAAGGTTCACCGTGTTAGCTCGATCTGGAAAGGGATCAGAGGTGGATTTATGCCCGACTCTTGCCGCTTTCAAACAGGGAGGAGGACCGGATCGATCACATCTCGCACGTCACTGACACGTACGCACGGTTAGCGCATTTCCTAATATATCTGGATGTAGGCTTAGACCTTGTTTAGTTGCAGGGTGTAAAATTTTTGAAAGATAATTTTTCTACATTTGAAGTACTAAATATAGACTAATCATAAAATTAATTACAGAACTCGTCTGTAAATCGCGAGACAAATCCAATAAGCCTAATTAATCCATCATTAGAGGTTATTTACTGTAGCATTAATATAATAATTTAGCGTCTAATTACGCCCTAATTAGGTTCATTAGATTCGTCTCGCGATTTACAGACAAACTGTGCAATGCGTTTTTTATTTCGTTTAGATTTAAGTCTTCATGTAAGTGTCCGAATTTTTTTTGGAATTTTGAATTATGCAACTAAAAGGCTTAGTCAAAGCGAACAGTACACACAGCGCATGCTTGGCTTGGCGGTGAGCTGCTGACCTTCACGGCATGACGTGGCATGGCTATGCGGCGTGCGGCGAGGGGCGCGAGGAAGCATTGACTTGGGGTAGCAAGAGCTTCGGCAATCGGGCGCGCGAGCGGGCGGGTGTCCACGCGGCGAGGTGAACCCCGGCGTTGGCGGTGGTAGGCAGGTATGCTGTTCTCGCGCGGCCTTCCACGCATTGAACGCAACCGAGCAAGCTTGGCGACGTCGGACGCGCCGTCAGCGTGCGAAGCCAGCAGCTGGCTGGCCTGTTTGCCTGGGTGCGGGCCTGAAAATGCGGTGGGCTACTTCTGGACGGCTGCTAGGCCGATCGTAGATATTTTGGGCTCGATGGGAATAAGGTTGAAGCGGCCCGGAAGGAGCGGCCCGGGCTAGGATGAAAAAGGTGGACCAACATGAAAAGCTTGGGTCATTTCGGTCCATTTCAAGACTGGGACTGTGGTTTTAGTTTTCTTTTATTTCGGTCCATATATGTACGTATTTTGGAAAGGATTTGGGCAGGCAGAATTCTTGTATGGGTGTGCCATGGAGATTCTGTGCACTCCTCTTTCCAGCCGGCTTCTGTGTAGGTACATGTTTGCTCATCTAAAAGGTCAAGAATTTGTATACAAAATAGCTTGTACTAACATAGAAGGTTCAATTGAGTTCGATCTCGTCGTCAAAGTTGGGAATTTCACAAAAAGGTTCATTATTTTTGTCAGATTCCATAGGTGATTACCATTTTTCTGATTTTTTTTGTAAAATAGAAAGTAACATATTTATTCGAATTCAGGAAATTTTTTTCCAAATCCAAATCCTATGGGAACTGAAAACGGACTAAAATGTGGAATACCGATGAAATTCACATGTCCCAAAGAGAACCTTTTAGTTTTTTGCAAATTGTCTAAACTCGATATATTTCCAGATAAAGAAAGAAGAAACTTATTATTGCATGCTATATTCTGCTGATATTTTATTTTACTGTACGAGGCGTTACCGGACTCGACTTACGTCCACTGTTGGAGATGAGACAGCATCACTGGGCAGCTGAAAGCGGGCACGCAGCTGTAAATACCCTAACGTCACCTGCCTAGAACCGTCATTACCCACCACAGCCAGAACTAGCGCGACCCGACAGGCGGGCCCAAGCGCCACCCTTCCCGCAAAAACCTTGCACGCAATCACGAAATTACCCTCACCATCCCGCACGAAACTACGATACAGCCCCACAGCCCTAGCTCCCCAGATAAAACCCCACCCCCTCCCGTCGTCCACGCCTCCCTTTCTCCTCCTCTCTTCCTCGAAAGAGAGAGGTCGCAGACGGAACCCTCCCAACCTCTCCCCACCACATTCGATTCCTCCGCGATTTCCCCACGCGCGCTCGCCGATTCCTCGATCGAGCCCCGCCCCGCGCAATTCGCTTCCTGGTCGGATTCTCTCGCCCGAAGCATGCAGCCAGATCAGCCTGTGATCAGCTTGCGCCCCGGCGGCGGCGGCGGCCCGCGGGCCGGCCGCCTCTTCTCCCCCGCCTTCGCCGCCGCTACCTCCGGCTCCAGCGACTTCCTCCGCCCGCACGGCGGGGGCGCCTCCGGCATCTCCAAGGTGAGGGGCGCTCGATCTGGGGGGACGTGTCTGCTGTCCGTAGCGGGATCGATTGGTCTGCGCCAGGGCGGGAGGCGGAGATCCGGGGGAAACGATCGGATCTCGTTATGAGAGGGGGCGGCGTTAATTGTAGAGGGGTGTCTCTTGGTGCTGCACGCTGTTTTGTTGTCAGATATGGTGAGATTTAGTAGCCGTCACGCCATTGATTGAGGTTTTATGAGGTGCTGATGCGTTAGCAAAGGATTGATACTCGTTGCTGGGGGAGGGGATTTAGTAGATTCTGACCCATGGATGCTCGTGCTCTTGGGTTTCCACCTTCAGGGCTTCACTTGCCCTGGTCTGTGGTTTGTGTGGGCAAGATATTATGTGGCTAAGATGTTAGCTGAACCTGGCTTTATGTCAGTCTACATATGGACCTATACTTAGCAGGAAGCAAGACTTTTTAACATTGTTTACTTGTTTTTTTTGGGTTGAGTTCTCAAATTTATTTATAGCAGGAATTATAGTCCACTGTTAAGTTCAATTTGCAAACTTGTCAGTGTTACCCTGACACTAAATTTGTGGTGCAGATTGGTGATTCACATTTTGAGCCGAGAGAGCGTGTTCGCTATACAAGAGATCAACTTCTTGAGCTCCGCGAGGTACTTGTTACTTAATGGCAATGCTTTATATAGAGTCAGTTTCTGGATTGATGATTTGTATGAGTGTCTTATTGGATGTGTCATTTGTGGTTTTAATGTGATGCCTGTAATGCACCTTGGCATATCTGAGAATAGCAGAAATTCTTGTAGAATATTCTTACTGTAGTGTTATGACAAAAAGAGCATATATGCATGGAAAATACTACTTCCTTTTGCACACCACTGTGAGTATATTTGCATTCAAATGGCAACTTCAGCAGAGAATGGAATTCTCTAGATTCATGCCAGAAAATGATTTTAATAATCATTCCATTAGAAGTGCACTTTCCTATTGTTATTAGATTTTGTTGAGCATATTGCATGGAAAAATTTATTTCTCTGAAAGTTGTATCTTGGAGATAGTGCCATATCCAAAGTAACATACATTTCTCAACTGAGAGAGTAAAACTCAGGATGGAGGTAGAGTCGTTCACAGTACACGAGGGTGAAGTTGCACATGTTGATGTTAAAAAGTTGTGGAAGGATTGAAGGAAACCTTTTAGCTGATCAAACTTCTTCTGATCATTAGTTTTTATGTAGCTTCTTCTAATTTGAATTTTTTAGGCCTTAGTTTTTTCCCCAGTACGGGTAGTTTTAGTTTGAATGGATGACAACAGAAAAGGCTGGATGAGTCTGGATATTGATGTGCTATCTTTCTTTTTAGAGATAAGCATGCAACAGCTCTGCCAATTTCAGTGACTGGTTAACACTTCTTTGGAAAACATTTCATATGACACTGGATAGCTTCATGATTATAAGTAACTGTGAGACTGTGTTACCCGGACACCCGTGTCTTAATTTTTTTGCTGAGTCGGATACCCCGCACCCGTGTCGGATTCCGACACCCGTGTCAGATTCCAAGTGTTATTTGCCGTGTCACCAAAAATTCTAACGAATCGGACACCCGCACCCGAGTCGGACACCGACACCCGCACCCGTGTCCATGTAACACTGCTGTGAGGTTGTCATTGAATGCATTGTGCAGTATGTTTAGTTGTTCGACTGCTCTTCTCGATATTTTGTACGCTTTGTCAAATTTGCACACACTGATTGCAGTTCTTCCTCTTGACAGATTGCTGATGTGCCTGAGGGCATTTTAAGAATCAAGCAAGAGATTGATACAGAGCTTCATGGCGAAGATCAGAGCTGGGTTCGCAATGACTCAACTGTGAGCTCCTCATTATCTTCTATTTACTACTTTACCATCTACTATGCTCAGATGTTCCTTGACATTGCTAGATAGATAGTTGACAAGACGTCGACCATAACATATTTCACTTCTGCACATTTTTTCTTAAGTCATGCTTAAAGTAGTTCTTTGTTATTCAGGTTCAAGTGCAAGCCCAAGCCCCAGCCCAAACACAAGCACACAATCGGTATGCTGAGGCAGATAACCGTGATTGGCGTGCACGCTCAGTACAACCACCTCCAGCTAATGAAGAGAAATCTTGGGACAATATTCGAGAAGCTAAAGAAGCATATGCTTCTGGTGGTAGGCAGCAAGAGCAAGTTAACAAGCAAGATCAATCAAGCTCCCAGTTTGCTTCAAAAGCTCAGGTACCTTCAAGATAATGAGTACAAAAAGCCCTGGTTACTTTTACTGTTCCAGTTTGCAATTCAATTATTTGTTGTTTTCCTTGCATTTTGAATATGCTCCAGTGCTACTTGTTCACTGTTTATATTTGGCATATTTCTTTTTCTTTTTTTCTTTGGATTGAAAGTTGAAACTGATTTGGTTATCTCCATATATGCAGTTACTTAGTGCTTATTGGCTGCAACTCCTTTCATCAACTTTATTAGAACAACTTGATTCTGCTGAGAATTATGTCAATATTGGGGTCATTTGATTTCCCTCAATAGTTGGCATAGAAATGTTTCATTAGTCTGTTTGATTATGGGTATATCTTAATCATGAATGTTGGGCTTGTAAATGACACGAATTTGTGCTACAAACAAATTGGAACCAAAACAACACTGGCATGAAGTCAAGTAAACCGGAAGCCCTTAGTCGTATGCCTAAACACCACATACTGTATTTTTTTACTATATTAACTTAGCTTGCATGTACGTGGAGCGGGCTAGCCTTTTGGCACATCTGTCTGTTATTTTAATGTACTTCAGATTATCACTTTTCTGTTATTTTTATCAAATTGCAGGTTGGCCCTACCGCTGCTCTTATTAAGGCTGAAGTACCTTGGTCAGCCCGAAGAGGCAATCTCTCAGAGAAAGAAAGAGTCTTGAAAACTGTTAAAGGGTAGGTTATGCCTTTTTGATTGGTTATTTAAGTGTGATTGGGCTTATCTACACAATAAAACTTTCCCAGTTCTAGTTTAATTGCTCTTAATTGTGCAGTATATTGAACAAACTTACACCGGAGAAATTTGATCTACTCAAGGGTCAGCTAATGGAAGCTGGAATCACTACTGCTGATATTTTGAAGGTTTGTTTCATTCTGGCTAGAAATTCCCTTAATTTGTGTGGGAACTTTCAGCACTTAGAATGCCCTTACCTTTTTGTTGCCTTCTGTTTTCTGACATTTTGCTATCTTGTGCTTTCGATTCAGGATGTTATTTCTCTCATATTTGAGAAGGCAGTTTTTGAGCCCACCTTCTGTCCTATGTATGCTCAACTTTGTTCTGATCTCAATGAGAAGCTGCCATCATTCCCTCCTGAAGAACAGGGTGGCAAAGAGATCACATTTAAACGTGTGCTATTGAACAATTGTCAGGAAGCCTTTGAAGGCGCCAGCAGCCTAAGAGCTGAGATTGCAAAATTAACTGGTCCTGATCAAGAGATGGAGAGAAGGGACAAAGAACGGATGGTCAAACTTAGAACACTTGGAAATATTCGACTAATTGGTGAGCTACTCAAACAAAAAATGGTTCCTGAGAAAATAGTTCATCACATTGTTATGGTACGTATCAGGAGCCAACAACAGTACCTTTATTATTTAGTGAACTCTTCTAATACATTTTGCGTGTACAGGAGTTGTTGGGGTCTGGGGCTGATAAAAAACCATGCCCTGAAGAGGAGGATGTTGAGGCTATCTGTCATTTCTTCAATACAATTGGTAAACAGCTTGATGAGAACCCAAAGTCTCGGCGAATCAATGATACTTACTTCATCCAGATGAAGGAGCTAACAACAAACCCTCAGCTTGCACCTCGATTGAGGTTCATGGTTCGCAATGTGATTGATCTCCGGTCGAATAACTGGGTGCCTCGACGGGAGGAGGTAAAAAAAGAATATCACTGAACTATGTTTTAGCTGTTAATTGGATTTGCAATGACGTATAGCCTTGACTGCAAGCATGGTTAGGTTCTGTAATCTTGATATGCCACTTAGATTGCAGTGAAGCTAATGCTTGATACCGGATGTTGAGTGCTTACAATGTTATGTCATATTGACATATCACTTTACTGAACATTCTTGATGCTATATATTGTAGAATGGTAAAAAAACATAGCAACAGTATTCTATTTCACTGTCAGTTCCCATGTAAAATTATTCTAAGATCTATGTGTTTGACTTTCAGATTAAGGCCAAGACAATCAGTGAAATTCACTCTGAGGCTGAAAAGAATCTTGGTTTGCGACCTGGAGCAGCAGCAGTCATTAGGAATGGCCGTAGTTCACCAGGACCCCTTTCACCTGGAGGTTTTTCAATGAATCGGCCAGGAACTGGAGGTATGATGCCAGGGATGCCTGGGTCAAGAAAGATGCCTGGAATGCCTGGATTAGATAATGATAACTGGGAAGTTCCGCGTTCTAGATCAATGCCAAGAGGCGACCCACTTCGCAACCAGACCCCATTGCTTAATAAGCCATCAACAGTTCACAAGACATCATCTATTAACTCCAGGCTTCTTCCTCAAGGCAGTGGAGCAGCACTAATTGGCAAGAGTGCACTTTTGGGAACTGGTGTTCCAGCATCTCGTCCATCCAGCTTTGCTGCTGGTCCAACACCAGCTCAAACCACGCCATCTCCAAAACCGTTGAGTGCAGCTCCAGCCGTTGCCCCTGTCCCTGATAAACCAGCCAGTGCTCCCAAGGGGAACTCTGCTGAGCTTCAAAAGAAAACAGTGTCTCTTCTTGAGGAGTATTTTGGTGTACGTATTTTGGATGAAGCACAACAATGTATTGAGGAGTTGCAGAGTCCTGGTTACTACCCTGAAATTGTTAAGGAAGCTATCAATCTTGCCCTAGATAAAGGTACCAATTTTGTTGATCCTCTTGTTAGGCTACTGGAGCATCTGTACACAAAGAAAATTTTCAAGACTGAAGACCTGGAAACTGGATGCATGCTGTACAGCGCTCTGCTGGATGACATTGGTATTGACCTTCCTAAAGCTCCAACACAATTTGGTGAGATTATTGCTCGTCTGAGTTTGTTGGGCAGCTTGAGATTTGAAGCTGTGGAGGAGATTTTAAAGAAAATGGAGGATACCTTCTACCGCAAGCAAGTTTTCAATGCTGTCATGAAAACCATGGAAACAAACCCATCAGGTCAGGCTATCTTGGGTTCACATGCTGCTGTAATTGACGCATGCAAAACCCTTTTGGAGTAATGTTTCTCAGCAGTTTATGGCCTGTACCAACTTTCCTGGATGCTGTATCTAGTGCTGAGGCAGCATCAATGTATTCTCTTTATAGTTTAGGCGTCCGAGGAACTCGTACCAAAGATGTGAGGAACAGCTAGTTTTGAGCTGTATAATTTTGCGAGATCAGATGAGTGTTGATTATTGTTTCGACGACAATGAAGGGAAAGAAAGAAGCCATGGATTTTGCTCTTGGGCGGCCAGCTTAATTTGCTGGAGCCTTAGATGAACAAGGCTGAATATGATGTTTTTGTGTCCACCTCTTAATGTTGTTAGTTCTTTTTCTGTGACTACACATTTTGTAACATTGTACTATGGTTTTGGAATATTTTTTCGGTTACAAATATATGAGTCAGGATTTGGTCTCCATAGGGGGCTGCTTTAGGCCCTCTTTGGGAGCGCTCCGTGGAAGCGGCTCCAGCTGCTTGCTACAGTGTTAGGCACTGTGTAGACTGTGCTGCGCTGTGGAGCCTGTAGTACGGAGTCCAAATGATGCGATGCAGCTCCACGCTACAGTACTGGGGAGGTGATGCAGCTCCACGCTACAGTACTGTGGGAGGTGAGGAGCCGGTGAAGCTGAGGAAACGTGGCTCCGGCTCTATGCTACAGGAATCTACAGTACTGCTGCAGTAGGTAAAGCCGTCCCAAACGGGGCCTTAGCCTTTTGATGATGTGGTATTTCGTCCAACTTCCCTTCTGTTAACCTATAAGATGCGATGTTCTCGGCTGCGCATATGCAGACGGCCTTCCGCTTTGATGCTGTAATTTCGTCCCTCAGCTGGACAGCTGCTGGCTTCGGAGTTGCGAGTAAATTTTGGACACTGTCATAGTTACCGTGGTTTAATACTCCGTACAATTTTGCACAATTTTTTATCAGCTTCTCGTGGGTGAGAAGCCCAGTTGCTATTCAGTTCAGACCTTTCATCTGATCGGTGGCGCATCTGCGTTGCTCGTACGCAACCTTCCCCTTGCCCGGTCGGTCAGACCCCCTTTGCCCCGGCCAAACTCACCCATCCCTCTTCAGCATTCTACCAGCTGTTGCGGGAGGGGAGATCGGCAGCATTCGTGCTCCTTGGTAATCTAATCTTACCCTTGATCAAAATTCTTGCTGTACTCTCCCGGTCTCCCCTTTCCACGACTAAGCAGACCATTCTTGGAATTGCAGCGAGCTGCCTGCAAATTTGCTTGCTAGGGTTCCGTCGGTGGTCTGTGGGCTCTGCAGGATCCCGGAATTGCATCCGCGCCGAGGGCAATGGTACGACTATCTAATCCTGCTAAATTTCAACTGTCTGCTCCTCCAGTGGCGGCGCCCGGGCTGTTCTCGCCGTTCTTACTCTAGCCGTTTCTTTGGTTGTAAGTGGAAGCTTGCACGGGTCGCGGAGGCAGCGGCAACCGGTGCTGCCTGTGAGGCGGCCGTGACCTAAGCAGCCCTTGTTGGCCCTGTACTCGTGGCGGCCGCGATGCTTAATTAGTTTTATCATCAGTGAGCGTGGTTAGATGTCGAGTGGTTTGGTCTTCTGGGGGATTTTGTTTTCTGGTTGTTGCCCTATTGGATGGTTTTGGCTGTGACAGGAAAGACTTACTGAGGTATTTATTCAGCTGAGAATGCCTGAATGTGCACCGCGTAGTCTGAAAAGTTCCACTCTTAATGCCCATGGAAAGTGAGAAAAATTGCAGACTGTTCTTTAGTGCTTACTCTTTGTGAGCAATGTTTTTTCCCTGACGAACCTTTGTGAGCAATGTCATGAAAACATCAATAGTTTTTCGCTCTTACTGTCCTGGCAGCAAGGTCTACTTGGTAACTGATTCCTTTTGAGCATAATGGCTACATCTGATTCGTAAGGTCTTGCAGGCGGGAAGGCATACCATCATTCTCATGCAACCATCGCAGAACAGAGCTACGAGGACATTTATGGACTTCGATTCAGTTAACCACGCACTGGATGGTATGCATCTTTGTGTTTCCTCTTATGCTTGTTTAAAATGCTAATGCCATTCTAGCATTTACACTTACTTTTCTTTTATCTGCAAGGAATTACTTCATTTTCTCAGTCACCTTTCTTGATTATTGAATGCTGTTCAATATTTTGAACCTGCAACACAAATTACTTAATTTCTATGTTTAAAGCATCTCCTTCACGAGGTTACTGATTTGAGAACCGTTGCATATTCTTTCCTTTCTCCAGCTATGCAAGTGGTTGTGCAACAGTGCTACTTTTTAGCTATCAATGGTATATGTGATATATCCACTAAAAGTTCATCAGAGCTATAGTCTATTTGCTTCAGTATTAATTGGTGTGACTTGGAAGTCGAGATTCCCATCTTCTATTATTACTGCTTCTTAAGTCGTTGGATTTTGCATATAATTGATGGTCTGATGCTGTACCAATTGTTACATTGTGTACTGTCTCTAATGGTTAGTCAACAGACTGTTGTGATCAAAACAGCAATGCTTGGGTTCTATTTTGTTGATTTTGATTTGAAGAATATGAAAGTTACATCGATTTCAATGAAGGTATGTGGATTCATATATTCAACTGCCAATGTGCTCCCTCTCCAGCAATTATGAGATGGACTCCTGAGCTACCTTGTTTTTATAAAATTTCTCTAATATTCAACTTTGCCATATTACCCATGGCCTGGGATCTGTCAATTTTTCCATATTGCCATGTGACCGTATTACTCAGCAGTTATATGGCTCATATTTGAGCTCTTTGTTATCAACACCTTTTTCTTCTTACCATGCTGTTCTCTGAAATGGCAGGAATGTGTGGCCTCTATGAAAGGAAAATCAGGAACATCAACCCGATGGTCAGGAACTTGACTTATGATATCAGTGACCTGTACAATTTCATCGATGGCCTGATGGACATAAGTGCACTGGTGTAAGTACATGTTTCTTGTACTTTCAGATAATCAAACCAGTAAGACGAAACAACCACCCCACATGGCGTGCTAAAACCTGTTCTGGCACTTGCAGGTTCGACGACTCCCTCCATGCTTTCCTGCCATATGACCGCCAGTGGATAAAACAGAAGCTGTTTCAGCACCTAAAGAGGCTGGCTGAACAGTAGAGCATGATCACCGCTGGTTTTCGGCACCGCATGGGTCGAGGACGAAGGTGCCCGGTTGCTGGTTCAGGCTTGGTTCGAAATTCCTGGCATGTTGTGTAAAGGTCTATCTGGCGCTCTGGCAGTGTGTAGTGTTTGACGTGAACCATGTGGTTGGCACGGCGACCAGGCACTATATGGTGAACTGCGGAACAAATGCAAGCTTCCAGATGATCATCTCGTTATTTCTGAGTTCCGACTGACTGGATATAATGATGACTGACGGAGGTTGGGATTGGGAGGGTATCGGTTGATTGCCAAAATTCTCAGCAGCAAGAGCAAACGCGGGCGGGCCTCAGATTCAGTCTTGGCCGTGTTCTAATGCTACTTCGATCCTTGGATCAGATCCCGCAAGGGAACTGGCACTGGCCGGGTTGCCGGGGCGTCTATTCCTTGCCGCGTGCGATTGGAATCAATCCAATCGCAGGCGCGAGCGCCTCCGCCTCCCCCGCCTTCCCCAGCTCTTGCGCCACCCCCGGCGCCTCTGCCGCCGCCCTCCACCGCCACCGACACTAATCAAGCTCGCTAGCACGCCGTCCGTCCACCGCCGCCGTCTTCTCCTCGCCGCCGGCCACCGCCCACCGGATGTTCGGCCCCACCCGGCCGGCGGCGCTCTTGCGCCACCTCGCCCTCCGCCGGCCGACCCGCCACCACCGCCAGGCCGCCGCCGCCCCGGCCTCCTCCTCTAGAGCCGCCGGCCATGAAAGCCCCGGCAACTCGAAACCCTAAAGCTCCGCTGCCTCGTCCACCACCCCGGTCGCCGGCGACCGCTCCGCCCACCTATCACCCCCCTCCCCCTCCTCCCTCCCCTAGCTTCCCGGCTGTCACCACTCCCTCCGCTGGCACGAGGTTTAAGATGAACAGGATCTCCTCCGCGACCCGAGTGCGTCTACTCGCGCGCGCGCGCGATAAAAAGACGCGGCTGGGTTGCCCGCCGTGGTGTGCGTGCTGCCGTGCTGGCGGTTGGCTCTGAAGCAGGTCCGCGCGCGGTGAGGGCGACCGGGACCACGAGCCCGCAGGCGAAGTCGGCGGCTCCGTTGGCTGGGACAACTTGTCATGTTGCATGTTGGCAGCCAGCGGCCGGCGCACGGGTCCTGGGAGGCTGGGACCGAGCGCCGAAGAGCTTCTGGCTGGGCACTCGTTCGCTGCTCCAAGCCTCCAACGGCCTGGCTGCCTCTGCCTCCACCACCCGCCCGCCGGTGGATGGGGCGCTGGCGCTGGAGCTCCACGACTAGCTTGCCTGGTCCGGGCGCTCGGCGGCTCGGCAGAACACACCCTTGCGCCTGCACCTGCAGATTTCCTCTTTCACACGGCCTCCACGATCCAGGAGCCCGATCACGTGCTGGATGCCCTCACGGTCTCACCTCGCATCCTCGAGAAGGGACACCGGAACAGTCTCAGCGCCAGGCGCCGTACTGTTAATATACGGTTCAAGCGGCTGGACCGGGCACCACAGTCGCCAACAGCCATCAGGCTCAGCTAGCAAAGCAAAGAATCGGAAATGACTTGGGTCAAATGCACAATTACAATTTCTGCTTGTTTATTATGGTGTCCAAAGAACATATACTCAAAACACCAGATCATTTCAAATAATGGATTTCTATAACAGGAAGGACTGTGTTCAGTATGTCTATGTGGCGACAAGGAGAAATCGAAGTGCCTAAACTTGTATCAACAGGCTATGCTTAAGCTCTGTCAACTCTTGCTCATGACAGCTGCCACCTATGTTCAACAGTGAAACTTCCAAGTCCCACATTTTGGTGCGCCGAATTCTCTTCTCCAATTCCTTTGTTCGATGCAATGCCTTACCATCTTTAACGGACGGATCCCCTCGTGGGATCATTTGCCAAATCATGGCACTGAACACATCATGAATCAATGGTCTGGCTGTTTACTAACCAGCAGGATTGATTCCACATCATCGATTTCTGCAACAAGCATTTTGGTTCGTCCATCCTCGGCCACCATATTGGGAGAAATGCAGCCAGAATCTTCTTGAACGAGGACTGAGAATTCAACCGATCCCGCCTTCACAGCTTCTGTTGTATCACCATCAAGCATCTCTGCAGGCAGGAGCATTGAGTTCTGATCACTTTGAGGAACAAGAAACAATAGTGTCAATGGGACAAGCCTTGAAATGTTTCTAATCAAGACAGCGATCCAGAGGTTACTGAACTCCATTCGAGTCACATTCAGTATGTGCAGCAGCAAGCCGCCCCACCAAGCAGACATCAGCAACCCGGCATTTTGTAGTGACATGAGTAGTGCGTAAAATGTTCCTTCGATGCCGGGGGAACAAAGCTTGGAGCAAAGCACAAGAAGTGGCAACCATTTGAGTCTACCAACCATTTGGGAAATGCTGTTATCGATCATTGCAAAGAAATAATCCGGTATGCCAATTTTCAAGTTTAGCCTGGTCACCAATACCAGATCGAGCATTCCTGCCAGACTAGACAGCACTTGACCCCATAAAAGTATGCTGCGGAAAGGATAGTCCTTCAGAGCGGTTTGGTATAGCAAAACTCCAAGCAGTGAACCAACTGAACCAATTGCATAGATGAGACCGATAAATCCCTGTACCAATGCAAATGTTATGTAAGTTCCTTTGGCAACATGGCATCGCCATAACAGGGTAGTAAGGTAATAATGAAATTTCAAGATAATATTTGAGCGAATTGGTGGGTCATATTGTCAAACTTTGTTCATAAAAGTGAAATTAATATTGTCCTGGCCATAACCATATAACATTAAATTTCATGTTCATCCACGTAAAAGAAACCGTTAGTAACTTGCATATCTTGCTGCCTGGTAGTTTCTATCTATATGAAAGAAACCGTTGGTGACTGCATATCTTGCTGCCTGGTAGTTTTGCTAGACAATCAAAATAGCACCGGATAATGAACATATGAACAAAATGTATTCAGCTGAAATAAAACCTCCCGATAAGGATTTAACAACCAACGGCTTGTAATTTTAGGTCTTTAGTCTTTTCTATGAAATGATGATATCTAGCAAGTGTGCATACCTCAGAAAACCCAGGTCCAACCACATGGTCTGTGTACCAGTAGAACATTCCTCCCTGAATATCCAGGCTCAAATTGTGAGAAACAAACATATATACACATGGCCGCCAGACCTCTGGGCATTTTAGTGTTGTCCCCATAGACTGAATCGCTTTGTAGAACTTTTTATGAACCTGAATTCAGCAAGATCTTAAGTGACATTACTCTCCATGGGTGCATCAGCAGTTCAAGCAAAGAGAAATGTTGGTCAGTTATCTCACCTGCTTGTAGTCAAATTCTGCAACATGGTTCTCCTTCAGCAGGATCCCAGCCGAGAGCACCAGTATAGAGGGGATGCTCAACAGGCCAAGAGCACCCTTCGAACATCATGAACAAGACATATGACTCCATAATGACAGTCAGAGCAAGTATCAATCATTTACGAGAAATGTCACACCTGAGAGCTCATTGAGTGAACAAGCAGGCCGCTAATGGAGAATCCAAGCAATGCCCCAAGAGAGGAGCTAAACCCACACAGGCTTTGCATGTCGGAAGCAAGGGGCGGGTGCGTTATGCTGTTCTGAGCAACCAGGGCGTCCACCGTCACGTCGGCTATCGCGGCGCCCGCACTCTGCGCCGTCAGGGCTAGCAGCGCCGGCATGATCCCCAATCCGCGGTGTAGGGAAAGCATCAGCATTGACGACACGCCGACCACGCCTGCATTATGGCAAGACAAGGATGCAGGGTGGCTCGACCGGTCTGATGGGACCAAGGAAGTTCAGATCTTTAACCTGCGAGAACGAAGTACGGGCGGCGGCGGTAGCCGGCGACCGGGACCACGTCAGTGAGCAGCCCCCAGAGGGGCTTGACGACCCACGGCGCGTCCGTGACGCCCTGGTAGAACTGGGCCGCCGACGGCTGCACGCGCTGCACGTCCTTCCAGTAGTACCCCGCGGCGACGCCGCCGACGGCGTTGCCGACGCCCTGGCAGGCGCCATAGACCGCGACGACGGCGAGCACGAAGCTCCAGTGCAGCTCGTGGGACAGCCGCTGCAGCCATCGGCAGGGGGAGGTGACGCAGATTTTGCCAATGATGACGCCGCAGCCGGCGGCGGCGGGTTCTTGGAGGCGGAGGGGGGCGTCTTCCAGGGGCTCCATCTGGGCCGTCTTCGCGGACGCGGATCTAGCGAGGAGCCGCCGCAATCCGCTCAGGAATAATGCAGGGATAGGCGACAGGCCGTGTTTGATTTGTGCTACCGTAGGAGTAGGACAAACTTTCACTGTTAATTACTAATATTAAATAAATACAGTTTGCAAAATTAACTTCACAATTCCTGTACTACTTCACGAGACGAATCTAATGAGACTTTTGACCGCACGATTAGAGGTTGATTACTGTAGTATTACTGTAGTCAATCATCGATTAATTACCGTCATTAGATTCGTCGCAAAAAGTTACACTCATTCTTAAAAATTTTTGCAAAATTTTGCAAATAAATTTCATTTAGTACTTCATAAAATTCTCTTGTTGCCCTACTCGAGCTACTGGTAACAGGGGTATCCGAGCTCGATGCGTATCCGAGCTCACTCAGCTCGGGGTTTGACCTCACTGGACTCAACTGCTTTAGCACGGTGCGCTCTGCAGGTTCAGGGCTTCAGGCTTGCCTGGTCTCGGCGTGTTTAGTTTGCGAAATTTTTTGAGTTCGGCTAGTGTAACACTTTCATTTTTATTTTATAATTAGTGTCTAATTATAAACTAATTAGACTCAAAAGATTCATCTCATCATTTACAGCTAAACTGCGTAATTGATTATTTTTCTAAACTACATTTAATATTTTATGTATGTGTCTAAAAATTCGATGTGATAGGAAATTTTGAAATTTTTTTGAACTAAACAAGACAAGGGGTATGGATCGTGTTTCAGCATTGGGTATGGATCCCGTTCTACAAAAGGGTCGATCTATCCAGCAGCTACCAGACGACCGAGGCCCCATTTAGTTTCTAAATTTTTTTATAGTATGTGTCACATCGAATTTTCAGACACATGTATGAAGTATTAAATGTAGTTAAAAAAACTAATTACACAGTTTGACTGATTCCCACGAAATGAATCTAACGACATTAATTAATCCATAATTGAACATTAATTATCAAATAACAACGAAACGTGCTACAGTATCAAATCTAAATTTTTTCACCAACTAAACACACCCCGAATGTCTGGATCAGTGAATTGTCTGTTTGTCTGACAGGGTACCCCGTACAAAAATTTTCACTCCCGTTCGCGTGCTGCTGCGCATGGCCGAGGCCGCTAAATGGATTTTAGCCTTTGTTTACTTGCATCTAAAAAATTTCAAAATTTTATAAAATTTTCTGTTACATCAAATTTTTAAACACATGTATAAAATATTAAATATAGCTAGATAAAATAATTAATTATACAGTTTGTCTGTAATTTGCGAGACGAATCTTTTGAGCCAAGTTAACCCATAATTAGATAATAATTATCAAATACAAACAAAAAGTACTACAATACCAAAATTCCAAAAAAAATTGCAACTAAACAAGGATTTACTCGTTTGAGCTATAAGGCTATCTCCAACAGCTCACCCAAAGGGTGACCCAAACCCAAAATGCCTCATGTATAGTGATTTGTCTACCCAAAATCACTCTCCAACAGATGACCCAAAAGAAGCACCCATTTTGCCTACCGTAGGAGGCAGGACGCATCTTTGCGTCCCCTCTCTCCACGGACGCAAATCGGCGCGCAGAGAGATGGGCCCACGGGGAGCACCCGCCGCGGCGGAGACCGGGCGAGGAGCGGCGGACGGCGACCGGCGCGGCGGGGAGGCGACGAGGCCGCCACGCCGCCGGGCTTGATGAACCTCTGCTCCAAGCTCCTCGCGTTACTCCGCAAGTCCCGCGCGCTCACCACCATGGCCGCCGCCGCCGCCGCCGCGACGGCCTCCGCGACGGCCAACGGGATGGAGGAGGCGGCAGCGGGCCCGCTGCGCACGCGCGTCTGCATCATCGGCAGCGGCCCCGCCGCGCACACGGCGGCCGTCTATGCCGCGCGCGCCGAGCTCAAGCTTGTGCTCTTCGAGGGCTGGCTCGCCAACGACATCGCTGCGGGGGGCCAGCTCACCGCCACCACCGACGTCGAGAACTTCCCGGGGTTCCCCGGGGGCATCCTCGGTGCCGAGCTCATGGACCGCTGCCGCGCACAGTCGGCCAGGTTCGGGACCAAGATCCTCACCGAGACCGTCACCTCCGTCGACTTCTCCGCTCGCCCCTTCCGCGTCGCCTCCGACGACACCGTCGTGCACGCAGACGCAAATCGGCGCGCGGAGAGATGGGCCCACAGGGAGCACCCGCCGCGCGCGGAGACCGGGTGAGGAGCGGCGGACGGCGACCGGCGCGGCAGGGAGGCGACGAGGTGGGCGGCGGGCCGCGGTCGGGCCAGGAGCGGCGGCGGCGAGGACGAGGAGAGGTGTTGGGTGGGTGGAGAACTGATATTTTGTGTTTGCGTCCGCACGGTTGGAGACCGAGGATTTTGGTTGACCTTCTTGAGCACTACAGCGCTACCTAAACTGAGAAACGGGTCTCAGATTTTGGGTTTTCTTGAGGGAGATAGTCTAACACGTTCTATCTGGACCGTCCTTGTTGCATGTGGATGTGTGCGGACTTGTCAGCTGCAACCGAACGGTCCGGCCAGTTCAGCTCTAATCGATTTGACATAAAGTGTGTGCTCCGTGTGACGTATGGCGTTGGAGCCCACACATTGGAAACGGTAATTGGTAAAAAAGAAATCATTCTCCAGCACCTTCTCACAGTACGTGGACAGCTGATATGTGGACATGGTTATTTCTTCCACTGCAGATGGATAGTGACGTACGCACTGTATTTATTAAATATTAGTTTATTAGATAAATAATTAAACTATCTACATGAGCCTTATTTCTTTATGCACTCAAGATGGATAGGGGCCAGATGTACACGACTCTGCTTTGTGAAATATTTTTCTTTTACAGATTATAGAATATTACTTTTAGATTATGAAATTTGTTTATACATACAAGAATTTAATTAGATTTTCCGATCCATAATAGTATACATGTATTTAGGTATGGGTTCGTTCAATGTCCAAAAATATCGAGTAGCTAAGTATATACATATTCTTGCCCATAGCAAATATTGTATTGCTCAATATACATGATGCATGTATTTTTGTGCTCAGAAAATTGGTATTTTCTTCATGCATATTATTCTTGTGAACAATATAAATGGATTGTGCATAGAAATAGCTAAATATTCTTTTCAGCTGCATGTGACAAGATTTTCAAAAACCGGTTCAATAATGGTAATGCACATACTTTAGTGCACAATATATACATAAGGTGATGGATTTGTGCACTTATTTACAACTTTAGCTGATGATGCACCAGAACATATATGGTGTTACGAGTGGGTTAGGTTTTACCGTTTTACCAAACACGATAGCACCAAAACTGGTGCACGTAAAATTATAATTATAATAAAAACATGAATTGATAGAGGACGCAATCATTCACGTGCATGCAAAATTTAAGTTTGAATAAGATTTTATGCAAGGAGAAATTAATTAGATTTTCCTGTTCATAATGGTACACATGTTATAGGCATAAAAAAGTAAAGATGCACATATATTTGTGCATCTATTGGACAATTTTGAGACTTTTTGCTCTTTAAAGAAGTATGTGTGCTCATATATTTAGTGTTTTCTATTTTAACTAGGGTGCAAATATATGTGCATCTAACAATCTAGGCTTCTCATTATGCCCAAAAGCATGTGCATCTTGTTTTTTTTTTGAATTTTTGAACCATAAACTTGTGCACCCTTATTTATTGAATAATTCACATAGTTTCTATATATAGAAAATTTTTTGCATCTTGGTTCCGTAGAATGTGCATCTATATAAGTGATGCAAAAACGTAGGTGCATTGGTCAAGTCTTTGTATTTTTCAATGAGCAAAAATACATGTCAATCTTCTCCAGAAAAAATACACATCAATCTGATTTTTATGTGCATCATTTTTTTTGTAGTGTGTAGATATATACGTGTTCTAGTATGATTTATATTTTTTTGTATGCACAATAACAAGTGCATCGTGAATGTTAGACATATTTGAGTTTTGTAGCGGCTCTCAAACTATGTTGGTATGATAAACTCTCTTCAGTAACAAATGCATTGGTACATGTGGCTAGCGGCTGATTTTTTTGTAAGAAATATATGTGCATCACTTATAATTTTGTATTTGCAAATGTACAAAAATATATGCGTATCCATATATTCGGATTTCCTGTGTACAAAATAGATGCATCTTATACATTCATTTCTTCGTTGTATAGATATTTGTGCCTTAGGTTAAAAAGAAGAGAAGTCTTTAGGACTTCAAGCAATTAGGGGTGTTTAGTTGGTAAAAAAGTTTGGTATATTTCGTTGTTATTTGATAATTAATATCCAATTATGGATTAATTAGACTTAAAAGATTCATCTTGTCCTAATTAGTTAAACTGTGTAATTAGTTATTTTTCAACTATATTTAATGTTTCATATATGTGTCCGAAGATTTGATGTGACGGATACTGTTGAAAATTTTTGGCAACTAAACATACCCTAGTACATTTATAGCACAGTTGATATCAAGTTGGGTTCATTTTTTTAATATGATCATGTGGGTACCGGATTCCAATGCAATAGACAGCTCCTACCCTTCCTGCCCCGAACTCTGTATGATCTCTGTCCACCACGTTTAATTCAGGCCGTGTTTAGTTCCAATGGAAAAAAAATTTGTGTTGTAATCTTGTTAATCTAAAGTACTAAATGAAGTCTATTTACAAAACTTTTCGTACAGATAGGTTGTAAATCGCGAGACAAATTTAATAATGCTAATTAATTCATAATTAATCTACAATTAACGAATGGTTACAGTAGCATCACTGTTGCAAATTATGGATTAAGTAGGCTCATTAGATTCGTCTTGCAATTTACAGTCCATTCATGCAAAAAATTTTATAAATAGACTTCATTTAGTATTTTATACATGTGTTAAAATATTTGATGTGATATTTCTAAGCACGGCGGAGCCGTGGTACATTCAATTCTAGCCGTCCAGTAGGTAAACATCGAGATTAGTGTACTGCAAAAGCCAGGACAGTGTAAAGTGGGGTGGAGTACTAAATGAATTCTATTTACAAAACTTTTTGCAAGGATGGGCTGTAAATCGCGAGATGAATCTAATGAGTCTATTTAATTCATGATTTGCAACAGTGATGCTACGGTACCATCCACTAATTATGGATTAATTATGGATTAATTATCATCATTAGATTCGTCTCACGATTTACAATTCATTTGTGCAAAAAAATTTATAAATAGACTTCATTTAGTATTTTAAATTAGCAAGATTCCGAAACATGGCCGAATTCTCATTCGGCCGAGGCCGATTAGATGAATGCCACACGCGCAACTCGGGTCGGTCAGCAGTTGGTATTCTTGTTTATTCAGGCGTTTACATGTAATCCCTCTTCCTCTTAAATCCTTTTCATTTTTCTTCGCTCTAGATATTTTCATTCCTTTTCAGCCGCATCTTGTTCCCAGTCCGGATGCAATTTTGGGGGGGGGGGGGGGGGGGGGGGCATTAGAAAACTGGGAGGAAGACTCGTGCTCCATTTTTCTGGTGCATTCTCGTTTCTCTTTGAGTTGAGCACAAGGCCAATGCCAAGTGTAAGGATGGCAGCGGAACGGGTTCGGGATAGATACCCGCGGGTTTTGTGTTCGGGTTTGATCTGCGCCCGCGGATTTGCGGGTTCGGATACCCGAAATATTTCGAGTTTGGTGCGGATTTTAAAATATAAAAACCGCGGAGTTTTATTGGGCCTCCAAAAACAAACAGTCCAATAGAAACCCAACTAACAACTCTAACTATATAAGCCTACAAACTCTATCCCCATCCTCACCCTCACCCCGTGAGCCCCTTGGCAGCCGCCACCGCCTGCCTCATCCCAACCCGCCGGAGGCCGCGACGAGGCCTGCATCCCGGCCGGCTGCTCGCTGCGCGCTCCGCGCTCGCCTCACCCCGTCAGCTCCTAGACCGTCCCCGCCTGCCTCACCCATCCTGCCGGAGCCCGGAGGCCGCGACGGGGGCCTGCATCGCGGCCAGCGGCTCGCAGCGCGCTCGGCGCCCGCGCAGGCGCCGCGCGCGCCCACCACGCCCGTGCGGCATGCCACACGGCGGAGGGCCAGAGGGCAGAGGCCGACCGCATCCCGCCCAGCAAGAGGCCGCCCTCACCCCGCGGCCCGGTTCGGAGTTCGGGTTTGGGTGCCCAGACAATCCATCCGAATTGGAGTTCGGGGCGGGTTCGGATTTCGGGTTTGGGTGCCCAAACAATCCATCCGAACCAAACCCGATCCGTTGCCATCCTTAGCCAAGTGCGAGATGTTTTTTCGAGGTCAGAGTTTGACTTCACTGAACTCAACGAGTGCTCGTGTCACTGTGGAATACTGAATTTTCTTCATCATATACTCCCTCTGTCTCAAAATAAATGTAATTGTAGGAATAAACACGTAAACCAATGCTAGGTGCAAATTACCAAATTGCCCCTTGTCTTTTGTAAGAAAAATCTAGATATTGCCTTGTCTTTTGTACAAGAAGTTTCCGAAGACTCTTGTCTTTTATGGTTATTTGGTCAAAGTTGCATTCTTTGTGGGTCAAATTTTGAACCATAGAATTGCATTTATTTTGGGACGGAGGGAGTATATAACTCGGATTTTCGGGGACAATAGAAGATGGAGAAGAAATGTAATCATAATTTCTCTAATTTTTCAAGAAAAAAAGACTTACATCCTCTTAATATCCAAAGGAGTCCTATTGTATTCTGGTGGGCTGGTGGCGATGATACTCTCAATTAGCCAATGTGAGCTCGAGATTTGCATCCTCTTATAATATCAAAAGGGCGACGTTCTGTCCTTCCTGTCAACTTTTTTAAAAAAACATATTTGTATAAATTCTCTCAAATGGTAAATTAAAGACGTCTCTATTGTTTTCAATGGGTCTAACACTTTTTTTGCAGAGAGTTTTTCTAAATTTCTCTTTTTAAATCATCATTTGGAGAGTCATGTACATAAAAATCACTCTTTATACATCTTCACTCTCCAACAATTTTTCTATATTTTGTTTACACTCTAGAGAGCTATTTTCGCTATCTATCTTTGGCTAGCGAGAAATTTGAAATAGATGATGGCTATATTTGGATAACCACTTAGAGAAGCTCTTTAAAGGCTATATTTCCATCAAAATCTATATTCTTAAAAATTAGAATGAATATAGAGAGTCTCCTCTAACACTTGAAACCGCAGCAAGCACCTTATTATAAGTCTTGCTTGATCGTCTTCTGATTTTGTTGCACGTTGTATTGGCAAATGGGAAACGCGAGATTTGGGGCTGTCTAGTCTAGTGTACACGTTGCCCCAATTTGGGGCGGTTGTTTTGGCGCCGAATCCAACATCTAGTTTTCACATGATCAAAAAAAAAAAAACATCTAGTTTTCACGAACCCGCGCGACGGGCGTCTCTATTCCTGTCCGTCCGATCCGCCCCGCGGGCACCCCCGGTACCACATCTCCACCGTCGATCCCCCCCCTCTTCGTCCCCAAAGGGCCAGACTCCTCAGGCGCCGCCTCCAGCCAGCCGACCGCCGTTTCCTCTTTTTCCCCGCTCCGGCAGCAAAGGGTGAGGGCGGATAACGAGAGCTCTGAGAAGGCGAGGCGAGGGGATGCAGCCCAAGATCAGCGCCTTCTTCAAGCGGCCGGAAACGGCCCCAGATCCGAACAGGTTCTTCTTCTTCTTCTTTGCCCTCTTCGAATTGATTAGCTTTGTTACCAATTCCTGCCGGATCCGAATCTTTGTGTTCAATTGCTGTGATGTCTGAGAAAACAATGCGAGGAGCAGATGCATTGGCATGTGCTACGCGGGGAGAAGCAACTTGTGATCCCGTTCTCATTTCCGCGAGTTTTCGTAGTGGCGGTGGCGAGGGGCACGGGCAGGGAAGCGGCGCCGGCGCCGCGGCGGAGGAGAAGCGGAATCCCAAGGGGGGCGGGCGCGGCGGGCTTGTCAGCAAGAAGAGGAGCTATGCGCAGTTCCATCTGGAGCTGGGGCAGCCCGACTTCGTCCTCCACACCTGCTCCGTCTGCGGCATGATGTACGCCCGTGGGAACGACGACGACGAGAAGGTTCACAAAGCGTACCACAAGAGCTATTTCGAGGGAGTCCCGTTCAAGGTCTTGTTGCTCACTGCCTCTCCGCGTCGCACTCTTGTTGCGTGCTTGTTTGGAGAGCGTTAACTAACGATGAGAGCTGCAGGGCTGGCGAAATGAGACTGTGATTGCAAGATCTGAAGGCGGAGACCGGGTAATTCTCGCAACTGATGAGAATTCTCATATGTGGAATAGTAAGGTACAACTCGATTCCTTGTGTGAAAAATGTTATGAGCACAACAATTTCTTAAGAAATGCAGACTGTTAAACTGTCCAGTTTCACTTTCACTTTCAGCACACTGTTATCTGTTTGGGTCTTTTTTGCTAATTGCCTGTAAATGCCTAAGCATGGCAGGTCGTATAGATTTATTATCCAACTTGTGTAATGCCAAACTAGCATGGCAGGTCAAGGAGGTGATCACAGTGGTGGAGAAGGAGCTGGGATTTGCTGAAGGGAAACTCCTGCATAAACTTTGTAAGGTAATTAGTACATACTATTAGTTCATTTATGAAAATCTCTGCAGTACATTTGTCTTACTTGGTAATAAAATCAAATAATCTTTACTGTATATAGGTTTATCTGTACATTTCTGGCCAGAGAATTGTGGGCTGCCTTGTCACTGAATCAATAAAAACAGCGCATAGAGTTATCCCGAGCTCCATGGAAGAAAGCCATAGTGATTTGCTGGCTAATAATAATGAATCAAGGAAAACGGATCATACATTAGAGTTTGGCAAAATCAGCTTCAAGAGGGAAGTCATAAGACGCAATAATCCTTCAGTCAAGAACAAAGGAGAGTGTCAGGATCCTGGTGCTATAATCTGTGATAAGGAAGCTGTTCCTGCACTTTGTGGATTTCGTGCCATCTGGGTTGTACCATCACGTAGAAGAAAACGAATAGGCTCCAAACTAATGGATGTTGCAAGGTAAGACTATGTTTGATTTCTCATAATGCATATTTGTTCCATAAATTCCATCCATTTACAAGGCAGCATCTTTTTTAATGTTCGACGTTCCGCCATTGTGCCCACATCTCAGATCATTTTCAAGCATTCACTGTTCTGCCCAGCAACAAGATACTATAGCAGACTGCTCCAGTTTGCGCAGTGATCAAATTCTTTTATGTTGTATAAAGTATTGCTAGGCTATTTTTTTGATAACCCTAATATATTTTTTCGTGCCTTTAGTGAGCAATTTCCATAGACCGAGCTCCTCTCTCCTGATATTGCCACTTCCATTCATCTGATGCAGAAAAACCTTCTGTGAAGGCGGGACTTTGGGGATCTCCCAGTTTGCTTTCTCACCCCCAACCTCCTCCGGGAAAGCGCTAGCATGCCGCTACTGCAAGACTAGTGCATTCTTAGTCTACAAGGACATGGATGTATAAAAGATGTACACTAGAAGCCCCCCTCTGAAACTTTCTCCCCATTGTAAAATACTTCAAATTATTACCACATCTGGAACTGATCTGCTTGCATTCAGTTTGACTGGAAATTACTGGTGTTTGTAGCTTCTCTTTGCGACAAGTAATAACAGCTTCCTTTCGCATGTTCTCACAAACAACATTACATCATTCTGCTGAAGTGACCATGACACTTACAGGGTGCATGTACAAGAAGACCAGTGATGTATACACACAAAAATGAAACTGCAGCAGCAAAATAACAAATGCATATGCATTCTGTTTCCAAGAAAAATAAATTAAACTTTTCAAACATCAAATGCACTTTATGCTGATGTGGATCATCTAGAATATTCTTGCACAACAAAGTGGAAGATGAAGAAAATTCTAATGTTTCCTAGTTGATGGATCATTGATAGCTGCATTTGAGTACTCATCAACTACTGCTTTTGTAAGGGAAGGTCTCAATGAACGTCGGGCAGTCTGGAAGTGTGTGTTACGAATGAAACTTGCAGAGATATCTTCCCTCAATGCTGCCATTCCAGCTTCCCTGCAAAGGCCTTCAAGATCAGCACCAGTGAACAGCTCGGTACACTCCGCGATCTTCCAAAGGTCAACATCCTCCCCCAATTTCATTTTCCGTGTATGTATGCGTAGTATCTCATACCGCCCTTCCACATCTGGCGGTGGAACATACAACACCTGCAAATCAATGGAAAATTATTGTTCGTGTCTGTATGGCAACATGCCTCCATGAATGGCAATCAAAAGTAAAGACACCTTGTCAAAACGCCCTGGACGCATAAGCGCAGGATCGATTGCATTTGGGCGATTAGTAGCAGCCAATACGATAATTCCCTACAAAAAAAAAGCCTTCTAGTGAACACACGTGTAGATTTGATAAGTAGAATCACACAAAGCTATCGGCAGGCTAAATTTACCGTAGCCAATTCTAAACCATCCATTTCAGTCAACAAAGTTGACAAAAGTTTTTCTCCAACTGTGACATTGCCACTAGAGTTCCCACCAGGGCCAGTTCTGCAAGATCATAGAAGTACCAATTTAAACAATTTTGTAGTAAAATTCAGATTCAGTACTCTGATCTGAATCTAAAAGCAATGATCAAGTCATAGTCCACATGAACCACTTATACTTTAATAAAAAAGAAAATCTGAGAAACCATTGAACAAGATTTTTTTTTTTGCACTCAAACTGTTCGATTATCCATATTATGTGTCATGTTGCAGATTTCATTATTGTGGTAAAAGACCAGCTATGATAATCCATATCCGTTTCTGTAAGAGATGACCATTCTGAAGTATACATTTGTTTTTACTAAAATTATGCACCAATTGTCAGTGTGTACCTTTTGGGGGCAATTGTATCAGCCTCATCAAAAAATATAATGCTTGGAGAAGCAAGACGTGCCTTCTGAAATGTTCTTCGTAACAGAGCTTCACCTTCTCCAACATACTTTGAGTATAATTCTGCGCCACTGTTATAAAAGTATATGTGAAGAACCTATTGAGCGTTGAGGAGCAGATTTGAAGGTACATTTGATTTTTGGCTTTTTGCAGACTTCACATCCCTCTTAGCGACGCGTTACATCGGAACCCGGGTGTGGTGATAAATGGGCAAGGGCCGGGTCGCCATCCCCCCAAGGGCGCGTCGTATCATGACCTGGGTACGATGATAAGTGAGCAAGGGTCGGGTCGTCACCTGAATGGCGCGCTACATCTACGCCCGAGTGTAGTGAAAAATGAGCAAGGGTCTTCGCACTTCCCTCGACGGGTGCGAAGGGTAAGGAAGCTAGCCGAGCCAATTAGGATTCGTATAGGTAGCTGGAACGTAGGGTCCCTAACGAATAAGTTGCGAGAGCTAGTTGATGTAGCAATTAGGAGGCGTGTAAATATTCTATGCGTTCAGGAGACTAAATGGAAGGGCCAGAAGGCGAAGGAGGTTAAGGATACTGGCTTCAAGCTTTGGTACACGTGAGCAACTCCGGGTAGGAATGGTGTAGGCATCTTGATTGATAGGAGCCTTAAGGATGGAGTCGTAGAGGTTAGAAGGCAAGGCGACCGGATTATCCTAATCCGGTTGGTAGTTGGAGATTCGGTTTTGAATGTGATCAGTGCCTATGCCCCTCAGGTAGGCCTTAGTGAGAGCACCAAGATGCAGTTCTGGGAAGATCTAGATATCATGGTTAGTACCGTGCCTACCAGCGAGAAACTCTTCATAGGAGGAGATCTCAACGGCCATGTGGGTGCGACTAATGTAGGGTTCGAGAGTGCACGGGGGTTTTGGGTATGGTAGCAGGAGTCAAGAGGGGGAGGATGTGTTGAACTTCGCGTTAGCCTACGACTTGTTGATAGCGAATACCGTGTTTAAGAAGAGGGAATCCCATCTTGTGATGTTTCGTAGTGGACAACACTCGAGCCAGATCAACTTTATCCTTGCTAGGAGGGAGGATAGACGTGATTGCTTAGATTGTAAGGTGATACCTGGGGAGTGTGTTGTCCCTCAACACAAGCTTGTGGTGGCGGACTTTCGTCTTCGTGTACGTGTCCACCGGGACAAACGTGCTAAGATTGCGAGAACAAAGTGGTGGAAGCTTAGAGGGGAAGCGGCACAAGCGTTTAAGGAAAGGATGCTAGGTGAGGGGCCTTAGGAAGGAGAAGACGCAGATGACATGTGGCTAAAGATGGCAACATGTGTTCGAAAGGTGGCCTCAGAGGTGTTTGGCGTGAGTAGGGGAGGCAAACAGGAGGGGAAAGACACCTGTTGGTGGAATGACGAGGTGCAAAGAGCTATTAAGGAGAAGGAGTGTTTCAAGTGCCTCCACCTTGACAAGAGTGCAGCCAACATCGAGGGTTATAAATTGGCGAAGAGGGTTGCAAAGCGAGCTGTGAATGTAGCAAAGGGTAAGGTGTATGATGACCTGTATCAGCGGCTAGGCACGAAAGAAGGGGAGAAGGACATTTATAGGATGGCTAGGATCCGCGAGCGGAAGACAAGAGATATCAACCAAATCAAATGCATTAAGGATGGGACAGATCGACTGCTAGTGAATGATGAGGAGATCATGGATAGATGGAGAGAGTACTTCGACAAGTTGTTTAATGGGGAGAGTGAGGGCCCTACCCTTGAGTTAGATGACTCTTTTGACGATACTAACAGACGTTTTGTGAGGAGAATTCAGGAGGTAGAGATCGGGGAGGCTTTGAAGAGGATGAAGGGAGGTAAATCGATGGGCTCTGATGGTATCCCCATTGAGGTGTGGAGATGCCTAGGAGATAGAGCAATAGTATGGTTAACTAAGCTTTTTAATCTCATTTTTCGGTCAAACAAGATGCCGAAAGAATGGAGGAGAAGTATATTAGTACCTATCTTCAAAAACAAGGGTGATGTTCAAAGTTGTACTAACTACCGTGGGATTAAGCTGATGAGCCATACGATGAAGCTTTGGGAGAGGGTTATCGAGCATCGCCTAATAAGAGTGACAAGTGTGACCCAAAATCAATTTGGGTTCATGCCTGTAAGGTCAACCATGGAGGCGATTTTTTTAATACGACAATTAATGGAGAGATATAGGGAACAGAAGAAGGACTTGCACATGGTCTTCATTGATCTTGAGAAGGCATATGACAAAGTACCGATAAATGTCATGTGGTGGGCCTTGGAGAAGCACAAAGTCCCACCTAAGTACATTACCCTCATTAAGGATATGTACAAGGATGCGACGATGTTTGTCCGGACATGTGATGGCAACACCACTGACTTTTCTATTAACATAGGCTTACACCAGGGGTCAGCATTGAGCCCTTATTTATTTGCTTTAGTGATGGATGAGGTCACAAGAGATATACAAGGTGTGATCCCTTGATGTATGCTCTTTGCTGATGATGTGGTGCTAGTTGACGAGAGTAGAGCAGGAGTTAATAGGAAGTTAAGAGCTGTGGAGACGCACGTTAGAGTCGAAAGGGTTCAGACTTAGTAGGACTAAGACCGAGTATATGATGTGCGATTTCAGCGCGACTAGGCATGAGGGGGGAGACGTTAGTCTAGATGGACAAGTGGTGGTCCAGAAGGATACTTTTTGGTATTTAGGAATGGTGCTACAAAAGGATGACGACATTGATGAAGATGTTAGGCATAGAATTTCAGCTGGCTGGTTAAAATGGCGGCAAGCTTCTGGCATCCTTTGTGACAAGAGGGTGCCACAAAAGCTAAAAGGCAAATTCTATAGGACAGCAATTCGTCCGGCGATGCTATACGGTGCTGAATGTTGGCCTACAAAAAGGCAACATGTCCAGCAACTGAGTGTAGCAGAGATGTGGATGTTGCGGTGGTTTTGCGGGCACACAAGGAGGGATAGAGTCCGGAACGAAGTTATTCGGGATAGGGTCGGAGTGGCACCAATTGAGGAGAAACTTACCCAGCATCGGCTGAGATGGTTTGGACATGTCCAACGAAGGCCTCCTGAGACGCCGGTGCGTAATGGGGTTCTTGAGCGGGTCGATAATGTAAAGAGGGGTAGAGGTAGACCTAAACTGACGTGGGATGAGTCGGTTAAGAGAGACCTTAAGAATAGGAATATCTCTAAAGAGATAGCTTTGGATAGGAGCGCTTGGAGATTAGCTATCAATGTGCCTGAACCTTGAACTTATTTCTTTCGGGTTTCATCTCTAGCCTACCCCAACTTGCTTGGGAAAAAAAGCTATGTTGTTGTTGTTGTTGCAGACTTCTGGATACCAGATATTAACAACAGCAGAAAACCAGTGCATTATGCTAGTCTGTATTAAATATCGTGGGATAAATTTCTCTGTTGTTCACATAGAGAGTGAGCCATTATTTGTATCAATATATAACATTGTTTTATGACAAACCTCAAAGAAAAGAAAGAAGCTTGAGAAGCATGCGCTGCAGCCTTTGCAAGGGTAGTCTTCGAGCACCCTGGTGGACCATGCAAAAGTACCCCCCGGACTGGTGCTATCCCAAGTCTGCCATATGCAGCAGCACGCTTGATGGGCCACTCAACAGCTTTCTGAAGCTCTTTCTGAAGCATACAAAAAATCACAATAAAAATAGGTTTTCACTAGAAGGAAACTAAAACAGGAAACATACCTTCAGATCTTTCAAGCCTCCAATATCATCCCATGAAACAGTTGAAATTTCTTTGGTTACCCCTCTTGTTATACTTGGACCTACCATAGATCTAGCCGACTCCCAGTCCTCCATTACTAGTTTAAGTACATTCTCACCCCTGTCCAACATTCTATGATATGCAAGCTTGGCAGCTTCTCGACATAAAGCTTCCAAATCAGCACCAACATAACCATTGCAGAATGCAGCAATCATTTGAAGATTGACATTTTTATCAAGATGTAGGTTCTTGGTATAAAGCTGAAGATAAAGACATGAAATTACACCTTATGTAAAGACATCAAGAACATGAGCTCAAGATTTTATAAAGCACGGGCATTGATATGGTGCCAACACATATACAAACAAGTGGTTAAAAGTCAATATTACATTTTTTTTCAACAGCAATTCTAAGCTACATGCCTAAATTGAACAGTAACAACAAAGAAGAACCACTATACAAAATCATAATTCATAAAGGAAGAAAAAGGTCACAACTTAAAAAAGAAGAATCTATTACCTTAAGAATCTGCAGCCGTTCTTCAACCGTAGGAATGGCAACCTCTACCTCTGAGTCAAAACGTCCTCCTCTTCTCAATGCTGGATCAATAGCGTTCACCCTGATGAGATGACAAGCTGTTTGTTCAAGAAGAAAGACAATATCCACCACCAGAATGCTTAAAAGGCAATCTTAAGCACACTTTCTGTGCATTTGTTTCGCCATAACATACTATAGTATGACATGGACCTTGAATTATGCCAAATCATTGTTCCAGCAGGATTCTAAAACTTGGACGTTTAGTTATGCCAACAATTCTGTGTCACGAATGAGAGAGAGGAGAACTGAACTCTGTATGTATGTATTGATAGAGGCCCTTTGGGCTATATATACAATACAAGAGGATACCCCCAAACCCTAGACTAGGTGCTATGACTATGATACCCTTAACACCCCCTCTCAAATGCAACGTGAATGCAATGACGTTGCATTTGGAGAGTTGACACTAAGCACTAGACTCAACAAAAGGAAAAAGATACATCCAAGTCTAAAATCTTGATATCGTCGAAGCGTGCAACTCTTGAACATGTCATGTAGATGAGCTCCTCCACAAGAGGGTATTGCCTTCACAAACCAGTACTTGAGCAAATACCTCAAGTCTTCACAAACCAGTACGTCGATTCCTCAAACACGAGCCTTGCTTTGGAGAATTGAACACGACAAAGTAGTGGGATGTGTCAAACCAGCCAAAGGTAGAAAGCACCACTACAAGACGGCAAGTGGCGAGACAGGAAGGTGATGACGACAAATAAACGGCCATTGATCATGACGTGGAGCAAAACGGCTCTAAAAGAGACCAAGAGGGCATTGTCGCACCACAATGATGATGTGATTAGCTAAATCGACGGGACTCAGCTAACCATAAAACAAAACAAAGAAATTGGCTGATCTGACAATAAATTTTGTGGACACGCACGACATTGACGAACTGAAGGTATGCAATTGGACTTGGATTGATAATGACTTAGATGAACACAGAAGAACATGACACTGACTAATATGCTAGCACAATGGAGATGATAAACAACGGAAATATATGTCAATATACTATGGATAGGCAGCAGCAAGCAGCAAGCAACAAAAGATGGCAATGGACTGATGCAGATAGGCAGTAGATACTAGCACAAGGATGCAAATGCAATGCTGGCATGCTGCAAGCAAGACATGGATACATGAACAGAGCAGCAGCAAAACAACGAGCAACAGTGCAGCACTAAAATTGGGCGGCCTCCTCAACCGGGCCTCCAGCAGGCAACAACCCAAAATGAGGCCCAACATGACAACAGCACGAGCAAAAGCTTGCCCTCGCAAGCAGGCAGCCAGGCAGGAGGGTGGGGCGGCGGCACTGATGACTACTGACGAGCGGCAGTTGATGAAGACGAGGCGACGAGTGGCCGCACGACAGGATGGGGTGACGGGCCGCTGCGACGACGGACGGAAGGGCGGCGATGAATCGACGGCGGCAACAACGGGCCGCGCCGTCTAGAGCTGAGCGGCCTCCTCCTCTTCCCCAGCTTCCCCACCCCTGCTCCATAGACGGCGCGGCGGCGGGCGAGGGAGGTAGCCGCGACAGCGGCCGGTTTGATGGAGGCTCGCGGACGGCGCGGACGGTGGCCGCGCGACAGACGCGCGGGCGGCCGCGGATGGACGCGTGCGGGCGGAGCGGACGGCGGCCGCGCGACAGGCGCGGAGGACGAGCCGGCGGGGACGGGCGGTGAAGAGGAGGACGGGCCGGCGGCGACGGGTGCGGACAGGTGGTGGCGGGCCGCTCCCGCCGCAGATATGGTGCGGACGAGGATGAGGACGGCCGCGATGGGCGGCGGGGCGGCCGGATCCGCGACGGGCGGACACGACGGCGGCCAGACAGGCGGCGGCGCGCGACAGTGCGCGACGACAGCGGATCCATGACGGGCAGGGCTGCTGCTCCCTTCCCGCGAGCGGATCAACGACGAGCTGAGCCACGACGGCGGCGGATGGAAGCGACGGATCCCGATAGGGAAAAAAATGGGTACGTCTGCTGCTGCTGCTACGACTCAATCTACGAAAACAAATGGATTTGGGTTTGGGGTTGAGGGTTGCCGCCCCCGGGAGGGAAGAATCGATCCTCCCGGGGACGGCGCAGCGAGACGGCGAGGGTGGCGGACCGGATCGAGGAACCTACAGCTGTGATACCATGTCACGAATGAGAGAGAGAAGGAGAACTGAACTCTGTATGTATGTATTGATAGAGGCCCTTCGGGCTATATATACAATACAAGAGGATACCCCCAAACCCTAGACTAGGTGCTATGACTATAATACCCTTAACATTCTGAAATAACAAATCACACGTGTGGCATGCCCAGACCTGTTAGTCGATCCAACAACAACTATGTGAGGAAGCATCTTTGATGATTTCTTGTTTCCATCCATCAGAGTAAGAAGCTGACCAACAATGCGGGCCTCATTCTCTCTCCTGTGAAAGTAAACTAAGATCTCATTTTTAACAACACACACCCAAAAAAAAGGAAAGGAAAAAAGTTATGAAGAACCTGCCTATTATTGCGGCATGGACATATGGCATCAATTTCATCAATGAATATCACAGCTGGTTTACCCCGCGAAGCCTGAGAATATGCTTCAGAAAAGGCTTCACGCAGGAACTTTTCTCCCTCTCCCACATTGGCTTTGTGCACAGAATATGTACTGTCAAGATGGGCACAAACAACACTTCAGGGTCATGTCTAAACATATGATGTACTGCTCAGCACTAAGCAGAAACACTTCAAAGTAAATATGGTACTTGATCATTATCAGGTGCGCATTGCATTCTCGAACAACAGCTCGAACCAGGCTTGTCTGCCAAAATAACAGCCGCCATATAGTTAGCTCTTGCCAATTTTGATATCAACAAGTAAAATTAACAGCAAACTCCACATAAAACCAATTTGAGCAATCTACAGTACATGAAGATTTGTGATAGGCATTGCAAATTCAGTACCTTTCCGGTGCCAGGGGGGCCGTGGAGCAGCAAACCTCTCGGCCACTGAAGAAAGCAAGGCGAACGGCGATTAGCTGACTGATTTACACAAAGCTGTAGCATACAGTGACGAGGTCTGATGAGGGCAAGAGGAGGCGACGCAGTACCTTGAGGCCGAGCAGGCGGGACTCGCGGGCGTAGAGGAACGGATACGCCACGAGCTCCCGGAGGGCCTGGAGCGCCGTGCGGTTGCCCGCGACGGCCTCCTCCGCCCGCCACACTGAGGCCGACTTGCCGTTGCTCCCGCCACCGCCTTCGCTCGCCGTACCCATCACCTCACCCCTTTGGCCCGTAAGCAATGGGGGCTCGTGCCGCGTCGTCCGGTTTGCGCTCGACACGTGGGGTCGGCGCCGCTCCGACGAGGCGACGACTTCCGCCGGCGGGAGGAAGGTGGCGACGAGGCGAGGCGTTCGCTCGGGGAACGAACCCTAAACCTTCCTCTTTAGGGCCCAACCCAAGCCCAATACAAGGTCCTCCGCTGCCGCCGTATTTGGGCCTAAGTGAAGTTTGATGGACCATTTGATTGGGCCCCGTGCGAATGAAGTTTTTTTTTCCTGGACAAAATGTGCTGCAGGCTTTCTGCAGGCCGTGAATGGGGCTCCCGGAGCGCCGCCGCCGCCATCGCGCCCACTTACACACCTGGCGAAATTTCGCCGGAGCACCGCCGTCGAACGTGGGCCGGGCTTGCAGGTCGGAGCGGCGGAGCGGATCAGCCTATGCCCTTGTACGGATCCGCACCCCGTCGGTGGACCGTGCCACCGCCGCGACGAACCAACGGTCGTTGACGAGTGCGGAGAAGGAAACCAGGAAGAAGGGAGGGTCCACCACTGCCTCCGTCGCCGCCGATCGACACAGCTTCTAGAGTTTCGAGCAATCGAAGAAGTGCATGTGTGTTAGCTAAATCAAAAGAGCTAATCGTGTTTCAGACAATTTGATCCGGTTCCTGTGGTTTCCTATGAACCGCGAGACATTTGGGAAGATTTTGTACGCTGATACTCGAGTCGAGTCCTCACTGCTCAGTGCCTCAGAGGCAGCATGGGCCGCCACGGCTGGGCTGTGTATCAATCCACTTTCTCCCAGTGACACGTGAGAACGCTGGACTTGGACCCCAGATCGCAGGTCGTGCACCGGTGGTTGGCGCGTGGACTGTGGAAGCACCGGCACGGATATGCTATTGTGGACAGGCAGTCTTCGCTGAAAAGTTTGAACGCCCCAGAACGGGGATGCCGCCACAGTGCCAAGTACAGGCTCGGGCATACTCCGTAGTCCGTACATAGTCAATCCAGTCACCCAGCTCGTCGTCGTCCCCGGCCGGTGAACGGCAGCGCCAGAGAGGAGAGGAGCACGCTGCTGCAGAGCGCGCGCGCAGCAACGGGCCACGGCCACGGCCACCGCCCCGCCGACCTCTCCTCTCCCTCCCCTCCGCCAACTAACAGCGACGTACGCAGGGCACTAGATGCCGCCATTAATGGCGCACCTAGAGCCCCTCCGCCCCGCGCGCTGGAGCCCGGCCACAGCGCGGCGCCGCCCGGCCGGAAGCTGCTCGCTCGGGTCGCCATCAATGAACACGGTTGCATCCACATGCCCCGCAGGCCGCGGCTGGAGCCCGCCCCGCCCTGCCCCCGTGTCGGAGGAAGCTATAAGCTAATCCGGGAAGGAAATCCGATCCGAGCCGCCGTGGTAAAAGCACCGGGGCCCGGCCCGGCCGGTGTCCGCGTGAGACGGTGAGAGCATTTACTCGTGCCAGTGAGAGGTAGAGAGCGGGCAGCTCCGGCGCAATCGAAGCTAAAGCACGGAGGCTTTGCCCCCCATGGCGAGATCATGGTGTGGGGGCAAGCGAGTAGCAGCGGGCAGCGGGTACTAGGCGAAGGAATTTAACGTCGGCGACGCAGCGCGCGGCATCACGGGGGCGCCACATGACATCGCCCTGTCGCTGCCTGCCCGCGGCGTACGTGTCGCGCCGGTCGCCCGGACGACGTACAGATCGCGCTAGCCACCTAGCGACGTGCCGTGCAGTGCCGTGCGTGCGCGCGTGCCCACCGGCCACCAGTGTGCTGCCGGAGCGCGCCGCTGTGCGTGCCGCTTCCACACCGTCCGGCGTTCCGAGAGCCCTTAATGGCGGACCAGCTGAGCGCGAGTGGGAGACGCAGGGTGCCTCCCGCGATAGATTTCCTCCCGACCCCGACCTGCCCGACCCGTCGCGCCCCATCTCTCTCTCGCTCTCGCTGCGTGCGCCAACCGAGCCGCCTCCACTCCACCTGCCCCTTTCTCGGTTTCTCCAGGAGGGAAAGGGCCTTTTTCTTGCGCGCGGTGACGTGCCCGTGAGCTTCCAGTTCTACCGTTCTAGTAGGGAAAGACGTGGTCTCCTCGTCCTTGTCTGCTCAAGATGGGGCGGGGGCTCGGCGGCGCCGTCGTCTGCTCAATGCTGGTGCTGCCGGCGCTGCTGGCGCTCGCAGCCTCGCAGCCGGCGACCCCGGCTCTGTCGCCGGCTCAGAGCGCGCCGCGGCCTCCGCCGGCGCCGGCCGCGAGGGCGTCCTCCCCGGCTCCGAGGCAGTCGAGCCCGCCGGTGCCAGCCGTGAACCCGTCCTCTCCGCCACCAGCAGCGCCAGCTGGGAAGCCATCTCAGTCTCCGAGGCCGGCTCCAGTGCCGCCTCCGCCCCGCGTGGCGCCGACACCAAGGCCGTTGCCTCCGCCTGCCTCGCTTGTTCCAGTTCCAGCTGCGCCACGACCGGCCCCCAAATCGTCCCCGCCCGCGGCCCCGGCGCCAATCCAGTCACAACCACCTGCCACGCGGCCTCCGCCCGCGCCACGGCCGGCTCCGACGCCGCCGCCGCCCTCGTCGTCGCCGGCGCCAAGGCCGTCACCGTCACCTGCCACACCGGCTCCACAGCAGCCACCGGCTCCGAAGCAGTCTCCATCACCGGCTTCACCAAAGACACCACCCCCGCCGCAGCCTTCGTCGAACTCCACGCCGTCGACGTCCTCGACATTGGCCCAGCTCTCGCCCAGCTTCTACGCGCAGTCCTGCCCCGGCGTGGAGCTGGCGGTGAGAGATGTGGTCCGGTCGGCCTCCACCCTGGACCCCTCCATCCCTGGCAAGCTTCTTAGGCTGGTCTTCCATGACTGCTTCGTCGAGGTACGGAATGCAGATTATTTGAATCTACTTCTCCTTGCATTTGGGCTTTGCTGGAAATGGGACATTGCAGTGTTGCAACCGGGGGGTTTTTTGTTGTGCATTTGAAACTCATAATGAAATGGGTGTCCCCGATCTAGACGACCATACAGACATATTTTTGTGGCTTAGTTTTTATGCGTGCAAATAGCTAGATCTAAGTTACATTCATGTATGGACGTGCAAATCCTATTCAGACTACTTTGCCCAATGACTTTCAATACCCCGAAAATTAGAGCGCTGAGGGAAAGAGACGAAGAAGAAAGTTATGTATATATTCTAGTTAAAATTCTGCAGACCTGAAGAAGTAAAAAATGTACACATTGTAGCAAATTTAGAACTTATGACCCCTTGCTTAGTTGTCAAACGAAAGCCGGAGGAAATTGTTCTGAATTACATCCTGTGATAATGCCACTGCTCAAAACTTTGCATCATCTATTTCTATCCAAAGCAAGAACGATGGGCTATCTTGATTGAGGGAGGGAGGGACGGGGAGAGAGAGAGAGAGAGAGAGAGAGAGAGAGAGAGAGAGAGAGAGGGAGGCTATCTGGTAGCCAGATGCAAGTACTTACTCAGACCAGATCTTCATACGCCATTATGCTAGCCGCCAAACAGCAGTGTGATCTTTGAAAGCCTACATGCGTGTTACTGAAGGCGGCAACTAGCATTTTGTATCTTGCATTCTTGCATCTGCACTCTTTGTGAAAACTTTCAAGCATGCAATGGACAACCCATTTAAAAGAGTTCGATTTTCTTGATCTCAGGGATGCGATGCATCAGTACTGATACAAGGTAACGGCACGGAGAGAACCGATCCTGCAAATCTATCGCTTGGTGGGTTCAATGTCATTGATGCTGCCAAGAGATTGCTTGAAGCCGTGTGCCCTGCAACTGTTTCTTGCAGTGATATTATCGTCCTCGCCGCAAGGGATGCCGTTGTGTTTGTACGTATCAGGCTAATCAGCTCAAATCTCTCGTACAGTTACTGCAGTTTATGCCTGCCTTTTTATACTACAATACACTAAAAAATGTGAATGCTTAGTTACCTTGGTTCTTGACATGAAACATCTTAGAGAAACAACAGTACCAAGCTTAGAGCCCGTTTAGTTACCAAAAATTTTCACCCAAAAACTTTTGCCTCACCTTTAGATACATGTATGGAGTATTAAATATAATTAAAAAATAAAACTAATTGCACAGTTTAGATGTACACGACGAGACGAATCTTTTGAGCTTAATTAGGCTATGATTAGCCATAAGTGCTACAGTAACCACATGTGCTAATGACCAGTCAAATGCCTCAAAAAATTCGTCTCGCGGTTTCCAAGCGAGTTCTGAAATTAGTTTTTTAATTAGTGCCGAAAATCTCTCCCGACATCTAGTCAAACATTTGATGTGACCTTTCTACCAAAAATTTTCATCAACTAAACACCCCCTTAACTGCTTTGATGAAGGTACCCAACACAGAATCTGTCGTTAATAAATGCTGCAAGGATTAGATCTCTAAGCATTCAATGAATTGATTGTTCCTGATCCCGGATATGATATGATATGATGTGACCAAACCTCTGCAAGATACAACTTACGTACTAGGTTAGTCGTCCAAATGTGTATTAATTAGACACAAATAATACAATGGGACAGGGATAGTGACAGCACCTTGAGCTTACTAGCATGTCCAAAGTCACCATAATTCTATTTCCATTAATCTCATGTTTTGTCATCATATATATGTTTGGGACCTAGCCACTAGCTGTACAAATTCCGTGTCACATACTGTCATGGTCTGGCCTTATGAGAAAAAAGACTGTACGTGGTAGGAATTGGAATTCTGAACCCTTAAATCAGCTGTGCTGGTGACATATACCATTTTGCCTGCAGTCCATGCATGTCACTTTCATATTGCAACGGCACTTCAGTTGCTGCATGAATCTAGATTCAGTGCTACAAGAAAAATCCAAGTTACCTTACCAATTACATCCCAGAAAAGGCAGCCAACAAATTAAAGCAGTTCACTTTCATTGTGTTATTTGTGTACAACTAGAAAAACAGAAGCAGACACGCCAGCAAGGCGGACAATTGTGTTGAGTACCGAGTGAAAAATCCACCAAACTGATATGCTTGTGTTGCAAAACCAGACCGGAGGACCGGCGGTGCCCGTGCCCCTGGGGAGACGAGACGGCCTGGTCTCGTTGGCGTCCAACGTCCGGCGAAACATCATCGACACCGGCTTCTCCGTCGACGCCATGGCGGCCAGCTTCACCGCCAAGGGTCTCACCCTGGACGACCTCGTCACCCTCTCAGGTACACAGCGCAGAGAGAGACGAACACTCTGCCCTGCCTGGCACGTCGTTTTTTTGTTCGCTCGCCGAGGCTAAACCACCGTGCGGCGGCAGGGGGGCACACCATCGGGTCGGCGCACTGCAACACGTTCCGCGAGCGGTTCCAGGTGGCGAACGGGAGCATGGCGCCCGTGGACGCGTCGATGAACACGGACTACGCCAACGAGCTGATCCGGACGTGCGCCGCGTCGGCGGGCGCGGCCGTGGACTGCGACTCCGGGTCGGCGTCGGCCTTCGACAACCGCTACTTCGCCAACCTGCTGGAGGGGCGGGGCCTGCTGCGCACGGACGCCGTGCTGGTGCGGAACGCCACGACGAGGGCCATGGTGGAGGAGTTCGCGCGGAGCCAGGAGGGGTTCTTCGCGAGCTGGGCGGGCTCGTACGCCAGGCTCACCAGCCTCGGCGTCAAGACCGGCGCCGCCGGCGAGATCAGGCGGACCTGCTCCAGCGTCAACGGCTGATGGACCAGGGATGGGTCAGCGGAGCAAATTATGTGTAGAGCGATCTGTTTAAATTTGTCTACCAATATATGTGTATTAGGCATCATGTAATGCACTTGCAAAATTAGAAAAAATGGTGCCCATAATCATAGTCACAGATTGACCGACAGCATCCATATGAATAGACCATGCAAAGATGCCACCTAGAAATTTACAAAATTTTGTCGGCTCGCCGTTGTCCGCCGCCGACAAACTGATGGATCAGCTCGTGCATGGACATCGCCGCCTCCACCGCAAGCAAACAGCGCTCTTGAAGTGCATCAGAGAGTTAAGATAAGTGCAATCATGTAATAAGCATGTAGTAGCTCAAATTTTTTTTATAAGTAGTAGCTCACTTTGAGTGCGACAAGTCATTGTAGGGTATGAATAGTATGATGGACCGGTACTACTGAAAATAATGATGGACTGGTACTACTGAAAATAATGATGGACTGGTACTACTGAAAATAAGGCCTTGTTTATATGCATAAGCTTTTGGATGTAAAACATTGTAGCACTTTCGTTTGTATTTGATAATTATTGTCCCACCATAGGTTAACTAGGCTCAAAAGATTTGTCTCGCAAATTACAGACAAACTGTGTAATTAGTTATTTTATTTAGCTATATTTAATACTTCATGCATGCGTTTAAAAATTCGATGTGATGGAGAATTTTGTAAAATTTTAGAATTTTAAAGGCATCTAAACAAGGACTAATGTTGGACATGGACTGGTACTATGTACTAAATATCTCATGATCAAAGCAATGCAACAAGGGGACCGAGCCTAGCTCGGTTGGCGCGCGCTCCAGGTGTGGAGGCCGCCGGTCCCTCTTTCGAGCTCTGCTTAGCGCGGGATTTTCCCACCGGATGCTGAGGCGGGCGTGAGTGAGTGTGCGCGTACGTGTGGTGTGAGTGCCTTAGTATGGCGCGTTCCGAGACTTCTCGGACAGCCTCGTCTACGTTGAGTCCGATCAGCGTCCAAAATCTTAAATGACTCCCCAGTGCTCCTGGTACTTAAAAAAAAGCAATGCAACAATCTTCTTCTCAGAAATAGAGTGCCGCGAGCAGGCGGCAACAAGCAACGACTGAAACCGGCCTCTCGAAAAAAATTGATTAAAACGGGCCGGAACGCTGAGGCGCCCAATCGCAATCTTAATGGGCCCGTGACGAAGCGGCACCACCATCCGCCTGCTCCGGCACTGTGGGGCGGGCACGCGCGGCCAAAAAGCGGCCTGGATCAGCCCATTGGCCATTGCTCACTCGACCCTGGAGGCATAGTTTTGCTTTTATGGATTTATTGAAACGCTTTGAAGTTATATGCTTCCATGAGCACAACATAGTCAAGACTTTTTTTGTGAATTAATAGAAATATAACTAGTAGCTGAGCTATTTATGCTTCTTAAAGTACTGTATCTAGACTATCTACCGGCACAAACTAGACTAGCAAGGTTTAGGCCCGGTTCGGACATTATTTACAGGCACAGTACAACATTATCCATGGACCGATATAGAAACTTGGTTCAGGATTTATCTCCTCATCCATCCTCAATTCCTCATCTGGGAAATGCAAACTGTTTTTTGAACGGAACCGCATAAGGTAGTGTGAGTTTCTATTAATATAGCAGAAAAGTACAAAATTACAGCTCTAGGAGGCTATAGACAGGAAAAAGAAAAAGAAAAGAAAAAGGCAACCTAAACTTAACCAGTTGGATTGGAACTTACATTATATGAACACATTACTTGTGGCCAAAACAAATTAAGCACCACACAGGTCATGACAAAAACTCAGAAATCTCTGCAAGGAAGCAAAGCTAGAAATCACCACCTCGATCACTTATCATCAATGACTAATTATCTCCTGAGTCCTGACCATGCTTTCTTCAGACATTTAATCTAGTAAAAGCATCGCAAAAGCTAGCTATACTGCTCCACTATGATGATCTGAACTACAAAGATATCAATGGTGGAGCTATACCACCGTCAAGAGGTGAAACACATGTAGCCAACATTATGATGCACTGATACATCATCCATGTATGAAATACGAGCTAAAAACATAGAGATAAAAGGATCCTGGTAGCATCTTGGGTTGTCATCTTTTGATGCTTATTTTTTAGAGTCTTAGGCCAGTCCCAATACAAGTTTCATAGAGGTTTTATGCACATTAAATGAGGTGTCACATAGACAAAAATGATGACATGGCAAGATATTTATGAAGAGAGAGAGAAGAAATGGGTTTCATCTAGATGAAACTTGGGTTACACTGTTTCTAAGACTATGAAACTTGATGAAACTAGCATTGGGGGCTAGAGAATTTCATCTCATCTAATTTCACCCAATCATGTTCATAGTAATTGAATGCAATGGCTCGCCTATGAAATCGTGAAATGAAACTATGCATTTTAGGATGCCCCATTTCATCCATAGTTTCAAAAGCCTTTTGATGATATATCACTCTTGGTAATCGTGTATTGAAATCTTGCACTAGGATTAGCCTTACTCCAAACAAACAACTCCTCTTTTACAGTAATTGCATACAAGTATCAGTGACGATGTTTTATTGATCCAGTCAATCCTTTCATTGCGTAGTGTTTGCAAGTCTCCGGTAGAAGAGTGTCAAAGCTAGTTGAATTTGACACTCTTGACAATTGTGATAACCTGTCCACTCGAGTTCAAGCCCTTGACTTGGCATGGATGCTCACATTTTTCAGATCTACTCCCTCTGTCCTGAAATATAAGGCATTCCAACATTTTTGGAGAGTCAAAGTTTTTCAAATTTGTGAATCATAAAAATTTATGGCACCAGACAAATATATTATAAAAAATATATTTAATGAAGAATCTAATGTTACATATTTGATATCATAAATGTTATTACTTTATTGTATAAATTTGGTCAAACTTGAAAAAATTTGACTCTCCAAGAATGTTGGAATGCTTTATATTTCAGGACGGAGAAAGTATATTCTAGGATTTAATTGGTGTTATTCTTTTAATGGCAGGCGACACGCCCATAGAAGATCTGACAAATCTCTCTCGTAGGGTAGGGTAGCATTTGTGTTTGTACTGTGTTTTGAAAAAAAAAACAGAAATGCTAGAAATAAGATGTCTGATGGATCGGACGCCCTTCCCCACCATTCATTCCATTCCAGACCGCGCGAGGGCGGCGCCAGCAGCGAGCCCCTGCCGGTAGCGGCATGCGAGGTCGGCGGCGGCGAGCCTGCATGGGCAGCCGCGAGCTACAAGCTAGCGAGCTTTGGGCCATGGCGGACAGCTCCGAGCGGCTGTTGGGTGGGGCGCAGGTGGTGGGGGGTCGGGTTGCCGCTCCCCCTCGTAACTCGATCGCCACTCCCCCACCAGGGGTAATTCGCACCGACCGCCAAAGGAGCTCCTGGCGGCGGCCATGGCAGGCAGCTCCTGGAGGTTTAAGAGGAGTGAAGGTTATTGCGAGCACCGGGTGCTCATGTTGCAATAGGTATCTTATGATGTTGCAGTAGAGACTTTTGAAATGTTACATGTGCTTCATGTAGATGTTACAAAAGTAGATCTAGACATTGCGTTGTTGCATTTGTTGCAAGTGTTTTATCTAGATATTGCAAATGTTTTATCTGGATATTGCAAATGTTTTATCTAGCCATTGCATCTTCAATGAGAGATTTGAATATTCCATGCAACATGAAATAGATGTTGCGGCGGATTTTTTCCTCATCATCAACGGATGGTTAACAATTTTTTAGTATTTTTTTTGATGTTGCAAATAGTGATTTTTTTATATTACAGATGTTTTCTTCTGTGTTGCAGCTGTTATTATTTGATGTTGTGTTGAATCGATGGAGCGTCCGATACATCGGACGTCCGGATGCTAGCAAGTTCGAAAAAAAAATAGTGTCGAAGCGATTCAGAATTTTCAGACCGAGTCTGATTTGCTCATTAAATAATTGTATTATCACTGCTCATTTTGTGACGCGTAGAGCTCTCAAAAACTTCACGAAGTATTCCCCAATGATGTTAATGATGTTAATTGCAATGGTTTGGGTTTTTATTGACTACGTTCAGCAGTATATGACAGTGTTCAGTTTTCAGATCTGGTCATGCTGTTGGGTGGCTTAGTGTGTTCATCGGTCTGCGTTCAGAATCGTGCACACTGCATTGCCATCACTAGTTTTTTTCCCAGCATGTATGATGCGCCGAACTCCTACAGATTTTGCAAGGCAAACCTTTTGGTTTCTCCCATCGAGTTTTGATCTGTGGGAGGGAGTTTTTTCATGTGAAGAGACATAGCTGTGTGCATTGCCTGCTGTAGGCTGTAGCTGCCACAATACACAAAAGGCATAAAAGGCATGCTTCATTTGGATTAGATGTGTCGCACCAACCTAGAGCCTTCCTACCACGTGACATGCCCCGGTGAAATCAGTCACACAGACAAGTACACAAAAAAGGGAACGGAGCGAAATGAAGAATCTGTCACACAGACACATAAATTAGGGAAGAATCAGTCACACATGAAAATGACTATGAAAATACATCCTGAAAAAAAGGGGAAAACTATACAACTACAATCTGAAACAACAACTAAGTTCGTAACTAAATCAATCAGCACCACAAAATTGGATGACCGGAGATAACATAAAGCGAAGGAGAAGATGATAGAACAATCGAAGATGTCCAAGCTGAATTGAGTTCAAGTACGATAAGATAACAAACTGGAAACAACTACACTATGAAATGAAGAAGAAAAAAAAGAAGAGGCATTAGACTACTGAGATGAAGAAACGAGAGGAAATGGTTCGAACTTCAAAGATGTGGGAACGAAATAAAGCACCAGCATGAAGAGAACTCTGAATTGCCTTAACCTCCGACAGGAACAGAAACCCAACCCGGGATCGAAAAAAGGAAGCCAGAGGAATAGAAAAAGGAACCGACCGACATACCGAAAGGAACCAAAGAGCGGAGCGCTGCACGAAACGCTTCAGCGACGGATCATCCTGTAGAAACGCACGCGATGAATAGACACCTCCGTGATAGGTGGGTCAGGTGGGAGGGGGTGGATGGCGGGCCCGCCCGCCCGTTGCTCTGCCAGGTAGAGCTATGGGTGCTGACGACGCTATGTATTTTTAGTAGTAGAGAAGGTGTGTTCACCTCAGATGAACTAAAACACATGTATTTAGCCAAGAAACAGTGATCTATTTCTTCTTGAGATCAGACCAATGTTCATTCTTCTTGATGGATGTTGAAGTCTGTACCATTTCTTTGCGCTCCAATCAGAAATTTGAAAATGCTAAGTTGGATATTTTCTTGAGTGCCAAATTCTTGTAGATTTGGCAGTTGAACATAATGAATATATGACTAGTCGTTCTGAAATTCTTCTAACCTGTTTTGCTGGTTCTTGTTCTGATAGCATTTCTGGTTGCTTGACATTGTTTTTCTTGCATTCCGGTCCAAAGATGCTACTACTGGTATCAACTATTTCTTTGTTCAGGATGTATGATAACTGAAGATGTTTCCCCATCAACTTGAGAATGAATTTCAAGTGGATCTGAGCTCTAGTTTGTGTTGTACGCTGAACTTTAAATCACATTGTATATGCAATGTCTGCCCTTGCATAATCTTTCTACCCTGTAATTCCCTCTAAGTTGTTGCTATTATGTTCTTCTAGTTCCATGTGTAGTGCTAGGAGCAGACTGAAAAGCTCAATTAAAGAACCTTCTAATAGTGACTAGTAATGATAACATTCCATTTTAAGAGTTGCTCATACTGCCTGTGTTCAGAATTGTTTTCAACTTCCAGTTGGTATTGTGTTTTTTCTCCAATCCCTCAGCAGAACTTTCTACTTAACAATTCAGTTTTGTCGCCTTGAGTTTCTTTGATAGCTCTCTATGCTTTTCCTACTTGTTTCTTCACAAATTAATTTTCCCTCAGTTCATTTCGTTGTAAATTCAAGTCTGCGATAGAAACACTTGCTGTAGAAAAAAAATGATTTTCCCTCAGTTGAGGATTGCAATCAGTTCATTTCGTTGTAAATTCAAGTCTCAACAATAGCCAGCCATCCCCCAACAAGCACAATCCAAGGAGCGACTAAGAGGGGGAGAAGCGCCCGCGCGAGCATGTGCTGGCTTCCGCCGTGCCAAAGAGCAACCGCCTTGCCCTGCTGCCATGGTGCCATATCATCATGTCTTTCCTTTTAAAGTTGTCCTGCTCCAAGCCTCCGTCCTCCCTTCCAGCAACACGTGAAAAAAACCATGGCGTCATCGTCATCGTCCGCCACCGCCTCCTCGATTACCTCCCACGATAGCTAGGAGACCACGCCTGTTCGCTTCGATGCTCACAGGGAGGCCCTCCCCACCACCCCCACCTAGGATAGGAGCACCGAGCTCGGCAACGCGTCGCCCGCCACCTACTCGTCGATGGGTGTAGCGCCTGCGGCTTCCTCCTTGACAATAACCCATGCCAGCTCAGGCTCGGCAACCGCTCCCATCCTCTACGATGCCCACTTCCTGCCCCTCCCCATCATCCCCACCAGGGGGAGGGGAACCTCACCTCCCACCCCCAATTGGGCACTAGGCACAGCGCCAGCGGCTTCCTCCTCGACCACCTCCCATGCTAGCTTGGGGAGCACGGTTCCTCTCCGATGCCAACTTATCAGCCCTCCCCAGCACCCTCTCTCGAGGCAAGGGCACCACACTCGAAGTCGCATCGGCCGCCTCGTCCTCCCGAGCCGCTGCGAGCACGCCCACGTAAGTGACGACAACATGGGGCAGCAGCAGCTAGGTCCCAATCCCAGTGGCGCCACTTTCCTCGCACAGAGATCCTATCATGCTGCAATGCGCAGAGGTCTCAACCATGGAAAGTGCTAGTCCATGACGGTGCCGGCAACGTGATACGAGGGCTTCGAGACTGCTTCGGATCCCACATCCTTGACAATGATGGTTGTCTGCTCCTCTTCCTCGTCAAGGACTGTGCCGACTCCGTCTTTCCCCAGCCGCTCTTCTTGGTGTACTATGCTCTCCACAGTGACAAGCGCGCCGACCGCAGAGGCGAAACTAGATACAAGACTACCCTAGTGCACTTCTTCTTCATATCTATAGCAACTCTAAAATTATCAAGTAATGCTCCATTAAATAGCTTTAGATTTTCCACTTGACCCTGGTGCACGTGCACCAGGTAAGATGAACGTGGCTTCGCCCCTGGCCAATCGTGGTCTCAACATCCACGACCACGGTCGCCATCCCTGCGCCTGCCCCCGCCGTGGCTACTTCATCAACTATTGAGAAACTGGTGCCCCTAACGTTAACACCGACTTTCGAGAATCGGTACCAAAGTAATGTGATACCATTTCTTTTGCGGACCCCATACCCACACTACTACACCAAGAAAAGCTTCACCTAGACACCAGTATGGGAGACCAACTATATATGTAGATCCAACTCTTTATTCACCATAACTTAGTACAACACAAAACTCTTACACTCATTATGTGTCTACCCTAATGTGACACTACTACACTATATGGCAACCTTGACATATCCTACTTGAGACCTCTTATGACATGGTATGTCAAGAGGGGAGGAGAGCACCTCTATTTATAGGACTCCATGGCTCATATGGTTTTGTCATGTGTCCATATTCTACACACTTCTTTACAAAATATCTAACTCTAGAATTTTCCTCATGCTTATATAATCATATAAATATCATACTCCATATTTCACCATGAAACATGGCAACCATGATTCATGCATACTCTTTAAGCTTCCAGAAGCTTCTCACAAGTATTCATTGCTACTTTCAACATTCCCCCTCAATGCATACTTGTCTCGGGTAACCAGACCGCGTTGTCCCTTGCATCTTCTGCGCTCTGCCGTTCTGAGCCTTCTTCTTCTTCTTCTATTGTCCTAGTGACATGATCTGGTCTGGTCAAAGATAAGTGACATGATCCAGTCTTCCTTTAGCTCATACTCCTCAACCTTCAGTTGGAGCTCCCTACAGACTTGATGCAACTATGCATCTCTCTCTCTTTTTTTTCTTCTTCACAATTTTAGTTGTTTGCCCTCTGATTGCTCCCTTGTATGAAGACAAAATAACATGAGGTCATGACATACTGGCATACCTAAAATCTTTGCAACTATATCATTCCTGAAACTTCTTCACCCCATCCCGTGTTATCAAATCTTCATGGATCACCAATGCTCCCTCTGTGTCAGCTCCATACTCTTGTGACATATCTTCATGAATACTAGGCTCTATCTTCACATCTCTAATATCTTTCTTCTCGCTGCTTAGAGTCTTCCAATTTTCATCATCATCACATTCAAATACTATAAATCCAGTAGAAGTATCTAGGTCTCTTACTTCCATCAAGAAACCTCCTCCTCCTCCTCCTCCTCCTCCTCCTCCTCCTCCTCCTCCTATAACAGAAGACAGCTAGGGTTCCTCTAACCAATGCAGCTTTCTTATTTCTGCATTCTATTCTAGGAACTAGTTACGAATGGTGCACGATGTATGATAGTCGGAATCAGTTCATGAGGGATTCTTCCGTTGTTTCTGTCTTTTTCTTTCTTGTAACAGATCGAGCTTGGCTGATTCCAATTATTTTTCCTGAGGTAATCAGAATTTGGCCAAGAAATTATGATCTGATTGTTATTGGATCAGCTATAATGTTCTCACCAAAAGCTAATAGATCTTTGCTTAGTTGCTCTGGTACTATGTTCAATTTCTACACCTCCAAAAGATTTGGTCAAGACAATCTCTTCTGATGCTAAGATGCAATGCATGTTGCATGCTAGTGGCGACTTGTGCATTGCATTCAGTATTTAAGTTTCAGTGTTCAGAGCCGCTCAGACTGCCAGTTGTTAATTCAAATCGCACTGTTGTTCAGTGATGCGAACCGCGACTACTGCTTGTATCATAAATGTTATGAAATATATTATAACAGAATATTATTATTAATATATTGTACTTCTCAATCCTCGAGCCTTCTTATATATGCAAAGACTAATCGGGCAACAAGTATTAGGATTCAGCTTTCCTTTGTGTTTCTCCCTATAGTTCGGGACATCGATCGAATTCAGCTGATGCGAGCTCCTGCTTTGTGTTCAACTCTAAGCTCTGGAATGGATGCATATGGTTTTCAAATCTCCATTGCCACTATGTTTTTTCTTTCCCATTTCCATGTGTAGTACTAGTAGCAGCACAATGTGCTACTGAAAAGTTCTTCTGTCATGCCTATGTTTCTTAAGTAATTCTCTATGCTTGCACATTTGTTTCTTCACTAATTTTCCGTCAATTGATGAACTTTCATTACATCTCATTTATTTTTTCTTCACTAACAATTTGGTTCATTGGAAACTCAGTTTTCAGTCCAGTCCTCTTTTACAAGTGACTGCAGTGGCGATGTTTGTTCCTTATGCCAGTTCTATTGTGTAGTGTGTGCAAGGACTCGGACTGAGTTTGTAGGATTTGAAAATTTTGAATATCAAAAGTGATTCAAACTATGTGGTCACAGATGGAGTCGACGGATTGAAGGAAAAATGGGCCAGTTTCGTGGCTTATGTGGTCACAGATCCATGCCTCACAGGCTGGACCCTATGTTCATGTTTGATCAGCATAGCATTTTGGGGTCCCCATGGGCCCTAGGAGCAGTAGTAGTCCCCGTGTTGCCCATGAAATCCTTCCGCAACTATTTTCTTTTACACAAATCTCCGTCTGTCCATCAATATTCTTCCAATCCCAGCTGTCAGCCTGCCATCAAGTTTTTTTAATCTGAAGGGCTAATGAAAACACCATTTTCTCGTGTACAATCAGCTTAAATTGCTACTAAAAATGTCATTTATGTGACTATGTCAGATCTGTGTTACTTAGAAGCCCTTTGTTTCTAGTTGATGAACTTTCGTAGATTTGATTCTAGTGTTCACCTCAGTACATTCACTTGCAAAGATTTTGTAATTGCGCCAGTAAATTGATAGAGTTGAAAATTCTGCCCAATTTCTTTGTCAAAGTGTTAAAGCAGCTCATCAGAGTTCTCACTCATATCTCTTGGTTCACATTGCAATTGTCCCGTTGCAAAGAACACTAGGATGTGATGCTCTTTGCATGAGGTGGGTGATTCATCCATTGTATTTCAATATTTCAGTGTTTAGTATTCAGAGTTCATGGACAGATAGTCATCTATTGTATATATTTGAGTGTTAGAAGAAGTTGCTACGTTTGCCGAGAGAGTATAGAAATTATCATGTTAATCTAAAAAAGAGAAGAATTTGCACTGTCGAATTTTATGAAGATCTAACGGTCTAGAATAAATAAAGCAAAGAGTCTATCCTAAATATGACTAATAAATATACAATTTCGGAATTAAAAAAAATTAAGAAAATTAGGACTCGGTCAAATAATTCTTACCAACTACGATAAGTAAGTAGCCAAATTTGGAGTTAAAAAACTATCACAAGACTGAAGGTCCATGTCGTATACGAATAGAAAGTATCTTAATTCGGAATTAGCAAGTACTACATTGTGTGCAAAAGATGAAAGACCAAAATAAAAACTTTTCTATTTCTCTTTCTGTTATATATTGTGAGCATCTTTATATCAACGGATGAGTTTGGCTCGATACTCCCAAAAGGACATTTTTTAAAAAGCGATAAATTGACCCATATTACACTGATTATAGATCATGCCAAATATAATCATGACCATTGGCTTATGCAGCAGAATCTGAAACATATATATGAGACATTCAGGTGAAAATACTTAAGAAATCAGAAAATTAGATGATCAGGCAAAATAGAAAAATATAAATTCCTTATTTGCCCATTCTAGAAGGTTCATAATTATCTCAACCTATCATTTAAAAAATATGATTGATGCAACCTATAGATGCTGCCAAGTCTCATCAAGAACGAGAAAGAGGAACAAAAATATCACGCTGCCAACGAATATCTCACGGTGAATATATGTCGCACATCTCTTATGCTACGGACTAAATATGGCTCAGCTGGTAAGGTTCCGTATGCTGGAACCTGTCCACCCTAGTTTGACTCCTCGAATCCGACACAGGTGCTCGTATTTTTCAAAATTTATTCTAGAATTTAAACGGTGCTATTATTAGGGAACAAGAAAAATGAACTAAAATATCACTCTGTAGAAGAATATCTCACGGTAAATATATGTTGCCCATCTCTCATGTTGCGAACTAAGTATGGCTTAGCTTGTAAAGTTCTATATGCTAAACCTGCCCACCCTGGTTTGAGTTCCTCAGCTCGACATGGATGCTCGCATTCTTTTGAATTTATTCTAGAATTTAAACGGTGCTATTATCTGCGGGCTCAGTCTCTAGAAGGTGCTCATAGGGATAAGGTTGCGTATGTTTATTTATAGGAATGAGTATGCATGTGTTTGCGAACCTTTGCGTCTGTACGGCATGGGGTGACTTCATTAATCCTAAGAATACATGGATTCTATCTTTCGAATGTGCTCATAGAGGTAAGGTTATGTGCGCGTATTTATAGATATGAGTATGCATACATGTTTGTGAGTGTCTACGTCTTTACTATGTATTGAAAAAAACTTGCACATGCTCTATAGATTCGAAATTAAATAAAACTATCATACGGTTAAAAATTCCAAGTAAAATCTAATTAGTAAATATTTAAAATTAGAAATAAAGAATATCAAAATTAGAATTTGACTAAAAGGTCCGTATCAAATAATATTAGTGAATAGGTAATTTTGAAAATGAATAAATACCACTTAATGCATGCTGAATATGATTATTAAATAACTAAATTTAGAATTAAAATAAGGAAAATTGTTAGTTGTATAAATAAGGAAGCAAAATATCTAAATAAAAATTTTATACCAGGTGCAGTTAATTTTTAAATAAATTGTAAGTTATAAAATTATGTCATGTCAATGATTAATAAATAGTTGAAAAGCGGCACGGGAACACAAAGTTGTGTAAACGTAGCATAATATGAAGAAATGCACAATTGTGAAAATAATTAGAGTTGCTAGACTTCTTATATGCCACTATTACCATTGTACAAAGATTAGAAGCACGACAGCAATAGCTCGACTGTATTGTAATTTCATGGTCCTGACAAGATCTCAGTCCATATATAAGGACAAGTATATTACCGTAATGTGGCCACCAAGGCACGGTGATCAACAGTAGCCATAATGAGAAGCAGCAAGATGGTGATGTCTTACAGTGTTGTATTGTGATACGTCGACATCTGAAGTCTAAAAAATTTATGAAAGAATGGGTGATAGATGATACATCATGCGTGGAGTGCAAATGTGATATAAAACTAAGCAACATGAAAGTCGTCCATAGCAATGTGGGGGTGGTGTTCAAAAAAGAGGGAACAATGGGCACCATCAGGCTTTAGTGATTCAATCTACATTCTACAATGACCATGGCATAGTGGGAAAAACTCCTTGGGATCAGAAGTAGGAGAGAGTGGGGATGGACACATAGAACATATGTAGACTTATATCGCTGGAAGTTTTGGAGGCCTGCGGGAGCCTCTCGCTACTCTCGCCATTCACGTCGTGGCGCGTAGTTGCTACCTGCTGCATTCGTGATACAAGACCGCCACGCAGTATCATATCTATCACCATGCGTCGGAAGTAGGCCGGACGCATCGGCTCTACGCGGTGCGGCACAGAGACCTACGCGTCGTCCTTGACTGCAGAAAGAATCCATCCACGGCGCCTGGTTTGCCTCGCCTTGCGAGCGTCGCCCCTGCTCTGCGTCATCGCCTCAGTCCTCGAGCCAACCCTAAGCCTCACGGCCGTCCTCCTCCGCCATTTACTGAACACCACGGCGAGGTCCTCCTCCTCCGCCGTGTACTGAGCTCGACCACGGCGAGCTCCTGATACCGCGTCCGTGTCTCCGTCGAGCACACCCTGCTTCCTCTTCTTCCACAGCACCTGACATGAGAGAGAAAGGGGCCTCTCGATGCAAAGGGCAGGGCCCAAAGTGCGAAGCGCGGTGTGCCGGGATCGATCCATCGAGGACTCTCGAGCTCCACTGCAGCAGCACCGCTTCCGTGTCCTTCAGCCTCCGCCTACAGCAAGCTCCACAAGCACTGGCTTTTGCATCAACCACGCAGGCCCTGCTTATGGTTGTATTTGCAACCATCACTACAGATGGTGTCAAGTCGCTTCCTCCCTCCTGTTCAGCTCTCGATCTCCACGGCGTTTAATTTGCATCCCGCCATCAAAGTAAGGAGAGGTAATAAGGACTGCCTTGATTCATTTTTTTTTCTTTTGTTTGTTATACATTTGATTCTTTCATGCTTCTTTTCATACCCGGTGATTGGTGAATATATATATTACATTGAGCTCTGCTCAATTCTGGATCTGCTCTTAGCCACTTACCAAAAAATAGTGTATTCCAAGGTTCAGCCATCCCATTATTCAGGAAAGCAGTGTCATGTTCTTCCAGTACTAATCCTTCAGGGATGTTATGCCTCTGAACTGTGAAAAGATTATATGCTCACTCTCTACCCTCTCTTAAGAAGTTAATTGGTAAAGATTGTTGCACACATGAACTGTCATGTATGTTGAGTTTTTTCTCATCCCATATTATCTCCTTAAGACCTTAAAAAATACCTCTATTTCATGTTTATGATATAATATAATGTGATACCTAATTCAACAATTCACAGTATAGTTTCACTTTTAAAGAAAATTTCATTTGGCCTACACCAATTTTGTTGTACAGAACAGATACCTTCCAAAGGTCAGTGGGGAGCTCACGAACTCTTTCCTTTTGTCCTCGGATATCCATGGTCCTCAACGATGGAAATGGACACATATTTGGTGCACAATCCATCCATACGATTCAGAAGGCACAAACTCTAGGTCAGTCAATTATCAGCCAATGTTGATAATAATCCTTTTGGTAATTATACATTGATTGTTCATCTTCGATTGTTGTTAACTTTGCTTCATTAGGTTTTTTACTCCTTTTTGCCATTGTTTAATTTTTGTTGTATTATATGTGTTTAGACCAAATCACTCATGACATTCCATACTGATTTTTGGTACCTGCATATTATGGTTGTTCTTAAGCCCTCAGCAACTGTATATGTGTTCAAAATTATATATGCATGCAGAATGTGTAAGCCTGTAGAAGCATATTTTTTCCCCACCATGCAGCTCACAGGTGGAATGGGTCGCCAGAGCTTGTCAAAAGCCAAGGTGGGCCATCATCACTGACTGGTATGTCACAGGGTACCACAACAAATTCTTTTGTACCTTGGTGGTGTAATAGTTTTTTTTGTCTAAATTGGTTTTTCTACATGATAGCTCCCTGCAGAAATCTACATGATAACTCCCCGCAGAAATGTGACATGACATGATCAATTGTCTATTTAGTTGAGCAAGTTTACTAGAACTACAATCTTATTTAATTTGTTATGGAAAACTAATATGAAAAGAAAAATCTTTGAGTGGTTAGTGAAATCAATATATCCAAAGGAGCTACTTATACATAGCTTTGTTTTGTGACACAAATTAAAGTTCATCTCTGTGGTTTGTCAAACAGCAATAAGCAATGCCAAGCAAACAAATACCAAGGACTGCAACCTTCAGTTATAGTACCTTCACTATTACAACACCGTACATAGTGCAGAAAACTATGGCTGCTCCTATGACGACCATGGAATTGACATCCTCTAATATAGATGTGCATGTGTTTCATTTATGAGATGTATTTTCCTTTTAAAGAAAGGATAGCTGTTGACAATAGTTGGAAGAACATGATGAAGGGACCTCCTAGAGCAGCATGGAGCTGTCATTAAGTGATACCTTATTCATATGTACCTTATGCCATATTTGTGACCTATTGTTGTTTCATTTTGAACTGATATCTTTTCTCATATGTATGAGTGGTTTTTGAAAAGTGAAAGATGCCATTTAAGTTATGCAGGAACTGTACTGAAGTGAGGCTTCAATAGTGTTGTTGTCACAAAGAATGTTGTAATATGTTAAAATCTCTTGATTGAGTGATTGACTACACGACATGCTACATTTTGTGACCGTGCAATGCTGTAGTCACTTATGCTTTGCAAATCCTATGATTCTTTACTTAATTGACATAACTTTCTTTAGCCTTTGCCAATCTGAATAACTAGCTATTAATCCATCTTTATTATTAAACTACTATTCGTACCTTCCATACAATTCAGAAGTCTGCCTGTTTTTAAGTATAATTGTTGTATGTTTAAAAGGGGTCAAAAAAGCTATACTTTGATACAATCGTCAGGCACAATGACTACACATTGTGCCTACACTAATGCTAAGAACCCAGGCCAACGCATTTCCTACAGGCGCAGCGTTAGCGCGCCCATCTTCCTAGTAACTATACATCAATAGTCATCCTGAAGTCATCCTGAAAAAAAGGTACAAAAGGTGTAACAAAAATGCAGAGCATTCATTAGGTGGGCTTGTGCAACGGAAGATGGGAGAACAAAGAAAAGAAAGAAGATTATTTACTTAGGCTGGTATAACAACCACATAGATCTATTCTAGAAATGTAAGGATAATTTATCATGTACAATAAGTAAAACTCTCAAACAAAAATATACAATGCAATCCAAAATTATAAATATCATATATATGTAAGGTATATTCTTTTCTCCTAAATTTATGTTAGAAAAATACTCCACAAACAGGGGCAGATCCAAAAGGAGGGTAAAGGGAGGGCTAGGGGGATCAAGCCCTCTCTACCTCTCCAAATCAATGGATACCTCTTAAGCCCCCTCATCATTTCTAGAAAGAATCTAGAAAGAAATGATGAAGAAAAGGGGAGAGGAAGAAGAGAAGAGAAGAAAGAAGATGACAAAGGAGATGTGCCCCTTCTAGATGTGTTGGTTAGATTCGCCACTGTCCACAAAATATTATGTTTGCACCCACTGCACCTTCCTTGTACACGGACAGAGAGACACAGGACGCCCATCGTTGGCCACCACGGTACGGCTCACCGATGCACCCTGATTCCTGGTTCAGAGGAAATCGACGGCGCGGCACAGGTGGAGACGGGCCCGAACCATGTCCGGCTCGATTTTGAAACGACTACACGGCCGCCGGTAGTAGTAGCCCGTTTGTTTAGGCCGTGTTTAAATCCTGTAAACGCCAAACGTAAAATTTTTATAAATCATTTGCACGGTGTATTAAATATAGTCAAAAAATAAATCGCAATATAAAAATAGACTATAAATCGCGAGACGAATCTAATGAGTCTAATTAGGATATGATTAGGCACTAAATTGCTACAGTAATGTTACAGTAAATATGCTCTAATGATCCTCTAATTAGTCTCGTTGGATTCGTCTCGTAGTTTATAGACGAGATCTGTAATTAGTTTTGTGATTAGTTTATATTTAATACTTCAAATATTAAAGATTCCATTAAAAAAACACAAAAACGCAAAACGCAAAGTAAACTAAATACACCCTTAGTAGCTGTGCTACTGTAGAAAACTTTGACCATTAATTAACGGTATTAAATAAAGTCAGTTTACAAAATTAACTCTACAACTCTTGTGCAACTTTACGAGATAAATCTAATGAGGTTTTTGACCGTATGATTAGAGAATAATTACTGTAGTATTATTGTAGCCAATCATGATATAAATTTAACTCATTAGATTCGTCTCGAATTTGTAAAAAAAATTATAAATAAATTTAATTTAGTACTCCACGCATATTTTATGCGAAGTTTCGCTAGTGAAACAAATGGGGAGCCCGAGACGGCAGCCATGCCCTTCCTGTAATGGGCACGCAGCTCGAGAATAGCTCTGCCTCCTGGGCAGACACGAGCAGGTTCACCTAACCAGTGGGAATCGTTCCGGTTTGACCGGTTACCGGTCAAACTGGTCCGGTCCGGTTCCGGTTTGGGCCGGTATCAAACCGGCCCAAATTCAAAATTTAAATTTAAATTCAAAAAAAAGAAAAATTCCCAAAAAATTCCTAAAAATACTTCAAGGTGCGACCAATCTAATGGTGTTAAATTTTCTCAAAAATTCGTTCATTTAGTATAGTTTGCGGGGATTTGAAGTTAAACAAAAAACGTGCATACAAAAGTATACAAATACAATGTAAAAGTAGTACAAAAGAGGGTTGGAGGGTTCATTTAGACTAAAATATGTTATACAAACATTTATTTAGTATACTTTACGCGCATTTGAATTTAAACCAAAAAAGAAAAAAAATTGAATTTAACCGGTTACCAGTCAAACCGGCCGGTAAACCGGTCTAACCGGCCGGTATACCGGTACGAACCGGTTGAACTACGCCATTTGAATTCAAATTTGAATTCCACCGGTTCCGACCGGTAACCGGCCAAACCGGACCGGTATACCGGTACCGGAGGCCGGTCGGATATTAAAACCCTGGACACGAGCCAACCGTGCTCTCTTTCTTCGCCGTGCCAGAGCCAGGCGTGCAGCTCGCGGCGGGCACCTGCCGGTCACGGACCACCCCTATCCCCACTCCCTAGAAATCTCCTCGGCGCAGCGCGACCCGGGGCGACGGGCGCGCGCGGAGTGGCCACGGCCACGGGTGGTGAATTGCTGATGCCGCCCGGCCTTCCTCCGGTGTCGTGCACAGGACCGAGATCCGGGTACTCCTGCTAATGGGGCGGGGCTTGATGGGTTTTTTGGGTGGGTTTTAATACGGGTACTATTGGATGGGTGGAAACGGGTGACACTATGAAATGGGTTGGGGCGGATTGGGTTGACGACATAGACGGGTTGGGACGGGTTGGGGCGCTATGGTAGTAGATCGGCACGTAAGTCGCATATCATCTTCCATCGTGACTTCGGGTTGGGGCGGGTTGGGGCATTGAGCCGACGGGGTGGGTCGGGGCGGGTGGTAGTTAAGGCTCTTGAAATATGGGTAGGGGCGGATTTGGAGTGGTTCAACCCCATTAGCAGTCGTAGATCCGGGCGGCGCGTCGGCGGACGAAAATTCGCACGCGCCCGGGGAAGGGGCGAAGAAATTCTCGGAAGCAGGGGAAGGAAAGGAATACGTTCGCGTGGATATCAGACAGGATCAGGTTTTCAGTCGTCAGGCCAGAGAACGAGATGCGTTTGGGAATCTGAACCCCTATCTCTCCGCCGTCCGCGGCCGGGCCTGAAGATATGGATGCCATCGGCATCGCACGCGCGCGCAGTAGGCAGCACGCAACTTCTACTGCCACGGGACTCGGCGCTTCTTCCTGCACGGCGGGTGGGAATGTGCCGCGACGCGCGTCTTCTCCTCCCCTCATCTGAACTCTTCTCGCGACGCGATCACGATCTGAACGCCACGGTGGGCTGCGCTCGGCGAAGCAGCCAGCGGCCTCTCACCTATGGAAGACACACGTCTCGATCCGCCACTTGAGAGCGGCGGAAACGGAACGGACACGCGATGCTTCTCGTCTGAACGATGACGGGGATTCTGCGGCTGACCCCAACGGAAAGAGGGCTGCAACATGGCTGGATGCCACCATCCAGGACAGGTACCCCAACTCGCGATGCCCCCAGTTGCCCGCCGCATCAAATTATTGAGCAGGGAATCGGCCCCGTCAGCGGATAAGCATGGAGATTTTCCGACTACGAAACGCAGCAGTTGTCTAGTGCTGGTACATGAACCAAATCTCCAGAATATAAGCACGCGTTATTTGTACACAAATAAGCAGAGCATGAGAAATCTTGGAGAAACAACAATATAATCACAGGTCAACGGGTCGACGTCGGAAACATACCGGAACAAACCGTGCATCCAACAGCCAGGCACGCGAAACATGTAGTATGTCCTTCAAGCTATTTGTACCATTGAGCCAGGCAAAAAAAAGAAGAACTCGTTTTCGCATCTGTTATTCTGTCAGAATTTTTTTTCCTAATGAAATTCGACTTGCCCTGGAGCCATGAGGAATTAAGATATGAAAATGATTCGTATAAGATCTACTACGATTCTACTACAAATGAGTGATATCAGTATGGCCTTGTTTATATCACTTTGCATTTTAGTTTTTTGAAAAGGAAATCTTCAATATTTAAAGTATTAAATGTAGACTAATCACAAAATTAATTACAGATCTCATTTGTAAACTACGAGACGAATCTAATAAGACTAATTAATCCATCATTATAATTAGAACATGTTTACTGTAGCATTACTACTCCCTCCTTCCCTGTTTATAAGGCATACACGTATATCAAGATTCAAATCTTGTCATCTTTGACCAATAATTTAACTATTAAATTTTTATTTTTATAATGCAAATTTCATATGATTGGATTCATAATCAAATATATTTTACAATGATTATAAGTTTATAATCAAAAGTGATATAATATATGATAAATAAATGGTCAAAGTGTTGTTTAGAAGACCGTGTCATGTTCCACCATGCCTTATAAACGGGGAAGGAGGGAGTATAACAATTTAGTGTCTACTCACGTTCTAATTAGGCTAATTAGATTCATCTCGCGATTTACAGTCTATTTGTGTAATGCAATTTATTTTTCGACTACATTTGGTATACCATGCAAGCAATTTACAAAATTTTTGCATTTTGACTTTATGGATCTAATCAGGGCCTATATATATATATATATATATATATATATATATATATATATATATATATATATATATATATATATATATATATATATATATATATGAGAAGTCACCAGGGTTGGAATGTGACGCTTTCATCTTAATCAAAAACAAGCAAGCAAAACATTGAAAATTAAGACCAAGAAACCGATCATTTATAAATCAAATAATTATTGTTCATAAAATGCTTTGACAGACATTTCTCCCTACATATGCTCATTGTGGTAGACGCAGCTGACCACCTAGAGCTTACATCAGACTTATTCAGACTCATCACTAGCATGCGGCAACATCAGAAGTTCAGAACCCATGCTTACAGACGATCATTTTCATACTAGATAGCCTGGCTCGGCTGCTTCACACAATAACCAAACGATAATCGCAAACACTTAAAAAAATAACTCAGCAGCAAATCGACACCAGAACCCGGTCTTACTCGACAAGCACTCCGTCCTTCTCCTCCATGGCATCCTCTTCCTCCCAGCAGAGAAGATTAGCCAGCTTGCCATCATTCACCGGAGCAGCATTCTCCATATTGTGACCCTCGAAGCAATGAAGAACAGATTTGGGCGAGCCAACAACAGCATCTTCAGCAGCAGAAAAGCTCTGGTAGATGAGTAGACCACCACCGGGCAGCTCCTGCTCTACCATGTTGTTGCAGTCATAAACATCAGCATCAAGCTTCTTACCCCACGTCACGGCTTGGCCACGCCCGCCAAAGATGGTCACAGCAACAGAGAACTCCGAAGGGCGAAAGCACCTGAGAACCCTCTTGACAAGGTCACCATAGGCAAGTGCAGTGGCATCGAAGCCCATAACTTCATAGCTTGCATAGCTGAAACCATCCTCAGGGGTCACATGAATGGTGGAGAAAGCAGAGTCATGAATTGCATTCATGGAGTAGCCGCAGGGTTCAAAGTCAAAATCACAGATCTCCATCTCAGGAATAATTTCAGATATACCAGAGAGCTTGGTCATTTCCTTGGCACATGTTGTGTGGCCATCAGCAGAAGTCTTGAAAAAGACTGAAGCTTTCTTCTTGTCCAGACCAGTCATGCACATCTCAAGGTTAACCATGGGTTGCTCTGGGTACTCAGTGGCGTAGTAGATGTGCCACTTCTGTCCAGGTCTTGCTGGATCTCCAATCACATAAGCATTACCACCAGATTTCAGGCCGCCAAAGTAGCGGTTAATGGCAGCAACCTCCTCAGAGAAGCTCCTGTGGGGGGCTGGCTGAGCACTGGGGAAGATGAACATCCCACGGGAGTACTTCACAGCAGCAAGCGGCATAGACAGCTCTTCAGCAAGCTCAAGAATCCTTGGAATGGTGAGCAGAAGCTTGGTAGTCCCACAGGTCTTTATGACAATCTTCAGTGGATAGATAAACAGGCTCGACTCAGAGAGGACATAGGAGTCAAAATCCTTGTTGGAGAGCTCGGACACGATGGTGCACCGTGCAAGATCCAGAACAGAATCAATCTGGGCCCTAGAGAGGGCACGCAAACCACGCCCATGAGGGTCGACAAAGACAGGCGCCTCAGAGAAGGTGATCTCAAGGCGCTTCTCATAGCCCTCAAACCCAATCGCTGAGACTGGGGGAGCGTCAGCAGCAGAAAGGACAGCCATTGGAGCAGGTGAGTCAGAACACAATGCCGGAGATGGAGGGAGGAGTGCAGGGAGCAAGACTGGGGAACTGGTCGATTATCAGGAAGCAGCAGGCCAGAGAGATTGGTCAGAATCAAAGCGTTAGAAAAAGAAATCCTAAACTACTAGGATGGGGAAGCACGAAAGGGATATCAGGATGGCTTCTTCGCGCACTGCAGTAAAAAAAATAAGACAACATTAGCAACACATCAGAAACAAAACAGAGGTGGAATGAAGAGTATAACTGTGATTAACAATTCTTACGTTGGAGTAAGCAGCAGACTGGAACTTCTTCACTCCTCCAGCAGGTCGAACGTCCTCAATGCTGTAGCCAAGGGGAGCTTCATACATCATGGAACGACTACTGCTAGACTTCTTGCCACCCTTAGACTCCATTAGTACATCAAATTCCTGCGGGAAGGGCAGAATCAATGAGTCTATTACATCTGATTAACGAATTCAAACAACAGTTTTTCTGCTTTTTATTATCACAAGCTAGGCAATAAAGTAAATCATCACAACATACCACAATTATGCGAGTACAGAGAATCCAATGGTCAAATAAATATTTCCAACAAATCAAGATATGAGTTATTCGCACAATTATTGCACTAATCATAGATCTGTTAGGATGGATCAAAGTTTAATCTTGTAGACCTCATCAAATTCCTAAAAACCACAATCTCACCTATTTCAAGAAATCATCTGTGTACTCGCACGAATCTGTATTTCCTATCCACAAACCGAAATCTAAATAAATTTGAACAGTACTCTTCCTACCAGCAAGTTTCCATTACCTACAAAACAACCTGTTCGAGGTACTAATCCTCGAGAACAGAAATAACAAACCTCGAATCTAGTCACCGGACAAAAAAATTAACATAATACAAGACACGCCCAACAAATCTGAAGTCTACAAGCTAAGCAGATCAAAAGAGGGCATCGGCAATGCGACACTTACAATTCGACGAAGCTATGTGTGGAACCCCCGATTCCCGAGCGCGCACGCGTGATCCCGAACAGATCCCGTGAACTTCCCCCCTTCACCGCCTTCCGACGCAGCAGACCCCTGACTGAGACCAGCGTAAAGGATTTCTCTCCCTAGAACTCGGCGAGTTCCTCGGTTCCGTTAGCTTCTCTCAGCGAGACGAGCGGCGGCGGCGGCGGTGAGGGAGGAGGAAATTCGTTGGCAAGAAGAAGCGTGCGGCTGGGGAAGGGAAGCCCTGATTTGGCCCGGGTTTTATAGCTCCCCCTACCGGGTCCGGGTTTCTGTGGGCGCCAAGTAGATGGGCCGACCCGTCACGCTGGACCCGTGCTCTCGTGGAGGCCCCCGGACCGCTAGCTAGGTTGGTGGGACCCGCCACGATCTGGATTCGCGGCCGTGAAGGCCTGGGCCACGGTGGCCCGCGTGCACGGAGGGGAGGAGGCACACGTACTACGCCAGCCGCCTCGGGTGGACTCGGAAGGGGTTTTCTTTGAATTTCCAGGGCATGGCAAGTGGACCCCGCGTGTCGGCCAGCTGGTGGCTGACTAGGCGAGGTAGGCTGGGGAAGCTTCCCGGTGGCCTCGTGGTCGCGGAGGCTGGGCGGCCGGCAACTTTTTTTTTTCATCTTGTTTTATGCCGTCCACTAAAGTTTTCAAATTCTATCCCTTTTCTTTTCTCCTTTTTCTTTCTAGATTGGTGTGCCGGTATGAAGAAAGTCGCAAACTCACAATGTCTAAAGCTATAGTCATTAAATTAGTTTGCCTCCGTCCACTAATGATGATTAATAATTGACAAATAGATCGTCTAGGAAATGTAGCAAATAAAGAGCTATGGGTTGGCTCTTCCTTGAATGAAATCATACATGTATGTTGAAGGAAAAAAAATATCAGCAAACCAACTAACTGGCGCGTCAGTGGAGATGAGGTCAACCAAATCCATACTACGGTGCGTATAAGGATGATTGGTTGGTTTTCGAATATGAGAAACATAGTGATTAGAAGGTTCAATTCTGACTTTAATGATGGAAAGAACTTAAATATCCATCTAGTTGCGAACTTGCGATATACATTTGGACAAGATCCGGTCACTCATACTATTGTATTGTAGTTCTTGTGTCCTATATCTATTTAGTAATATCATGAATATTTTAGATGTTACAAACATATCTTGAGGCAAAATATAGTAGCAAAAGGTAAAGTCTGTGTTGGGTTCAAAATGCCAAGTATTCTCAACTAGAAAGTGGACGACAAAGTAAAAGGAGATATATGTGTACCCTCACCGACTTTGTAGCAAAAGTTTCTTTGCAATACCAAATCTAGCTTGGTTGTTTTTTACAATAAATATAGCTTGGTTTACATGTCCAATAAAAAAAGAGCTTACCAGCGTGGCAATAAATCTGCATAAACAACAACATGCAGAAAAGCATGAGTGAATTTTTCCCACAGCTTAGGTTTTTCGGGGGAAAAAATAGGCGCATGAGAGGTCCATGGAGGCATTTATAGGTTCACCACGAACAAAAACAATTCAACAAACATTGGCTGACCATTCAGAGGTAGTACAGCCTTGGGACGACCAACCCAACACCTCGACGACACATCTTCAGATGATCTTCCGCGTCTTCTGCAGGAACAAACTATTCCCATGGCACGCACACTGCGGCCCGCGGGAGGTGCCGCTCCCGTCTTCGGTTCTGCACCGTAGGCTGTGTTATCCGTAAAGGGTTATATCCAACACTGTAGCACACTGTAACATTTTTCATTTGTTTGTGCTAATTATTGTCCTACTATGACCTAACTAGCCTAAAAAAATTCGTCTCGTCGTGTACATCAAAACTATGTAATTAGTTTTTTTATTTACCTACATTTAATGTTTTATGTATAAAGTAAAAAAATTGATGTGATAAATTAATAGTGAAATTTGATGTGATAAATTAATAGTGAAGTTTGAAAAGAGAAATTTTGAAACTAAACACAGCCGTAGTCGCCAAAGACACCCGCCTGCACGGCAGCGCGGGCACGGCCGCACGGCCCCTCAGCCGCATCCGCCGTCCGCGAAGAGAGGGGCGAAAGCGAGAAGGGAAGAGGCGTCCCCGCGATCCGGCGTCTTTTCAGGCTCGCTTTCCCGACCCCTTACTTTTTCGTCTTGCCTGCGCTGCATCGGTGGCCACAGACAGACGGCGCCACGGCGGGCAAGATCTCGCGACACAATGCTTATCTCTGCTGATCCGCATGGTGGGGAACGCAGCAGAACCGGCACAACCACGCGAATTTTGTGCGGAGGCGAGACCGCGAGAGAGATCTCATGCATCCCAGCGGGATCGATCCAGAGACGCCGTCGCTCCGTCCCGGCAAGGCGCGGAACTCGTCGCCGTCAACGGAGTTCAGACACGGCGGCTCAGCAGATTGACACGGCTGAGCCTTGAGTGCTTGTGCATCTAGCCAGCCCAGGCTTTGTCCGGATCCGCCTTGGACAGCTGGATGCACTTGTCCCAGCTGCCTCCGTTCACTGTGCTTCTGCTCTTTTTTCGCCGCCCGGGGACGCAGGGTTTCTCTGTCCGTTTGCTCCATGGTCTTCGTTTCTTCAGAGCTACACTACGAAGTACTTGCCGTTCCCGCAATTTCTTGGGTCGGCCGCAGACGGGTAAAAAATGACAGGGACCGATGGTCGCGGATGAGTACAAGGATCTAGGAAATTGCAACATGGTGGGTTAGGTGGAGCTTTGACGGGGTTAGCGAGCTGGCTTAGCTTGCAGCAGGACCAGGGCAGAGAAACCCTAATAATCTTTTGCTGATGATAACACTTTTGATTTTTGTTGATAATATCTGGGCTGCTCGCCAGCCAGGTGAACGGATAACCTGCTCCTGATGTCTCAGTTTGGCTACCTTTCTTCCTGATGATGGTTTCTACTTGCTATGCTATACTGTTTTTGTCGACGTGGGAGCAAGTTGCATTGGTCAAAGCTTGCCGTTCCTGCCGGAAGCCGAAACGTACACGCCAATTGTCCCTTCTGATTTGTGCTAGAAACCTAGCCCTTGTTTAGTTGCGTAAAAAGTAATCTGGTAATTATTGTCCGGTCATGAGTTAGCTAGGCTCAAAAAATTCGTCTCTTAAATTACAGACAAACTGTGTAATTAATTATTTTGTTTAGCTACATTTAATACTCTATGCATACGTTTAAAGATTCGATGTGATGTGGAATCTTATAAAATTTTGGAATTTTGAAGTCAACTAAACAAGGGCCTAGAAGAATGTCCAAAACAAGGAGTAGTAACGCCTTGTTTAGCTGTGCTGTGTAAAATTTTTGAAAGTGCATCTTCCTATATTTGAAGTACTAAACATAGACTAATCACAAAATAAATTACAGAACTCGTCTGTAAATCGCGAGACGAATCTAATGAGCCTAATTAATCCATCATTAGAGGTTGTTTACTATAGCAATTTAGCGTCTAATTACGGCATAATTAGGTTTATTAGATTCGTCTAGCGATTTACAGACAAAATGTGCAATGTGTTTTTTATTTCGTCTAGATTTAATTCTCCATGTAGATGCCGGAAAAAAAAATTGAAATTTTGAATTTTGCAACTAAACAAGAGGTAAGTGGGTGAGTGAGCAGAGTTCCTTCAAACGCTGGATTTCTGACCAGAATGAGTACTAGAATCCAGCATGTGAAGAAAATCCAGAGGGCGTGACGCGGTCCAGCCAGCTGGGGTAAGAACATGTGATTTGCAGAATCGAGCACCAATAGTTGGCGCGGACTAGCATCCCATTGGCCTGATGATGATTGAGCAAACGGCCTGCTAGTTGAACTCTGTTAAAAAAACAAAGTATCGGCGTTCAGCTCTGTTCTCAGCATCCCTGCATGGGTTCCAGAGGAGAAAGACGCAATACTTTTCTACAAAGAAATAGTGCTGTGCTGCCTCATATCCAGGGGCGGAGCTAGGAATTTGTTTTTTTTTCATTATTAAAGGGGGCTAACCATGTTAATTTATATAAAAATTTAATCAAAATTCAAATGTTCAATGTAAATTTGGGAACCATAGGGGAGGCCAGGCCCCTGCCCGCCCCCTGTCTCCGCCCCTGCTCATATTGATCTCCATGAAGGAAAACAAAGCCCTTGTTTAGATGCATAAAGTTTTGACTGTAAAGTACTTTAGTATTTTTGTTTGTATTCGGTAATTATTGTCCCGCCATGGGTTAACTAGGCTCAAAAAATTTATTTAGCAAATTATAGATAAACTGTATAATTAGTTATTTATTTAGCTACATTTAATATTTCATGCATGTGTTTAAAGATTTGATGTGATGAGAAATCTTGTAAAATTTTGGAATTTTAAAGGCATCTAAACAAGATGAAAGATAAAAAGATGCCACTGTAATTGTATCACTATCATCAACTCATCATTCATCAGTGAGCAGGACGGCACTAGGACACGGTAGGTCACACGGGCTCACAATCACATGCTCACAGGTGAGCTTATCGAGACCATATTTAGTTTTGTAGCGCAGACTAATGTAGCTAACTTTCACCATTAATTAAGAATATTAAATAAAAACAGTTTGCGAAATTAATTCTACACCCCTGCGCTATTTCGCGAGACGAATATAATGAGATCTTTGACTGCATAAATAGAAGATGGTTACTGCAGCATTACTGTAGCCAATTATAGATTAACTAGAGTCATTAGATTCGTCACAAAGTTGCACTCATCTGTGAAAAAAGTATTGTAAATATATTTCGTTTAATACTCTATCCATACAAGATTCTTTCGTAGCTAGATGTGCTAGCAAAACCAAACAGGACCCGAGAAAGCATAGGTGTGTTTATTTTTTTTAACGAACGGCACTCGACGAGTGTATTTCTATTGATATAGTAGAAAAATACAAGATTATGTCCCTGGGAGGCCATAATCAGGCAACAAAAAGAAAAAAAAGACCACATGAAAATAAACCGGCGGGTTGGATTGGGGCATCAACACGCGCCAAACTCAACACTACTCAACAACTCAGACCGGTCGGATTGGGGCATCGACGCAGCCTCACAACATCTCCAAAGTCGATCTCTGCCTGGTTTGGAAAAAGTCCACGCGACAAATGCAGCAGAAACAGAGCCCGCAACACCCACTAAACCATCCACACTCATGTAGTTGTCGAGAACCTCCAAACATGACCCTGCGTCGACTGGGAACTGAAAGATGCAGACCGCACCACACCGGAAAGACCACTGCCATGCAGGATCCACCGCCGCCATGCCGCTGCAACACCACTCTCCACCTGACGGAGTGATACCACCGAAACCGGACCTCTTGAAGGCTGTCTCGCAGTCACCACCACGATGACACAACGCGCGGGGGCCTCGCCACTTCTGCCGTTGGACCTCGCTCTCGTCGCCTTGAAGAAACACCCTGCGCGGGGGCCTCGCCACGCCCGCCACGATACTCCACGCCACGATTCCGTCTCCTTTATCGCCGTCGAGGTGGTGAGCAAAGTTGCCCCACGTCCCAGGTCTCCATCAAAACCGATCCACCGCCGCAGGCTGACCTCACCTACTTGCTTCACCCGCGCACATGACCTCAGCCGTCATGCCAGCAATCCAAAGAAGTCGCTTGCGCCATCTTCTGACGATGTACCGCACCGGAAAGCCCAGCCAAACTGAGCAGCCCGCCACGGTCCGCTGCAAGCCAAGTCATCCCATGATGCCAGTGCCGCAAGCGCCGCCCTTCAACGCAGTCCCACGCCGCACTGACAGTTGCCAAGCAACGCCAGCCACCGCAGTCCGATGCAAGCAGCCACAACCGACAGACATGCGACAACCTCCGGCCGCCACCATAGCTGCGAACGCCACCACGAGAGCTCGGAAACACCCGTTTTCAGCTTGCCAAGCGGCGGAAAAGCCAACACCGTCCGAAGCCGCCAATGACCAATGGACTAGGAATACCTCAAGCATAGATGGGTCTCTAGAGACGACGCCTCCAAGGAAGGCACGACGCCAAAAGGCGCCGTCATCGCTCGTCCAGGATCTGGACAGAATTTTCACTCAGAGAGTCTCATGTAACAAGGTTGTAGCTCCAAGATGACGCCCCCAGCGGAAAAAACGACGCCCTAAAGCGCCGCCGTCATCTCTACTAGCATGATGCCAGCAAAGGCTTTCACCCGGAGCATTCCAACCCCGCGCTACACGATCACCGCTTGGCACTCCCAGAGCACAGTCATGGCAGCCCATCCGGGACAGCTCCACTGCCGTGCCTCAACACACCATGCCGCAGATCTGCACCTCCGCTGTGCTTGTCGCCCGAAAGCACACACCACACCCCGAGCTCCTCACACGTGGCGACCTCCACGCCGCAGCCAACTCTGCACGCGCGCCGCCGCAACAACATCGCCTGGCCTGCACCGCAGGGTGGCGCAGCCCACGCCGTGGCACTCCACGGCCAGCACCGGCGCTTCACCGCATACCGGCCGCCGCCTCCGCCCTCGCAGACACGCCGAAGGCCCGCGCCAGGCGCCGCCCCAAGGCCTCGTCGCTCCCTGTCGGCCGCCCCCGCGCATGGCCACGCAGTCGACGGACCGCCGGTCTCTACTCCATTCCCTCGCGAGCGCCGCGCCGGGGGCCCAGCTTCACGCCGGCCACCGCCTCCGGAAGCCGCTGCAGACCGCGCCGCCCCACGCGGCGCACCCAAGATGACACGCTGCCGCGGGGGCTCCGCGCCTCGGCTCCGCGCGGCCACACCGCCATGGCCGACACGTCCAGCACCCCCCACGTAGGCGCGCTACAGGGCCGCCCTGCTGTCTCCTCGCCTCCGCTCCCTGACGCATCTGCAGCAAGCCGCGTCTCGTGCCCGCAACCTCCTCCGACTCACGGCAGCCTCGCCGCGCGGATCCGGCCACGGGAGCTCCGGATCCGGCCGCCAGGTCGCCGGATCCGCCGCTAGGAGCAGCTGCCGTCACCATGACCGGCGGGGTTCGCTACGGCCGGCCCGCATGTTCCACCGCCCCAAAACAGCAGCACGTGGCCTAGACTGGGCGAGATGCCCCGCCGCCGTCCTAGAGGCCCGCACGGGCGTTCAATTGGCTCTTCAGAGCCCGATCCATCATCTCTGAAAAAGATCGAAAGGCGGCTGCTGGTATTTGCGGTCGTTTTCACACGCGGGGATCGTGATGATGTCTTGGGAGCATATTCATAATTTCATCCCGAATCCGACGGCTCAACCACACAATTTTTTCTTCCTTTTTTTTTGTGAATGCATGCACCCATCAGACGTGGTCGGCCGGCGGCCGTCCCAGTGTCGGCGGCGAGAAACGGCGGGCGGGAAGCGCAGTGCGGCACTGTGAATAGTGTTATCATCAGCAAAAGATTGGAGGCAAGTGAAACTGAGAAACGCTGGTTGGAATCATCACATCCGAGTCTGACGCCAGCTCGTGGAGAAACTGCACCCCGTCGCTTTGCATGGCTCCTGTTCGCAATCAGACGGGGACTAAACGAAGGTTGGAGAAAGGATGCAGTATAAGTGCGAAGCTTAGTTTCTTTCTTATTGAAATCATCACATTATTTTTTGTGTTGTTCAGTTTGAGGTTTGGAGTCTAAATACTCATGTAAGCTTTTGATTTTGCCAGATATGTTTTCTTATGGTTATAGACATTTTATGAATATTTAAGAACATATTTTTTTATTTAATCTAAAAAAATCAGACGGGGACTGAAACAGAAACAGTACGATCAACTGAGAATGAATTACAAATCAGACGGATGACAAGCATACTACGCACGGCCAGGGCACAGAGCTTCAACGGGGCGGGGGCGTTAGAATTCTTAGACTTATTTGTGTGTGGGCAACACCTACAAAATGCATTTCATGGCGGGAGGTGGATATGGTGCGATCACTTTTGGTTTAGGCTCGACCGTCGAAAAGCTCCACTCCCTTTGTGGTAGCTTCTGTTGCCCAAGCGGCCAAGCTAAAATATGCTATGTCACGTCGACACCTTGCGTTACAGCATGATATAAAATAATAATAATACTTGTCTGCACGACTCCTCAAGATGTGATTGATCTTTCCATCCAAAAAAAAAGAAAAAGAACAGGAGAAAGAAAGTGTAGTGCTGGGCTTGTCTACCTGATAGACAACGGGTAGGCCCACTCTTATTGTAGCATGCCTCCCACAGGCCCAACCGAACAAGGCCCTCGGCCCATCTACGGTTGTCAGTGGCCGCCCCCTTGATCGGGCCCACGCACTTCCACCTCGTGCTCCTGCTCCTCTTTCCTCGGCGACGCCTCTTTCTCTGCCACAGCGCCTCACCCCCGTCTCCGGTCTCCAGTCCCGCAACCGCGACGAGATGGCCGAGGTGAGAACCTTCTAGAATCCCCCTTCCCCCTTCCCCGATCGCGCCTCTCACGGAGCCGTTCTGTCCGTCCTGTTACGCCGCCACGCCGGGTCGCTGCATCTGTCGGTTGGGTGTTACCTGACAATAGGCTTCGATCTAGTTCGTCGATCGTGCGATTGGAAATGGTTGGATCTGATCGGCGTGTATGTGCGTGAGGTGGATTGTGATAGGTGTTCGTTTCTGGACACAGTCCACTGGGTCCATTTCTTTCTGATATAGAAATTTGCTTGATCCCCCCCCCCCCCCCCCCCCCCCCCGGTCCTGCAATTTGCGTGCTGTTGTGGTGGGAAATTATGGAGTCATGTGCTAAGATCTGATATAGGATACTGCATTCATTATGTACGAGTAGGTGACTGAAGAGTCACATTTTTTGAATTTTAAGGGTAAGGGCTGCCGGGTTGGATTGATGATAACATTTGGTTGGGCCTTTACAGTTCTGCGAAGGATGGTGATACTGGTTCTAGCAGCCGGTCGCCACTGTGGCAAGCACCAGCAGACTGTATGAATTGCAGAATAGGTTAGTTGCCTGATGTGGATGCCTGGATGGTATTTTATCTCCTCGAGACCTAGTAGCGCTCTCAGAGGCTCATCTATTTGGTGAGTGTCAGGGTGCCATATTTTTCTCTTATTTTATAAGAAGAGAAGACTATCTTACATTCACCTACCAGACACAGTCATGTGCATCCCAGTGAAATAAGCTATCTTTCATTTTAATACCATGCTTATTGGTTCTCAATATTGTCTTGCATTTTTTTTTGTTTTATTTGAATTCCCTATAGATATTTTCATTGTTTCTGTTTATGCTTTGCGTTTCTACCAGATTGAGCTGAAGACCGCACCTGCTGACTTCCGCTTTCCTACAACGAACCAAACCAGGCACTGTTTTGCGCGCTATATTGAGTACCATAGGTATGTTTGCTGTAAAATTTTACATGTGACTCCATCAAAGAAAAAAGCTTTACACATGAGCAATATCCCAGTTCTTCAGTATTTGAACTTCCATGCAAGCAGATGTGTCAATGACAAAGGGGATGAAACTGCTGATTGTGAGAAATTCGCCAAGTACTACCGCTCTCTTTGCCCAGGAGAATGGGTGAGTGCTTGTGCTGTCTTTTGTAGTATCACTGCTAAAAAAAATCATCTTGCCACAATATTGGAAATTTGTTATGCACTAAGCTACTAACCTGAACCAAGAATCTTCATTGAGTTAAACTGCATATCCGAATTACTTGGCCATAAACCACTGATTTGTTTCTGCCATCATATTACTTTCTAGGAGTAGAAAGTTGTGGATAATGTGACTCATTGGAACGTTTAGCTATGCATATTAGCATACAAATGGGCGCTCTAATATGTTATATGCTCCTGCTGAGAACTTTTTTGCAGTCTGCACCTATGGCTATGGATGAAGGGCGGGCCTAGTGCAGCGGTAGAGCCTACCGTCTGTAACCGGAAGGTCCCGGGTTCGAGCCCCAGCCTCTGCATATTTGTGTGGGTAAGACTTGGGGCTTAAAAACAACCCTTCCCCAGACCCCGCACAGTGCGGGAAGCCTACGGCACTGGGTACGCCACCTATGGCTATGGATGACACAGTTTAAAATTATAATTTCTAGCGTTTACTTCTCTCTAGGGAGTAGTTTTAGACTTGCCGGATTTTTATTTGTTTTCAAATATCATTTCATGTTCTAATATTTTGAGGGTTCCCAAGTATGTTTCACATTTTTCGTTCCTGCAATCCTTCCATTTGTTTACCGATAATGCTTAGCTGGACCATATTCTCTTGATACATTGAAACTAGCCATGTATTCTAGCCTGGTTTCTTCAATGTCATCAGCTTTTTCTCTACTGAATCAGGTTGAGAAGTGGAACGAGCAGAGGGAAAACGGGACCTTTGCAGGGCCCCTCTAAATCTTATTTGAGAGTCACCGTGGACCACCCTACAGCTTTCATCACTCCGGATTTGTTCTTATTTGTGTTAGTCTCGTGACACCTAAGCACTCACTGCAAAACAGTTCGTGATGCTGTTTATTTGGATTGCACTCATAATTTAAACCGTTGTTGCTACTGATGTTATGTTTTCCCAGTCCTCTTTTTTGTTGGCTATTTTTCCGAACATAGATGGTTTCTAAAGTTCATAGCTGGTGTCTCTGTTTCCTACTGGAATCTGAGTAATGTCCACCATGGATGGTGCTAGGGGGAACACCAAAGAACTAAGAAATTAAAGGAAACATGGAAATGAAATGAAATTGCTTACGTTTTACTATTGGAATTCCCATTTACCTTGAACCTTGATGTGCAGCAAATGTTCTTTGGGTAGAATAGAATTTCATACGTGTGCTTCATGCAGTAAAACAGGACTCACCATCTCCAGTTCAGGACTGACCTGATTTTTTTTTATCGAAGCTGCTTTATCTATTGTAACCCTGTGGCATTTGGGTTCCTTTCCTACGAGCTATAATAACTGGGGATCTACTTTTTAGTTTGAGTTCTGAATGTCCAGAGGCAATTCTAGTATGTGAAAATGATGAAGTGTTAATGGGATAATCATGGAAAATCCACATAAAAAATACAGCATGACCAAGCATCTCATTAAATTCATTATATTTCAAATGATTACATGGTGCATAAGAATAAACAAGAAACACATACAACTAATCTCTTACAACTCTGAATTGAAAGGTTCAAATAGGTGAAGATAGGTAGCTCATCAACCAATTGAATGAACTAATCATTCTAGAACCTCATGTTGTCACTGTATGTGAACCCAGATCCCCTTGCTGGGAATGCGCCCATTCACGACGAACAACATGTAGTAGCCCGGTGGCGCCAGGACCGACGACGCCGGCATAGTCACGGTGGCCTCGTAGAAGCCGGGGAACGGCGTCGCTACCCCGCCGTTCAGCTGGAACGCCGTCGCGGGCTTCACCTCGACCTGGAGGAACAGCTGCCTCTGGTTCTGCGCGAACGAATGCGTCGTGAACGACGGCGGGACCATGGAAACCGCCCCGGGAACGCCGTCGCGAACGAAGAACTGCAGCTTCAGCTGCGCGCGGTACGTGACGAAGACCGGCCCGTCCTTGGGCGACGGGACGAAGATGTTTGGGCGGAGCCCGTCGTTGGAACCGTCGAGGTAGAAGGGCGCGAAGGCCTCCAGGGTGAGGTCGGTGGGGAACTTCCTGTCGAAGACGTAGAACTGGTGCGGGTTGCTGCCGCCCACGATCACCCGGCCGTCGCGGTCGAGCACCGCCGAGGCGTGGTACATCCGCGGCCGCGGGGTGCCCGCCGGCGCCTGCGCCTCGAACCGGCTGGTCGGGGTCACGAACGGGAGGTCCGGCCGGTAGATGACGGGTGTGGGGTTGAAGGTGTTGGCGGACTCCCACCCGGCGATCCCGTCCGTGGCGCCGTTGATGATGGCCACCTCGCCGTTGGGGAGCAGGATCATGTCGCCCATCACCCGCGGCGACGGCATCTCCTCGACGACCCACGACGGGTTCGGGTCGGTGATCTTGAGCCGCCCGCACGTGCTCAGCGCCGGGGGGAACTGCCCCGCCGCCACGGCGCGGTTGGAGGTGGCCGGCGTGCCCCCGCAGATCAGCACCTCGGCCTCGGTGGGGTTGGGCTTCAGCGGGAGCAGCACCGACGAGCCGGCGTTCGGGTTGGTCCTCAGGTCGCCGCCGTTGCCGAGCGTGGTGTAGTTCCGGACGATCTTGCCGGCATTGTAGTCGAAGAGAATGGCGCGGTTGCCGGCGAAGATGAAAAGGTTGCCGTCTATGTTGAGATGCACGAACGGGTACAGGCTGTCCGTTTGACCCAGGAACGGCAGCAAGGAGGCGGTGTTAGCGCCGGCCTTCGGGTAGAACTCGTAGCTTGGCTGCCCCAGCCCGCCGACGATGATGGCGCGGCCGTTGACGTCGGGGAGCTTCTGGTTGGTGGCGTACCACCGGTCTGCGGCGAGCACGACGGGGGCCGGCTCCTCGGTCCAGTCGCAGCTCGCGTCGCTCCCGCTGCACGCGGGCATGAGGCGGATCTTGCGGGTGCCGTCCCTCCACCCGCCGTTCTGGACGAGGGTGCCGTCGGGCGCGACGTGGCCCGACGAGCACCAGGTGTCGGTGAAGATGGAGAGCCCGCGGAAGGTGCCGGACGCGAGGTTGTACTCGACGGAGTGCGCGGTGCAGTCCGTCCTGTTGCGGAACCACAGGTCCTGGGGGTTGGTGCGGCAGGGGTGGCCGGCGGGGAAGGTCAGGTTGGACGGGCCGACGTTGGTGCGGTCGAAGAGTATCAGGCGGTCGTTGTGCAGGAGCTGCATGTGCATCCCCGACACGCCGACGTTCCCAAGGAACTTCCAGCTCCCGGCGGCGCTCGCCGGCGCAATGCTGCCATAGGCGAGGAGTAGGAGGAGGGCGAGGTGGTGGAATCGTCCAAGCTTCATGGTGGTGGCTACGTCCTATGAGATAGAGGCTGCTTGTGGAGCAGTGACTGTGCTTCTTGTGTGTTTTAGCTCGGGGGACTGCCTGTATATATAGGTGCATTCCGAGCTCGAGCCATTTTTGTTTACACTTGTTTTTTTTCTGTTTGAAAACCCCGGAATATGCAGGAGTGCGTTCGTCCAGGAGACAAGGAATGCTGGCATTCATTTTGGCCATGTGTTACTGATTATATTCTGATCTGGTATAGTTCCTCTAGCAGCCTCAAGTACATTGTGATACGATTATTCAGTGTTAGATCAGTGTTGCTACACTTTCCTTGTCCTTCTATTACTACTAGACTCGATACAGCTTTGAACTGGAGAAAAAAAAATGAAAACATAAGCCAAATTGGGTGGAGTTGTTTACATCTTGTAAAATATGCAGGGATTTTTAATGATTTTTTGTGTAACGTACATATGATTTATGGGTTTATTCTTATTATTTTTACTCTGCACTATCTTTAATTTCTTTTGTTCCTTCATAAAAGGGCGCTTCTCTCACAGAGTGGTTAAATTATTTGAACACCATGCAGGTGATAGGCAGAGATGTAGTGCATGCCACGATGGGTTTTCAAGAAGCTTCCCTTCAAAAAAAAAAGATGGATGTCAAGCTGAAAAAAGGAAGGGGCTAAAGGATAATAGGATATGGTAATGATATATTTCACGACTCAATCACACTCACACCTCTCGAAATGTGATGTTCTCGGAAGTGCGTACTACCTAGGAATGGAATTTCCCAACATTTTTTTAATCACTACCAGAAAATGGCTCATTCGTCCCCAGTAGTTAGTACCGGTCATGCTTTGTCCGGTACTAAAGTTGTCTCGACACCACTTTAGTACCGGGTCCAAATTTGAAAGCTCCCAAAACTATTTTAGTACCGGGCCAAGCCACTGGCCGGTACTAAAATGGCGCATCCATTTAGTACCGGTCGGTAACACCGACCGGTACTAAAATGCAACATTTAGTACCAGCCGGTGGCTTGGCCCGGTACTAAATGGTCCTCTACGGGTTACTTCAAAAGGAATGCATCTCCCACCCAGTCACAAGTGATGCATAGGTGGGACGGTAAGGAAGGCTCGCGCGAGGCCGGAGGTCGTGAGTTCGATTCCCATGGACCGCGCTCACACATATTACGCGCGAAATTCGCATGACTTGTGACTTGGGACGATGCGCGTGTGCGGGGGCTTCCTAGCTGTTCAACACTTTTTTCCTTTAATTTTTGAGCGCAAAACCATTTAGTACCGGTCGGTGTTACCGACCGATACTAAATGTTCCCTTTAGTACCGGGCGTTTTGGCCGGTACTAAATGGTGTGCCATTTAGTACTGGCCAAGCGGTACCGGTCAGCCGCCCGGTACTAAAGGAGGGTTGCTGACCGGTACTAATGTGAGATTTTCTAGCAGTGAATGATAAAGTAGACAATATATTAGATGAAATTTATTGCCTTCCCATAGAAAGGTCTGCTAAACCTAGGTATTCCCATCATCGAGGAGTTAATATACTTTAGAACAGTACAGTACTACGTTGACTTAGCTTAATCATGGAGCACGGTGCAATATCAAATACCCAGATATAATTATATATATGCCAAATGGTGTTGACTTAAGTGCAGACAGAGAATAATGACAGCATGGTACAAGTTGAGTTATCATAACCTAATCAACTATGCCCCATCTGTCTCCACATGCTTAACTGACATATATGATTAGCATATGTCAATCCAGTGAACTCAGCCAGTTCTTAAGTCTTACAAGTATAGGGGAGGAATGTTATCTGGAAACAAGGCCAGCTCGCTGCACGTTCATGTTCTGATGACTCTCGGTCGGTTCTTCCAACTCGTGGTCTCCTGACTTGTTCTGTGGTTAAGAACAAGGATGCATGAGAATTGAGAACCAAACCATGTTCAGAGATACTCCTCTCCTAGGTTTGCAATTGTAATACGCGGTCAGATCATTCAAGTTCAGAGAGCGGTACAGCGGTAGTTACACAGCATCATTCTTGATGCATCCGGCCGTTGCAATATGCGGAAGAAGGGGTGAGAACAGTTTGGAAGCATGTGGTATGTGATCACAAAATTAAAAGTGTCCGAGAGCACGATGCGAGCAATGCTGAGGCACCATGCGATCATCTATTTTTTTTTAAGAAACAGGAGGGGAGATCCCCTACTGATTATATTATATTAAAAAGAGAGAGAAAAAAGTATGTTACAAGTGTTAAGCAAAACTTCAAGAAACAAAAAAGGTCAAAAAAATCTGAATGATTACACAAATGCTTCTAGCTATTCTACCATAGGCTCTTTAAAGCGGGCTTTTGCTCTAAGAATAACTAGAGAAAATTCTCTCTTGAAACCTTGGAGACATCTGTCCAGTGTAGGCTGAATACCTCTGAAAATAAGATCATTTTTTTGCATCAATAAACTCTAGCAAAATGTGATTGTTATGTCCATGAAAAATGGAAGATTTATCTTATCAGTGATTTGCTCCAGAGCTAGGATTGGATCAATTTCTACCAAAACAATATTCATATTGACCCAGCATGCTTGAGCAAAAGGACACGTGAACAACAAGTGAGAGAGGGATTCTTCTACCCTCCAAATTCCAGCAGACACATTCATATGAAGGCAAATTCATATTTCTTCTTCGGAGAATCTCCCTTGTGCTGAGTCGGTTACGAAGAAGGAGCCAGAAAAATACTTTATGCTTGTTTTGACAAGAGGACTTCTATAACCACCGAAATAAGGGATGTGTTGGCATATGACCAGTTAAGTGAATGTTTGCTTTAGAGGTGGAAAAAAAGGGAGAACCCCAGATATAAGATCACACATCCTTTTCTGCAGTGTCTGATAGAGAGGCCAAATCCTGTGCAAGGTCAATCAGTTGGGTTGCAGCCAGTGGTGAGATAGGAAGATGTAATAAAGTCGCATGATCATCTGCATTCAGAGCCTATATATATATATATATATATATATATATATATATATATATATATATATATATATATATATATATATATATATATATATATATATATATATATATATATATATATATATATATATATATATTCTTGACAAATGAAAACAGCTGTGCATAATGGATGTGTGGCACTTCGTTTGACCATAAATCTTCCCCAAAAAAACATAATTTGCCATCATGCACATGAACCACTGCTAAGCCTTTAAAATGAATCTATCAGCTTTAAGATGTCTTTCCACCAAAATTAGCCTACTCTTTTCAAGGAATCAGGCAAAACACCAGAATTATAATGTCTTTCCCGAATCAAATTGACCCAAGGAATGTCATGCCTATTATAAAATTTGTGTAGGTTTTTCAGGAGTCAAGTCTCATTCTGTGTCTGGAGATTTAATACCCCAAGACCTCCTTCATTTTTTGGCAGACAGACCAGATCCTATGCAGCCTTAGATGGTGTTTTGTCATTGATGGCTGTCCCCTCCAAAGACTATGCTTTATATAGTTGTCCACTTGTTTGATAACTGTTTTATGCAATCTGAAAGTGCTCATGAAGAACATAGGAAATGATGTGAAGATAGAGTTTGTGACTTCCAACCTTCCAGCTTGAGATAGAAAAGATGAGGTGAAAGCTAGCCTTCGCTCACATTTTGTTACCAGTAGCAGAAAGTCAATCACTTTAGGCTTAGTCAGTCCTAGAGGCAGGCCCAAATAAGTGAAAGGCAGAGATCCCACTACACATCCAAAGAGCTGATCAAGCAACGATGTTCTGTTTTCCTCCACATTAATTGGAACTAACATTGATTTGGAGTAATTCACCTTAAGGCCTACGGAGTCTAATTGACTAGCATGGTTTGTGTTGCCACACGAAATTGATAACTGTCGTGCTTTCGTAACAATGACCGATTGCTTTCTGATCAAAGCAACAAACATTATTCCTTGTGGAGGAGAGCTGGCCGTTTTTACAACGCAAAACAACAAAAAAGATCAACTAAACCCTATGACTGCTAGGGCCGAGAACTACAATATACTCCCTCCTACGTTTATAAGGCATACTAGAACATGGCACGGTCTTCCAAATAACATTTTGACCATCCAGTTCTCATATGTTATATCACTTATGGTTATAAACTTATAATCATGGTAAAGTGTAACGAACATGGCACCATTTATGCCATTTCGAGTGATTTTGGTGATCAAATGACAACACAACACTTGGACTAATATGATTGTTAAGATGATCATTCTCAGGCTTTTAGATTCAAGTGATGACAAAAAGAGAGAGAAGATAGGCGTAGCAAGGCCCAAAGGAGCACCGGAAGAACCGACGCCATGGGCATCGGAGCATCCGATGGTAGTCGGAAGAACCGACGCCATGATACTTTGGTGCAGAAGGAAAACGAAGCCAAGTCAGCCTATAGTCACCGGTTGAACCGACGGTCCAAGAAAGGGCATCGGTGCATTGGGCGTCCTATGTTCCAGAGACAATGTCAAGTGCCTAGAAGAAGTTTCTTCAGCACCGGTTGAACCGACGGTGCATCGGAGTATTTCATCGGTGCAATGACGTCAGCGCCCAGGAGAAGATTCTTAAGCACCGGATGAACCGGTGATGCATCGGTACAAAGCATCGGTTCAACCGGTGGTCTCTGCGTCAGCTGTCAGGACTTCAACGGCTACTTTGGGTTATGAGTGACCGGATGAACCGACGCTACCCCGCCAAGAGGCATCGGTTCAACCGGTGATACGCAGATTTTCAGCTGACCGTTGGAGCAACGGCTACAAGACTTGGTGGCCTATATATACGCCTCACCCCGGCCATTTGAAGATTGCTGGAGCTGCTGGACATCCCACACACACCCAAGAACATCTCCAAGCCATACAAAAACATCAAGATCATATCCTTAGCCCTTAGCACACTTTGAGAGTGTTGTGTAAAGGATTAGCTCTTAGTGAGTGAGTTTGCAAGGCCTAGAGCCTTTGTGCTGTGGTTCTCTAGTGAACCAAAACAAGAGCTTGGTGCGCCGGCACCTTGGAGCGTGAAGCTCGCCGGCAACGTCATCGACCCTCCGACTTGGTGTGGAGCGGCGACGACACTTTGTGCGGGGGACGTGGAGACCCTCATCCTTTGTGGAGAAGCTCCTTAGTGGAACCCGGGGGCAAGGTGACCGTGATTGTGTTCACGGAACAGACTTGGTGACCGAGTAGCAATACTCTTAGTGAGTGCTACAACAACGTGGATGTAGGTGTGCCTTTGTGGCTAACCGAACCACGGGATAAACACCCGTGTCAAGAGTTTGCTTTCTCCTATCCCGCTCTTTAAGCTTCCGCATTTCATACTAGCAATTTGTGTGCCTTTACTTTCATAGAATAGTTTCTTGATAGGAAAGGCTATAGGTTGCTAAACTCTTTTGGGATAGGAGTTTTCACACTAGAACAACCTAGTTGCACATCTAGATAGCATATTTTAGTTTAAGTTTTGTGCAAACTAGTTGGAGCCATAGGTCTAAGTTTTTAGAGTGCCTAATTCACCCCCTCCCCCTCTTAGGCTAGAGCACCCGATCACTTTCATAAAGCATATTTGATTACGAATCCAACCGTATAAAGTTTACATTATAAAAATAAAAAAATAATAGTCAAATTATTGGTCAAAGATAGAAAAGTTTGATTTTTGATATACGTGTACGCCTTATAAACATGGAAGGATGGAGTATATGTAAAGACAAGGAACGGGTGGGTGCTCATTTCTTTTGCTCAGCTTTCTTCTTCCTCCCTTCGACTTTGTCTCTCTCCCCGTATCATCCGTTATCATTACTAGAAAAAATCATGATTAATACCGGTTCCTTACTCCTTTTAGTCTTGATTTTAATTAGAACCGACCGGTGTACTCAAACTAGCTCTAAAATCGAGAATAAAGGGGCGTGGGTATAGTAACATGGATTTATCCGGTACTAAAAGGTAGTAGTCCCAAAAAAGTCATCTATATATACCGCATTTTAGATATCTTAGGATAGATCAAGGTGGAAGAGAAATGACTATGATACCTCTTAATCAATCACCAATGAAAAAAATTAATTCTGCCTTTTCAGCTAACTGATGTCATAAATAGTAGTTGCTATATAATCAATCACCACGATGCCTTTTCAGCAAATAAGAAACTAATCTCAAGATGGCAAGGTAAAGCTACATGGTCGCGGCCGACGTGTGTTGGATGCAGAGCAGATGTCATGAGCAAACGGGAGGTGACAATTGCGGTCTTTGTAATGTGAACCATCTTGGTGCGTGGGACAAAAGAATTATTAATAATGAGGGGGTAGGATGGTGAATTGTGCCAGAAATGCGATCTTACGGGAACAAAACAATTATTAGTGATGAGACCAGAAATACTTAAATTTGTGGATGGAGGGAGGAGTTTAGAGGTGAGAAAGAGAGCAACATGCAAGCAATGGCGAGGCACCAATATTCTAGCTAGATTGGATAGATGAATTTGATAGTTTTCTTTTTTTCTTACAAGTAATTAAGCTTATATAAAGGTGAAATTAACACATCCACGAACTAAACGCAGGTCAGCTAGATTTCTTGCGGTGGATCTCGCAAACCCCAATCCACATGTACTTGCCCGTTGGTTTCGTCAAATCTCAACATCGACTTATTGTGAAGAGTGAATTGGGTAGGCATTTGAAATTTTATAAAATGTTGGATGGTGTAACCCAGCATCTCATTAAATTTGAGCCGATTACATGATGCCTTAGAATAGAGGAACACACTTATTGCAACCAGTTTCGTACCACTAGCTCCTGAACGATTTCAAGATGGGATCCATGCATGGTTGAAGAAAGTATCCGCTGTCACTGTATGCGGACCCAGATCCCCTGGCTGGGAATGCGCCCCATTCACGACGAACAACATGTAGTAGCCCGGCGGCGCCAGGACCTTGGTCGGCATCGTCACGGTCACCACGTAGCCGTCGGTCGGCAGCATCGCACCGCCGATGATGCCCGGGAGCTGCAGCGCCTTGGTCACCTGGGCCTGGAGGAACAGCAGCCTCTGGTTCTGGGCGAACGAGTGCGTCGTGAACGACGGCGCCACCATGGTAACCGACACCACGGGCTCGCGGACGGGGACCCTGAACGCCACCACCAACTGATCCCCGTAGCTGACGCTCACCGGCGCGCCTGTGAGCGACGGGTCGACGATGCTGGGGCGGCGGTCGTCGTTGGAGGCGTCGAGGTAGTCAGGCGAGAAGGCGTCGAGGCTGAGCTCGGCGGGGAACTTGACGTCGCTGAAGACGTAGCGCTCGTGCGGATTGCTGCCGCCCAGCAGCACGCGGCCGTCGCGGAGGAGCACCGCCGAGGCGTGGTACATCCGCGGCCGCGGGGTGCCCGCCGCCGGAGCCTGCGCCTCGAACCGGTCGCCGAGGGGGCGGTCCGGGCGGTAGACGACGGGCGTGGGGTTGAAGGTGTTGGCGGAGTCCCACCCGGCGATCCCGTCCGTGGCGCCGTTGATGATGAGCACCTCGCCGTTGGGCAGCAGGATCATGTCGCCCATCACCCGCGGCTACGGCATGTCCTCGACGACCCACGCCGCCGCCGGCTCGGGGTCGGTGATCTTGATCCGCCCGCACGTCCTCAGCGCCGGCGGGAACTGCCTGTTGTCATTAACGGCGCTGTTGCATGGAGCGGGCCGGCGCCCCGCCGCAGATTAGCACCTCGGCCTCGGTGGCGTTGGGCTTGAGGGGGAGCAGCACCGAGGAGCCCGCGTTGGGGTTGTTCCTCGGCGCGCCGTCGCCGAGCGTGGGGTACGTCCGGACGACGCTGCCGCTCCTGTAGTCGAACAGGACGGCACGGTTGTTCTCGAAGATGAAAAGGTTGCCGTCCACGTTGAGGTGCACGAAAGGATACAGGTACATGCTGTTATCTCCGGACAGAAACTGCAGCGGCAAGGTGGTACCAGATGGAGGATCCGCCTTTGGGTAGAACTCGTAGTTGGGCTGGCCCAGGGCGCCCACGATGATGGCGCTGCCGTCGGGGAGCTTCTGGTTGGTGGCGTACCAGCGGTCGGCGGCGAGCACGTCCGGGTCCGTCGGCTTCTCCGACCAGTCGCAGGCCACACGTCAGCATCCCCGGTGCACGCGGGCATGAGGCGCACCTTGCGGGTGCCGTCGCCCCACCCGCCGGTCTGGACGAGGGTGCCGTCGGGAGCGACGTACCCCGACGAGCACCAGGTGTCGGTGAAGATGGAGAGCGCGCGGAAGGTGTTGGAGGCGACGTCGTGTTGGGTTGATCATGTGAACACTAAGTGTGAAAGCATTAACTAAATGTTGTGTTGATGAAGGCAAAGACCAATTGGCTTTGTGCTCTTAATTGGAGAGCCTAGAACCAACCAGGGCGTGTGTCCCCCCTGGTGTGCAGTGCTATATACTCCCTCCTTCCCTGTTTATAAGGCATACACGTATATCAAGATTCAAACCTTGTCATCTTTGACCAATAATTTGACTATTAAATTTTTATTTTTATAATGCAAATTTCATATGATTGGATTCATAATCAAATATATTTTACAATGATTATAAGTTTATAATCAAAAGTGATATAATATATGATAAATAAATGGTCAAAGTGTTGTTTAGAAGACCGTGTCATGTTCCACCATGCCTTATAAACGGGGAAGGAGGGAGTATATGAGGATAAACCCCTCTAAAAACTGTGGTTGACTATTCCAAACCTCTGCACCACTAAGCCCAATTGAATACAAGCACTGCAACCCTAGGAAGGAACATCCACACATCCTAGAAGCAAGAACAGAAGGGGAAACAGAGATGGGAGCTCAAGTTGTGCAGGTATGAGCTCATCTACATGAATATGAGTGGTTCTATCTTGAGCTAGTGATCCTAAACTTCTAACAATGGCACCAGAGCCACCTAGCTCTAAGATTGAACCCTCTAAAGTTTCAATCTCATCACAAGAAGCTCCTGTTAAGATTTATGATTATGTTCTTGTGTCCAAGATCAAGTTTTCCATATGAATAAGCCCTAGTTCATGTTCTGTGCAAGCCAATCACGATCATTTTCATGCTAAATAAGTATTCTTGTTCAATTTGTTCATCATGTTCATGCTTCATGTTACTGTTAAGTTAAATTTCGTCCAAAATTAAGCAACCCTTGATGTTTAAGCAAGCCTAAGGGCTCTATGGTTTCGGTCTAAGCATGAAAAAAAGGGGAGAATTGATGAAATCTAAAGCTAATCCTAAGCTTTTCCACTAAACTGAAACCCTAGCCTGCCAAATCCTAAAATTAATGAACTCTAACCCTAAGATCTAAAGCAAAGGGCGTTAGAGACTCACCTCAGGGCCGCGGTGGCCATCCTTGGCGCCGCCATGACTGCCGCCCTAAGCAAGGCAAGTGCGCGCTCAAGGGGCTTGGCCTCGAGCGGCCTCGCTGTCCCCGCAACAACGGCATGTTGCCAGCCTCCTCCGTGAGCCGAGCGCTGCCGGAAGGCCGGCCAGCGGCCGGATCTGATCCCTTGCCGTCGCCGCCATGGATCCGATGGATCTCTCGCGCGCGGGAGGAGGCGCCTTAGGGCACCGACGAGTGATGCTCGACGGAGCTGTGCGCCGGCCATAGCCGCACACACCTCCGGCGAGCAAAGCTCGGAGGCGCCATCACCTCCCCGACACCCACTACGTCGTCGTCGCCATCGCCACCTCGCCCGCCTGACGCCGCCGTCGGGAGAGGAAAGAGAGAGAGGGGAGGGAAAAGAAATGAAGCTAGGGTTTGGGGGCTGCGGCTGAAGCACCGGTTTTGTTCCGGCCTGGGCTGACGCGCGCCGTGGATCCTGCATCCAACGGCTCGTGCACGTTGGTCCGGCACGGGCCGCGGCTGGCCGGCGGGGACACGGCACATTCCCGGCCCAGGCCCAGGTTTTTGGGCCTGGAGCCCAGGTGGGAAGGCGGTCCAGCCAAATGGGCCAGGCCGGAATCGGCCCACGTTGGGAAAGGGGCTTTGGGTCGAATTTTTTTGATGTTTTTTCCTGAAAAATTATGAAATAAGTATAGGGTTGCATAGTGATGGGCCAAATGAATTAATGGGATAAGATAATACTGTTTTAGATTATAAATAGTGTTTCACTTTTAAGTATTATGATTATGATTGTTATTTTTATGTTTAAAGATCTTTTATCATGCCTTAGCAAATTATGACAAGAATAATAAATGCATTTATAATATGACGAAATTTCCTTACTTTTTGGAATTGATTATTATGCTTATGCTCAATATTAATGTAATAATATTATAATTAAGTTTTTGTTTTCATTAAGCATTATTTTATGAAATTACTTTAATAAAGTTATGTGTCCTTTGCCTACTAAGAATGTTAGGGTCATAGACTAATATAATTGATGCTTTGAGATCAAATATTATTTTGGGCAATAAAATTAAGTTTTGAGCCATTTAAGCTTATTCCCCATAATAAGAAATCATGTCCCTTTTATTTATAATAAATAGCCTAAAATAAAGTAATTAATGTTTGTTGCCCAAAATAAAAGTATTATTTTATGCTTTTTATGATAAATGTTTCTTCCATAAGTTAATATTGATGATTGATTCATTCCTAAAAAAATAAGTGTGGCCTCTTATGATTTAAGCTAGTTTGAAATATTGATTTGGACTATAATTATGTTTTGGGCACTAATATACCTAATGTTAACCATTCATGGTTATATACCAACCAAAGTTGTGTAGAATCATGGAGTGTCATAATTTATTGTCCATTAATAATGGATTCATTATCCATAAGCCATGCGCATTAAAGGATTGTTTTATTAAAAACATGTCTCGAATTCTATTAAGTGTGGCTTGTATTTATCATTCTGGCCAAATCTGATTGATAAATACTTATCCACAAAATTTTATTGTTCTTGTCCATATTCTGGCCAAAGATGATATGGACTAGATCAATAAAAGAAGTACATAGAGACATGTAATTTTAATTAAGTGTAGCTTATATTTGTCATTCTGGCCAAAGCTGATTGATGAATATCTGACCACAAAATTTTACTACTCTTGTCCATTTCTGGCCAAAGCTGATGTGGACTAGATCAATAAGAGAAGATGAAAGTCAAGTAAAGTGTGACCTGTATTTGTTATTCTGGCCAAAACTGATTAATGAATACTTGTTCACAGAATTTTATTGTTCCTATCTACTTCTGGCCAAAGCTGATGTGGGTTGGATCAATAAAATAAATTAATGATCTGGGAAAATCTTAATGCATGAATGGCTTTTGGATTTATTTCTTATATAAGGCCACAATATGATTGATGTATTATTGGGGAATTATGCTAAAGGCCAAAGGTTTGAGTAACCATAAGTGAATACAAATGTTTACGCTTCCGCAACTAAGTTCCTCTGATTAAAGAATTCTTGAGGCTTGATAAGTTTTATGATTATATTTGTATGTGACTTATGGCTATTTTCTGACCAAAGTTGTTCATAGCCATGTGTCATTATTTAGTTCCCAGATCAATTAAGTTTTCAAGTCTCAAGCATGATCAAAGTTGATTATATTGATATAACATTATAACATTTCCTGAGTATATATTTGCATAAGAAATTTTTATGCTTATTATAACAAGATGAAGAATTATTAATGTTTATTTTCAAGTTAAGCTCTACTTTATTTCTGTCCAAAGGTGATGTAAAGTAGAATAATTAAGTTTTATTAAAAAATATTAAATTAAAGTATCCCTATTGATAGTGTTTTGAATTTAGTCATAATTTTCTTGGCTGTTTTAAGTACCCTCAATAAGAAATAGGCTAAGTGCATAAGAATACATTGTTCATGAGGTCATTAATTATGATTGCGTGGACAAACACAATAAGCTCCTATTAGAGAAGCCTTGATAATTAAGAAATTGATAAGAAATCTAATGGATTTCTTGTCTATCAATATCTAATGGGAATAATTTAAAGAAATCTATCTTATGGTTAATGCCAGTAAGGATCTGGGGGAGCAAATCCCTTGGTATAATTATGTTATGATTTTTCTGGCAATAATAGAGAAGTTGTCCTCGAAGCCTAAAGATCATAAGAATAAAGCTAAGATATAAAGAATCATTAGAACTTTTGAGTTCATTTTATTATGTCGCCAATCATAAAGTATAATGGTTGAAGCTCAAACAAATTTATGCCCATAAGACATTATGAGTATGATGATATTATGGCCTCATGAATATGAAAGTTTTAAGTTAAAGCCCTCAAGTGTTAAAAGTGGATAAGAGGTTAATGTTAAGCTATTGGAAATCTTTTCCATTAGCATAAAGTTTTTGTATTCTTCATCCCAATAATGTGAAATATTTGTTATGAAAATTCATCAAAATATGACTCTATCGCTTAGTCCATATTTCAAGGGGGAGAGTTTAACTTCTCACTAAGAATAAAAGAAGGAAATACTTTATCAGGTATGTCTATATTTCGTTTCTTTAAGTAATTCCTTTACATAATTATGTTGTGAAAGATTATATTATGAAATATATTAAAATTTAAGACACTTATGTATGTGTGGGGATTTTGTATTTAATATCTTGATTTTGTTACTTAGCTTCCATTATGTTTTAGAAGGAATGTAGTTACTAATATTGTTTAAAATATTTCATTGAATCTAAAGTTTTAGTTAATGACATTAAGGGTTATTAAGAATGAGTGTCTGTTTTAAGACAAAAGTGATTAAAGTATAATTAGATTTATCTTTTAATGCTAATGGCCTAAGTTAGTCATCTTTTAATAATAAGCCTCGCATAATTACCTCCTAACTAAGATATAAGTTTTAAGAATCCTTTCCATCTCATGGAATGGAAGTTTGTAAGTTTCTAATACTTATGCTAAGTTTCTTCTAATGGAGACAATGCCTAAATATGATTATGAAATGAAATTATAAAAGGCACAATCTTATGATCATTGGTAAATGTTCATATAAAATAAGGAATTAATTATCATGACAAGATATATTAAAGGAAAGAAGTGTTTTATTACTGCACATTATTTTTTGAGGGTATAAGCATTTAGAATGATGAAATAAAGTTCAATAAGAAATTTAGATTAGTCAAAGTCTTGTTGGCAATAAGCAATAGGGATATTGTATATTATAAGGAATGAGTTTTATCCTCATGGAATTAAGTTTATTCTTAGTGATGTTCCTTACGTTATTTGAGTATTAAGATTCACCAAAATTGGTCCAGAAAATGGGAGTATTATGTATTAACCCCAAAACTATGTTTACTCCCATTAAGGGCAATAAGTTCTCTTATGTTGTGGCAGACATAAGTGATGTATATACCTAAGTTATGATATGCCCTTAAATTTTAAAGATCGAGATATCTGACAAACATAAGTCTAGGACTGGACCCCTGGAAAATTGTTAAGAATGTATTGCCTTGTTGGCATAAGTGCTAAAGTAATTTTTGTGCTATAAATATAGCACTAAGGGATTACATGCTCACTTTTGAGAAAGTCTGATAACCACCATGTTATGGGATGTTGAGACAATAATGTTTCTTAGCAAAGGTGCATTAATGTCCACAAAAGTTGCACCCTTGCAGGGGAACCATATTTGTGGAATGGCTTCACCCAACTTAAGGCATCATTTAAGATACAGATTAAGTTGTGACATGTTTTAATCCTAATATATTTTTTAGATATGGGTTTATGTCCCTAATCCATATTATTTTAAAAGAATAAAAATTTCTTGAGTAATTTATCTCGGAACTCATTATGTAAAGAGTGCAGTTCTATTCGAGTAACATGACAAAGGGTATTGCCAGACCCAAAACATTGTGAAAGATTGATTCCAGAATCAAACATTATATGTTTCAAGGCCTTAATGATGTATTAAGATTTTAAGTTTTAGTGCTCAACAAATAAGTATTAAAGACATAAGTGTTGAGCATTATGTGTTTAAGTTTGGTGCTTAGTATATAAGTGTGAAGATATAAGCATTAAGTGTTAAAAATGTAAGTGCTGAGCATCATATTATAGTTTAAGAGGCTTGCATTCACAATATTGCCGGCATAAAGATTAAATGGCAGCTTATTATTCAGGGACAAATTATGATTCTGGAATATATTTGATTTTCAATTTTAAAGTGCGCACATGAGTTTTATAAGGATACAGAAATGTATATGAAAACAAACTGCACTCTGGAACAATAAAGACACCATCTCCCCATAAGTCTAACATGATTCATTTTGATTTTAAACGGGAACCATGGTCAATTAGTCCTGTGGTACTTAATTGACTGCAGTGATTGATTGGTCTGGTGTACCATCTTTTAAGAAATAAATCCATAAGTTTTGTATAACGATAAAGAGTAAGTTTTGGAGCTCCTAAGTTAAAGAAATTCATTTGATATGAGGTGACATGCTATAGTAACTGGGTTCAATGGTATGTATAATTGACCATTGTAATTCTTTTATTTTGGTATGTCATTTTGTTGAAAAATAAACTTATAAGTTTAAGCCTCATGATCAAGGGGGAGAATGTTGGGTTGATCATGTGAACACTAAGTGTAAAAGCATTAACTAAATGTTGTGCTGATGAAGCCAAAGACCAATTGGCTTTGTGCTCTTAATTGGAGAGCCTAGAACCAACCAGGGTGTGTGTCCCCCTAGTGTGCAGTGCTATATATATGAGGATAAACCCCTCTAAAAGCTGTGGCTGGCTATTTCAAACATCTGCACCACTAAGCCCAATTGAATACAAGCACTGCAACACTAGGAAGGAACATCCACACGTCCTAAAAGCAAGAATAGAAGGGGAAATAGAGATGGGAGCTCAAGTTGTGCAGGTATGAGTTCATCTACATGAATATGAGTGGTTCTATCTTGAGCCAGTGATCCTAAACTTCTAACACGTCGTACTCGACGGAGTGCGCGGTGCAGTCGGCCCCGTCGCGGAACCACTGGTCCCTCTGGGGTTGCTGCGGCAGGGGTGGCCGGGGGGGAAGGTGAGGTTGGACGGGCCGACGTTGGTGCGGTCGAAGAGGATCACGCGGTCGTTGTGCAGCAGCTGCATGTGCATCGCCGACACGCCGACGCTGTCCTGCAGGAGCTCCCAGCGCCCGCCGGCGGCGCTCGCCGGCGCGACACCGCCGCAGGCGAGGAGCACTACTAGGGCGAGGAGGCGATGGAACCCGAACTCCATGGTCGTTGAAAGCGAGAGGCCGGTGCTTGTGACTTGTGAGCCGTGTGCTTAGCTCGTAAGCTGCGAGGTAGTATTTATAGTTGGGTTCGCATGCATGGCAACTTGGGGAGTCTCCTCTTCGATCAACAACTACGTACGCCGTGCTGTGCACCCTATAGCTAGCTTCTCCACTCCAGTTGAGAACCTTGTACACGTCACTTGCCTATAAGCCGGTCGACGTCAGCAAAATCCTGCAAGGCTACGTCACTTGCCTAGCTCTAAGATGACTCCTCTTAGCGGTTACTCCGATCCCTCCATCCCGAAACAAGTGGTGTTTCAGAAAATTTCAGATACATTACTCATCCCAATAAATAATTTTGTTACCTCTAATTACTTCTAGCAATTGTGTTTGAAAACCGTGTTATTTAATTCGAAATTAAATAACTAAAAAAAGTAGCCTCTACTAAGGCCCCATTTAGTTCGCGAAAATTTTCATACAGTACCCATCACATCAAATCTTCGGACATATGCATAGAGCATTAAATGTAATTGAAAAAATAACTAATTACACAGTTTAACTGATTAGAACGAGATGAATATTTTAAGCCTAACTAATTTATGATTGGACATTAATCGCCAAATAACAACGAATGTGCTACAGTACTAAAAAACCCAACAATTTTCGCGAACTAAGCGGGGCCTGAGTATTTGATTGGAAATAGAAAAGTAACATCTACTAAGTATTTGATTGGTTCTATGTGTTTTCCTATACAATATTTTTTTGATATTTGGTATTGCTTTAATTAGATGGATCTCATTAATTACAAGCTAAAACAACACTTTTTGTGGAACAAAATTTGAATGCTAAAGTTTCATAGAGGTTGTATGTGTATTGAATTTAGTGCCACGTCAGCATTTGTGATGATATGATAAGGTAATTATGAAGAAAGAGAGGGGAAAGAGTTTCATCAATAGAGGCCTATAGAGTTTCATTTCATGCACTTGTGCCTACTCATATGCCTCACAATTAAATGTTGCGGCTAGTCTATGACATCGTAAAATGAAATTTTGCATTGGTGAATCTTGTTTCATCGCTGACTCAAATGTAGTTAGATGACATGACCCTGTATAAAATCGAGCAGTGAAATCTTGCACCAGGAATAACCTCAAACAACACTTGTTTTGGAACGGAGGAGTACTTAATCAGTAGTTTGATGCGCGTCGCGTGTAGCAGCCTTTTTACTGTTACAATGTACAACGTACCCCACGGTACACGCAGTACGCCACAGTCGTCCACAGTCCACACTGCTGGTAATCTGCTGTCAAGTTGGCCAGTGGCCACCGGCCCACACCATTGATTTGCGCAGTTGCGCTATTCATCATGGCCGTGCGTGGCCATACGCGCACAGGTCCACTACCGGAAATCCTATATTTGCCGAGTGCCTACGGCTTTGCCGAGTTCCAAAATTCGAGCACTCGGCAAAAGAACCTTTTAATGAGTGTCAACAATTAAACACTCGGCAAAACAAAAACACTCGGCAAACTCTGCTTTTGCCGAGTGCCGTAATATAGACACTCTGGCAAATCCAGAGTATGCCGAGTGTCCAGAATGTGACACTCGGCAAAAAAACCGTAACAGCTACCAGCCGGCCGTTCCGTTTGGTTTTGCCGAGTGTCCTTTGAGGCACTCGGCGAATATATGTCTTTGCCGAGTGCCAAAGGAGTAGCACTCGGCAAATTGTCAGATTGGCCGAGTGTCCTTTGAGCCACTCGGTGAAATTTTAAAAAAATTTCCACTCCCAATTCCCAATTTTTTCCCCTGATCTCCTACGATATGAAGACGTACATATTAAAATTAAGTATATTTTTCCTTATATTCTCTATATTTAGTTAATTTCTTTTGGTAAAAAGTATTTCTTCAAAAATTCAAATTTGAACCGCTATTGTATGGAATAATGTACTATAATGACTGGAAAAGTTGATATTCATGTAATGGAGTCCAATTTGAGCCCATGTTGAAGATTTGAAAGGAAAATTCAAATATCTTGTCTGCAAAACATTTATAGGAACGTGTGACCGAATAGGTTTTAAATTCTATAAAATGCAAATGAACTCTGAAAATCATGTGATTTGTCATGATATCATATGTGGATGCTGTGATAAAAGATTGAGACGGTTTTGCAAAAGTTGTGACGTATGTTGGTTACGAAATAAAGAACCTCGAAGGAGTTTAAGAGAATTGTGCAGGATTCGTTAAGCTTTTGACTCAAAGTGACGATCGAATTGAGATTTGAGTTCAAAACTTTTTATATAGGCAACAGTCATGATGGGTTGCTTCATGTTAATTTTTCATCATTTTTTGAGTCCATTTGATAATATATCTTTTTTTACTTCTATATTAATGAAATTGATGTAAATTGAATTTGAATGCATACTACATGAAATGATGAGATTTCTTTCGTTGACATGTCAAATATGAACCTTTTTAGTGAATTAGTAAAGTTACTTTTCAAAAAAAATTCAAACAAATTTACTTAAACCTTTGTAATGAATTAAAAGGCAGAAAACAAAAAATAATTTGCCGAGTGCCATGGATCTGGGCACTCGGCAAACTCGTAAACTTTGCCGAGTGCTAGATCCACGGCACTCGGCAAAGTCCTGCACTTATACACTGACTCAGTGCTCACTCACGCAACACACACACGCAACACACACAGCAACTCCCCTCCGCGCGCTGCCTTGCGAAGCCGGAGGTCCCGCTCGCCGCCGCCGCCGCCGGAGGTGCCGGGCGCAGCCGCCGCCGCCGCCGGAGGTGCCGGGCGCAGCCGCCGCCGCCGGCCACGCCGGATCTGCCGTGCGGGCGCCGTTCCGTTCGGGCCCATGCAGCCGGCCACGCCGGCCTCCCTCCACTGTGCCCGGCCTCCCTCCACGCCCACACCGCCCACGCCGAAGCTGCTGGGCGGGCCCCGCGACGCCGGAGCTGCCGGGCGGGTGCCGCGCCGCCGGCCACGCGGAGCTGCCGGCCGGGCCCCGCGCCCCCGGCCACGACGCCGCAGCTGCCGGGCGGGCTCCGCGCCGCCGGCCACGCCGGAGCTGCTGGCCGGGCCTCGCGCCGCCGGCCTCTCTCCACTGTGCCGCTGCAGCGCCTCCTCGCCGGGGCGTCGCAGGTTCGCACCAACCCCGCCACCCATCCATCTCAAATACAAGATCAAAGGCTCAAACGTGTAGGTCTGTAACTAAACATTGTATACTTCAATGTTTTGCAATTTTCATTTTTATAGATTTTGATTCATGTTTCTGAGCTAAACATGATTGTCCATACTCCATACTGCTTCTTTGCTAGGATTAACTGCAAAGTTATTTAGCATACATGTTAACAAACGGCAGGAACAATAAGCGCTCAGCAATCAACCACAATGTTTTCCCCTTTATTTATCTGTCTTAAATGGTTTGGTTTCACCACCTAAACAAGCAGTGATACCTGCGATGTAACCTAGTGATCAACCAGACCATTTTTATCGATCCCAGACGATCAATCTTTTACATTCTCTAATTTCATTTTTTTAAAACAAATACCTGGAACCAGCATCTGAACCTCCTCCATATCTTCCTTTATCAGAAGTCATTCAGTACCACCAGCTACTTCACTCGTAATTGACCAATGACCACCATAACCATAAGGTTGTTGAATCTAAGGCTATAACATATGAACATGTCATAAATGAAATGGCACCGTCCATGAGTCAAAGATCATTTCCAATCCTTTCAATTCTTTCTGCCAGTGCTTGATTTCTTTTGTTGACACTAATTTGACACCCTTTTTTCTTTTGTTGACAAGGGAGGTTGATTCACCGTCGTCGACTCGTTCACTTGGCCGCAAGCCGTCGTCGAGCAGCATCGACCGTCGAGCCCGTAGGTGAGCACGTGTAACAAGACTTTGTTTTCGTATTCTATTCGTAGTTCTCGTAACCCGGTTAGGCGTCTCCCGTTCGAAACAGATACGGTTCGAAATATGCATATTTTTACATATCTATGGCCGTATCTGTTTCGAATTGTCCACGTTATTTGGACAGCCCGATAATGCGTAGATGGGGTTAGTTTCCATGGTCCGCTCCCATCCGAGACAGAATCTTGGCAACATCTCTCCATTGTTCTCCGGATACACAATCTCCCTTCCGGGACGTGTATCTGGAGAACAGCGGGGAGGTGCTGCCGAAATTCTGTCTTGGATAGGAGTGGATCATATAAACTGACCTCATCTACGCATAGTCGGGTGGGATTAGGACCTATCTTTACCTACTAGAGTCTAAGACGAACGTCTACATGCATTTAAATTTGATAGTAGCCATCTCTATTCATTTATCTTGTATTTGATAATACAATATGTCATGCACTTCATTACGTTTAGGTGCCTCCGAACTGGTGCGCAAACAAGGCCGAGTGCTGGTCTATGATGGTGGACAAGTGGATCAGCGAGGATTGGGCCCGCCAGCACGCCTTATGCCGGGAGCGCCGCTTGATGATGCCGGGTCCGGCACATCATCAAGGGAGCCTTAGCCTCGGTGAGTACAAGAATACTAAGTTCACTATGATCTTCATTCTTTCTAAAGCTATATTTTTAATTCTTACTAATCATCTTGTTGACTTCTTGGCAGTCGGAGTCTCATCCAGGCCAGTCTTGCAACGAAATCACGGCATACGCCATGTCTCACATGGGCAGGGCGACGTCGGACGTGGCCTACAACCCGGCGGCTCCACCAGAGGCCTACACAAACCCAAGCATCCACGCGCGCATCAATGCGTACACGGAGGTGGGAAGGGCGCTCCACGGGGAGACTTGGGATCCGAACACCGAGCCACTCTCCGGAGAAGCCATCATGAGGGCGGGACAAGGGAAGAAGCACGGGCGGTACTTGATCGCCAACAGCTTGGTCGACACGGCGAGTACGCCCAGTCTCTCGCAGCTTAGGGCAAGTACCACCGACTCGACCCCACCCATTCGCCCACGGCCTGAGACTTCAGTGGCCAGCGTGCACCAGAGACAGGTTAGTTTAGATTTAGTTGTCGTTCTATGATTAAAATGAAACTTTGCTTCGTATTGTAACATGGAGGTTTAAATCTTGTAGGCCGAGATGTAGGCAAAATTTGAGGAGGAGAGGGGTGCCGAATGGAGATCGAGGCCAAGCTGGAGCAGGAGTGGAAGCTGAGGGAGGAGCAGTCGGTTATGTTGCAAAGCATGGTCACCTGGATGCAAGGACTTGGCGCGTCGATGAACTATGCGACGCCGCCTCCTCCCTTCGTCTTACCAGCTCAGCCTTACTTTCCTGCAAGACCTTCTGACACTCCCGTGAGTATGCTTTGTTTGTAGATATTATTATATTTTTGTTATGCTTCAATTTATATGTTCCTATTTGCAGAATCAGTCGTGGAACGCATCGAACGACCCTCCTCCAGACCAGAACTCGCCGGCGGCCCAGTGGCCAACTTGGTCCCACAGACCTGAGCAGTAAGTGCCTTGTAGTACTAGTGTATTGGACTTATTATACGTATCGGACTATATTCTGTTTTATGGACTAGTGTTATGTATCGGACTTGTGACATATGTGGACTATATTCTATGTGATGAACTTGTGTTATGTATCGGACTCGTGTTATGTATTGGACTTGTGATATATGTGATGGACTGTGTTATTTGTATCGATGTCATTCTCGTCATTGTCAATCATATGTGATGGACTATAACCGACTGTAATGACCTCTACAATCACATATATTTCTGTTGTATTTGTATGGAAAAACAGAGAAAAACGAAACAAAAAAAAGAAAAATTAACCACTTTGCCGAGTGTTTAAGCCAAACCACTCGGCAAAGGAGCCTGCACAGGTCAGTAGCGCAGTCACTTTGCCGAGTGCTAAAGTATTGGCACTCGGCAAAGATTTGAACGTTTGCCGAGTGCCAGTGCCTACACTCGGCAAACCAGACACGTAGCGGTACCCTGGCGCGGGGACTTTGCCGAGTGTCCGAGTCGGACACTCGGCAAAGTTTGAAACTTTGCCGAGTGTCTGCCGTTAGACACTCGGCAAACCGCGGGACCAGGGTGGCGCCACGTGGCTTCTTTGCCGAGTATCAGGGCATTCGGCAAAACCTTTGCCGAGTGCCCGTATTCCGACACTCAACAAAGTCAACTTTGTCGTGAGAACCTTTGCCGAGTGTTGTTTGTCGAGTGTTACACTCGGCAAAAACTTTGCCGAATGTAATATATCTTTTGCTGAGTATATCTGACACTCGGTAAAATTTGGAAGTGCGGTAGTGGTCGCGGGACGCGCCCTCGTCGCTCGTGCCGATCCGTCGTCAGCCTGGAGACCCGCCGGCTGGTCCGACCCGTCCACACCACACCAGACACCACTATGCTTTAGGCATGGCTAGCTACAAGTCCGCGCGCGCAGGCAGGCATGTAGTGCCGCTCTTCAGTCGCGGCGGTCCATCCATGTGTGCAAGCGGCAAGCGCAGTGACTACGCCGACGACTAACGCGTAATTACCAGGCAGTAATGGCCGGCCAACCGCCGGCGCCGGCGCGCGCCCACCAGTCAGTGCGATGGGTACAAGAAAAAAGAAATTACTTCTCCAACAGCCATTGCAGCCTACAGAAAGGAAGGCGGGGAAAAAAAAGGAAAGGAGAGCTCGTTTCGTGGGCTGTACTACTCTTTAAGCTGGTTGAGAGCTTCTATGGGCTGTGAATCGCTGGCCCGCTTATCGGACGGATCCACTAGGCAATGGCAGTGCAGCCCGCCTTCCATGATGCCCAAGAGGCAAGAAGTCGTGCGTGCCAGAGACGAGATCTTCGCCGTTCTTTTCCCCCTTTTTTTCGCGGGGTAAGAGCGTCACCATTCATGGGGCATCGTCACTAACATGTCTCCTTTGTTGTCCATGATCCTTCATTGGTAAATCGTTCGCCAAACGGGTAGTGCCCCACTACAATGTAGTTCAGGTTTCCCCCAAAAGAAAAAAAAAGAGAAGATGTACAGTTCAGGAGAATGAAACTGCGGGCCCAATCTCTGACAGGTGCTGGTAAATATACTGTATACTGATACAACGGCAAAGATACACGTGCGGCAGTCGACTCGGAGGATGATGCCGTTCGCCCGTCCATGCCTGCGCCGGCGGCCGGCGGGCCGATCGGTTAGACCCGGCGTGGCGGGTCGTGCCTGGCGGAGACCACGGCGGTGGACATCACGAGCATGTGGCTGAGCGTGGCCACCCACCTCTTGTACACGCCGTAGTCGTCGGCGCGGAGCTCCACCTTGCCCTTGCTCGTCGATACCTCCACCGGGTACGTCGCGCCGTCGTCGGGGCTCGGCTTCTCCGGGGCGCACGGCCGCACGTCGCGGATCACGCCTGCGGGTGCACGGGCAGGCCGCTGGTCAGGGCCCGATCAACTGATCAAGAAACTAAACATGCGAGGCAGGGTTTGGTGCTGTTCGGTATTACTTTCTTTCGCGTGGGAGAAGGCCATGACCAGGTTCGTCTTCTTGATCCGGAGCACGATCTCGCCGCGCTTGTTCGTCGCCGCGGACACCGCGTGGAGCTTCCATTTCCCTGCAGCCCGTCACCGAGCCAGGAGAACGCGACGTCAGTTTCGCGCGCCGGCTGCGGCTGCCGTGGGCATGGATGGAGAGCCTGGCATGGAAATGCATGGCGGCGGCACTCACCGTCCGGCATCGCGACGAACAACTCGTCGCCCTTGGCCAGCGCCGCCCGGGACCTCGCGTGGTTGAAGTCGAAGTCGAGGTCGTCCTGCGACGACCGCGCCGAGCCCGCGTGGTCCCCTCTCTCGCTCTGGCCGTGCCCGCCGCTGCTGCTGCGCCGTCCTCTCAGCGTCGCAGCGCCCCGCAGCGCTGTGACATGTCCGGCGAAGCAAGTTACTTACGGGAATTCTTAGAATTAATTCCTTGTGGCGCAGCGATGCGGTAACAGTGAGTGACACATACATGTGGCGGCGGCGGCGGTGAGCGTGATGACGTTGCTGGCGTCCGTGGAGGCCCTGGCGGCGGCGACGGCCGCCGCGACCTGGTCGCGCGTGGCGCCGGCGGCCTCGGCCACCTTGGCGCACTGCGCCGCCACGAGCGCGGCCGCGGACGCCACCGCCGTCTCCCTCATCCCCGCCGCGCCCGGCGGCGCGGCGCTCTCCGCGGCGATGGCGGCGAGCGCGGCCGCGACGCCGGCCACGGACACGGCGGCGTGGACCTCCGCCCGCTGCAGGCGCGCCTCCTCCTTGCGCTTCTGCTTCCGCTCCTTGACCCACTTCTTGAGCGACATGCCGTTCCATGGCGCCATCTTGCGCGGGAGCTGCGTGCAAAGTTCAGAATTTCAAGATCTGGCAAGCCATCACAAATAAATAGCAGCATATCACATCATTTCCTTGATCTCCGCTGATGCATATCTCGAAATAAAACGCTGCTTAATAAGGATTTAAAAAGAGTAGCTTGGGAACAAGATATGGCTGATCATAACATGCTGCCCAAATCGTTATCTTTCCCAGAAAATGCTAATCAGAGTGTGTAACTGACCGAACCATTCATATTGGCCAGAACAGAAATAGGAACCTTGCTCTACCAAAATCAATGGATTAGTACATGACCAAATTCCACGAACTCAAGATTGATCAGAAGGATTGAGAAGAGAGCATGTCAAGCATATCCGTGCAATTTCAAGTTATACATCATGCGTTGCAGGAAATCATGCATGTTTCTGTAACTTCAGAGATGAACAGAAGTAGACAGTGGCTTTCAGCCACTAACAATATCACTCACCCATTTCTTCTTGAGGCAGAGATCATAATCCAGTTCGGGATGAATTGCCTTCTGCAGCCATATCCATGACTGAAAAAAGAAGAACGCCAGAAAGGCACACGCTTGAGGTCAGACTAAAATGAGTCTGCAAATGAACATCTCATCACGAAAGTTATGTACCTTCAGATCGTCATATTTCCATTGGGCAGTGCTGAAACTGCTGTTGTCAACCACCAAGCTACGATTACTTTTCTGCAAAGCGCCGGGAAATAGATTGTTACACACCTCAAATTTCATCTCCAGCGCAATACACTGACAAAATATTTGGTACAGTTACTGAATCTTCACTTACTGACAACAGGTCTTTCCGTTCATTATCAAGCGACAAGACCGGATGCTCCACCAGCGCCATCGAGCACTCCTTCGGTCCTGTCTGAAGAACTTGGATAGCCGAGCTGCACCACGCGCTCGAGAGCAGGTCCGTAGGCTCTGGAGGCGGCTCCTCACAGGCAATTAGGCCTCTGTCCGGCTCCATGGCCAGGGCAGCGCAGAAGCCAAGCTAATTCCCCTAGAAACAGCTCAGGAAAGGCAATGGTCAGAGATCTATAGTGGATGAGTGGGTGTCACTCTTGGTAGCTGTGCAGGTGCAGCCTCTCAGTCTTTCTGATGCGCAACCTGCAGCCGCAGATCAGAATGTCTTAGTAGGAGAACCAGATCCTTGATCGAATCGCTAGGATAGCTCCAACCACTAGAACCAACTTTTAGCTGTAAAAAACCTGAAACAGTACAGGTGTCACTGAGAAAGGCAGTGAGTAAAAAACTATAAGTACCAAATAAACAAAGCATATTAGTGGCTTTTGGGAGGATGAGGAGTGGAGCAGATCATGAGCTTCAAGAATGCTTTAGGTGCACACAAAGAAGATGGAATCAAAATGGGGACCTGGTAGCCTTTACAGTAGAAAATTTGCAGCATACTAACTGTCCCAGAACATTGAGGAGTTTGATGAGCACAACTTTTCGGTGCTGGATTCTATATTGTGGCCACCCAAAAAAAATACTGCTACAAAGAGGAGATGCTTAGCGTTTCGATGCAATGATCCAATGTATTTTATTGTAGATCAAATCGAGTAAAATGGCGAAGAGAACATGAGATGTTGCCTTGTTGGGCTGCCACTAGTGCAATAGAAAACAGAAAAGGCAGAAGGATGAGGGTGTCATACATACGATGTTTCTGAACTTTCGGGCATCATTGCCATGCGCACAATGCTGTAGTGCTGGAGTATAGAGGTATACCCCAGGCTCATGGGTCTAGATTGTGACCTGTAGCATAGTATCTCTTAACGTCAGAGCGTGAGGACCTATGTGAATGTTCAGTGCACTGGGTTTCAATCAGAAGATCTCTTCCCTTAAAAGAAAACAAGCAAATCTCATGCTGTAGCAAACTGTAGCGGGGTCATCCCAGCCTCACATCAGTTCAGTCCCTGTCCATTGTTGACAACATGAAAATGCTACAAGCAAATCAATACCCTGTATAACATTAAGTCCAGAGATCATGATGGTCTTCGAAATAAGGTGCCAAAGCATGTATGATTATGCCTTGTCGGATTCTTCAGTTATGAAATATCGCTCAAGTATGGTATTACACTTATATAAAAGCGAATGTTTCTAAGGATGAAGTGAAGCACCGAACCTGTGCTGGTTCCAGCAACAGTGCCGGGGTTGTCCCATATGGCATAATTGGCTCTGCCATTGAGCATGAAAGAATTTGATAATCTGGTGAATTATTCGCCCTCAGCCCTTCAAGAAATGGCACCATGATTTGGAAGTGGAATTTTGTTTGCGAATGATCCAAATCAACTGCCGTTGTTGAGGAATAGTTGAGCGGCTCAAGAAACAGGCAGAGCAACAGTAAAGCCTGTCAGTTGGTGTAATTATCAAACCTAAAGCAAAGGGATGACTTTAATGCTTGTTTTTGTCCCAGCTTTTGGTTAATCCTTCTCATCTACTGCTGTCTAAAGAACATTCCAACCGAAGCCTCTTAACCCTTATTTATTTTAGTCTCATGTGTAGGCCTCTAATCCTGTCTGCTAATCATTTACCTTTTGAAAATTTTGCTAGTATAAAAGTATATATATTTATCACGGCAAGGACCCTTTTGATCACGGATAGGATTATAGGAGTTTGGTATCTGCTCTTTACAACTCCTTTTGAATGTAAAGTATGTGCTGCAGCCTGCAGATTCTTGAAGGCTCTCACTGGGAATTTCCAAGGGAAACTGAAATCATGTTAATTTGTCGGCATGCAGTTCTTGTCACTGCTTTGATCTATCTTTTGATTGATAAAGGAAAATGGGATGTCAATTCCTGCTACACTGTGGTTGCTGTAGAATTAGTTCACTACGCAGTGGGTAGATGTTAGGGAAATAAAAGAACTCATTTGATAACTCAGCTAAAACTTCATAAGATAGTCATTATTGAAGCTGATGAGAAACTAATTCCTAACATACCATGTTCTTCATAGCAATGAGATGGGCACCAGAGAACTGACAGCAGGTTTAAACATGGGCACATTGAGCAAGCACTTCAGTTAATCATTGAACCATATAATCATTTTCTTTTCTCTAAAGGCACCAAAGAATCATTTTAATGGATAGGCAATGCAATCAGCTTGTTTTGTCGGACGTTATCTTGATGCACCGTTTGCTCAGTTTGATAGTAGAACACATTTGGATTTGTCATCACGCTCTAATTTGCAGGTGTCCAGTTTCAGGAATTACTATGCTAGGAGAAATTGGGCATGCAGTCAGTCACAGTATTTCATTATATCAGACAGGGTTCCATAACTAGACAAATGAAAAACAATCCCTTTATCTGAATGAAGGCAAAGCTCAACTCCATTTATGAAGAACGGTACATCGGAAATATTGCTTCTATTCTGAATAGGTAATTAAACCTGTTATAAGTTTTACATGATAACTACTATTCCCTACGATACAACTTCAGAAATTGTTCACAACAGGTCAACAGCTCAAAATCTCCAATATTGTACAGAACCAAGTGATTACAAAGGGCTTCTTATACCTTCTTCCTGCAATCTCTGCATTTGTCTTGTGACATGGTTACTCTGAATTCTGAAAAACTGAATACAGCATCCTATTATATTGAATCTAAACTATCTCGCCATCAATAATATGGTGTCTCAACAGAACAATCTCTTTGACAAGATTCCTGTAAGTGAATGGCCGGACAGCAGCCCTAAGGAAGAGCCCTGTGTTTGCATCGCTCTGACTTTCATCCTCTGCACTTCTGCTCCTTGTGCTATCCTGCTCCTCATCTTTCTCAGTTTGCTCCTGTTCCATAACCATAGCATTTGCTCTGTCCATTTTCCATTTCATCTCTTTCTCAAGTTCCATCTGCTGTTTAATTTGCTCATTTGATGCCTCGATGCTCCTCTTGACCAGCTTCTCCATTTTATCAGAATTTCTCAGAGCCTTCTTCCATTGCTCATCCCAGTACTTTTCGCTGTCCTCACTATTTTCAACTTCATCTGCTTCTAAATCCTCATTGGTGTCAACCACATCCTCAACCTCATAATCACTGTCTCCACCATCCAAAACATCATCAGCCTCGTCATCCTTGATCCAATCGACAATGTCGTTTTCATCGTCATCACCAACATCATCGTCGCTCTCATCAGGTGCATCACATCCAAGCTCCATCTCCTCTAGTTTCACCTTCCACTCCTTGGTATAAGGATGCAGGAGCTCCATAGGATGGTTGTTGAGCAGGAATTCCAGGCATCGTGACTGGTCAGCTTCGCTCAGCCTTGAGTAGGCATTCACAACATCGTCGACATAAGCCTTTGGGTTGGCCTTCACTATCCTGCAGAGACCACCAAAGTAGGTTGTTCGAATGACCTGACCATCCAACTCAAGATCGAATAAGAAATTGCCCTCCGTGGTGGGATCAACCAATGGCCGAAGCTTCTTGAAGAAATCCTCCTGCGGCTCAAACCGCGACTGGTACAGCGGCCGCTTGACGTATATGATGTCAGGGCGCGTCCAGGCCGCACATCGCGTGATGAGCTCGCGCGTCGGGTTGCCAAACCTGCCCATAAGGCTCCACTTATCAAGCCGCTCTTCCTTGCCGGCCTGGACGGCGACCTCGGCCGAGAGCGTCCACTGCTCCCAGGGCTTCTCGTCGGGGCGCCACCTTGGGTGGCGCACGAAGACCCAGTAGTACCGGAACCCGGGGCCGTCCGCGAGCTCGTTGAGGCGGTGCGAGTACTGGTTGCACATGTCGAACTGCTCGATGCGGTCCCACTCCTCGTGGTCGTGGACCTCCTCCATGAGCGAGACGCGGTCGTCGGAGAAGCGGCCGCGGATGGGCGGGCCGACGACGATGCCGCGCCAGTGGTAGGGCCCGTAGCGGCCGTACTTGTACCAGTCGTGCGGGTGGCGGAGCCGCGGGTCGTCGGGCCCGTCCATGAAGCGGACGGCGCGGTCGTACCCCATCCCGATCATCTCGAGCTCCGCGTTGGTGAAGACGTCCGCCTGGCCGGCGGCCGCCGCCGCCGCGGCGCGGCGCTTGCGGCGGTAGAAGGCGTTCTCGCCCATGCGGCGGCTGCGCACGCGCGCCTTCGCCTTGGCCTCCCGCCGCACGTCGCCGCTCCCCTCGATGCGCCCCCCGCCGCCGCCGCTCCCCTCGATGCGCCCCCCGCCGCCGCCCCCGCCCTGGGGGTTCTTCTTCTTGCTGCGGCCCGCGTGGGCCACGGTGGAGAGGGGCTCCGGTGGACCCGATGGCCGCGCGGGCGGGGTCGGGGAGGAGGGGAATGAGGAGTCGGTAGCGGGCGCGGAGGCATGGATGGCGGCGGCGCTGGGTCTGGGTCTGGGGAACGGCGGAGCGAAAGATGCGGGCCTGGAGGGGAAGGGGGAGCCGGCGGTGGCGGTGGGGGGGAGGAAGCGGAGGCCGGAGCAGTGCGGGTGCGGGGGTGTGAGGCTGAGCAGGGTGGGGACGGCGCCCGCCGGCATGGCTGGGGTTTGGCTTGGGTTTTGGGGGCAGCTGGCTCTGTGAAGTGTCAACTCCTGCCTGGGGAGATTTTTCTCCGTCACGATGAGGGGGTGTGTGTGGACGGACCTGAGTGTGTTTGGGCGGCAGGCCGGACTCGGCACGGGGCTTTTATATATATATATATATATATATATATATATATATATATATATATATATATATATATATATATATATAAAAGACAGGGCTAATCTCTACCCTGGATGTGGAATAGTTATTCCGTACCCGAGGCAGCCGTCCGTCCCCACGCGCGGCTCAGCGATCTGGCTTGCGCGCCCACAGGTAGCGAGTCACCGCCGGTTTTTTTCCAGAGCGCTGCCGAGCGAGATTTTTTTTTCGTGCTGCTCTCTTGGTCCATGTGGTTTGCGTTTTTTTTCCCCCCGAGCGCTGCCTCGTTGGAACTTGTGGTCCCGCTTGGGTCAACCATCCACATTAATTTACGTTTAGCAACCAAACAGAAAGCACCAGTCAAAGAACGAATTAAATAAAAGAACACAACACGAGTAAAAGAAAAGCAATCGCTTCAAATGGAGGTTAAATGGCTTATATATTAATTTGCCACAAAAAATGAGTCTTCCTAATTAAAATTCTTAGATTTTTTTATTTCAAACAATGCCCTACAATTAAAAACAGAGTATTTATGATTGAAGTCAAACTTTTCCGTTCGAAGTGGGATGTTCTTTGCCGTTCTGCACATGGCTGAATGGTTTTCAATCCAAAACATAAATGTTTAATTAATAAATATTGCAGAAAATTTGGCTAATATGGTCGTCCAGTGAATATCTGGTGCACTAAATATTGGATTCGTTACCAAAAAAAAGTGTGCTATGCTACAGGAGGGATAGCAGTGTCGTGGCCACCAGAATTCATATCGACCAAAGAGAAGACTCTTTATCATGAAAAATTTTATAATTCATAATTTGACTCGATGTGTTGCCTCAGTGCCACAAAGCAGTAGCGCCTCTGTAAGCCAGTTTGACAAACCCTTGGTTGCGCCCATTTCTTGAGGAAGCCTTCACTCCTAGATTGTCACCTATACCTACCACCAAATTTCGATAAGCAAATCTAATTAGCAATTCAGCATCCCGTGGGTGAACAAATACCAGGTGGTAAAAAACAATGGAACTTAGCTCTGATTAGGATACCATGCTAGTGTTGAGAGAGAAAATTTGTTCAAGTGCATCAAAACAAAAGAGTAACCCCCTAGTGCTAGCAAATAGTTATTACAAGAATGTTCTACTGACACATCTATATTACTGTACAAAAAATCAGCATGGCAAGGTAATTGTTGTACTTCTATGTTACTGAAATATGAAGAGTATTAGATCAATTGTGCACCACAAAGCCATCAATTTTTAAGACATTACGCCATCAATTAATATAGCTCTAGTTATCTGAATAGGTATTCCCCCACCAACACCCTGTCAGGAAAACAATTAGTTGTAGTAAATTGCTTGGTTCTGGAGACAATCAACAGCAGAACAGAAAGGTATGCAATTACGTCATGAAGCAATAAGGAATATAGACCAATCAGATAACAAAGGGAATGCTGAAGCACCTCACATACAACGAAAATATTGCATTACCGTATAACTTTATTTAATATTATTAATCTACATATACCTTAATTCTGAAGCCTAAATCAACTGTGCACCAGATTATTAATCCATCAAAACATATAGCTGATCTAGCATTATCATCAGTTGCACAAATCCGGCTGAAAATAGTAACTAAGGCTGAAGTTCAATATACATAAACTAAGATAAAAGAAACAGATAGCAAGATTCAGAAAATTAAACAAAACTAGTAGTTAGCAAAGCATGCATTCAGAGGAAAAGGTATTAAATAGCATGCCTTCAGAGAAAATCGTGTCCAATCAGTGAGAGATCGTGCTAGTGCTATACACATTGACGAGAATCAAAAACCATAGAATAAGGAAATAGGGAAAAGTATCACACAGCTAGCGATTGCAACAACCTATGACCTAACTTGAACTACATATCCTCCACAAATAATCGGCAGCTCAGAGGAAAATCAACCAAATCAACTGAAATCAATTAGGGTGAGGATAGAAGGGTACCTTGCGCCGGTGGGGGAAATACCAACGATATATCCAAGATTGAGCAGACGTTGGGGTGATGGCTGGGAAATCAGCTTGAGTGGGGGAGGACCTCATGTGGAGGATGATGAATCGGCGCGGATGGTCTCGAATTGGCAATGAAAGAACTTGAATCGGCCGACAGCACCTGAGCCTGGGCATCATATTAGGGCATGTGCCTTACCAGTCCTGCTCTCAAATGTAGGTGCACTAGTAATGCTACTTGGTATTTCCCCAAGTCTCATTGCCTAAGAACACAAAAAATAAGGACAAACTTAAATAATATATTTATTATTTGGGTCAACAAATAGGTAATAAAGCTTCAAAAAAGTATTACAACATTCATCCTTAATCTTCCTTCACCATCCAACGACACAAACAAATCAGATGAAATAAACATAATGAGATAGATTGGGCTATTGTCAATAGTGGTCAGGGAAAGGGAGGTCTATGTTGCCAAAATAATTTGGTGGGCGCAATGATGAGCATTGTTTCTTAGTACTGTAAATTTACAAGTAATTATAAAACTAGTAAATTATATGGTTAATTGACCACATACTTTGTATGTCAAAATTACTGTAACACAACAGGAGATCAACAGAAGTTTCTGACTATGATTTGCTAGAAAGAAAATTCATGAAATATGAACTCATGAATTTACTATAACATTCAGGTTCTGATGTAATTGATATTTTAGCTTCATGCTACTTTGAACCCAAATCCGGATAAATCACTGACAGCTGTAGACTGTGGTGAGATCGACATAATTACAAATGCTAGTATATTACATGGGTAATTCACCACGACTGTAAGAGCAATAAAGTATTCAAAAATTTATTTGGTACCTAAAATCTGTGCGACCTAGTGCATGAAGGTTATCTGTTCCACACAGCCTTCATTCTACATCTGAAAAACCAGACTAGTTCAAGGATCTACAAAGCCTGAGTGATTTTTTGGACAAATTTACTGTAAGAAAACTGTGATTTTTATGTAGCTGGAAAAACACAGTATTAAATTATAATGCATTTGCAAGAGTGAAAGGACACTGAAGGCATAGTGATCTGAACAAACAAAATATTCTTCCATAGCATCTATAGGGGAATCACGAACCTATTTGCGGCAGCTCACCGTAGGATCCTGCCTCCTCTACGGGGATGGTGATTGACGGGGCCACCAGTACGAAATACGGCCACTGCAACGCAACAATGAAGCCCCAGGTGGATGGATGCCGCCAGCCGACGCAGGGGAACAGATTCGAGGTCGCCGTTGAGACTGGAAGGTAGTCGCATTCGCGAGAGATTTGGACCTTTCCTGATGGCGATTGAAGGCAAGGACTCTCCGCTCCGATCTGCACCCAAAAAATTAAATTGGGAACGAATTAATCAAGATCAAATGAGTAGACACGGGATCTTCTCTCAATCATACCTGGAATTGTGCCAAGGCATACTGCTCCGTATGGTAGCCTCCACTCAATTTGGAGCCAGCTGCAAAAGGGGATCTAGGGGTTTTCGAGGTGAACACATGAGCAGAATAGTAGCAGGGTTAGGAGAGTGGAGCAGGGAGCTGCCAGACCTGCTGCCCTCCTCCAATCCACTCGAGATCCAGCCATGGGTCTGGCTGATGAAGCACCGCCATACCGCCATGCGCGGGGGGAGACGGATCAGCACACGAGAACTAGGGGGTTACCTCCCATGATGGTGCTTGCCGCCATGGCTGGCCGCTGCTAAGTGCTAAGCCGCCTGGACCCGCCTCGCGCCACCCGCGCCTGGCCCTCGCCACGCCGACCTCCTGCCAGCGCTCGCGCGCCGCAGCTCGTGAGGACGGACGTCCTCGTCGGGGCGGTTACCGGCGGCGCAGCGCAACGTCCGGGACGGCGCGAGGGTCGCCGACGGGAGGCCGAGACGCGCCGGGATGAGGGTAGTGCGGCGCCGAGATTGGGGGCGCGTCTGGGGGATAGGAGAGCGGCGGCGGCCGATGGGACGGCACGAGGGTCGCCGACGGGATTGGGGGCGCGTCTGGGGGAGGAGGGAGCGGCGACGACAGAAATCCGAGCTGGGCACGAGGATTGGGGGCGCGCCTGGGTGAGGGAGCGGCGGCAGCAGGGACCCTCGCGGAGCAGTTTTGGTGGTGCGGCGCGGGGGGGTGGGGGGGGTGTGTTCCGGGGGTGGGGGTAGTGGGGGCTGAGCCAAACCGTGGCGGATTGGATGCGGATGACCGGATGGAAAAACCGGGAGCGGTGGGTCGGATGCGCACCCACGCTCGGGTACTGAATAACCTTATTCTATATCCAGGGTGTTAATTAGACTTACTATATATATATATATGATCTATTAACAGCTCATTATGTATATTAGCCGGCCCAAATTGGCTCATAATCACAGCCAGTAGTTTTTGGACTTTTTTTCCTCCGCCGCCCGCCGTCCAGTTGCATCAATGTTTCAATAGGACAGAGGTAAAAAAGTGGTGATGGGCCAACGGTGCAGAGTGCATGAGGAGCCGAACATGAAGTATACGGAGAACCCTACCATGTTCCTTTGTGTGCTTTTCTGGCTCCCGTTACACGTAAAGCTGGTGGTTTTTATTTTTTTCACCAATAGAAATATGAGTAATTATTGAGCTAGTGTATACTATTTCAACATTTGAAAATACTTGATTCAACTTTTTTTAATATCAAGTTCAGCATTTTGAATAAACTACTTCAATATTTTGTGTAGTAATGTTGAAGCGATATACCAAAAAAGTTGAGCTAATACATCTAAAATATTGAGTTAATGCATCTAGAATGTTCAAATTTAAAATACAAAACTAAAACAAAGAGTATAGTCATATGGGATCTCAAATTGATAGAAAAAAATCCAAGAAAGAAGATGGTTCAGATAGAATTAAAATTTAATATACCATCAATGAGAAATCTTAGTTCAAAATCTGAGAAACAATCTCGTGTAAGCCAGCAACCTGTACGCCACCTGACCCACGTCTTCCCAGCATGCATGCTAGCGCTGGTTGGTCCCTGGCTGATGCATAGGAATCCCGGACTCGGCAGATCAAAGCCTCACGGGCTGTAACTTTCCCCGCGCAGAATGGGCCGGCCTATAAACGGGAGAAGTTCGCTCTGGGCCATGTTGTAGGATAAAGGGTCAAAAAAATTATAGCCTAAAGATCCGGCTCAAAAGGGGCGGTTAAAAATGATTACCAGCTGAGTAAGATTATTAAAAAGTATCATAGACCATCAAAACAAAAGTATTACAAACGCACTCACACCTACGCATAGAGCTTGAGACTAATGACTGTTAAGTTGCATGTCACCTAGCACTGAACAAACAATGCAGTCATTATAAACTGTGGAAAATAAAAACTGGACGGTTGTGCTCCAAGAAATCTAATGAATTGGATTATTCTTTCACATTAAATCACAAAAACTATAGCGGCCAATAGACAATAATCCTTGATACGTATAGATAGTAAAATTTAGCATAGATAATTTAAGAACTGGGCTAAAAAAGATCAGACTTATATTTCATACCATTTTGAACTAAGAATACATCAGGACCGAGTTGGATTGTATAGGTGGCATTAGATTCACGATCAATTACCACCCCTACACGTACGTGAACTTTTTTTTTTTATGCTGAACGATGAACCAAACATTCGTATGAACGTGCTCCAGCGAGTACGTACTTTTCACAAACAAATGCAAAAAAGAAAAACAGCGGAAGTAAAAGCTAGAGTGCCATTTTTTTACTCGTCATTGATGGCGTAATTACGAAAGGCATCATAAAAGATGCACACTTGCAACTCCAACCTAAAACTGAAATGCTTCGAATTATTGTGGAATTGGCGATTTGATTTAAAAGAAAAGCATCCCAACTGAATTACAAAGTGAAGTGAACCAACCACAGTAAGTCAACTTACCGCAAAAAAAAAAGCCCCTCGCCCCTCACGTCGCCCCCGCTAGGCGACCGAGAGGGCCTTCACGCCGCCGCTCCCAGCACCCCCCCCCCCCCCCGCCGCCTCCCAGCACCCTCGCCGTCGCCCGAGCAGGCCCTCGGAAGTCCCGTGGCCGGTGAGGAAGGCGACGGCGGGGCAAATCGGCTTGTGGGTCTCCATCGCCGGGGCGGGACGGCGTCCTGGGACCACGGCCGTCTCGATGGCCGGTGTGGGCGGCTCGCGGCGGCGCCGGCATGGATGTCCGGATCCGACACCGACAAGCGCGGATCAGGTGTCCCCGCGGCCGAATCCGTCGACGGGAGGTGGGGGCATCGGCCAGCGCTCTTGGTGACTGCGGGTCTGCGACGAGAGGCGCGCCGGCGTCGCGGCATCCGCACGATGCGGGCCGGCTGCGCAGCATCCTTGCGTCGGTGGGCCGGCGGCGGACTGGAGGCGTGGCGCGGTGGTGGTCCAACGCGGCGTCCACGGGGCTGTCGCCCTTCGCGGTCTCCGGCTGGCCTTGCGTCCGCAGACCTGCGCGGCGGCGGGGTGTGCCTGCTTGGACGTGGAGGGCCTCGGCGAGGGCTACGCCGCCCCGACACTCGGCCAGCTCGTGGCCGCGGTGGAGTTGCGCCCGCTGGGAGAACCTGCTGCGCGGGTGTTGGGCTGCCGACGGGGCGGCCAACGGCGATGTGCGGCGGGCTGCGGGGCGTCGGCGTTTTGGCCTTTGCGACTGCGGGTGGTGCAGCGAGGTGGTGCGAGTTGGACGTGATGCGTGGCGGCTTGGTGGCGCCGCCAGACCCGGGAAGACTTCTGTGGTTTGGCCGGACCGTGGGCGTGCAGCTAGGGACGGGATTCTTCAGGCGAAAGTCTCGCCGACTTCATGCTGGTGGCGATGACGATGGCATCCGAGGGTGTCGTTCTCCCTGTTGGGGGCGTCATCTTGGAGTTCAACCCTTCTGCATGAATTCCTCTAGGTGAAAACCTTGTCCACTTATTGGACGGGCGGCGGCGGCGCCTTTGGCATCGTTACCTTCTTGGAGGCGTCGCTGGTAGAGACCCATCTCGGCCAGATGGTGGAAGGCTTGCCGGTGGCTTGGCAGGGTGGCTCACTGCAAAGCGGTGAGCTCGAAGGGGGTTGCCGAGCTCATGCGGCGGTGATCAAAATCTTGTTGGCGGCCGGGGGTCATCATATAGATGTTAGTTTTGGCTGCTTACAGCGGACTGCGGCGGCTGGCGTTGCTCGGCAACTGTCAGTGCGGCGTGGGACTACGTCGGAGGGCGGCACTTGCAGCACCAACATCGTGGGGGCGGCTTGGCTTGCAGCGGACTGTGGCGGGTTGCTCAGCCTTGCTTGGCGACTCCGGTGTGGTACATCGTCGAAAGACGGTGCAAGCGACAACTTGGTCTGCTAGTATGGTGGCAGTGGCTATTGCGTCGGTGGCGCAACGCAATGCGGTCGTCCGGCGAGTGCGGTTCGGCGGTTTGTGAGGGATCTTGGAACACGGGGCAACACTATTAATCATCCTGACGGCGATTTAAGGAACGGATTCGCGACATGGAGTACTGTGGCGGACGTGGCGAGGCCCCACGTGCGGTGTCTTCTGCGAGGCGACGAGAGCGAGGAGGAGGTCCAACGGCGGGTGTGGCGAGGCCCCTGCGCGTTGTGTCATCGCGGTTGTGACAGCGAGGCAGCCTGCGAGAGGTCCGGATTCGGTGGTTTTCACTCAATCGGATAGTGTATGGTGGGGCAGCGGCACTACGGCGACAGGTCCCACATGGCGGTGGCCTAGCCGGTGTGGTGCGGTCCGGTTTCCTCGACTTCTTATCGACGCGGAATCGTGTTTCGACGGCGACTTTTTGGGCAGGAGAAGGTTGGTAGTCACGTCATCTTGGCTTGCTCGGCCACTGTGCCCCTGCAGTTTTTGAGTTTTACCCGTGTTGATACATCAATTCAACCGGGTGAGGGTTGAGGTGTGGAGAGTTGAGTTGCGGTGTTTCCCACGTTAACGTCCCAATCCAATCGGGGGAGTCTTTTTTTCGTTTTTTCTTTTTTTTTCTTTTTTCTGACTATAGTCTCCCAGAACTATAGTTTTGTATTTTTTTACTATATCAATGAAACTCGCACTATCTTATGCTGTTTGTTAAAAAAACATCCCAACTGATTCGCAGCACACGGGTTCGGAATCAGACAGCGACAGCGTCATATGCCACGCTAAAGAAAGACCGCCCTGGTTTTCACCGTCTTTTCAAAACAAACATGAGACGCCACTTGTATGTAAGCCAGCCATCTGATTACTAATTAGAAATTACAGTTGCAGATTAGCAGCAGTTCGTGATAAATAATAATAATATACATCCGTACATGACGGAATCATTAGGGAGGAAGAAGAGCTTGGAAGTCCAGCCTCATGGCTTCCGTGGAATCATATTACAGGTAATCAATGCTACACGGCAGCTTTTTGCATGCAAGGCATGCAGCAAAAATTACAGCCCCGAGAGGTCGAGGCTAGCTAGTGTACAGCAGGCCGGCGCCGATCAATACGTGGGCACGACGCCGTAGTCGGCGTCGGCGCCGCCGGGGGCCATGAGCGCGGCCACGGCGGCCGCGGCGGAGGAGTACATCTCCTCCTCGTGCTCCTCCAGCGGGTCCTCCCCGTCCGCGCCGGGCCCCGGGGTGCGCTTGGCGAACCGGCCCTTGATGCGCGGCCGCGTCTCCGCGTACGCCTTGCGGGACGCGTACCGGATCGTCTTCTCGAACCGCCGGCTCTTGCGCTTCTCCCGGTACCGCATCAGCCGGGCCTCCCGCTCCAGGCCCCTGCTCACCACAGGCACGACGGGCGCCGCGCCCGCCGCCGCGTCGGGCACCACCGCTGCCTCCGACGACGACACCTGCAAACAATGTCCATCTCTTTTCGTCAGAACACTGAATATATAGGTCGTCTTGTGACTTGAACTGGCACGTGCTGCTTCTATGCGGAGCCGACGGTGTTCAGAGATGCATGCTGGGGTAGGGTAGCTTACGCTGTAGTTCATGGAGTGGTCGGAGTAGAAGAGCTTGGCGCCGGTGAGGTCGAGCTCGGCGCCGGCGGGGCCGTTCTGGGCGCCGATGGCCTTGATGTCGTCCATGGTGCGCGCGAAGTCGAGGTCGAGGTACGGGTCGGAGTCCGCGAAGAACACCTCCGTCGTGGCGCCTTCCTTGTGCCCGTGGTCGGGCTCGGGGAGGAGCCACGACGCCGCCTCGGCCTCGTTGCTCCCGTCGTCGTCGGCCGCTTTGGGCACGGCCACCGACGAGGCGAAGGGCTTGGGCGCGTCGGCGAGCGCGCCGTAGAAGGGCGCCACGGTCTGGCGCTCGTGGCGGCGCGCGAGCGGGTTGGCGGAGTGGATGTCGGCGTCGCAGGAGGCGCAGAGCGCGGCGGCGTCCGCGCGGCACGTGACGGCGGCCGGCGCGTGCTCGCAGACCTCGCACAGCCAGACGCGGGCGTGGCGCGACCCGGCGCCGTGCGCGCGCGCGTCGCACCCGGCGCAGAGGAACGCCGCGTCCGCGCGGCAGTAGAGCCGCGCCGCCTCGGCGCCGCACTCGTCGCAGGGCCGCGCGCCCAGGCCCCAGTAGGCCGGGGCCCCGCCCGCCGACTTCTTGTCACCCTCCATCGCGCGCCGGGAGCTCGCTCGCTCACTAGCTCACTCGGCACGGCAGCTTGTAGTGGCTGCTGGGGCGAAGCGATTCTCAGCCAAGCTTTCCCCACCCCGCGGCTCCGGATTTGAGCTGTGCCCGTGGGAGGCGCCCTCGTCTCCTCGACGGCAGCGGGCGACGTGGAGACCCGGTGACCGCGGGCGTCGCCGTCCCGGCGGGGCCGGCCCAATTTGTTCGCCCGTGGGCCGTGGCCCCGTGCCCGTGCCCGTGCCCCTCCTCGCTTCACCTCGCCGCGTCTTATCGGGTTGCGTCCCGGTCGCGTGCGCGGTGAAAGCGGCCTGTTTGGTTTCCCTATTATACCATAGCACACGATTTCCGAAAAAAAATCTCACATGCATGAAGTACTAAACGAAGTTTATTTGCAAAATCATGCATGAAGTACTAAACGAAGTTTATTTGCAAAATCTTTTCACGGATGGGTGTAATTTTTTACGACGAATCTAATGACAGTAATTAATCGATGATTGGCTATAGTGATGCTACAGTAACCATCTTCTAATCGTGCGGTCAAAAGCATCATTAGATTCGTCTCGCGAAGTAGCATAGGGTTGTGGAGTTAGTTTTGTAAACTGTTTTTATTTAATCCTAATTATTGATCAAAATTTTTATGCTACTTATTTGCTACGAAGAACCAAACAGGGCCCTCTGCGGCCGGAGCCGGCGGCGTCGCTCTCGCGCGGCGGAAAGCTGCGCCGCGCTCGTCTCTGGCTGTGTTTAGATGAGATGAAAAAAGGGAGAAAAAATCACATCAGTCAATGTAGCACATTTAGCACTTTTCGTTTATTTGTGGTAAATATTGTCCTATTATGATCTAACTAGGCTCAAAAGATTCGTCTCGCAACGTACATCAAAATTATGCAATTAGTTTTTTTATTTAACTATATTTAGTACTCCATGCATGAATTATTTACTATATTTAATGTATCGATGTGATAGGAGATGTGATGAATGTGATGGAAAATTTGGAAATTTGTCGGGAACTAAACACACCCACAACCTCTGTCGCTGTCGCTGTCGCTGTCGTCGGAAAATTTGGCGGCCGTTGGGACATGGCAAGTGGCAAGTGGGAGGGATCGGATGGGGACCAGCGGGCCGCGGCTGCGCCCGCGTCGGCCGGGTCCGGCCGCGCGAGGCGCGCGCGGTGGCGACAGGTGGCGCCGCACGGTTGGCCCCCGCGATCTCGCTCTTATCTCCAATGGATGCTCTCCAGCCGGCCATGTCAGGCTGTCAGCGACCCGTGGCCGCGAGGAGACGAACAGGCCGGACCTGGCCGTTCTGGAGAATACGCTCTCGGAACGCGGAGGCGCAAACCGCCGCAAAGCTTGGGTGCTCGGGTGCAGCTTGCAGGATGCCGGATGCTCGATGCGACGATGCGTCTGCAACTACATGGCCGGGCGTATACATCCTCTGGAGTCTGAAGATGGCGCGAAGAATCGACTTGATAAAAAGGCATCAGATTCTTCAGAGCTTATCCGTCTTCGGTTCTCTATTTCGCGGTTTCGCCGGCCGGTGGAGCTTAAACTGATATACACTAGACGTGTTTCACGGGCTCGACATCTGAGCAAGGTTTTAAATAGCCGGCTATAGCTTCCGCTATAGACCGCTGTAGCTTTTGTAAAGGGCAGCCGCTATGGTATTTAGCCCGCTAAAGCCGGCTATAGCCCGCTAAATGCCAGTTGTAGCCCGCTAAACACCGTAACGACAGCCCTACCGCTAACCGTCTTAGCCGGCGATTTAAAACTTTGCATCTGAGTAGATAGAACACACAAGACTAAAACAGTCGCTGTCCCTGGATTCGATTCATACGTTTTTTTCTTCCTCATGAGTCATCTCAGACATTGTTATTTTTTAGTTCAAGTGCAGTAAGAGAAAACGACATTGCATCAAGGGTAAAAAGATCATGGCGTTAAGACTGGAACTCGAAAAGTTTAGCAGCCTTTTTGTTTCTTCTGATTCGCACGAGCAACTACCCTTTCTAGCAGGTCCTAAACATGATGGCATGCAATCCATGCTCAATTGCGCGTGAGTTTATTTGTTCTATGTCTGCGACCACTTTTTACCGACGTGTTTACTGGCAAATATACCTGTATGTTACTATGGATAAATACAGTATAAATATCCAATAATTATCCATGCATTAATTTTTGTAGGGGTTTATGTAATCTAGTCGTAGATGGAGGATTAGTCCGACTCACATACGAGATAGATCAAAATCCACATGTCGACATAGAAGTTGGACCAAACCAGAAATAGGTAAAGAAGTTTCACATCACATTTTGGTATATGATTTTCTCTAGTTTTAAAGATTTGTCAGCAGATATTTTTTTATCCCTTTAAACATCGGATTCTGCCAATTGTAAGTTTCATAAAATTGAGCTTAGTATTTCTAAAGCATAAAAAGTGCTTAGGTTGTGCATAAGATGCCCTCACCGTCTGGAAATCTTGTTTTGAACCGATCTCTTACATGCCATAAATTCAAAACCATACCTACTGGGTATTACAATTTTGATCGTCTAGAATGAATATCTCTGATAGTTTGGTACATGCAAAAATGTTACTCTCGCTCTATTTCAAAATTTAATAAGTTGTTCTTTTGAAAAAAATATTAGGGCTTTTACACTTCTCCAACTTTGGCAAAACATGTTAAACATATTAACATCTATAATACCAAATAAGATCGCTAGCAAGATATGATATATTATATAGTGAATTTTATGAAACTAATTTGATGTTGTAGATGATGGTTACAAACTTGCTCAGATCGGAATGGATAGAGCCCTAAAGGCTTCTCAAGAACTTGGATATATAGCATATATGAATAAATTTAGTGAAGCCGGTCCATCTCAATTGAGACCATCTTTCTCCACAAGTACAAACTTATACAGATAATAATCTTGCTGCATTACAACCAAATGGTGCAGATCTGCAACTCTCTCACTCAATTTTAGAGAAGCTCTATTGGCCTTGAGAGAAGGTATCATTGGAGTATTGGTCTTCACTCTTCAATGTTAGTGAGCCACGACGAACATGTAAGAGAGGAAGATGTAAAACTTCCATGCTTTAGTATGTTTAAAAAATGACTTGCTAAGACTTATTTTCTTCTAATGTTTAAAAAATAACTTGCTAAAATTTATTTAAAAATGAACATGTGAAATCATTTGGACAAAAATACTAGGAGGCACTGGCTGACCTACGGGGTGGTCCAGATATGCCATAGCATACCCTAAGATCCGCCCCACCCTGGAATCGGACTGCGCGGCTGCCGCTCGGCCTCGTCGCCTCCTCACCTAGACGCCGCCTCCGCCCCGAATCCCTCTCCTCTCCTCGGCTCTCGCATCTTGACCAATTTGTCCTGATATGCTTTGTACAACTGCTCAGCAGAGATTTCCTGGAGTTGAGGAGGAAGAGATAACACTCCTTGCAGCTTGACCAATTTGTCCTGATAGTGAAATTCCACCCATTTATCCTGCCAATCACATGTCATAGGTCGAAATTGTTCCAACCAGTTCATGCCCAACACCATATCATAAGCTCCCAATGGTAAAACCAAAGCATCCACTGTGAAAAGTGTGGCCTTGCACCCACCAGGAAATTTTTTTCACCATCTGAGTGCACATAATTGTCTGACCATTAGCCACCCTAACCTCTGTTGGAGCAATGTCCATCACATTACAAGGCAACTTGTCCAAGAGTCCGGCGTTTAAGAATGTATGGGAACTCCCAGTATCAAGCAGTTGGAGCACCACCTGATTGCTGGCCAATGCTCTGAATTTAATCAACCTAGCTTTGTCAGCTCCTGTTATAGCATTTAGAGAGACAAATACATCGTCAGGAGCATATATTGATTGCGGAGATTCCAACTGTTCCAGCACCTCATCTGATAAAATGATGCCACCATCCCCCCTTCATCTACTGCAATATAGTTCAGAGTGGGACTGGCAGGTTGTTTGCACTTATGACCAGGAATGAACTTTTCACCACACTTGAAACACAAGCCATTGAGCTTCCTGTATTCTTTTAATTGCCGAGCCTTCCAGAGCTCACCAACTGGAGGTGGTGCTGGAGAGTCATGTTTACCAGCAGCAAGATTTTTGGGAGATGAAAACTTATGGGGTGGCGTCTTCTGTCTAAGTAACAGGCCCTCCTGGATGGCAGCCAAAGTGGCAGCCTTAGTCACCGTGTCAGGTAACTGAATCTCGACCGCTGCTCGCAATTCTTCTTTAAGTCCAAGCACAAACTGAGAGATTAAGAATGGTTCACTAATTGTCTTATCATACAGGCGAATGCTGTAGACCAACTGCTCAAAGGACTGCTTATATTCTGCCACAGTGTCAAACTGCTTAAGAGTTAAGAGCTCTGTAATCTTATCTCTATGGGTGGTAACATCAAATTCAGCAAGTACTGCAGACTGGAATTGATCCCAACTCAAGACACCATAGGAATCCTTATAAGCCTGAAACCAGTGTGCTGCCCGACCATCCAAGTACATAGTGGCAGCAGTAACACGAAACCCCTCAGGAATTTGAAACATAGCAAAATAAGCAGTGCATTTATCAATCCAAATTCTAGCATCAGTACCATCAAATCGAAGAAATTCCATCTTAGGTAACCAAGGGCGACGAGAACCAGAGTCATCATGAAGTCCATGTGTACGAGAACTACCCACGCCTATAGGAATCAGTTGGCGACCATCCCCAGCAGTACCCACGACATCAGACGCAATAGCATTCGAAACAGGGAGAACAGGAGACTGAGGAAATACCACGTGTGAGGGATGATACCGTGGAGGCGGTGGGGGAGGGAATCGTGGAAGAGCACCCATCAGGCCGGAGCCATCGCGGCCCGGAATGGTCAGCTTCGGCAACGCAGAGGTCTTCAGCGCACGGGCGACTTGCAGCTGCTCCTGCTGAACCGTACCCAGGGATGTCATAGCCAGATCGACCTTGGTTTGGACTTGGTCGAGGCGGCCCGCCTGCTCCACCATCTTGGTGTTCATGTCGGTGAGTTGCTCCTTCAGCAGGGACAGGTCCTCCAGCTTGGTCACCATCGTAGTAAGCTTCTCCTCGAAGAGCTTGCGTATGCGCTCCTCCATCTCATCCATGGCGGCGCAAATCTGAGGGTGTGCGCGGCTTGGCGATTTGGCGCCGTGGTGAATCGAGTGCCTCGCCGAGTGAAGAACAAGTAAATCCCCAACTAAACCCTAAGCAGCGCAAGATATCGTGGTGGTCGACGGCGTCGGAGCGGCTAACCGGCGATTTGCGTGGCCACCGCCGACTGGGAGTCGGTGGGCGGGGCGTGGACGCCGGAATCGGAAGGATTTGCGGCGGAGCGGATCGAGTCACCGGGAAAGCAGACCCGATCAGGGGAGGCGGCGGAGGAAAACTGGGCGGAGGAGAGACAAGGAAGGACTGAGTCTGATACCAATTGTAGTGTCCTGACCTTTGATGAGGCGATCAGAGCACCACGATAGCTGATTCCGAGAGATAAAGAGGGGAATCGGAAGAACTCAGAAGGGGATCGCAGAGGAGGAAGAACACGAGAGGAAGAGAAGAGATTCAGATAGGATAGTTTCCATTCCTTTCTTTTCGATGCCCAGACAGAAGTCTGTTGAAGTACATATAGCTAACAGCCTTACAATACGGCCTCCGGCCCAACTCATAAACGGCCCAATAGGCGATAACTACAGTATTACATTGCCCACACTACTAGTAGACTAGCCACCATGCGTGACACGTCTCGCCCAGGCAACAGGCAGGCGCCGGCCAGCTGTGCGTCCCCCTCCCCCGGCCGCGGCAGGGCGCCGGCGTCCCCATCCGGACACTCGCCCGCACAGCGCCGTCCCCTTCCCCAACGCCCCATCTCCGCTCATTCGACCCATCTCCGCTCATTCGACGGCCAGGCGCAGCCTCTCCCGGCCAGACCGCGACTGGGTGGGCATCGCCAGCGCTCCTCCCCTTAACGGGCGGCCTTCGGCCTTCCCCGCTAATGCCTCTTGTTTTCTTTTTTCTTTCGGCGCACCTTCTCGACGCGACGGTGGGCAGCGGGCGTCAAGCGACGACAGTGTTCCCCGATGCGATCCTAGATGTGCAGCCACGGACGGCTGGGGCTCTCGCCAGCGGCTAAAGCCAACATGAATTTAGCAACTATTGGATTGCTCATATTTCTATATTAAGGAGCTAGAAGTAATCGATTTGATAGTTGTCTGTTGGGGGTTAAATTGTGTGGATTATGAATGGCAATCACTGTATTAGGAAGTTCGATCTTGTGCACTGCATATTCAAAACATAAACACGCGCTGATAGGCGAGAGGATTTATTCTGTATCATGACTTAATATTTGCTTCTTATTTACATAAGTCGTGAAAGTCTGGATGTTTGCATATATCTTGATTCTTGCATGATCCGATTCATGCGTATTGGTGGGTAGTGCTGCATATTTGGCGTGGCCAAGAGAAAAAGATACTAAAAGAAAAATTTTATTGTGTACTGATTTTTTAGATAATACCGAATACCAAATTATATGTTGAAATTTTAATATGGTATACCCTAAATTTCAATCCTAGGTCCGCCACTGCTAGGAGGGGCGTCTGCTGATGAGGATGAACCACCTAATGACTTCTATGTAAGAGAGAAGGTATCATTGGAGTCTATATGTTTGATGAAATTTATTTTCTTCTTGTGTTTCGTCATGTTGTTTCCTACCGGAATGTTTGGCCGAATAAATCGATGACATAAATTGGTAATGGCACTGCTACTGTCTCAGAATTTTTTCATTAGATGGTCTGTCGCAATATTGATAGATAACATTTGCAATATAAAAATTTAGGGCGTGCAACATCAAAGATGAAAAATTCCCACCGCAATATTAAATCATGTTTATGCAACATCTACTACGTAATATAGCAAACTAATAATTGCAACATAGGTTGAGTTTCCGATTTTTTCTAATCCTATCATTATCGATTTGGGCCTCGTTTACTGTGTAGAGTTGTAAAAATAGAAACTTTGCCCATTTGAAGTATTAAACATTGACTAATCACAAAACTAATTACAGAACTCGTCTATAAACTACGAGACCCTAATGAGCCTAATTAATTCATCATTAGAGCATGTATACTGTAGCAATTATTGTAGTAATATAGTGTCTAATCATACTCTAATTAGGCTCATTAGATTCGTCTCACAATTTATAAACAAACTATGCAATTCATATTTTATTTTATCTAGATTTAATAATTCATGCATATAAGATTTCCTTTCCAGGTGATAGATTTGGAATTTTAAATTTTATAACTAAACAAGACCTTGTAAACCAAACTTTAATTATCAGAGCCCTTTCTTTGAAGTTCGCCACCTCCTCCAATTCATAATTAAAAGGAAAAAGTCTATTTTTGACCCTCAACTCTTCGCAAAATCCAACTTTAACCCTCAACTACAAAATCGGGCACAACAGACACCCCAACTTCTAATACCGTGCAACTTTGGCACCTGTGCTCGTTTTAGGTGATTTCGTGCTGATGTGGAGTGGGTTTGACCTGCCACGCTGGCGTTGACCCACCACGCTGGCTCTCCCCTTCTCTCTCGTCACTTTCCCTTTCTTCCTCCCCATCTCCACCCAACCCACACCCCCCGCCCGATGCTGCAGCTGGCCGGCGCGCTCCGCGCGCGGGGGCTCGCCGTCACCATCCTCCACACGGCATTCAACGCGCCGGACCCCGCGCGCCACCCTGGCCTCGCCTTCGTCGCGGTGCCCGACGCCATCCCGGAGGCTGCCGGCGCCAACGGCATCGCCAAGATCCTTGCCCTCAACGCCGCCATGGAGGCCTCCGGGCGAGTCCGCGCCGCGCTCGCGTCTCTCATGGCTACGGCGGCGGCGGAGGGGAGCCCCGGCTGGCGTGCCTGGTCCTCGACTCCACCCTCCCCGCCGCCCAGAAGGCCGCCGCCGCCATCGGCCTGCCCACGCTCGTGCTCCACACCGGCGATAAAGGAGCTGCCACCACTGAAGGTGAGCGACCTGTTCAACCCAAGCAAGCTCCCCAACAAGAAGATCGGGCAGAGGATCCTGAACCTGGCCACGGAGACCACGACGAACTCCTCCAGCGCGATCCTCAACACATTCTAAGCCCTGGAGCCCCACGAGCTCGAGATGATCCGCGACAAGCTCGCCCCCAAAGGCATCGCGCCCTTCGCCGTCGGCCCGCTCCTCAAGCTCGCCGGCGATGGCGCCGCCGCCGCCGAGACCACCACCAGCCTGCTCGAGCAGGACCACAGTTGCGTGGAGTGGCTTGACGCACAGGCCCCCCGGTCCGTGTTGTACGTGAGCTTCGGCAGTGTCGCCCGCCGACGAGTTCACGGAGGTCGCGTGGGGCCTGGCGGCCAGCGGCGCGCCGTTCCTGTGGGTGGTCCGGCGCGGCCTCGTGCTCGAGGCGGAGCCAGAGCGGCCGCCGGAGCTCGTGCCGCCTCCGCCATCGCATGTGCCGCCGATCTACCTGCTCCGCGCCGCCGCCCGCGCCGCCTCGCCGTCGAGCGAAGATGGTGGCGTCGGCAGTGAAGAAGGGAGAGAGAGAATGGGTATGACATGTGGGTCCGACCACGTCATAGCTTAGTTGGCAAAAAAAAGCAAAATCGCTGCCATGTCATCACAATACCACCCAGAAGGGGTCGGGGGGCTAAAGTTGCACGGTATTAGAAGTTGGGGTGTCTGTTGTGCCCTGTTTTGTAGTTGGGGGTTAAAGTTGGACTTTGCAAAGAGTTGAGGGGTTAGAAATGGACTTTTTCCTAATTAAAACCCCACACTGTACCCGCCTTCCTCCTAAAACCCTAGCGCCTTCGTCCCCCACGCACGACAGCCATGGCAACCACAGCCGCCGCCGCCGCCCCGCTCGAAGAAGCCAAGGCCAGGAACGTTCTCCGCCAGGTTCGAGATCTCACACCATCCCCGATGCGTGCCGTTCTGTCTCCCAATTTCTAGCGCGTTTTAGGATCCCAATCGAATATCCATTTTCCTCTTTCGCCGCAGGTTGAGTTCTATTTCAGCGACAGCAACCTCCCCCGCGACGGGTTCCTGCGGAGGACCGTCGAGGAAAGCGAGGATGGCTGTAAGAATTCCGCACCGTGTTCATCTTAATGATCCTGCTAGGTTTTGTAGCTATGGTGCTAATTTGTGTTGTTTTATTTTGGGCTATTGAATAGTGGTGAGCTTGGCTCTCATATGCTCCTTCTCGCGGATGAGGTCGCACCTAGGGCTCGAAGGGGAGGTGAAGCCGGATACTGTGCCAGAGGAGACGGTGCTCGCTGTTGCAGAAGTGCTGCGCCGTTCCTCCTCCCTCCGTATCTCTGAGGACGGTAAGCAAGTTAGCGGTGTAGTGTTCTGCAGTTACAGTTACTTCTGATGGTGAATAAGTTTGTACTTTGTTGAACTGGTTTATGTTCTGATTTCACTTTTAGGTATGTAACTATGATTCAGATTTACAATTTCCCTATTATCGATTCTGATGGATGTTATACCAAACTTCAAATCGTAATACGGACATTTGCTGCATGGTTCAAATGAAACAAAATTGAAATGGCTCACTTTAGTTTGAGTTATAGTATGACACCACTTATTTGGTGCTTGCATCCTGTACTAGTGTTCAACCTTGTATTTAACGCAGGGGAAAAAGTTGGTAGAGCTAAGGAGTTGCTGAAGCCAGATGATGTTATAGAGCAAGTGGACTCTAGAACCATTGCTGCATCACCTCTTCCTTACAATGTAAAGCTGGAAGATGTTGAATCTTTTTTTGCTCAGTGTGGCAAGGTATGCTACCTATGTGTTAGTACTGAACATTTTACTTAAAAGAAAGGGAAAACAATGAAGCAGCTATCATAGGTGTCAGCAGAACCTTTATGCAAACAAAAACCTGATACACATGGTGATATTTCCCAGTGTTAGATGGTTCAAGGTTAATATGTAGAGAATAATTCTTTGAACTGGAAATGTTCTGTCTGAATTCACATCCTTCATCCTTGATGTTATGCATCCAAGATCAATGGATATGTTAGTTATTAGGCAATTACCATTCCAATAATCTTGCAATGTGAAAAGTATACTGCTAATGCTATGTTGTTTGTGTACTGTTTGCATCACAGGTAAATAGTGTGAGGCTACCTCGACATGTTTCTGACAAAAGACACTTCTGTGGAACTGCTTTAGTTGAATTTTCAGAAGAAGATGAAGCCAAAGGTGTTTATGAGAAAACACTTGTTTTTGCAGGGGCAGATCTGGAAATAAGACCAAAGTAAGCCAACTACTAGTTCAACCTATTTTCTTATGAGGTGCCATCTATTAGTTAAAAAATGTTTTATCCATGAGTTTCAACAATGAGATTGCTAGTTTGATCTTAAACAATGAAAATCATCTGGGTCCCTTGGCCCTTGCTATTAGAGGGTATGAGCACCCAAGCCTGTCCTTGGACTCTGACCTGGTTGTGGGAACATCGAGCAGCTCGTCATTGACAGGCCATTGGCGTGCTCCCCAAAAATATTTTCCAAATTACTCGATTAATCTATTGTTTGGTTTTGAATGGGAATCATGCTTTGATGGTTGCAGACTTGCTTTCTTGGCTACATGATGTTACATTGTTTGTTCTTGTTGAATGATTCAAAATGCCATTTCCCCTTATTTTTAGAATTAGGACTTGAATGACTTACGGTTTTTCATAACATTGAAGTTTCCTTAATTATATGTCAGTATATAACTTGTATCTTATGCTGAAATAATGAAGGAAAGAATTTGATGCTGAAAGAGAGGCGAAGAAAGAAGCATATGAAAAGGCACAAGCTAATAAGAATAGTGGTGAAGGGTAAATACGCTTGAACTATAACATGGCATCCATTTTTTTTAAAAAAATCCTCAAGTTCAGTTTAACAATGTGAATCATTAATATTTGTTATAGCTATCCAAAAGGTCTGATTCTGGCCTTCAAGCTGAAGAAAATTCCAGCTAATGGTGGTGCTGAACAAAATGGTGGGGACAAAGTAGATGACACTGAAGGTGCTGAGAAGGATGGATCTGCCAATACTACAGAGAAATCAAGTATAGGGCATGAAGACAAGGCCCCTGAGGATAAAGGCGTTGTGAGTAAAGAACAGTCAGATGGTGTTGAGGAGATGGAAGGGGTAGCTGCTGGGGAAACTGCTCATTCTGTTGACAAGGATGATAAAAAACCTTCAGACAATGATGAAGACACAATCTCAAGGGAGGATATAAAAAAAGAATTCACAAAATTTGGCACAGTGCGGGTAATTTATATCTTTATCCCTTGTTTTGTTTTATACCACTAGTTACCTGCTGATCTTTCAAATTTTGTTTGCATTATAGTGTATGCGACCAGTGAGTGACCCTTTTCTCTATAATGTCTTCATCCCCAAACTTTAACATAATGAGCAGACACCAAGGAAAATCAGAAAGTTCAATGTTATCCACACCTTATAACAACTACCAGAACAGACATATTTATCTCTTTTCTTAATAAAAAGGACAAACCAATTTCATGTTTCTTTTCATCATTTGTTATCCAGGAAGCATAAGTTTGAGCTTACTTTGTTATCGGTTGTCTATTTTAAGGGTGATGCTTCTGCTTCATTCATTTTCTTCATGAAAAAATTATATTTGTATTGCATGTTATTCCAGCTGTGCTTTGTCAGTTTTTTTTTTCTATTGACTCATTGGCCAAACTTTTATCAATTGCCATATCCAGTCCATCTAACTGTCAGCCACGAGAATGTTATGGTTTCGTTTGGTTGAGGTTATTGTTTGATAATTTTGCAAATATGATCCTGATTACTTTAGCTCGTAGTTATATAGATCACATACTAAATAGTGAGTATAGATTGTAGCTAAATATAATTTAGGCTGATTCTTTCAAAAGCCATTTGACAATAGTGAGTATAGATTGTTGCTAAATACTTATAATTTAGGCATTTACTATGCATAGACAATTTAATAATTCCTTTTAAATCCTTACTTTAAACTGGCCTTTGAAAGAACATGTTTTGGTTATGATGCTGCACCTTCTAAGGGGATTGTGCATGCATATTGCATTAGGCCTTGTTCAGTTATACCGGATTTATTCCGTTTCTAGGAATAATGGGTACAATGAGACCGGAATTTATTCTGGTTCGGGAACTAATTGCAACAAAATAGACTCATGATAGGTACAACAAGAGACCGGGAATCAATCCATGAGTCGAGAGGTGTGAAATCAATCCCGGTCTCTTGTCGTACCTACTATGAATCTATTTTGTTGCCATTAGTTTCTGACCCGGAATAAATCCTGGTCTCTTGTTGTACCTATCATGTGTTTATTGTTATAGCTATTATTCCCGGCCTGGAATAAATCCCATGGAACCGAACAAGGCCTTATGCAGTTCTGTGTCCTTGTAGTGTGGTATCTCTAAGTTTTTTAAACAAAATTACTTTATCACATAGCATTCTTGAATCTTAACACCTTATGTCTTATTGCCCTTTTTCTTTCTTGAAGTATGTGGACTTCAGTAAAGGGGATGATTCTGGATTTATCCGGTTTGAAGATCCCACAGCAGGTGAAAAGGCCCGTGCATTTGCAGCCATTGCAGATGAAGGTGGTTTGATTATGAAGGGCCACATTGTTAGTCTGGAGCCTGTGTCTGGTAAAGAAACTACATCTTCTCTCAATTAGCACTAGTTTTCTACTTTTCTAGTTTCCAATTTGGTAGCTTCTATTGCTGCAACCATGCAGATAGTTATTTTTAGGGATTTATTATAGTATCAACTAAGTTGATGTGTGACAGTATGGACAGCATTCATGATTGAAACATTATTATTTACATTTAAATGAGTGTTTTGCTGAATCAGTTTGTAGAAGATCCTGAAATTAGTCCATTGATAATCTCTTTCTTAGTAAAACCTTTAGAGTTTAGTCAATTGAGCTTTGCAAGTTCTCAGTCACCAGACCCAAATGCTTTTCTCAGTTTCTGGTTTCATAGGCAACTCATCCAATCATGCAGGTCAAGCTGAGAAGGATTACTGGAGTGCAATTCGAGGTGGTCAAGATAAATATAAAGACAGCCGAAGCAACAGAGGACGGTATGATCTTTTTGCCATGGCGTACCTTGTTGGAGCTGTTCTCAGCTTTATTCTCTGCTGGTACTGGTTTTATTCTGAGGTTAATATTATGTTTGAAATTAGGCCTACATATTCATGTTTACAAAGAAAAGCTTTGTAAAGCTGAAACTACCTAGGCGTTTTGTCTCTAATAATGTTGTTGTGAAACTGATTTTACTGACAGTAATCTGACTCCCATCATCAGAATTGTCGATATTGTAATTCTCATGCAGGAAAAACATTCGTTGGTTCGGTTACAGTCTTGTTCTTTGGAAACTCTCCTGAGAAAAACTTACACGCTTGTCATACAGTGCTGCATTTGTTTCGATTCATTATCCTTTGGCATCTTTAGCTTTGTCAAACACTTGTCCAAAGATAATGATATGGTTTCCTTTGTGCATACTATCCAGGGACTGGAAGAATAACAGAGGCGGAAGACACTTTGGTGGTGGGAAGCGGGGGCGCTTTGACTCGCGTGATAGGGCGTCGAATAAAGCTCAGAAAGTTTAGCTTTAGGCCCTATAACGAGGAAAACATATATATGCTGATGCCGCACTGCTTCAGTCTGCACCTTTGGAAGTGGCATTTGGTGTTTTGCGCTTTTTGGTTCTTTTGAATGTTGGTCTGCGCATTTTAAAGCGCAGATTATGAATGAATCCATGTTGAGAATGAGAAATGAACTGTACGCAGCTAATGCTAGGTACTGAAGAAAGGGAGAAGGTAGCAAGTAGCAACCTTTACGTTCAAACCACAGCGTTCTGAAGTCTTAACTCTGGTATTGGTAGTTGGTTCCATCTCGGTAGGACGACAGTAACACTGGTACTAGTTCCATTTCGAAAGTTCTCTTCGGTGTATTCCGGTGTGTGGTTTGTACGGCTGTTTTTCTGGTAAGAAACCAATTAAGGTCATTTCTGATCTGATGTGTGTTTGTGCATGCGTTGCGGAGCATTTCTCAAATAATCCTATTCAAGTACCCCGATGGTAACTTGCGGTCCTATCTCTTGCGTGTCAACACAACACGTAAGCTAATCTTGACACAATCTAATATACAACCTCTGCAGACTGCAGTTGGTTGTTTTGTGAGTCATCTTGTTGTAATTCCATAATTTCTTGATTCTTTTATGAAACGAATGGATTATATGATTTGCATGGTAGCGGCTCTGTTTGTTTCCGCTTTTCTGAATTTCGCTTTTCTGAGAATCAAGATTCTGAGAAAAGCCATTTGTCTGGAGAATCGACTGTTTGAATAAGCTGGGTGTTTAGCAATCCTGATTATTTTGGGTTAATTCTCTGAGTTGAGTGGTAAAATGTCTAAAATACTCCTAGGTTGATGATATCTTATTTTTTCGCTGAATACAAATAGAATTCAATAATTCTTATGTTTTTTAGGATCTTGACTATATAATACAATAATTACATTTGATCAAATATAAACTAATATCATAAATATACTAAAAGATATACCAGCATGAATTTTTAAATTTCTGAGTCCATAAACCATGGATAGAAGTAGATCACGAACAAGAGCTTCTGCAGTACGCACATGCTTTGCTTGCTTTGCTTTCTTCTTCACTAGCTAGCTAATCGATCGATCACTAGTCTATACTATAAGGATTCATGACAATTGAAATATTCCTCACTAAAACTAGCCCCTATACCCACCTCACATACCCTCACTTTGAGGCCCACATGTAAGGTCCAAAAGTTTGACAGGGAACCAGGCAGACTGAAAACCAGGCGCCCTCCCGTTGTTCGCGATCCCGCGCCCCTCCTCCGTCGTTTCTTTTTGCACCGCGCGGTTGTCTACCCATCCTTGCGTACCCGCAAGCCGATTGGTCCTTCAGCCTGATTTTCTGCCATACCGCCGCGCTGCCTTCCGTGATTGCAGCATCGAGTCCCCTCCGCGCCGCCCTCCTCGCTCCCCCTTGAAAGGCCCTTGTTTGGTTTTGGTAATTGAGTGACAACTTAGGTGGACTAATAAGTGTTTATATTGAGATACACAGGAAATTAGTCCACACAAAGACACTAGTATGAGCGACATATGCCATGGAGGAGAAATGGCTAAGGGTTGATGCTATGCTCATATAGTGTGATGGAGGAACTCATTGCATATGAGACATGACATGGAGTTATGTGACCAAAGTGGAGAAGATCAAGACAAGGCTTGGCTTGATGGACCGGTTGCAATGGAGAAGGGCAAGTCAAGGCTTTGAAGCGAGGGACCGCGAGGCGGTGAAGCTTGGGCAAGATTTGGCACCGATGGACCGAGGCAACGGTGAAGAGCGAGCAAGGTCAAGATCGATGGACCAAAGAGGTCATGTGATGATATGGAGTGGATCATATCATTCAAGGAAGATTAAGCCAAGTGTTGACTCATGAAGATGATCAAAAGGCTTGATGGAGTTTGGTGCTTGTGTGGCATCAATATTTGGGAAGATGAAATGGAATGCGCAAGGCAAAGGTATGACTTGTAGGGCATTTTATTTCACCGGTCAAAGGTTGTGTAGAGAAGTGCATGACCGGATTTAGGATAGATGGCCGTACTATCAAGAGGGGCAAACTTATTTGCATATCGGTCATCTAGTGCCACTTGAGCGATCTAACATTGCGTTGTTGCTAGGATCGAGTGGCGTGGTGAGATCAAATGAAAATCCTTTGAAAATGATTGTGAAATGCTAACACACATGCACATGGTGATGTTCACGTGGTGGTGTTGGCACATTTGCAAAGGAAAAAAAGTTGGAGTTGATGTTAATCAACTTTGGGAAGCAAGAAAGGGTTTTCGGTTTTCTCCGGAAATTAGGTTGTCTCTTGGAGTGGAATACTGCTTTGATCCATTGTGTTTTGGATCAAGTATTCAGTTGGGTTGTATAGCCCTCTGAATTAGCTTTCCATAGAGTCCAAGATCACCTAATTTGGACATCGGAGCTAAGAGTTATGGCCGTTTTACCGAGGTACATTTCTGCTGGAAATAGACCTGCGGACGGTCCGCCCTAGACCTGCGGACGGTCCGCCCTTGAGGGGCGGACGGTCCGCCGTTATCTCGGTTGAGCTCAAACAGAACCGTTTTTGGCTCTGTGGGTGGTCCAAAATGACCTGCGGACCGTCCGGTCCATGGGGGCGGACGGTCCGCCTTTAAAAGCTGAAACAGGCGCAGAAACTTGGTTGTTCTGTCTTGGGTGCCCAAAATGACCTGCGGACCGTCCGGTCCTTGGGGGCGGACGGTCCGCCTCCTACTGAAATTTCTGGGACAGAAACACTGCGGTTTCTGTGTGTGCTCACGTTTTGAACTGCGGACAGTCCGCCCCTGGGGAGCGGACAGTCCGCCGGTAACTTCCAGATTTAGTCAGAGACGTTTGCAAATCGGTTGGTTCGAAGTTTTGAACCGCGGACAGTCCGCCCCATGGGCGCGGACAGTCCGCCCGGGGCTCTAACGGTCGACTCTGACACATAATCATTGCAGTTCTAGCCGTTGGTTTTAAATGGAGGACGGTCCGGTTTTTGTGAGGCGGACAGTCCGCGAAAACTCAGTTTTCACGGGATTTGAGTGTAACGGCTAGTTTGGGGCCACCCTCTATAAATAGAGGGTGTGGCCGGCCATTTGAGATGGCTTAGCACCTTGGGGACTTGGTGTCCATGTGTGAGAGTGCTTGAGAGCCCTCTACTCACTCTAACTTGATAGTAATCATCCGATCGAGTGAGAGAGCGATTCTAGTGCGATTGCTTTGAGAGATTGCATCGAGTGGCACTAGGTGATCGTGTTGCAAGCCGGTGTGCTTGTTACTCTTGGAGGTTGCCACCTCCTAGACGGCTTGGTGGCAAGAGGCTCCGTTGAAGCCCGCAAGAAGATTGTGCGGTGCTCCGGAGAAGAGATTATGAGGGGTATTGTGCTCACCCCGCGGGAGCCGCGAAGAGCAACTCTAGTTGAGCGAGACGTGAAGAGCAACAAGTGGTTTGGCCGGATCATGTGCTAGAGCTCGGTGTGAGCACTCCACGTGGGAGAGTGTGACTTGAGAGTCACCACTAGCAAGAGGATCGGCGGCAACCTTGGAGCTTGTCTCAACGGGGATTAGCTTGGTGGCAACCAAGTGAACCTCGGGATAAAAATCACCGTGTCAACTTTGTCTACTCTTCTCGGTGGTTTGCATTCTCCAAATCACAAGCATTGTATTTACATTCATATATATCTTGTGCTTGTGTAGTTGCTCTCTAGTGATTAGTTAGCTTGTGTAGCTTGCTAATCATCTTCTTGCTTGTGTAGCTAGAAGTAGAGATCCTAGTGTAACTAGTTAACTTGTGTAGCTTAATTAGTTGCTCTTGCTTAGATTGTGTAGCTAAGCAAGTTGAGCTCTTGGATTTGGATTGTGTATCCTTGTCCTCGAGCATCTAGTGAGCTTAGGTTTGGCTTTGTGCTTTTGCTCATTAGAATTGTGTAGGAGCTCCCCGGTTTGTGAAGTACTAGTGCTTAGGCTTGTATGACTTGGCATTAGAATTGTTAGGAGAGCTCTTACTAGCTTGGCACTCCATTTGCTTTGTGTAGGATCTTTTTGGAGGTGCCTTAGAGTTCTAGTTAGAGGGGTGTAGTCTTGGCTAAGCGAATAGTTTCAATTCCGCATAAGTTTCGGTTAGCCGGCGCAATTAGTTTTAGAAAGGACTATTCACCCCCCCTCTAGTCCGCCATCTCGACCCTACAAGTGGTATCAGAGCCGAGGTCTCTCATTTGTGGTCCTTACCGACCCGAGAGGATGGCGACTTATGGGCTAGATGTTGAGTGTCCACATATTTTTGATGGCACACACTTTGCACGATGGAAAAATTGGATGATATGCAATTTTAAATTTATTTGCCCTCAAATATGGTGGATGGTGGATGTAGATTTTTCTCATGTGTTAGATGAAGGAAATCTAACTCCAACACAAGAGAAATGCCTAGATCTAGACATCCAAGCTACTAACATCTTGTTTAGATCTTTGGATAATTGCATTCTTGGTGAGATCATGGACAAGGAAACCGCCCATGAGATTTGGAGTTATCTAAATGAGAAATATGGGGCGGCCTCCGATGATCATGATGATTATAAGACCAAGGAGGAAGTGCATGAGGATGAAGAGCACATCCATGACATGGTGGTTGTGGAAGATTGCTCCACTTCATGGTCAAGTGATGACGATGATAATCAATCTACAACAAGTTCACTTGACATGATTGATGATGATTCAAGTGTTGCAAATTATGATTATACTCCAAGCACACTTGATGATCAAGTTGGCTCATGCACGGATGATATTGCTACGTCAAGCTTATCTCCATCATCACATTGCTTCATGTCACAAGGTGACACAAAGGTATCAAATTGCAATGTGATTGATCCTAATTCATATGATGAGCTCTTGAATAGATATGCTAGCATAACCAAATTATTTGAGGAAGTGTTAGCCAAAACAATCAAATTTGAAAAAGAAAACTCTTTTCTCAAAGACACATGTGAACAACAAAAGCATCTACTTTATGTCATGAGTTGTTCACATGAGGAGTTAAAATTGACTCATGAGGAGCTTAGTGTTGCTCATGAGAACTTGGTACTAGACCATGCTTTACTCACTAGCAAGCTTTGTAATAAAGGAATTAAAACTAGTGAGAGCTCATCACATGGGTCAAATGATCAATTGCAAAATATTGCTAACCCTTGTGATGTAGGCAAGAAACATGTATCCACCTCTTGTGATGATTTATTGTCTATGCCATGTACTTCACATATAGATGCTTGTTCTTCTTCTACTATGCAATATGAGACTAACCTTGTAGAAGAAAACAAAGAGCTCCAAAGTCAAGTGAAGTATTTAAGCAACAAGATAGAGAGATGGACAAAATCAAAAGTCACCCTTGAAAGCATAATAAAAAATCAAAGAAGTTTCGGTGACATGAGTGGCATTGGTTCCAACAAGAGTAAAGCCAAAGGCAAGAAATGGGGCAAAAATAAATATAATAGAAAGATGAAGAAGCAAGAAGAAATGAAGCTATCTCATTTCATGTGCTTTCAATGCCATGAGAAGGGACATCTTGCAAATGGTTGCCCCAACAAAGAAAAGCTAAAGTTGAAGAAGGAAGAAGAGAAGCTTAAACATATCAAATGCTTCAAGTGCCGCACTTGGGGTCACCTCACCTCAATGTGCCCAACCAAGCAATTGGTGAAGCAACAAGAACCTCAACCAAAGCCACAAGTTGAGCAAGAGAAGGCACCCCAACCTCAAGTCAAGATCAACCATGATGATCAAGTTGATGACTTGAAGATGATGAAAAAGAGAACAAGAAGGGGTGGCAAGGCAAGAGCAAGGCATCCAACTCATATTCAAGATGCCAAGATGTTAAGCAAAGACATGATTCAAGATAAGAATCCACATGCTCACATCAAGTGCTATAGTTGTGCAAAATTGGGTCACCAAGCTTCGGGTTGCCCAAACAAGCTTGAGAAGAAGGCTCAAGCAAAATATGAGAAGCAAGGCAATGAGAAGCATCAAATGAGTAAGGAAGAAAAGGCTCAACAAAAGAGAAGATGCTACTTATGCCGGGAAAGGGGACACATGGCTTATTCATGTCCCTTAGGTAACAATTCTAAGTCTATTTCAATTGATGCAAATATTATGCTTAGAAAGGATGGTAATGGTACCTCATTTGTTGCTATTACAAAAACTCCCGCTATTCATACTAAGGCATTGCCAAAGTATGTTGCTCCTAACTTGAGAGGACCCAATCTAGTTTGGGTACCATCAAAACGTGGATAAATGTGTGTAGGTACCAATGACATTGGAGGCTTGACTCAATTGGTTTTATCTTGTTCATCATGTGATTGAGTCAAGTAATTTAAGTCTAGTGCTATTCTCATCCCAATGTCAAGTCAAAACAATAAAGTCCAAGTACTACAACATACAAGTGTCTTATTCTAGTTGTGATGATTTTTTTGGAAATATTTGATGGCTTGCAAATTTATTTGAATTGAATCTCGTTTTTGGATGAAAATCATTTTGCAAGTTGAGAAATGAGCTACATGTCATTGACTTCTCAAATGTGACTTGAAAACTAGTACTTATGACATTTGGTTCTTATATGCACTCTTTGCTTCAAATTTCTGAATTTTCAAAGCATTTATGAGGTATTTATGAGTTTCCTTGATTTTACTCGAATTATTTTTGATTTCTCATTCTTACTCACTCATATGAGTCTTTGGATGGTGTTCATGCTAGTTTTGATATTTTTGGAATTTTGTATGAGCAATGATCCAAATTCAAAGTTGAAATTGTGAAAGTTGGCAAATTTCTGGGCTGTCTGAAAATTGGAAGTGCGGACAGTCCACGGGTAAGAGACGGACGGTCCGCCATTCAGAAAGCTTTTCACCAGAGGCCCTGATCAGCAGAAAATTGTAGCGCGGACAGTCCGCCAATGAATCGCGGACGGTCCGCCAGATGCACCGGTAAGCTTCGGTTACTCCGATGGTGTGTTCACTAAGCAAGCGCGGACGGTCCGCCAGTATACCGCGGACGGTCCGCTTGAGATAAGTTAAATCTGCCAGAAAAGTGATATATATTGGATTGATCTTGAGTCACTTAAATTGAAAGGTCCTCAAGTTGGAATCATCTTTACAAGTGGTTGAGGAACCTAGGTTTGGTTTTGAAATGATCTAGAAGCATGACAAGTATTTGGGTCACACTTTTGGCACTTAATAGAAAGATCAAGACCAAGCTCAAGAAGAAAGAAAAGGACTTAAAGAAAGATGTGAAGATTTTTCATCATGACAAGTCCATAGTTTGATCAATCAATCAAAGTCATTCAAGTGAGTGTCAAGAATGGTTCTTGGAGAGATCACTTCTCCCTGGAGAGGGGCCGGGCCGCCCAAGAGTGGGATGGACAAGCAAGGTGCTTGGAAGGCCGACATGGAAGTGGTAATCTAAAGTCATTAAAGATGCTTAGTTGAAGCTATCAAATGGGTTGATCAAGAAAAGCAATCAACACCTAACATAAGAGAGATTCATGATAGATCAAGTATATTCAAGTGGTATTCTCTCAAACAAGCAAAGATCAAAAAGAAGAAGCAAGCCAACCACAACAAGATAGTGCACTTGATTATAAATATTTCTCAATTCATATGGGTGAAGGATGGTTTTCGTATTGGTATTCATTGTCTTCACCAAGGTATTATAATTGGACTTCATGATGCTAGTTGGAGAACTAAATTGGTATCTAATGACTATCCTCTACTCCAACATAGCAAGGTGAAATTGTTTGACATATGCATTCATTCTATGCTAAGGACATGATTAGTGCATATAGTCATATATAGTAATCATTCATGAAAAATAAAATAATTTTAAATGTTTTATGATGCCACTATTGTTTCTATGGTTGATATGATCTAGTGGTAACATATGACATGTTCATGAGCTAGTAAACCCAAGTAGTTGATCTAGAAAATGAGCTTTCAAGTGTTTAACTCAACATTGTCAAGATAACCCTTAGAATGAGGTGTGAAGAAGCTTGTCATTGGTTCAAACCGAGTTGAATTATTTGGGCAAGTAGTCTAGATCAAGTCAAAGAGAAAGAAGCTCATGGAAACAATCTAGTTCAAGAATTGATTATCAATGTCAAATTCAACAAAGTGATCCATCATGATTTTACAAGTGATACTAGATTCAACAAAAGATATATCATTGTATCTCTACAAATACATGGTCATACAAGTGGTATTCATTCAAATAGATCTAGTGCAACAATGGTGGTTCCACAAGTGATCCTCAACTTTAAGTGATCAATTCAAATCGAGAAAGCTACCCTCATCAAGAAGAGTTCAAGATTCAAAGTAGATTGACAAACACTTTGACATAGGGGGAGGAGCCCCACTACAAGGTATCAAGGTCAAGGATCCTACTAGTATCCTACATGTGGCATTTCAAGGTGGTCTTCATGCTTTCACATGTTATTGTTACAAGTGGTGTCAATTTCAATCAAATTGAAAGTGTCCATCAAAAATGAAGATTTAAGACTCAACCATCTACCCAAGTCCAACTCTTTGTATCAAACCACAAGTGCTTCATATGATTGCCTACAAGGGGTATTCAAGTGGTAATCCTACAAGTACAAGAGGTACAGCTTCAAGTGGTGGCCATTGATCTTCACATGGCAAATTTCATGTGGCTTCGGCCCTTTTTATGGTCATTGATGACAAAGGGGGAGAGAAATGAACAAAGATATGAATTATCCTTTGATGACAAAGGGGGAGATGAGATGAGAGTGCGATCATGGACATGGATCAAGAGGATCAATATTTTTGGACAAGAGAAGCACACAAGTAGGGGGAGTAAGCTCATGAACTTGGTTGCTTGCATTTGATATGTGCATATTCATGTGCTTGCTTGCATTTGCATAAGTTTTAAAATTTATATATGCATTGCTCGTGTGTGATGTATGCTAGTCATAGAACTTGATTGATGATTTGATAACTAGCATGCATAGATTGTAGCTAGACATTTTTTTTACAAGTGAATCAAGAGCCTTGCTAATATTGTTGATCTCATGAGGTATCTTGAGTTTTTTGATGAATGTCTAGTTACTCATTGATGCTAAGGAATGAACTTCAAGGATGCAACTCAAATTGGTATCACGCTTCAAAGGTTTATCCTAAATACCTTAGCATCACTTAGTAGTGATAACAATCCCACAAATTTCATATTTATGCATGTGTGTGAGTTTAAAACCAAATCTCTTGAGCACACATGTAGGGGGAGTTATCACTACCAAGTCGGATTTTTATGGTGCTTATCCAATCTTTACAAGTGGTCTTAATGGTGGATAAGAAACATAAAATCCAAACCAAGTTAGCTATTTACACATGTGTGAAGTGCTAGTTTGGAATATGCTTAATTTCCATATCTTTGTAGAGTTGTCATCAATTACCAAAAAGGGGGAGATTGAAAGGCCCTTGTTTGGTTTTGGTAATTGAGTGACAACTTAGGTGGACTAATAAGTGTTTATGTTGAGATACACAGGAAATTAGTCCACACAAAGACACTAGTATGAGCGACATATGCCATGGAGGAGAAATGGCTAAGGGTTGATGCTATGCTCATATAGTGTGATGGAGGAACTCATTGCATATGAGACATGACATGGAGTTATGTGACCAAAGTGGAGAAGATCAAGACAAGGCTTGGCTTGATGGACCGGTTGCAATGGAGAAGGGCAAGTCAAGGCTTTGAAGCGAGGGACCGCGAGGCGGTGAAGCTTGGGCAAGATTTGGCACCGATGGACCGAGGCAACGGTGAAGAGCGAGCAAGGTCAAGATCGATGGACCAAAGAGGTCATGTGATGATATGGAGTGGATCATATCATTCAAGGAAGATCAAGCCAAGTGTTGACTCATGAAGATGATCAAAAGGCTTGATGGAGTTTGGTGCTTGTGTGGCATCAATATTTGGGAAGATGAAATGGAATGCGCAAGGCAAAGGTATGACTTGTAGGGCATTTCATTTCACCGGTCAAAGGTTGTGTAGAGAAGTGCATGACCGGATTTAGGATAGATGGCCGTACTATCAAGAGGGGCAAACTTATTTGCATATCGGTCATCTAGTGCCACTTGAGCGATCCAACATTGCGTTGTTGCTAGGATCGAGTGGCGTGGTGAGATCAAATGAAAATCCTTTGAAAATGATTGTGAAATGCTAACACACATGCACATGGTGATGTTCACGTGGTGGTGTTGGCACATTTGCAAAGGAAAAAGAGTTGGAGTTGATGTTAATCAACTTTGGGAAGCAAGAAAGGGTTTTCGGTTTTCTCCGGAAATTAGGTTGTCTCTTGGAGTGGAATACTGCTTTGATCCATTGTGTTTTGGATCAAGTATTCAGTTGGGTTGTATAGCCCTCTGAATTAGCTTTCCATAGAGTCCAAGATCACCTAATTTAGACATCGGAGCTAAGAGTTATGGCCGTTTTACCGAGGTACATTTCTGCTGGAAATAGACCTGCGGACGGTCCGCCCTAGACCTGCGGACGGTCCGCCCTTGAGGGGCGGACGGTCCGCCGTTATCTCGGTTGAGCTCAAACAGAACCGTTTTTGGCTCTGTGGGTGGTCCAAAATGACCTGCGGACCGTCCGGTCCATGGGGGCGGACGGTCCGCCTTTAAAAGCCGAAACAGGCGCAGAAACTTGGTTGTTCTGTCTTGGGTGCCCAAAATGACCTGCGGACCGTCCGGTCCTTGGGGGCGGACGGTCCGCCTCCTACTGAAATTTCTGGGACAGAAACACTGCGGTTTCTGTGTGTGCTCACGTTTTGAACTGCGGACAGTCCGCCCCTGGGGAGCGGACAGTCCGCCGGTAACTTCCAGATTTAGTCAGAGACGTTTGCAAATCGGTTGGTTCGAAGTTTTGAACCGCGGACAGTCCGCCCCATGGGCGCGGACAGTCCGCCCGGGGCTCTAACGGTCGACTCTGACACATAATCATTGCAGTTCTAGCCGTTGGTTTTAAATGGAGGACGGTCCGGTTTTTGTGAGGCGGACAGTCCGCGAAAACTCAGTTTTCACGGGATTTGAGTGTAACGGCTAGTTTGGGGCCACCCTCTATAAATAGAGGGTGTGGCCGGCCATTTGAGATGGCTTAGCACCTTGGGGACTTGGTGTCCATGTGTGAGAGTGCTTGAGAGCCCTCTACTCACTCTAACTTGATAGTAATCATCCGATCGAGTGAGAGAGCGATTCTAGTGCGATTGCTTTGAGAGATTGCATCGAGTGGCACTAGGTGATCGTGTTGCAAGCCGGTGTGCTTGTTACTCTTGGAGGTTGCCACCTCCTAGACGGCTTGGTGGCAAGAGGCTCCGTTGAAGCCCGCAAGAAGATTGTGCGGTGCTCCGGAGAAGAGATTATGAGGGGTATTGTGCTCACCCCGCGGGAGCCGCGAAGAGCAACTCTAGTTGAGCGAGACGTGAAGAGCAACAAGTGGTTTGGCCGGATCATGTGCTAGAGCTCGGTGTGAGCACTCCATGTGGGAGAGTGTGACTTGAGAGTCACCACTAGCAAGAGGATCGGCGGCAACCTTGGAGCTTGTCTCAACGGGGATTAGCTTGGTGGCAACCAAGTGAACCTCGGGATAAAAATCACCGTGTCAACTTTGTCTACTCTTCTCGGTGGTTTGCATTCTCCAAATCACAAGCATTGTATTTACATTCATATATATCTTGTGCTTGTGTAGTTGCTCTCTAGTGATTAGTTAGCTTGTGTAGCTTGCTAATCATCTTCTTGCTTGTGTAGCTAGAAGTAGAGATCCTAGTGTAACTAGTTAACTTGTGTAGCTTAATTAGTTGCTCTTGCTTAGATTGTGTAGCTAAGCAAGTTGAGCTCTTGGATTTGGATTGTGTATCCTTGTCCTCGAGCATCTAGTGAGCTTAGGTTTGGCTTTGTGCTTTTGCTCATTAGAATTGTGTAGGAGCTCCCCGGTTTGTGAAGTACTAGTGCTTAGGCTTGTATGACTTGGCATTAGAATTGTTAGGAGAGCTCTTACTAGCTTGGCACTCCATTTGCTTTGTGTAGGATCTTTTTGGAGGTGCCTTAGAGTTCTAGTTAGAGGGGTGTAGTCTTGGCTAAGCGAATAGTTTCAATTCCGCATAAGTTTCGGTTAGCCGGCGCAATTAGTTTTAGAAAGGACTATTCACCCCCTCTCTAGTCCGCCATCTCGACCCTACACCCCTCACCCACCGCGGCGCTGCCCTCCTCGCTCCCCCTCCCTCACAGCGCCCCTGCAGGCCGCATCGCCTCCCCTCCTCTCCCACCGCCCTCCTCCCCATGTGCAGGCCGCAGCGCCGCCCCTCGATTCCCTCCATCGCCTTCCTCCCCGTCCGCAGGCCACAGCGCCGCCCCATCCCCATCCATGGCGGCCGAAGGCTTGGAGAGCAGGGGCGTACGGCGGGCGGAGGAAGCTCCGGAGGGGGGTGGGGGGAGGGGGCACGCCGCGCTGTGCCGAGCCGAGGCCGTCTCGGCGGTCATTGACCTCCCGCGGGGCCGCCGGCCCGAGGAGATCCGAATGGAGGCGGACTTCATCGCCGAGGAGGCCCGTGCTTCGCCATGCGCCTCGGCGATGTCGCAGCGCCCAAGATGCTCGTGGCGGCCCAGCCGTGGCAGCAGCAACAGCAGGCGGCGGCGATTGGCCACTAGGGCTGATGTGGAGGCCAAGGAGAGGGCGGCCAGGGAGGCGAAGAGGGGAAGGCGGAGAAAGCCGAGTGGAAGGCAGCGGCCGGCGTGGAGAAGGCGGCCAAGGTGGCGGCGTACAAGCCAGAGAGCTCGGCGGAGAAGGACAGCATGGAGGTGCTTAAGAAGGAGGGCAACATGAGACGTGAGAGCTCTGTTCTGGTGCCGTCCTCTTTTCAAATTGCTATTGCTGCCGAGTCCTAGGGCGTTTGATGCTAAATCTGAATGTGGTTACAGTAATCGCAATTTCGCATGTTCTGAATCGGAGGATCAGAGTTAGGAGTAGACACGATTTCTTATTAGAATAGTTATTGGTAATAACTATTCTGGTTAGCATTGATGCTCTGATGAGCATAAGCTGCTCATGGGATCTGTTACTTGCAACGGGGATGTTATCTAGAGTGAGCAGACGTACCTTGTTTCAATGATGAGTTGACCAATGGATTATTGTCTGAGTAACAATAAAAAAAATCATGAGATCATTTGGGTACTCTCTGTAATACTATTAGCCTAATTATTCCATGTTCCTCTGTTTCATCACCACTTGTCCTAAGATTCTTATAACCAGGGTTTTTTTATCCGACCGACCGGACCGAACCGCCGGCGCCCGGTTCCGGCTAACCGGTCCGGTTTGACCGGTTACCGGTAAAAACCGGTCAAACTCAAATTTGAATTCAAAACCCGCAGTTATACCGGTTTCGAACGGCTAACCGGCCGGTTAGACCGGTTTACCAGTCCGGTTTGACCGGTTACCGGTCGGTTTGACTGGTAACCGGTCGGTTTGACTGGTAACCGGCTAAATTCAATTTTTTTTGTTTAAATTCAAATATCCACAAAATATACTAAATGAATATTTATATAACATATTTTAGGCTAAATGAACCCTCCAACCCTTTTTTGTACTACTTTTACATTGTATTTGTATACTTTTGTATGCACGTTTTTTTTGTTTAACTTCAAATGCTCGCAAAGTATACTAAATGAACGAATATTTGAAAAAATTTGACATCATTAAATTCATCACAACTTGAAGTATTTTTAAGATTTTTTTGGGAATTTTTCCATTTTTTAGAATTCAAATTTAAAATTTGAATTTGGGCCCGGTTTGAACCGGCCGGAACCGGAACCGGTCCGGGCCGGTTAGACCGGTAACCGCGGTAACCGGTCCGGTTCCCAGCGGTTTTTTTAACCCTGCTTATAACTCGCAGGGGCACTGATGTATTAAACTCATACTGTGTTATGTTAACCTGCACCTTGACTTCATGCCTTCATGTTGCATATGTTTTCTGATGTTTACTGTATCTTTTGCAGCTACGCAGAGAGAATAAGCTTACCAAGTCATCAGTTATGGTCACTGCTGGTGCAAATCAGGTAAAACATTTGTTTCATCTACATTTCTATATGTTTTGCATGCCACTTATTTTGCTTTGTAAAGTTGTGAGGTTATGTTCCCCAATATGTTTCTGTTCATTAGTTCTATGGACACATTCTTTCTTTCCTGTCCAACCATGTCTTTTCTTAAACCTATATATTTTAGGCTTTTGTGAACTTGGTCCTTACTCCTTTGTGATGCTGGTGACTATGTTGTCATGCTTGCACCATATTATTTCAACGCCTGCATGACATTCCAGATGGCCTTTTTTTACTGACATATTAGCTGGGATTGTGACCCCAAGACACTTCATTCCGATGTTTTTACGCTCGATGTGGGGCTGCGCGCGCCCCTGCCCGGCCGCGCTGTTAATCTTGTTTTTAATCTTGTTACTGGCAGTTCGAAGGCCCGCCGGAAATGACGACACCTCGTCAGCTCCTCTGCGCACGCGCCGAGGCGGCGGTAGCTACATGGTAACCATCCTCCCCCACAACTTCCCTTCTCTTTTGAGCGATGGTGCCACCTTCTCCTTTGTAAGCCTTTTGCCTTCGATCCATCTCATGGTTTCCCCCTCCAATTCTGCAATCCCCCCGAATCAAAGGATTTTGTGTTTGGTGTGTGCGCAGATCCTGAGCGCTTACTTCGTGGTGCTGCCGCTCCGCGACGAGGGCGCCATCTCCCTAGGCCTGGACCACACTCCCGGGCCTCTTTGCCGGCTCCCTACAGGTCACCGTCCATCCCCTAGCTTGGAGCACTAAATCCATTCTGATGTGGGCTTTTCCTTAATTTAGATGTCGCCAGAAGCTGATCTCTTATATTGTTCATTGTAGTTGAAAATGTCTTGTTTCCAAGTTCAAGTGCAAGTGCATTACGTATCCAGTTCAGTATTTCACTCATTGTATTGCTTCTTGGTTTCTTGTCCCCTGATGTCAGGCTAAAGATTGTCTGGTTTTATTGGGGCTGGTGCTACGCTTGGGCAATTTTTTGGTCCATTGTTTGCTGCAAGCATGGCATGGCTGGGACCTTGTACGTACCATTTATCTATGAAGATTCTCTTAATAAAAAAAGGGCAGCCCGGTGCATGTAGCTCCCGCTTGCGCAGGGTCCGGGGAAGGGTCCGACCACTTGAGTCTTTTTGTAAACATAATAAATTCATGTATAGTATTTAATGAAATGCAATATCTTCTGAGCAGTTATGCTCCTATTTTCATCCTTCTTGATGGAATTTGCTGCTGTATCATCTAAAGGAATTTGCATTGATGATATTCAGGGTTCAACTGAACTATCTCCAACTGGGTACATGATTTTTCAGAAAATTTTCAATTCTTTATAAACATTATTGATTTCTTCTTATTGCTTTGAGATGACAAATCTGCAATTCCACATCTTCTGTTGAAAATTTTTGTAGCTCATTGCTGCCACAAAGATAATTTATTAATCCACATCTTTGTGATCAACTGTGAATTTTTAGTGTACCATACCATTGGTTGATTATTCAACAAACCTCGGGTTTACAGTGTATTTTCCAGATAAATATTGGTTTACCACACGTGTACTAACTCAATTATTTTTTTCAACACTGTTGAAATTTTGGAGCAAAATGATGCAAGCTGATGTATTCTTGCGCGTTTTTGGCGTCCACTAGGAGATGGAACATTCATCGAACTGGAGCAGGTGTGGATAGGCGCACGGAGGATCTCGACACTGATGTAGGCACACTTAAGTACTTAACAGAGCATGCACAATATCTTTAGTTGGCTTATAAAGAAAACTTTATATTTCTACCACAATGAAAAGTATAGATCATTAATTTGTCCATGGTCGAGAACAAAATACATAATATATGTTGTGACATGTTTTTTAGTGTAGAAAAATAATTGATGATTATAGTATAGCATCATCCAGTATATTGCATTCCAGGTATCTGATAATTGTGTTTTGTGTCCTTAAATTTTTATTATTTTAACCAATTGTCTAACTATTTGCGTGAAGGATTCAAATGAATTGATGTGTGAACTGTGAACAGACCGTCCATTGCTTCTACACTATCTCTGAAAAAATTGTTTAAAACATGTTATACATGCTCAATGTCGGTGAAAATAATTGTGATATAGGTCAAGGCTTTTGTTATTGAATACACCCTCACAGTATATGTCTTTTTGTATTCTATAAAATTATTATTTATTATTGTATTTTTAAAAAACACATGTGTGCTGCACGTACAAGTAGTTCTTTACCATTTAGCTCTCTGCTTCCTTTTTTAACTGTAGAATATTAGAAAGGAGAAGAAGAAAGATATCAGGAAGGATAATGGTGATCCAGCAAGGCAGCTACCAGCAACCACACTAAACAATTGAAGGTTTGTGTCTCTTAGTTGATTATTGATGCTCATTGCAGTGAGTCATTGATAAACATTGCCTAATTTGGATTATTTCTATTCTTTGAGTTTGAATTCACATAGTTTTGCCTTTTTTTAGTTTCTAAATTCAGTAGAAGGATGAAATTTGGATGCTTGGTACTCGCTACCGTGTTTTGCATGTTTCAGTGATTTGTTTAGTAGTTCGGTCAACTGATGTTTATATTGTACTTGATTATTGATGGTGTTTTGCTTTTTTATTTGTCAGAGTCATGGCTTTATGACAGGAAGTGACCTCCTTCATTGGTTAGTTTAGTAGTTTAGAGTCCACAGAAAACTGAAACATCTAAGTTATTAAGTCTAATCACCTTTAGAGTCTAGGATCAATGAATTCCAGGTCTTTATTCATGAAGGCTACTCTGCTACCTATGTTCAACAACAGGCCACACGGTTATTTCTTATTTGATTATATGTGTTTTTTTATGTATGGTTATGTTGCTTCTTTACAGGTTCGATGTTTCAGTGCTCCTCTCCAACCTACTGAAATTTCAGGCGTAAAGAGAGCTGTTCAGGAGAAAATGCCTGAAGGTGTAAATGACAACACACTTACTTTGACTGGGTTCCTTTTTCTGCATGCCCTATTTATTGAAAAAGGTCGTCTGGAAACTGCATGGACTGTATGGAGGAAATTTGGTTATGAATATGACATCAAGCTTAGGGATGATCTCATTGCGATGCCAATTAAAAGAGCTCCTGATCAAGTAATGTTCCATATTCTTTATGAAGCTCATAAAAATCTTTCAATGTCAATATAGCTTAATTTATCCGTGTCGTTATCCTCATGGACCATTTGATATATCCATCATCTTGCACTTTCCAACCAAAGGATTGGCAACACCGATATATTGTATATGTGTGTTAAGACTGAATTTTGATGTACTTTTGGTGCATCTTAAAGCATTATATTTTGAGCTGATTTGCTGTAGTGCTATTATTTGTGTATTTAGTTCACATACTTTCATACTTTTGTTACGAGCATCGACTTTTATTATTGCATCAGTTGTGTTTTGGGAACTTCCATTATTGGCTTCATGCAGGAATATTTCTTCATTGATGGTAAAGTGAAAAACTCAGCTTTTAAGCAAACACTGGAACTGACAAGTGAAGTGTTTGATTTCTTGAGAGGGATATTCAACATGTTTGACATCGATAATGTAAGCTGAATGCACACATTCTCTTTTTTATAATAGTTAATCTTCTCCGGATATGCAGTAGATATGCAGTTAGCATTCATGGACTCACTGTACATGACAGCTGTTGCTAACGATAGGTTCAAGAAGGGAAATGGCATGAAGATCCTCGACAAGTTGGTTCTCCTTTGAATGACAATGTCATCTGAATGGTGTCACAGTTGATTATGAGTTGCAGACTCTCCTCAAGGTAAATGAACAATAATTTGTTTGGTACTCAAAGATCATTGATGTCTGTAATCTTAAATCTTGAACTGGTCCTTTGTGAACACGTTGAGATCTAACAATGGTGACATGCATCTATAAATTGCTACACCATTATATCAATTTGTACCACTTCCTTTCAGACTTTTGGTTCTACAACTGGATATAGTGTCATTGCAGTGTATAATCACTACATGATAATGCAAAATCTTTCCGAACCCTTATGTCGATTAACTGATAAAAAGTGTTGTTTCGATTTTCCCCCTTTTTCATTTAACACCTAAAGCTTGGTGGTAGCTATAGTTCATTTGTTTAAATGATGTTACTTACGAAGCTGCAGGGGTGTTGCTTAATTTCATCATTGGATATTTATTCAACGAATCTTCAATTCATTTTTCTATCTAATAAATTCCGTCATCTGACATTTCTTCAATTCATTCTTCTGTCTAATACTTACAAAGTTCTTATCTCCTTTTTGCTACTTTGTATGTTCGAAACTTGGAATGATATATCTTTTAATTAATATTGCTGCATTGCTCGGTGCACCAGGGTGTTTTTTGTTAATAAACTACTAACATAATGGGCTTTGTGAAAGACCATCTCCGTAGTAGCATTTTTTTTGCTTGATATGCTACTGATATAATGATCTTCATGAAGGAGCATTAGCATGTTCGATTTTTGCATATTGCCATTTACAAAAGAAAATTGAATTATGTAATTATCGCATGCAGTTTTAATCTTGAAATAATACTGTAACTCTGATAATGGTATTCTTTGAATACCTTTATGCTGGTACCAAGTTTTCTGATACAGGTTGCAAAGAGACTTGGCATCGAATATGCTACTGCCATGGTTGGGTTTGATTGTTGATGCATTGATGCTGGTTATTACTGGTTGTTGTAGCCTCTAGCCTGTATTGAATTATATTTTAGAGGAGTACATGTCCATATATACATCTATATGCTCTTAGTATTTATATATCTACATTGGTAAATTGCAGATGAAAAATGCTTAGCTCCTAACAATTTTAATGTGTCAAATTAATGCTTAGTCAAATTAGAATATGTTTCTCTTGTCTCGTGTAAGGCACTCAAGCAAAGTGCCAAGCCTACAACCTTCTATTTCATGAAAACAACATAATTTCTGTTCACTAAGAACTAATTGTTTTTTTTGTAATAGGTCTATCGCTCTTCAGTTTTCCAGTTATTCTTTTTGAGAGCCAGTGTGATCTCCCAAGCATGAAAGCAAATGGCCGGGTATTATCTAATATTATATCTCAGAGCTATGCAGATAAATCATTGCCTAACATATTTATTTCTTGATCAGTATGTGCTTAGAATTTCAAATTATTGCAAACGCCATAGTAGAATTTCTTTTTGCTCGGTACAGCTATCTGACTTCTCAATGTTGATTTGGTTTCCGCTTTACTGTAATGGCATCGAGTCCTTTTACCTAAAGAACATAAAAAGTCCTACCATTTCCATTTTCGTGTGGATAACATGGAGGTAGCTATATGAAGCTTTTAAGCGCAATCTACCCAGAGATGTATGTATGATTTGTCATACATACATGTCTTTACCTAAAAAAGGCATGTATGTATGATTTGTCATACATACATGCCTTTTTTTTTGCCACTGCTTGGTCTGGCAGCTGAGGCCCGCGAGTGACATCATGACAATTGCTGTTTTCAGCCATGAGGTGGCACTTTTGTTTTGTGATACCCAAGCAATCTGGACAGATAATGCTGATTTGTACTTCTGTATACAAAACTTGGATGAATCTAAAAAAACTTCAATTCGCAACTGTAAAGCTGACTGTGATGTTTATATTCCTGCAGTTTTCTCACCATGAACCTGGTGTTACCCACGTCATAGTAACAGGAGGAGCTGGTTATATTGGATCACATGCCTCTTTAAGGCTCTTCAAGGATAACTATTGAGTTACCATTGTGGTAATCAAGGCTTTCGTTGTACTTACTGTGTGAATTTGTTTGTTCTTTTAATCTTTTCTGCTGATGTGCATTTTGGTTCATCTTACTCTCTAGAGGAAACATGGGAGCAGTAAAGGTTCTGCAAGAGTTATTTCCGCAGCCTGGGAGGCTACAATTCATTTTTGCTGTGATCTGGGAGGCTACAATCCAAAGTTTTGTTTTTCACTTAACTGGCTCCCAGGTCAACAAGATATTTGCTGAAAATACATTTGATGCTGTGATGCACTTTGCTGCAGTTGCTTATGTGGGTGAAAGCACACTGGAACCCCTTAGGTAAGTCTTTAGTCGTTAACTTGGTGACAGTTTGACACTTATATCTCAGTATCGAAGATCAACTTATTTTATTCATCAATACCCTTTGGACAATGTCTAAAATCATCCTACCAACATTGGGAAATCGACGCCAACCATTTATTATTCTATCAAGACCTTTTGCTGTAGAACTAATGAACAAATTGCCTACAGGTTTGCTGATATTATTTTTCATATTGTTAACCTGTTATATATCTTCTTCAGAAGCTATTTTGATTGATGCTAAGCTATTTCTACATGGATTCTTTTTAAATTTTCTTTTCACATATCTGTATGTAAAAATAATCCAGTGGAATCGAAGGCACCGTAATAATGCTAAGAATGATCATTGGTTTGTTCATTTCAATTGGTAGATGGTTTTATTAGGATGGTAATTTGGGAATTGGGGAGAGCTAGCTCTTTAAATTTGGGAATTTGGTTGATGGTTTTATCCTTCTTAGAATTAGACAAGTGTTGCATAACCTAATCATTCAAGTTTTAGTTGTTGCATAACCTAACCATTCAAGATCTCGTAGTTCTTATTTTTGTTCTATTCTTTCAAATGCTTAATTTTTTAATGCATTATTATTCTCTACATGACATATGTGCCATCCCGGTTTTGCACCCAAGCTGTTTGATATAACGAGGGGACAAGGCAGGCATGGCCAGCGACCGGTGGGAAAGCATGCGACAAGTCAGACATTGCCTGTCGACGCAACTTCGACTCCTACTCGGCGAGAGCTATTCGGTTCGTTTGCAGTGAATAGAACGCGATGCATTATTGGAAAAGCAGCTGTGTCCGTATAGATATCATATTTCGAACATATTTTTATAATTATATACTCATACATACCATTATGTACTATCTTATACATACCATTTATCTATTTTTATAATTATATATTTTTTTCATGTTTCAAATATTTTGTCTATTTTTACCACAAAATTGAGACTTCGTTATTTGTTTTCACCATATATAATTTTTCAAAAATGCTTGTTGCAATTAAAATTTAATGTGATTATTTTTTTCGTAATTTTATTTTTCAGACACGTGCGATGTCGCACGTGCACCATACTAGTAGTACCAAATAAACTAACTTCTACCCCGGCGTGTTCTGTGGTGACCCGCACTTCACCGGCGGCGACGGCAAGGAGGACCAGCTGCATCCTCTCCGACGCCAACCTGCACATCAACACCCACTTCATCGGCAAGCGCAACCCCGCCATGAGCCGCAACTGGCCCTCGGCGCCGGGTAAGGCAGGGGTTGGCGGCGCAGATCCAGACTGGGGAGGCCACGGCAGCGATGGCAGATGCCAGGCCACAGCAGGAACGTGGGAGAGCGGCGTCAAGAGGGCAGGTGCGGCGGCGCAGGGAGAGAGGGCGACCGGCGACGGGGAGAGGCCGGGGTAGGCGAGGGAAAGCCCCCTCGATTATCAGAGACGCGCTCCCGACCCCGCGGCTGAGAAAATCACCCCTCATGTTGTTTCTCATATTCGCTGGTAAGCCGCGTCCCAGATAAGAGAAATAATCGAAGTGTTTGGGTGGAATTCTCGCTTATTTCTACCGATAAACATATTATAAGTGTATTCAAACATGGCCAGCGTCAACTCCTCCAACGCAGGAATACTATTTATAGTCCTGAAATTCAGCTTTTGAGGCCCTTGCTAATGAAAAAAAAAACACTTCTCACCTCCCTCTCCAACGGATAGAATTTCTGCATGGTATTGCATAAACAGATATATACACATACCAATGTATTTGCCTTAGCAATGTGATAGTCTTTTGCATGTTTTTTTTGGAAACTTTTCCACAAGTTTTAAGTTGTCGAGGAGACAGGCGCACAAAATGATCAGTTATTCACACAGTCACAACACTGCAAACTGCAAACGACGTTGCTAGCGAGCGGACGTCTGATAGGAACATCTCCCATCGGACGGTCCATGCAACATTCAAAAACAACATCTGCAACATAAAAAATTAACATGTGCAACATCGAAAATTAACGTTTGAAACTCCAAAGCATGTTGAATTTTTTTATTATCCATCATTCAATGATGAGAAAAAATCCGCCACATCTGTTTCATGTTGCACGGAACATTCTAAATCTCCAAATGAAACACAACATCCGTGTGAAACGCGTACAACATCGCAACATTCAGATCTATTTTTGCAACATCTACATAAAATACTTGCAACATTTCAAAATCTCTACTACAACATCATAAAATACCTATCGCAACATGATCACCCGGTGCTCGCCACAGAACTTCAGTCTTCTTCAATCTCCAGAGCTGCCCGCCATGGCTGCCGCCCGGAGCTCCTCTGGCGGCCGGCGCAGCTTACCCTTAGCGCGGGAGCAGCAAACCAGGGCTGGGGAAGGCAGGGGGAGCTGTAGCCAGGCCCCCACCACGTGCGCCCCATCCCAAGCAACTGCTCGGAGCTGTCCCCATGGCATGGAGCTCGCCGACGCTCATGGGGAACGGCGAGGCTCGCCATCTTCCTGAAACTCGCCACCGCCCTCATGCGCCGCCGCCTCGTGCTGGGCTCGTCGCCCGCTCGGAGTTCGCGGCTGCCTGTGTGGGCTTACCGTCGGCCTCATGCGTCTCCGCTTCCCGGAGTTTCCATGGCCGCCCTCACAAGCCGTCGCCGCTGACCTCGTGCACCACCACCCTCCAGGGGCGGAGACAGGGGGCGGGCAAGGCCTGGCCCCCATGATCTCCAAATTTACACTACAAATTTAAATTTTGATTAAATTTTTATATAAATTTGTATGGTTGGCCCCTCTAACAATGAAAAAATCACCATCTTGGCTCCGCCCCTGCCACCCTCGCACCGCTCGCCGCCGGTCTGGTTGAGAAGCATGGAGGGGGATAGAATGAGGAAGGCGAGTACAGAATGGAATGGTGGGGAAGGGCGTCCGATCGGATGACTGATCCCTAGTATTACCGAATTGAAAATAAGAAGAAACCGAAATCAACCAGCCCACGGGAGCCCAACCACATTCAGCCCAAATCACCCCATCTATCTAGCCGAAACCCTCATCAGCACCCCAGCAGCACATTTCTCTCTCAAGCCGCCGCCCACCAGCTCTCTCCCGCTCCCGCCCTCTCCAGCTCTCCCTCCCGCGCCTCGTCGCCGAAAATTTCCCCGGAAATTTTGAAACCACCTCTCTTCCGTGCCACGGCGCGGCGTGCTTCCCCCCGTCCCCTTGCGTTTCCCGCCTCCTTCCACCGCAAGGCAAGCCGGCGCTGATCCCCAATTCAGATTCAAAAATTTCCCCCCAATTCGCCACTCGCTCCCCCTATAAACTCCACCGCTTCCCCTCCTCGCAATCGCACTCCACTCGAGCATCCCCCTGCTCCGAAATCCCCCCGATTCCCCACCCCGTCCGGACCCCTCGAGAGTCGAATCCTCCGGTCCCTGCGACGATGCCGTCCGTGCCGGCGCTCTTGCCCGCGTGCGACGCGGAGGAGCCCTTGCTGGCGGAGTCGTCGGACCGCTTCTCCATGTTCCCGATCAGGTACCCGCAGATCTGGGAGTTCTACAAGAAGGCGGTGGCGTCCTTCTGGACGGCCGAGGAGGTGGACCTCTCGGCCGACGCGCGCCACTGGGACGCGGCGCTTTCCCCCGACGAGCGCCACTTCATTTCCCACGTGCTCGCCTTCTTCGCCGCCTCCGACGGCATCGTGCTCGAGAACCTCGCCTCCCGCTTCATGTCCGACGTGCAGGTCGCCGAGGCGCGCGCCTTCTACGGCTTCCAGATCGCCATCGAGAACATCCACTCGGAGATGTACTCGCTGCTGCTGGAGACCTACATCCGCGACGGCGCCGAGAAGGGCCGCCTCTTCCGCGCCATCGACACCGTCCCCGCCGTGCGCCGCAAGGCCGACTGGGCCATGCGCTGGATCGACGGCGGGGAGCGCTTCGCCGAGCGCCTCGTCGCCTTCGCCTGCGTCGAGGGCATCTTCTTCTCGGGCTCCTTCTGCGCCATCTTCTGGCTCAAGAAGCGCGGCCTCATGCCGGGCCTCACCTTCTCCAACGAGCTCATCTCCCGCGACGAGGGCCTCCACTGCGACTTCGCCTGCCTCCTCTACGACCTTCTCCGCAGCAAGCTCGACGAGGGCCGCGTCCGCGAGATCGTCGCCGACGCCGTCGACATCGAGCGCGAGTTCGTCTGCGATGCGCTCCCCGTCGCGCTCGTCGGCATGAACGGCGGCCTCATGAGCCAGTACATCGAGTTCGTCGCCGACCGCCTGCTCATGGCGCTGGGCCACAAGAAGATGTACAACGTCGCCAACCCCTTTGACTGGATGGAGCTCATCTCGCTGCAGGGCAAGACCAACTTCTTCGAGAAGCGCGTCGGGGAGTACCAGAAGGCGTCCGTGATGTCCAGCCTCAACGGCGGCGCCGCCGCGAATCACGTCTTCAGCATCGACGAGGACTTCTGAGTTGTGCCAGCGCAGCGCGCGCCGCGATATATTGCTCTGATTAATCTTATCTGCTTTGGTCGCTTACTAGTGGTAGTAGATCTAGTTCATATACTGCGTGATGATGCATAATGTGCGGTGTTACTAGTTCCTGTTCGTCATGTAATGTAGTAATCAACTTCTGAATACACTGGCTGTTCAGAAGCCTCTGCCCTCATGGTGTTTGATCCAGTGTCTGAGGCCATGTTTAGTTCTTTACATGTAAACGCAAAAAAACTGTAAACGCATTAAAGTGAAAAGGAATCTTGCTAATTTAAAGTACTAAATAAAGTCTATTTACAAAACTTTTTGCATGGTTGGGCTGTAAATCGCGAGACGAATCTAACGAGCCTACTTAATCCATGATTTGCAACAGTGATGCTATAGTAACCATCCGCTAATTATTGATTAAACATGGATTAATTAGCATCATTAGATTCGTCTTGCGATTTACAACCCATCTATGCAAAAAGTTTTGCAAATAGACTTCATTTAGTACTTCAAATGCCCTGTTTAGATCTTTACACATTTTTGCAAAATGAACTAAACACACCCTGAAATCAAATACGTTTATCTGCATTGATCGGAAGGGTAAATCTTCGCCAGCACCTGCTTCAGTGCCATATATAAACTAAGGGTACCCATAAACTAATAGTAGCTGCCTGTGTCGTTGCTAGAGCAAATTGTGAAGCAAAATCCTCACTCTGTTCCTTCCTTAATTCTACATGAAGATCATCAAGCTGCCCCACGGTGTAATCTCACCCATGCTAAAGAAGTTTTTTTCCGATGCTTGCGGTCCTGCACGGCTGTTGCTTATCATGCAAACGTAAAGGATTTGGGAAAACAATACATTGACAGTTTTTAATCTTGAGTGTGGAAAGGCTGAATTGCTTATTTGTGTTTGATCTTGAGGTGATCCGATTTATAAACTGGAGCAAATTTGAATCATGATTTGATACAAAAATGAACTTAGCTCCTAGCAGCTTCGTTGCTGACTTGCTGCTGCGCCGTAGAAAGGTTTTGCTGCCGCCAGCGTGAAAACCGCCTCCCGGCTCATCCTCTGCTGTTATCTTCACCGTGTATTCACCCCAACCGCCGCCAGATCTGATCCAGAGCTCCGCGGCGAAGAAAAGAAACGACCGGGACCGAGGGGGCCTCCCAGCAGGGTGGGCTTGGTTACGAATTTTTAATAATTAATCTTATTAGCTCACTTTTAATGGAAATTTTATAAGCACAATTATTTAGACTGGAAATTAATTAACTGTGCCAGATGAGTTTTATAGTAATGAAACTCTAATCTTCTCTCTTCGTGCTATGTCGATAAAATTAATAATATTTAATATTATGAAATTCTCCATGAATTTTTTATTGAGACTGGCCTTAAAATAATTATCATTAATTAAGAGCGTGGGCCCCACCTTAATACCCACTTTAAGCCCTACAGTAGTACATTTTGCCACTATCTTCACAGGCCGAGGGAAACACCGCTGGCATCCGCCCGCACACCTGAGTAGTTGAGCAGCGTAGCCGCCGCCCGCCGGGCTGATCCTTGGGGCCCACACGACGGCGATGGCGGCTCCTCCCGCGACGTCCCACGCGGCCGCGAGCTCCCCCTGCGCCCGGCTGCCCAGCGCGCCCCTGAGGCGTTCACCCGCCGCCGTCTCCTTCCCCTCCCGCCGTACGCGCCTGTGGCCGCCTCTTCAGTGCGCCGAAGCATCTCTGTCCTAAACTGGCCTGATTGGTTCCCCTTGGTTTTACTTCGTGCAGCACGGCCGGCCGCGCTGGCGGCGCGCGCCGGGCCCGCGCGGCGCCTCGACGTGGCCGCCGCCGCCGCTGCGGGGCACCAGAAGCTCATGGGGTCGCTGACCAGCAACGAGAAGCTCAGGTTTGGTGTGGTGAGTCGAGCGCTACTTTTCGTCGAGAAGAACATGTACCTTTGCTATATAATCGATGGACATCGATAGGACCTTTCTGAAGAAAAGCCATTGATTCGCTCTGTTGTGGCTGCTGACATGCTGTTCTTCAAAACAATATTCCTGTATTTCCACACTTTTACCTTTGAATGCATGATTCGATGACAGTATGGTTCCTTATTTGTTTGCAGGTTGTGGCACGGTTCAACGAGGTTGTGACAAACTTGTTACTGCAGGGGGCCCTGGAGACATTCGAGCGATACTCTGTCAAAGCTGAAAATATAACAGTACGCATCTTCACTCTTTTGGTTTGTTTGCAGCTGTACTGTGACATTGATATACAAGACTGTCTTATAATATTGGTTCTGAAGGCTTATTGCCACTATGAAATATTGGCGTGCATATGGAGCAAGCAGTGTGTTAGGGTTTTGAGTGATTTTGAAAGCCACATAAAAGTCCAACGCAAAGTTGTATAGTCACCCTCCTTCCTTTATGCTGCCATAGAGATGGTTTCATAGTGAAGGGCACTGGGGACATAAGCTGTGCAAATAACTCTTACTGGATGGCTATCTATTTAATTCAGTTTAAAGTTTAACTTCTTCCTACCTGTCCATTATGGACAGCTAGTCATTTCATTTTGTTCCTGCGGATCATTTTGTTGAACAAGATGCAGAACGCTGCATATCTAATGTTATATGGTCACTCGTAGTCTGGTACCTGATAGATTTAACTATTATAAAAAGAATGCTCTTGAAATGTAGAGCATAGGTATGCATTCGAATAGGAATTCTGCTTTTATATAAAGCATTTGCCTGTTATTAGAAATCACATGTATAAAGCTGCATGCTGTATAAATTTAGACTTGTATGCACCGTGGTTTGAAACAACTTCTGTACTGATCTGCATAGTTTTTTATGAATCCAAAAGGCCCCAGAAACTTTTTTTTTTACCAAAGGCAAGCCCCAGAAACTTTTGAAACTCATAAGTTGTGCTCTGATTCAAATCCTTGTTTAGGTTGTTAGTGTTCCTGGAAGCTTTGAAGTTCCCATCACGGCACAAAAGCTTGGGAAGTCTGGAAAATTTGATGCCATTCTGTGCATTGGAGCTGTGGTAAGTTAATTAATTTTCATATCACCTACATATTACATACTTAATTTTATTGTTTTCCACATTCATTTTGCTTTCGATGTTCATATATCATGTTGCCAAGGTAGTGCTGATGCTCTAATGTTATTTTCCTAATATGACGTAACAGTTTAAATGTTACTATCTAGCTGTCCTGTGAACTGTGCGAATGAGGAGTTCTGAAAAGTTTAATAAACCGATGCTTTTGTAGAGTACCCTTTGAAAAAATTTATCAAGCTAATTGCTAATCCTAATCTTTTTGTTTTGTTTGAGCGATAAAATATTACATCTATCGGTCATTAGAACTAAGAAAATCTAAGGAGCTGTAAAAGCCATTTACTACTGTCAATCTGCTTTTGAATTGTGAAGCTGTCTTTTAATGTGTGCGACATATATTAAATAGTGTTAAGAAATAACAGTACAAAATACCAAACTATTTTGCATTTTATTCCTTTCTAGTCACACTGATCATGGGATTCCTGTGCTGATACTGAATTGACTAATTTGCAAACTCACTGCTGGAATTCGGCACTAGCTTGACTCTCTCTAATTTTATAGTTTTGAAAATGGTTTGCAGATTAGAGGGGACACGACTCACTATGATGCTGTTACAAACTCAGCTGCATCTGGTGTACTGAATGCTGGATTATCTGCTGGTATGCTGCCTTCAGCTCTTAACCTCCGTGTGCCCATGCCAGTAGAGAATTTGATTCTCTAAAGATGGGGTAATTCTAAGTAGATTTTTTATTCTGCATAGCTAGTGAAACTTTTTACTGAAGGCCAATACATGTGTCGCAATATAGCTTACAGAAATTTATGAAGGGCAATACATGTGTCATATAGTTTAGAGAAATGTGTAAAGACCAATAAATGTGCCATATAGCTTACATATACATATAAGGATTATTGTGAGCAACCAGTTGCTATAGAAGTACTTCACAGTATTTAGTGAAATTTCGTGAGATGCTTGTCCTTTATTTTTCTTTCTGGTAATTAAATTCAGTTAACTATCAAACTTTCGGATTACTTAAAGTTTGAACGATTATACAGGCATCCCTTGCGTATTTGGTGTACTAACCTGTGAAGACATGGACCAGGTAATCTGTGATTTTTTTTTTTGCATCTTATCAGTTTTTCCATGTCTCTAGATCTTGTTTGGTAACCCAAGCCAAGGATAATGGATTTCTCACCCACATGGCTTATGTACAGAAACTGGCTGATTCTAGGGGGGAACATTCAAACTTCTTTAAAAAAATCATTTCATGTCTTGTTTTTTTAGTTTAACAGTTTTGACCAGGAAAAACCAGAAACCAGCCAAATTGCAAGATTTTGGACCTCTGACCAAAGTGTTTCTGACCTTGTTCATGTGCCTAAACCATATGCTAACTTGTTCTGAAGATTCCTCATGATTTGTGCATGCTAGTAGTTTAAATAATTATGTTTCCATGAACAGTCTGTCCTTTTTATCTTGTTTCTGTTTCTTTTTGTTCTCTTGCCTTGGGGGCCTTTTGCGTCCACCATCCAGAGCAGTCTTTCTTGCCTTTCTATTTGATTCAAGGTCATGTAGTTCTCTTTCGTGTTTGAGAAAGGAAAAGGAGAAATTCAGATTGGGCATACTAACTAGGCAGAAGTCTCACACAAACTTTCCTTTGTGATGAAAAAAATGTCACGTGAATAATTTGACATTTCGTTAGTGAATCGACCGCTTTTGAAATCCTGCGCACTAACTTCCTCATCAAATCCCTTCTGAGAAAATGTATGCTGAATCAAATACTGCAGGCGCTAAACCGTGCTGGTGGCAAGGCAGGGAACAAGGGCGCTGAAGCTGCTCTTACTGCTGTAAGTAATTTTCTTTTCGCCAATTCAAATTCAAATATCAACTAAACCTGCATTTACATCCTGCTATAAAACTCCCTTTCCTGTAGATCGAGATGGCCTCTCTGTTTCGGCATCACTTAGGTTGACACCTGGCGGTCTTGGAGTCTCAACATTTCGTCCCATCCACCGTTACCACAGTTTGAATTTTTGCCCAGTAGAGCTTTGGCTGCACGCTAGCAGTTAAGCTACAGCTCAGAAATGGCTAGTCCGGATACTGACGCTTGCTGCTGTTGCCCTTCTTGATTCTTGATGGTTTGCAAACCTCAAGAGGCCTGTCGTTCAACAGTGATCTGCCACAAACTTGAGAGTTGAGACTTGAGACCATGAATAATTGCTGCCATGTACTGCACACGCTCATGAATAAAGCTTCATTTCTTTATGTTTTTGAATAATTCTTGACTGGTTTTACCTTTCCTTAACGTGTTAGAAAGAGCTGAAAAATAAGGTTTTGTACGCCACTTCTTGCCAACCCAAACATCTGGTCCCGTTCCGTGCACCTGCAATGAACGGGCCCCATCAAGGGCTCGTTTTCTTTCTGTGGCTACCAGTACTGATCGGACGGTGGTGATTGGTGAAAGCCCACTCAATGACCCAAATACCCAATCTGTGCACGATCACGACGAATATGCGATGTGAAAGGGGGTGTTTCTAGAAAAAGCCACCTAGTCCGTTTCCCTTTCGTAGAGCCTGTTCTTGCGGTTCCCTTCCCAAAACTTTCGTCTCGGTGATGGATGCGAACCCAACCCATCAACGCATCTAGGAGGCTAGGTAAAAATAGTAAAATAGTAAAACTGAGTTTGAAATCGAATCCAACAAACTCTGTTTTTTCCTCTTCTCGCTATCTCGTTAGGCAAATCTCCCCCTCCACCCGCTTTCTTTGCCGAAGGAGTGCGGCTCGCTTTCTCTCTTCGCGCGCCCCTCTGCTTCCTCCCGCGCCGCTCCTTCCGCCCCTCCGCTCCCTGCCTCGCTGCCCCTCTGCTTCCTGCCTCGTCGTCGAGCCGGCCAAGCACGGCGGAGCCGAAGCATACGGCGGCGCCAAAGGCTGCTGCTGCGATTCGTGTCGTCTGCATCCAGACGGGCAATTTCCTTGCTGGTCCTCCCGCGCGGGTCCCGCCATGGGGGTGGAGGAACTAGGAAGAGGACAGGCAGGTTGATGCGGGCAGCAGAACAGGTGCCTTCGCCGCAGTGGTGGGCTCGTTTCACACATGGAGTTCGTCGCTACCTGTCTTCCTCTTCAAATAAGGCCCTTTTTACCCGTAAACTTCGTAAACGGTGAAAAAACATCACATCAAATATTTTAACACATATATAGAATACTAAATGAAGTTTATTTACAAAACTTTTTGCATAGATGGGCTGTAAATCGCGAGACGAGTCTAATGAGCCTACTTAATCTATAATTTGTAACAGTGATGCTACAGTAACCATTTGTTGATTATGGATTAATCATGAATTAATTAGCATCATTAGATTCATCTCGCGATTTACAACCCATGTGTGTAAAAAAATTTATAAATAGACTTCATTTAGTACTTCAAATTAATAAGATTCCTTTGCAAATTTTTTACATATAAAAATCTAAACAAGCCCTAAATAAAATCTCCGCGCCGCAGATCTCGCCCCCGCGCCCCCTGCCAAGAGACCCAACTGTCCTGGTTGCGGCGACGTCTCATCGGCGGCTCAGCGCAGGCGCAGGCAGGTCGATGCCCGGCAGTGGTCGCTGGTCCGGGGCGCAGGCAGATTTGACTAGTCTGTTGTTGGTTATCCTACTCCAAGAGATGAGGTAAAATTTGTAGCTAAAAGATTAGGTATAAGACTAGGTAAACAAAAAAAAAAGCTACTCAAAGGTGTGGAGATCCAACAGCCTAGCAAAAAAAAATTGGTGACTCCTCCTCTCACCCACTTCCTCGGCACCTACAGCACGGAGGAGCCTCTGCTGGTGCCCTGCGACGCCGAGGACGGCGGCCGCAGCAATGGCGCCAGGTTCCCGGGTTCCCGTGGAAGGACTTGGCGCTGCTGGTCATAGTGTGGCTCTGCTTCTTCGCGCTCCATGTCCTCATTGGAGATAAGCACGGGAAGATGGCAGGGAAGGAGCTCCGAGCAGGCACGGCGGCGCCGGGGAGGGAGCTCGGAGCAGCACGACGGCGGCCTCGAGCAGCACGACGGCGGCGACGGCGGTGGGCTCGAGCAGGCATGGGCGGGAGGGAGCGCAGACGGTAGAGCTCCGAGCAGGCACGGCGGCGCCGGGGAGGGAGCTCGAGGCACGGCGGCGGTCTCGAGCAGCACGGCGGCGGCGACGGCGGTGGGCTCGAGTAGGCACGGGCGGGAGGGCGCGCAGACGGTAGAGCCGGCGAGCCTCTCCAGTGCCACGCCGGGGAGGGAGCTCGGAGCGGCGGTGGCGGCGCCCACGAACTCCGGCTCGCAGCCGGCGAGCAGGGAGGCGTAGCGGCCGGCGAGCAGGGAGGCGCGGCGGCCGGCGAAGCTCGGAACCAGCGTGCAGGGAGGCGCGGCGGCTGGCGGAGCACGTGGCCGGGGAGCAGGGAGGCGCGGTGGCCGGTGAAGCTCGCTACCGGAGCGCGCGGTCTACAAGCAGAGGGGCGCGACATCGACGAGCCTGGGCTGGGAGCGCGGCGGCGGCGGCGCGGTCACCTGCAGGCAGGGGCAGTGGCGGAGCGTGACGTTAAACCAAGGGGGGGCCATTTGGCAAAGATGATTAGTTCAATCAAAGTCCGCATCTAGCAAGCCTTATGCATCAATAACTCTTGAGAAGAAACAAAAAAATCACACATAACAAACGGATAAGGACCTGCAGCGGTACAGGGAGTGAAAGAGCTGTGAACACAGCTTTGCGGTTGTAGCATCTCTCGAGTATAGTAGTGGATGGAGACTAGTTGAGCATGTAGATTGATAGCTGAGCGTGTAGATTGGTTGGTGGCAGCGTTTTATTTCCCGACCGCTAACCGGTAACCGCCGGCTCCGGTTTCGGTTTACCGGATCGGTTTGACCGGTTACCGGTCGGAACCGGTTGAATTCAAATCCAAATTCAAATAAATTCAAAAACTCCCGTGCAACCGGTTCCGACCGGTTTACCGGCCGGTTTTACCGGTTTACCGGTCGTTTTGACCGGTTTGAATTCAAATCCAAATTCAAAAGCTCCCGTGCAACCGGTTTACCGGCCGGTTTGATCGGTTTACCGGCCGGTTTGACTGGTGGGCCTTAATGGGCCGGCCCATTTTTTTCTTTTTCTTTTTTGATTTAACTTTAAATCCCCGCAAACTATACTAAATGATCGAATTTTTGAGAAATTTTGATACCATTAGATTCATCGCAACTTGAAGTATTTTAGGATTTTTTTAGGAATTTTTCATTTTTTGAATTTAAATTTGAATTTTGAATTTTGGCCGGTTGAGTACCGGCCGAAACTGGAACCGGTTTGACCGGTAACCGGTCAAACCGGACCGGTTCCCACCGGTAAGGTTAACCCTGGTTGGTGGTAGTGTCACGACATGACAAGCACACAAAGCTGTGTCGGCATCAATGCATTAGGCGAGCAACAGCGAGCCGCTGCAATTGGATGGATGTTTAGAAGACATGCATGCAGGCATGTAAATTTAGATGTTCGTTGGGTGCTTTTGTCCGGGCAAAGTGGGGGCCGAGCCCCGTATGGTCCTCACGAGGCTCCGCCACTGGGCAGGCGGATGGCGTAGGAGAGGACACGGGAGAGAGGATGAGACCGATCGGGATTCCCTGACTTGCTGAAGGCAAGTCATGGAACACTGTTTCCGTGACTTTTGAGTTTCTGTGGGCCGTCCGATCTGAGATGGATGGATAGGATCGATCGTTACAGTACCCATGCTACAGTGAAAAACAGTACCCTTTCGAACATTGTTTTGTGAGCAGTACCTGCTACAGTGAATTACGGTAGGGAGCACTGTTCATCCAGACTCAGAACACTGTTCATCTTTGTGACTTCGCTTCATGAAATCAGAGACGTTGAATCAGGATGAGACCGCACGGGAGGAGGGATGGCGAACACGGGGCATCGGCAAAGATGCCGACGACTTTACCTCATTTATTGGAAAGGGAGTTTTACTATCTTTTTTTTATCTATTCATTATGATTTACATAATTTATTGGAGATGAGGCTCTTTATTTTTTACAGAGTTGCTAAAATTTTTAATTTAGCTAAAAAAATAGCTATTCTGGAGGCGTTTGGCGGCTGGTGCCGGGAGAGAGAGCCGGAGTCTGGAGCATAGTCACAGGATTCGGGGTCGATGCCTCGTCCCACGACCCGGGAATGTCGTTCCGATTCGAGGGTCGGGATCGAAGAGGGTCAGTGTTCCATTCAAGGTTGGATCGCGTCCCGGTTTGAGAGGGGTCGCAGCCCCATTGCTAGAAGATTTAATTGGGATAAGAAGGTTATTGATAGAGGATTGAGATGGTTTTTGTTAGATAATGAGTTGAGTTCATGTAGTATATGGTCTAAATGTACTCTTTTGTACGTTTCTTATATGCTTGTACATATTAGTTTCTTCATTAGTAGCACATATATATAGTTTTTGTCTTTCTAAAGACGCATCGATCCGAAGATATCGACCCCGATGAATCAGAGTCGCGTTCCACATAATAATTTATCGTTCCATAGAGGTATACCACATTCGTACCACAATTTTATAAAATGACGACCCTCGACCCTCGCTCCGTTCCTCGACCCGGTCCATCCAGGAACTTTGTGACTATGGTCTGGAGACTGCAAGGTCCTGCTCGTGTGATCGGAGTCCAGTCTGTCGATCCAATTGGGAGGGTAGAGATTCGAGAGAAGACCGGCCTGTCTCTCTGTCTTTGCCCCACCCTGACTCTTCCCCTGCTTCGCGATGGGAGGCTCCCCTGTTGGGGATGGGACTCCGTCCCTGGACAGCTTCAACGCCTCCGCGGCGGCGCTGGTGAAGAGGTGGAAGGAGATCGAGGTCGACGACTGTTGGTGATATGTCCAAGAGCCCATCATCACAATACGGTTTAAAAGCCCAAGAGGATATTGATCCAAGAGGGATTAGGGTTACTAATGGGCCTATGAGATAGAAGCTCATTAGTACGCCCTATATATACGAGGGAGGGGCTAGGGGGCGACACCCCGGTGAGCTGCGCCACCTCCCTAGCCGCCGCCCCTCTCTCTCTCGGCCGCCGCCCTTGCCGTGCGTGCGGTGCTAGCACACCGACGCCCGGCGTTTCATCCCCGTACGTGTGGACTCCGTGGAGGCGCTGCTGCGACTGCTGCGCTGATCGGCTGCTGGGGTCAAGTACGAGGAGCTCGGTTCGTGGGACGTGATCGACTACTTCCTCTACATCGACGCGCGACTTCTTCCGCTGCGCTGCGCGTCTAGTGGTAACGATCTATGATCTTCTACTCGCAAGTATCTTGGGTATATGCGGTAGTGATGCTAGCGTAGTCTACCCGTTTCCCTACAGTGGTACCAGAGCCATCTTGCGTAGTTTTTGGTCTGGATCTTTTGCATATAGGTGATATGTTGTTGTAGTAGATTGGATCTATTACTTTTGCACGGTTTGATTAGATCAATTGGTCATAAGGGGTTAAAACTAGAGCGAGTTGATTGCGCGGCATGTGACAAAAGATTAGTTTGTGTTCTTTCTCTGTTATGCATACGACATGTCCCTACCGGCTGGAATCACCATCGGGACTGACTGTGTGCATAGTCAGCAGATTGAACCAACAGATCGAGGTCATATGTAGATGCAGTCTTCTCAAGTGCAAAGTTTGCACGGTCAATGTGATTGACCTAGTGAAAATTGAGGCATTATGAATGGCTCGGATTTGAGGTGATGCGATCACTCTGATGAGATTTTCATAGGGATTCCATAGATGCGATCTGTGTAATACCGTGAGGTTTTCAGGGCGCTGCCCTGAGACCCGCGGGACCGCCGTTGCTTTCTCGTTGTAGCGGCTTCATAAGCGCTACTTTGGTAGAACACGTCGTACGCCTAACTTGTTTTTGCAGGGTGTGATGTGAATGGTATGGCCTCAATGTCATGTGATGATGTATGTGATGATTTGTGCGGCCTGCGTGTCGCAAGTTAACACAACCGGGTTGAGGTTGCACCATTATTGTATAACGACCTACGTGTGATGTTTGAATCCTCATGTAATTATTTCACTAGCTATTAGATGTAGTAGCTTAGTATCTTTTCATGGAGGCTTCAATCATGATGGCGATGATGATCACCACAAGACAGGATGGATGGCAATGGAGGTCACCTTGGAGCCATGGCGATGGAGTCCATTGTGATGCAAGAGGCCATACTATTCACAATATAATATGATTATATGCCTGTGATGTTTATTTTCCTGTCATACTATTCTTTCATACTTTTACATATGGTGGATGCTTTAATCATGATAGAATAGCTTCCCTTAGAAAAGGTTGAGTTTTTTATGCCTTTTACCAATAGCTGCACCTATAAATTTTGATCGTTGTGTGGTAGGTTTACCAAAGTAGAGTACCCTCAGCTATCACTTTTGTATAGGGTGGATGTCGGACATTCACAAGCATAGTATTAGTTTACTCAGCAAAGCTATCAAAACAGTTTTGGGCTTTAAGGCATAGGGTTGGGGCCGGGGCATTGGATGCCACCCAACAAACAAGAGTCGCATAGAGATGTGATTAGTAATTTGTTACTTACCTATATCACTACTTTTCTAGCCGTGATGCTAAAGCTCACTAGAATTTTAGTGATTATGGATCTTGAACCACTATATATCATTAGAGGGAAGATGACTTTGATATAGTAGGTTGTCTTTTGTTAAATCAGTTAATGAAAGTCTTTACATAAACTTAGTGCTGAAATCTTGCTTTACTTTAATGTTGTAGATCATGTCTGCCAGTAACAATTCTGCTTTCAATTTGCGTTATGTTCTTGAGAAAGAAAAGTTGAATGGAACAAACTTTATTGATTGGTACCGCAACCTGAGAATTGTTCTCAGGCAAGAGAAAAAGGAGTATGTTCTTGAGCAGTCATATCCTGATGATCTCCCTGACAATGCAACTGCTGCTGATCGCAGAGCTTATGAGAAGCACTGCAATGACTCACTTAATGTCAGCTGTCTGATGCTCGCCGCCATGTCCCCTGATCTGCAGAAGCAGTATGAGCATGCGGATGCTCATACCATGATCGAGGGGCTGCGTGGGATGTTTCAGAACCAAGCCAGGACTAAGAGGTTCAATATCTCAAAGTCCTTGTTTGCGTGCAAGCTGCAAGAAGGTAGCCCAGTCAGTCCTCATGTGATCAAAATGATTGGTTACATTGAGACTTTGAACAGACTTGGTTCTGAACTTCACCAAGACTTGGCTACTGATGTTATTCTCCAGTCGCTCCCGGCAAGCTTTGAGCCTTTTATCATGAACTTTCAGATGAATGGCTTGGATAAAACATTGAGTGAGTTGCATGGGATGCTAAAGACAGCAGAGGAGAGCATTAAGAAGAATCCCAATCATGTGATGATGATTTAGAAGGGGAACAAAAAGAGGAAGCGTTGGACGCCTCCTAATCCCAAAGGTAAAGGCAAGGAAAAGAGTTCCAGTGGTGAGTCCTCGGGCTCTAAGCTAAAGCCAGCACCTAAGGCCAAATCTGGCCCTACTTCTGAGGATGAATGATTCCACTGTCATGAAAAGGGAAATTGGTCTAGGAACTGCAAGAAGTACTTGGAAGAAAAGAAGAAGAAGAAGAAGGAGGGAAGTGAGACTTCCACTTCAGGTATAAATGTTATAGAAATAAATATTGCATTATCTTCTAGTGAATCATGGGTATTTGATACTGGATCGATGATTCACACTTGCAAATCGTTGCAGGGTCTAAGTGAGACTAGAAGATTTGCAAGAGGCGAGTTCGACGTTCGTGTCGGCAATGGCGCAAAGGTTGCGGTATTGGCGGTCGGCACTTACCACTTGTCTCTACCCTCCGGATTAGTTTTGGAATTAAATAATTGTTATTGCATTCCTGTTTTGAGCAAGAACATTATTTCTTCTTCATGTTTGGAAGAAGTTGGTGATTTTAAGATTGTAATAGAGAACAAATGTTGTTCTATTTTTTGCAATGGTATTTTTTATGCTCATTGTCCATTAGTGAATGGATTATATGTTCTTGATCTTGAGGATAAATCTGTCTGTAACATTAATACTAAGAGGCTTAGACCAAATGATTTGAATCCCACTTTTATTTGGCATTGTCGCTTAGGTCATATAAATGAGAAACGCATTGAACAACTCCATAAAGATGGATTGTTAAGCTCATTTGATTTTGAATCATTTGACACATGTGAGTCTTGTTTGCTTGGAAAGATGACCAAAGCGCCTTTCGCTGGTCATAGTGAGAGGGCGAGTGACTTGTTGGGACTTGTACATACCGATGTATGTGGACCAATGAGCTCAATAGCCAGAGGTGGTTTTCAGTACTTCATTACTTTCACTGATGACTTTAGTAGATATGGCTATATCTACTTAATGAGGCACAAGTCTGAATCGTTTGAAAAGTTCAAAGAATTTCAGAATGAAGTACAAAATCAATTAGGCAAGACAATTAAATTTCTGCGATCTGATCGTGGAGGAGAATATTTGAGCCTTGAATTTGGTGATCATTTGAAGCAATGTGGAATTATTCCGCAGCTAACTCCGCCCGGAACGCCTCAACGGAATGGGGTATCCGAACGGAGGAACCGAACCTTGTTGGACATGGTTAGGTCCATGATGAGCCAAGCTGATCTTCCATTGTCATTTTGGGGTTATGCTCTTGAAACTGCTGCGTTCACACTGAATAGGGTTCCAAGTAAGTCTGTTGAGAAAACACCATATGAGATATGGACTGGGAAGCGTCCCGGATTATCTTTTCTCAAAGTTTGGGGGTGTGAGGCTTATGTCAAACGTTTGATGTCAGATAAGCTCACTCCAAAGTCAGACAAATGCTTCTTTGTGGGGTATCCTAGGGAAACCAAAGGATATTATTTTTACAATAAGGCGGAAGGCAAAGTGTTTGTCGCTCGCAATGGTGTTTTCTTAGAAAATGAGTTTCTCTCAAAAGGATTTAGTGGGAGCAAGGTGCAACTTGAAGAAATTCAGGAAACACCCGAAACTGTTTCAGCACCCACTGAAGATCCACGGGATGTGCAAGATGTTGCACAACCCGTAGTTGAGGCACCAGCCCCACGAAGGTCTATAAGGGCACGTCGCGCTACTGACAAGCTCAACCTCCTGATTACGGAGGAGCGCCACGTATTATTGATGGAAAATGATGAGCCCTTGACCTACAAAGAAGCAATGATGGGACCCGACTCCGACAAATGGCTTGAAGCCATGGAATCCGAGTTAAAATCCATGCATGATAATCAAGTTTGGAATTTGGTCGATCAAATTGACAGTGTGAGACCTGTCGACTGTAAGTGGATTTTTAAGAAAAAATTAGACATGGATGGAAATGTTCACATCTATAAGGCACGATTGGTGGCGAAAGGTTTTCGACAAATTCAAGGTGTTGACTATGAGGAAACCTTTTCACCCGTCGCAATGCTAAAGTCTGTTCGGATTCTCCTAGCAATTGCCGCATATTATGACTATGAGATATGGCAAATGGATGTCAAAACCGCTTTCCTTAATGGACATCTAAGTGAGGATGCGTATATGACACAGCCTGAAGGTTTTGTCGATCCTAAAAATACTGGGAAAATATGTAAGCTTCAGAGATCCATCTATGGATTGAAGCAAGCATCTCGGAGTTGGAATATTCATTTTGATGAAGTAGTCAAAGGGTTTGGCTTCATCAAGAATGAAGATGAGCCTTGTGTTTACAAAAAAGCTAGTGGGAGCGCACTTGTGTTTCTGGTCCTATATGTGGATGATATATTACTGATCGGAAATAATATTCCAATGCTTGAAACCGTTAAAACCTCATTGAAAAAGAGTTTTTCGATGAAGGATTTAGGAGAGGCGGCTTATATTCTGGGTATTATGATCTATAGAGATAGATCAAAAAGGCTAATTGGATTAAGCCAAGACACGTACATTGATAAGATATTGAATCGGTTCAACATGCAAGATTCCAAGAAAGGTTTCTTGCCAATGTCACATGGCATTACTCTAAGCAAGAGTCAGTGTGCTACGACATCTGATGAGCAAAAGAGGATAAATACGATTCCTTATGCTTCAGCCATAGGGTCGATCATGTATGCTATGCTTTCCACGCGCCCAGATGTTTCCTTTGCTCTAAGTGTTACGAGCAGGTATCAGTCAGATTTCGGTGAAGCTCACTGGACAATTGTAAAGAGTATCCTTAAGTACTTAAGAAGAACTAAGGATATGTTCCTAATATTTGGAGGCGAAGATGAGCTCCTTGTAAAGGGTTACACCGATGCTAGTTTTCAAACAGACAAAGATGACTCCAAATCGCAATCCGGTTTTGTTTTCTGCCTCAATGGTGGGGCAGTGAGCTGGAAGAGTTCCAAGCAAGATACGGTGGCTGATTCGACGACAGAGGCCGAGTATATTGCAGCTTCCGAAGCTGCAAAAGAAGCTGTTTGGATCAAAAAGTTTGTTTCTGACTTGGGTGTTGTTCCTAGTGCGTCCAGTCCAGTGGACCTCTATTGTGATAATAGTGGTGCCGTTGCACTAGCAAAGGAGCCTAGAACAACTAAGAAGTCCATACATATACTGCGGAAGTATCACCTCATCCGTAACTTTGTTGAGAGAGGTGATGTGAAGGTTTGCAAGGTGCACACGGATTCAAACGTTGCTGATCCGTTGACGAAACCTCTCCCACAACCAAAACATGAGGCGCACATGAGATCTATGGGTATTAGATACTTACATCAGTAATTCTAGTGTGCGTGGGAGATTTTTGTGTCATGAGTATGTTTATGTAATGATAAATAATTGTTATTTGTTCCATGGATGATTATTTTTTACATTGTTTATCAAGTATTTGACTTGTTCGTGAAACTCTTTGTTGACAATGATATGATTCTAAATTATCCCTAGTTTATGTCGTTGTGTGGGACAACAACGACGTTGAGACTAGCACATGCATTAATTGATGATCATGTTTCACGGATCATGGATATGGAGATATCGGATTAATGATGTGGACACATGTTGGTGAACATGGTGTTGGATTGACCCACTCCAAGACAATGTTGGGATTGTTATTTTGTACGTGCCATCAGTTGTTCTTGAGTGTTATACCTACTGTATCCTTAGACCTGAGATCGCCATTGTTTCTCACTGTGTGTAGTGGTGCATCTTGGGGCTGCTAAACGATACTCCGTGACTGGGTAGTTACAAAAGTAGCTTACATGTGTGTCATGAAACATGGAATGGGATGTGAGCGGATCAAGATGGAATTTGCCCCTCCTAGATAACGGGAGAGATATCTCTGGGCCCCTCGAGATAGTTGGATTTGAAAGTGCATGGCCATGCCAAAGTGATTAAAGAGTTAATCATGATGACTAAAGGTTAGTTATGAATAGAACCCACTATTAGATCGAGAGAATGGTCGAGCTATCACAAAGGTGGCACGCATCTCGCTTTGAGCTTGACTGGTATCGTGTGGCAAAGGGATCGGTGTATGAGTATATCTAAGGTTCGGCCGATATGATCTTTATGTGTATTTGTGAGTCACTATGCCCTACTAGGTGCCGCTATTGACTTGTGATTTGGAAATGATTTCCGATCACGACCACCTACACATGAACCTAACGGGTCACACACTTAAGGGGTTTGGAATGTTGGAAAGCTTGCATGTATGATTGTCTCTAGTGCAAGTGGGAGATTGTTGGTGATATGCCCAAGAGCCCATCATCACAATATGGTTTAAAGGCCCAAGAGGATATTGATCCAAGAGGGATTAGGGTTACTAATGGGCCTATGAGATAGAAGCCCATTAGTACGCCCTATATATACGAGGGAGGGGCTAGGGGGGCGACACCCCGGTGAGCTGCGCCACCTCCCTAGCCGCCGCCCCTCTCTCTCGGCCGCCGCCCTTGCCGTGCGTGCGGTGCTAGCACACCGACGCCCGGCGTTTCATCCCCGTACGTGTGGATTCCGTGGAGGCGCTGCTGCGACTGCTGCACTGATCGGCTGCTGAGATCAAGTACGAGGAGCTCGGTTCGTGGGACGTGATCGACTACTTCCTCTACATCGATGCGCGACTTCTTCCGCTGCGCTGCGCGTCTAGTGGTAACGATCTATGATCTTCTACTCGCAAGTATCTTGGGTATATGTGGTAGTGATGCTAGCGTAGCCTACCCGTTTCCCTACAACGACTCCCTCCCTGACTGGACATGGAAGCCCTGCAGCAAAATAGGGGCGCCGTCTGAGGTTTCTGCTTAATGTTTTTTCTCTTGCTGTATCCCCCTCCCCTCTCTTTTAGCGCTTCAATTCGCATTAGGCCTTGTGCACTTACTGACGGATTTGCTTGTTTTCTTGCAGGTAGAGGGGTATCTGGCGCTGGAAGGAGTGTACCGCGACTATGGAGGGAGCCAGGTGTGTAGTTCTTTGCCCGTGTGTCTGTAAAGTGAGCGACCAAGATAATGGTGGATGGTGGCAATGCTAACCTTTGACCAACCAAACCTTTTCCTGCAGGAGCAGATTGGCGAGAACGACAATTCTGATGGTGCAGACGTTGTTGCGTGTGATACTTGGGTAATTTTTCACTGTACATTTTCTTCACTCCACGGTTTCTGTGACTTGTTCATTAGCTAGTTCTGAACTTCCACCATTCATATCTCCAGAATCCTTTTCTTAGTTAACAACTTCACATAATTTTGACCCAAGGATTTATACGGCAGCAACTCAGTAGGTTGGGATTTAGTCACTCAGGGTTTTGTGCTGAAGGCTGTTATGACTTATGAGCAAATGTACTCCCCTAGGCCATTTTACTCCAGTTCTGAATTTAACTTGCCTAGCATTCGTATCCTTCCCTTCGCAGGTCCAGAGCTGTAGTGATAATGTTCATGTCTATGATTTCCATGTTGTCTACAGCTACTCTTACAAGGTTCCGGTGCTATACTTCCAGGGTCATCGTTCTGGTATGCACTTCGCTAACATAAGTGAACATTCACCTCCTTGTGTTGTCCTATTTGACAACGAACATGCCTGTTCCTGTACTTAGATGGTCAGCTGCTAACACTGGATGAGATAAAACAACACCTTCCTTCTAACTCGCTTAAAGTATTAAGCGAGTCAAAGTGGACATTTATTACTCGAGAGGTATGATGTGAATGGCTAATACATTGTTTTACATGATGGTTCCAAAAATACGTATTTTAGTCTCTCATTCCTACAGTAGGGGTGATTGAATTGTTCTCATTCCTGCAGGAGCACCCCCACTTAAGCAGGCCATGGTTCACCTTGCACCCCTGTGCAACCAGTGACTGGATGAAGCTACTTCTTGAAGAAAGTAAAGTGGCAATTGAGGAACAATCGCTGCGATATTTATCGACATGGTTATCCGTGGTTGGCCAGGCAGTAGGACTTAAAATGCCTCTTGAGCTTCATTGCAACTCATAGGTTCGCTCTTTTTTCATTTTCAGTTTGTATGTATGGAGTATATGGTGATTGAAAGGGAAAGTCCCCGCCTCATACTTGGTGATGTATAAGGTCATGGATACTTCTGACGCTGGTTACACTTGCCCTTTGAAATTTTGTGGTAGATTTCTACTTTCATTGCATCTGCTGAAGTGTTACTCCATGATTCCATCCGTCCATTTCTATATAAGCCGTAATTTCGTTTCATAGTCTCTTAGTTGAATTGTTTCCCTTGTTTGATCTTGAAGTTCCATATAGTTGTATAATATAATTTGCCCTATACATTTGATATGTTTAAGAAATTTGCAAAACCAAGACACGTTGGAGTGAGTTTTGACGATTCCACTTAATATAAGAAAAATGGGATTAACTAGATATTTAGCCGACAACTAAACGCTGGACTGCACCGATACTTCGTGCTAGTCCGGTTGATTCCAGGCCAGGCTAAAGCTTGGGTCCATTCAAAACCCAAATAAATTCTTTCCAAGAGCTCTTGTATAATATTATCTAAATTTGAAGTTTTACAAGTTTTGTAAAAAGATACAAGACCTCTTATGGCATGAGCAAACCAACAGACTCTTTAAACTTGCACTCTCCATATGTCATTTTGCCAGTGGACCCCACGTGTCATACTAATTTTCTTATCTTCCTCCCCACCTCTCTCCTCTCGCTCCGTCGCTGCCGGGATCCGGCGAACTTGCTCGCCGGCGGCGAGGGTAAGGTTGGGCAAAAGGGAGAGGAGGTCGGCACGAACCGACTTAGAGCGTGAGGAGGTGGCCTGTGGAGCCTCGCCGGCGATGGAGAGGGGGTGGCGGCGGTAGCTTCACTCCGGCGACCCTAGGCGGCGATGGACGAGCCGGTGAGCATCAGTGGGAGGTCGGGAAGCTTTCTGAGGGGTTGATTTGGGTAGTGAAGGGGCGGGTAAGGGTGCTCCACGAAGCAGGGCGGCCGGCGGAGATGGCCGTCCGGCGTGGCAGCGCTCTAGAATGGGTCACTGCGTTGCCTCGAGGCGTAGCAATGGCGCTGCCAAGATCCGTGGCCGTCCTTGTGGTCGTGTTCCTGGTCTTATGGAGAGGTAATGGATTTTCTTTTTTGGACAAATCGATTGATGTTTCTTTCTTCTTCGAGATCTCGCGGGTTCATCAGCAATGGCGGGTGAAGCGTCCCCTCACAAGAGAAGACTTAAATGTGATACAAATATCACCGGACACTTCTCCAAAACAACTCACGCCAACCCATCCATTCCCAGAAGAAACACTAGTTGTGTGATCAAACCATAACTCGCTCAGTACCGTGGGCATGGCTATTCGAATAGATTTTAACTCTGCAGAGGTGTGCAACTTTACCCACAAGCGGGGTACCACAGCACGATCACCGTAGTATCGATGCAGATCCCAACAAAGCCATTACCCACCTTAGCTAGACCTGACTAGCCACCACGGAATCCACCAAGGGGCCATTGATCTATCTCCGAGGTTTAACCGGGGCATAAGTCACACAGAGCTTATCCCTTTCTCCTTAGTCACCCGTTGCTCTCAGCTCTTCTGATGGCTATCAGACTAACTAGTGGGGTTTATACTAAGCCGTTGCTACATACAACGGTCAAGTGGTTTGCACGATGGTAGAGTTAGGCAAGATGACACATCAACTCGGTCCTTGATTGTGACAAGATGGATATCTCCCAACCCTGCTCAACCACACAGGTACGAGCACACCTTTTGGCAATTCACACAGAAGTGCCATCCATCTCGTCCTTCTTTTGATTTCCAAAAATTTCCACATTTTCCCTTCCCACACACTCACACATTTTCCTTTTATAAAATAAGTTGTACCACGTTCAAGGTCCTAAGTGTTCTAGCAGCGATTAACATCCAAATAGAACAGATCATATTTAGACGCTAATCTAGGTGGTCAAGGAATGGTCATAACAAATCAAGGGGTGGCTATCCAACCGGGTTTTAGCAGCAAAATAACATGTAGTTTTGAAAACAGGCCAATAGGTTGTGTTTATAAAACTGGGGCAAAATATGCATCAAAGGATGAGATTGAACTTGCCGTTCTCAAAGCCTTCCGGGAAGTCCTGATCGAGGTACTGTCCTTCGGGTTCGGGGTCACGGTACTGGTCCTCGCTCACTTACTTGTGGTATTGCTCGTCGACGGGTTCTCCCTCATTCACACAGTGATCTACGACGCACAGAAGCAAGCACACAATAAAGAAAAAGAAATAAAGGTTTTATCGTTGAGCTCGAATCGGGAACAATTAAAATATAGAGATAGGAGTAATATTTTTGGGTGGTTTTCTAATGGCACAACCGAAATTATGTTAGAAATGGTGTGGTAAAGTTTCAGGTAAATCGGAGAATGTTTGGCGCATGAAATGATAGGTTAAAGGAGTGATTATGGCTAAACCGGGGTTCAGGGGCCTCTTTGTAATTATTTTTTGGAAGGAAAGGGCTTGTTTGGAATTTTTAGAAATATCCGGGGTTCACTAGAAATGTGCAGAGGGTCTAGGTGTAATTATTTTGTATAGTGGAAGTGTCTTTTCTTAAATAGGAAGAACCGGGAGGGCTTTTTTTGGAAAATAACATAGAGAGGGGGAGGACTCTTAAAGAAATAGGGAGAAGGGCGGGGGGTTAAGGGCAAAATGCCCTTTCTTCTCCCTCCTCCCTCCCGTGGAACAGAGGAGGGGCGCGGGGTCGCCGGCGGCCTCGGGGTGCGACGGCGGCCATGGAGAGGGGGAAAAGGGAGAGGGAGTCGTGGTGAGTCGATTCCCCCACTTAATTTGGGCGGAGGTGGCCTGTGGAGGCGCGGCCGGCTCTGGTGTTCGCGGTGGCGGCACTGCGGGGCTCGGCGGCGGTCGGGGTTAGGGGAGAAAGGAAGAGGGAGACGAGGAGGTCCTATTCCCCTCCTTACCTCGAGCAGAGACGGTGCGAGGAGGCGGCTCCGTGGTGGCCGGCGAGAGGCGGCGGCTATGGCTCTGAGTGGCGGCACTGGGGAGCTAGTGAGGGGGCTAGCGGAGGCGGTGAGGTTCATGGTGGTGGCGGAACATGATGTGAAGGCCTATTTATAGGCGGGGAGAGGCGGTGGAGGAGGGGCCGCGGTGGTGGCCGGTAAGCGAGCTCGGCGGGGTGGCTTTAATGGCGTGGGGGCGGGTTGGGCGTCGTGGAGCGGCGCTAGCATCGAGGGCGGTCGGCGTGCAGGGGTGGGTGGCGCAAGTGGACAAGTGGAGCGGCCAGCTGTTCGGCGTGGAGCTTGGCGTGGAGCTCTGCTCGAGCAGTGCGGGCTCGAGCGGCGAGGCGGCGGCGCTGTGCTGGACGACGGGCGGCGCGGCGAGCACAGGGCGATGGGATGGGTCGGGCAGGCGGCGAGTGGCGCGGCGGGCATCCCGGCACGTGGAGCGTGTGGGGGCGGCCGGGAGCAGGGGCGCGTGCGCTTGGACGGGAGCAGAGAGAAGAAAGGAGAAGGAGGGAGAAGGAGGGAGAAAAGAAAAGAAGAAAAGGAAAAAAGAAAAAGGAGAAGAAAAGAAAAGAAAAAGAAGAGAGGAAGGAAAAGAGAGAGAGAGAGAGGCGGTCGGCGGGATTCGCGACGGCGGTCGACCACGCGCGGCGGTCGGGCGCAGCGCAACGCGCGGGACAAGGAAAAGAAAGAGAAGGGACGGCGATTGATTTCGGTGCCGGGTCGGCTGGATCGCCGGGAAAGATTACGGGGAATTTGGAGTTCGGACAGGACGGGGTTTAGGAATGATTTGAGCTCAACGATGAAAAGAGATTTTGAAAATTATTTTTAGCGCGTGATTTATCTTGGTAAATTTTTCGGGATGTTACAGCGGGTAAGCAAAGTTGAAGCATTTCTGCTTCCTGCAGAGGGGGAGGCGTCCACGTTCACGTTCGTCAACCGGTGCGCGGACACGGTGTGGCCGGGCATCCTGTCCAGCGCCAGCAGCCCGCGGCTGGAGCCCACGAGGTTGGAGCTCCCGCCGGGCGCCGCGCGCACGGTGCCGGCGCCTTCCGGCTGGTCGCAGGACGGCGCCACGGGGCGGCTCGTCTGCGCCACGGCCGACTGCGGCTCCGGCACTGCCGAGTGCGCAGGCGCGGGCGCCGCGCCACCGGCGACCCTGGCTGAATTCACGCTCGACGGGAGCGGCGGGCTGGACTTCTATGACGTCAGCCTCGTGGACGGCTACAACCTCCCCGTGCTGGTGGAGACCTCCGGCGGCGGCGGCGGCTCCAGCAGGCCCGCGTTGTACGCGGCAGTCGGGTGCGCCGCGGACCTGAACACGATGTGCCCCGCGGCGGTACGTGGAAGGTGACGGACGGGTTGGGAGGTGGGGTGGGGCCAGGCGGGATAAAGAGCTGATGGACTTTGCATTTTTGCCCAGCACCACCCCCTAGATACAAGACGACGATAAAAAATGATGTAGATATAAGAGCTGTTGGATGGATTTTTTTGTCTTCTTTTCTTTTTTTAACCAACTTCTTTAAGATAGAAGAGCTCTTGGAGATGCTCTCAGATAAGTCTCATTTATGCGAAGGGGATCGGCCCGGATGTGGACGGCCCAAGCTTACGAAGCATATAGCATCGGCGGCACGGCGGAGAACATGCTGTTCCTGTCGACGGCGCCGGCGCCGACGCCGCGGCCGCTGCTGGTGACGGCCACCAGCGCGGCCACGAGCCCGGCGTTTCCCACAAGCGTCGGCTCGGTCTGCCCGAAGGCCATGCGCGAGTCGTTGAACCTGTCGTGGCGGTCCGGCCCGCCCACCATCGCGCCCGTGAGCACGTTCGGGTCCGCCTTCTTGGTGTCGCGCCACCTGCGCCCGCCGGTGCACGAGTACGTGACGCGGTTGCGCGGCGTCGACGCGCCCCGGTGGTGCACGTGCCGCGGGTACCTGCCGCCGTAGCCCACCACGTAGCTCATCTTCCTCGGGTTGTCGCCGAGGATGTAGTCGAGCTGAGACCTGGCGAACGCCCGGAGGTCGTCGGCGGGCATGAAGTTGGGGCCGCAGTTCCAGCCGGGGACGTTGACGGCCTCCAGGTAGTCGGCGTAGAGCGCGGCGAGGAAGGCGTTGGCCACGACGTACTGCAGCGGCTGGCCCCGGCCGTGGTTGAAGAGCGCCAGCCCGCCCCTGGTGAAGTTGAAGGCGGCGAAGCGCCGGAAGCACTTGCACATGTCCAGGGCGGCGGCCTTGTGGTATCCGGCGAGCGACTCCTCGTAGGGGTAGCCGGGGTCGAGGAACATGCGCAGCCACGACAGGAGCAGGCCGTCGCCGGGGAGCTTGTTGTCCCAGCTGAAGACGGAGAGGTCGAGGATGTCGTCGAAGGCCCCGGCGCGCTCGGCGAGCACCGGGGCGGTGGCGGCGGCGATGTAGCTGCTGTTGCCCGTGGCGTAGTACATCCACGCCGCGCACCAGACGTGCTCGTCCCAGTAGCTGGTGGAGTTGTAGAAGGGCTCGATCTCCGGCCGGTGGCTGGAGTAGGTGGGTTGCTGCTGGTTGCTCGCTCCGCGCGTGGCGAACTCGTATATGGTGGCCGCGCCGTGGGCGAGCTTCTTGGAGTAGGCGTCGTCGTCGCGGAACGCGATGGAGGCGGCCGCCAGGGCCGCGGCGATCTCGCCGCCGAGGTCGGGAGCCGAGCTCACCGCCAGGGAGGGGCGAGGGTACGCCATGTCCTCGGGCCGGTTCCAGCAGTAGTGATCGTCCGGCGTCCCGCCATTAATCTTTGCAGCTCCCACCTGGAGGAAGCACGAGCCAGCAGATCAACACGGCGCAGAGAGAATTGGAGAAAGATCCACACGACCAAAATTCAGGATCTGGGGAACGAAAATGAATAACAGCTACCTGAGCATAGACATGGCCGATGGTAGAAGCGGAGGAGTTGAAGGTGCGAAGCAGATAGTCGGTGCCCCACCTGATGAGCTCTCTGACATGGTCGTACTCCCCGACGGCCTTGTACTTGGCGCTGTATTCGACCACCGACCAGCTCTGCAGCGTCATGGAGAAGGCCATCGGGAAGTGGAACTTGATGTTGTCGCCGGCGTCGTAATAGCCGCCGACGAGGCCGCCCTTGACGTCCGCGGCGTCGGAGCCGTCCTTCAGACCGGAGTTCCCGCGCCACGGGATGCCGTTGCTCCTCGGAAGCCGGCCGGCTGTTGTGCCACGACGAAGAGGTCACAAATGCTGTCAGGAGGGCATTTTTGGAATTTTTGAACAAAATAGATTGATTGTACGTGGAGAATGCGTGACAAGTCGTATGCTGCTGCAACAGAGGGGCTCCTTGGTACCAGTGAACGTGCCAGATTGCCGCTTCCTGCGGAAGTTTGGTGAGTACTCCAGTGCAGCGAGCTGGGCAAAACATTCCATTTCTAAGGCTGCAGCTGTGCTGTGCACAGATCACTACGCGTCGTCAAAAACGGCAGTTCAAGGCAAGACGATTCCATTCCATTTATTATTGCAGAGGCGTGTGCAAGCAAAACGCGATCCAAATTCCCCAAGTTCTAGCGCAGCGGCGGATCTGCGCAGGTTCGTACCGATCAAAGATTGCAACTTCGGCAAAAAAAAAATTCGATCCAAGCAATGCAAGAATGTTGGGATTAGTCCCACATTGGTTGTGGGGGGAGAGTTGAACCAACATAAAAATGGGGGGAGTCTCTCACCTCTTGGGCTAGTTTTTGGGGTGTAGCAGGATTTCCCCTGGGTGTGCGCCCGGTTGGGCCGACTCTTCTGGTTTTTGGGCCAACATTTGGTATCAAAGCTGGATCCGCAATCTCCTGTGCCCGTGCACACTTGGGTGGTGTAGGCCCGAAGCCCAGTGAACCATGGGTGTGAGGCCCGTGTGTGCTCGTGTGTCGAGCCGGACCGCGGGTGTGATGTCCATATATACGTGTGTGCTCGTGTGTCGAGCCGGACCGCGGGTGTGATGTCCATATATACTCGTGTGTTGAGCCGGTCACTGGTGGACTGTGGTATGGGCCCGGTCAGTGCTGAGGAGCACCAATGTATGACCGCGGGTGTGATGCCCATATATGCTCGTGTGTTGAGCCGGTCACTGGTGGACTGTGGTATGGGCCCGGTATGGGCCCGGTCAGTGCTGAGGAGCACCAATGTGTGACAGGGGCGCCCGGTTGAGCCGACTCTCCGTGATCAAGGAGGGGATGGAGTGCCGCGGGCAGTGCTCACATTTCTGGGCGTTGAAGAAGAGGAGCGGATGGAGTGCCGCGGGCAGTGCTCACATTTCTGGGCGTTGAAGAAGAGGAGCGCCTTGCGCAGCGCCTCGGCGTACTGGTCCGGCGGCGGCGGGCGGGGAGCCCTGCGGGGGATGGACTTGGAGACGATGACGGGGAGGCCGACGATGACGAAGCCGGCGGCGAGGCCCATGTTCCGCACCGACACCGCGCCGGGGTCTAGGTTTTTTACTCGCGGTGCCTCCCTTGGCTTGGACCAGCGCATAGATGGAGGCCGGCGGGGGGATGCCTTTGCGTCGCCGGCGAGCACTGAGTCACTATTCACACCAGCCCCCGAAACCCCAACGGTGTTGCAGAAATTGGCAGGAGGGGCCGAGAGCCCGGGAGTAAAAGGCGTGGGCCCTAAATTCTCTTGATTTGATCGGTGGCTATGTAAATTCTAGCTACAAGAGAAAATGAACGAGAAACACATTGTTTTGAACTATGGGGCAGAGCAGAGGTGAATATATATTTGCTCCCCCTAGAAAGATAACCTCTTTGTTTGCACGGCTAATTATGTTCATTCCCAAATCCACTACCAAACAATGGAAAAGAAGCTCACCTCACTTCATCTCGTAGTAAGAAACATGTGTTATATAGAAGAGATAGTTTGCTTGGGTGGTGCTTGCAATTTGGATGGCAGTGCTTGCGCCAAATACTAACAATTACAGTATCAATTTATCAACTATAGTTCTTTCTCAGATTTGTCTCGAAAATTATTGATTGTATAATTGGTATAAAAATAACTATATGGAAATAAATGATGACTTGTTTTGGTCAAGAGTTAAGAAAAATGGATAGCAACGGTATCTGAATATTAACCCATAATCAAGAAAAAATCGTTTGTATCTATCATAATAAATGTTATAGCAGGGTATGTCTAGGCCATATTTCTTTATTCCTTCAGAAAATTATGTAAGATATAAAGTTGGTCATATTTATGTCAATTACTCCCTCCTTCCCCGTTTATAAGGCATACACGTATATCAAGATTCAAACCTTCTCATCTTTGACCAATAATTTGACTATTAAATTTTTTTTTATAATGCAAATTTCATATGATTGGATTCATAATCAAACATAGTTTACAATGATTATAAGTTTATAATCAAAAGTGATATAATATATGATAAATAAATGGTCAAAGTGTTGTTTAGAAGACCGTGTCATGTTCTACCATGCCTTATAAACGGGGAAGGAGGGAGTAGATTGTACCCTACCTATATCCTGAATGAGAGCTTTTTTTCACTTTTATGATAGAGAGAGGAGCTGTATTTCACTTTTGCACGTCAATCCCGCTGATGCAATCCATGGAGCCCATCAAATTGCGTTAGAAGTACCTTCAATGGCGACAATCCGGCGTTTTTTTTTCTTTTTTATATTTAAAAAAATACAAAATTTCAAAAATATAAGGCGGTTTTAAGAAATTTCAAAAATGGACCCCTATCGCCCATGGGGGGCGACAGGCCCCCTTTGGCCCCCTATCGCCCAGGCAATGGGCGACAGGGACATTTTTGTAATTTTTTTTCTTCGAACAGGTCCCTGGCGGGGGACGTGGTGCAGGGGAGCCGGGCGCCCCCAACGGGCGACAGGGGGGCCTGCCCACCGGGCGGCAGGGCAGAGCTGCCCTATTTAAACCCCCTCCCTTCTCACCCCTCATTCTATTCTCTAAAATTCCAGAAAAAATAGAAAAAAAAAGAGAGGGGTGAGAAGAAGGAAAGCGGCGAAGCCCTACCGAAGTGCGCATCTGTGATCTGCAGGTATTAACGTTTGAGCTTTCATTGTGATTTTCTTATGAATCAGAGTAGAAGTAATCTTTATATATTGAAATATTGGATCGTAATCTTAGAATAATAGTAGCTATTGTTATTTCAGCTATTGTAGTTCATAGTAACATGTAGAAAATGACATATGAATCATAAGCTAACCTGGGTAGGCTGGTGTTGATGGCGGCGGTCCCATCCCTGGGTACAGTCCCCCAACTGGCGTTGTCCCTCTAAACATTCACATCCCCTGCCGTGGGACGAAGTGGGATCTTTGTTGGCCCCAATGGCCAGTATGGCCAACGGAAGAAGAGGGACCGAATCATGTTTGTGTCGATTAGTAAAAGTATAGCAAGAACTGATATTATTTAAATTCAGTATCCACGTTACCTGCAGTAGTGTTCCACTAGCGTCCCTGATCTGGCTGAGAGGTCGGCTCATGCGTCGTCGCCTGACACGGGAATGACGTTGAGGCCTGGGACGATCCTTGGCTCTCTTCATAGTCCACACGGCTACCAAAATCGTGCAGTACTGTACGCAAGTGGTCACGGTGCCTGGACCATGCCTCTCTCTGCTCAACCTGGGTCATAGGGGAACCGTGATCCACCCTCGTGAGGTAAGCGGAGCAGTCCGCCTCCATCATGTTGCAAAGTCAAAACTGCATTCATTTTAGTAATGGAAAATCTCCTCACCTCTCTCTTTTTTAGTAATGTGAGGCCCCCCTGTCGCCTGTGGGGGGGGGGGGCGACCGGCCCCCTCCTATACCACGTTCCCCGCCAGGGACCTGTTCGAAGAAAAAAAAGAAAAAAAATTACAGAAAGATCCCTGTCGCCCGTTGCCTGAGCGACAGGGGCCTGTCGCCCCCCCCCCCGGCGACAGGGGTCCATTTTTGAAATTTCTTGAAACCGCCATATATTTTTGAAATTTTGTATTTTTTAAATATAAAAAAGAAAAAAACGCGACAATCCGGGCCGGGGTTCCTGGCAGGCGGCCCAATCTTTCCTGGGCCAAACATATCAAACATCCATCCACGGGCCCCCAGCCCTACTCAGTTAGCGTGCGACCCCCTCAGCCAGCCAGGGCAGCAGCTTGCCCCATTACGCCATGGCCTTCTCTTCCTTGGCGCCCTTCTCCCCGCCTTCTGGAACCTTCCGACCCCATCCCGCCCGGCGGCTCCGGGCCGCCGCGTCCGGGACCGGGAGTGTCGTGGCGTGCTCGCCGGCCCCGCCCGACGTCGTGGTGACGCGCGAGCGGGGGAAGAACGCCGAGCTCATCGCCGCGCTGGTGAGTACCCTCCATGGACCCTTCCTCCGTTGTGCTTTTGTGTTGGAATCAGTAGCTAGAGTGTAGAGGAGGTGGCAGGAGGAATGGCTTGGACGTTGGGTGCTGTAGCCTTCTTACTCCTGATCAAATTTGGTGAATTAATTAGGCGGAGGAGTTTAGATGTTTGACTGTACGAGGACGAAACTCAGTGGTTAATGTCTTGCTCGAATAGGAGCCCAAAGCATATGGCGCTAGATTGGGGAATCATACTGATTGCCTCCATGTGAGGGTTAATTTACGGCTTGATATAGAAAATATCAGGGATTCAGGGCCACATTTGTACTGTAGGGTTCTGAATGGTGAATGCTAATGGAGCTGATTGCTTCTCCTTCCCTTTGGAACTGTTACCTGAATTTCTTTCACCATTTGTTCGCTCTCAAAAGAAGCCTGATGTCCATGCTGCATAGCTGGTTCAAATTAATTTTGGTTTTGAATATTTCTTGTTGGTGACGTGAATCATGATGATCTAATATTTTTCAAAACAGCATAGTTCCTTTTCGTTATTCGGCTGATTGCTGCTTTGCATTTACATCTAGTTTCTAATTGGATTCTGTAGGAAAAGCGCAATATAAACTCTCTGGAACTTCCTCTCGTTAAGCATGTTGAAGGCCCTGATGCAGATAGGCTTTCGGATGTCTTACGTGGTAAGTGTTATAGCCTTTCCTTTTTCGTGATCGGAATACCGTCATCTGCTGGGTTTCATTTTCTGAGTTTTGTACTTCGGATATGCAGCACATAAAGTTTTGTTCTTTCACTTTTGTTTTTTATTCCATTTTCACCAGAAGATACTATGGTAACCTATTCTATAATGTAACTCCTCTTTCCACTTAGTTTATAAACTGCAATACGGTAATTCATGAATCAGTCAATGATATTCTGTACTTACAGATGACAAGTTTGACTGGATTGTTATAACCTCTCCTGAGGCAGCTGCAGTGTTCCTTCAGGGATGGAAGTAAGCTTGAGGAATTTTGCAGTTATGTGCACAATATTGTTATACAACTAGGGATTATGCCTTGATTGATGCTTAATCCTTGTAACTTGTTGTGCCATAGATTCATCTACTCTGTCCTTTTTTTTTGGCTTACAAAATACTTGGCGTATGTTATTTCTATAATTTTTTTACAGGCATATATTCCCTGAGTTCAAATCATTGTTGCATCACCAGCTCAAAATAATCTAAGGCTGCTATATTTAAGCAATTCATATTGGTTCAATGCCAGGGCTGCTGGAAGTCCTAAGGTTCAAGTAGCAGTTGTTGGAGCAGGAACGGCTAGGGTTTTTGATGAAGTATCACAATCTGAAGTTCGATCTCTTGAGGTTGCATTTTCACCTTCCAAAGGTAGCTTACATTGTCATTTCTCTGATTTCCTTGTTAAAAGTGTATTTTGTAGACTTTATGATCTTCTGGTCATCTTCAATTATTTATCAACATTAACCAATTTGTTCCATTTCTTTGTTTGTCAGCTATGGTTTAAGTCTTGGCGTCGGAGCTTCCAAAAAACAGCAGGAATACATGTAAAGTGATGTATCCTGCATCTGCAAAGGCTGGGCATGAAATCCGTAAGTCAGCTTGGTGTTCACATAGCATTTATCTTGTTACTATTTTCTTCTGCCTTCAGTAAGGTCACATGTTTCTCGCATTCAGTTTTCCCAAATGGGCTGCTTTCTGTAGGATGTTTTGAATTGATTGTGAGCTGCAGGCAATCTTAAGTTTTTTAGTTAAAATTTTTTATGTTTATGAGGAAGGGCGGGCCTGGTGCGGCGGTAGAGCCTACCGTCTGTAACCGGAAGGTCCCGGGTTCAAGCTCCGGCCTCTGCACAGTCGTGCGGGAAAGGCTTGGCGCTTAAAACAACCTGTCGTGGTGTGCAAACCCACAGCCGGGTGGCGTAGTGCGCCCGCCTAAACCCAGAGGGTGAGTACTCGGGGGTTAGCTAGGATTAGCCCAATCTCGGTGTAAGAACACGATGAACACAGAGGGTTTAGAGTGGTTCGGGCCGCCGGAGCGTAATACCCTACGTCCACTGTGTGTTGTATTGCTTGTGCTCTCAAGAGGTTGAGAACGGGATTGTTCGGAGTGAATCCGAGCCTGTGTTGTGTGATTGTCCAGCCAGGGTCTGCCTTCCCTTGACCTTGGAGAGTCTCCCTATCGCGCGTCAAATGTTGTCCCTATTATATGCCTAAGGGGAGCACGTACACAAAGCGGGGCCCCGACATGTGGACCCGGCGATGTATTATAAACTACTCTTTGGCCTTCAATGCCCCAGATCCGGAGATCTTGTCGTCGGCCTTCGTGCGTAGCTTCTGACCAGGGATGGTCTTGAGCTGTCCTATCGGAGTAGAGTCTAGCCTCTGCAGCCGCGCGTCGAGGTCATGATGAAGCGACGAACTACTGACTCTGTCCACTGTAACAGCGTGCACTGTTGCTCCAGTCAGTAGCTGGTCATCATGACTCGTCGCCCATGCACTCGGCGCTGAGTCTTTAATGCTTGCCTTGGTAACTGACGAGCCGCCTCGGTAACTGGCGATCCACAGTATGGACTGACAAAAGCTGCCCCGTGCCCAGCGGCAGCAGAGCACGCCTCAACCACTCGCACTTAATGCGGGTGGGTGAGGGAGCTTCCAGCGGAAGGCTTGCGCCCGCGTCTGCGTGACACGTGGCGGCTCCGGACCCCTCCCAAGCAGCTAGCTGAGCCGAGAGCTCACGGGGGTCCGGATAGGCACGTGGCGGATGGCACGTGGAGGTCCCGGACCCACCTGCGGGGGTCCGGGTCCGCGGCCACAGGTGCTGAGCATTTCCACTTCTGGGACACGTGGTGACACCGGACCCGTCCCCGAGCGGGAAGCAGGTCTGGGACCGTTGGTCCGGTGAGATGGAGTCGGACCCCAGGGGTCCGGCTGCTCAGCTTCTTATGGCGTAGTTACGGATAACTACGCGAGTCTTGGCACAGTAGGAGTGGGTACCCCAGCTGCTGGGTACCGACACAACCCTTCCCAGACCCCCACGCAGTGCGGGTAGCCTACGGCACTGGGTACGCCCCCTTTTTATGTTTATGAGCTCATAACTTGTGTGCTGATCTATGGACTTGTTTTAATCTTTTCTCACTTCTTTTACTTAGTGACAGTATACATTCAAGCTTTATAATTCTTAATTCTTTTCAATGCAGAGGATGGTTTATCAGAACGAGGATTTGATGTGACACGATTGAATACATATACAACAGTAACTTCTTCGTGCTGGATGAGTGTTTTTATTACTTTATAACCACATACACAGACAAACTAGTCTTCTGCATCTTGTTGTGCTACTTCCAGTAGTCTGTGATACTTTTTTTTAGCATAAATCTTTATATTATTATATTGCCAATTTATTTCATTTTTCTGATAAACAAATCTTCTTGTGAATTGAGTTTTACAATAATCTAACTCAATCATATTTACCTTTTTAGTTATTTCCTGTAGGTTAAAGTTCTAGTGAGCTTTTGAACTATATCTATCTAATATTGGTCAGCTATTCACTGTCTAGATATTTAATCTCATGGCTTGCCTTTTTTTCCCCCTTTGGTAGTGTCATTTAGTTCTATAAGTTGATTGCGAAAGGTGACCAAATGACCAGATTAGTGAGTAGAGATTTAATGCTATGAGAATTAGAAAGTAGTCGCCATCAGTTAACATATGAAAGTGTTGTGTATGCAAGCAGGTCCCTGTAGACGATGTTGAACCACTAGCATTAAATCTTGCTGTATCAGCTCCAGTTGTCGCAGTAGCTTCTCCTTCTGCACTGAGGTAATTATACAATCGCATTGGGATATAACTTTTTTTTACACTTTCTTCCATTAATTGTGCAATGTAAAGCTGTTGCGCAGCAGATCTGAAGATAATATCATTTAAGCATCAAACTGATACTTTGGGAGGAGCATAGTTAACTCTATAATATAGGATCCAATCAATGTTGCTTGAATCATTAGATCACTTTCCATTTTGCTACGGTTTGCTTTTATGTGCGGTTACATTGTTCAATCCTTTTTTTGTTACATTTGGAGCAGGGCTTGGTTAAAGCTGATTCCGAAAGTCGATAATTGGAATAACTCCATTGCTTGCATTGGTGAGACCACTGGCTCTGCAGCGAAGAAATTGGGCTTGAAGAGTATATATTGTCCAACAACCCCTGGACTTGAAGGGTATGCACACATCATCTAGCCCTTTGAGTAACATTATCCAATTGCCAATTCGCCATGTACACATCAGGGATGTTGATCACTGCGAACTGGTGCCCTCACAATGCATTGTGCAGTCCTTGATTACTAACTAATCTGATCGCATGATTTCTCATGTTGCTTTTCATAGGTGGGTTGAAAGCATTCTTCAAGCGCTCAGAGTCCACAGGCAGTTGAAAGAGGTTCTTCTCTTATCCTTGCGTTCAATTAAACACCCATATCTTATTTTCCTTGGTTTCTCTCGTCATATCCTTCCCTATTTCTGCTCATAGGCCCCAACATGTTAACACGGGCAACCCCGTGTACCAGATGACAGAGCTTCTTGATATTGGTGACCAGCTGTAGATTTAGGAATTCTTTGCTTCTTTGACCTCTCCACGTCTTCTGTTGTTTTGTCAGCGCGACTCGTGGACTGTGTTGTGGTGTAATATGGTGGTGTAATATTGTTTATTTGTTTCGGGGTTCGTGCTAGTTAGTGAGAATGATGATGATGAATCGTTGGGGGGCTTGGCGGGCCTTCTCGGGTTGGTTGTGTTGACCCATGATGTGACTGGATCTGTTTGGCGGCCTGTCAACCGTTTATTTTTCATGCGGCTCCAATGGAGAGAACATGGGTCATGTGCTCTAAGATTTTTTCCTCAAAATTTTCTCCATTGATTCTATCATCTTACTTCAAACAGCTTGGGAGTTGAACTTGAGAGAGATGGTGCGCTAGAAATTTTCATCTCTGCTATCAACGCTGAGTCGGACAATGTAAAGTCACACACTTATGCAGAACATCACAATCTGTGCATTCTATCTTTTTTTTATTTCCACCACTCGTTAGTTTTGCGGAGCGGATATTGGTAGTGTATTAGATATCCTTCTGTCCATCCTTCATCTTAATCGTGTAGTCCTTGAGGCTAGTCAGCTCATCACCACTCTCAGTACATTGGTATATAAGTCGCTCAAGAGTGTAAGAGCACAAGATGAAGCATGGCCTTGGCATATGAGATTTGGCTAAGCAAGATGGAAACTGATGGAGTGCAGCTCAATGCACTCGGTATCTGCACAATGCCACAAGTAGTAGTAGTTTTGGCCTTAAAAGCTCAATGCACTCGGTATCTGCACAGTGCCACAAGTAGTAGTACTTTTGGCCTTAAACACGTCGTAATAATGAATTCTCATCAACAACGTTCGATTAGACTGACCTCAGCAGCTTCCCCCAGCCGTCGCCTTCTGCACACGTGGCCCGGCCAGTCGTCGCCTTCCGCACATGTGGCCCGACCAGCGCCCCGCCGCGTCCGCCCGCCCGCCCGCCGCGTCACCGTCTCGAAGCCTCCGGCACAAGTTGCTGAGGTCAGTCTTATGGTTGGATACTAAGACTTAGAATCAATCAACATGTTGCAACTACTCTAGCAAGATAATTTAGCCAACTTCAAAATTATCAGAAAACTAACATCACCAGCAAAGAATCAACATAACAATCAGCCGCATGTAGGAAAAGGTAAAAAAAATCTCACAAGATCTACACTAGCACCCAAGACGAATGCAATAAAGAAATTTTTAGGTAGGCTTTCCCAAAAAAACACACAATACCATCAAAGTATAGTTCACCTGGTGATAGTAGCTGCTATAGTTTATTGGATTGCGAATACAAATGGCTGGAATGTCACGGCCCCATGAAATAAGCAAACTCATACCATTAATGCTACAAATTTCAACCCAGTCGATAAAATTATACAAATGTTGGTTCAGTGAATATGCATTGAACTGTCCATTCCTACGACTAAAACAGAGACAAATCACTGTTGGGTTTCCTTAATCTTGAGAAAAACTTGGTGAGAGTTTCCAAGATGAACCCTTCTAAGGAGAGGAGTTTTTTTCACCCACAAGACCACAACTGGCCTTTGTTACTATCCTTTGTTGTACTTTCATTACAAACACAAGAATATGAGAATCATTGATGTTGATATGTAAACCAGATTCTCAGATGATAACAGACCACAAATTTAATAATTTATCTCAGAACGGAGCATCCCTTGTTGAAAATAACAATTTATAATTGATAGAGTTATAAATAATTTGGAAATAGAAAGAGAGAGAGGAGTTGACATGCTTTATGGCAAGGTATGGCTTTCTAGAATGAGGAGACCTTTATCTACACACCGATACGGGAGATCAATTGATCAATTTTATACCAGAGAACTCAACTCTTTATTCACTATAACTCAGTATACAACATAGGACTCCTGCACTCTTTACGTGGCTATCCCATTAGGACACAACTGCACTATATGGCTATCAGGCCACCTCCAATTTAAGACCTCTTATGACATGCTATGAAAAAGAGGAGAGTAGCATCTCTATTTATAGGTGCTCATGGATTGTGGTGTTGCCGTGTGGCAAGTTCCACACTCTTCTTTACAAAATATTTATCTCTAGAATTTCTCATTCTTATCTAACTATGTTATATATCTATATAGGTAGTATAAGGATAATATAGGAAAAATCTTTTGTGATATCATCTACCTTCGTTCTTTTATTTTTCATTTCTTCCCAATCCATTCCCTATCTACGACCTGCCCTGGCGGCTAGGGTTTCCAAGACTAAAAATTCCCCTCAATCAATATTAAATCACTATTGACAATCTTACCCCTTTTAATAGAGGGTTGGATCTTTTCTGTACTACATACTAGAAAGTGGTAATATTATGCACCTTAAGGTTTCTATATCAGAGACCCAATATAGATACTTTCTATGTAAAGAGTTTCAGGAATAGGACATAGTAGCTCCTACTCCACAACACCTGCAGTTGGTTGATGAAGATCACCACTAGGTGGCAAAGTCTAAATCACCAAAACCCTCCTTACATTATCTAGCTTTTCATCTCCACATCCAATGAGATGCATTGAACTCTGAAGGGTAAGTGCATGTGGAGGGAGAGTCTTACTAGGATTGATAATCTCAAACTTCACTACACCTTGAAATAGGAATAAACAAGAAAAGCTCTTTCCTAATTGGTATCAGAGCTGGGGAAAGATTGGTATCAGGGCTGGGAAGATTGGTTAGGATCGCAAACAACTATCAGATTTGTACTTTGTATACCCTTATAATCATCAAAGATCGTTGAAGTGGCTAGTTTCTTTAAATAGGAGGTGTTGAGAATAAAGAAATTCATGAAGCTTTCCTCTAGCGATCCATTCAAAGGTATTCTGGAGAGTCAATGGATTGTGAAGAAAAACACCAAAGAAGATGGTCCAAGGGCAAGAGCCAAATATGGCCACACCAGAGCTTGTAGACTACGATCATGACCGACCTCATATTCTCTAGTAGTATCATATAGACTATGCACACAATGTTAGGTAGCTCAAGTGAACTTGTAATGTTCGGCACATAACTTGACGAAATGATAAGATCGAGCAAGGAGCCCGCACCATCCTTGCACCAATGTAAAAAAAAATTCAGCTTCATTTGGACAAGAATACATAATACCTACATGTTCTCCAATCTAAGAGCAAGGAATATAAAATAGCTCAGTCTAAAGGGAATGTAGACCTTCAATTTTTAACATCTTCTGCAAGTCTGTTGGATAGAGGTGAGAATCATTAAAACCCCCTATAAATAGAATAGGGTGCAAGTATCCATCTCATCTCCATCCTTCCCTTCATTCTCTGCCTGTGTTGCAAGTATGACACCAGAAATCCAATTATCACGCTTCCCGACGCATGACATGACAGCTATAGAATTTGTCTGGTGTCTGGTGATAGGCTCGTTTATTAGTTAATATTTTTTATTTTCTAAGTTTGAGTTGTATTAAATCAAGTGTTATAATTTTCTCTTTTCAGTATTTTTGCCTTTTATTATGTTATCTCAGAGGAAGTCTTTGTTTGATCGTTATTTTATTAAAATTATGCTAGACATATTTCTCGGGAAGTTGGATAGTGCGTAGAAGTTGCGCAAGAATTTTTCCAAATAATATTTCTTAGGAAGTTGGAAAGTGAACATATTTGTAAAAGTTGTGTGAGAACTTATAGTGGGAGTTAGGTTAAAAAAACTTTCCATAAATTTTCTCCAAAAAGTTATGCATGTAAGTTATATGTTGTGAAAAGCTATGCTAAAAAATAATCTTGTAAGAATTTGATTTGAAAGAAGTTATGCGTCAAAATCCAGTGTATCAAGAAAACTGTACTGAAAAATATTCACTGAGTTGTTTGGAAAATAAATATATAAGTTGCGCTAATAAGAAAGGTCCGTGTGCAAGGGCGGCGCTAGGGGTACGCCCCTGTATTCCAGGGCGTAATCAAGATTTGGGATGCACTGCTATACAAAAATTTATACAATAGCTCATAGCCTCCTAGGTCTAATTCAGCAAAGAAAGCCCACGAAGGAAGAAGCCAGGAATCAGAAAAACCTCTGTCCGTTCATCTGTCACCAGCCGTAGGGCTAGGCCGTGCACCCTATCGCCCTGATCTCCCTCCCGATCGAGCGCAGCAACGAAGGTGATTGAAGCTGCATCCATCGCGTGAAGATCCACGCGGCCCACCAACGCGCTCCCCCGCCCTTGCGCCGCCGCCTGGCTCCGGCGCCGACTCTGGCGCCTCTGCCGCCGCCTCCCCTCACCTTTCTCGCCATCGTGCCGCCTCTCTTCACCCCGCCTCCTCCCACCACCCAATGGTTGTCTACCCCGTCCGGCCGGCGGTGCTCCCACGCCGCCTCGCCCTCCGCCGCCCAACCCGCCACCACCGCGGGGCCGCCCCCCAGCCCCCTCCTCTTTGGTCGGCGCCCATGGAAGCCCAGCAACCCAAAAAAATAAGTTTTGCGGCTGCCCTCCACCACTCCGGGCGCCGGCAACCGCTCCCCCCACAAACCACCCTTCACCGGCCACCCCCACCTCCTCCCCCCACAAACCACCCTTCACCGGCCACCCCCACCTCCTCCCCTAGCTTGCTGTGGCCGCTCCCCCTCCCTTGGCTCGCCGCCGCCGCCCACCGAAGCATGAGGAAGAACGGAGGCCTTCAGACGATGGATTCAAGTTTTATCGCGCGGGCGATATATAGCCCTGGCGTTCCCGACCCCTGTCCTCGGTCCTTCCCTGCCGACTTCCTGCCTGGCGCATGGCTCCGCCTACGCCTCCGCCTATCCCCCACTCCGGCAAGCGGCAAGGCGACATTCGGCGACCTACTGCCCTGTGCCAAGTTGGTTACACTTGCTACAAAGTTTTATCATAAGGAATTCACAACTGAGAAATTATCAAAACTTTCATGGCAGCTTATTATGTACATTTCTCATGTTCGTAGAGATGAAAGGTTTAAAAATTTGAAGAACCTATGTGAGCTTTCAGTTAAACTTGTGGACACAGAAAAAGATGAACAATATTATGTTCTTTACAAGTTTCTTAAGTTGGTGCTAATTCTTCCCGTAGCCACTGCCAATGTTGAAAGAATATTTTCCACTATGAATTTTGTGAAGAACAAGCAGATGAATAAAATGGGTGATGAATATTTGAACAATTGATTGGTTGCTTTCAATGAGAGAGAAATTCTTCAGTCAACTGAAAGATGGGGATATCATCTATCTCTTCCAACAAAGGGATCGTAGGGTTATATTGTAGCCTTTAATGTTTTGTATTATTTTTTAAGTATTCATGTTTAGAATTTGTACTTTCATCATTACTATAGATTTGTCATGACCATTATAGTTTATCATCCATTATATTGGGTATTTGCTTAAAAAATTATATATGACCTATACGTGGCATATCTAGCCGCAAATTCCTAGCTCCGCGCCACTGCCCGTGTGTCACATCTCCTACAAGACGCACTCTTGGGCATGTACACACTCTGTTCACTTGACTTGTCAGCCAACCAATTAGCAATGTTTTTCTCACACCAAATCAGCACCAACCACCAGCCATCAACCAGCCAACAGTACTTTTCTTTCATAACAAATCAGCACTAGCCACCAACCACAGCCAAATTAAGAGAGTGATGTCTGTGCTACCAACGCACGGTCATCCGTAAATTAACAATTCCACTGAACGTCGCGGAGTGAATCCTTGGCCACCTAAGTTCTCAAAGCCCAGACCCCGGAGTATAGATGTCCATCCGGGCGGCCCGGCACGGCCCGAGCCCGATCCCTTAGCGGGCCGTGCCGGGTCAGCCCACAGGCTGCGCTGGCGGCCCAGGCACGGGCCCACGGGCCTGTTTCGTGCCGGGCCGGCCCAAAAAACACGGTGGCTCGAGCGTGCTCGGGCCGTCCACTGCCCGCACGCCGCCGCCCGCCGGCGGCCGCCCGCCAACCGGATCTGTAGAGGGGCCGCCTGGATCTGCCGTCTGTCGGGTGGAGCCGTGGAGTGGTGGAGGAGAGGAGTGGGCGGCGCCGAAGGTGGAGGAGACGAGGGGAGCGGCGCCGGCGGATGGCGGCGGTGGAGGAGAGGAGTTAGGGAGGTGGCGTCCGGCAGGGCAGAGTCGCGGTCTCGCGGAGATGAGGAGGCGGCGGCCGGCCCCGTGGATCCGAGGAGGAGGCGTCCGGCAGCGGCAAAGCGGAGGAGGTGGCCTGCGAGGTGGAGCTACAGAGACGAGGAGCGGCCGGCGACGGGGACGGCGTTCGGGGCGGGGACGCAGGGGCGCGGGGGGGGGGGGCTGAGCGGCGGAGCCGCTGCGGCCTGCGGGAGTGCGGGGGGCGGGGGGGCTGTTAGGGATAGGGTTTGGAGTCTGTGGTGGGGGAGCGCGCCCGTGAGCTGGGCTGTGCTTGTTGGAGTTAGCGGGCCGCTACCGGGCCGGCCTACTAACTCCGTGCCGTGCCGGGCCGTGCTAGCCCACGGGCTGGGGTGACGGCCCAAGCCCGGGCACGGAGAGCGGGCCGGGCCAGCCCGGGCACAGTTTGGACTGGGTCGGACCATGCTTGGGCCGGGCCAAATTGGCCGTGCTTCGGGCGGGCTAATGGGTTGCGGGCTGCATGGACATCTATACCCCGGAGGCACCCCATCCCAGTATAGGTCTGAGTTTGGAGAGCGCTTACAACCACGCGCTGCCAAAGCATGTGCCACACCGTTACAGACTCGAGGACAATACAAAATAGAGAAACACATAAAACTTCTGAACAAGACTGCCAAGTGATGGTTGATGATGCCTGGATGGCGACGACGGACGAGGAGGGGAAGCTTCCTTGTCGGTCACGGAGAACAAGGAGAGGGGCGCGTCGCGTCCGCTCACGGCTCATCACTCATCAGGGCAGTTGGCACTGTCGGTGACGATTTTTTTAAAAAAAAGTGGCCCTCCATGCAACGTATGCTCGCCCCTCCTCGCCGATCTGTTTGTCGGTGCGCCAGTATCTTATTTGCTCATAGGTTAGTGCCTTAACAACTCGATAACCATATTCTTTTAGCCCGTGGCCAGTGGCATGTCCCCTTCTTCAGTTTTTTTTTTATAAAGGAGCTACCTGTATTATATTAAGGAAAACAAACACAAGAACGGTACATACAGGCACCCTCTGGAAAGTTACAGTAGGACAGGTGTCCCAACCTTTTTGCACAAAAGACCCTAACGAAAAGAAAAATTACAGCGAAGTCCTTGAGATCTTTTGCACAGCTCGTCTTCCATGGCCGCTGCCTCTGTCTCTCTCCGTCGTGGACGACATCGCCGGAGACAAGAGAAAACGACAGCAGCTCCCGGGCCAGCAGAAGTTGTATCGCCCAAAGGCTTTGAAAAGAGCCGCAATAGAAGATGACCACGAAAGTACATCGGCCGGGAACACATCCCCAACTTCTATGGCCATGGATCCAACCTTCACCCGAGGAGCAAGAGGGATCCATCCACCACCTCTCCACAAACCCGACCACTGTCCTGCTGCATAACAAAATCGGCGCCCAATCCATTCCTGGGTGAAGCGCCAAGCAAACTCCAAGAGAAGGGCCTGCACGAGACGAAAGCTCCACCGCGGTGAAGCACCTCAATCCCGTCGACCGCACCCTCACTAGCTCCTCGCCGACGCCGGAGAAAACGTCGCCGAGACGATGAAGGAGCTGGAGGGACTTATTCCACCACGCCGCCGCCGCCATCGCCTCGTCGGCGCCGCTAGGAAACCACCGCCTAGAAATACTAGGACAAGCTGTACATTGCCGGGCAAGGATCCGCTGATCCCCAACGCATCCGTGACCAAGGAGGCCGCCGGAGGTGGAGGGGATCACCGGTCCCGCCGGCGAGACCACGGGAACTCCTCCCTTTGCCCCTCTCAACTGTAGAGCTCAAGAGAGGATTCTAGAGGAAGCGGCTCGCAGTCGCTGCTGGTGTTCCCCTTCTTCAGTTCTCTCCCTAATAATCTATCCGTTGTATCCTCACTGTAACCGACGCCCGCTCGAATGCTCGATACCAGTAGCCCTGATCTCTGAATGATTGGCAGGCCAGGGCATTTAGCAGGCAGGTTGCTTCTGTTTTTTTTCCCTTCAGAACAGTATCCCTTCGACAAATTGTTGAAGCGTTGTGTCGAACACCCACACGTCAGGCACCCCAAATCGGAGCTTCAGTTCATTTCCTAATCTAAATCCGTTCTTGGCCTGCACTGGGTGTCAGCACCTTCATTTTCCGGTGAAACGTCGCTGTGGAGACGGTCGCTAGACGACGGCCTTTGCCAGTTGCAACACGAAACTGGTTTTGGCTGGAAGGTGTGTGTTGCGTCGTCCAGCAGGCGGCCTCCTAGTGGACATGGAAAGAAGAAATTCAGAGAAGGATTGTATAATTGGTGCCAGCCTCTCGCCAGGCTGAGCAGATGCGCGTAAACAAATCGGAGGAACAGAACGAACGAAGCCACTGCTCTGCTCAGCTCGCATTCTATGCATCATGTGTGTTCCCTCCCAATGCTCCCATATTTGACCACGGGAGATGGCGACCGACACACATCCGCACACAGGACCGCACATGGTTGTTGTGCTTGCAGATTTCTGCCTGGTTACCGCCCTTGATCGGTGGCTGTGGCTCCCACTGAATGACTGAAACTCTTGTGTTCAGTAAGAGGAATATTTTTTAAATCAAATCAGAGGAAAATTTTTCAGTAGATCATTGGTCCGTTCAACCTGTAGAAGTATTGTTCCAAGTGGAGTTACAGCAGCTACACTGCTATACGCTGTGTTCGCTCAGCACCAGCCACCAGCCAGTCAGCAGTACTATTCTCTCATAACAAATCAGCACCAGTCATCAGCCACAGCCAAACGAATACAGCGATAGTGGTGGTGGCTGAAGCCTGGATTTCTGTAAAGGAAAGAAAGTCGACTGCAGCCTGAATATTTCAAATCTGACTCTACCACCCCCAAACGTCAGTGAACTGCACACTAACACAGCAGCATCAACCCACCCTGCACCCACAGTCGGTTGGATGAGAAACAATTCCGGAAAAGGGATCACGAAACGGGCACATGTGGAGCACCGGAAAGGCGATGCGGACAGATTGTTGGGCATGTTACACACCTGCGAGCACGACAAAACGCCCTCCCTTAAAATAACGGCCATCATTGGAGGTGAGGTGTGGAGACGAGCAGATGCGCTGCGATGCCGCCGGCCTCAGCTCAGCTCAGCTACCTGGCCAGTTTCTCACCCCCTGCCCTGCAGCGAGACGGCCGGGATCGTCGTCCCGTGGCGCGGCGTGAACAGGCGAACAGGAGCAGATCGGACGCTACCCACGCGCGGCCACCACCAGGGGGCGCTGCGTCGTCCAGCAGAATATGCCCCCCACCAAACGCGAGCACATGGAAAGCGATGTGATCTTCTTCACTCGGTTTCGGGGCCCCGGGCCGCCGGCCTCGTCGGAGTCGAGTACTGCAGGCTGCAGCTGGCCTCCCCCGGGATCGTTGAGCGTCGCCGTGATGACTGGACGGATCCCGAGCAATGGCGCCTCCAACGAGAATCGGTTAATGTTGGCTGTCCAAATGGGGTCATGGTGGTTTTGCAATGGGTACACGGCTCGCGCAACTTCATCTTATGACCCATGTGGATATAAGCGCACGATCTTAACGTATTTGGACCAACCAGTCCAAATAGATGATATCCATATCGCTAGATTTTTTTATCGAAATTTCCACAATATCAAAGGTAAAAAGTAGCTAGCAAAATGGACCCCATGGTTCAACTAAAAAAAATCAATCCACGAACTTCTTCCCTCTCAAACGGCAGCCAATATCAAGCTTGTTACTGGAAATAAGAACAATGGGAGAGAGAAAATAGTACTACAGCATTCAGGGTGGTCCTGCTTTATGGTTGCCTTATACAATGGTGCAGCTAGCTGAAAGAAGTATTTTAATTGTTATGGATAGCTTTCTCAACCCACTGTTGGTCGCCCTAAGAGGGTGTCCCTGCAGTGGACGATAGTAAAAATGACTCCATAGGTCGTATCAGTCCTCGTCAAATGACTGAGTCAACTTTAACTTTTTGGTGTAAAAAATAACATCAATTAGTCTAGATTATTTTATATGTGGATATGTTTATGTTAATCTTATGAAATTGCCCATCTTCAATTTCATTATACATGTGAAACAATGAATTCAAAATGCAAAAGTTGATGGTTTCTAATCAATTCATGTCGATTATAGAAAAGTAGAGAGATACACATGATGAACAAACAATATTTCATCGTCGGATCTCATTTTACTGACACAACCAGATTTTAGTACTTATTCAAATCCTATACAATCTACAAACATGTCACACACACACACAAAAAATCACAAGTTTCCTTTTCTCCGTGGTACCCGTAGCACAAGGAGTAGATTCAACTGAAAAAATAAATGCGTAGTCGGCTCTTTTTTCCTCCTGCTACGCGCCTCCCCTAGCAGGAGGACGGGCCAGCACCCACCCTCCACGGGTCAACCACCCCCTCGTCTTCAAAACTCCCCCACCCGGCCACCTTGCTCAGTCCGCAACCCACCGCCAGGAAGGCTCGCGGCTCCCCGTCGACCCCGAGCGTCCGGCCGCGCGGCCCCTCCATGCGCCGCTGATCGCGCGCGCGAGCGATCAAGCCAGCTACCCCAGGGGAAGGATCGGAGCGCGGGCGGCGCAGCTCACCTCAGCTCTGCCGCCGCTGGCCGGCCGGCAGCTAGGTAGCTAGCAGCCATGTACGCGGCGAACCACTGGGGCGGGTCGTTCGAGATCGCCGACGGGGCGGCGGAGGACGACCACAGCCGCAACATGGACCTGGACCGCGGCGCGCTGTCGCGGCAGCAGCACCACGAGCTGGACGAGACGCAGCAGAGCTGGTTGCTCGGCCCGCCGGAGGCCAAGAAGAAGGACAAGTACGTCGACCTCGGCTGCGTCGTCGTCAAGCGCAAGCTCCTGTGGTGGGCCTTCTGGTGCGTCGTCGGCGCCTTCGTCCTCATCGGCCTCCCCATCATCATCGCCAAGTCCATCCCCCACAAGAAGCACGGCCCGCCGCCGCCCGACCAGTACACCGAGGCGCTCCACAAGGCGCTCCGCTTCTTCAACGCCCAGAAATGTGAGTGCCACTGCTACTCTCGTCGATCTTCCTCTGCTTTGTCCTGCGATGGATCCTTGAAAAAAAAAAAGAAAGAAACTGAATTTTGGGTACTCTGCTTCTGCTACTGATGCATCTTCACCGAACTTACTACTGCCATGATTGCTGATCGGCTGGAACCAGTGTGGATCTGCCATTTTTTTCTGCAAACTGAAACTCTGCATAGCAGATTTGCTTGCATCGTATGAGCCGAAAATTGCTGCCTTTAATCATCCGTGTTTGACCAGCCATTATCTTAAGGTCTTGCACTGTTTTTTTTTTGAAACTAAGTTCTTGCACTGTTGGATGTTGATGATCCAAAGCTGGGGAGCGATTGCAACCCCAAGTTACCGCGCTCTACAGCTGTGTACAGCTGCAACCCCACTAGCGGAATGTTCTGTCCTGTTCTCCCTATCACTACACCTTTGCAGAAAGTGATGGTCTGAATCTGATGTGGGGGAGAAATGGCCCCAATCCCAATCGCTCTAGGCTGGAACCTTGGCACGCACGTTCACTCACATGAAGGGCACCAACCAAATTGATCCATTTTTAACACAGCACCAAAAAAAAAAAGCTCGTCTTTATGATCTGGATCAAACGTGTGAACAGATCTTGGTGAATAATTATCCTGGATATCTTGCCGAATACTCGTACTCTGTCACTGGTCTTCACCACCAGTGATCTTGCACGCTGTACCTGTAGATCTTGTTTGTATGCTAGTAGTATTTTCTGCACTGTTCAAAATGCAGTGCAGTCTTCCTGCTGCTGTAAGTTCAATGACATACAGATCAAGAAATGTGGGGAGATGGATACTGCTGAATTCATCTGACAGCATTTTGATCCCTCTTCTTGGTGACAGCCGGCCGGCTTCCGAAGAACAACGGCGTCCCGTGGCGCGGGAACTCCGGCCTGTCGGACGGCTCCGACGCCAAGGATGTCAAGGGCGGCCTCGTCGGCGGCTACTACGACGCCGGCGACAACATCAAGTTCCACTTCCCGATGGCCTTCTCCATGACGATGCTCAGCTGGTCGGTGATCGAGTACAGCGCCAAGTACAAGGCCGTGGGCGAGTATGACCATGTCAGGGAGCTCATCAAGTGGGGCACTGACTACCTGCTCCTCACCTTCAACTCCTCTGCTTCCACCATCGACAAGATCTACGCTCAGGTAACTGATACTGAGGCCTTGTTTAGTTCTCTTTAGATTTTAGATTTTTAGATTTTTGGAAGAGAAACTTGCACATTTGAAGTATTAAATGTAGACTAATCACAAAGCTAATTATAGATCTCGTTTGTAAACTACGAGACGAATCTAATGAGCCTACTTAATCCATCATTAGAACACATTTACTGTAGATTTACTGTAGCAACATAGTGCCTAATCACACCGTAATTAGGCTCATTAAATTCGTCTCGCGATTTACAGTCCATTTGTGTAATACGATTTATTTTTCGACTACATTTAGTACACCATGCAAAGCGATTTATAAAAATTTTACATTTTGGGTTTTTGAACAGGGGCTGATCCAAATTCTCAAACGCTGAATTTCGCAGTTCTGACATTTTTATCTTGTTTTGAAACTATATATTTACCAACTACTAGTAGTTCATATAGAAATACAGGGATCATATTGATCTAAGTCTCCAACTGGAAATTTAGCTCTGCAGTTTATTGATGGGCACACCTAACAACCTTTGACTCGCCACATGATTTTATCATAGATTATGGTTCAGCTTCCAACACCTACATGTGCTTACAGGGGCACGCCATGTTCCAAGAAGTAAAAAAAAATGGTCGCTTGCTTTGTCTGTTGTGTGATCCAGAACATTATTATTCTTTAGCTTAACAGTGACCTAGAACATGGCCACCATCCATGATATAGCACTGGCCAGGAAAGTACCCAAATGCTAGTAAATGAGAAGAAGTAACGGGAAGTTAAGTAATTTTAATTTGTTCTAGTAATAACCTTGCCAGCTGCCGAGGTGCATTCAAATCACGAGCTAAATTAATTACCTAGTAAAACATTTGCAGTAGTATTGAAAAGGGATCTTGCTCGTGCTTGGCTCCTCACCAGGTGGGAGCTGCAAAGATCAACGGCAGTCAGCCGGACGACCACTACTGCTGGAACCGGCCGGAGGACATGTCGTACCGCCGCCCCACCATCGCCGTGAGCTCCGCCCCCGACCTCGGCGGCGAGATCGCCGCCGCCCTGGCCGCCGCCTCCATCGTGTTCCGCGACAACGCCGCCTACTCCAAGAAGCTGACCCATGGCGCGGCCACCGTGTACAAGTTCGCGCGGCAGGCGGGGCACCGCACCCCCTACTCCCTCCGGCAGCCGGACATCGAGTACTACTACAACTCGACGAGCTACTGGGACGAGTTCATGTGGAGCGCCGCCTGGATGTACTACGCGACGGGCAACACGAGCTACATCAGCTTCGCCACCGACCCGCGGCTGCCCAAGAACGCCAAGGCCTTCCTCAACATCCTCGACTTCTCGGTGTTCAGCTGGGACAACAAGCTCCCGGGCGCCCAGCTGCTGCTGTCGCGGCTGCGCATGTTCCTCAACCCCGGCTACCCCTACGAGGAGTCGCTCATCGGCTACCACAACGCCACCAGCCTCAACATGTGCATGTACTTCCCGCGGTTCGCCGCCTTCAACTTCACCAAGGGAGGCATGGCGCTCTTCAACCACGGCAAGGGGCAGCCGCTGCAGTACGTCGTCGCCAACTCCTTCCTCGCCTCGCTCTACGCCGACTACATGGAGGCCGCCAACGTCCCCGGCTGGTACTGCGGCCCCAACTTCATGTCCACCAACGACCTCCGCGCCTTCGCGAAGTCCCAGGTAATAATATTATTGGATTTCTTGGCTCAATTCTCGATCGAGCTACTACTAGTTTAGTTAGTTTCGATCCTTTCCTGACAACAATGGCGTCCGTTTGTTCCATGATGATGGTGATCGAGCAGCTCAACTACATTCTCGGCGACAACCCGAGGAAGATGAGCTACGTGGTGGGGTTCGGCAAGAAGTACCCGCGGCACCTGCACCACCGGGGCGCGTCGACGCCGCACAACGGCGTCAAGTACTCGTGCACCGGCGGGTACAAGTGGCGCGACAGCAAGAAGGCGGACCCGAACCTGCTCACGGGCGCCATGGTCGGCGGGCCCGACCGGAACGACAGGTTCAAGGACTCGCGCAACACCTACGGCCAGAACGAGCCGACGCTCGTGGGCAACGCCGGCCTCGTGGCGGCGCTGGTGGCCATCACCGACAGCGGCAGGGGGGTCGGCGTCACCGCCGTCGACAAGAACACCATGTTCTCCGCCGTGCCGCCCATGTTCCCCACCGCGCCGCCGCCGCCGCCGTCCTCGTGGAAGCCGTGAGGGCCGGAGAGCGAGCAGCTGGTGGTGGTTCGTTTGCTCATACGATTTTTGGTGATCACGTACGCTATTCTTTTGTACAATACCAGGTTAACTTGTAAGCAAAACGCTGTGGACGGTGGCATGCATCATGCGTGGCCTGTAGATGTTTTATGCATAATCGATTACGGTTAATGAATGGAAAAAAAAATATACATCTTCTCAAATGTTCAGGCTTGTTTAGACTTCTCTTCTGCATTTACTGAAACAAATGTTCAGGCTTTTATCTTCACACATCAACATCGTCTAATTAGTTCACAGAGCACAGTTTATGAGACCAAAGTAGCGCAACAACAAGCGTGTTCCCTGGAAGGCTGAAACTCTGCAGCTCTGCAGCGTCTAATTGTTTCAGTTGGGATCGAAGTCATTTGCATGTTTGTTTCCATCCATTCCAATGGCCATAAGTCGATACAGATTGAAGTATGCATTGCAATCGCAAACACTGGATCACATGAGTAGCGGTGGCCCAAGGGGAGACGACAATAGTTAGGAATGGTAATGGACTATGGTCCTAATACTCTCTTCTTTATTTACTGAAACAAATCGTCAGGCTCTTATCTTCACAATTCAACTCGGCCCTTAACTAATATTTTTATCTCAAAATTGTATAAAATTAGAGCTCAGCTCTTAGATTATTTAGGCAAAAAATTAAGACTATTTACCACCCCTAATAATAGCTATCAGCTCAATCTGTTTCCCTTGATAGCGACCTAGCGTAAATGGTACCATGTTTATTTGTTTGTCTTTGTGTTCCTCTTGTTCTGAACTTCCGCGTAATGTTGTATCAGACTAGCTGCAAATCTTTTCAGCTTTTTGCTACTTATACAAAATGCACAATAATTTATTATGAGATCGGGCCATCAGCATTTTGTTACCATCAAGTTCATCCTTATCATTAACCAGACATCAAACTCATGTTAATCTACCATTTTTATCATTAATGACGCTTGGATGTTGATCCGGTGGTTTAGATTGGAGTTTGCACGGTTTGTACGGAGAGATTGATTTGCACATGATATGTTCCCTTGCATCTTATCAAATTGAAAAGAATCAATTCATAACAGTTTGGTCGAATTAGTTGTTGGACCAAATTGGACAATAAAGCTTGCAATAAATGTTCTAGGTGATAAAATGCGGATCATCACCCCCGGACGATATATAGGGGCCGTTTAGTTACCAAAAATTTTCACCCAAAAATTTTCACCTCATCTTTAAACACATGTATGAAGCACTAAATGTAATTAAATAACAAAACTAATTACACAGTTTGGATGTACATAACTAGACTAATCTTTTAAGCCTAATTAGTGCATGATTAGCCATAAGTGCTACAGTAACCCACATGTGCTAATGACGCGGTCAAAGGCCTCAAAAGATTCGTCTCGTGATTTCCAAGTGAGTTCTGAAATTAGTTTTTTAATTAGTGCCCGAAAAGCCTTTCCGACATCTGGTCAAACAATCGATGTGACTTTTGATCCAAAAAATTTCACTAACTAAACACCCCCATAGCCCACGCCACAAACTTCGTGTCTGACAAACAAAGTCCAATCTGTTTTCAAATTGCTTTATTCCAATCTGCGATACAGTACAAATTTCGAAATTTATTTATTTTGTCAGATTACAAACAACATGCATTGATGTCCGTCAAGTAAAAATGGATGAAATTTTTCCTTCTGTCACCGAACTCCCTCGAACTAGTAAGTGTGTCTCTGTGTGTTGTTCTGGTTAAGGCACTGTTTAGTTCCCACCTCGTAAACACAAAAATGTAAAATTTTGCAAAGGAATCTTGCTAATTTGAAGTACTAAATGAAATCTATTTACAAAAATTTTTGCATGGATGGGCTGTAAATCGCGAGACGAATCTAATGAGCCTACTTAATCCATAATTTACAACAGTGATGCTGCAGTAACCATCCGCTAATTATTGATTAATCATGAATTAATTAGCATCATCAGATTCGTCTCGCAATTTACAACACATCTGTGCAAAAAAAATTCGTAAATAGACTTCATTTAGTATTTCAAATTGGTAAGATTCTTTTGAAAAAAAATTGTGTTTACACTTCACGGAACTAAACAGGGCCTAAGTGTTTTGACGGATCCAACTAGGGCCCTGGTCAATGTGCCCTGAGCCCCTAACGGTGCGAGAGAGGGCTCCTTTTCGAACTTGCCTGGCCCATTCCCCCTGTGTTTTATTTTTTTTTGGTGGAGCCCATTCCCACTCAGTTCAACGCCCCATCTCCTACGAGGCGTGTTGAATAACACGTGTGACTGCGACTGTAAGGTCGCGCAAAGCGCTTCGCACACTTGTGCCCCCTCGAAAATAAGAAAAATGTTCTAGAACACAGAAAATGCTGCTATAAAAATTGTCGTGAATAAGAGATAAAAATGCTCATAAAAATAGTAATTGTTTAGAGAACACAGAATAAAATGGTCTAAAACAAAATAAAAATATTCTAAAATATATCATCTAAAAATAATCGAATATGGTCTAGTTTTCATAATTAGTAATACAATGGTGCAAATAGAATTTGATTTGACTAATGAATTTGCAATCTACAATTTATTTTTCTAAAATCCTATGTCACACGGAATCTACATGACACGGAATCTATCCATCCAATCCAATCCAACGAAGAAAAACGAATGAAGAAAAAACAGTGACTTTACATCATTGTGGGCCGTGAATGTGCTTGAATTTGGCCTGCCCGTCTGCTGCTTTCTGCGACGCGCGGAATGCCAGTCGCGCGCGCGATCACTATTTGCCGACAGCCGGCTCCCCCCTCTCCCCCGCGACCGCCGACCGGTTCCCACGAGAAATTACGATATTTAACACTTAATTCGCACGCCTTACGTGATTTGACACTCAATTCGCATGCCTTTTGAAATTTGACATTCCACACACGAATTCTTTCTATTCAGGGTTTTCAGCCTATTTTTTTAATTCTTCTCATTTTCTTCTCATTTGCATTTTACAAAGATCTGAAGAGACGAAATTGCCCCCATCTTATCCCTTTTCACCGTGAGATTGAATCTGCTTCTCTCCAATGCGCTTCTCTCTTGTGCGCCTCTTCTTAATCGAATAGAGGCAAGCCTGGGATTATAGATGTCCATGTAGCCCGCAGCCCGTTAGCCCGCCCGAAGCACGGCTAATTTGGCCCGGCCCAAGCACGGCCCGGCCCGGTCCAAACCGTGCCCGGGCTGGCCCGGCCCGCTCTCCGTGCCCGGGCTTGGGCCGTCACCCCAGCCCGTGGGCTGGCACGGCCCGGCACGGAATTAGCAGGCCGGCCCGGTAGCGGCCCGCTAACTCCAAAGGCCTACCGAAGTATTAAACATACAGCCCAGCCCACAGCCAGTCAACCCTAGCGCCCCCATCCCCCGACACCGTCCGACTCCTCTATCCCCCGACTCGACTCCCCGCCGCCTCCTCGCGCAGTGCTCCTCCCCTCCGCGGCTCCGGCGCTCCGCCCTCGCGCAGCAGGCCCCGCCCCGCCCGACTCCTCGACTCCGTCGTCCGCCCCGCCACCTCCTCCGTTCTGCCGACCTCCTCCGCTCCGCTGACTCCGCCACGCCGCCTCCTCCGCTCCGCCGCCTCCTCCGCTCCGCCGACTCCTCGACTCCGCCGCCTCCTCGGCTCCGGCCCACCGGCTGGCGGCGGCGGGCTTCCTCGGCTCCGGCCCGCTGGCCGGCGGCGGCGGGCTTCCTCAACTCCTCGACGCCGCCCCTTGCGCAACCCTAGCCGGCTCGGCTAGCCCCTAGATCTAGCGCTGTTTCGTGGGCTGCCGTCGCCGTGGCCGCGCCTCTCCACCGCCACCGCCGTCGCCTCGCCGGTCCCGCGCCTCCTCTCCGCCGCCGTCGCCGCCTCGCCGGTCCCGCGCCTCGCCGGTCCACCGCGCCGCCTCCCGCGGCCGAGCACCGGCGGTCCGGCGCCCCCATCGTGGGCCGCGGGGGGCCCGAGCCCGAGAAGCAGGCCGGGCTTTGCGGGCTGGCCAGGCACGAAACAGGCCCACGGGCCCGTGCCTGGGCCGTCAGCGGAGCCCGTGGGCTGACCCGGCACGGCCCGCTAATGAATAGGGCCGGGCCTGGCACGGCCCGGAGATGACCGGGCCAGGGCGGGCCCGGGCACGGGCCGGGCCGGGCGGCCCGAATGGACATCTATACCTGGGATGGCTCTTCATCGTGTCCATGGCCATGGGCGTGGTTGTCATACGACCCTCCTCCACGGCATGAGCCACGCCCGTTCGCATGGCTGTGCCTGTACACGCCGGCGTGTGTGCGTATGCCACAATGTGCATGACGTCCTCCTTGTGGCCTCCCCCGTCCCTCCCATCGACATCGCCCCTCGCCGCGAGCGCGCCATCCTCTAGCAGCGCCACCGCGATCTCCTCTCGTGAGCTGCCATTAGTAGCGGCAGCCTGTTCCTCCTCACTGCGGTGCTTCTGTTCGTACATGTGCGTGCCGACGAAGTTGACGACGAGCATCCCGAGCGCGGCAACCATGGCGACGACCCCGGGAACCGAAATCGGCGCCAGAGCGCGGCCGGGTGGTAGGGGTTCGTGGAGGACGAGGACGGCACCGCGCGCAGCGGTGGCTGACGAGCGGGATCTCGACGCCGGTCGCGCCGGAGATGAGGATGGTCGCGATGACCACCATCTTGAGCCCCACCGCCGCCAAAGAGGCGCACAGGGGAGAGGTGAAGATATGAGAAGAATTGAGAAAATAGGCTGAAAACCCTTAAATCGAAAGAATTCACGTGCAGATGTTAAATTTCGAAAGCGAATTAAATGTCAAATCGCTTGAGGCGTCCGAATTAAGTGTCACATATCAAAATCCCCCCCCCCCCCCCCCCCCCCCCGTCTCCAATCAGCGACATTTTCACCGCGCGCGACGCGACGCGAGGACGCGACCACCGCACCCCCCGCGGCAGCCCACCACCACCTCCACTCGCGCGCCCCGATCCAACCCCGCCACCGCCACCAGCGCGGCCGCCGCGAACGGGGTCCGACACCCGGCCGATCCCCCCCCCCCCCTTTCCCCGCCACCGCCAGCGATCCCCGGTGAGTGAGCCCATCCCCCACGATCGGTTCCTTCGACCTCGCCGCGGTTTGTTTTTACCCTTGTCCCTCCCCATTCCTCGGGGACTCCATTGGTGCTGTGCGCGGGCGCTTTGCTTGGCACTCGGCTAGTGTATGCATCTATAGTTCTATGATGAGCGCTATCGGTGTGTCACCCACGAAATTTGTTGACTCTTCTGAAGCTGCTATAGTGCTATTGCTATCGTAGCTTTCAATGCAGATGCCTTTAAGTGTTGTAAAACAGCCGTAGAAATGCAACTTCCAGATGATGTCTTGTTTGTAGAATTTTTGACAAAGTTGATTTTAGGTATGAATAGTAAATTTGCCTCGCTTGATATAAGTATCTTTTTTCATTTGCCAGGCAAGAACCACATTACATTCAGGTGGGTGCTTTTCCCTTTGCTGATTCCATAATAAACTGAGAACGAGTGAGATTCTTCGCAACACAGATCCATCTGGATTTTTAGACAGGGAAAATGAGATGAAAGCCATGCTATGCTCAATATGGTGAGTAGTATCTTGGATCATCCGTCTGGTTCAATGGTCTAACATGATCCAATCTGTGTATCATCAGACTTGAGATTTTAGTATTGTTCGAAGTCTATATATGATGTGGATTATTTTTTATTTTCATAATTTGTTTGCTCCATGGAGGATTCATAATTCTATTGGTAGTGTCGAACTCACAGCTTAGTTGTTTTATGATAATTGTAATGTACAAGTATGTTTCTAATGATTTTGAACTATTGGTGCTACCGCGCCATGGATGCTATAACTTTTCCATCGCAAAACTTTATGTTAGATTCTTTTCTTGCATATTAAGATGTGGTGATGCCATAACCAGAGATTTGTCGTATTTCAAGTCCTACCTCAAAAGGCATGATCCTGGCATTTCCTTGAGAAAAAGGAGCAAGTGAGCAAAAATGGCCTCGAGGGCTATCATCAGGAGGCGGAAGGACATTCTCCGGCACACTAGTGTGCCTATTTTATCCTCATTACCCACTAACACAACTGGGCAAGAAAAAATTGGATGTGAGATTGATCAGAGATCCGTATGTTTGTTTTCAGAGGACAGTTTAGCTTATTCTGATCATGCTAAGGTGCAGTATACTTTGAGTAAGCAAAATCTTTGTGGCCTCAGTAGTGGTTTCACATGTCGCCCAACTTGTGGGGTTTCTCTTACCACTTATGGCTCTAGAGCACAAAACTTTGTGTTCCCCTTGGGAATCAGGTGTTTCCTCCAGTTAGTGCGCACCACATCAAACACAGCTGGCCAACCTCAAGTTAATATTATGGGCAAGCAGAGTGAGGATGATAAGAAGAAGCAACAAAAAAAGGAGGCCTCCCCAGAAGAATGTGATCAGGCAGTGGAAGGATTAAGCACTGCAAAAGCAAAGGCTAAAGCTAAGCTGGAGGAAGTGCAAAAGACTGACCAATCAATCATACAGAAGTTCTGGGCGAAGCTTCTGGGTATTGGCCCTGCTTTGAGACTTGTTGCTTCAATGAGCAGGTCTCTGTTTCTCTCTTGAAATTGAAGCACCGCTGTATCATTCTATTTTGATGGATAGTTTTTGTTTACCTTTTCAACGCTTGACATATATTTATTTTTGTGGGTTCAAGAGCTGATTGGGCTGCAAAGTTGAAGCACTGGAAGGATGAATTTGTTTCTACACTGCAGCATTATTGGTTGGGCACTAAGTTGCTCTGGGCAGATGTTAGAATCTCATCAAGACTGTTAGTCAAACTTGCTAATGGAAAGAGCCTTACAAGGCGAGAGAGGCAACAGCTCACACGTACAACAGCAGATCTGTTCAGGCTAGTACCTTTTGCTGTGTTTATTATTGTTCCGTTCATGGAACTCTTGCTGCCAGTGTTCCTCAAGTTGTTCCCAAACATGCTGCCATCCACTTTCCAGGACAAAATGAAAGAAGAGGTATCGACCCAGATCGATTAGGCTGTCTTTGTAACAGAATTACTAAATGCTGACATGATTCATGAACACATTTATTTTCCTATATACAGGAGGCACTAAAAAGGAAATTGAAAGCAAGGATGGAATATGCAAAATTTTTACAAGATACTGCAAAAGAAATGGCAAAGGAAGTTCAAACATCACGTAGTGGAGAAATGAAACAGACCGCTGAAGATCTGGATGAGTTTTTGAATAAGGTTTCATCTTCTTACATGCTGAGTTGGTAGTTTCAAGTTTGAAACACAGACCACTAAATGCTTTAGTCTTTGCCTATTGGTGATGTACTCAAATTTACAACTAGGTTAGGAAAGGTGGACATGTCTCCAATGAAGAAATTTTGAACTTTGCTAAGCTATTTAATGACGAGCTGACTTTGGATAACATGAGCAGGTTGGTGCTTCATATACTTACTCCCTTAATAATATCAGATGCCTGATCAACCTTTTTTCTGCAGACCTCGGCTAGTAAATATGTGTAAATACATGGGGATCCAACCTTTTGGTACAGACCACTACTTACGATTCATGCTTCGAAAGAAGCTACAAGAGTATGTCTTCCAAATACCTTGTCATGCAGATGTTAGGGAAGGGAAAATATGTGATGGATGTTCTGATTGTGTGCAAATTTCTAGTTCATCTTTAAGAGTAAAGTTTCATTGCATCATTAGCATTTGAGCATGTTTTTCTACTTCATGTAGCTACTACAGATGTGAGCCTTTTGCATTAAGATAAACTAGACACATTTCATTGTTGCACATTTCTGTTACATCTTCTCATCCTGTACAACTGTAGTGCACTTATGTTTATCAGTTTATGTCTATGTTTTCAGAATTAAGAATGATGACAAGATGATTCAAGCTGAGGGTTTGGAGTCTCTTTCTGAATATGAGCTTCGACAAGCTTGTCGTGAACGAGGTCACCTTGGCTTGTTGTCAACCGAGGAGATGTGCCTAGAGGTTTGCTCAGTGCTACTTGCACATGCGAGTTTTTTTTTTCATTCAACACCCGCATCACTACATCAGATTCCAAATACTATTTGTCATGTATAAAAGAAAATTTGCTAAGTTGGATAGTCACAAAGATTCGGGGTCGATGGGGTCGAGGGACGGGGTCGAGGAACGGGATACGGTCCTTTTGAGAGGTTTTTACAAGGCGGGGACGAAAATGACCCCGCGTTTCCGGGATGGGGTCGGTGTTTCCGGGTCGAGGAACGGTACCCTCGACCCCGATTTCTGTGACCACCTGATCCAAGGTTTGCTCAGTGCTTGTGTTCAATTGCTCTGGGATTGATTATTTTTATTTTTGTATGATACTCACAGAGTATTGAAGTAGATCAGGTTATTAAATAAATAAATCATACCAGATCTTTTTGGGTGCCTTGGTGGTTCAACAGATGTTATGTATTCACGCTTTAGTAGTTTGGTTTATTAATTATGTTGAGCGCCAAGTGTCAAATCCCTATGATGTTTCACATGTGTTTTACATAAAATTTCTTGTCACATTCACATATTGAGATGCATCTCATGGCCCTGTCTTATAAGTTCTATTGCTACAAATAACTGCTACAGTCGCATGCGGTAAAATGTGTATCAGGTTATATGCAACTTATTTGACGAATTCTTCTTTTGCTAAAAAACTGTTACTGTGCATCGAAAAGTTTGAGATTAAACAAAGACATTAATCCTTGAGATATTGGAGGTGTCTTTAGTTTTCTATCTAATGATTAGATCAGTATTTTGCAAGAATTGTGTCTGATTGAAGTTAATTATTCTAAGCACTTCCTTTCTGTTCAGCTCAGAGACTGGTTGGATCTATCACTCAATCATTCTGTGCCGTCATCTCTTCTAATACTCTCAAGGTAATATTTTTGATAAATGTCCCGTTGCATATTGCCTCTATTCAAATTCTCATGTGGTTTTAAAATCCTGTCAGAGCTTTTACTGTGTCTGGGAGAATGAAACCTGAGGAGGCTGTTGTAGCAACCTTATCTTCTCTGCCAGATGAAGTTGTCGATACAGTTGGGACTGTACTGCCTTCTGAAGATCCTGTTTCTGAGAGGAAGAGAAAATTGGAATTTCTGGAGATGCAAGAGGAACTTATCAAGGTACTATGGACTATAGATATGAATCATTCAAATCCATTTTACATATCTTGCTACTATCACTTCCATCAAACAGCTGCATAATTTATTAGTCATATACTCATATCGTTAAGTTGTTCACCTTAATTACTTCCCCGACTTGTAGTTGTATATTTCCTTTTTTGTTTTTGTTTTTTTTCTTTATGTAATTCAATTGTCCAGTTTAATATCTAAGTCACCTATCCTTATATGTATACTCTTTGGCTGAAGAATCAGCATAGTTATACAACTTTTCTGAATCCCACAATGTGATAATTCAATGCCATGTTGTCGACAATAAATTGTTGTTGATGCTTTTTCATTCTGAATAATAATCAGGAAGAGGAGAAAAGGCAAGAGAAAGAAGAGAAGGCGAAATTGGAGGAGCCAAAGGCTATTGAAGCAGATTTGGCTCTGAAAGAAATGATTGAGCCTACTGCTAGGGAGGAAGAGGAAGTAAAGAAAGCTAAAACGCATGATAAGAAAGAGCAACTTTGTAATATCAGTCAAGCATTGGCTGTGCTTGCATCTTCTTCTGTATGATCTAAGCACTTTCTTTGTTACTAATATTCCAATCCTGTATTTCTAGGAAAAACAAAAACTTGCATTAACATCAACACTACCTTCTCCTATCTTGCAGTCTGTTACCAAGGAGCGCCAGGAGTTTTTAAGCCTTGTGAACAAGGAGGTATGACTCGATGTTGCACTAAACATTTACACACTGTGTATTTGCATAAGTTAATGACGTACCCCACTCATGTGCAATACAGATAGAACTATATAACAACATGCTTGCGAAGGTGGGTACAGATGGTGAAGAAGAAGCCAGGAGAGCATACAGGGTTGCTAGGGAGGAATCAAACCATGCTGCGGAGGCAGCTGTGGGAGAAAAGGTTTCTTCAGCATTGATAGATAGGGTAAGGAGTTCTTTTCTTTCTCTAAACCTTCACAAGTTGATATATCCCAGCTAAAACTTATACCAGGAAATATCCTTTATCTTCAAGAGAAATATATATTAATAAGTGTAAACAATTATATCAGTTAATCAGTAATCAGAACAGCTTGAAAGTACATGAACTGTTTGGCTTGCACAGAGAATTCCATCATATTTGTAGAAATTTCACCTGGTAGTTGTGGGCTCCATTTATTAGCGTATAAATTGTAATATGTTTTCAGATTTGTAGAACTGTAGAAATTTGTCACCAGATAGTTTTAATCAATCAACTCCGCCTATGCTGACTGGAAGACTCTCTCTCCTGAGTCATCTCAGCATGGCCGGTCCCAAGCCCGGATAAAGGAGGAGGGTTGCGTTAGGTTTTGGCAAACCAGCATAAAAATAGCCACTCTAATGGATTTGAAACCCACAAAAAACTCGTTGGGGCGTAACCCTCTTAGCGACGCGCTACATCGGAACCCGGGTGTGGTGATAAATGGGCAAGGGCCGGGTCGCCATCCCCCCAAGGGCGCGTCGTATCATGACCTGGGTACGATGATAAGTGAGCAAGGGTCGGGTCGTCACCTGAATGGCGCGCTACATCTACGCCCGGGTGTAGTGAAAAATGAGCAAGGGTCTTCGCACTTTCCTCGACGGGTGCGAAGGGTAAGGAAGCTAGCCGAGCCAATTAGGATTCGTATAGGTAGCTGGAACGTAGGGTCCCTAACGGGTAAGTTGCGAGAGCTAGTTGATGTAGCAATTAGGAGGCGTGTAAATATTCTATGCATTCAGGAGACTAAATGGAAGGGTCAGAAGGCGAAGGAGGTTGATGATACTGGCTTCAAGCTTTGGTACACGGGAGCAACTCCGGGTAGGAATGGTGTAGGCATCTTGGTTGATAGGAGTCTTAAGGATGGAGTCATAGAGGTTAGAAGGCAAGGCGACCGGATTATCCTAATCCGGTTGGTAGTTGGAGATTCGGTTTTGAATGTGATCAGTGCCTATGCCCCTCAGGTAGGCCTTAGTGAGAGCACCAAGATGCAGTTCTGGGAAGATCTAGATAGCATGGTTAGTACCGTGCCTACCAGCGAGAAACTCTTCATAGGAGGAGATCTCAACGGCCATGTGGGTGCGACTAATGTAGGGTTCGAGCGAGTGCACGGGGGTTTTGGGTACGGTAGCAGGAGTCAAGAGGGGGAGGATGTGTTGAACTTCGCGTTAGCCTACGATTTGTTGATAGCGAATACCGTGTTTAAGAAGAGGGAATCCCATCTTGTGACGTTTCGTAGTGGACAACACTCGAGCCAGATCGACTTTATCCTTGCTAGGAGGGAGGATAGACGTGATTGCTTAGATTGTAAGGTGATACCTGGGGAGTGTGTTGTCCCTCAACACAAGCTTGTGGTGGCGGACTTTCGTCTTCGGGTACGTGTCCACCGGGACAAACGTGCCAAGATTGCGATAACAAAGTGGTGGAAGCTTAGAGGGGAAGCGGCACAAGCGTTTAAGGAAAGGATGCTAGGTGAGGGGCCTTGGGAAGAAGGAGAAGACGCAGATGACATGTGTCTAACGATGGCAACATGTGTTCGGAAGGTGGCCTCAGAGGTGTTTGGCGTGAGTAGGGGAGGCAAACAGGAGGGGAAAGACACCTGGTGGTGGAATGACGAGGTGCAAAGGGCTATTAAGGAGAAGGAGTGTTTCAAGCGCCTCCACCTTGATAAGAGTGCAGCCAACATCGAGGGCTATAAATTAGCGAAGAGGGTTGCAAAGCGAGCTGTGAGTGTAGCAAAGGGTAAGGCGTATGATGACCTATATCAGCGGCTAGGCACGAAAGAAGGGGAGAAGGACATTTATAGGATGGCTAGGATCTGCGAGCGGAAGACAAGGGACATCAACCAAATCAAATGCATTAAGGATGGGACAGATCGACTGCTAGTGAAGGATGAGGACATCATGGATAGATGGAGAGAGTACTTCGACAAGTTGTTTAATGGGGAGAGTGAGGGCCCTACCTTTGAGTTAGATGACTCTTTTGACGATACCAACAGACGTTTTGTGAGGAGAATTCAGGAGGTAAAGATCGGGGAGGCTTTGAAGAGGATGAAGGGAGGTAAAACGATGGGTCCTGATGGTATCCCCATTGAGGTGTGGAGATGCCTAGGAGATAGAGTAATAGTATGGTTAACTAAGCTTTTTAATCTCATTTTTCGGTCAAACAAGATGCCGGAAGAATGGAGGAGAAGTATATTAGTACCTATCTTCAAAAACAAGGGCGATGTTCAAAATTGTACTAACTACCGTGGGATTAAGCTGATGAGCCATACGATGAAGTTTTGGGAGAGGGTTATCGAGCATCGCCTAAGAAGAGTGACAAGTGTGACCCAAAACCAAGTTGGGTTCATGCCTGGAAGGTCAACCATGGAGGCGATTTTCTTAATACGACAATTGATGGAGAGATATAGGGAGCAGAAGAAGGACTTGCACATGGTCTTCATTGACCTTGAGAAGGCATATGACAAAGTACCGAGAAATGTCATGTGGTGGGCCTTGGAGAAGCACAAAGTCCCAACTAAGTATATTACCCTCATTAAGGATATGTACAAGGATGCGACGACGTTTGTCCGGACATGTGATGGCAACACCACTGACTTTCCTATTAACATAGGCCTACAGCAGGGGTCAGCATTGAGCCCTTATTTATTTGCTTTAGTGATGGATGAGGTCACAAGGGATATACAAGGTGAGATCCCTTGGTGTATGCTCTTTGCTGATGATGTGGTGCTAGTTGACGAGAGTAGGGCAGGGGTTAATAGGAAGTTAGAGCTGTGGAGACGCACGTTAGAGTCGAAAGGGTTCAGACTTAGTAGGACCAAGACCGAGTACATGATGTGCGATTTCAGCGCGATTAGGCATGAGGGGGGAGACGTTAGTCTAGATGGACAAGTGGTGGTCCAGAAGGATACTTTTCGGTATTTAGGATTGGTGCTACAAAAGGATGGCGACATTGATGAAGATGTTAGGCATAGAATTTCAGCTGGCTGGTTGAAATGGCGACAAGCTTCTGGCATCCTTTGTGACAAGAGGGTGCCACAAAAGCTAAAAGTCAAATTCTATAGGACAGCAATTCGTCCGGCGATGCTATACGGTGCTGAATGTTGGCCTACAAAAAGGCGACATGTCCAGCAACTGAGTGTAGCAGAGATGCGGATGTTGCGGTGGTTTTGCGGGCACACAAGGAGGGATAGAGTCCGGAACGAAGTTATTCGGGATAGGGTCGGAGTAGCACCAATTGAGGAGAAACTTACCCAGCATCGGCTGAGATGGTTTGGACATGTCCAACGAAGGCCTCCTGAGGCGCCGGTGCATAATGGGGTTCTTGAGCGGGTCGATAATATAAAGAGGGGTAGAGGTAGACCTAAACTGACGTGGGATGAATCGGTTAAGAGAGACCTTAAGAATTGGAATATCTCTAAAGAGATAGCTTTGGATAGGAGCGCTTGGAGACTAGCTATCAATGTGCCTGAACCTTGAACTTATTTCTTTCGGGTTTCATCTCTAGCCTACCCCAACTTGCTTGGGAAAAAAGGCTATGATGTTGTTGTTGTTGTTGTTGATAGTTTTAATCAATCACAAGTTCACAACCATTGTTCAACGTTATAAGATGTTTGTTTCAGCCTATCATATAGGAATGTAATAAACACCAATGGATTTCTTTCTAGAAGCAAGTTGTTGTGGGGATTTCTCGGCAAGAAATACTCATGCAAGAAGAAGAAACCAGCATCCACTAATTGACCTCGGTTTAGTTGCTTGGTTGTTACTTGTTAGTCGATTGGAGTTTGTTAGCTTGAGGTTAGCCGAGATTGTTTGGGCCTGACTCTCAAAATATGAGATCGGCAGAACATGGGATTAATCAAGGGAATTATCTAGTCCACTTAATCAGGTTGTTCAGAGACTTGTCATGAGGGTAAACATGCCTCAATCTCCTTGCCTATTCCTTGCACGTATACAGCCATAGCAAAGTAGTTGCTGCAAATTACTTCCTAGATATATAGAAAACAAGTAGGTACCGCTATGCTGCTGTAGAGGCTGGGTGTTATGCACTAGTCAGTGCTGACTACTTTTTGTCAACTTTATTTGTTTGCAAGTAAATGCTAAAGAATATGCAAACACCATTGCGATGTTATCCTTCAGAAGTTTATATTGGTTGAGTTTACGCCCTATCCGTGTGCGACTCAATTTTTCTGCATTTCAGGTTGATGCTATGCTTCGAAAGTTAGAAAAGGAGATTGATGATGTTGATGCTCGAATTGGCAATCGCTGGCAGCTGCTGGATAGGTAGGCTTGTTCCGCATGCTTTTAAGTTTTATTTTGAATCACATAATGTGTTGCACACGCCAACAGAAAACTGCAGCACATGCCAACACTCCGCACAAATTGATTTTTCTGGTATATGTTGATTTCTTTGCAGGGACCGCGACGGCAAAGTGACTCCTGAGGAGGTAGCAGCAGCAGCAAATTATCTCAAAGACACCATAGGGACAGAAGGTGTCCAAGAGCTTATCAGCAATCTTTCCAAAGACAAGGGTGCTTACATTCAACATTACTGTCTATCATATTGGTGAAAAGGATATGGCATATCTTCTGTTCTGCTATATTGCTAAGCCTTTTTTTTTGGTGCCTTGCAGAGGGGAATATCCTTGTGGAAGACATTGTGAAATTGGCATCACAAACAGAGGAAAACAATGAACATGAAGAAGTGCCACGATGATGTGAACAGCAGGCACATTCTTGGCTGTCAGAACTCAGCGGTCAATTCATTTTCGAGGGAATTGACCCAGTGAGCTCAAGGCAGTTTCATTCGTAGATCAAAACTTCAAAAGGCTGAACGGTCACTTTTTGTTCCGATTGGCTGGTGCTGAGAAAGTTGTCCAGTAGCATAGCTTCTTGTTACTCTATAACGTTACATTCATACATTATTTGTTTTTATAACATACATTCACAGTTAGCACCGGTGCTGAACACCAGGTAGAGGGATTCTTGAGGTAAAATGGCAACTGAAATTTAAAAAGGTTGCCATGGAAATGGAAATAAGCTTAATGGAGCAGTTCGATCTTTATCTATAATATGAATAAAAAGTATAGTAACTGATTAAGTATATCAGTGTCCGGCTTAGTTTCACTATTGCTATTTGAATGAGAATGAATTAATTTTGCAGTCTCATTGTAAGTTTGTTGTTATGTTGTTGGATATGCGCACGGACACGATAAAATAAGGACGAAAGACGCTCGTCTTGGTATATTCATACTTGAGAAAGTATCAGGTGTACAAAAGGCCGGTGATACATATATACAACTTCAAACTCCCATCTCTGCTCGAACGCATTCTCGTCTACCGCTGCAAAGTATATTCATCATAAACGCTATCTTATCATCTTATGCAAGCCGATCCTATTTTGGACAGCTTGATAGCAGGTGTCAAGGACTTAGTTGTCCGTGATTAAGCGGCACTAGTAGTTCATCATTAAAGGTTAATTTTTTTAAAAAAAACAAGGTTGTGTTTTTTTTTCCGGAAAGGAAAAGGTTTAGCTTTCATTTCTTTTTTTTTTGAAAGAGAGTTTTTTTAAGTCAGAACAAATCGTGCGATAGCATCCACTACACCACTGCAGACCGTCGGACCGTAGAACCAACGGCTCAGATTAACCACCGACCCAAGAAAAAGGTACTCCTTCCTGTGCGTCTCTCCTCGGTCGCCTTATCGCCATCATCCGGAGGCGCGGGGTTATTTACATATTTACCATTATAAGAAAGGTCACTCGCTGGATTAGCACTCTTAAACGGGCTCCTACAGATTTAGCACAACTGTAGTCGTAAATCTTACGTTTTTACCACTTTTGCCTACGTGGCAGGACACGGCGGCAGGCCACGTTGGCGCCCGGTCCGCAAGGCGAGGCGAAATGTCCTTTGTGCCCCCGCCCCTTTGTTCATGTGCCCGTGACCCCGGTCCAGCGGGTCGTTGACCACTCCTACTCTCCTCACCCCCCTCTCGCTATCCCGCCGCCGCCGACGCGCCTTTCTTCCTCACTGCACCGCCGCCTCTCCCGTCCCGCCTCCCCCAGCGCAACGGCGGCCAGGGCTATGGCGCAGAGGGCCGACTAAGGGCAAGGTACGTGGGCTTGTTTCCTCATGGCCACCCACAGCGATTAGGGTTAGGTTTTGCGGGATCTCAGGTTTTGCGGCTTTTGATTTTTTGTTTCTCGGTTCAGGCGTGTGATGTAATAGGTCGCCATCTCCCGTGGCCGCAATGGATCCTGGTGATTGTCCTCCCTGGTGAGTTCTTAAGCTCCACCTGATGAATGTTTGTACTATGCATAGCAAGAGCGTGTGTGGGTCCTCATTTGTTGTCATTATTTATGATGATGCCAGGATCGATCCTGGCAGTGCGTTTAGGCTAGTTGTTAAGGTTTCTCCATATGTTGCTGATGGTGAATATGGGCTAGTGGAAATGGCAGAGCAGCAGCATAACATATGGTTTCATAGGAACAGTCAGTACTCTCTGGCTCAATTCAGTGAGGATTTGACCTCAAAGATTATATGGGGGCCTAGTCAAACACTGGCAGTTTGGGTTCTTGACCAAGATACTGGGTCTGAGTGGAAGCTAAGGAGGGATGAACATATGCAGCAGATGATTAAGGACAGATGGGATGAGAGGCAGGCTATTCTTGTAGTAGATGTTGTGAGCAATGACTCTATGAAGGGAAAATATTCATCAGATGCTTCAAAAGGTAGATGTGTCTCTGGTGTGACTAATGGAACCAATGCAGAGGCTACTGATGTTGAAGGATGTGGTGATACCCACAGTTCCCCGCAAGCAGCACCTGCTCAACAGCCACCAGCAATTGATTGGAGCACTCTGACCATTTTAGAGAACCCAGATGATGATGGTATAGCTGCACAGCTTGTTGATGAGGACCTTGTATTTGAGGCAATGGGATTCAAGGTTGCTGTGGAACCAGAAGAAGCTGGTCATGGACAAGATGTGCCATTTCCAGCTATGTCAGCAGAGATGCAGGAAGACATCAATGAAGCAGCTGTAAATGTTGATGACACAGCTGATGAGGAGCCACTGTATGAATGGGACAGGGACCATCCTGATCTGAGTGTAGGCATCTGCTACCCCAGCATGCCAGAGTTGAGGCTTGCAGCTAAGCAGCATGCTATTGTTCACGAGTTTGAGCTTCAAACTGAGCACTCTGACAAAGAAAGGTACAGGGTTTGCTGTGCAGCTAGAGGGTGTCCCTGGAAACTTAGAGCTAGAACACAGCATGATGGCAGTGTCAGGGTATAACTTCTGAAATTTGTTCATAATGTGATTATTACTTACTTGTCTTTGTTTGCATACTCTGATTTATTTAATTATAATTGAACCTAGCTTAATTTTTATTTTGTAAATGCAGATACAAATAAATGAGGGACAACATCAGTGTGCTTCTACACAAAGAGTTCTGAGCAAGATGGCATCAATAAACTGGGTGGCAGAGAGAGCTATTCCATTGTTCAAGATGAACCCAACAATGGGGGCTTCAGAAATGCAAAAGCAGTTGAGATTCAAATACAACATTGAAATCCCCTACCAGACAGTGTACAATGGGACAAAGAGAGCATCTGAGAGAATTTTTGGTAAGTGGACTGATTCCTTTGATTGGTTGTACAGGTTTAAGGCAGAGATAGAACTGAGATCTCCAGGCAGTGTGGTAGAGATAGACACTGTCACTGATGAGGATGGCAAAGTTAGGTTTAGCAAATTTTTCTGTGCCTTCAAAGCTAGTATAGATGGTTTCTTGAATGGCTGCAGGCCTTACCTTAGTATAGATGCCACTCATCTAAATGGCATGTGGTGTGGCCATATGCCTGCAGCATTAGCTTTGGATGGGCACAATTGGATGTTTCCAGTGGCCTTTGGGTTTTTTGAGGGAGAGAGCAAAGAAAATTGGATTTGGTTCATGCAACAACTTAAGAAAGCAATAGGCCCCATGCAGCATTTAGCTATCTGTACAGATGCTTGCAAAGGATTAGAGTCGTCTGTCAAAGATGTGTTTCCAGATGCAGAGTGGAGAGAATGTTTCAGGCATTTAATGGATAACCTAAAGAACCAGTGAAGAAGCAGCCCTTGAACCTATGGCTTTGGCAGTGATTAATGCCCCAGAACCAATTCAGACAACCCCCCCAGCAAAAAGGTCATTGTCTGCAACATCTTTTTCCAAATATTAACTCATTTGTTCAATGTGTGTACTTGTTTTCATGGCAGGGCACTATTCTCAGATGGTGAACATGGCAAGAAACTTACACCAAAGAGGAAGGCCTTGGCAACTAAAATGAAAAAAACACCACCTAAGAAGAAAGCACGCAAGAGCAAGTGAGGAGTGAGCAGTGAGAAGTGAGCAGTGACGCTAGTGTCTTTTGTGGTGTATGATTGGCCAAATTACTGTATTTTGCATGGCCTTTGTCAACTTCTGTGTTGTAAAGTGAACTCCATGTATTCTCTGTTGGGAACTCCATGTAGTTGGGAACATTCTCTGTTGGTCATCTTTTCTGTTCGTCATTCAAATTACCTCATTTCATTTGCTCAATTCAATTTGCATTCAAAAGCAGTAGAGCACTTTACAAACTAGACATGAACACACTCTACATCAGTTCATTGCAACAGATTTTACCACAAACGCCAATACAACTACTGCAATACAACCAATGAAAATGTTCATTTTCCACATCAGTCTCTCCATCTTGTTCTCCAGTTGTTTCATCCCCTCATCTACAGCAGGTGTTTCATCCTCTCCATGTCCATCAATCTGCTGACAGCATATCCTGACGATCTTCTTCTCCACCAGCTCATCCAAATACTCCCTCTGAAACCTATAGAAGCCACACAGCTTCGGATTCTGCAAAAAAACGATGAACATTGAAACCCTACGTTTCATTGAAAATAGAGAAAAACTCACAACTTACCCCATTTCTCGGGCATTTGAAGAAGATAGGCCCCTTGTTCTGACTTTCCAGCTTCACCACGCGAAGCTCAATCACCCGGGCAAGATCGCAATCGGGGCACACGATCAAAGGCAGCCTAGTCTCTTTACCGACCGGATGCCGCTCGCACACGGAGCTCACTCCTCTCCCCTGCCTCCTAGTTGCCCTACTCGCGCTGGAGCTGGAGGAGTCGGCCCTCTGCGCCATAGCCCTGGCCGCCGTTGCGCTGGGGGAGGCGGGACGGGAGAGGCGGCGGTGCAGTGGGGAAGAAAGGCGCGTCGGTGGCGGCGGGATAGCGAGAGGGGGGTGAGGAGAGTAGGAGCGGTCAACGACCCGCTGGACCGGGGTCACGGGCACATGAACAAAGGGGCGGGGCACAAAGGACATTTCGCCTCGCCTTGCGGACCGGGCGCCAACGAGGCCTGCCGCCGTGTCCTGCCACGTAGGCAAAAGTGGTAAAAATGTAAGATTTATGACTACAGTTGTGCTAAATCTGTAGGAGGCCGTTTAAGAGTGCTAATCCAGCGAGTGACCTTTCTTATAATGATGGTAAATATGTAAATAACCCGGAGGCGCGTGCCACCGGACCAGACTCCAGAGAGGCAGAGAGAAGGGGATCTCCACTCCCCGCCGCGGCTCCTCCCCTTCGGATTCCAATCTGGGCTCGCCGGGCTCGGCGGCGAGGGAGACGAGATGGGGAAGAACCAGGCGTACAAGGCGATGCAGCGGTCGCGGCTGGGCTCCTCCTCCGGCGCGCCCGGCGCCGCGGACGCCCCCGAAGACGGCATGGTCGGTCCCCTTCCTCCCCCGTTTCCCCCCTCCCCTAGCAGATCTCTGATTGTCCCATGCCCTTCCGAGCTCCAGAGCCGCGACCCGTCCTGATCTGTACAACAGATACTACATCTGCATATATCCAGATGAGAGGTTTCAAAAAATGCTATTATTTGATAGAGTATCTGTTGAGAGGAATTTTTTCTAACCCTCCACCAACCCACCCACCCACGCCCTCTCCAAAGAAAAAAAAAAGGAGAGAACTTTGGCTAACGAGGGCCGTCGCAGACGGACGGTTCATTTCATTCTCCAGAGTGGCATGCGGCGCGCCTGGCCAGCCTCAACAAGACGCACACCGTCACCTGGGAGGAGTTCAAGAAGAAGCAGAAGGTACGGTGGCACATCCACATCACTTCCTTTGCATTAGCTTCTTTTGAAATATTCCTTTGCATTAGCTTAAGTGCGTCTAAGCGTCTCTTGCTTGCATGACTTGCGTTTCTGACTTCCTGTGCTCCAATAGTAAGTGTTTCCCCATGCTCCACTGTGCTGAATCATCGTTGCCTTGCGTTGGTGATCCTAATTTGCTCATGTAAGCTTGGAAACGCATATTGCCTTTCTAGTTCATATAATTGACTAATAATGTAGGAAAGCACAATTAGTATGGTTGGAGAATTACAACCTGAAGTGTGCACTAGCTGTCAGTACATGTTCACTACCTATGCCATTCACTCTATGGCCACTTCTCTTTTAGATTGCAGACTACCGGCTCTTAATTGTTAGGCATTGTCATAGTCACAGGATTCGGGGTCGATGCCTCGTCCCTCGACCCGGGAACGTCGTTCCGATTCGAGGGTCGGGGTCGAAGAGGGTCAGCGTCCCATTTAAGGTTGGATCGTGTCCCGGTTTAAAAGGGGTCGCAGCCCCATTGCTAGCAGATTTAATTGGGATAAAGAGGTTAAGGACAGTAGATTGGTGTGGTTTTTGTTAGACAATGAGCTGAGTACATGTAGCATGGTCTAAATGTACTCTTTTATATGTTTCTTATACGCTTGTGCAGATTAGTTTCTTCATTAGTAGCACATATATAGTTTTTGTCTTTATCGACCCGAAGATATCGACCCCGATGAATCAGGGTCGCGTCCCACATAATAATTTATCGTTCCATAGATGTATACCCCCTTCGTACCACAATTTTATAAAATGACGACCCTCGACCCTCGACCCCGTTCCTCGACCCGGTCGACCCAGGAACTTTGTGACTATGGGCATTGTCATACAAAGTAAATGCTACTTTCATGCATCATATTACTTGAATCAACAGTATTCTACTATAATATTCTAGCAGGCCATTTTCCTTGATTGATGTGTATAGTTGGCTTGGATAATGCAAATTTTGAATTTATTGTAATTCTTGGCTGTTGTGTTCACGTAGGCAAACCTTATTCCAAAAAGGCCAATCTAAGCCTTTTCAACAATCGTCAGCATTTGTGCAATCGGTGCCACTAAACATATGGCGACTGTTCATGTTGACAAAGCATGTGTAGTTACTTCAAGATTGTACTGTAATCATCAAAGGGTTTTATCAGTGCTAATGTAGTTATTCATGATATTCTTGGTCCCTTTTAGGAAGATGAACTGAAAAGGGGTGAGCTGGAGGCTGACAAAGATAAAATGATGAGAGAGTACAGAGCTCAACTGGATGCAGAAAGAGCTCAGAAGCTAGCACATGGAAAAAATCACTCTAGGTCAGACTCAAAATCATCTTCTTCCAAGAAAGGTAAATGGGCAATATGCCAGATGATGTTTCCTGCAGTCTTGTGCATTAGACTCTTAATCATTCCATTGTCATCTCGTTTCTTGAATTTATTTCATATTTAAGATGGAACTTCTGAGTTCTGACGAAGAATTTTGAAAACAGAGAGAAAGGATAAGGATGCAAAGAAAAGAAGTAAAAAGAGGAGAAAGGTAAACTCAACTTCTGATCTGCTCGCTTAAGGATATCATTGTTAGGATTTCACCAAATATACACACATATAAATTTGGGATATTACTTCCCTAGAAGAGTTGGCCGAACAAAAATAAAAAAAGAAGATCATACCACGAGTCTCTTGAGTACATTTGCTTACTGTGATGTTAAATTTGTTTGATATGCTCACATTTACATTTATAACAGCACAGAAGTTCTTCGGAGTTTAGTTCCAGCTCATCATCAGAATCATCAGCCAGCGATGATGAGGACAGAGGTTCAAGGAAGTCCAGATCACGTTCAAGATCAAAGAGAACAAAGAAGGATGCGTCATCAGAATCATCAAGCAGCGATGATGAGGATAGAGGTTCAAGGAAGTCCAGATCACGGTCAAGCTCAAAGAGAACAAAGAAAGAAAAGAAGCGGCGGTCAAGGTCCAAGCATGGCGGCAGTGATAGTGAGGGAGAAGGCCCAGTTCGCCTCTCTAAATTCTTTGGGAAGTAAAGGCATGGATACTGTACCCAAGAGGCACCTCAACTGATTAGATTACTCCTGGAATCTCCTTTCAAATTGAATCATGCATCAGTGGATGTGGATGTACCATTGAATTCAGAAACGTCCGATTGTTCGAGAGTTCCAGTTACAATGATGTTCTCCGAGTGCTTTGAACTATTGAACAGCGTGCAAGTCAATTGTTCTAAATTGTTGTACCTAGGATTTATTGCCAGTATTTGAAACATTGGTAATTCGAACTGCTATGTTTTTTACTTCAGACTTCAAAGCCCTTTCTTCCTTTCTGTGTTTCTGGTATTGGCTGGCTACCTCAGCGAGGAGCACGTGCCTATCTGTAACAAATTACGCTCTCACAAAAGGTGCACGCAAATAGCTTGTTTTTGGACCTTGAATAGTAAGCCACAAATCTTCTGATATACGAGCTCTAAATGCTATTGTTGTAAGAAGAGCCGTTGGTAGAGATAGCTCCACCAACCTACTTACATACCCTTAAGGAAAAACAACAAGACTACTTGTTTTATCTTTCTCAAGAGTAGAAAACTTATACATATGATTAAGTAATTCAATTAGTAATTTAATGAATTGTGATCTTAAAAAATGGCATGTAAAATTATACTATATTTCATTGTCCCTACTTGGACGTGCAAAATCGGAATGAGGACAAATCACAAAACTACACCCGTAGGGACAATCATATAATTGCCCCCATTGGGTATTCTATCAAGTTCTACTGTTAGTAGTCTCTCCGTAACATTTCATAACAAAAATGTTTATTTACGATGGTGTGACCTGATAGATATGACATCCGTGAATTCTTTACCAGCATTGTCTGGGTGGTGTAGTTGGTTATCACGTTAGTCTCACACACTAAAGGTCCCCAGTTCGAACCTGGGCTCAGACATTCGATATTTTTTTGTTTCGTTTTGCTGATATTATTTCTTTCTGGGCCTAGCATTTATCACTTCCGTGGGCTCGATCCTCTGGTGCCTGCCTCTTGTGTTGTGGTCCACAAAGACGATGCTCCAAAACCAAGGCTCAAAACATCCCCCCACGTGACCGCTAGCGCGAATGCTCGGATCCCTCGCAGCATTTTTTTTAAATTAAATTCGCAGCATTTTGCCATTTCATAAACCTTTGAGTCACGTTCGGCTCACGAGAAGCTTCTTCCGGAGCGGGCCCACCCCGAGAAGCTGCCGAGGTCGCAGGCAGGCAACGGGAAGAAGATGCCCCTCTGCCTGCGAGGCGCCGCTACCGACACGCGGGCCCGGCGCGCTCCAGTCCTGTCCACGCCACGCTAAAAGCCAGCCTGGCGGCGCGCCTCCAACGGCTGGCCGCGCTCCCTGCCTTTCCGAACTAGCCGTTGCGCGCGCTGCCTTGCGGCCGTCCCCATCCTCCTCCTCAAACGGTCGGATCCCAATCCTCCACCCCCATTTAATGCTCTCCGCCATTGCCCTCCTCACCTCACTCTCACGCCACTGCCCTCCGATCCCGCACTCCCCCCTTCGTACTCCCAAGTCCCCGCGCGCCAGTGACGCACACAGCCATGGGCGGCCTGTCGGTGATCGCGCCCCCGGCGAGGGACACCGCCTCCCCGCAGCACCGCCGCGCCCGCCGCGCGTTCCTCGTCTCCAACTACCTCATCCTGGGATGCGCATCCGGGTGCGGCTTCCTCACGCTCTCGCTCCGCCTCGTCCCCTCCGTCGACGGCTTCCTCCTCATCCTCCTCCACGCGCTCACCGTGGCGGCCGCCGTCGCCGGCTGCGCCGTCATCGCGGCGCCCGACCCGCCCCGGGGCCGCTGCTACACCGCCCACATGTCCGCCACCGTCGTCGCCTCCATCCTGCAGGGCGCCGCCGCCGTGCTCGCCTTCTCCCGCACCGCCGACTTCCTCTCCGACGGGCTCAAGTCGTACGTCCGCGAGGAGGACGGCGCCGTCATCCTCCGCATGGTCGGCGGCCTCGGCGTCGCCATCTTCTGCCTCGAGTGGGTCGCGCTCGCGCTCGCCTTCGTGCTCAGGTACTACTCCTACGTCGACAGGGAGTGCGGCGGCAACCCGCTGCGCCGCAGCGCCAAGGTCGGCGGCGAGGACGGTGCGGGAACCTGGCCATGGCCCTTCCAGGTCTGAAGCGTCGTGAATCCGCCGCTTTCGCGTCCCGGTCGCAAGAAGATGAACTGAGAACCGTGAGTTCTTGGAATAGTGTCGAGTGTTGTTCTACTGATAGAACTACTACTAAGTGCGTGGGGATGGGATGAGACATTGTTATTCGTTTATTGATTGGTTTTATGTGGCGTGCTCTGTAATATCATATTGTCATGTTGTGATTCTACTACATATTATGAACATGAAATTGCAGTCAATTCAACTTCCAACTCCTTGTCATCTCTCTCGCCTCCAAAGCAGTGATTGACTCTGATTTCTGTCGAGTTCTGAACCAAAACATTGAGCAGCACATTTGCGTCTGATCTCTGAACTCTGGAATGCGACGACCCTGAACGTGTTGCATCTCACTAAAATCCGTCGCTTAAATCTCGAATCATCAAGTTTTGATCCAATTCCATCCGGAATTCTTTTCATGTACCTGAAACAAAAAAGCTGCAAGCACCCCATCAGATGCGTGGGAGAAGATCACCCGAGGTGAAATTTCACTCTTTTGATTTCCGGGCACAACGGTGATCCCTTCGTCGACAAAATAAAGACCGCATCTTTCGAAAAAAAAAACAAAGTAAAGACCGTTACAGCGATTTCCCCATGACACTATTTGTGTAGGCTTGTTACGCGAACCACCACCCTCATTTCTTGTTCAGTATCTCCCATACATAATACATTCGAATTCAGCCGTAGATTGCTCGTACCTTCTTTCCTCAAAGTTGGTTTCGAGAAATACAGCTCTCGAGTCAGCAATCCCCTTTTCCCGAAAGAAGACAACAGACAAGCAGCACATCAGCTAACTCCGTGACCTATCAGGCAACAATAAAAATTGGCCAAACCACCGAGCTCTCACGGTTAACATCTTTGACAACTCTGCGTGACAGGTGACGAAGCCCAACCCTCCCGTACGTGTGGTGTGGCTGCCAAGGTTAAAAGACTTTGACACTGACCAGACCTTGCTTGGCTACTGGCTTGGATAACTCTCTCTGGACACTGACTGTCTGACCAGACCGACCATAGGCGCGCTTCGCTCCAAGCCGAAGTTTCCTCTTTGACGGAGGCGGAGCAACCATCCATCGGTGACCGCAAAAAGGAGGGTCTCAATTTCTTGCCCTGGACCAGGAAGTCCCCTGATCCCGACCCCGGCCCGGACGCGTTCCCTCGAGGAAACTTAGCCCCGATGGCGATGGTGATGCCGGCTTTGACGACGAGCCTCCGTGTTGCGGCGGGCTACGTGCGCGGCATGACGCCAAGTGGCCTTGCCACTAGCCCAAACAAGAAGGTCGCGGTCGCGGAGCCCGTCCATGTGCGGCCACCAAGACAATCACGGGCAACTGATGGAGCGGCCACGGAGAAGGCGGTGGTTACCGGGCGTCCAGGGGATTGGGCACGGTGTTCCCGAGTTGAGCTGACAGGAGCAGGCAGCCCTTCTGCCCCGGTTAGGCAAGTGCTTTCGGCGTTTTCAGGCCTCGTCGTCGAGCTGCTCCACGACGGCGCATTTTCTATGCCGAGGCCGCCGAACGTATGGCCGGCGCTGGCACTAAACTATGCCGCCTCCGTCCACCCCCGGCCGCCGGCGGCGCGGCGCTACCGCTGCTAGCGACCACCTAACATTCTAATGCTGGCGCGTGACGGTGAATCCCACTTGCCGGTCAGGGCCGTGTTTGGTTAAAAAACATGAAATTACTGTAGCACCTTTGACCACTAATTTAGAGTAGTAAACGAAGCCTAATTACAAAACCACCTCCACAACTCTCCGTGTAAATCGCGAGACGAATCTAAAGAGGCATTTGACCGCGTGATTAGAGGATAGTTACTGTAACATCAATGTAGCAAATCATCAATTAATTACCGTCATTAGATTCATCTCGGAAAGTTACACCCATCCCTGAAAAAATTTTGCAAGACTTTATTTAGGGGGTGTTTAGATTGAGGGACTTCAAAAAAGTCCTAGGGACTTTTTAGTATTTAGAAGTATTAAATAAATATTAATTATAAAACTAACTGCAGAACCCTGGGGCTAAACTGCGAGACGAATCTAATGATGTATCTTAATCTATGATTAGCGAATGGTTACTGTAGCATCACTGTAGCCAATCATCGATTAATTAGGCTCATTAGATTCGTCTCGCGAAAAAGCACTCAGCTGTCAAAAAACATTTATAAACAGATTTTATTTAATAATATAAAATAGTAAGATTCCTTTTGATGTGATAGGGACTTTTGGAAAAAGTCCTGGAGCCAAACAGGCCCTTAGTACTCTATATATGTGAGATTCTCTTCTCGAGAAACGTGTCGGTAAAAAACCAAACTGCCCTGCCTGGCCTGGTGCTTGCTTGGTATGGTACCACGCTTTGTACTAGGAGTAGGTGCCTAACTAGCTAGTAACCACCCATCGAGCCAGCCTGCCATGCCGGCGCCCGAGGGCAAAAGGCTCGCGAATAAAGGGCCATGTTTGGTTGGAGGGTAGAAAAATTTTGGTGAGAGAGAAATGAAGCTTTGACTACTAATTAGTAGTATTAAATAAAGTTTAATTACAAAATTACCACCACAACTGTGGTACTGTAGCAGGTACTCTAGCTAATGAGGTCTTTGACCGTACGATTAAAGGATGATTGAGCGCAGTTACTGTAGCATCACTGTAGCCAATCATGATGAAATTTGGCTCATTAGATTCGTCTCGAAAAGTTACACCCATTTCTAAAAAGGTTTTGCAAATAAACTTCGTTTAGTACTTCATGCATGCATTCGTCTTTTTGTACAAAAGTTTTCGTTGTTTTATCCAAACACGGCCAAGGTTCCGTTCGTCGGGGTCAGCTTTCTCGAGGTACACCGTATACCAGTATACCACCGGGCACCGGGCACCAGTTGAGCAGTTGAATAGTCGATCGTGCACCCGCCCGGTGGCCGGAGCAGGCACGAGCGCGCGGCCGCGGGGCACGTGCAACTCGTGTGCTCTGGGTCCACTGGTCCGATCGAGCTCCCGAGTCCCAGCTCCTGTGAGCCTGCACTCCAGTCTGCAGACTGCAGCAGGCGGCGGTTGCAGCCGGAGCCCCCCGCCGTCTGACTCGGAGGGCGCCAGCAGCCCACAATGTCTGTATAAATACCTCCCGTCTCCCTGCTCCGAACGGCCTCCCACCCGCGCTCCCAGCACGCCCACCGTCGCCTACCCCGTCTCCAGCTCGATGGACTACTCGAGCACCAAGGAGTTACCTCCGGCCGGGTAACCTCTGCTACCCTATCCCTCTCTTCCTCTCTCGTCCTGGTCCAGCGCGCACGCATTCCTGTCCTCGGGTCCCGCCGCAGGGCGTGCTGCGGCGCCACGCCTGTCGCCTGGCAGCGAGCTTGACCTGGCCGTGCCTCCGCGCGCAGGGCCTGGTGGTCGAGGGAGACGGTGGCCGTGGTGACGGGCGCGAACCGGGGCATCGGGCACGCCCTCGCCGCGCGCCTGGCGGAGCACGGGCTCACCGTGGTGCTCACCGCGCGGGACGGCGCGCGCGGGGAGGCCGCCGCGGCCCCGCTCCGCGCGCGCGGGCTCGCCGTCGCCTTCCGCAGGCTCGACGTCTCCGACGCCGCCTCCGTCGCCGAGTTCGCCGCCTGGCTCCGCGACGCCGTCGGCGGCCTCGACATCCTGGTAAGAGAAAGCAAAGCCCCCGCCGCCTTTTCCCCCCGGCCGTGTTTTCCGACGACCGGAGGATCGCAGGAACTCCGCGCAACTCCTCCGAAATTTCAGCAGGAAGCCAGCAGTGCCAGGGGCCGCCCGTCTCCCGCTTTCCACAGCCCGAACCGCTTCCACGGTTCCACCTCATCGCTTGCCGCACGCACCAGCAAAGCCATGCGCACGCATCCATCCACTGCCCCCTCGATACGTGTCGCCACCCATTAATGCAAGCTCAGAGCTTCGGCGGCAGCCGGGGCAGGCCTCCTCCCATTACACGCCCACATGGACATGGCCCCGGCGCGCACGCCAGCGACCAGACGAATCAAACCGTCACGTCGCGCTCGCGTCCCGGGCCGAGGGGAAGGGCAAAGGCGTGCGGCCGGCAACCGCGCCGGGGCCCCAACTGGCGCGGCGCCGGCCGCTGCCCGGCGACCTCCGCTTCCGACCTGGCCTTCCCCTCCCCTCCGTGACAGCGACGCCTGTTCCGTGACGACTGGCGAGGAGGCCATTTGCCGTCACTAACCTGGCGCTGTACACGCGCCAAGTAGCTGGTTGCGAACTTAGCGATCGGCTCGAGTCCGGAGACCAAACTGGGTACTCGATCACGACAGTTTCGGAGAAATCGTGAAGGATTTGCATGCGGAATCCGGTAGGTTTACTATTCAGGTTCGAGTAGCTTTCGGCCGGCTCTGGCCGCGGCCGTGCAGACTAGGGATCGACAGCGATGGCCGATCACACACAAGCTCTCGCAACTTCTTGCATGCGCAACATGTTGCTCGAAGGAAACAATTTTTCACCGTAGCGCTGTGATCCTGTAACAAGATGAGACCCAATCACTGGATGCCAAGGCACGATCGGGCTGAGTGGTCGAAGGTGTGTGTACTGTTGGCTATTGCATGAGCAGTGCATAGGCTGGGCCAGGTTCAGGCTATGTGCTGGCGTCAATCATAGATCCATTCATACAGTGATAATACCATTCGTTCTTTTCCAAAAAAAAAAGTACGAGTTTGGATTTTTCAAGGTTCGGTCCAATCGGTCTCCATCCGTTCCCTGGTAGCCCATAGAGCCATGGAGGCAATCGGAAAGCTTTCCACAAGCCCAGTTCAGACTCGACGCTCCGGTGGAGAGGGAAAAGCCATCGTCGTCGTGCATCACCATACTCCTAACACAACTACACAAGTCACTGGTCCACTCGAAAGCTCCATGGAAAGAGCTGTTGCGGTTGCAGGCCCTCCAACGCCTCCACTTTTGCTTGCTCTTTGGAGGTCACTGAACTTTCCGGTGTCCCTGTCTTTTGCTCTGTTCGTTTCTGTGCAGGTGAACAACGCCGCCGTGTCCTTCAACGAGATCGACACCAACTCGGTGGAGCACGCCGAGACGGTCCTCCGGACCAACTTCTACGGCGCCAAGATGCTCACGGAAGCGCTCCTGCCGCTGTTCCGGCAGTCCCCGGCCACCAGCAGGATCCTCAACATCAGCTCGCAGCTCGGCCTTCTCAACGTAAGTGCCCCGCAACTGTTTACGTTTGTTTCTTCAGATGACCTAGCAATGTAACTAGTAGTTCCGTTTTGGTTCATAAACAAATATAACCGCTGCATTGTGAGTTTGTGACCCTATCCGTCACACTTTTAGACAGTACTTAAGTGGTAAAATGACTAGTACTTCAGGAGCTGCAAAAACAGAGTTACCCTGTGCAAAATTTCATGAAGGGAAAAGTCTATTTTACACCATCCAACTAGCACGATGGTCCGATTTTCAACCCTTAACTACGAAACCGGGTAACCAGCGTCCTCGAACTGTCCAAACCGGTTGAAATACAACTTTGATCACTGTAGCAAGCGGATTTCAAGGCGGTTTTGCTGACGTGGCATATGGGACCCACATGTCAGCTCCTACACACTTTCTTCTCTTTCAATGACATGTGGACCCCTCTCCTGCTTCGTCATCACCACCCCTCCCTCTCCTGCGAGCCGCCGCCGCCATGCTCTCTTGCCCGGCCGCCCTCGTCGCGTCCGCCTCCGCTCGCGCCCGGCCGTCCTCGCCACGTCCTCATCCGTGCCCACCTCCGCCTCATGCTCGGCCATCCTCGCTCTCCTGCTCCTCCTCCGCCACCCTCGCTCTCCTGCTCCTCCGCCACCTCCATCGCTCCCCTGCTCCTCCTCCGCCGCCGTCGCCACTGGTCCCGGCGAGCCGCACGTGGGTGGCACGGCTACGCAGCGCGGCCGTAGAGCGGCGGGCGGGAAGCGGGCATGGAGCGGGGGCAGCAGCGGGGCCGACTGGTCCCGGCGAGCCGCGTCCGCGTGCGGCATGTCCACAGGGCATGGACGAGCGGCGGCTGGCAGTGCGGCTCCCTGCTGCCGTAGGCCTGCGTCACCACCCCCTGCTGCAGCCGTTGCCACCGGCGCTGCTCTTCTGCTGCCGCGGGCCTGCGTCGCCGCCCCCTGCTGCCGCCGGCTGCCGCAGCCTCCGCCTCCTCTGTCCGGCCGCCGCAGCCTATGCCGCCTCCTCTGCCAGGCCACCGGGCCTCCCCCCGTCTCAACCGCTGTGGCCGCCATCGCCTCCAGCCGCCACCGTGGGGCCGCCCGGTCGCACCTCCTTTTCCTCCCCGTCGTGCTCCAATCCACCGCCAGATTAGCGCCTCCAGGCGGCAGCCTTGGGGCGGGAACTCCGGGCCACGCCCCCCATCCGCCGTGTTGCTCCGGCCCCCACCCGCCGCACTGCTCCGATAGAGGAAGGAAGACGAAGGCGCCTAGGGCCGGCCGCGCCCGCGACGCGGCAAGCTCGCATGAGAGGGAGGGGTGGCTGTGGCGGAGCAGGAGAGGGGCCCCACAGCGTGCTCACGGCCGGTCGAGCGCCCATGGCGGCCCAAGCTTGGGTGGCGATGGCAGAGCAGGAGAGGGGCCCGTGGAGAGCTCGCGGCCGAGCGCCCAAGCATGGCGGCCCGAGCTCGGGCAAGAGAGCATGGCGGCGGCGGCTCGCAGGAGAGGGAGGGGTGGTGATGACGAAGCAGGAGAGGGGTCCACATGTCATTGAAAGAGAAGAAAGTGTGTAGGAGCTGACATGTGGGTCCCATATGCCACGTCAGCAAAACCGTCTTGAAATCCGCTTGCTACAGTGATCAAGGTTGTATTTCACCCGGTTTGGACAGTTCGAGGATGCTGGTTACCCGGTTTCGTAGTTAAGGGTTGAAAATCGGACCATCGTGCTAGTTCGAGGGTGTAAAATAGACTTTTCCCTTTCATGAATATTTCTTGACTTGGCATTGTTATTGGACCAAACTGAATCACCGGTGTTCGCATCAAACAACACATCGATTCACATCAGTTAATAATGACACGAGCAGCTAGTTAAAGAAAGTTTGGATGATGACCAGAAAAGTTACTACTTAGTAGTTAGTATCTGCTACAACAAGAAAAGTGTGAATTCGATTTGCCTGAATTTTTCGTTGCATGGATTCCTTTTCGCAGAAGGTGAGCGACCCGTCCCTGAAGGCGTTGCTGCTGGACGAGGAGACCCTGACGGAGGCGGCGATCGACGCCATGGTGTCGCGGTTCCTGGCGCAGGTGAAGGACGGGACGTGGGGCGCGCAGGGTTGGCCCAAGGTGTGGACGGACTACTCGGTCTCCAAGCTGGCCCTGAACGCCTACTCCCGGCTGCAGGCGCGGCGGCTGCAGGCGCGCGGCGCCCGCGTGAGCGTCAACTGCTTCTGCCCCGGGTTCACGCGCACCGACATGACCAGGGGCTGGGGGAAGCGCACCGCCGAGGAGGCGGCCGACGTCGGCGCGCGGCTCGCGCTGCTGCCGCCCGGCGAGCTCCCCACGGGGGCCTTCTTCAAGTGGTGCACGCCGCAGCCCTACTCCAAGCTGTGACCTGCCGAGCCACGCCGCCGGCCCGCGCGCCCCGGCCATGGCGGCTGCAGGAGTATATGTATGTAGCGTTGGTTTAGCTGCTTCTAGTTACTTTCAATGCAGACAAGAAGCCGATCGAGTAGTGTCTCTTAGCAGTCTGGCTTTCTGCCAAGGTGCTTTGGTTGAGCAATGCAACCAAACCATGTCAGCGATCAATGTACTATGCGTGCTTAGCCGTGCAAGATTTAGGTCAACTTCTGAACATTGGATTAGTGGTCCGTCTGCTGCCTCTGCTTCTGGTCTTCTGTCACCTGTTAACACGGTTTGTTCCTTCTTCAGACCCTTTTTTCCCCACACTAGCGAGCGCGTGTAAATGGGCCGAGTCAAGCCAGGGCAAGACCCAGTGTAGTTTTGGCCCAACTGCAGAGTTTATGCCAATCCGGGCCTGATTTTGGTCTTATCCTCAATCAATCCTACAAACCCAATAACATTCCATCCATCCATTAAAGAAAAAAGGTGGGTACAAGAGAACAGTGTTTCTCTTAAAAATCCTAGGAGCTCTACGCAAAGCAAGTACCAGACTTAGCTTTCTTCGAAAAAAAAAGGGTCCAACTACGCAAATCCAATCCCGCGAGCGTCCGTTAGCGAGCTTCACGGCGATGGATCCGACCGCATGCACGTGGCCCTCAACTATTTCCCTTCGGGGTTTTTTTCCACACGAAGCATCTTTTCCCTCAAATCCAATTACAGTCAGGTGGTTACGTAATATACTTTTGTCGTCTAGTCTAGTTGGAATCCATATTCTCATACCAGTTGCATACGGATGTGCCTGGTCTCATTTACTTTATTTTTCTTTTTCCTTTCTAATTTTTTCCTTTACATTGTGCGATACCTAGTATTCTCTTTCTTTTTCTTTTCTTTTATCTTTTTTGTTTACCTTCTTTTACCTTGTGTTTGGAAGATGTTTTTATGACAAATATTTCCATACAAATTATGATAAAAAGTTATATCGAGAAGTTGTATTTTTTACACACGCATGCCAAACTTATGCATCAAAGTTGTGTGAGAATTTTTTCTGATAACATTTACATAGAAGTTATGTTCAGATTTGAGTAAAAGTTATGGGTAAAAGTTATGAGTAAAGGTAGACTGAAACAGTTATGAGTAAAAGTTCATGATACAACTTGTAAAAATACAACTTATTGAGTTAACTTTTTAGCTTACTTTAATTTATACGAAATATTTATCAAAAGAACATCTTGAAAACAGAACATACGGAAGATAAACAAAAAAAGATTGAAAAAAAAGAAAAGAGAATAACAGGTAGGTCGAATACACAGAGTATGTGACTGAGGCCTGTTACGTAGAACATATCGACTCTAAATTAGACAACTAGGCTCTTATATCTCCTATATGTATATGCACGACAAGTATATATATAGCTTACGTCGCTGTCAGGTGCCACACCGTGAAGTCTGTTAATGCAAACCAATTAACGTGTGAGTATGGAATTGGATGAGACATAGGGTTGAAAATGGGACGGGAAAATCCCGTCCCGACCGGCTCCGTTTACCGTTTAAACCGACCGTAAACCGTTTCCGTGAAAAAAATGGGAAAATGGGAAAACGGGCGGGAACGGGAACGGGAACAGTTGGGGTGTTTTCCCGACTGTTTTCACGGTTCCCGTTTTCAGACGGGAAAATTCCCGCGGGAATTCCCGTATTTGTCGTAGTCGGCTGTGTTACCTGTGTTGGAAACATGAATTGTTGTTTGCATGTATTCCAACGTGAATTGTGAATTCGTGATTCACTTTACCTGTGTTTCTTAGTTATACGAGTCTTGTTTCCATGTTATTTATGCATAGTTGTAATTATTTTATCGAGTTAAATGTTTGAAGTGGTTATATGTATTTTCCCGTTTTGAGTTATCGATTCCCGATCGTAATCGGCATGCTCCCGACCGATTGATTCCGTTCCCGATATCCCGTAATACCGATTTCGTTTTCCCGTCCGATTTTCCCGTTCCCGTTCCCGTTTCCGACCAAAAAAATACAGTTGCGGGAACGGTTGAGGGGTTTTCCCGACCGTTCCCGACCGTTTTCATCCCTAATGAGACATAAACCGGTCAACAGGCCCCACCCACGTGAAACGAGTTGGGCGGTTGGGAATCGAGCGCCAGCACCCTCGCTAACGCCAGGAGGGGGATGGAGCACGGAAGCCGAAAATGGAAAGAGAAAAATGCGGAACACGAAAATGGAATGTTTAATTTTGGGCTGTCGGAAGTCGCTTGTTAGGTTTGTTCCTAGCGCGCGCTCGCGGACTAGCATCTCCCGTCCAACTAACACAAGTGGAAGTGATATTCCATTCTATAGACATTGTTAATTGACACTATCACTAGAGCAAGTAGCTTGTTTGATAGTGACATGAAAAGATGCCTTGCTTATTTATTCTGCGAAATAAGAGGCCAGTCTAACGTGCTCGCCTCACACCTCTCACAATCCCATTCAACATTGGTGGCTGGTAGCCTAGCCCGTGGCCGCAAGCCCGCAACCGCCAAGCGAGATTTGTCGTCGATTCCGGGCTTTCTGGTAACAACAAGCCCACGGGCAAGTCCGGGCGGCGGAGGGAGGGCCGCGCTTATGCCTCTGTCTTTGGACACGTATATGGAGTATTAAATATAGTTAAACAATAAAATTAATTGTACAGTTTGGATGTACACGACGAGATGAATCTTTTGAGCCTAATTAGTGCATGATTAGCCATAAGTACTACAGTAACCCACTTGTGCTAATGATGCGGTCAAAGGTCTCAAAAGATTTGTCTCGCGGTTTCCAGTGAGTTCTGAAATTAGTTTTTTAATTAGTGTCCGAAAAGTCCTTCCGATATCTGGTCAAACTGTTGATTTGATTAGCCATAAGTACTACAGTAACCCACTTGTGCTAATGATGCGGTCAAAAGTCTCAAAAGATCTGTCTCGCGGTTTCCAGGTGAGTTCTGAAATTAGTTTTTTAATTAGTGTCCGAAAAATTCTTCCGACATCTGGTCAAACTGTTGATTTGACAAAAAAAATTGATTTGGGAACTAAACGCGCCCTAAAAATTCCACACGGTACGGCCCGCCTGCCCCCGACTCACCACCAGCGTGATCTACTAGGCTATTATTATTATTATTATTAATTAATTAATTCCGAAAAGCAAGCGCGCGCAGCCGAGGGGCCCACTCGAGGCGACGCAGGGCAGGCTGGACGACGGACGGCAAAGGCTTGTGGGCCATTGCCGGTGCAGCGACGCGATGCAGGCTACACTGCTACAGTAGTTCACAGTGTGCTGCTGCCCATCCATCTTCAGAGAATCAGCGGAGAGGAGGGAAAGGGAGCTTCTTTTGCTTTTCCAGCCCAAAAGAATGGGGACATCAATCATGAACGCCTACTTGTACTCTCCCCTCCCTCCCAAACCTTCTAAAAACCAGATCAGTCCTTGTTTAGATCCCAAAATATAAAATATAAAATTTTTGTAAATCGCTTACATGATGTACTAAATATAGTTAAAAAAAACAAATTGCATTACACAAATGGACTGTAAATCGCGAGACAAATCTAATGAGACTAATTATGGCGTGATTAGACACTAAATTGCTACAGTAATACTACAGTAACATGCTCTAATGATGAATTAATTAGGCTCATTAGATTGGTCTTATAGTTTACAGACGAGATCTGTAATTAGTTTTATGATTAGTCTATATTTAATACTTCAAATATTAAAAATTTTCTTTCAAAAACATAAAAATACAAAATACAAAGTCATCTAAACACACCCTCAGCCGCGAGGAGGATGGATCAGTTCTAGCTTTTCCGCAGGGCCAACCGGCCAACATGGCAACATTCTATAGTCGTCGCCCTCGCGACATTCCTGGAAACGGATCGTGGGTGGAAGCGCGCGTCGCAGTCGCAGCGTGCCGTACGGCGACGGCGACGGCCGAACGCTCTGACCCCCCGGCCGGCTGCCCTGCAGGCTGCAGAGCGATGCCACCCGTGCGTTCCGTATCCGTCCGGTTCTCGGTGCTTGCCTGCTTGGCCTGCCTGCTGCAGCGTCTTCTCTTCTGTCTTTTCCCTAGACGCGAAACGGGCGGCCACGCTGGAATGCGTGGCGGACGTCACGCGAGACGCGGGGCGGGAACACGCGCAAGGCGCAACGCGTGCCGTGTGACACCCTAGCTAGCTCCTGCGAGCACGCCACGGCGGCGAGCCCATCCGATGCGCCGGCGGTCGCGGCTCCGCAGGGCGGATCCCCCACGGGCGTGGGAGGACTAGAGCGTGACGCGCCACCGGCGGCACCCCCGGCGTCTGGATGACTGGATCCCGACCGTTCGCGCTTCTTAATGGTGGCGCGCGTACACGCACGCGCTGCTACGTACTCACCTGCCGTATCAACCGCACCCAACGGATCGTCTCCGTCTCCGTCTCGGCTTACGCCGGCCGCGTCGTCCCGCATTTACCACCGTACCGGGCGCGGGCGGACAGGCACGGGCGCAGGCCGGGTCGCTAAGGGGGCTTCGGCGGCTTCCCTCACCGCCGCGCGGGCCCGACCGCCTGAGGCCCCTGGTCCCCGCCGCCGCGGCGCGCTATAGCGGCTAGCCGTTGCGCCGCCGCCGGTGGCTGCCCGCTCATTTACACCGCCGATCGTTCGGCGCCGTGCCGCGCCGCGCCGCACGGCACGCGTGTCGCCCGCCGCGCACGGCGAAACGGCGCGGAGGCTCGTCGTCATCCGATCCGCCGCCCGTCCTCGTTCGGCGTCGCCCGGGACCGATGGAAGAGAGAGGTGGGGAGAGTAGGGGGGGAATGGGGCGCGAACGAACGAAACGAAGTAGCTCCGGACGTGGCCGCGGTCACAGCTCACAGGCGCACAGGCAAGCCGCGCGCCTCGCCGTCGGCATCCGACCCGATCGACGCCGTAGGCTGTAGCTGTCGCGTCTGTTTTAAAAACTGTGCGTTGCTCCAGATTCTCCTCCTCTCAGCGCATGACAGGCAGCAACAGCGGGAGAGGAAGAAGACAAAGGAAGGAGAAGAAGGAAAAAAAAAACAGAGGCGACGGCGAAACCAATCGAAATCATCACACCGGAAGGCCTCGCCATGCTACGCTACTGCCGCTGCCACGGAGTTGTCCGTTCCCCGTCCGGCTGCGTGCACCGGCGCGGCCGGCGCCGCTTCCGGCTCCTCCTCGGCCTCCGACTCCGCCAGCGCCATCCGGCGGAGGGGGCTGGGGCCCAGGCGCCGGCGCTTGGAGGCCGCGGCGTGGCGCCGCCGGATCACCTCCATCTCGTTGCGCCGCCGCGTGGCCTCCTCGTCCACCACGAACCGCCGCATCAGGATGTCGTCCGTCAGGGACTTGCCCCGGAACACGCGCCGCGCCGCGCCCTCCCCGCCGCCGACGCCGCCCTTGCCCGCGCCCGGCCGGCCCCGTCCAACGGCTGCGGCGGCCTGCTCCGCCGCGGGCGGCGGGGCCACCAGAGGGCTGACGCCGCAACCGGACGCCGACGCCGACGACGCGCGCGGGTAACTGTAGCTCCGCCGCGGCGCCGCGTCGGCCTGGAAGCAGTAGAACGACTCGCTGTTGTACGAGGAGATGGGCGCGCACAGGCACACCCGCGTGAACGACGCCGCCACGTTCAGCGACGACGACTTGCGCAGCCGCCCGGGCCCGGGCCCCGGCCCCCCCGGCGCCGCGCCACCCTTGCCGGTGGCCGCCGTCACCCCCGACGCCGCCGCGGCCTTCGTCGCCGGCGCCGCCGCCGGCTGCTTCCAGACGAGGAGGAGCACCTCCACCGCGCGCTGGTACCACGGGGACCTCCGGCCGCCTGATCTCGCGCCGCCATCCTTTCTGCACACACGGCGAGCACCGATCACGTCAGCCGGCACGAAATTCTCCCCAGCAGCGACGATCGCATGGCACCCTGGAGGACAGGAATGTACCTTGGCTGCCGCGTGTTCTTTGCCATTTTTTGCACCAGGAGGGAGTGGAGAAACATCTGGGCTGGCGCCGCGCGGACCAGTGGCGTCGTCGGGCGACAGGAGTCAGGACAGAGGAGAGGGGAGCGGAGGAGAAGTGAGGTCACATCAAGCTGTTACTACATTCCCGGCCTCCTATGGATGGGGAAGCCAAGTGAGAGTGGGAGCCGAGCGAGCTTCCGCGGCATGGAGGCAGTTAAAGGAGGGGAGGCCGGACTCTTCTGGGGGGCGTGGAGCCTGAACGGGAGGGCAGTTTGGTCATGTTGCTCGGTGCCGCAGAGTTTCAAAGGCTGCTGCGTGCCTGCATGACCCAACAAGGAAGGCTTTTTTTTGGGACCCTTCAGAAACTGAATCATGCCAGCATGAGAGACCACCAAGTACTTGGCCCTGTGTGCTGCGTGTCTCGGATGAGAATCATGCAAGCTTGGCAGTGTAACGTTTGATGGTGCAAGTGTAACAAGACATTAGAACTGTAGAAGGTGTATGAGCATTGAGCAAGGGCACAGGTGCAGCCTTTTCTCTCATCATTGCGTTCAAGGCGTTGAATTATCGAGCAAAAAAATGCCTGATATACAGTAGCGTACCTTGAATTTGACTACACAAATTTGTGAAAAAATAAAAGCCATTTTCAATAATTTTGTCGATCCAACATGCTCTTCCGTCCAGCTTTTCAAACTTTGCTGGCGGTTTGTGAATGTGGACATTATTCATACATTGATGACACATAACATGTCTCGGCGTATGTCGCGGAATGCTGTTAGCAATGAACTAGATCTAGAACCGAGAGGGAGAGGAGGCGCAGCAAGGTAGGAAGGAGGAAGAAGGCAGTGGCGACGAGGACAGCTTGATTAGGAAGACAATATTCTTCTGTTACAAGTTGATTCCCTCTGCTCTCTCATCTCTCCGACTTATACTCGATTACATGACGACTCGCAGGCCGCGGCCAAGCTTGCTAGACGGCCCATTCCGCACTTGAGAGACGCTTGTTTGGTTCACGAACACGAAGCCCACGACGCGGCCTAGTAGGAGCTTCAGTTGGACTTGGAGCAGCCACGGCGACAACGGCTGGATCAGCCACAGTAAGGGTGTCGTCGGCAGTGCTGACACTCCCCCCTCCAAAAGAACCTGCATGTCCCCAGGCAGGAGCAAACGGAAAGCGACGGTGAAGATCATCCAGGCGCTCCCAGGTGGCCAATGAGGCCGGCCATCCCGACCACTGCACCAGACCTTCGGTTGCAGAACGACCACCAACAGCAGAGAGCCGGCGCTGAAGGATGTCCACCGGTACCTGATAAGCGTCAGAAGAGTCAGGCACCTGCGGTGTTACCTGATGAGTGGGAGGAACTGCTTTCTTCAGCTGGAACACGTGAAAAACCGGGTGAATAGAAGATGAAGGAGGCAACTGCAACTTGTAAGCCACCGCTCCGATCTTGGCGACAATTGGAAAGGGCCCAAAGAACTTGAAAGAGAGGTTCTGGTTGGCACGAGGAGCCAAAGAGGACTGAACATATGGTTGCAGCTTCAAAAACACTTGATCACCCACCTCGAATACACGTTCAGAGCATTTCTTGTTAGCCTGTCGTTTCATACGGTCCTGGGCACGATGTAGATGAAGTTTGATGACTGATTGCATCAGGGCACGGTCCTGGAGCCAAGTCTGCATATCAGAGACAGGATGGGCATCGGCAGGAGAAATACCAAAGACCTGAGGAGCATAGCCATATAAGACTTCAAATGGAGATTTAGACAGGGCTGAATGCCAACTGGTGTTAAACCAAAATTCGGCAAGATGAAGCCACTTGAGCCAGTGCTTTGGGCAAGCATGAATAAAACAACACAGAAATGTTTCCAAGCATTGATTAACCCGTTCGGTTTGGCCATCTGTTTGAGGGTGGTAAGAAGTACTCATCATCAGTTGAACGCCAGCTAAGTTAAACAGTGCTTTCCACAACTGGCTAGTAAAAACTTTGTCCCTATCAGACACAATGGCAGATGTCATTCCATGGAGTTTATAGATATGGGTCATGAACAGATCGGCCACTGAAGCAGCAGTAAAGGGGTGTGCAAGAGGAATGAAATGACTGTATTTAGAAAATTTATCCACAACCACTAGAATAGTATCTGAGGATCCAGATTTTGGAAGACCTTCCACGAAATCCATACTAATGATTTGCCAGGCACCGTCAGGGACATGTAAAGGCTGAAGTAGGCTGGGATACTTGGCTCTGTCAGGCTTAGCTTGCTGACAGGTTAGGCAAGAGGACACAAATGAGTGGACCATGGTTCTCATACCTTTCCAGGCAAAATATTGCTTGATTCGTCGCAGAGTGACAGGTATACCAGAGTGACCACCCATGGGAGAACAGTGCAATGCTGCCACTATCCTTAGTTGCAATTCAGGAACAGATCTAATCCATATCTTGTTTCTGTAACGAAGTAAACCATCTTTAAAGGAAAAGTGAGCCACAACTGTAGGATCCATAGAAAGCTTGGTGATTAAGTCTGTTGCCATGTTATCAGACTTGTAACTAGACACAATGTCCTCAACCCATTTGGGGGAACTAGTGGACAAGGCAAAGAGGTGATGGTCAGGATGAGATCTGCGAGAGAGAGCATTTGCAACACCATTGTCACACCCTTTCTTGTATATAATCTTGTACTGTAAACCCAACAGTTTAGTGAACAGCTTCTGTTGCCATGGAGTGTTCAGACGCTGTTCATTAAGATGGACTAAGCTCTTTTGATCAATATAAATAAAGAACTCAGCCTACTGCAAATAAGAACGCCATTGGTCAATAGCAATAACAATAGCCAAGTACTCTTTCTCATATGTGGAGGGACCTTGAGTTTTCAAGACCAGAGGTTTACTAATGAAAGCCAAGGGATGGCCATTTTGCAAGAGGACAGCACCCACTCCTAGATTGGAGGCATCTGTCTCTAAGCAAAAAGGAATGGAGAAATCAGGCATAGCAAGCACAGGAGCACTGATTAGAGCTTGTTTCAAGGCTTGAAAAGAAGCTGTGTGTGCTAGGGTCCAGACAAACAAAACATTCTTCCTGAGCAAATCAGTCAATGGTTTAGCAATAACAGCAAAATGCTTCACAAACTTCCTGTAATATCCAGCCAAGCCCAAGAAACTGCAAAGATCTTTAACAGAAGCAGGTTGGGGCCAAGAACGGACATCCTCAACCTTAGCAGGGTCTGTGACAACTCCCTGAGAACTGATGATATGACCTAAATAAGAAATCTGCTGTTGCACAAATGAACACTTTGACAGTTTAACAGTCCATTTGTCCTGAGCTAGCAACTGAAGGACCTGCCTGAGATGCTCAAAATGCTCCTGCAAAGTCTCACTGTATACAAGAATATCATCAAAGAACACCAAAACACACTTTCTGAGCAAGGGAGCTAAAGTAGTATTCATAGCTCCTTGAAAAGTACCAGGAGCTTCACACAGACCAAAGACCATAACCTTGAACTCAAAGTGGCCAAAATGTGTCTGAAATGCTGTTTTGTATTCCTCACCAGATCTGAGCCTAATTTGGTGATAGCCTGAGTTCAGATCTAAGGAAGAGAACCACTTGGCTCTAGATAACTCATCCATCAGTTCATCAAATACAGGAATAGGAAATATACTCTTGAGAGTCAAGGCATTTAAATACCTGTAATCCATACAAAACCTCCATGACCCATCTTTTTTCTTGACTAGTAAAATGGGAGAAGAAAAAGCACTTGTGCTTGGCTGAATGATACCCTGAGTCAACATATCAGCTACTTGTCTCCCAATCTCATCCTTTAGGGTGGGAGTATATCTATATGGTCTAACATGTATAGGTTTAGCACCAGGAACCAAAGGAATGACATGATCACAATTTCGTTGAGGTGGCAGAGCAGAAAGAGGAGCAAACAAAAATTCAAACTCCTCCAGCAGGGCAGCAAGAGCAGGGTACTCAGCACAGACAGTAGTATGAGAACTATCAACTAAGCAGCAAAGGTGGACTACAATATCATCAGTAAGTGGCTGAGGATCACCTTGAATAAAAGCTGTGGACCCATTATAAGGAAGTGCAAGCCATTTCTGTTGCCAGTGAATTTTCATAGGGCTAAAAGCTTCTAACCAGTCCATGCCCAGAATCATATCAAAATGATGTAGTGGAAGGATCCTCAAATCAGAAGTGAAATGAAACTCACCAATGGACCAGTGAGCCTGGGGTAACCAATTCAGACACTAAAGCACATTGCCATTGGACACTTGGACATAAACCTTAGAGAGTAAGGGCTGCACACCCGACAGACGAGAGTAACCTGACTAGCTAAGAAAGGTAGAAGAACTGCCAGAATCAACCAAAATCACCGGATCATGTCCCTAAATAGTGCCTTGCAGTTTCATAGTACGAGAGCCAAGAATGCCCTGAACAGCATCCTAGGAAATAGCAAAAAAGAACTGCTCATTACCAACAGCAGACTCTACAAGCTGATCAACGTCTTCTAAATTGAAAAGCTCCAGCAGCTCTTGGACCGGATGCAACTGGACAGTAGTAGAGCAAACATGATCTCTGCTCCATTTCTCAGCACATTTCAAACACAAACCCTTGGCACGACGAAAGGCACGAAGGGCCGCCAGGCATTGCTCAGGGGTCTTGCCTTCACACAGCTGCTTCTCAGCAGGTAACACTAGAGTTGCACATTGATCAGGAATGCTTGGAGGGGTGGGGAGCGGGTGAGGACCCTTGGCATAGGGTCTAGCAGATGCCGAGGTGTCAGGCTTCTTGATGTCATGATAAGAATGCGGGTCCACGACTTGTTCCTACAACAGAGCAAGAGAAGAGGCAGTATCAAAATCGACAGGGCGATGAACAGCAACAACAGAGCATAGAATAGTAAACATCCTCAGTGATGTGACCATACGCAGTGAGTTGGTCAACTAATTCAGAGAACCGACTAACATACTCCGACACCAAACTAAGCTGTTTGATGTGGAAAAGCTGCCGAATCAGCAATTTCTTCTGATCGCGCCCAAAGCGATCGAGAAGCTTCTTACTGAATTCAGACCAACAAGCCGACTTAAGCGAAGATTCAACCGATTGGTACCACCGGGCAGCCGAATCGGTGAGAAACATGACAGCGACAGGAATCCAAGCAGAGTCGACATAGTACATCTCAAAATAAGTTTCACATCGAGACAACCAGAGTTTAGGATTCTCGCCACTAAAGGATGGGAAACTAAGCTTGGGCAATTTTCCCGTGACAGAACCCGATCCCGAGGAATTGCTCACCCGGGAACCAGAATGCTCAGCGAAAGTACGAGCGCGAGGCGGAAGATGGGGAGAGAGATCATATGCACCCTTGACCGGGGGATGTACGAGGGCGGTGACAACCCCGTAACCATCCTCTCGGTGATTCGAGTCGACGTGGTGCCCGCTGGGCCTAGTGGCGGGAGATCCGGCAAGTAGTACATCGGCCGCCGACAATTCAGGAGCTGCGATGATGCCGGGGTCGATAGAGGCCATGTTGCGGACGGAGCGCTCCCAGTGGCGGGAGAGTTTGCGCACCTCCAAGTTGAGGTCGTCCACAACGCCGTCGATGCCGGGACGCCAGTCCTCAAGGGCAGCCGCCACGGTTTCCACGACCGCCACCCGCGCATCGCACGCGGATTCGGCCTCCAGGAAGCACCGTTCCCACTTGGATTCATTGTCGGTGAAGCGCTGCTCGATGAGGCGATTCTGCTCCGCAAATTGCTTCTGAATTCCATCGAGGATGGACTTGGACTCAGAACTCATGGTGCCCAACTTCCGCTGCAAGCGAGTATCGTGGTGGTGGGGTGGGAGATCCAGGATTGGTGTCTTTGATACCAGGTGTTAGCAACAAACTAGATCTAGAACCGAGAGGGAGAGAAGGCGCAGCAAGGTAGGAAGGAGGAAGAAGGCAGTGGCGACGAGGACAGCTTGATTAGGAAGACAGTATTCTTCTGTTACAAGTTGATTCCCTCTGCTCTCTCATCTCTCCGACTTATACTCGATTACCAGGCCGCGGCCAAGCTTGCTAGACGGCCCATTCCGCACTTGAGAGACGCTTGTTTGGTTCACGAACACGAAGCCCACGACGCGGCCCAGTAGGAGCTTCAATTGGACTTGGAGCAGCCGCGGCGACAACGGCTGGATCAGCCACACTAAGGGTGTCGTCGGCAGTGCTGACAAATGCCCATGATTTCTGGAGAGACTAACCAACATTGCTGAATTTCTGCATCTCATTCAGAAGGACACCCATAACAATATCACAAAAGGAAAAGGATCTATCCCAGAGCTTTTTTACAAGCTTGCTTGCTTGCTTGGTGCTTCTGGCTGCCACCCTTTTCCTTGATGCATGTTAGCACGCACCGATGTGCATGCAAGTTTTTTTTTTCTTTGGCCATGATTCCTCTCAACCAAAACGAAGCTAAATGAGCCTGAATTAAAATCCCAATGAGCTAAAGCTATCGAACCGCTTTTGTGTTCACGGACCGTATGATATGAGCCACCACACATGACACACCAACGGGCAACAGGTACCAAAGGGTACAGAAATTGGAGGTAGTTAGGGCTCGCGGAGCGATTTTATATTCTCCCGTGTCGACCGATCAGGTATGCAGTAGCAATACCACGGGCTACAGCTTTGATGCTGCCCTGTAGCCTGCATCTTCAGAAGGATCTCTCTAGTCCTTGTGCTGACTTGTTTGATACGCTCTACTACTTACTACTCCTCTAGCTTTCCATTCCATGCATGTCATGCAATTGTTAGCACTGAAGTTAAGTAGGTTGCAGGCATTTTAATTGTAGTACTGGTACCTTAAAGCTGCCCTAAAGTGGGTTTTGGATCGGAGATCAGAACAGTAGCTAAACCAACAACTTTTGTTTTTGAGATGGGGAGAGAGGAAGGAAACAAAGTCAGCAATTAGGGACGAATGACTCCAAAGCCGTTTGCTGATGAAAGAAAATCTCCAAACTAAAGCCTGACAAGTGACATCGGTTCGTTCGGTCCAGCAGTAGCGCCAAAATTTTCCATTAAAAAATTACGGACAAGAATTGAATTACAATTTTTCAAATAAGAAGAATTGAATTACACAGGGACTATCCCACAGTGTTAGCATTGTTCTCTGATTGGTACAGTAGTACCTCTATCTCATCAAGCTCAAGAAGTTGAAAATCCAGGGGTGGACGCAACATCAATGAACTCTCTTTCTTGCGGCTGTTGATCACTCAAAAAGTTTTCATGCTTGGAAAGACTTGTGAGCAAAAACCATGCACTTGATGGGTCTAGCTAGGCTCTACTGACAATGCATGATAACCAACTCTATCAAGCAGCAGTTCGATCGGCATACTGAAAGAGTGGCATGTCCGTATGGTTGGCGATAAGAGAGAAACATGATATACTAACTGAACTCTGATGTAAAGATCGGAATATTGAACTATTCCTTTTTATTTAAAAAAAAAACGAGGAACAGAATGAGTACAGAAAAGCCTCCCCTGTTCCGATCGTGGAGCATGTAGCCTGCCCGTAGGTACATGCCTTCGTACGTGCATGATGTCTCAAATACAAATAAAAGGAACCGGATAGCAATTGAGGCTGCTTTAAGCTAACAATAAACCAGCCGACCATTTCGCGTTAGCTTAGCCTAAGCTGCAAGTCAAGCTAATGATCATGCCGCCGTGATGCGCCCAGCTTTTCCCCCTCAACATTAAGCCAAAAGCAACATGCTGAGAAACCGCCGTCCATAATCCGTTTCTATACTCTTCCTTTTCGAGCCATCCTCCTCCCGCTCGTACTGATGGATCTCTTTTTTTTCTCTCTCAAGGAAATGTTTGGAGCAACGCATGCCGCACGTACGCACGACGCGCCGTCAGTTAAGTGCCTTGTAGGTTTGGTGAGGTGAATGGTGATCAGGATCGATCACTATCAGCTTAAGTTCAGGCCATGCCTCCCACTCACCTCCAGATGTGTCCAGCAGTTCCTCTCATCTTAAACAAAAGAAGCCAACAAAGACATTTTTTCCTTCTCCCGTTTCTAATACTGCACTTCAAATATCTCTCTGTTCCCGACCGGCTGATCTTAACAACAGTTTCCTGAAGAAAGAAAAAAGTCTGGAGTGCCGCACGTACAAGCTGAAGTTTTTTTTTTTTGAGTTTTGCTCCGGTTGTCCTTTGCATGAGGTTTGCACGAATCTTAAAGCACCTAGAATTTAATTTTATTTTTTTCCGAGTGGGTTTTGTTTGGGCTCGGCCCTACCCGTGCCTTAACGAGCAGTGGCGGAGCTTGAACACTAAATAGGGGGGCCAGACGTAGTAATTAAACTGCTAATTTAATGAACAATACAAAATTACTGTTCACTTAGTGTAAAATTTGAAAACCCAGAGGGGAGCCATGCCCCCTTTAGCCACAACTAAGGTAACGAGGCGCAGTCCAAATCCAAGATCCAGGTTACCTGCCCACCCCACTCCGTCTGCTGCCTCTATTCTTCACATTTTTCTCTCGCCGATTGAGGTCAGATGGGCGGCGGCGGCGCCTACCTCGTGCCTCCTGCTGCTCCGATCCAGGTACGCAAGCTCCTCCCCACCCCACTCCATCCGCTGCCTCTGTTGTTTATTCCCAATTTTTCCTGCGCCGTGTGAGTTCGGCCGGCCGGCGGCGGTGGCTCCCTCTCTCCATAGCAAGTTAAGCCTTCCCATTTCTTCCTCTGATCTACCCGCCGCGACCTGCGCCGCCAATTTCAACAGGTTCTGGTTCTGGAGTGACACCTTGTTGCTCTGGTCTTGACAATTCCATCCGTAAAGCAAGTAGCAGCATGTTCTGATCTTGGAGAAGGGGAGTGCCTCTGGAGAGCAACAACATAGTTTTAAAAAGTCAGCTACTGATCCTGCACATCAAAGCAGAGCAAGTATAATACAAGTTTCATTGCATAACGGAGACCAAGTGTAATTACCAACATCCATTAAAAAGCTGCAGCACCCTTGCCACTTTTCCTCAGGATCTGTATTAGCAGCCTTGGGTAAACCTGGACACTAGTTTCCAAAGCATCATCTCCAACTACCTGACGATCCATCATTAGTGCAAGAAAACACGGAATTAGTATGAATCTAAAAGTTATTTGGTGGGTTGCAGTGTTCATGCAGGTACTCTAATCCCCTGTTTGGTTCAGACTCAGATTAAAAACGACAATCCAAACACAACAATTTTAATGGACAATTTCTATAAATTTTTAGTAGACAATCAATAATTATCACCTCGAATTCCTTGTCGCAATTATGTGTCTCACTACCTAATCTTTTCACCGCAGCAGCAAATACTCCTTTATAATTGGCTTTGTACACACACCCAAACCCACCAACTCCAAGCCGCCAGTGACAGTCCCTCCTGGATAGTCTTATGCTCAGATAGTTTTCATATTCCATTTCATACTGACCTTATTTTGTTTCTTTATGGGCACCTTATAATTCTTTAACACCTCATATCAACGAATTTGTTTGGATGTCAATTACAGGCGGATATTGACAACTTTAGGAAGGAGATGCCAGCTGACCTTATTTTGGCTGAGGCAAACGAGGTTCAGGATCCATTCAAGCACTCATGGTTCGGGAGGAAGAAGATGATGCAGATTCTCCAACCATTTAGTTTAAGTCTTAGTTTAGGTCTTAGTTCCTATAAAAGGTTCGATTAGTCAGAGGCTTAGCTGCATATGCTTAGTTAGAGGCTTTATTCTAGATGCATTGTGGCTTGAATGAATGATGAACAGCCCTTTTTGTGGCTTCAATGCTTGGTGGCCTTCATTTGGGTCTATTTAAGTATTTGATTGATGCATATTGATTTGTATGACTCTGAATGGCTTTCCCTGATCAAAATTGCCGGAAGCTTATGGCTAAGAATTTCTCTATGGCTGTTTCTAATGGTAAACTTTATGATTAATTGCCATTTATGAAAAGCTACATGGACCACATGAAAAGCTATAGCTATTCTATGATTTTTGGATTGACATGTCCTATATTTGTATGGGTCACTAACCCAACCTTAAGCATTGTTCAGTACTCCTGTCCATATGCATTGCAACAAGACAGGTTCAGCAAGTTTACAGCTACTGAATTGCAAGGCAACAACACTTGCCTGAAACAGTGAAGTCTGCCACTCTTAACTCTATCCGGGGGGTGTGAAACGGCCCCACCATTTTTTCATTAAGAGGAAGCCTAACCGGCTTACCCGGGTAGAGAAACCCCCCGAACCCTGGCCCATGCCCATGAGGGCCAAGCTTTGCGGCGAGCACAGCGAGGGTTTTTTTTTTCTCTCAGCAGCCTGAAATTCGCTTTTGATGAGAATCGAACTCAGGACCTGCTGAGAGCGCGACGCTACCGGGCCCGGGCTAGCCAACTGGCCGCCCCGCCGGACCTTTCGCGAAGTCTGCCACTCTTGCTCATAGAGTTTTGACTATAAATTCAAAATAACTTGCTGCTCAATTGTTCTAGATACTATAAATATTCATTGTGAAACTTATGCTGATTCGTAAAAATACAGATAAGTTTTGGAAGTCCTACACGACTACTAGCATTGATGCTTGTATATTTCTTATACCATTCTAGCAGGCAGCAGCTATATTTTAAGACATATGTTTACTGCTGGTCAAAGCAATCAATTGGACAATCCAAGTCACATGGTCACGTGAATGTATCACAGCAAATGAGTGTTAAAATAACATAGATGTTAACCAACACGGCGAGCTAGCTTTTGACTGTTTTACGATATACTATGTTCAGTCAAAGTTTCACAGAGCAGAAGATCAGCACAGAATAGAGAAAACCATCTGCTTCAACTGATCAACTCCATGGAAAAGGAAATGTTTGCGGAATCCATTTGCATCCGAAAAAATAACAAAGATATTTGTGTATTGCATAGTGGTAAATGAGCATACTAATTGCTGAGTATATTGCTTCATACAGCGTGAACTTTACAAATTTACAGTGTCATCCTACTAGGAATGCCATGACAAGTTTATTTCCACGATTAGTATTATTGTATCGTCCCTCCACTGGTTGTTGTCGAAGTTCCTCCACATGTTGCGGACAGCTGACATCTTGAATGTCCTGTAAGATTTCAACAAAGAATTCCAGCGTTCGCCTATGAGACTCATTCTCCTTGTGTCCTCACCCCAATGTGAAATTGCTTCTCTCCTTGTTTCTTCTTTTCCAATAATTCTCTCCTTGTTTCATTCCTTGAACCTAGTGGGCAGCTACTAGTTTCGAGTCTCGGAGCAATCCTTTAAACACCGAACCAAAGGTACCTTGCCACATTTATCTGAGAAATTCTTTGTGCAGTGCTGTAAAAAAAAAGGAATAGTCATAGACGATGAGAGTCATTATCTGAGAAATCCTTTTGGGATGAAAGTCCTCTAAAATATCTTTACTATATTATGCAAAGAGCGCATAGTCCTATAAAAATAGTACCCAGCAGGCCAGCACTGCAATTAACATGATAAGCCTCAAAAGATGCAACTTCTTTTCCCTAACTTGAATTAGAGGATCCGTGGCTAGAAGGCATATATAAACACCACCAGTATTACCATTAGATAATTATCTAAGATCATCTTCGTGCGCAATTGCTCACTATTCCAGATATTGCAGTCATCTTAATGTGTGTATGCAGTGCAAGTGCAATTTCTCAGGCATGTAAATATGTACTCATGACATTTTTGGTGCTGGTAATCAAGAGAAATGCATTGCTCACCTTTTGTCTCTGTATTTATTTAGTCAGCACATTGCGTATAAGTCGAACATTACAACACCTCGAGGAAGCTGGTCTCGGACCTGGTATGCAGAAACATTCATCGGATCCTGTCCCGCAGACTCTAAAAGGCCCGCATACATATATAATACATCACACAAAGCTGCATGAAAATACCACTGTTGTGCATTCCTTTAAATCATTGGAACACGTATGAAGTTAGAGTTGATGATTACGGCTTATTCTTGTGATTATGGACACATCCTTCATGGTGCACCTAAGCTTGAGCATGCGACTATTGTTAGAGAACTGTATCCACTCTTCTACTGCATTCCAGGGATGGATGTGAATGATTTTCCTATCCCTGTTTTAAGATTACCAGTAAACTTTCTATCCCTGTTTCCTATCCACTCTTCTAATGCAAAGTTAATCAGAACCGAACTCTAATAGTGCCTACTTGCGACGATGCCGATGAGAACACAAGATACGTACCCGGATGGCGCCTCTGTTGAGGAAGGCCGTCACCGTCACCTTCAAGTGCGGCCGCACTCCTTCCAAAATGCCTCACCCCTGCCGATGAAATTGGATCAGGGTGCGGCAGGTCACGGCGGACAGCGCATACGAAATGGAGCTGTAGGGAACGCATGAGGTAGGCGCGGGGAATGACCTGCGCCGCCGCCGCGACCTGAGAAGCCGCCTCCGACGGGCGGGGAATGACCTGCGCCGCCGCTGCGAACTGAGGAGCCGCCACCGCCGCCATCTCAGTCCGCGATGACAAAAATCACGAAGAAAGAAAAAGGGTCAGCCGGAGGGAGTGAAGCCGCGATGGGTGTTGGGAGCAAGGTTAACCTAACCGGTGGTGGGAACCGGTCCGGTTTGACCGGTTACCGGTCAAACCGGTCCGGTCCGGTTCCGGTTTCGACCGGTACCCAACCGACCAAAATTCAAATTTTAAATTTGAATTCAAAAAATGAAAAAATTCCCAAAAAATTCCTAAAAATACTTCAAGGTGTGATGAATCTAATGGTGTCAAATTTTCTCAAAAATTCATTCATTTAGTATAGTTTGTGGGAATTTAAAGTTAAATCAAAAAAGAAAAAGAAAAAAAATGGGCCGGCCCATGAAGGCCCACCGATCAAACCGGTCAAACCGGCCGGTAAACCGGTCAAACCGGCCGGTAAACCGGTTGTACGGGAGCTTTTGAATTTCAAACCGGTCAAACCGACCGGTAAACCGGTAACACCGGCCGGTAAACCGGTCAAACCGGCCGGTAAACCGGTCGGAACCGGTTGCATGGGAGTTTTTGAATTTATTTGAATTTGGATTTGAATTTAACCGGTTTCTACCGGTTACCGGTCTAACCGGTCCGGTAAACCGGTACCGGAGGGCGGCGGTTAGGCCGGTCCGGTCGGATTTTAAAACCCTGGTTGGGAGTACCTGGGTCCTGGACTTGGACCAGGCCTCATTAGGGCATGGGTAGGGCCGGGTCCAAACTAAACCCACTCGGAAAAAATAAAATTAAATTCAAGGTCTTTAAGATTCGTGCAAACTTCATGAAAGAGACGACCGGAGCAAAACTTTTTTTTTTGATTCGGATGGACTAGTGGCAGCTGAGAATTGAGGCAGTCGAACGCAGATGCACCGCACACGAACGTGCACGCTTGAGATTTGATAATCCCCCAGCGGCCGGAACCATGATGGCAGCCATGCCGGCGGCCCGGGCGGATCGATCGGAGGTAGCTAGGCGCGCGAGGAAAGGGAAGCTGATACAGCGAAGGAAAGGCGAAGGGTGGGAAAGGCGCCATGATCGCTAGCCGCGACCGAGCTCGATGCTCTTTGGGCCGCTGGCGAGGAAAGACGCATCATGCCATGCACCGGCGCTGGCTAGCTTTAGCTTTAGCCCCTCGTCGTCTAACCCACACTGGCTCTGCGCATGTCGCGAAAGCGGAGGGCACACAGCGTGGAATCGGTGGACGCCGAGGGGGATCCGGCCTGCTGCGTGCGGATGGACCACTGATCCGGTGACATTCTCTGCAGGCTGGGCTCGACATCCCGGCCGGCGTTGGTTGGGTTTAGCTGGTCTTCGGTTTCGATTCAGCTCGATCATCGGATTGGTGCGCTTTAATCAAGTAGCCTCGTACTGCCATGGTCTAGTAGAGCTTCTCCAAGTGAACAGTGGCTGCTAGCTAGTGCAGGGTACAGATGCAACAACAGTGCTCGATAAAATTGGGGTTACAGCAATCAGGAAATGGTGATGAGATAAAATGGTGCCAAGATGAGGTCGTCAGGCCGCTCTAGGATCTTGGCCTTTGCATACAAATTCTATTACTTTGATTCCCAAAAGGGTCAGTCGCATTCAAAATTCCTGCGTATTTGGACCCTACGTTTGCAAGCTACTAAACCAGGGACACTAGCAGGCTCCGCTCAATTTTTGGATTGGGTCGTCCGCCCCATCTGCCCCTCCTCGTTGAGGAGAACAAAGAGAGCAGATTATGATGTTGGACTCGGAGGCCAGAGAGAGAGAGGATGTCACTTTAGCATGGCATCGACCCCATGTGGATCAAAAGATTAGCCGGCATGGCCTGCCTGCAGACCGGGGCGGACGCTTTGCCCGCCCGGCCTTCCGGGACCGAGCCGGGCCTCACACCTCATCATCTCGCTGGCCGCTGGTCCTGGTGGCAACCTCATGTAGTCATGTGTCGCCATGGTCGCGGTACCGGCGTGCATGGAGATGGAAGCAGCCCGAACTGACTGGTCAGGCCAGAGCAATCGAGCTCGCTATTTCTCTAGCTGCCCCGCCGCCTCGTGGGCAAGGGAAGGGGCACCCCCGATACAGGCGGCCCAACTGGTTGGACATGCTTGGATCGGATCGTTGGACGAGCAGTCGAGCACCGTCCCCCCCCCCCCCCCCCCCCCCCCCCCCACCAACGCGTATTGGGCCGTATTTGCTTACCTGACTCGAATTTGCAAGCCGAAGACCTGCTCGCCTCGGCCGTACTGGGACAGGTCAGGATTCGCTGGGCTAGCTGGCCCAATGCAGGCACGCAGCTTTTGTCCAGCCCTTTTATAAATAGGAAAAAGTTGGCTTTACTTTTGAACTATTACAAAAATTTGATTTTCAATTTTTAACTACAAAACCGGATAACAAAGATCGTCCAACTGTTAAAACTAGTCTGTCAATCTGTGCTTCCGCACGGGCTAATTAGAATTAATATAAAAATAAAATCAATAATTATAGTTATCCATCTCACGCCCTTTTCATCTATTAAATGTTCTAACACATACTCTAAAATATATATTTCATTATTTAGTTACAATAGATTTCATTTTGTGCACCTCCATATGTATTCAATATATGTTTAGTTGAACTATTTGTTTGTAAATTGGTGTTCTTATCTCTTCCAAAATACATGAATATATGGTGACATATATCATGGGTAGTATTTTTATATAAATAATAAGGAAGAGTTTTTTCTACACTCGCGTGTAGCTACTCTCATCATCAATATACCATCATGCATATGTCACAAACTCATTTATCCCTTTGAGTATGTTCATATACTAATTCTAAGATACTTCAAATAGATATATGCAAAAAATTTCAAAAACATTGCTATTTTTTAAATATATTATGATTATACATTACTATTATATATTAAAAATAAGTATGTTCATATACTCCATGTATGGTCACATACCTAATGTATGTACTATCATATATTGTCTAGTATGATCATGTACTTCATGTACATACTCTTCATTGGATCAGATACATGATACATCATACATCATGATATATACATGTGGAAGTAGCTACAAGAGAGTGTAAGAATAGATTTTTCCTAAATAATAATATAAATAATATATTAATAATGATAGAAATAGTAATTTTAGAATTTTATATTGGTGCTCTTTAATATATTATTGTAATTATATAATTTAGATTCAGATTTATGAGTAATTTAACTTGTAATAATAATGACATAATTGGATAATTTATATGCAAATTTATGGGGATATTTGTATTATTTTTATAATGGCATAGGTGGGTAATTTACACACAAAATAGGAGTTACTTTAGATTTTTTTTATAATGGCAGCAGTGGGTAATTTAGATACATGTTTAGGGGGTTACTTTAGTCTATTTTCATAATGGCAGAGGTAGATAATTTATTAGGAAAGATAACAGATTCTATGGTTATTATAATTAGAGTTGTTGGATTGATGGCTAGATATTTCTGATTTTTGTGAGAATTTATAGGATTTCTCTATTTTTTAGAGTGTTCACTTAGGATCCTAGATGTCTTCACGTGAAGGCTCCAAAAGAGCCTCCAATTAGTAATAGTAAGATTGGACAAAAGCATTTAGGTGGTTTTTTATTTTGTGTGAATTAAAATATTCAAATTTAAACTAAAAAATCATAATTAATTTATTTTAAACTAAAAAAATACAAAATAGGTATCAAAAGTTTTCTAAAAATGTAACCTAGCTATTGGTACGATATATTTTAGTTATTCAGATACAATTTTTTATTTTCATAATATTTAGTTGCTTATAGTTACGTCTATTGTTTTGAAATAACTAAGATTCAAATAGATTAACGATAGATCTGTTACATTTTTAGAAAAAAATTTGGTACTAGTTTCATGTTTTTTTTATCAAAAATGAATTAGTTTTGATTTTTAAATCTAATTAGATTTTTTTAAAAAAATTTGTAAACATATAAAACCACCTTGGAAACCACCCAAGGGCCCAATTTGTCCGGTTTGGACAGTTGAATGACCTATGTTATCCGATTTTATAGTTGAAGATTGGAAATCGGACTTCTACGATAGTTCGAGGGCGTAATTCGCACTTCTCCCTTATAAATAACCATATAAGTTTATCCGGTTCCTGTTGTCCATCCCTTTTATAAATAACCATATAAATAATCATGTTTAGTACCAAATTACACCTTTACTTCGTTTCATGTATATTTTTATAACAACTCAAGACTTGATTAAGGCGGAACAAGCTCGGCTATGTAGCCACTTTTTTTTTTGAGTTATTACAGGGATAAAGCCTGGCCCTTATTGCGTTGCAGACCAAGTCATTGTTCAGCTTACAAAAAAGGGGGGGAAAATACAAATTCATAGACCCTCATCTGCTCTAGACACTCTACAGCCTCTGGAGCAGGAACTGTTTACCAGATTTGTTTTTCCTATAACATTTACAAGCACGGGTTGCGTAGCTTTATGGCTGCAGCTTTGGGTCATCTTTTTTTTTTGGAAAAAGAAAAGAACTTCCTAACATGCCTGATAAAAGAGAGAAATTATAGTTGTACAAAACTACAAGCGACGAAGGCCATGCTGACCGAGCGCTGCTGATAGTGATTTGGTAATCCTAATCTCTGAAAATATCATGCACACAAGTGATCCAAATTTATCCGAAAGTCTATCCGGCTCCTGGACCTCGAGCTCTTCTTCTTCACCACGATTAAAACCATCAGCTTCACGCAAAACTGACAGTCCAGCCGTTCCGCACCACGGAAACATTCTGCAAGTTGCGCCGTTGATAGCCGATAAGCCTCTGACGGCACATGTTTCCCACCTCACTCGTCCTGCCCTGACGGCGAGGGCAAGCTGTTATTCTTCCCAGATGGAGGAATTGTGATGGTCCTCAGTACAAACAGTAGCTCTCCCGTCCGGTCTCACGAGCAGCTCCACGCTTTCAGAAGCACAGAGCCACAGACTGACTAGTGCTGGGTCGGAAAGCAGCCTGCACCTCGAGCAACCAAAGCCAAAATGTCAGGATGTCAGGCCGTCACTACTAGGAGATCGCAGAAAAGATTGCTCGAAACTGACTCCAAATCGCGTCGTATCCACTGTCCACATGGTTTTGTAGCTACACAGGGTACAACAGCAGCCATCCAAAGCACAGATACACCGGTTCAGAAATACCGGCACTTGGCACTTGGCAAAGGGGAGGGAAACGATAGACATACCGGTTCAGAAACAGCAGCCATCCAAACTCCAAAGCAAAGGGAACTGAAAGGATAGACTGAGGTTGGCACTTGGCAAGACAGGAAGTTCAGAAATACCGGTTTCCTCCTTCCGATATACAGGCATCATCGCATCTCAAGCCCCATTGACAACAGATTATTGTCTAGACCTTGAGAAACTGACAAGTGACAACAGATGATTATGCCAAGATCTTTTCGACACTGTTTCAACCTTGCACGAGATTGACGAGTATTACACTCTTTTTTCGCTCTAGCCATATGTACATTCCATAGACGGCATTGCGCAAGCGCAAGCGCAAGCACAAACACGGATCCTCTATGGCTGCTACAGAATACTAGACCTACTACAACAGGCTACGGTTTAGGGATGACGCCCCAGGCTTCTCATCCTGTCATGGGCTGTGCGCTTCCACCTGCAAGCAGCTGCTGCTGCCTGAGCTGCTGATGTGGCACGGGAGGTCACGCACCTGCAGCTTCACGTTGCGCGAGCCGATCGAATCAAGGACGTCCACACACTCTTGGAGATCAGAGTCGTTCGCCAGGATCACCCATTCATCCTCATCATCCTTGTACTTGAGCTGGAATGCTCCTGTCGTCAGCTTGAACCTCTTTGCTATCTGTTCCAGTAAGTGATACCAGCCCATTGCTGGTAGGAACTTGAACCGCACTGTGTCACCGTTGTAGGTAGCCTTGACTGTCAGTGCTGGGCTGCTTCTATCTTTGGGGGCATTTCCAAGGTTCCCCTTGAAAGTAGGTTGACTTGATGCACTGCCGCTGGAAGAAGTGGAAGGATGGATGTGCTCCTTGGTGTCATGACCGTCGACCATAGTGACATCTGCTTGTTGTACTAATGATGAATTCCTTCCCATTGTAGGGTCTTCGGCACTATCGATGCTTGGGTGGAGAGAGGTTGGAGAATTGATGTAGACTATTTCTCTGGTACACAAAGAATTAACAGCACCAGTGGTATATAATGGACCTTTTGCACCTTCCGAGTTTGAATGTGGTGTGACCTTTGCAACATCAGAAGCACAGTTTCTACTTCCATTGTTGTTGTTCGCCAACATTCGAACTTCATCATCTTCTCTTTTCGATATACTGGATACGTGAAATTGGCAAGTTTCTCTTTGCCATCCATCAGGTGAAGAGAAACCTTGTTCTGATTTCGGGCTGGATTTTTTGTCCATTGATTTTCCAACAGATGAAGTAGGCAATGTATCACAAGCAGAGAATTGCATCTTATCTGGAAGAGAGGCTGCTGGAACTAGGGAACCAGTAGCAGGATCATACTGCAAGGATCTATCCACACCATGGACCGAGTTAATGACAGTCTGGATCTTCTTCAATGAACGATTAACCTTGCTTATCTTTCGAGATGGCCATCGCGAAATTCCATGTTGTCTGCATATCCGTTTCAAAGTCGTTGGACAAACTGCAATAGTGTTTATGGGAGTGTCAGAAAAGTAGTTTGCTTTATAATCTCCTATTTACATAACCTAAGAAACTCTGCTACAGTGATGGCATTGTCTTCAGTACTGTAAATATCACAACACATTTAGATTGGATTGAGACTCCATAAGTACAGTAGGGGCTCACCACCAAGGCTCATTGCAGCATCCCTCAGGCTCCCAGAAAAGTATTTGCGAAGAACATCCAAACTAAAATTCTTCTCGGATGTATTGCGTTTTTTCTCTGCAACTCGCATTGAGCTACTATGTGCCTGCAGTGAGGAACAAAGTCCTTCATCAACAAGGTATAGTAACAAAAGTTCTGTTATCATTTCAAAATTAAATGCATGCATTAGCATCTACCAGTATGAATACTGAAAATAGTCTATTCTGAAAAAGCTTACAAGGAATCCAATTGGTTAAGGCACTACTGACTAAGTGTCTAAAAAGCTATGTATCTCAATAAAATTTTTGAATGGTTGGATAAAATGGTATATATATAATAATGCATACCTGGTCAGGTTCTCTATCTCCTTGCTTGTCACCCAAAGATAGATCTTGGAATGCGGATTCTGTAATTGGCTGGTCATCATGTGAGGAACTTTCAGTGTTGCCAGTTGGTAAAGTTCCATTAGTCTTCTTGTGCATTGCTGTACCAGAAGCACCAGCATTATCGTCCTCCGCTTCAGAAACTGTTCGCAAGCTCTTGCATATTCTTTGCATGGTGCTGGAAAGGTTGTTTAATAACATCTGTTGCTCTCCACAGCCCTTGCAGTTGACTGGGAGAAAGAATTCTAGAATGTAGTCATCGTTACCAGTGTACGTGCTCCTCAACCGGATGGCTACAGCAGCATGTAGACCAAACTTACGAGCATGGTGTGCAAGCGGGTAGTCTTCAATACTGTACTCTTTTATATCAGGCGAGAAGAATGGCAGATTGGATTTAAGTGCTCGGCCAGCGATACCCTCCCCTTTCTCAAGATGACGTTCAGTACATGCATGAAGAAACCCCTGCATCTTTGCATCATTAATATAACAAGCTGATTCATGGATACGGAGTACTGATTTTCCTGATTGTGAATCAACCCCAATATTCTTTCCAGCACAATAACCATTATTAATGCCGTTTGATGTAGGAACCCATGTAAGGGCCAATGGAAGCATGTGTGCGTGGCAAATGGCTCTTAGAACATCCAAAATCTCAGTGAAAGCAGATTTCTGATTTTCAGAGTAAACCTACAAATGAAGAGACAGAGCATGCATTGAACATCAGTAGGTAAACAGTAAACATAACACCAAGGAAGATGTTTTATGTTTACATGGAGAATGTTAGGAGTGAAGAGTGGCACCTTCTGATTGCTGCGATCTGTTGTTGTCAGCAAGTTCACAGCCTACAGAGAGCGATCGGATAAGTACAAAATATATGCTAAATTCAGTGCTCAGTGTAAAATAAAATGAGTTGCCTTGCTAATTGACAACATAGAGATGAACTAAAATTTTGACAGAATTGATTGCCTACTATTATATATAAAATAAAAGGAATAGTGACAAATGAAGAAAACGAATGGCACATAAATGTCAAATAAAAATACTAGAGCTCCTTTCGTAACTCATGAATGCTTCAACTTGACATTAAGCACTGATGTCACTAAAGTAAATATGCCTAGTCTAAAACAAGTTAGAACTTGCCTGCAAGGCATTGCAAACGCTGTCCATCTCTGCATCAAAATCAGACTTCTCCTTGTTTGTGACAAGTTCAAGCACTGCACAACAAGAGCCCTTGCTGGGGTCATAAATTGGCATAGCAAGTGACCCACGTATGTCATGACGAAGAGCATGATCCATTCTCAAATACTCCGGCCTACTATAATAGAGAACACTTGAGGTCCACTCTGGCACCCCAGATATGAAGACTCTCCCTGGAAGCCCTAGGTGCAGCCCAGGCTCCTCTTTCACTGAAAACAGGAAATTCCTAGACACCTCTCTGTAACCTGCAAGATCCTGGTCAAGTAGAAAAGGCTGCTCGAACGTACTCAGCACGACACGACCATCATGCTCAACAGGCATCCAGACTTGGGCGAGAACACCATCGCTCAATGACTTCCTGAACAAAGACAGCGCCATGAGCATCTTGTCTGCAAGAAAGTTGCCCACAGACCTCGGAATGATGTTACTTCCTTGTTGCAAACCATTTTGTGGAACAAGCTCATCTGAAACTTTTAGCTCTCTGTCCACACCAGTTGGACTCAACGCCGACACCGAATTGCTCCTTTGAGTAGATGCTGCTGTTGCGTCCATAGGTCCAGAATAGGTGTCGAATGGCATGTCATCTCTCATAGCAGAAGCACGCGGAGACGATCCCAAGGATGACCACATAGCAAACATCTGCTGTGCAGCTGAGGGATCATTCAACATCGAGAATATCTGATCAGCAACTGAAGGGCTGCAGAGCTCTGAGTACCCATCAAAGTTCATCGTGGCAGCAACACCAAAGGGATCATCTGAAGACCCCATGGGGCTGCTGATGTTGCCGTTGCAGCCGGCACGGTTGGAAGGCATAGGCATATCCATGGCTTTGCTCCACTAGTATAGGACAAGGTCCTCCTTATCCACTCTTAGTAGTACGCCAATATGGATTTGGAGCACTGTACTGAGCTCCGGACAGATAAAAAAGAGGAGCACTCTGTCTTCCGGCTAAGCAGAATCTTTGTTCACACAAGGCGTATCTGCACAGGAGTCTACTTCTCCCGCGCAAATGTCCTGTTGATAGCGCAGATAGACCAACACTCCGAGGAGGCGAGGACCCGTCGATCAGAAGCAGTTCACCAATCAGCGCCGGAACCCAACAGGTCGGCAGCCCTTTGGGAGGAAAGGTCAGCAAAGGTAGCCGCTTAAAGCGGCTGCAGAGCAGAAAATTTCTCCGCCAAAAATTCAACTTCGATACAGGAAGGGCCGTACGACAGGGTAGGTCTCGGCGCCAATGGCGACGAGCCAGCAACCAGCAGAGTCCTGCGACGTAGACCAGCTCCCTGATCCCAAAAACTCGAAACCTTTTTTTTCACCCACCCAAGAAACCACCAGAGGTTCAAATTAAGCACCAAGTCGATCAGAAGAAAGCCGAATTCACACCCGCACCAACGCGAGCATCAAACGCCTGACCGAAATCCATCCTTCCAACCAACCGAACACAGCTTCGAGCACGCAGAACCTTCAAGCACCAGCCGGCAAGAACGGCGCGGAAGCACCCCCGGCTCGGCTGAGGCACCGAACCACCCGGCAGCAGCCTCCGGACTCTCCTGCCTACAAAGTCGTTGGGACACGAGAGACGAAGCGGCGGCGGCGGCGGCGGCTGGAAGCTGGCGTCCCCTCGACTGGGGCCGAAGAGGAAGCCCGGGGAGGCGGGGGATAAGGATCGCAGATCTGAGGAAGCCGGGTGCGGGGGTTGGGAAATGGAATCAAAGGCGGATGGGACACCCACCACCGCGGAGGGAGAAGGAAGGCGAGACGGGAGAAGATTCCAGGCCGTGGAATTCCCAAGGCCAGTGCGCTGGTGTTTTCTACTCCCCCCGCAGGCCCGCAGCGGATTCCTCCTCCGCCCTTTTGGTTCATGCTCCCGGCCGCATCTCGCTCTCTTGACAGAGAGAGAGGGAGAGCGCGAGACGGAACAAACAAGTGCCCCCCCCGAGCGGTGAAAGCTTGGCGCGTATCGCGCCCCCCGCGAGCGGGCGGGGCCCGGCGGATTAGTTTACGAGATGGGGGTTAGTGCGGGGATTAGATTTCGCGACTAGTGGCACTGGCGCCGTGCTAGTGGTCGCTAATTATTTGTTTTTTCTTCGGCCTCGCGAGAGCTGACCGGCGCGCACGGTCTCCGTGGAAAGTTTCCGTGCGATTCCTTCCTCTTGCCACTAGCTCTTTCTCTTTGCTTTGTTCCGGAGCAGGGAAATCCTAGCAGAACGGGGCGTCAGAAAAGAGGTTTAGGCTTCATTTGTTTTTTAGTTTAAATCATAAGTTCAATCACATCATATGTTTAAATATCAATTAGAAGTACTAAATGTGGATTTATTGTAAAATTAATTTCATAAGTCGTGACTTAAATCTAATTAGTTCATAACTTGATCACTAATTGCTACAGTAATCACCCGCTAATCATATAGTAATTATATTTAATAGATTCACAATTTATACAATTAATTTTATATTAAATTATCATCCGCGTTGATGTGGCAGCTACTTAAAAAAACAAACAAAATCTTAAAAACAGCCAACTGCAAAGGAAAACGGAACACTCAACCTCCCTAAACTTGGGAAAGGACACCCCAATGGTACACCGTACGTGAGCTGTGCGTACGAGCTGTTCGCTAGCTAATCCGGTCAGCGCAAGAACCGTACCCCTCGACGGGCGAGAGAAAGGAAAAAAACGCGACATGGATGACGTCACCGCACAGAAGGCAAATTCCTCTTCTCATTAAAAAAACATCGTCGTGTGTTAGTGTTGTGTGTCCTTGTTTACGTTCCGTTCGTAAAAAACTACTCATTGCTCGCTAAAGAGCATTGGGAGAATCTCAGACGTCTCGTGTGCTCTGTTTGACGGAAGGAGAAGCAAGCGATACGCTTGGCTGCGATTCGCCTGCCTGCCACTGGCGCACGGCACCCGCCGCCGTCGGGTCAACGTCGCGGGGGTGCATTTTCCCCGCCGGTGACGGTCGCCTGGGCTCGCACTCGGGCGGAGGGGAGGTTCTTCTCCGGGTGGGGGCTAGCTCGCTCACATCACGGCCTCACGGGGACGGGGCAGTGGGACGAGAACCAGTGGATCACCGTCGGCGCATTGCCCCGTGAGCGCCGGACAGAAAACGCGCCCGGATTCTGCCCGGCCCACCACGCAGATCTCCCTAGCGTCCGCAGCCTGCCGGCGTCGTGCTCCGGCTTCCAGCCGCCTACGTGGCTACGTGCATCTGCGAAGCCCGAACTCGGCGAACCGAGCCATAGCCATGCTTTATCACAGATAAAGGTTCCATATCAATATTTTTTTAAAAAATTCATATGAAATTTTTTTGAACTTCTATGCTTTTGGGTGAAGTTTTGACATTTTCAAAATCTAACCTAGGTTCAGGCGAACGGACTGCCATCGCTCCCTGCCTAGATAAAATTACCACCCTATTTTTAATTTATATTGTCGCTGCGGGAAATGGGCGACTGCAAAACTACTCGATTGCTCGTTGGTTGTGCGCTTGATCGGATATGGTCTAGCACGCGAAGACTCGAGGATTTAGACTGGTTCGGGCCGAAAATGCCCTACGTCCAGTATGAGGGTGGTATTCTTGCTCTATTGCTCTCGAGTCTGGGTGCTCAAAGTACAGAGAGGATCTTACAAGCTGGTCAAACAGTGTTGAACCCGTGGGGGTCCAATCCTTTCCTACGTGGGGGCCTTTTCCTTTTATAGTTCAAGATGGGCCCCCCATTACAGATATCTAGCGCTGTGTCCTTACACCGTCTGGGTGCGATTCGTCCTTGTCAGTCATTGGAGCCCACTCGATCGGTCGGGAGTGGGCAGGCTCGATTCTGGTGATCTTCTGAGCAGGGGATGATCCTGGCGATCTTCTTGGGCGGCATGTTCCCCCGGTGTTGTCCCATCCTGGCTCAGTCGGGGCGGCGCGACCACTCGGATGGTCACTCGAGGGTCTCCTCCGGTCTTGTCCGCCGGAGCCTGTGTTCCTTACTCGCGGGCTATCTTACGTATCCCTGTCACCAGACGGCGCGTCCAGTGAGGGGTGTCTTGCCGAGGCCTGGCCGGGGGCGTCCGATCACGCTCGCTGGCGTAATGAGGTGGTGCACATAGGCAGCCATCATTACAGCGAGGGGAGGCAGCGTCTGTGGATGTCCCCTCCCATTGTGTCATGGGGCCCGCGCGAGCGGTGCTTTCCCCTTGTCAGGGAGTCCCGCTGGTTTAGCCCTCGCCGCAAGATAAGGAGAGCTGGCATCTCGGGGTCTGCACGGGGTCTATCTTGGCCGGCACGCCTGTCAGAAGGCGCGGCGTTCATGGAGCACACGTGCTGGGTCATCGGCACGGCTTTGACCTGGGTAGCTAGGTCGGGGGGGGGGGGGGTCACCACGTGTCCCGGGAGGTCGGACTCCCGGCCTCGTTGTCTTAGAGGCGAAGGCAGCTCCCGTGCCGATTAGTGGTCCTTTCCGCTCTCGGCCCAGTAGGTTTGCTGGGCCTCCCTTCACACGAGTCGGGCCTGTCAGGGGTCCCGGGTTTACTCCCCCGTCAGAGGCCCCCGAGTGGCTCTGCGATTTTGAATAATCGTGGAGCCGCTGGTCTTTGCCTTCATGACCCTGACCGGGGCGTCCGATCCAACTGCCCGCGCCCTCAGCTTTTTGGTGTGCGCCAGTGATGGCGTGACGGGGTCACGCCCGTCTTGATGGCCGGCTGACGGGTCGTGGAATCTCGAGGCCGGTCGTCGCGTTTTATCACTATACCGCGGGCGCCTCGTTTTCCCCCGCTCGGGGTCGCTTCCCATTGGTGGGTCGTGCAGCGATCGTGCCTCGAGTGGCGCGGCGGTTGCTAGGCGTGCTGGCGCCGTTTCGTCGGCATTCAAGAGGGGCTTTGGTTAGGTGAGGGCTTTTGGTATGCCCCGTTTCGGCCGGCCCACTGACCGCTAGGGCCGTTAGCGCCAACATTTGCCTATAAATAGGGACAGTATGGATACATGGTTCCACACAAGTAGACGGATCATGAAAATCCCTCTTGTAGTTCTCTTCCTCACACCCCACACCCGTCCTCCAGATGAGAGAGGGCATGGCTCGATTTTCTGGTGCTAGAAGAATACTTGCAAACGGCGGGGGATCTTCCTTAGACATGAACTCGCCAACGAGTTCATCCCGCCAACCGTTGCTTGACGCTGAGGAGTTCGAGGGCTTGCTGCTGGAGTTAGGCAAGCCAGGCCACTGGTCTGCCTGCTCCCTTGCCAATCGGTGAGGGGGGCTCCCAGCTTCTGGTGGCCTCCTTGGACTCCTCTCGACGCCAGCTCAGAGACTTGGTGGTGGTGTGGACCTTCCCTGCCGCGGGGGTCGCCTCTCTGCGTCCTTCTTGCGGTTGCCGCTCCCCCGACATCTCGGGCGGGCATCTCACGCATCGTCGACGCGGAGCCGCAGATCCGCTGCCTCATGTTCCAGCTATGGTTGGAAGGCTGCACAGCTCACCACTGTGGTTTGTGGCAGCGGGGGACGGTCACGGGCTCCTCTCTCATCAGGCAGGGTGGTCTTGCAGCCAGGATGGGTCTCCGCGCCTCCCTCCGGAGGCGGACGGTTAGAGTGGTGCGGCTGGAAGACGCCGTCGCCAATGGAAGGAGATCACGACCCGTCTTCCAGTGCCAGAGGAAGATACCCAGAAGCAGGCGCCGGCGGGGAGTTTTGGGCTAGCCTCAGCCCCATTAAACTCCCCTTGTCGGCATCGTCTGCCTCCACCTCCGCCAAGGGTTTTTCGGCGTGGCTGATGCTAGGAGAAGGCTTACGAGGTGCTACAAGAAGTCTTGCGACGTTCTTTGGTCATGTCCTCCAGTTTGCCAGGTAGCAGCCATTGTCTTAGCCCCTTTTTGTTGCTCCCTTGGTGGGAGTAAATGGATTTGATCCATTGTATCCACTGTTTCCCCGAGTCGAGGACAGCTAGTTTTCGTTCGATGTAATGGCTTTTAGCCGATTGTTGTAACGGGGAGATTGATGAAATAAAATTGGTATTGAGGCGTTCTTGTTTGTTCATTTTTCCGCATTGTGTTTTCATTTTCGTGCCTCAACGATAAATGACTCCACTGCGACCGGTAACAATCGGAGGAGGTGAACCCTACCACTTGACCTAGATGGCCCGGAATGGTAAGTTCGGTGAGCTCGATAGCGGGTACGCTCATTTAAGGACAATCCGGGTGAAGTTCGACCCTGCCGCGGACGACCGGGTCGACGGAGCCCCATTGGGAGCACTCCACTGCTGTACAGCCCGCATCCCAGTCAAATACCCGAGCCGACAGCCAGCTCGGGGGGCCTAGTTGGCCTCCCCCCTGGAGGGGATTATCAGACCCGAGGTAGCGGGACTGCTTATAGGCATAGAATATTCTAGAGTAAGGGATAACTCAAGGATGTACCTTACCTCTTTTATAATTACTCGAATAGGCATAGAACTAGCTGCAGTACAAAGAAAACTACCCGATTGGGTTGTAGTAGGACTCCAACTGTGCTCGGCTAGGACTTTCCATGTAACCCTGTCTCCCCGGATATATAAGGCCGGGCAGGGACCCCCTCTATGACAGAACCGCCCAAATTAAACCGGCTTAAGTGCACTAACTATCATCTTAATGATTAATTAAGTTACTGTGCACTTAAAACGGTGTAATCCGGTCGTCTGTCGGGTTAAGGATCGAAAAACACTGGAAGTCTCGCACGAAGTCGAGCACAGATGATTACAAGCAGGCAAAAGTTCTCAAAGTTAATTTACAATGCGGAGTTTTACCAACAAGTTTACGTAAAATATCAGAGTTCAAAATGCAGCGAAAATTAAATAGACGTTTAGTTTAGAAAAACAACGATTACTACGATGATGTGAGGACGTCACATCGAGTCCACCGATGTGAATCCTGGTTAGCTCCAGCCAGCAGTAGTTACCTGAAAACAGGGTGACAACAAACCCTGAGTATACTAATACTCAGCAAGACTTACCCGACATGGGTATACTTAGCCCACTATCTAGACATGCGAGCTTTTTGGCTCTGGAGTTTATTTTGCGGAAAAGCTACTAATAGTGGATCCTTACTTTCAATATTTTAGCTCCAATTTAATTTCACAAGTACCAACTAGATTTGTCTGAATATCTAAAGCAAGCATGGTTGATCACATTATATTTTCCAAGAGTATCATAAACATATCTCATCACATTGCCATTCTCGTTTCACTTGTTTACTACGATGTGACAGAGAGATCAAGGTTCTCATCATATGTACAGCTCACGGCGAATCGATTCGATTTAACCTTGCAAGGTGGACCTAACTCACACGACACGTGCAGCCACGCCGGACCACATATGTCAACTGTTCCCATCATTACCCCGACGTCTGAACCACGCCTGCCAAAACCCGGGTGAATGGGCCCCTCACGGCGAACTCCCAAAGAACCCGAAGGTGACATACATTCCATCACCTACCATCATTCCACTCCCAGAGTAGCAGGTCGCAGTTCAAAGTACTGTTGCAAATCAGGTAATTAGCTTACCGGTTTCGACTACCTCCTACTTCCGGCATGTGGTTAGTACTGTTCAATCCTCGATCAATGTGCCAACAACGGTACGGTCCTCAATCGACACAGGCGGAGGTCCACTTTCCATACATTCCATATCCATAATCCAATTCCTCTCCGCCCGGTCTCCATTCTTCTTTTCTCACAGATTCATTCTCAAACCACTTTGCCATAAGTAACAAGGACCTATAGCTCGCGAGTGACAGGAATCACTCGACTTCTACCGAGTCCTAATTAAGCATGGCAGTACTAACGACCTGCACACTAGTAGAGTAACTGAGGAAACCTAGGGATCATGCATCTACGGTTCCAATCAACTCCTAGAAACGTAAATGAATAATAATTATATAATAAACATTGAATACTAAAATTAAGGGTTATGCTCCGGGGCTTGCCTGGGTTTGACACAAAGTCAGTTAGTTAGCTTGTAGTCTTGCTCCGGCTTGACATCATCCCAGTCCAAGCATGCACTCCAGTCGGTCCTTCCGTCTTCTGGATTGGTCTACCCGTGCACCATCTTCTGGCTCGGCTTCAACATTGCCCTCCGGTTCCATGTGTCGCACATCTAGTGTACCTAGATGATATGTAACGATGCAAATGCAATGCGATTAAAGGAAAGACATGATTGGGCAATCATTTATCGAGTAAACACAACAAACAAATTCAAAAGGCAAAAGAGGTTGGTGCTGCAATAAGAGAATTCAGGTTCAATTTATTTTAGCCTGAAGTGTTTCCTACTAAAAAGCATTACTAGCTTGCTTAGAAAAAGCTAAGCAAGGATATAAAGCAAGAAAGAACAATTTATTTAACCAACAAGGCATAAAAGTAAAATAAATAAAAGCAACCCATGAACTAGTTCTCAAGAGGTTAACATAACTTATACAGGACTAACTTAAATTGTTGGAATTAACAAGCAATCATGATTTTCCAGCAATTATTGATTATAGGAGGTAATTAAATTAACCCCAACATGACATGCAAGTTAATTTAAATCAAATCATTGCAAGCACTCACCAAATAAGGATTAGCCAAACCTGTCTAGCTAACAAGAGTTAATATACTTCACCCAGAAATGACATAACTTGATGGAATGAAACATGTAGAAAGGAAAAGTTTAGCAATGTTTTTGTAAAATGAAGCCATAGCTGGAAACCAAACAAATACAAAAACTTAACTTGCAGCCATGTTTCAGTAACAAAAATTAACTGGCATGATAAGATATTGGTAAAGAGTGTAACAAAAATTTATTAACATTTATCGGTGACCGAAAACATTTATTTTAGCCCGAGGAAGACATACCGAACAAAAAATAGATTTACAAACATGTACATAGATTCTGGTTCTGAAATTTTTATAGTGAACTAAACATATAAAGAGTAAGCTACTGCATAAATTTCATAATTTTCTAACTTCTATAACTGCAGATATTAAATAAACAAACTTAAACAAGCATTGCTCATGATTAAATCAAAACATCACAGAAACATTAAACAACTAGCATGCTAAATATTTTTCCTAAGCACTACATCTCAAAATAAAGCTAACCCAACTGGTTTTATATTTTTCTTATGCTCCTAACTCCATTTATGCATTAAACAAGCTAAAAAGGCATTTATCTAGCATAATTAAAACTGCACCAAAAAAGTTGTCAAACAACACATTTCATGGTTCTATCTTATAGAGAATAAAAATATGAATCTAACAAAATTGATTTTGCATTTTAAGCATTTTTTTACTATTTTCTACGGATTTTCAAATTTTCAAGCAATTTGGTACATGAAGAACTATTCATATGAGTCATAGACTTCGCAGAAAACCCCCTGCACTTTATTCAATTGCTGCAGGAGGTCCTTGGTCGCATACAGAGCAGGGAACGGCTTTGGGAAACGGCGATTCCGGCGATGGGGGTGCTCACCGGCGGCGATGGAGGGGTGGATGAGCATGAGGAGGTCGAGAGCTACCCATTGGTGGGTTTGGACGGGGTTGGGGTCGGCCGGAGAGGGGGTCTCCACGGAAGCAGGGGCGCGACAGCGGTAGTGAGCGGCGGCGGCGGCCGTCCGGCGATGGAGGGTGAGCGGGTCAGGCCGGGAAGCTTCAGCGCGACGAGGAGAACCCGTTCAGGAGCTTGGCTTGGGCGGGGGATGGCCAGAGGTGAGGGCGCGGCGGTGAGCTTCCGGTGGCGGCCATGGTGGCTGCGGTGGCGAGCTCTGCTCGTGGCCGTGGTAGCTTGGCGGCGGTGGCGGCGCGAGCAGGGGATGTGGCGAGGCGGCGTGCGACTCGGTGTGGGCGGGGACACACGGCATGCGCGGGGTGCGGGCGGTGCCGTGGGCAACTTGAGCACGGCTCTGCTCGGCTTGGTCTGTGTGTGTGGATGCTTCGGGAGAGGAAAGGAGCTGGCAGCAAATAAATTATTTCAACGAAACTTAGCTCGATTTTGACCGTCCAAAACTCAAAACTTCACATTGAAACTTGAATTTTTGCCAAAATAAAAGTTGTAGAGGAAGGAAAGATCTACAACTTTGATATTGGGCACAGCTTGATTTGAGTCTTGGATTAGGGAGGGAAAAAACATGATCAAAACTAGCTAAGGTAGAATACACTATGCGAACTTAATTAGCGCTAATGATAGGCTTAGGCCCCTGATTAGTGAGTTAAGCATAAAATTAACACCAGGGTGTTACACCCTCCAAACAATCATCAACACCTAAGGCAATACAAACCACACAGGACGTAGGATATTACGCAAACTCGCGGCCCGAACTTGTCTAAATCTTTGTGTTTCTTATACCATCGAGTTCCAGAGCAGTCGAACCCTACCTACAAACCCTATTGCTAAGGGTATCTCTGAGCAGGCTTGGCGGTAAACACCGACAGCTGGCGCGCCAGGTAGGGGATTCGGCGAGTTCATCAGCGAATTCGATGGCCGGATCAAGCGACGCCAACAAAGTGCCAAAAGACACGACCCTCGTTTTCAGTTCCTGGGCTTGCACAGCTGACGGAACGGGAGGCTTCTCCAGCCACCTTGTCATGCCTAACTCGCCTAAATCGAAAACCCGCTCCCAACTCGCTGATATCCGCGAGTCTGCGGATCTCGACGAGAAGAGAGTTCCACCCGAACTCGACTCGGACAACCCGGAAAACGTGACAACTCAAAACTAAACTCTTGGTTCGGTTGAGTTCGACACAAATTCTGATTCCGAAAAGCCTCACTTTTCCAAAACTCTTGGAAAATACCTGGCTCATCTCAAGACAATCAAACGCCCTAAGATCAAAAACTCAGAACTACTTGCCGGAGTAGATCAAGTTTCACGGTCAATCGAGGGCTGCATCAAACTTGCAGAAACTGCTCTCGGTACATCTACGTCGCAGCTGGTCCCTAAAGCATTTAACCCACCACAGAAGAGGTCGGGTGATATTCTCTCAGGGATCGATCGGGTGAGTTCGAAGCCGGCCGACTGCATTAGGGTGGCCGAAAGCACTCTGCAAAATAAAGAGCAGAAAGCGGGAGGAGGAATCTGCGGGGGAGCTGGTGAGACAAACCCCCAGCTTGCTCGGATGGGACCGTCTACCTCCAGAATACCTCAGAGCACTTCACCAAAACTTGCTCACACTCGGACTCCGAAACTAGTCGAGTCCAAATTCGATCGGGACTTTGATCGTTTCATGAACGGTCTCGAGAACGTTGAACCATTCGACGATCTCAAAGATTGGTCAGACAACGTCGAGTTGTTCATAGACGCTATGGCCAAACCAACCGAGCATGGTGATGCTCTTTGGGAACCAGCGATTCAATCTATGACAAATCCTGGATCAAGGAGCCTGAGGGGCTGACTCCTGCTCAATCATGGCTACACTGGATGAACGAGAACGCCCTCCATGTAGAAATGGGCATCCCGCTTCTCGCTCACCCAAAGCATACGTACTTTAAAATCGGTGGGCTAACCGACTCCGAATCCGAGTACTCTTCCAATCCGGAGGACCAGCTGGATAACCTAATCCAGTACAGTAAACAAGTCGACTCCAACTCGGCTAAGAATCTCAAGTCCGATCAGAACTCCCTCCCTAACTTGATTATATATGCAACGCCGCAAGGACGGACAGTGCATCTCAGGAAGGCACAAGATCCCAACGCTTCTGGCTCACAGCCAGCGGATCTGCCCTACCAATAGAGCACTCCTTTAGACCCGTCTTCAAGCAAACAAGACCAAGAAGTTCAAGACCTCTGCCGTGAAATCCTCATGGTTCGTATCTCCGAAGAACCTGAGGGCGATCCCACGGATCGTCTCAACCTCGACGACTACAATTCTGAAGATTTCAACGAGTACCTTTCCGACAACATGGAAACTACTCCCCCTACAATCACTGAAGCCCAAGCTACTACCAAGGAAGATCTACATGCTCCTCCTCCAGCGGTGACTGTTACCGTCCAACTGGACGAGCAGCATCCAGCAGAAGATCTCTATGAACGTCGTTGCCAGCTCAACCATAAGAGGGCGTTCAGGCGTCAGCGCCTCACTAACAGCCTACAGGAACAGCAAGGCGATAACTACGACTACTCCAACTGCGACCTCCGTAGTGTCATCAACGTTGGGCGCGACGCGCGCAACATCATCATCTCATGGAGAAAAGAACGAGAGGAAGTCGAGGCGTACAACCCTTCTTCCAACTACCGCATCCCACCAAAGGCTTCTGTATCCTTCAAAAAGCACAAGCCGGCAACCATCGGTACCCGTCCTCAGGGTAAATCGCGCACGCCGCATCAAGGTGAATCATCTCAGGGTGGCAACAGGATCAACAAAGTACTATTACACAAGTGCTTTATCCACCCAAAGAGCTCTCACATGATCTTCCAGTGTGATTCACTCCGCAAGGCCCTTGGGGCACCTCTCCTGAAGGAGACCTACCAATAATCTAGTCGACCTCTGAATCGACTAGTTCTACCTCGAATTTAGTCGACCATCATATCGACTAAGTTCCTTCTTCGAATAAGTTTTATTCAGTAATGTAAACCATTGCTCATGTCCAACGAGCAAGGGGTAGGTCTTAAGAGTCAGAGTCTGTCACTTTACACTTATTGTAATTTCGGCAAATCCAAATAAAGTTGATTCCTCATATATCGATTACTTGGCTCTCGCTCACACGACCAATACCCCATCTCAGAAGTCTTGCTCAGCATTAGAACAGCTATCGGGTAGTTTTTATGGTTCATACTCGAGTGCTTTTTGGACATTTACGTCTTGGGCAACCCGACAGGGTTCGTACCTAATAGTTCTGTTCTAAAAGACACTCTAGTTCTCCAGTAGGACACCCTACTCACCCTGCTCGAGTAGATCTTGGATACCCTTTTGGCACCTTCATCTTGGGCAACCCGACGGGGTTAGTACCTAACAGACTTGTCCTAAGAGTTACTCCAGTCCTTGGTTAAAAGGACACCTTACTCACCTCGCTTGAGTAAGTTTTGGATATTTTTCTGACATTTATGTCTTGGGCAACCCAATGGGGTTCGTACCTAACAGTTCTGTCTTACGGATCACTCCAGTCCTTGGTTAAAAGGACACCTTACTCGCCTCGCTCGGGTAAGTTTTGGATATCTTTCTGGCATTTACGTCTTGGGCAACCCGACGGAGTTCGTACCTAACAGTTCTGTCTTAAGGATTACTCCAGTCCCTGGTTAAAGGGATACCTTACTCGCCTCGCTCGAGTAAGTTTTCGATGTCCCTTTGACATTTACGTCTTGGGCAACCTGACGGAGTTCGTACCTAACAGTTCTATCTTAAGGATTACTCCAATCCTTGGTTAAAGAACACCCTACCCGCTGGCTAGAGTAGGTCTTGGATACTCTTTCGGCACCTTCGTCTTGGGCAACTCGACGGGGTTAGTACCTAACAGACTTGCCCTAGGGTTACTCCAGTCCACAGGAAGGACACCTTACTCGCCCCGCACGAGTAAGTTGGGGATATTTCTAGAATATTCACGTCTTGGTTAACTCAACGGAGTTCAATCATAACAGTCCTATTCTAGAAATCAATCCAGTCCATAAATAGGACATACTACTCGACTTGATCGAGTAGTTTGGGGATATTTTTGCAACAGTTGCACACTATCTGGGTGACCAAGCAAGGTCTATCCTAACTGGTCAACTACTAAAATCCCTCATGGAGTACAGATAAGTTCTTGATACTCTAAAATAAGTTGACACAAGTTTCCCGCTTGCTTAGTTTACTATGGGAATCTCCGTTACAGAATCTTTTTGCCTCGAGTACTTGACGGGTATTACTCACTTGCTTGAGATACAAAAAGAACTATTTTCCCTTAGTAATCTGAGTAGTTGTCGAGAGCTGCCTGTCTTCTTATCTATCAAAAAACTTCTTATACCTCCTAAATACTCGATAAGAGTTTCCCCACCGATTGGACAACAAAGTCCACAATAGCTACGTGCTAATAAAACATTTCCTTTGAAAACGAAACCCATACTAAGCTACGGCTTTGAACACCCTTATAGTGCTATTCCCACTTGGTTAATCCCGATGGATTCAATCCTAACCGGTAAGCACCATGGTTTCAGTCCAGAACCACACAAACTCGATCTTATTCGAGAATACCCACAGATACAATTCCTTGTATCTACTATTATAACTGAGTGGGCCCGATGCTGCCTACACTCAGGACCGTCGAGTACAACTACTCGACAAATCAAAGGATTCTATAATCCCAAACACAAACAAGTACTTTACATAAATATTCAACATTTGTCCAAAAGTACTTCTGGCCCTTACGCCAACTCAATTACAATAAAAAGTTCAAGGAGACTCTGTCTTGCTCAAGGACTCTACGATCTGGTCGGCCGTAATGGAAGTTTCTATCAAATACTGACGAAATTTGTCCTCCGTACAGTCAGCTTTGGCTCCCTGTCCAAGCGCGTCCAGATGAGTGGTTGGCCAGTAGGATTTCACCAGCCCAAGTATGTGACCCACGTATTGGCGGGTGATGGTGGAGACAAACCTCTCGAAGGCTCCAGGCACCCTGCGAAGCCTCCCAACCAGCTTGAGCGGCTCATCTCCATCCTTTTGTGGGATTTCTGTGGCCTCGGTTACCTCCAGAGCGGCATCCCTGACATCTCTCAGCTCCATGAGTTCTTGGTGCATTGAGTCTCGTCACTCCGACAAGGTCTTGAGCTGCTGGAGAGTCGACGCCACCTCCCGATCAGAGTCCTCTTTGATCTTCTTGAGCTTCTCTATTTCATCTACGTTGCGGTACATAAGAATCTTTAGATCCAGTACCAAGCTTTCTTGAATCTTTAAAGGTTCTGCACAATCTGTGTACTCGATAAAAAGAAAATCTTATAAACACCAAGCGAATCTACTAGTCAAATGCATATCCAATGCTAAAGACTAACCTTTCTTCGATTGGGAGAGCTTCTTCAGCTTCCCCTCAAGAGCAGTCTTCTTAGACGAGAGCGTCTTAACCCTCTCTTTCAGGGCATTCAACTCTGTCTCATCTTGGGACTGGCCACCTTTCCGTCCCAGCGCTTCCTGCAAAAACAAAAAGATCAATATACCACTTGATCTACTACAAAAAGTACTCGAGGTACTCGACTACTTACTTCCAGCAGCTTGAAAGCAAGTTTCACCTTCTCTCGGGGCAAGACACCTCTTGACGTGACCTGGAAAGTACTCACCAGCACCTCAGCCACTGCCCTCTTGGGCACATCTTCAATTCTCCCTGCAACATTCCCTGTGGTTTGGGAATCTAAAGGAAGAACAAGCTACTTAATCACATTAAGAGCAACAAAATGATATCTTTCCTATAAGGTGTTACAAGCTTACCTACAGGGGTCTGCTCGGGCTGTTTATCACCGCCTCCCTCAGGAAGCTTCTCGCCTTCACCTTCTCCTGAAAGCTTGCCGCTTTCGCCATCCTTTGGGATTTCCTCATCCGCCCTCTCAGGATCGGGCAAAGGAGAATCCCGAAGCAGGGAGTCGACCATAGCCTCTGCATCTTGAACACTCATGTCCGGAGTGTTCGGGGGCTTCTCCACCCCCGATTGGGAGGCTGAATGGCTCTCAGCCTCCACCTTCTCATCCAGGACTGCATCCCTGCAAAGACAAAGTAGTTAAAAACTATTAGACTTAAAATCAGATTCTATACATACAAGTTCTAAGGAACTTACGAAGGAGCTCTTATCAGAGTAAGCCCTTTGATGCCAAATCTGCGGGCAGGCTTTACAACAATGGCCTGCTTACCAGCCTCGCCGGCAATATTTACATCGGAACTACTCGTTGAAAGAGTAGTCCTGGTCCCACTTGATGGGTCCACTGTGGTGGAAGGGACAGTTTGTCCCACCATAGTATCATCCTCAGATGCTGATATCCATGGCATTTTAGCCACCGGACTTGAAAAACAAAGCATAAATCAGCAAATTGATACCAAAAGTACTCGATTCTACAAACAACTAGCTACTTACCTATCGCTAGTAGTTTGGGAGGAGCAACGACGCTTCCTCACCGCAGTTCGAGTACTTCTGGGATGCACAGATTGGGTATCAGTGCTTGGAGTAGGGCTGAGATCCCTATCACTCCTTGCTCCAGCTTCTTCCTCGTCTGCGCAAACAAGGACATGCACAAGTATTGTTTGTATGAAATCTCATATGAACATACTTGGTTAGCAGATCGAAAAAAGATTAGAAGAACAAAAGGGCGAATAAATGCCTGGTAGGGAAGGACTAGTCTTAAAGCGATCCACGTCCTCCTACAGAAAGCAAGATCCTATCAGATTTATACTATGGTATAGTACACGATTTCTACGCATCGACTACTCTTATCAAATACCTGCTTCGGTGGATTCGTAGCAGAAAAAGTTTCAGGAACAATTGGAACTTTCTTTACGTTCTTCAGCAGTCGCAGTATTCGACTAAATGCTACATCATCTGAGATCTCTTCCTTCGAGTATCTTGATGGATCAGCTGTTCCCTGATACTGGAATCCAAGCGATTCCCGAGCCTGCAATGGCTGGATCCTTCTCTTCATCCAGTCAAATACGACTGCCCCTCCAGTTAACAAGTTTTGTCTCAAGATGACAATCCGCTCGAGTAGTTCAGAGATCTGACTCTCGTCGACTGGTTTTTTATTCCACTTGGACCATTGGATTGGAGGACCGGGAGTAATAAATGGAAAGCTTCCCGACTGGTTCTCGACATAGAACCACTTGGGTTTCCATTCGATTAATTTATTACTAAGGCTATAAGGGATATACACTCTACCCTTCCTTTGCCTAAGTTGGAGAACCGTGCCCCCTACTACATCTAAGACGAATCCGTCGGGCTGCGGCTTCAAATGGAAAAGAAAGCGAAAGAGTTTGAAATGGGGCTCGATGCCCAGAAAAGCTTTGCATAAATGCACGAAGATGGAAATATGAACAAATGAATTTGGGGTCAGATGATGTAATTGGATCCTGTAATAGCACAGGAGTCCAGAAAAGAAAGGAGAACAAGGAAACCACAATCCTCGTTCCAAAAAAGAGGTAAAAGCAACGATTTCCCCCGTATTTTCATACGGATGATCTCTCCCCAAGGCAGGACGCCATTGGACGACAGATCTGGGAGCTAAAAAGCCTTGCTTTACCAAAGAATCCAAGTCAGATTGGGAACACTTATTGGTGTTCCGGCCTTCCTCTTGAGTTGGTTCCGCAGCCACACCCTTCCCCTTGATTGTCTTCTTGGGAGCCATTCGGAAATCAATAGGTTGTTTCACACGCATACAATGGCGGAAACCCTAGGGTGCGGATGGGGAGTGAAAGGAAAGCAAGAACTCTAGATCTGGGGGCTTGAGAGCGAAAAATAGATCTGTGAGCAGTAAAAGTGAATGGCGGCCGGTGGGGTAAAACCTAAGTTACCGTTTTATTTTATAATGGCGATGGCAACATGGTAAAAACACCCAACAGGCCAACGGTACATTGCAAATCGCAAAAAAAATGAGATTTTAAAGACACATTCCTTTCTCTAAGATTACATTCTAGAAAAGGAAATACTCATATCCCTAGTCAACTACTCGACACTCTGTTCCTTAACTAGGATTACATTCCAAAACAAGGATAAGTACTCGATATAGTACAACTACTCGACATTACAACTCGAGAACTTCTTATTACATAACTTTACAAATGACTCGGGCCTGCATGCATATCGCCTGGATCTCTTGGAGCTTCTAGTTGACGCCTGCTGCAGCTGGATCGGCCTGAGGCTGTGAAAAAGTTTCAAGAGTATGGAGGTAGATTACAGTAATCACCTCGCAACTCCTCTTGTAGCATCTTCTGGAGAAACTTCTACTTCTCCCAGAGTATGATTATGACAAGATCAAGGTCCCTTGCCAGAGATGCAGTTCTTGGGTGCTCACAACCTGGGAATACCTAGGATGTGACACAACAAGACTTCACTCATCCCTTGAAACCCTGCCTCATTGGAAGATGCAAGGACATGATGTCCAAAATGGATCCGATGAGAGCATTGGGGATGCAGGTAGAGGCAGTAGAGACTTCTCTTGTCACTCGCAAGTTCTCTTCTAGCATCTTTTGCTGGGATGAACTACACAAGTCTTTGGAGGGCGAGAGCAAAAACACCAAGGATAAGCCATGGCTGCTACACTTTGGTGCTTCTGGCAAGGACCTGTCCCCTACCTTTTATAGCCACAAGGGGGCTTACTAAGGAGAACCCGTGAATCAACAATGCACGTTTCACGGACGCAGTCAAGGACGCAATAATGCAGATTCTCCAAACAGTAACATCCCACGTGAGCACTGAATAAAGAGCCGTACATCCCGGGTTTTATTCCTAATGTTATTTCGGGTGCAATCAGTGTGGTGGATCCAATTGTATCTTTTTTTGGGATTTTACCCGAAAAAGAGGTCTTTTCGGATTCTGAATCTGATGAATCTTGCAAATAATTTGAAGGATAAAATCTAATGCCACATCTTAAATTCTTAATTCCAAATCTATGCTCGGGGGGCTACTTGCAGCACAAAGGGATTTTGATTTAAGGCTTGGGGGCTGCGGGATATAGGCACCAGAGATTTATTTTTCAATTTTTTTGGAAAATTATAAAGCAAAAAGACTGAAGTGACCCTCAGCCTGATTCTGCGATTCAACCTAAGACTCGGGGGCTACTCCATATGGAGCGCGAGTACTTCGCGCACCATATATGATCAAGATTTCGAGGCTTGAGCACCTCACAGCCTCGAAGCAAACAGAAGTACTTGGAGGACTACTCAACGTATCGGAAGGAAGGACCAGAAGCAACCAGAAGGATGTTCTAACTACATGAAGAACCCAAAGATGCCCAGCCAAGTACTCGACGCCTGCAGAACTCGGCTACGAAGAGCTCGGGGGCTTGTTAGACCCGGGGCAGCGGGACTGCTTATAGGCATAGAATGTTCTAGAGTAAGGGATAACTCATGGATATACCTTACCTCTTTTGTAACTACTCGAATAGGCGTAGAACTAGCTGCAATACAAAGGAAATTACCTGATTGGGTTGTAGTAGGACTCCAACTATACTCGGCTAGGACTTTCCATGTAATCCCGTCTCTCCGAATATATACGGGCGGGCAGGGACCCCATCCAAATAATCATCAACACCTAAGGCAATAAAAACCACACAGGACATAGGGTATTACGCAAACTCGCGGCCCGAATCTATCTAAATCTTTTTGTTCCTTGTACCATAAGTTCTAGAGTAGTCGAACCCTACCTACAAACCCTACTGCTAAGGGTATCCCTGAGCAGGCTTGGCGGTAAACACCGACAGGGATTCCGTGGAACGCTAGAGGCTGGATCGGACAAGAAAATTTGAGACGACCCAAGTGCTGCCGGGGCAGGTCGGGCATGGGCCGCTTGGTGCTCATCTCGGTTTTTCTTCCCTGGCTCTTTGAGTCAAGGCGGCGCGGAGGCCTTGGCGGACTGGCCTTCGAACCTTGAAATCGAATCGTGCGGTCGCGATTCGTTTGAGGCTTGGAAATGGTTCGCCGTCTTCCATGCAATTGGAAATGAACTGGCGATAGAGATTTAATTGAAACTGTAGAGTACGCACCCGTGGAGCCGATGTGTCACGCTGGTTGCCACGGAGAGGTCTATTTGTGGCGGCTCATGTCTCGAGGTGTCACTTCGCTCAGGAACCACCGCAGAGTGATGACAGTGATTGCCTATTTAACCCTCTGCCTCCCGTCACCTCGTCTCCATCGACATTGCTCCCTGCCAGTTTCTTGGAGAAAAGACACAGAGAGGAGGGCAAGGCGAAGGCGTAAGGAGAAGGAGAAGCAGGAGGAGCGCTAACTGCATTCGTCGTCATCGTTGATTTTCCTCTGATGGCCGACGGCAAGCGTGCCCGCGATGAGGAGTCCAGCGCCGAGCCGCGTGGTCTACCGCGAGTTCCTGCGGGGAGGTATCTTTCAGCGTTGTCCTCATTCTTCCGTCCCTGCATTTTACCTTGCTGCATTCATGGTGATACCTGTATGGTGGTAGGGTGCCGTTGTCGGGTCTCGGAGCGTGGATCACCGGGCAAGGTGGCGTTGGGCCGTCGGGTGGCCCTGGCACCTCCGAGTCCTCTTCGTCCAGCAGGCCTCCGGCGCGGGGCGGCGCCGGAGTATCTGCTACTGCCGGCGGCGGCTCGGCTTCGTCCTCCGCAGCACCGCCGGCGCTGGTCGTTGCAGCGCCGTTGGTTGCGGCCGCTAGAGCGCCAGGCTTGCCCGCGCCAGGATTGCCTGCGCCAGGTTCACCTGCTGCATCTTCCGCCTCTTCAGAGTCCGGTTCCGGGGAAGTCAACTCGGACATACTGGCTCTGCAGCGGGAGTGCGACCTGGCGCGCGGTCGCTTCTCGGCCGCCTCGGTCGACATCGAGCACCTGCGGGACAGCCTGCGGGTAGTCAAGATGGCCCGGGGCACTGCCGAGGAGGAGGTGCCTGTGGCGAGGGATGCTCCGGCCGACGCCCAAGCCCGTGCCTTCGTTGAGTTTTGATCTTAATCGCACCTTCCATCCCCTGCTTTCTCCTGCATCTCAAAGTTTTTACTTGTACTGCTGGAGGAGGCGTTAGAGGCCGTCCGCCGCGAGGTGACGGACCTGCAGCACTACCTCAGTGAGGTGGAGGACCAGCGCGAGGCCCTGGAGGATGGCGCGCTCGCCGTCTTCCGTGTGGTGGAGCCGCAGGCGCCCATGCGGGTTGATCAGCTCCACGCCCGCCCCGACATTATCCGTTCGTCGATGAGGCTGGGGATCCATCGTGGCGCCACCACTGTGCTGGCCTCTATTTGTTTGCACACCGGGGTGCACCTCGGGGCGACCGACCCCGGCTTCCCGGAGACCTCCAGCGCGGCGGTTCGTCGATGGACCATGCTGGACTTCGCCGGGTTCGGACGGGTCATCGCAGCGGAGATGGACGTCGACGACCTCTTGCGACGCGGCACGGACCCGGAGCTGGACGGGCCGTAGGGTCTCGGCGGGACAGTGACGGATCGCGGGGCCGGCCGGCGGCCACTTTTTAGTTTGTTTAATTATGATATGTGTGTAAGTGCTGTACCCCAAGCCGTTCGTGCGGCTTGGGTGAACATCTGGGGCGTCCACCACGTGCGTGGCACCCCTAACTATGTTTAAATTTGTGTTTGCTTCTTGTTTTCACTCCATTTTCCATCTTGCCCGAATTTGTTTTTCGAAAACGTTCTTGCGTTTTCTTTTCGATTTGGTTGCGAGAGTTTCTGTGTGTTGGGCTATGAGAGAAACTGGTGTGTGTGCGCTGCACAGTTTGTCCCTAGTGAGGCCCCCCGAGTGCCTTGGCCTGAGAGTGCGCAGGGCAAGGGCTGTAGAGGCGGAAAACAACAGAAAGTAGAATGGTCGAAGACCATGGTCTGGCCACCGAGTGCTCCGAGTCAAATGTGTATGTGTCGGGGTGCTAGAAACCAGATAGTTTGTGTGTGCTGTGAGCATGTAAAAAAGACAGGTGTCTGGCCCCCGAGTGATTCCGGGCAGGGAATGGCCGGGTCAGGGCATCGAGTGAGTGCGCTGTGTTGTGCTGGGAGAAAAAATCGACAGGTGTCAGGCCCCCGAGTGCTCCGAGCCGGAAGTGGCCGGGTCGGGGCACTTGGACTGAGCCGCTAGTGCATCTTACGGTAAGAAGCGACGTAACTGTTCTATATTCCGAGAATTGGTCAGAATGTTACCGTCGGAGTCTTTTAGCTTGTAGGTGCCCGGTCATATCACCTCTGCGATGCTGTAGGGTCCATCCCTTGGCGGCGAGAGCTTGTGCTTGTCCTTTGCCGACATGACCCGTCGTAGCACCAGGTCTCCGACCTACATCGTTCTCTCCCGTATGCGCCTCTCATGGTACCTGTGTAGAGTTTGTTGGTAGCGAGCTGATCGGTGTAGCATGGCTAGTCTTGCTTCTTCCACGATTTCCATGGCGTCCCTCTGGGCTTCGTCTGCCGTTGCTGGGTCAAAGGCTTTGACCCTCGGCGCGCCGTAGTCCAGGTCGGACGGCAGCATGGCCTCAGAGCCGTACGTTAGGAAGAAAGGTGTTAGTCCTGTGGATTGGTTAGGTGTGGTTCGCAAGCTCCAGAGCACTGCCGGCAGCTCTTCCACCCAACAACCCACAAAATTTTTGAGCATGTAAAAAATGTGCGGTTTGAGTCCTTGGAGGATTAAGCCGTTAGCTCTTTCTACTTGCCCGTTTGTGCGCGGGTGTCCGACTGATGCCCAGTCGATCCAGATCCCGTATCCTTCCACGAACTCTTGGAAGTAGTGACATGTGAAGTTGGTCCTGTTATCGGTTATGATGGAGTTGGGCACCCCAAACTTGTAGACGATGTCCAGAAAGAAATTGACTGCCTCCTTGGAGTCGATCGTGGTTATTGGTTTTGCCTCTATCCATTTTGTGAACTTGTCGATTGCGACAAGTAAGTGGGTGAACCCTCTTGGTGCCTTCTTGAGTGGCCTGATCATGTCTAGCCCCCACACGGCGAATGGCCATGTTATGGGAATGGTCTGAAGGGCTTGGGCCGTCAGGTGGGTTTGTTTGGCGTAAAACTGGCATCCTTCGCATGCGTGGACGATTTCTTCCGCGTTGCGCAGTGCCGTTGGAAAGGTAAAATCCATGCCGAAAAGCCTTTCTGACCAAGGAGCATGGCGCAGCGTGGTGTCTACAGATCCCGGCATGTATCTCGAGAAGGAGTTCCTTGCCCTAGGCAAATGGGGATGCAGTTCATGAGAATGCCAGTCTCTGAGGGGCTGTGCTTGTAGAGCTCGCCGTCGATTACAGCGAAGGTTTTGGAGGGGTTGTGTTCCTCGGGGAGGACTTCATGGAGGAGATAAGCCAGTAGGTCGGCTCTCCAGTCTAAGGTGTCGTCTGCCTGGCTTGGGTCAGGTTGTCCCGTAGCGAGACAGGTTGGGCCCCCGTGTATCTGGTCGGGGGCTGGGTCGGAGGGAGCGTGCTCTGTTTTTTCTGCATGATCTCCTTCCCCTGTCTTTGTCTTGTCTGCTGCTGGTTGTTTCTCTCACGCTGACGGCGCGTTCATGTCGTTGATGAAAACGCCGTTGGGTGCCGGATTGCGCTCGGTGGCCATCTTTGCGAGAGCATCCGCATCAGAGTTTTGCTTCCGTGGGATATGGTGGAGCTCCAGACCCCGGAATCTCCCTTCCAGCTTGCGGACTTCCTGGCAGTATGCGTCCATGAGAGGGCTCTCGCAGTTGGAGTTCTTCATGACTTGGTCGATCACCAGCTTGGAGTTGCCATAGACATACAGGCGGGTTGCCCCAATGTCGATGGCTATGCGGAGGCCGCTGATGAGTGCCTCATACTCTGAAACATTGTTGGATGTAGGAAAGTGGAGACGGACTGTGTACTAGAACTTGCCTCCTTCTGGGGAGACCAGGACAACCCCGGCCCCCGCACCGGGTCCCATGACCGACCCGTCGAAGTAGAGGGTCCAGTACTCGTGAGAGATTTCTGGGGTCGGAGCTTGGACTTTCGTCCACTCGGCGATGAAGTCGGCAAGGGCCTGGGACTTTATCGCCGTGCGTGGCACGAACTTGATGTCGTAGCCCATTAGCTCGACTGCCCATTTGGAAATCCGTCCCACGGCGTCGCGGTTACGAACAACTTCTCCGAGTGGGAACGAGGTGACGACCGACACCTCATGCTCATTGAAGTAGTGTTGCAGCTTCTTGGCCGCCATGACGACGGCGTAGAGGAGTTTTTGCATCTGCGGGTACCATGACTTGGTGTCAGTCAGTACCTCACTGACAAAATACACGGGCCGTTGGACCATAAGGGTGTGTCCCTGTTCTTCCCTTTCGACCACCAGAGCGGCGCTGACCACATGATTAGTGGCTGTCAGGTAAAACAAGGGGGGTTCGCAGGGGTCTGGTGCCACGAGCACCGGTGGAGAGGATAAGAGGGCCTTGAGGCGGTCGAGGGACGCCTGTGCCTCCTCCGTCCAGACATAGGTGTCGGATTTCTTGAGGAGTTTGTACAGTGGCAGGCCTCGCTCTCCCAGCCGAGCGATGAACCGACTGAGCGCCGATAGGGACCCGGTTAACCTCTGCACGCCCTGGACACCGCGGATGGGTCCCATGTTGGTGATGGCCACGATTTTATCACGGTTGGCCTCGATGCCACGCTCGGACACCATGTATCTGAGTAGTTTGCCCTTAGTCACGCCGAACGTGCATTTCTTGGGACTCAACTTGATGTTGAACTTCCTGAGATTTGCGAACGTGGCGCTTAGGGTGGCGACCAGGTCGTCTGCTCGCGGAGTCTTGACAACGATGTCGTCAATGTAGACCGGGACCGTCGCCCGAGGCGGATCCGGCCGGTAGGGGTCGATCGGCGGGTTGATCTGGTCGGAAAAGCAGGCTTGCATGCATCGCTGGTATGTTGCCCCTGCATTCTTAAGACCGAACGACATTGATACGTAGCAGTACGAGCCAAACGGCATGATGAAGGATGTCACGAGCTGGTCGGATTCCTTCATCGCTATCTGATGATAGCCCGAGTAAGCATCCAGAAAAGATAAGATTTCGCACCCGGAGGTGGAATCGATTATCTGATCTATTCTAGGCAAAGGAAAAGGGTCTTTGGGGCAACCTTGTTCAGGCTAGTGTAATCAACACACATCCTCCATTGACCAGTTTTCTTTTTTACAAGGACTGGGTTAAAGAGCTAGTCGGAGTGGTAGACTTCTTTTATGAAGCCAGCAGCTAATAGCTTAGCTATCTCCTCCCCTATGGCTCTACGCCTATCGTCGTTGAAACGGCGCAGTCATTGCTGGACGGGCTTGGATCCCGACAAAATGCGGAGCTCGTGCTCGGCGACCTCCCTTGGGATGCCCGGCATGTCGGACGGCTTCCAGGCAAAAGTGCCATTGTTGGCGCGGAGGAAGTCGACGAGCGCGTGTTCCTATTTGGCCGGCAGTTGGGAGCCGATCCGCACTGTCTTGGTTGGGTCGGCGTCGTCGACCACGACCGTCTTGGTCTCGTCGCTTGAGATGAAGGCCGGTGCCTGGCTAGGCTTGCCAGGATCTGGAGGCTGTGACATCCTAAAAATTCACCAAATTAAATCACGCGTTAAAATATTTCTTTTTAAATATCTTTTCAATCGTTGAGCTCAGTCCATTCAAAAATCATTCCCCGCCTGACATCCCGATCTCCCGAAAACCTGGTCCCGATATCCAACCACTGTCCCGTCTCCCTCTTCCTCCTCGTCCCGTGGCCACGGACGACCGGCGCGCGTGCACGATCGGCCGCGGTCGCCGCCGCAGAATGCGCCAAGCGATCTCTCTTTTCTCTCTCTCTCTCTCTCTTCCTCTTTTTCTTTTTCCCTCCCCTTTTCTTTTTCCTTTTTCCTTTTTCTTTTCTTTTTCTCCCTCCCTCTCTCCTTCCTTCCCTCTCCTCTCCCGCGCCACCCCGGTCACGCATGCCCGCCCAGCTCGGCGCCGCCCGCGCACGCGCGCGCCCCTGCTCCCGGCCGACCCCACGCGCGGCACGCACACGCGCGCCTCCCCTCGCTCGCGCATGCACCATGCGGCCGGGCCACCCGCCGCGCCGCTCGCCGCTCCCAGCACGATGCCGAGCCCCCTCGCCGCCTGCCCATGCGCCGCGCGCGCAATGCGCGTTCTGCGCGACCCCGACATCGCCGCGCCGCTCGCTTGCCTCGACGCCCGAGCTCCGCGTCCGCCAGCGAGCCGAGCCACGTGCGGCGCCCCGCCATCGCCGCCAGCCGCTCCTGTGCTCGCACAGCGCCCACGCGCCCCACGTGCCTACAGTGCTCGGCGCACCGCTCAGCCTCTGCCCGAGCTATCCCATCGCGCTGTACCGCCTCACCGATTGCGCCGCCGCTCCGGGATGGCGAACGCCATTAAAGGCACCCTGCACCGCCCGTTGGCCACCACCGCCACCGCGCCGCTCCTCCACCGGCCTACTCCGCATATAAAAAGGCTCCCCGCGCAGCTCACCCTCCCCACAACCTCACCCGCCGCCCCTAGCTCTCCTCCCTAGCCCATAGCGCCGCCACCACAGTCACCTCCGCCCGCAGCCGCCGGCCCTCGTGGCCCCGCCGCCTCGCTCCACCCCAGCTCGAGCTAGGTTGGGGAATCGAACCTCCTCCTCCTTCCCTACCTTTTCCCCCCATTCTCGGCCGTCGCCGAGCCCCGGGCCATTGGAATCGGCCGGCGCAGGAGCTTCCCCTCCCCTCCTCTGTTTTCCCATGGAGAGAGGAAGAAGAAGGTGGCTTTTTGCCACAAAACCCCCTAGCCTTCCCTCTATTTCCTAAAGAACCCTCCCCTTTGTGTACTTTTGAATAAAGGCCCTTCTACTTTTAGCTATTTAGGGAACTGACCCTCCACCATATAAACTTAATATTAAACAGACCCCTACACCTTTCTAGTATACCCCAAATATTTTCTAAAATTATAACCAAGCCCTTGCCATCTCAAAAATAATTACAAAGAGGCCCCTAAACCCCGGTTTAACCCTAAACCCCTTTCTGATCTACCATTTCATGCGCCAAACGATCTCCGATCGACCTGAAACTCTACCACGCCAATCCTAACATAGTTTTGGCCATGCCATTAGGAAACCACCCAAAAATATTACTCCTATCTCCATATCTTAATTGTTTCCGATTCGAGCTCAATGATAAAATCTTTATTTCTTTTTCTTGATTGTGTGTTTGTTTGTATGCGTCGTAGATCACGGTGTGAACGAGGGAGAACCCGTCGACGAGCAGTACTGCGAGCAAGCGAACGAGGACTAGTTCCGCGACCCCGAACCCGAAGGACAGTACTTCGATCAGGACCTCCCGGAAGGCTTTGAAGACGGCAAGTTCAACCCCATCCTTTGATGCATGTTTTGTCCCAGTTTTTATAAACACAACTTATTGGCTTGTTTTACAAAACTGCATATGTTTTACCTGCTAAAAACATGGTTGGATAGCCACCCTTTGATTTGTTATAACCATTCCTTGACCACCTAGATTAATGTCTGAATGTGATTTGTTTGGACGTTAATCGCTGCTAGAACGCTTAGGATCTTAAACGCAATACAACTTGTTTTATAAAAGGAAAATGTGTGAGTGTGTGGGAAGGGAAAAATGTGAAATTTTTGAAAGATAAGTTTAGACGGGATGGATGGCACTTCTGTGTGAATTGCCAAACGGTGTGCTCGTACCTGTGTGGTAGAGCAAGGAAGGGAGATATCCATCTTGTCACAACTAAGGACCGATTTGGTGTGTCATCTCACCTAACTTCACTATCGTGCAAACCACTCGACCGTTGTATGGGCAACGGCTTAGCATAAATCCCACTAGTTAGCCTGATAGGCATCAGGAGAGCTGAGAGCAACGAGTGATCAAGGATAAGGGATTAGCTCTGTGTGACTTATGCCCTGGTTAAAACCTCTGTGATAGGTCAATGACCCCTTGGTGGATCCCGTGATGGCTAGTCAGGTCTAGCTAAGGTGGGTAATGGCTTTGTTGGGATCTGCACCGACACTAAGGTGATCGAGCTGCGGTACCCCGCTTGTGGGTAAGGTTGCACACCTCTGCAGAGTTAAAATCTATTCGACTAGCCATGCCCATGGTACTGGGCGAGTTATGGTGTGGTCACATAACTAGTGTTTCTTCTGGGATTGGATGGGTTGGCGTGAGTTGTTTTGAGAAAGTGTCCGGCAGTTGTGCCGTGTGCTACGGCGGATGAGGAGTCCGGTAGCAACTGAAAACTTGGATCATGTGTTACTTGAAAAACTTGCTTTGAAAATCCTTTCTTTCAAATGAACCCTTGCATAAAAATCAGCTTTCCACAAATTAAACCCTAGCCTTATCCTTGATTTATCCTGTGCATAATATTCTGTTTAAACCCCTCCGTTGGTGTGGTTGGACTTGCTGAGTACGTTGTACTCACCCCATTCTTAATTTTTACAGAGGAAGACGCAGACTTCGTTCCCGAAGACGTTGAGTAGGGGTTCCGTTCTGCACCCAACCTTGCCTGTGGATAGGGTCACCCGCAGGAAGTTCCATATGGCGCAAGACTATGATGACCCCTTTTCGTAGTTAATATTGTTGTGTGGGTGTTAGTTGTTATCCTCGCGATAGTGGCGCTTCACTGCCCACTTCCGCGTAGAGTTGTACGGTGATGTACCATCTGATGTAATAAAAGTGTTATCAGCCTCCTGGGACTGATATTGTATCACTTTTAAGTATTCTCTTATGAGGGGACGCTTCAGGTGGTATCAGAGCCATAGATTGGTCGTAGGACGTGACCCCTAGGATCGAGACCTTTTTTGTCAAGCCCTTCCACATTAGGACCATCTATCCCCTTTGTACCCAAGTATTTGTGCAAAGCTTGTTCACCCTATTTTTGTTTTTAGATGACTGAGGAATGATGGACCCAGGGCTTTTGCCAAGCCATACCTGGCTTCCCTAGCCTCTTGATCAATGCCCTGGAAAGCCTTGGCGTTACGGAACGCCCAAGGTACTACAGCAAAGAGTACGAGCACCATGGTACCCTCCACAGCGGGGTGATCCTGGCCATCGCCAGAAGTGACCGCTACCCCGACATTCAGCCATGGTGGGTGACCGCCACAGGGTTTAGGCATCAGGACACCTATCCCTTGGCCGTCAGGAAGGCGCTCCGTTTTCTATGCCAGATTTTTGAAAGACACCTCGCCCCCACACCAATGAGGTTTTTCCCGCCGGCCATCAGAACCCCAGTTTGGGAAGCTCTAATGAGAAGTCTAGAACGGTGCCGCCATGAAGAAGACCCCCTGTACCAAGTGGCTACCTACCTAGCCTCTTTGCATCAGCTCTTTCATGAGCAAGCCAACATTCTGAGAGAGCAGACCCATCGAGCCGAGCAAGCAGAGCTCGCGGTGAGACTGCAACAGATACGGGCAGCCCAAGCCGAGGCAAGAGCCGCAACTGCGGTCAGCAGCGAAGCGGTTGCTCAAGAGAGCCTCAGGCAAGCCCGAGACCGGCGTATGCAAGAATGAACCAGAAGTGGAACGCCAGTCCTAGCAATTGGGTAAGACCATGTCTTACTTGGAACGCCCGTCATAGGATGGGGACCACTCTTGAGAACCCCACAAGCTCCACCCGGGAACCCTGAAGAGTCTACTACCACCATTGAAAGAGAAGCTACTGTGCAACCCTTGGAGAATGGAAACCTAGAAGACGGCGAGCAAGGACTACTCGCACACTCCGCCCCAGAAGAAGGCTCGCCCCGCGAGTAGAATGCCCGACGCCATCCTGGTGTTGTACCCTCCCAGCCCCTTTGGCTTAAGTTGTACCCTTAAGTGTGAACATGTACCCGGACGTGTAGTACGCGTTTTAATCTCATTCCCGTGTTGTACCCTCCCCTGCAGTAATAAAGTCGTTTGTGCTTGTTGTTTGCTTGTTTGTGTGCTTGTTGTGTGCTTCCGGCGGAAGGAAGATTCTGCGTTTTCAAAAATACGAATTAAACAACTTAAACAACACGTAATCTTAAACTTAACCTCACAAAGACTGTACCCAATCTACAGATGGCTTCCTGAAGTGGTACGAGGGCCTCCCACAACCGGACCCCTGCAGCCGCTGATGCAGGAGTACAGCCTAATGGGCAGAACCCTCCTCAGGAAGAACAGGAAGTGAGCCAGAACAGAGGAAAAAAATCAAGAAGAAGTGCCACTGCCACCACCACCACCCCTCGGGGACCTGACACAGATAATACACAACCAGACCCTCATACTGGAAATGCTGGCCAATGCTCTCGTAAACAAGTGGCCACGAGAGCAGACCATGAATGACAAGCTGACAGCTTTTCTGAGGACCAAGCCACCCACCTTTGCCGGATCCAACAACCCCTTGGATGCAGATGAATGGCTACGTGTAATTCAGAGAAAGCTCGAGTCATTTGAATGCCAAGATCTAGACAAGGTTCTCCTGGCAGCCCACCAACTCACCGGGACTGCCTTAGCCTGGTGGGAGAATTACTGCGCCGCTGCCGAAGATGCTTCTACCATCACATGGAAGGAATTCATGAAGGAGTTCCGCCGCTATCATATCCCCTCGGCCACCATGAAGCGCAAGGCGGATGAGTTCCACGCACTGCAGCGACGAAGCATGTCGGTGGAAGAATACACCCATCAGTTCATGGAATTGGCCCGATATGCACTAGAGGAAGTGAACGATGATGAAAAAAAGCATGACATGTTCAAGAAAGGATTGAACCCAGAACTCCGGACCTTGCTTACCCCTCAGATCTACCCCGACTTCAATACTCTGATGAACAAGGCTATTCTCACAGAGAGGGCCAAAACTGAAGAAAGGAAGGATAACAAGCGCAAGTTTCTGGAAAGCAAGGCCCGCCAGCATGACTGCTTCCAAACACCAAGGAATTCCAGCTATATGGCACCAAGAAATCAGGCCCCAATGCAGTATAGGACCCAGTCTCAGGTGACAGGCCCACAGGCCTCTAACACACAGTTCAGGAGCCAGAACACCATGAAGGCCCCGCAGAGCAATGCAAGCCAGGTCACCACCAACAGCAGCAATGCTAAGGCCTGTTTCAACTGCCGAGAGACAGGACATTTCATTGCCAACTGTCCATATGCCAAGAACAAGCCTGCTACATCAGCCTTCTCCAACACGGTAAATGGACCAAGACCTGTTCTGTCAGGTGCCAACCGAGTGCCCATCCGCAACAACACCAACACCAACAACAACAGTCAGCAGATGAGGCAGACCCAACAGTCATTTGGACGAGTCCGTGTCAACCACATCAACGCGCAGGAGGCTCAAGGAGCTCAGGGCGTAGTGCTCGGTGAGTACCTAGTCAGCTCAGCTCTTGCAACGGTACTATTTGATTCTGGAGCATCACACTCGTTCATATCCTCAAGTTTTGTGGAAAAGCACAATATACCTACAGTACTACTAAAAACACCCCTATTAACCCGGACGCCTATAGGTGACATCAAGTGTCAACTAGGTTGTCTACGGGTAAGGATCAATTTAAGTGGGGTAAAATTTCTAGCAGATCTAGTAGTACTTAAGTCTAAGGGAATAGACGTGATCCTTGGAATGGACTGGTTAAGCCAACACAATGGTCTCATAGGTTGTACTGACAAAGTGGTACACCTAACGAACCCAGAAGGAGTACGAGTGACCTGCCATACCCGGGGAAGTGGATCTGACCCAATGGAGTTCAGCATGGAAGCCAAGTCCTTGGAAGAAGTCCCGGTAATAAACGAATACCCAGATGTTTTCCCTGAAGAACTTCCCGGAATGCCACCAGATAGAGATATAGAGTTTGTCATCGACCTTGTCCCGGGAACCTCTCCTATAGCCAAGAGACCCTATAGTATGGCAGCCTCTGAATTGGCGGAATTAAAGAAGCAACTGGAAGAACTACAACGGATTGGCTTCATCAGGCCAAGCTCGTCACCTTGGGGGGCCCAGTCCTATTTGTCAAGAAGAAAGATGGGAGTATGAGGTAGTCTGTAGATTACCGGGCACTGAACGAAGTTACCATCAAGAATAAGTACCCCCTCCCCAGGATTGATGACCTTTTCGATCAACTAAAAGGGGCCAAATACTTCTCCAAGATTGATCTGAGGTCAGGATATTTTCAGCTCAAGATTAGAGAAAGCGACATCCCAAAGACGGCTTTTGTCATCCGTTATGGGCAGTTTGAGTTCACTGTGATGTCCTTTGGACTCACTAATGCACCTACTTATTTCATGAACCTCATGAACAAGGTATTTATGGACGAGTTAGATAAGTTTGTCGTAGTCTTCATCATCGACATACTTATTTACTCGAAGAGTGTCCAGGAGCACGAGCAACATCTGAGGGTAGTTTTGGAAAAGTTGAGAGCAAACAAACTTTATGCAAAATTCAGCAAGTGTGAATTTTGGCTAGAGAAAGTGGTTTTTCTTGGACATATTCTAACCGCAGAAGGAGTAGCAGTCGACCCTGAGAAAGTCGAAGCGGTTTCCAATTGGCAGCAACCAACTAATGTTAGTGAAATCAGAAGCTTTCTTGGATTAGCTGGGTATTATCAAAGATTCATTGAAGGATTTTCCAAGATAGCTCGGCCCATGACAGAGCTGCTCAAAAAGGATAAGAAATTCAACTGGACAGAGTCATGTGAAAGAAGTTTTCAAGAATTGAAGAGAAGATTGACAACTGCCCCAGTGCTGACCCTACCGGATATTCATCGGGATTTTGTTATTTATTGTGATGCATCCCGACAAGGATTAGGGTGTGTCCTCATGCAAGATGGGAAAGTTGTTGCATACGCTTCCCGCCAACTCAGGCCTCATGAGCAGAATTACCCAACACACGATCTGGAGTTTGCAGCCGCAGTGCATGCCCTCAAGATTTGGAGGCATTATCTAATTGGAAATAAGTGCGAGATCTATACCGACCATAAGAGTTTGAAGTATATTTTCATACAGCCAGATCTGAACATAAGGCAAAGAAGGTGGTTAGAACTGGTTAAGGATTATAATGTGGAAATCCATTACCACCCTGGTAAAGCTAATGTGGTAGCTGACGGCTTAAGTCGAAAATCTTATAGACCCAAGGATGCCCATCTGCAGGAAGAGATGGCACGATTGAATGTGCACATTGTCCCCCGAGGTTCCATTCACAAGATGAGCATTCGACCTACTCTGGAAGATAAAATCAGGAAAGCACAAAGTTTAGACAAAGGCTTGAGGGAAATCCGAACGCCGACTGGAGAAAATAAGGCACCTGATTTTAGAGTGGATAATGAGGGAACTTTATGGTATAAAAATAGGATTTGTGTGCCCCAGGAAGGAGACTTCCGGCAGATAATTATGGATGAAGCCCATAACTCGGCCTACACCATCCACCCAGGATCCACCAAGATATATATGGATTTAAAACAAAAATATTGGTGGAGAGGAATGAAGGCGGATATTGCACGATTTGTCGCCCATTGTGATATGTGCCAAAGGATCAAGGCCGAACATCAGAAGCCAGCAGGATTGTTGCAACCCCTAACCATCCCGGTTTGGAAATGGGATGAGATAGGAATGAACTTTGTGGTGGGTTTGCCCAGAACACAAAATGGACATGACTCCATATGGGCAATAGTGGACCGACTCACTAAAGCGGCTCATTTCATACCCGTGCGGACCAATTACGGCGGAGAAAAGCTAGCTAAGCTTTATGTGGAAAATATAGTAAAATTGCATGGTGTACCCAGCCAAATTGTTTCAAATAGAGGGACCAAATTCACCTCTAGGTTTTGGAAAAGTTTACATGAAGCCATGGGCACCAAATTGGACATCAGCTCCGCCTACCACCCACAAACGGATGGTCAAACAGAAAGGGTAAATCAGATCATGGAAGATATGTTGAGAGCATGCGTCATTACCTATGGCAAGGATTGGGAGCAAAGTTTACCCTATGCGGAATTTTCATACAACAACGGTTATCAGGCAAGCTTGGGCATGTCACCGTTCGAGGCTCTTTATGGAAGAAAATGCAGAACTCCCCTGATGTGGTCAAAAGTTGGAGAACGTGCCCTAGTTGGACCCGCACTCATAAAAGAAGCCGAAGAAAGAGTGGCCGAGATTAGAGAAAAGCTGAAGGCCGCCCAGTCTCGACAGAAGAGCTACGTGGACAAGAAGAGATGAGAAATAAGCTTCAACCCGGGAGAGTTCATCTACCTTAAAGTTTCACCTATTCGGGGAACTCGAAGGTTTCAAGTACAAGGAAAGTTGGCCCCTCGGTACATTGGACCGTACCAAGTTCTGAAGAAAGTCGGAGCCGTAGCATACCGACTGGAGCTACCAGAAGGAATGTCGGATATACACCCGGTGTTCCATGTGTCACAGCTAAGGAGATGTTTGAGAGTACCAGAGAAAGAGCATGTGCCCAAAGAAGAGATAGATCTACAGACAGATCTTCGATACTAGGAAGTACCTGTCAAGATTTTGGACACTGTCATTAGGAGAACAAGAAACTCCGAAGTACGGATTTGCAGAGTTCAGTGGAGCAGACACGGAATAGAAGAAGCTACATGGGAGCACAAAGATGCTCTGAAGAAGGAGTTTCCCCATCTGTTTAGGAGCCAGCCGAATCTTGAGGACGAGATTCATTTTAAGTGGGGTAGGTTTGTGACATCCCAAAAATTCACCAAATTAAATCACGCGTTAAAATATTTCTTTTCAAATTTCTTTTCAATCGTTGAGCTCAGTCCATTCAAAATCATTCCCCGCCCGATTTCCCGATCTCCCGAAAACATGGTCCCGATATCCAACCACTGTCCCGTCTCCCTGTTCCTCGTCGTCCCGTGCGCTACGCCCGACCGGCGCGCGTGCGCGACCGGCCGCGGTCGCCGCCGCGGAATCCGCCGAGCGATCTCTCTTTTCTCTCTCTCTTCCTCTTTTTCTTTTTCCCTCCCCTTTTCTTTTTCCTTTTTCCTTTTTCTTTTCTTTTTCTCCCTCCCTCTCTCCTTCCTTCCCTCTCCTCTCCCGCGCCGCCCCGGCCACGCACGCGCGCACGCCCGCCCAGCTCGGCGCTGCCCACGCACGCGCGCGCCCCTGCTCCCGGCCGACCCCACGCGCGGCACGCACACGCGTGCCTCCCCCCGCTCGCGTGTGTACCACGCGGCCGGGCCACCCGCCGCACCGCTCGCCGCTCCCAGCTCGACGCCGAGCCCCCTCGCCGCCTGCGAGCCGAGCTACGTGCGGCGCCCCGCCTTCACCGCCGGCCGCTCCTGTGCTCGCACAGCGCCCACGCGCCTCACGTGCCTGCAGTGCTCGGCGCGCCGCTCGGCCTCTGCCCGAGCTATCCCATCGCGCTGTGCCGCCTCGCCACTCGCAACGGCGAACGCCACTAAAGGCACCCTGCACCGCCCGCCGGCCACCACCACCGCCGCGCCCCTCCTCCACTGGACCACTCCACATATAAAAAGGCTCCCCGCGCAGCTCACCCTCCCCACAACCTCACCCGCCGCCCCTAGCTCTCCTCCCTAGCCCATAGCGCCGCCACCACAGTCACCTTCGCCCGCAGCCGCCGGCCCTCGTGGCCCCGCCGCCTCGCTCCACCCCAGCTCGAGCTAGGTAGGGGAATCGAACCTCCTCCTCCTTCCTTCCCTTTTCCCCCCATTCCCGGACGCCACCGAGCCCCGGGCCACCGGAATCGGCCGGCGCAGGTGCCTCCTCTCCCCTCCTCTGTTTTCCCATGGAGGGAGGAGGAAGAAGGTGGCTTTTTGCACAAAACCCCCTGGCCTTCCCTCTATTTCCTAAAGAACCCTCCCCTTTGTGTGCTTTTGAATAAAGGCCCTTCTACTTTTAGCTATTTAGGGAACTGACCCTCCACCATATAAACTTAATATTAAACAGACCCCTACACCTTTCTAGTATGCCCCAAATATTTTCTAAAATTATAACCAAGCCCTTGCCATCTCAAAAATAATTACAAAGAGGCCCCTAAACCCCGGTTTAACCCCAAACCCCTTTCTGATCTATCATTTAATGCGCCAAACGATCTCTGATCGACCTGAAACTCTACCACGCCAATCCTAACATAGTTTTGGCCATGCCATTAGGAAACCACCCAAAAATATTACTCCTATCTCCATATCTTAATTGTTTCCGATTCGAGCTCAACGATAAAATCTTTATTTCTTTTTCTTGATTGTGTGTTTGTTTGTATGCGTCGTAGATCACGGTGTGAACGAGGGAGAACCCGTCGACGAGCAGTACTGCGAGCAAGCGAACGAGGACCAGTTCCGTGACCCCAAACCCGAAGGACAGTACTTCGATCAGGACCTCCCGGAAGGCTTTGAAGACGGCAAGTTCAACCCCATCCTTTGATGCATGTTTTGTCCCAGTTTTTATAAACACAACCTATTGGCTTGTTTTACAAAACTGCATATGTTTTACCTGCTGAAAACATGGTTGGATAGCTACCCCTTGATTTGTTATAACCATTCCTTGACCACCTAGATTAATGTCTGAATGTGATTTGTTTGGACGTTAATCGCTGCTAGAACGCTTAGGATCATAAACGCAATACAACTTGTTTTATAAAAGGAAAATGTGTGAGTGTGTGGGAAGGGAAAATGTGAAATTTTCGAAAGATAAGTTTAGACGGGATGGATGGCACTTCTGTGTGAATTACCAAACGGTGTGCTCGTACCTGTGTGGTAGAGCAAGGAAGGGAGATATCCATCTTGTCACAACTAAGGACCGATTTGGTGTGTCATCTCACCTAACTTCACTATCGTGCAAACCACTCGACCGTTGTATGGGCAACGGCTTAGCATAAACCCCACTAGTTAGCCTGATAGCCATCAGGAGAGCTGAGAGCAACAGGTGATCAAGGATAAGGGATTAGCTCTGTGTGACTTATGCCCTGGTTAAAACCTCTGTGATAGGTCAATGACCCCTTGGTGGATCCCGTGATGGCTAGTCAGGTCTAGCTAAGGTGTGTAATGGCTTTGTTGGGATCTGCACCGACAGTACGGTGATCGAGCTGCGGTACCCCGCTTGTGGGTAAGGTTGCACACCTCTGCAGAGTTAAAATCTATTCGAATAGCCGTGCCCATGGTACTGGGCGAGTTACGGTGTGGTCACATAACTAGTGTTTCTTCTGGGATTGGATGGGTTGGCGTGAGTTGTTTTGGGAAAGTGTCTGGCAGTTGTGCCGTGTGCTACGGCGGATGAGGAGTCCGGTAGCAACTGAAAACTTGGATCCTGTGTTACTCGAAAAACTTGCTTTGAAAATCCTTTCTTTCAAATGAACCCTTGCACAAAAATCAGCTTTCTGCAAATTAAACCCTAGCCTTATCCTTGATTTATTCTGTGCATTATATTCTATTTAAACCCCTCCGTGGGTGTGGTTGGACTTGCTGAGTATGTTGTACTCACCCCATTCTTAATTTTTACAGAGGAAGACGCAGACTTCATTCCCGAAGACATTGAGTAGAGGTTCCGTCCTGCACCCAACCTTGCCTGTGGATAGGGTCACCCGCAGGAAGTTCCGTATGGCGCAAGACTCTGATGACCCCCTTTTCGTAGTTAATATCGTTGTGTGGGTGTTAGTTGTTATCCTCGCGATAGTGGCGCTTCACTGCCCACTTCCGCGTAGAGTTGTACGGTGATGTACCATCTGATGTAATAAAAGTGTTATCAGCCTCCTGGGACTGATATTGTATCACTTTTAAGTCTTCTCTTATGAGGGGACGCTTCAGAGACACTCCGGAGTGGTGGCGCGAAGCTGGCCGAGCTCGGCCGAGTTTGCCGCGGTGGTGGTGAGGTCGTAGTACTTGCGGCTGCTGATGTAGGCCTGCTCGAAGGAGCCGCTCACGGTGATGACCCCATTCAGGCCCAGCAGCTTGAGCTTGAGGTAGGTGGAGTTGGGCACCGCCATGAACTTGGTGTAGGCGGGGCGCCCGAGAATGGCATGGTACACCCCCTTCCAGTCCACCACCTCAAACGTGAGGGTTTCGGTGCTGAAGTTGGCTTTGCTGCCAAACGTGACCGGCAAGTCGATGTTGCCGACCGGGTGCGCCTTCATGCCTGGCAGGATGCCGTAGAAGGGGAAGAGGGATTCCCGCAAGCAGCCTCGCGGGATTCCCATGGCTTCCAAGATGTCGACGTAGAGGATGTTGAGGCTGCTGCCCCCGTCCATCAGTACCTTGGACAGGCGCATGTTGCTGACAACGGGGTAAACGACAAGAGGATAGCTCCCAGGCCGAGGAATGCTAACCGGATGGTCGTAATGATCGAAAACGATGGGCGTGGACGCCCACTTCAACTTTCTAGGAATGGAACTGGCGACAGCACATACCTCGCGGAGCCGAACCTTCTGCAGCCGTCTAGAGCACTCGTCCTCCAAGCCGCCGATGATCATCAAGCATTGATCCACGTCCGGAAACTCTCCTTCCACCGGCTTCCCTTTGTCCTGGTCGGCGTCAAGCCGCTTGTCGCGGCCGTCGCCATCGGTCTTGGTTGTCCTGCGGAGAAGGCGCTTCATCATGTCGCAATCCTTGAACTTGTTGTTCACCGGATAGCCATGGTTCGTGCATGGCATCTCCAGGAGCTGGTTGAAGTTGTCATTTCTTGGCGGGCGCTTATCTTGGCGCTCGGTCGCCACGACCGCACCGGCGGCGGGAGGTCGGCGGTTCTTCTTGTTCCTTCTGTCCTCGCGGCTCGAGGAAGGCCTGTCGCGGTCGTGTTGCTTTGCCTTTGCCGTGGGCTGGTCGCGCTCGAAGACGGCTCCAACCGCCTCCTCGCCGGAGGCGTGGTTGGTGGCGATCTCTAGGAGATCGTGCGTAGTGCGTGGCTTCTGGCAACCCAGTTTGTGGACTAGGGTCTTGCAGTGCGTTCCGCTGAGGAACGCGCCGATGATGTCGGCGTCAACAACGCCTGGCAGCGAGTTGCACTGTTTGGAGAAGTGCCGGATGTAGTCGCGCAGGGACTCGCCGGGCTCCTGCTTGCAGTTCTTGAGGTCCCAAGAATTGCCAGGGCATACATATGTGCCTTGGAAGTTGCCGATGAACACCTTCCGGAGGTCTGCCCAGCTGCCGATGGAGTCAGTAGGCAAGAACTCCAGCCAGGCGCGGACTTTCTCCCCCAAGCATAACGGGAGGTACTGGATGATGAAACGGCCATCGCTTAGTCCTTCAGCCCGGCACGCAAGCCGGTAGTCCCCCAGCCACACGTCGGGGTTCGTATCCCCGGTGTATTTCACGACGTTTGTCGGTGGCCGAAAGCACTGGGGGAAAGGCGCCCCCCGGATCGCCCTGGAGAAGGCATTTGGCCCAATGGGGTCCGGGCTCGGATTCCGGTAGCAATCCTCATCAGGGTCGCAGGGGCGTCCCCCTCGCCGGAGCGACGAGCGCTCCGGGTTGGGCACGTATGCTCGCGCGTCCTCTGCTCGTGCGGTCGCACGGTCGACATCGGCGTGGTGCCTCGCCTGTCGCCGGCCACGGATCACGTTGCGCACGTCATAGTTGGGGCCGACGCGATCGTGGGCTGGTGGCCTTGGCGGGAGGGGAGCGGACGCCGCCGTCGGGGCAGGCGCACCGCCCACGTTGGCCTGCTACGCCGGTGGGGTGTGCTGCACCTCGGATGGTTACCACCCCCGGTGGCTCGCGCCACCAGCGGGACACGAGGCAGCGGCCTGCCGGCAGTTCAGCGAGGAGCTCTCCGCCTGTTGAACGGCGGCGAGCTCCACCAAGTTTCTCACCTGGCGGTGAAGGTTCCTCTGGGCTGGATCCTCCGGCTCTGGCAGCGTCTGCAGAAGGATTGCAGCAGCTGCGATGTTCTGTCCTGCACGGAACTCTTGTGGGAGTTGCATGCGGGCGTCATTGACGATGTCGTGGTTGACCCTGCGTGCGCGCTGATGGGCAGATCCTACAGGGTTTATCCCTTTTGACCCGAAGGGGGCCCGCGGTGGCTGTTCCACGGGCGGAGGCGTCTGTTGGTGATGGCGGAGGTCTTCGCCGTGGGCCAGCGCGTTGGCGAGCGCATACTCGCGATGGTCCGCTGGGGTGTGCGTCTGCTCGGACAGCACCACCTCCGGCGGCGGGTCGCCGTCGGCCATGGCGCACATGTGCGGCGGCGCGGATGTCCCCTCCAGGCGGTCGTCCCCCATGCTGGAGGAATCACTCAGGGGATCCTCGTAGCACAAGAGGTCGTGGACAGAGTCGGGGTAGCTCTCTGTCATGCCCACAAACCGCGACGCGGGCTGGAACCCTTGGGCGGCCTTGCGCACCTCCCGAGCGTAGACGCTCGCGGTGTTGCGTAGGCCGAACGAAAGTCGTTCTGAGAACGAGCGGGGTGTTGGGAGCGGAGGCCCGCCCGCGAGTTGTCAGGAGACATTGGCCAGAGAGAAGAGGACCAGGTTGACGTCCTCGACAGCAGGGTTGGAGGCCATAATGAGCGCGATGTGGCGGAGCACCACTCGGGTTGGCTGTGATGGCCTATGCTTCTTCATGCGCCAGCGAACTGATCGCCGACGCCTCAGGTTGCGAGACTTTGGGGGAGGAACGGGCTCCTCTGCGGCCGCCGAGGCGGCTTCCTCCTCGTGGAGGCGCAGTGCACCGAGCTGGTCGGTGACAAACTCCAGACTTCCGAAGCGGAAGGTCTGGGAAGACGGAAACGGCGGAAGCGCCCACGATCCGTCGCGAGGGATCACGAGGAACTCCAAGGAGCCGAAAAGGATCGTCTCACCGCGGCTCGCCGCCGGAGCGGTGAACGGGGTGATCGAAACCATCCGATCGCCGAAGCAGTGAATGCACAAAGCGCTCCCCACGGATGGCGCCAAAACTGTCGCTGCGGGAAATGGGCGACTACAAAACTACTCGATTGCTCGTTGATTGTGCGCTTGATCGGATATGGTCTAGCACACGAAGACTCGAGAATTTAGACTGGTTCGGGCCGAAAATGCCCTACGTCCAATATGGGGGGTGGTGTTTTTGCTCTATTGCTCTCGAGCCTGAGTGCTCAAAATACAGAGGGGAGCTTACAAGCTGGTCAAGCAGTGTTGAACCTGTGGGAGTCCAACCCTTTCCTACGTGGAGGGCTTTCCCTTTTATAGTTCAAGGTGGGGCCCCCATTACAGATATCTAGCGCTGTGTCCTTGCACCGTTGGGGTGCGATTCGTCCTTGTCAGTCGTCGGGGCCCACTCGGTCGGTCGAGACGGGGCAGACTCGATTCTGGTGATCTTCTGAGGAGGGGATGATCCTGGCGATCTTCTTGGGCGGCACGTTCCCCCGGTGCTGTCCCATCCTGGCTCAGTCGGGGCGGCGCGACCACTCGGACGGTCGCTCGGGGGATCTGCTCCGGTCTTATCCACCGGAGCCTGTGTTCCTTACCCGCGGGGGTATCTTACGTATCTCTCTGTCACTGGACGGCGCGTCCAGTGAGGGGTGTCTTACCGAGGCCTGGCCGGGGGCGTCCGATCACGCTTGGAATCTAATGAGTCTAATCAGATTATGATTAAAAACTAAATTATTACATTAATTGCTACCATAAATATGTGCTAATGATAAATTAATTAGTTTTAATAAACTCATCTCGTAGTTTGCAAACGAGTTCTGTAATTAGTTTTGTGATTAGTCTATATGTAATATTTCAAATGTGAAAAAAATTTCTTCAAAAAATTTTACGCGGTGCATCTGAAGCAGACCTTGGTGATGCGAAGCTAACAGCGTTCGTTCCTTGCTCCCCTGTCCCCTCTGGCGCGCGAAATGGCGTGAGCAGTGACGGACCGAGGGCGGCGGGCGCACGATCCTCAGGAGCTGCCGCGCGACCCCCTTGCGCCGTGCACGTGCCCCGTGCGTGCTCTAGCGCAGGAGAGACGAGAGGAGGAGTGGCGGATCGATGAGCTCAGAGGAGTCGGGGACGGGGCTGATAAGCGGCGGCACGTGGGCTCCCATGCTTTGCTGGCGGCGTCAGCGGACCCCGGCCGGCCGGGTTTCCCGAGGACTGCGGTGCCTGCTACAGGTCAGGCGAGGCTACGGCGCGTGTCGCCCGCAGGCCTTCTCCCTGGCGCCAGCACCTGGGGCGGCCCAGGGCTGGCGTGCCGTCCCACTACGGCCGTAGCGGGATGCCGCCATGCCGTCGTGATCAGCAGCGGTTGTCGGCACTCGGCAGAACGAGCCAGAGCCCAGAGGCAGCAGGCATGGAAGCGGAGCAGGCGAGCTCGCACCGGCTTTATCAACTGCATCTACGTTCACCGACCGACGAGGTCACGGGAGCAGCGCGTGGGAGGGGATGGAGATCTGAGGAGGCCACGCGAGCAGTTTGCATCACCATTTTTTCCGTCTACGGCTAGGCCTCGATGCTCCTGCATTGCAGCTAAACACCGTGTTCGGCTGGTCTACAGCGTTCTAGTCCTACAGTATTTCTCTCTCACATCACTCCAGCTCCAGCCTCCAGCCACCAGTTAGGTAACAGTATTTTTCTCTCACACCACTCCAGCTCCAGCCTCCAGCTCCAGCCTGCCGAACACGGTGAAAATCCAAATCAGGCATCGTTTATGACGTGCCGTTCTGAGCATAGGCAGCGATGCATGTACACTGTATCTGCCGCTACAACTGTAGTGGCCTAGTGTTTGCTGAATTTCTCCGGGCTCTCTGCAAACTCCGTCCATAGCAGGATTCTCAATTTAAAATTAAAGCCTGTTTGCGTCTTCGGCAGCCGCACTGTCACTGCTATTAAACTAGGTCCTAACTCATCTCAAAGTAAAAACTACTACTCGTTCCGTTCCCAAATATAGCTGCGTTTAAGTTTTTTTAAAGTAAAATATTTTAATTTTGACTATAAATAGCAAAATAATCATAATAATATAAAAATTATGTTAGTAAATTTATGGTGAAATTAACTATCATAATACGTAATATTTTCTAGTTGAAATAATATATTTTTAGAGATATTGTTGGTCCAATTAAAAAATTAACTTTAAAAAAGTCTAAACGTAAAAGTACTCACTAACTCATAAAAAAGAATAGTACTCATAACGGATAGAAAACCCCACGTGGGATCACATATCATGTTATTCTGTTGCCATGCTTAGCGTCGTCACAAAACGGTTCGCACCCGATTGGTGGGATGTCCTAAAAACAGATAAACCAACTGGTAACAACCACAAGTCTTTCGCCCCCATGCTGGTTTGGCCGTCGACCGCACGGAGCGCTCCGCGCGGTCGACGCGCTGCCGCGCACGTGGGGTGCTAGTGGCTCCGCTTTACATATGTACTGTGCTCTTTCCGGCTTCAATTTTCACATTTTCTTTTTTAAATTTTATGTGTTCTAATTTTTATCTTCAACCTTTTTTATTCCTTTTGAATTTTTTATCTCGAAATTTTGTGTCACATTTATCTCCAATTTTTCAATCTCAGAATCTTTTGCTTGGACTTTTTTGGCTCCCTAATTTTTTCTTGTACAAAAATTTTGCACCACGACTTTTCTCTTCAAAATTTATCGATGTCAAAATATTCTAGTCCAAACTTTTATGTGTTCTAATTTTTTGTCTTCAACTTTTTTGTTTCTTTTTAAATTTTTTATCTTAAAATTTTGTGTCAAAACATTTATCTCCAATTTCTGTATCTCAGAATCTTTTGATTGGACTTTTTTAGCTTCCAGTTTTTTCTTGTACAAAAATATTGCACCACGACTTTTCTCTCCAAAATTTTTTTATCTCAAAATATTCTAGTCCAAACTTTTATGGAAGCTTTCTGTTTAGAGTTTTTTCTTTCAAATTTGTTTCTAAAAGTTTTATTTAGAATTGTTTGTATAAGTCTGGTTCAGTTATTTATTTGTATAGATTAGGTTAGTCCTTTTTATAATATATAAATATAGCACTATATATCATTTTGCTAGATAGGGGGAAGCGAGACAAGGTGACGTGAGCATTTAGGACTCTGGAGATGATGCGGAAAGCACTAGGCACATGCTAGGATTGGCCGGACGGAAGGAATCACGTGTGCTTACAAAATTAGATGGCCCCTGACGGATCGATTCCCCGCGCCTGCGGAAAGAGAACGCGAACTACGAGTTGACGCGGTCACGCGGGGCTGTCGGAAATCGACCGCACGGATCCATTCGGCACGGTTAACCGCAAATTTTCGCCCGGTATTCGACGATCTCACACCTATCACACCACAGGTCGTCAGCGTCGTGGTCACGGACACTCACGGTGGCCGCGCACACCGTACGGTCGACGTCCGACAGTGAGACACACCACGACTGTCTGTTTATTCTTTTCTTTACTCCTATCCTACTCACGAGAGAAAATAACAGGACCATCGCACATTGCCTCTTGCACTGAAACAAAGTAATCCTTCGGTTGAAAATAATTTATGACTGAACCTTCTGTATGTAGGCCAATCTCAATGCGCAGTTTTACGCCACAGTTATTAAAACTAAGAATTAGATAACCGTATCATGAAACTTCTCTCACATCTCATAAAACTCTTCCTTATTCTCCTAATAATGAATATGTCATGTTAGCAAATTTGCTAACGTAGCATAACATTTAATGTTCATGAAACTCTGGGTCTAGCCGCGCAATGACAATTCTAATCAACCTACTTTCTCGGTCTATTAGCCTCTTTAAGAGCAAGTATTATGAGTGGTTGAGAGCTGGCTGAGAATCTACGTGAACTAAGAGAGAGAAGTGGTTGGGCATTTGGTCATCCGCCCGCTCAAACCGACTGAGAGGTTCTGCATGCACTTCCATTGTCGAAGTAGTGGGCTCCGCCACCGTCATTGTGTTTCTCCCAGCCAGCCATGGGCGGTACTATTAGCCATGCTCTAATTGCACTATCAACAACCTTCTCTCCTTATGCATGCTTTAATTGTGGCAGCTTTAGTAGAGGATATATGACGAGGGAGTAAACCCGGGACCCCTGACAAGCTCGACTCGTGTGAAGGGAGGCCCAGCAAACCTACTGGGCCGAGAGCGGGAAGGCCCACTAACCGGCGCGGGAGTTGCCTTCGCCTCTAAGACAACGAGGCCGGGAGTCCGACCTCCCAGGACACGTGGCGACCCCCCGACCTAGCTACCCGGGTCAGAGCCGTGCCGATGACCCAGGACGTGCGCTCCAAGAACGCCGCGCCTTCTGACAGGCGTGCCGGCCAAGATAGACCCTGTGCAGGCCCCGAGACGCCAGCTCCCCTTATCTTGCGGCGAGGGCTAAACCAGCGGGACTCCCTGACAAGGGGACAGCGCCGTTCGCACGGGCCCCATGACGTCGGGAGGGGTGTCCACAGACGCTGCCTCCCCTCGCCGTAATGATGGCTGCCTCTGCACACCCTCTCATTGCGCCAGCGGTCTCATAGTTTACAAGCAAACTATGCAATTAGTTTTTATTTCGTTTATATTTAACAGTCTATGCATGTGTCGCACACATTCAATATGATAGTTCGAATTTTGAATTTTGCACCCAAACAAAGTCTAAGGTAAGGTGTGAAAGAAAATTGGGTGCGCACAAAGGCTCGCCTGCTCCCCCGCTTCGATACCCATGTGTGTGTGTGTGTGTTTTTGCGGGTAGCCCGTCATATGTTTATCTAGCGAGAATCCGACGGATGGTTTATTGATCCCATACAGGACTCGTCTTCCGGCTCAGCTCGGCTTTTTCATGCGCGGAGATCACCATCAAATATTTGTGTCGCACATATGGAGCGGAGGCGCATGCGAGCCCCCGTGCACCCCGGGGCGCAACCCATTTTTTCTGGTAAGGTAGTGTTTGGCTGGAAGACAAGGTAAAAGGGAGTGATTTTATTCTATTCTAAATTTTAGAGATGAGATGATACTACGGCCCTGTTTGGGACTGCGTGGGCGATAAGCGCGAGGCAAATAAGTGATAAGCGGCCGCGAGCTCGCTTCTGAGTTTTTTGGCCGCCCAGTTCAAATCCCGCGTTTTGCCTTCGCACGCGGCCAGCGGACGCGCGTCTATCGCGAGGCGTTCGGCGGGCTTTTTTCGCTTTTCTTGCTCATTCGCGACGCCATCGCGGTCCCAAACAGGGCCTACATCCCGTGCCGCGCTGACTTCTGCCCAAGCTCTGCATCCGCCTATCTATCCATCCAAATAGAATTGCTAATGGGGTAGGAGCTAAACTTAACTTTAGTTAGGACTCAAAAATTTTATCAAAGATATAAGTGCTAATAGGTGATAAAATCTACTCAACTTTAGCTCATCCAAACAGAACCTATATCATTCAATCAGTAAAAATCTATGAGAGTTTCATAATTTCAAAGCCAGCCAACATTAATCTAGGGGAGGATCCACATGTGGCCCAATCCAGCCCACTGTTTACATGTCAAAAAAAGTGGAATTTTTGCAGTCTGGGCTTTAATTCCAACGTCCAACGAAAGTTGTTCCGTCCGTTTAGAAAAAAGGAGAGCACCTTTAGAGCATCTCCAAAAACTCTTATATTTTGGATGAGTTAGCTAAAAAAAGAAAACAGAGACAAAAAAACCCACTTCCAACAGAAACGCCATCTACCCTTGTATTCTTGTTTTGTATCCAGAGGCGTCATCCTGTATCTTTGCCTAGCGCTCAACGTTTTGCATCCTGCCCTTGGACCTCGTTCCCGCGCAGATTTGGCCGCCCCTGCGCTCGCTGCCTCTTCCTCACACGCACCATCTGAGCAGCAGGCCAGCACGTGGGACTCCAACAGCGATGCCCGCCCGGGTACTAGCAGATGCTCTTGTCAAGGCTCCGACTGTACACCTAGGGGTGGTAAAGGGCCCAACATTTTGAACTAGAAAATCTAAGGATCGGGCCTTAAAAGGGCCGGGCTCTAAACATATGTATTTTTGAACTAAAAATTTTAAGGGCTTTATTGGGCTGTGAAGAGGCCATTAGGGCCATGGCCCATTACCACCCCTATGTACACCAGCGGCCTTGCGATAGTGCCCACCTTGGCGAGCTCGCCGCTGCTCTGCCGGTAGTACTACTAGCCGATGGTCTTGCCTGCGGAGCCGTTACGTGCACACCAGGTTCCTGACGATGCATTGGCACATCACGGCCGTGTTGTGCGCCGACTGCGAGGACGTTCAACGAGAGGCCGTCGTCGCGAGTGATGAGGACGCTATGGAGGAAATGCTCACGTGGGACCAGTTTTGAATATAGCAATTATGTTTTACATAATCTCTTGGATTACCCCATGAAATTAGATGATTTTCTATTTTTACAAAGGAGATATAATCTTCAAATTTACCTAACATAATACAAGATCTCTTGGAGATACTCTTAGACCTTGCTCCGTTTGAAAGGGATGAAGATGATTGGAAGGGATTAGGAGGGATTAAATCCTCAATCTCTTTCAATCCCGCGGTGAAACAGATAACCGAGGGCTCGTTTGGTTCCTCCTAGCGGTATGAGAGAATCTTGTATGCATGTAGCACTAAATGAAGTCTATTGGCAAAAATTTTTTACGAATGAGTGTAATTTTTCGCGACGAATCTAATGCCGGCAATTAATCGAAGATTGGCTACCGTAATACTACAGTAACCATTCTTCAATCATGCGGTCAAAGGCCTCATTAAATTCGTTTCACAAAGTAGCGCAAGGGTTATGAAATTAGTTTTGTAAACTACTTTTATTTAATATCCCTAATTAATGGTCAAAGTTTGCTACGCTAATTAGCGCTATAAAACCAAACAAAACCCTAGTACGCAAAGACTCCTACCATATCAGTTGCTGCCTTGAGCATGTCGCTTTGCGTCACAACCAGTTTCACTGATATTGGATCGCCGACGCTGCCGTGTGCTGTGTGCATTGTCCACGAGAGTTCGTCATCCAGCCGGCCACCGGCGGCCGCCCGAGCAACGTGCAACGACGCTCCTTCGCGGCTCTGATCTCTTGCAATTTACTGTCTGCCTCGCGACCAAGGCTCCAAGCACAAGCCCATTAAAAAAAATCCAAACAGAAGCGTTACAGGTGAGTTCCTGACCCTTCCAATTTCTACCTGATCCTTCATCCTGATAAAATTTTGTTCACGCAAGGGAAACAGGGAATGCAATATCACTGCCCCATTGTCATGTCGCCAAGGAGAATTAGAGCACAAGGAAATGCATGTATGCTATATGCAACGAGACAAGATTGCAATTTTCTAAAGAACACATTGAAATTCAGGTACTCCCCCGTTATAAATTACACGTTATTTTATAATTTTCTAAATATATAAATTTTGTTATGCATCTAGCTAGATGCTATGGTATTTAATAAAAATTATGTATATAAAAAAGTTCAAACCGCCTACAATTCGTATAATTAATTTGGAATGAAAACAGTAGATTTTTACTCTGATATTTCGTTAAATCCTAACTAAATCACAATAAAATGGCATAAACAAAGCTCTTGAAAATCCGAAAACCGAAAAGGGAAAGGGAAACGGCCTCCCTCGTACCTCGCGAACAAACACGCTACAGCAGCCAAAAAAATCCCCTATTTCGATCGAAAAGAGCCCCCAAAGACCCAGAAAACCCTTTTATTCCCCCATATCCACTCGTCGCGCAAACGAAGAGAGCGTCTCTCCCGGTCTCCCCCCTCCCCCACCAGCACCAACGAAACACTCGGGCCGGAGCAGCAACTTCTCGAAGTCAGCAACGAAACAATTCCCGCTCCAATTCTGGGGGCATGGGCTCCAACGGCCACCCGCTGGCGGCGAGCGTCGCCGCGCAGAACGGGTCCCACTCTGGCGGCGGCGGCGGCGGAGGGGGAGGAGGGGGAGGTGGAGGGGGCGCGAACCCTAGCAACGGCGGCACGGCGGCGGCGCTCCGGCACGACCCTGGCCTGGCTTGGGAGTGGTCGCCGGAGGAGCAGGCCACCCTCGACGAGCTGCTCGCCAAGTGAGTCCGCCGAATTGCTGCGTTTTGCGGGTTTGGGAGCGCCGCAGTTCGGGTTAGATGGTTGCTTTCGGTTCTGAATTCTGACTCTCGGATAGAATTGGATGGTGATCTTGAGCAATTAGACAGGGTTGTATTACGAGCTCAGCAAATTCAGCGAGATTGTATTTGCATAGTCGTAGATTGCAACACTCGGCGGCCCCCTTTTAAATTTTATTGGAGCAAACTTATTCCTAGTGATTTTCTCACGCCAACGCTTCTCCTTGCAATGTAGTTAGTACACTTCGACTTAGTTGAGGCAAGTGGATAGTTTTGTTCTGTCGTCCTGTGGAGCACATGAACGCTTGGTAGTTATATCACACAGATCTTACGAAGGCACAACTCTAAATTATTGTAGCATTATGTTTGCATTTTGAGCTTGTAAGTAGATTGTTTAGACAACATTGTGAAGGTCTGTTAACTGCGAGGCATGTATTTTTAACCTTACGTTTCCATTGATTTTCTTCGGCATTTGCTGCCAGGTATGCATCTGATGCGCCTGTCATCCGTTATGCAAAGATAGCCATGAAATTGCCAGAGAAAACAGTTCGGGATGTAGCCTTGCGCTGCAGATGGATGAATGTAAGTAACATACATCTAGAGTTTTCAGTTTCATGATGCCTGGCCTCTACAGTCTTTATTTTGGTTTCAGAAATGATTTGAGGTAATTTGTTGAACCTGTAGAAAAAAGAGAGTGGCAAAAGAAGGAAAGAGGACCACAACTCGTCTAAGAAAAGCAAGGACAAAAAGGTATTTTGGGATATTTTTATACCGTACTATGTTCCCATAAATATTACAATGCAGGCTGGGAAATCAGTTGTTGCTCTAAGTTCACAAATAAAATAACAGACATCTGGTTGGGCAGTCTGGCAATATGTCAGTGTGTTCATATTGCACACACTACTTAATAAGAGATTTGCACTGACTGCTACTTGTTGATGCAGGAGAAGGTTTCAGATTCTTCATCCAAAACACCTGTACACATGGCCGGTAGGCCTAACGTTCCTCCATACCCTCTTCCAGTTCTTCCCATGGACGATGACGAAATCTCAGCCAAAGGTAAGTCTGATTTATTGTGGGCAGATTGGTTTGGACGGTGGACGTACGGAAGTGTACGTGCTTGACGGGACAGTGAGGTCTAGCCTCGCCTCCCCGGAGCTAGGTAGATGCAATGAACAAGGGTTGGGGGGTAACTAACTTGATTGATTTCTTGATTGATGTTCCTGTTTTCAATCCCAGCTTATATAATGCTGGTTGCTACTTGTGCCCTCCTTTCAAGTTAACAACCAACTAACCAAATCTTTCACAAACTAGTGGAGACGCATGTGCCACAAGCACGTGTTTCAAAATATCTAGTAAACAATCGGGACTTTTTTCTTTTAGATATCACATCACATACCATGCCCGTCTACCCACCTAGCTACGGGTAGCAAAAACAACATTATTTTTTAACATGGAAGGCAAATATGTTTCAGTTAACTGTTGGGTTTAGGCACATACCTGAGACCAGTCTAATACGAAGTATGAGGTTAGCTTTTGAACACATGAGAGCTAGAAGTTGTCGCACCGCACCATGAGCAGCTAAAACAATCTGCCATTGTGTTACAAGATTATGGAAATAAAGAGATCACACACATTTATCGAACTCATGATATCATGCACCACTGAAATCATGAGTTTATGCACCAGCATGAACAAACACTAATCCATAATTGTATACTTTTGCCCCTATTGAACCTTGATGCATTTGCAATGGGAAACATTTCCTATGCTATGTATCAGTTTTATTTGCATAAAAGTCCTGTGGACTTGCTGTATTTTCTATTTCATTTAAGTGCAACATTCAGGTGAACACATGGAGTCACACGTCTTGTTTATTGAACTATTAAATTATTGTACCGTTATCATCCAAACTCAAAAGAATACTGCACTATTCGTCAATAATTATTCTCAGGATCATTGTGCATCTCCTATGAATTTGAACTCTCAGAAAGAAATCTGTAATGGAAAAGTGAAAAAAAAATCGCATACCTAGATATTTGCATCTCTGAACATGTATAATCTTTAGTCTAATGTATCTATAGATGGCCATTCGGGCCGCCCGGCTCGGGCCCTGGCCCTAGCCCGCCCTGGCCTGTTATTAATGGGCCGTGCCTAGCCCGGCCCAATATCTTTGCGGGCCATGCCGTGCTAGCCCACGGGCTCCCCTGGCGGCCCAGGCACGAGCCCACGGGCTAGTTTCGTGCCGGGCCGGCCCGACATAGCCTGGCCCAGCAACAGAGATCGGGCCGCCTGAAGCCCATCAACACAGATCATGAGTGACGGCAGTGGCCGGCGGCCGGCGGTGACGAGGACGCGGCGGCCGGCGCCGCGGAGACGAGGAGGCGGCGGCCGGCGGGGCGGTGACGAGGAGGCGGCGACCGGTGGGGCGGAGAGCCGGAGACGAGGCCACGGGTGGCGGGGCGGAGACGAGGAGCGGCGGCTAGCGGGGCGGAGCCGAGGCGAGGAGGCGGCGACTGGCGGGGCGGAGCCGAGGACGCGAGGAGGCGGCGGCGGCCGGCGGGGCGGAGCCGCCGAGGCGGCGGCCGGCGAGGCGAGATGAGGAGCCGCGGCCAACGGGGACGGCGTTCGGGGCGGGGAGGCGTGGGGCCGGGCCGCCGGGGAGCGCTGCCGCGCTGCGCGGCTGCGCCGCCTGCGCGGTGGGCGGGGGGCGCTGCGCCGCTATGTGTGTGGAGTGTGGTCTAGGGTTTGGAGTGGGGGTGGGGGATGGGGCGCTGTGGGCTGGCGGTTGGGCTGTGGAGGTAGCGGGCCGCCTTCGGGCCGGCCTGCTAACTCCGTGCCGGCCCACGGGCGGGGGCCGCCCAATCCTGGGCACGGGTAGCTGGCCGGGCTAGCCCGGGCACGGTTTCGACCGGGTCGTTCTGTTCTTGGGCCGGGCCAAAATTGCCATGCTTGGGCCGGGCCTTTGGGCCTCGGGCCGCATGGCCATCTATAAACGTATCACCAGACATTAGTAGAGTACACACAATATATATAGAAAACCCCTTTCACCAATTACGAATCATACCCCTTTCTCTAATAAATCCATTCACTGATGGAAAATCCATCAAAAGGGAATTAAATCCTCATTTGTGTTAATATGTCTTTAAGTAAATCTTATTGTAAAAACATCAATGTTTCTTGTCATACTTCATGCAGAAACCTATTTGACCTTGCCATGACTGTCATCTAGACTTAAAAAGTCAGTATTCAAATGCTTGATACAAAATACACATTCTATTGATTCAAAAGCTTTCAGTCATTTTAGAATTTCAGATTAGAATGAAATTAAAGGGTAGCTAGGAATCTAGAAATAAATCATAGATTTTCTTTCTCCTGCCAGTAAATGAACATGTTGTTAGCATCTTGATACTGTTTGATATCACACTTAAAATTTTCGGCAGCAGCTATGCATAGTCTCCTAACCTAAATGAAACCAAAGAAAAGAAGACAGAAGGCAATTATAGGTTGTAGCAGCTATGCACACTAAAAAATTCTAATTTATCATAGGGAATTGTTGTAGAAGAAAGACAGGCAATGTACCTAAAAATATATACCCAATCATGAGCTTGGTATCAATTGACTACTACTGAATAACTCCACATTTCAGTTACAATAAGGCATAAAATAAATGAATAAGCGCTGTGGATGTCACTTAGGGATGCAAGTGGGTAGCCAATGATGTTTTTTGGGTCAGCTATTAATTACGATGATATGCCACTCTAGTTCATTTCTCCTCCCAAATTATTTACGCATAATGCCATTCTAGTCCATTTTATCAACCTTTTGGGTCGACCCAACAACAACAACAACAACATAGCCTTTTTTCCCAAGCAAGTTGGGGTAGGCTAGAGATGAAACCCGAAAGAAATAAGTTCAAGGTTCAGGCACATTGATAGCTAGTCTCCAAGCGCTCCTATCCAAAGCTATCTCTTTAGAGATATTCCAATCCTTAAGGTCTCTCTTAACCGACTCATCCCACGTCAGTTTAGGTCTACCTCTACCCCTCTTTACATTATCGACCCGCTCAAGAACCCCATTATGCACCGGCGCCTCAGGAGGCCTTCGTTGGACATGTCCAAACCATCTCAGTCGATGCTGGGTAAGTTTCTCCTCAATTGGTGCCACCCCGACCCTATCCCAAATAACTTCGTTCCGGACTCTATCCCTCCTTGTGTGCCCGCAAAACCACCGCAACATCCGCATCTCTGCTACACTCAGTTGCTGGACATGTCGCCTTTTTGTAGGCCAACATTCAGCACCGTATAACATCGCCGGAGGGGTCGACCCAATTACCCAAAATTATCTAATTTGCATCCCTAATGTCACTTATTCGAAAATGGGATAAAGTAGTGGCCTCCATTTTCTATTCCACCTCACCTAAAAGCATTTCCATGTCCATTGCGGCATTGCCTCTGTCATTGCAGACCAAATCCCGTTGCACACTTCAGATAGTCAGTCATGATCAAGTCCAAGATTGCCATGGCAACAATAAAAGAGGCCGTTGTGATCAAAAGATAATAATAACAATAACTATTCATCTCTAATGTTGCCAAGATTACATATAGTGATCTGAAATAGGAAAGCAATGAATTAGCATATTAAACTCTAAAACAAAAGGTAGCTGCTCTGCTGTGACCTTTTGAGTTGTGATCGTATGCAAAACCTAAATGTACTGCTCCAATTGCAACATGTATTCTCCACAGGGGATCAGTCTAGCTAGGACGGCAACACAACTAAAACTTTGCAAACAAGATGGACTTAAAAAAAATGCATTGGTCGATTCGCTAACAATTTCTTACAGTTGCAATGGCTATGTGTTTTATCAATCTAAATTGCGTAGGCAACAGAGCATCAATGCACCAAACAATATACTGTTCTGAAATATGATATAAGAAAAATACCAGAATGTAAAAATGGCACGCCAAACAGGTAGAGGACAGGGAATGACATCGATCATGAAATTATTTCTGCAATATCACTGAGGCATTGAAACCAGAGACCAGTTCACTCAATGTATAAAAACATAGTTGCAGATGATTCTGGGCAATATTACTGCTAAAAAAGTGGGAATGTATTGGCATATGCAGTTCCTTTTCGTGCCTAACTTATGGTAGGGTTTGACAGTTAACTGCATTTTCAGTCATCATTTGCTATTGTTATCTTTTGCATATGTGTTTCTCTTAAATCAGATACAAATCAATTAACTCAAAGGATTATTTATACCATAATCCTTCACTACTTTATTTCTTGATAATAGGTACTAGGAACATAGACTGGTCCAGGACTCACAGAATGTACTCCCTTTTTGGCATCTGAACAGTGTGTACTAGATGCTATTAACTAATTATTATAGTTGCATGGCATCTCTATGTTTTTGCATGTGCCTAGCTGGATTGGTTAGGTGGACTCAGTAGCACTCCTCAGGTCCTGGGTTCGACTCCCGATGGGAGCGAATTTCAGGCTAGGGTTAAAAAAAATCCCCTCGCCTACCACCTAGCCAAAGCACGAAAGGAAGGTCCCGGCCTGCACTCACACGGGGTAACGGGCGCCCCCTTGTAAGGGTGGGGTAGGGGTTCGGGGGGTTTTCTCGGCTTGTGTGAGAGGTCTTTTCTTCTTCAATGCTCGGGGGTTTCTTCCCCCCATAGGCTGAGTTTTTTTAGATATGGCAATACATTTTGGGAATCTATTAAAATATGTAGACACTGGTTGCTTGACGTATTTAAACTGTTTTCCACTCTATGCCTTTTTAAAGTTGATGGAAGTTCTTGAGGCTCTTGAATCATGGGCAAATACTGACTGATTAGATTATCCACCTTTTTTTGTTTTTTCTGCAGCTATTGGAGGCCCAACAGGAGAAATCTTTGAGACTAATGCGCAGGTTTTGAGTCAAATCTCGACAAATCTTAGCAATATGCAGGTATCCTTTTCTTTCAAGGTGGTTTTCTGAGCAATGATTCACCTGTATTTCTCTGTTGACTGTTTGGTCTTCTGAGCAAGGCCTGTATTTTTCTTATGTTTTTTATTTACTCGAGGTTAATTTCTTTTTTACAGATACAAGACAACATCACACTGTTGTGCCAAACGCGGGATAACATACTCAGGGTCTTGAAAGAGTATGTTTTGAAATACTGCTGTGTTTATTCCAATACGTTTGATCTTCGTTTCATATGCTCAGACAGTTTTGTTAGTACATGCTAATTTAGTATCCTTATTTGCATCTTTCAAGCAGTAGATTCAGGCCAAATTCACAATGTTTAGAACATATAAGAGACATATTGTTCTATGTAGCATCTGCCAGTTCGTCCACCTTGGCAATGCATCATATGCGGCCATTTCAATTTGGCAGAATAGTTCTTTTTGCAGTGTTAAGAGTCTTGAACTGAGGAGATCACTTTTATCTTTTCCATTCTGGCAGTCCATAATTTGGTCTTCGACTCTTGACAACCGACGGATGTTCTATGTACAATCGATCTGCTAGTCCTTGTTACTACTGCTCTACTTACAACCATGAATAGGTTCCTTTTGGCTTTTATTTAGCTGTGACAGGAATTCTAGAATCTTATGCGTTTATAAACCCTTGAAAGGTCCAATGACACCAATGTGAACCCACTGACCAAATTCATCCCTGGAGCTTCTGTGCTCTACGCTAAAAAAGTATTTTATTCTGTCCAATTTCAACAGTTATGCAATGTAAGTTCTGATTCCCGTGCAAAATGTTTGCAGGATAAATGATGCTCCAGAGATCATGAAGCAGATGCCGCCGCTACCCGTGAAGATAAACGAGGACCTCGTCAACTCAATCCTCCCCAGGCCGACTGTACCTATGCAGTAGCAATAGCGAAACAAATGTATCATCTGTAGTCCCAGGAGTTGTTTAGATAGCAATAGCTGAAATAAAAATACCAGCCCTGGTGCTTGTTCGTCCCCTCTGTAGCTCCATCCTCTCACCTCCTGCTTCCTTCTGTCTGTTCAGTCTGGATGCTGATCTCCCAACAGTCCTGAAGTCAGGCGGTTGGAACGTGTACCAAGGGCTGCTTCTATACAGCAGTATCAGGTTCCGACTCTGGCATGTTTTGTAATCTATAGCTGTTTCGTAATGTCATGGAACCAGAGTAGCCTTTAGCTTGACATGTTCTGCAGTTTTTTTTTTTTGAAGTTAAGGGCAGGAGCACTGCCAGATCATATAAGAAGAAGGAGAATGCAAGTACTTACAAAGGTTGTGATTACATAAATAAAAAGGTGACTCAATCTCTTAGAAACTAGCAACACACTGATACATAAATAAAAATGTTCTGCAGTTTGCCGTCTGGAAACACACTGATACAGGTTGTTTTCTTAAGTTCCTTTTCGAAGGTGAGAAAAAAAAAACCTGTACCAGTGGGTTCACAAGGTACTGCCGTACTAGTACAGGCTGGCCCTGAACATTGCACCCAAGGTACTGAACCTTACGCCTTGTTCGAAATTCGTGGTCTTTACAGTAGTTCTGTGCAGGACGATCCAAAGGCTGTGTTTAGATCTTAAAAATTGGCACGTTCCGAACTGAAAAGCACTTTTTGTTTGTTTGTGGTAAATATTATCTTATCATGGGGTAACTATGCTCAAAAGATTCGTCTCGAAATATACATCTAAATTATGAAATTAGTTATTTTGTTTACCTATATTTCATAGTCCATACATGCGTTTTTTGTTATATTTAATGATTCGATGTGATAGAAATTTTAGAATTTTAAGTCAAATTCTAGGAATCTAAACACAGCCAAAGAAAGAAATCCTGAACAACTGAGCAAGTACTCGGAATCTTCGGAGGTCTCCAGGTTGGCAGGCCCAGTAGTCTTCGTTGTTTCGGACCAGACCCAGCAGCCGGTCGAGCCCGGAGCTGGCCGCAACTCGCGGCGCATCTCGGCCAGATCGGCAGATCCAAAAGGCCCAATGGAGCAGCGGCGACGGCACTCTCGCCCTGTCGCCCCACGTCCCCGGCAGGGTTTACCTTTTCGTTTTTTTTCCGAATCCTGCCGTTTGCCGGAAACGAAATTTCGACCGAAATTTCACCGAAATTCGCTAATTCCGAACGAAAAAGGACCTCAAATTCAAAAAACGAAATTCCGATGAATTCCGACCGAAATTTCGGTGATTTCGACCGAAATTCGGTGATTTTCGACCGGAAAATTATGTAATTTGTGTTTTTCCTACTGTTCCCGAGGTCAAATGAAAAACTTTTGAACACCAACTTTGTTCAGTTTTTCGAGATCTACAACTTTTGTTTTACGAACTTTTTCATTTGAGCAATGGTTTGAAAGTTATTTAATTATTTAAAAAACTACCAATTAAAAGTCTTGTCATTTCATGTGACAACTTCCATTTTCTATCTTAGGCCTCAACTGGACTTTTATTATTCTTGTTATTGCGGATATGCCTATAAATTATTACAACACAATACATCCAAAGTCTATTAGAATTATTACAATCCAAAGATACAACAAAGGCAAAGACATAGTTCATACTAAGTCCATGTAGCATATTCTCTGCATTTAAATACAACAGAGTACACCAATTGTTATATATATTCATCATCTGACAAGGAAGCTTAATTTGTGTAACAGTGTTAGAAATTATTCTGTTGACTGCGCATACATTGTAAAATAAGACAAACTTTTATTTTAAAGTGTGAGTTCGGTCATGAAAAACATATTAATAGCTGGTTAAAATTTTCAAGTTCTCAAATACTCCAATCTGCTTTACTCCTACTACTTGCCATCCTAAAATAATTACGGTCTCTCACAAATTTTGTCGCTAACTTTAAGGAAAAGCATGCATATAGATATTATTACAGGAAAAAAACAATTCACATGCATGATACGTACGGATTCATCGTCAGAGTTAATTTTACATTACTACAACTTCTCATGGTTTCTGCGTATAGCTAGCCGAAGCGACATAATTAAAGAGTAAACGTGCGTGTGTATTGCACACCTGCCCATATCATGTCCAAACCACAAGCAAATTCCTGACAAATAAAGAAGAAGCGTTTATGTGCATATGAAATTGAATAGGTACCTTACCAACATCATGATAAACCAAAGTCTAGTTGAAGTCGAGGGGAGAAAACAAATTTTTGCACATGAAATGACGAGTCATTCAAATTACGGTTTCAAATGTTAATTTTAGCCTAGCAAATGATCTTAGATTTGAGTGTGTTCTAGTCCTATTTGCTTAGAAAAACACCTAGTTTTTTATCATATTTTTTTCAATATTTTACAAATTTTTTTAAATTTTTAAATTTGAAAACGAAAAATAGCGAAAAATACCGAAATTTCTTTTCCCGGTAACCAGCGGAAACGAAAAATTTTCCGAAATTTCGACGAAATTTCGCCGAAATTATTAACCCTGGTCCCCGGTGCCCCTTCCTCTTTTTTTTTTCCGCGGAGTCAATGCCTCGGTCAAAGCTCAACGCGAGCATTGTCTCCACCACCCCCTCCTGGCTCCTGCTCCATTGTCTCCCTGTCCCCTCTCTTCCGCCGCCCCCGCGCCCCCGCCGCCGCCCTCCACCCGCATTCCCCAGATCTCCATGGACCCGGCCCTGCCCGTAGACCCCGCGGCCTCCTGCTCGGTCTCCACCTCCGCCTCCGCCTCCGCGGCGCCGCCGGGGGACGTGGCCGCGATGCTGCCGGACTCGCCGCCGCGGCGGGGGGCGGGGCACCGCCGCGCGCAGTCGGAGATCCTCCTCGGGGGCGCCGCGCTCCCCGACGACCTCACCTTCGACGCCGACCTCGGCGTCGTAGGGGAGGCCTGCGGGGCCGGCGACGAGGACGAGGAGGACGACGACGAGGACGAGGACGGGGGCGGCGGCGCGGGCGGCAGCCGGATGTTCGAGATGTTCCTCCAGAACGGCGGCACGCTCCCCGGGCCGCCGGAGCCCTCGGCGCATCCGCATCCGGCGGCGACCCCGCCGCCACGGCCGCGGCACCAGCACAGCATGTCGATGGACGGCTCCACCTCCCTTCTGGGGTCCACCGCCGCGGGGACGCCCGGGAGGGCGGGCGCTGACGCCAAGAAGGCAATCTCCGACGCTAAGCTCGCCGAGCTCGCGCTCGTTGACCCCAAGCGCGCAAAGAGGTGAGAACCTAGCAACAAAAGCCTATGTAGGAGAGCTACCCCCCTTGTTGTGCTTGCGCCTGCGGTTTATGTGTTGCCTGTCACGATGTCACCTTTGTAGTATCTCCGTTTAGTAATAGCAGTAACAATCAGGCGAATATGAAATTAATTGATGCGGCGTTTGACAATGACTGATCACCTGATGAGACTGTTATTTCTAATTTTAAAGAGCGCAGCCTCCTTGAAAAGAGTCACAGGATTCGTAATGTGAACGGGAGCAAAGTTGTGGAATCTGGAATCATGCATTGAAATGTGACCCACTTGAACTTTTGACCTAATTGCAATCCAACAAAATATACTAATAGCATCATGGACTGTCAATATCACAGATATTATGCGATTTGGCTCATTATTGGTTCACAGATAGGTCTGTCAAGCAGTGGTACTGCAAATGAAGTTATGCTAATTAGGTTAACACTCGTAGTAATCTAATATTTTCTTTCGTGACACATTTTAGGATCTTGGCAAACCGGCAGTCAGCTGCTAGGTCAAAAGAAAGAAAGATGCGCTACATTGCAGAACTTGAAAGAAAAGTGCAGACTCTCCAGTCAGAAGCGACTACACTATCAGCTCAGCTGACCATGTTGCAGGTTCTTCACTTGTCTCTACCTTTTCTCAAATTCTTGAATGTACTGATGAGTTAGATACCTACCTACCTACCTACAATTTGGTTATGAATCACAGGTGCTTCTCAGTTGCATGGATATTCAACATAGATAAGAAATGATAGTTTGATACATGCTTGGTTTTGTAATTATTTTTAACATTTATTAACAGTTTAAATATAGTAGTGATTTGGGACTATGACTTTGCTTCTTCAATTCTGTAACAACTAATTTGTCTGCATAAGGCTTTTTACTTATCCAAGCTGTTCTGCGTATCGTAGAAATCAATTCTGTAAAAATTACTTAGATATTTTTAAAAAAAATATTCATGTTTTACTAATGAAGCTTGTTGTGGAAATAATGATAACTTGTGATTTGGTTTCTGTTTGATAACTCTTAACCTACACATAGGCTATGTTGCACGGATACGGATACGTGTATCGGTATCAGAAGGATACAGATACGTGGATACGGCAATTTCCTAAACAATCCGATACGCGGATACGTTTACTATTTAAAAAATAAAATAATAATAAAAATAATAATAATGCTGGTCTGACTACCATTGTCTTAGGAAAGCCCACGGCCCATCTAAGCACCATATGTGTACCAGTGCCCTGCCCAATCGACTGCCAACCCATCCGTGTCCAGTTCAGCTCTCGCGTAGGCGCACAGCTGCTTCCGCTCCCCGCAACCCATCCCCATCTGCTCCACCACCCGCATCCCCGTCCGCCCTCTGCTCCATGGCACACCACCTCCGCTCGCAGCGTCGGAGCGTCGATTCGGCAGCCGCGGAGCTCGAATCGACGGCAGCAGAGGTCGATCCGGCGGTTGCGGACATCAAATCGGCGGCGGCGGAGGTCGAATCCCGCGGTGGTGGAGCTCCAATCAGCGAAGGCGGAGGTCCGCGGTGCTTCAATCGGCGGCGGCGGAGCCTGAATCGACGTCAGTTCGGCGGCCGACGCGAGCACGCGAGCTGGCGAGCAACCTTGCCCGCACAGGACTCTCCTTCTGCTCCCCTTCGTGTTGCACGGCCTCCACTCTGTTCGTGGCTGGGCGTATCCGCTGCCCAGGTTGGACGTTTGCTGGATTGGATACGTATCTTCCACGTATCGGAATTTTGTTTTATTTATTTATTTGCCGATGCTCCATGGATACGTGTCCACCGCGTATCCGATGCATATCCGTATCGGATACGTATCCGTATCGGGATACGCCCCCTCCCTGGCGTATCGGGGTAACGTAGCACATAGGTTATAGATGCTACTAATATAGTTCAAGTTTTCGGAGAACTTATCTCCTTTTGCAATTTCAACAAGTATATAATTGATTATCTGTATGATACAGAGAGATACCACTGGTTTGACAAGTGAGAACAGTGATTTGAAGATACGTGTGCAGACAATGGAGCAGCAGGTCCGGCTGCAAGATGGTAAGATTTTGTTCACATAGTATTTGTTGCGTTACAAATTTGAAGTGAACAAATTAAGGTTTTAGTAGAAAAGAAATGGCACTCTGCACACTACTTTTTTTTTTGTTCCACAAATTCTACTTTTATCATGCATGCATAGGTGAAAATTTCAATTGGGACGGTTGTCCTGATCTTTTCATTTCGACTATGCTATATAATATAGGAAATGTGAAGCATGGTAAACAATCATTTACAAATATTAACAGTATTTCTGTAATTTAAGACTTAGGATCAAATTTTACTGAATTTAGGCCATTTATGTCTATGTTTAGGGAAGTAGCAAGAAAGCTTATTCCAGGATATTCCTTTTCCATTCTTAGTATTCTAACCAGACCTTGTCTACGTGCAGCACTGAACGACAGGCTAAGAGATGAGATTCAGCAGCTGAAGATTGCAACAGGACAGGTAAATGCCAACATTGGAAAAATGGGAAACTTCGGTGTGTCCTCATTTGGTGGCAATCCACAAAGCTACCAGCGCAGCCATATACAGTCTCTTCTGGCTGCTCAGCAGCTGCAGCAGCTCCAGATCCACTCCCAGCTCCAGCAACAGCAGCAGACGCATTTGCAGCAGCAGCAGCAGCATCTCAGCACTGCCCAGCAGCACCTGCTGCTGCAGGAGGCGCTTCCGTTTCCGGGAGACCTGAAGATGAAGGGACTCGCTATGTCATCACATGGTCAAAATGCAGGCGCCTCTGACAGCCATGCTGTCAAGAGCGAGCCCTGAGGATTAGCCTGGATTCATGTCCGTTGTTAGTAATAATATTGCTCTGTATGACTGAGCGGTTCATGCATCGGTTAGCGCTGTGTCTAGGTAAACTTCAGATTATCCGAGGCACTTAGGATTTCTGCAGCCTGTAGCTCCCGTTTGGTAGTAAGCTGTAGTGCTGATGAACCCTGCAGAGTCATTTGCCGCGCCGGATGTTTCGTTTGGAACTGGCCTTGACGGCTTGACTTTTGTTCTGCCCTCCTGGAACCATTCTTGCAACAGTTACGTCGAGGGCCTGAAACCGCGTGTCCGTTGCACAGGGTCAAGCTGAGCCGTAGCAGCAGGTGTACCCTCCAGCTACAGCAAACACGGCACGGACGAAACCGTTGCTGTCCACTTGGCCTGCAGGCTGCAGACATTATGACCTGGGACCACCTCAGCCTGCTGATGAAGTGATGATGCTACCTGTCTGGCTGAAGCCGTGGGCTGTGTTTAGATCCGTAGTAAAGTAGTAAAATAGTGGGGGTTGTGTTTAGATCCGTAGTAAAATAGTGATTAAAAGGTTACATTGGATACTGTAGCATTTTTGTTTGTTTGTGATAATTATTGTCCTCCCATGATTTAACTAGGCTCAAAAGATTCGTCTCGTCGTGTACATCAAAACTATACAATTAGTTTTTTTATTTATCTACATTTAATGCTCTATGCATGAGGTAAGAGATTTGATGTGATAGGTGAATAGTGAAATTTAGAGAGAGAAATTTTGGAACTAAACACAGCCGTGGTCTGAACTAAGGATGGATCTAGACATCCGAATTCTTAGAATAAATTTAATATTTTAAAATAGATATGCTTAAAATTTAATGCTAATCTTTTTTATATTATCAAGCATATTATTACACATAAGAATAAAATTTTGTATAGATTTTTTTTTATGTATTATTTGCTCCCTACAATTAAAAAGGTGAAAAAAGATTCGAATCCGTATCCGATCTGTATTCGAATTTTTATATCTATTATTTGAGAATATATATGATAAATTTGAGGTTTAATTTTTATGAATTTTACAAGATCAGTGTTAAATATAAGGCTATGAATTTACATAATAAATTATATATCTTATTTGTCCATAATCGAAAAAAAATGATCAAAAATCTGACATTCGAATAAAAAATAAACATCCGAATCCATCCTTAGTCTGAACTGCACACTCCCCTGGATTACTTGGCCCAAACTTGTGGCGGCAGCGTCCGCGCCACGTGGTATGGCAAGGGGTCGAGGGGATCCTTGTCACCACGATCGGAACGGCGACAGCCTCGATAAGCACAGGCTGATCCCGATGTGACGCCGAAGGCGACGAGCCTCGAGCCCTCGACGAGCACTGGGTGTGGCTGATTTCGATGTGAACTCGTCGGCAACTTTTGCATCCGTCGTGGGCTCAAGCACGGTGCGGCGGCCGCGCGTCCTCGCCGTACGTGCGGACGTGCCGGCCGGCCATAGACTTAGGGGCGGCGGCTGTCGGCTGGAGTCCCGGACGTGCCCGCCATCAGGTGGTTCTCACGAGTCCGGACGCAAGCCAACACGGAACCGCTCGGCCGCGCCCCGGCACGCACCCACCCGTGCGGTGACCGCGCCACGGCCCGGCGTGTCGCCGCGCCCGGCGCCGCCGGCGGCAAATCCTCCGGCCCTGATCGTTCTGCTGTGGTCGGCGGCGCCGGCACACACAGCAGGCAACGCTACCTGGACAGCGCGCAAGCAGCTTTCCAGCTGTTGCTCGTCTGGAACGACGCATCAAGGCATGCCAATCTCAGATTAGCAGTGTCGAGGTTCAGGAATCAGCAGCAAAAAAAAGTATCATCATTGATCAATGCACGGTGGGACTAAGAAGGGGCAAACAACAAAAACTATCGTCCAAAAGGATACAAGTACAGCACAAACACGACCATGTACCAATGTACAAATATGAATCAGAGCGTCCGGCCAGCTAGGCTACAGCAGCAGTCCGGCCCTTGCTTCAAATCCTATACCCAAAACAAAAATAAAAAAAATTCAAATTTTAGCCGACCAAGAACTTTCCCAAATGCACTGTCCAGTTGTGAGCTAAGGAACAAGAACAGGTGTGTGTATGTGTGTCACGTCACTGGTCGTGAACGCTTCATCCTGCGTCCGTCCGTCAGTTTCGTCCCATGGCCAGTTTGTCCCGAACGACTCTGCCGTACGGTATCGCTGCCTGCCTGCCTGCCAGGTGGTCGAGCCGGCCGGCGGATCAGTCGTCGTCGGCGTAGCAGCGCTTGACCTCGAAGGCGGCGACGGCGACCACCCAGACGGCGACGAAGACGCCGTAGGAGACGATGTAGGCGTTGGTCTCCTGCGCGATGGAGAGGCCCAGGAAGACGTTGCCGACGGCCACCAGGATCGCCGCGCGCCCGATGTTGTGGTGGTACCAGTTCCAGAACCGCCGCACCTTGGACGTCTTGTCCGGCCGCGCCAGGATCGCCAGAACCTGGTGGTGGACGTGCATCACATATTCAGAGTCAGAGCACAGCAACATCTTCATCAGCAAACGAAATGCCAAGTTCACCTGAAGCAGCAGTGATTTTTTTTTTGCTCCTGAGACAGACAAATTAATCTGCAGTTTCTCTAGGCCAACTTTTTCACTCGAAGCACTATACTGTACTTTTTTTGGTCGGCAACAGAAGATTCCAAGCATAAAAAACTAGCCTCCGTTGTCACCGGACATGGCAGCCTCTATTCTGATTGCATGCTTTTCACAGGGCATGTGAAAACGCTCTCTCACTTACTCACTCACAGTCACAGTCAACAACTACCCAAAAAAAAAACCCCTTTCGCTTCTGAGCTCTAAACGAATGAGCATGCTGTTTAATCAACCAGGCTGGCCTCGCGGCAGATTCCAATAATCCAGACCATACGCATGTGATGTGCTCAAGCAAACCCGAAAGTGGACACTAAGTACAAATTAATCATGATTTTTATTCAATTTTTCCCCATGTTATTGAGACTGTTAACCTGATCTAGTTAGCAGCAGCAGTAATTCAGAGAAGGTTCTGAATTTTCTCTTCACAGTAAAGCGTCACGTCGCGTACCTGGAGCGACGCCATGGCGAGGATGGCGACGCCGAGCGCCTTGTGCACGTCCACGTTCTTGAGCCCGTCCTCGCTGAGGCGGAAGCCGAGGACGACGGCCGCGATGCCGATGGCGTAGCCGGACACCTGGATGGCCAGGTGGGTGTAGAACCAGCACGGGTCCAGCTGCCGGAAGTAGCGCGCGGTGATCATGCCGATGGGCATCAGCACGCCCCACCCCATCATGGCCAGCAGCCCGTGCCTCCGCTCCGGCGGGAACGTCCCGTCGCCGGAGCCGCCGCCGGAGGACATCCCTGCATCAGGCCTCCGTCGATGGCTCTTGGCAATCGGAGAAGAAGAAGAAGAAGGGGGAAAAAGAAAAAAATGCGAGGCGCGGCGCGGCGCGGCGCGGCGTACCGGAGGTGTAGTTGAAGGCGCGGGAGGCCATGCTCTGGTGCATCGGCAGCTGCAGGGTGCTGGACGGCGGCAGGTTGCCGTCCGGCCCGACGGCGTAGATCAGGTACGGCTGCGGGTAGTCGGTGCTGAGCTGGAAGGCGAGGTAGAGGCGGCCCGAGTGGGAGACGACGGCGGACTTGTTCCTGACGAGCTTGAGGAGTCCCCTGTTGGGGGCGACCTCGTCGGGGCTCTTCCCGGCGAGGTAGTACTGCTTGACGGTGCCCCTGCCGTCGGACGCCCACCCGGCGACGGCGCTGCTCCCGACCATGGCGCCCTTCCCCGAGAAGCCGACCGCCACGTACGAGCCCTTGTCCGGCGCAGACAGGACGAAGCTCCACTCGCTCGGCCCCGTGTTCTTGTACTGCGCGGCGCACACCAGCCGTGACAAGCAACTCGGGATCAGGATCAGATCGGGTGAGCTCGCCGTGCCCCGCTCGCGAATGCATCGCGACGCATCGAGTTGTTGAACTCGATGGTGATTCGTAAAGTTTCCCCGGCGCCCTCAGATCGGCTACCTACTCCGAGCGAGCTCCGAAGCAGTGCCATTGGCAGCGGGTGGGATCCAGGACGAACCGAATCCCAGCGGCGAGCACGCTGAATTGTAGGCGGGGGGAAAGAAAGCAAATTTGAGAGATCGCGGCAATGCGCGAGGCGGCGGGGGGTGGGGGGGGGGTGCGTACCCTGAGGACGAAGTCCTGCTGCTTCCAGTTGGCGGCGCACCGGAATCCCGCGGTGTCGAAGGGCACGAGGCTGGCGACCGCGAGCTTCGCCGCGCCGCACGAGTCCGTCGACGACGACGACGACTCCTGGCTGCTCAGCGCGACGAAGAAGCCGAGCAGGGAGAGCAGCAGCAGGAGGAGGCGCGCGGAGGGCGACGACGCTCCGGAAGAAACCGCCATTGGCGCTTGCTTGCTGGCCACTAGCTAGTGCCTCCGCTCCGCTGCTCGCCCGACTGTTCCTGGACTCGGCAGGCGCCGGGACAAGATTGGTGCGTCAGTGCGTGGAAGCGAAGGGATTGGATGGGACCTCGGTCCTCAAGGGGAAGACGCGACGCGAGCGGCCCGGGGACCCCCAAGGGCGGGGACAGTTTGGCAAGGTCAGACGATGAGGCCGCGCCGCCCGTTCGCGCTGCTCGATTTCTTCCCCCGCTCGCGGATGTACCGTCCCGCCACGGAAGCCTCTGCACTGCGCCTGCCCGCGTGCGTGTGTGTGTATATATAAGTATACCATGTGGCCGTGTCCCGGGGTTGGGTGAGGCTGCTCGGTGGTCACCTAGGGGAGCGCGCACATGGCGGCGATCAAACGGATTCGGGGGGCGCGGCCTTCAACTTGGCATAAACAAGACGCGAGGTCGGTCTCCTCACTCCTCAGGCAGGCTAATGCGCAGGCGCAGTCGAGCATGGCAATGCTGCTGGTGTCAACTTGCCATGGTGATAGGTGAGAGCTGCTGCTGCTGCGTCGGCGCGACGCGATCCACCCCCGGAGTAAGGCCCTGTTTAGATTTTTATCCGTAAACTCTGTAAACACAAAAAAAACATCGCATCGAATGTTTTGACACATGCATGGAGTATTAAATGAAGTCTATTTACAAAAACTTTTTGTATGGATGAGCTGTAAATCGCGAGACGAATTTAATGAGCCTACTTAATCCATGATTTGCAACAGTGATGCTACAGTAACCATCCACTAATTATGAATTAATTAGTATCATTAAATTCGTCTCGCGATTCACAACCCATATATAAAAAATTTTGTAAATAGACTTCGTTCCAAAATTTTTTAACTAAACAAGCCCTAAATCGAGCGAGACAGAGGTGACACCTGCACGGCTGCACCTGCAGTCCCGATCCTGGCGGTGGCGGAGGGGAGCCGTTGCGTGGGAGTGCGCACCGCAGCCAATCTCGAACCAGGTCCAGTCCGTGTCCAAGTCCAACCCAATCCAACGCATACGCGCCAACATGTCGCTTGTCCCGTAGGGCCGCCGTACTGCAGCGCGGAGAGAGAGAGAGAGGGCGGGGGGCTCGCCGGTGCTGAGCTGCCGAACAGCGAAAAGGGGTGGCGGAAAAGGCCGTGCGACCGGCACCGGTGGTGGGGCAGCACAGCACCCCCAGCCCGGCCCGGCCGGCGGTGCGCGCGATCGGGAGCAATAGATGGCGCGGGGGAAGAAAAGAAAGGCTGGCCCAGATGATTATTGCGCGCGGGGAAACAGCTCACGGTTCCGCTGCACGGAGTAAAGAAAAGATGCGGCCGCACATGCGCGCTGCTCCCGCGCCGGATCCGTCCCCGTCCGAAACCCCATCCCCCAGGCCATGGGTTTCCGAGGGCGCGCGCCGCAGCAGCCTACAGCTAGAAGTTGCCGGCTGACTCAGACTCGCTCGCATCTTTGGATGAATTGATTGGATCTCTCCCTCCCATACTCCCTGTGGCAATCTCCCTTCCTCAGCCTCGGACTCGGATCTTCGTGCCATTAATTCGGCTCCACTTTTGTTCAGTTCTTTCAGTTTTCAGCTGGTGTCTGGAGCTCTAACGAAAGGTCTGGCACACCAACTTTTAGGAGTAACCGTGAGCGTGGGTAGCTAGCCATGCACCCTTGCAAGACAAGCGTCTGCTGCTCAAAGTTTCCACCTCAAATTTCTCCTAGCGCATCTCCTCTAGGTTTCCACCTCAAATTTCTCCTAGCGCATCTCCTCTTTGTTTTCTACTCCCGCCGTTACAAATTATAATTCATTTGAATTTTCTAATTTCAAGTTTGACCATTCATTTTATTCAAAAATTTATGCAAAAAACGAATAAGATGAGCGGTCAAACTTGAGTTCAAAAAAGTCAAATAAATTATAATTTGGAAACAAAGGAGTACTGACGTTAGGTTCGTGTACAACCTACAAATGCAGGGTTGGCCAAAATCTTCTCACGCTCTAGGGGTTCTTCACATCGTTAATTCGATTTTTCAACTTTTCATTCGTAGATGAAATTGAGAGGCGGTGATTTGAAGCCTCCAAATTCATTCATGGGCCCACCGTATCAATGCTCCAAGCTCTAGGCGCAAATCTCAACCTGCCGATTTTGCCCCTTTGGTTCCAACACTTGTTTCTTCTTTGTTTGCTATTGATTCCTCTATTTACGTCGTCGCCTGGTCGCCCAAACTCACCGACTATGAAAAATCGTAGATGCTATTTTTTTTGGTTAAATGGAGCGTGATGTTACGTCATGGAAGCGAAAAGTAAAATGTGTTTTGGCGCTGGCTTTTGCATAAGATAGGATCGATGTATTTTCAAGGCAGCCACCCAACCTTCTACTTTAGGAGCAACTAAGTTAAGGCCTACATTGACCTGCCTTCACCTCTTAATCGGTCCAACATCTGCTATGATGATTCAAAATGCAAGACATTTTCTAGTCTGATCTCACAACTCACAGATGTATTATGCAACTAAATAGTGGCGAAAATGAGCCGTCCTTGTCAACTTGAAGAATGATGCAAGGATCGGATGTGGATCGGGATGTGACGGGTGTTCTCTCTTTTTGACACACACTGAATCACTGATGATGCCCTCCTTTCTCAAAGTTGAAACATGCATGTAAATTACAAGTTTCCTTTGCTCAACAAGAAACTAAGGCTAGCTATATATCTCTCATCAGTTTGACAACATTTATTTCTAGAAAAATAGCATCTGATGGCCTATAGTGGATTTGCTCATCAAGTGCGGCATGAACAATGCATGCATGCACTCTTGCTCATTGACATCCGGGGCTAGATTACTGTAAATGTTACTCTCAATCTATCACTCAACAAGCATGGCCATGTGCGTCACTCGCATCACTGCAAGAAGATCGATAAAAAAAGGAAATTCTAACCCAAATTAATACGGCGGTGATGATTTACGGATCCTTAGTTAAAGGATTTCCCCCCGAAATGCTTTAGTATCGCTGCAATTTGCTATGTAAACAAAAACTCTATCAATAAATAGGAACACATTCCGCCAAGTTCCAACGAAAAATAAATTTCTATCAAATTGGAACTAGTAACCCAGTCCCAACATCAGGCTTGAAGCTAGCTTCATGAATCATGCCATCTCCGGTGGTCAGCTCATTCATGACAAAGGTGCCATGATTGTGTTGAATTATTGATACGGAGGTGGAGATACTATAAAGCAGTGCTTGCGTAGCATTGCAACTTGATGTCACCGATGGAATGCCGCCACGTCATCATAATGGCTTTCAGCAATAGTGCATCTAGGCCCTTGGACTTGAGTCGGTCTACATTTGAATATTTTAAACTCTGCTAGAAGTTACTCCCTCCTTCCCCGTTTATAAGGCATGGTGGAACATGACACGGTCTTCTAAACAACACTTTGACCATTTATTTATCATATATTATATCACTTTTGATTATAAACTTATAATCATTGTAAAATATATTTGATTATGAATCCAATCATATGAAATTTGCATTATAAAAATAAAAATTTAATAGTCAAATTATTGGTCAAAGATGACAAGGTTTGAATCTTGATATACGTGTATGCCTTATAAACAGGGAAGGAGGGAGTAGTACTGTAGGACAGTGTTTAAAACTGTATCCTTTTTTCCTTTCCTCAATCACTTGGATCTCCAATCAGTAAAGGTAAGGTCCAGAGTTTTAGATATAATTTGGTTGTTAGCCAAGCACGGTAAAGGCTGCATTGTCTGGTTATTAGGTAGTACACCACACAGGACTCAAAGGTTAAGTTGGCAAACATATAGGCCCCGTTTGGAACGTTTCTAGAATAGCCTAGAACGGACTTTGACCGCTAATTAGCGGTGTCAAATAAAGACAATTTACAAAACCAACGCCACAACTCTTAAGTTAGGAATTCTGAAGAATCTAATGAGACATTGGACGCGTGATTAGAGGATGGTTACTGTAGCATCACTGTAGCCAATCATCTATTAATTATCGTTAATTAGATTCGTCGCGAAAAATTATACCCATCCCTCAAAAAGTTTTGTAAATAAATTTCATTTCGTACTTCATGCGGAGTCTAGAAGACGCGTTCTAGAGATTCTAGAATGGAACCGAACGAGGCCATAGTATCCCTTGGTGAGATATTCTGCTGTTTCATCATGAAAAATTACGGTGATCAATTTAGCTCACTGATCAAATCATCTGCTCATCAGTGAGTACGTAAGGCATGTATAGCATGAACTATTTCAACATAAGAGACGCATCGTTAGTTTTTCTCCCCAGCTCGTGTGGACACAGTGCAACGAACCTCTGCACTCTTGATTCCGTTGTTAAATCCGTGGACATTCTCGCAGATCCATCCAGGGGATTACACGACCGGCACTGCTACCGCACATGACAAAAATGGGGGATGGGAGGAGAGGCCCGGTCCGTTTCAGCACCAGGGCATGCATGTTACTGCCCTGTCCGCTCGTCGCCGTTAGATCAAGTCAAACGACGAGATTTTCGGGGATCAATAATAACCCTCGATCATCTAGAAGCTGTCATATCATAAGAGTTTTTTTCCTTTTATATAGGGCGCAGAAATAAAAGCAGATCCCGACCGAAAGTTCACTCATCATGCAAACCAAAAACTGGAAAACATCACATGAAGGCGTGTGTAAAGTGGAGGTCACATGACGCGGCAGGCAGACCGCAGATAGCCTCCCAATCCCAACCTGTCTTCGTGTGTGAGTGGGATCAGCGGGACTGCGGGAGGAACTGGAGGTGCAGGGCGAGCGAGAGGAGATCGCCGATGAAACTGGAAAGCAATCACCCCAACTCACGAGGATCTGACGGCAGATTCGATCCCGCGTCCCAGAAGCGCTCGCCCCTCCCTTGTTCATCTTCTACCTCGTGATAGGGGAGGGGGCGCTGCCCCAGCGAGCAAGGGGGGAGGGGAGGGGGGCGGGAATGGGTGGTTGGTGGGCGGAGCGGCCGCCGGCGAGGTCGCCGGCGGTCGGGGTGGTGGCGGGAGGTGGTGGAGCTTATGGATCCGGGTTGCTGGGGGTGGGGGGCCCACTGGACTTAGAGGAGGGCTCGGCGGCGGCGGCAGCCCGGCGGCGGAGGCGGTTCGGCCGGCGGAGAGCGCAGCGGCGCGGTAGCGCCACCGGCCGGCCGGGGCCGGACCCCCGGTGGGCGGTGCCGGCGGCGGGGGCGAGAAGAGGCAGCACGGCGGCGGCTGGACGGCACGACGGCGAGCTCGGTTGGCGTTGGCGGCGGTGGAGGGTGACGACGGAGGCGCCGGGGCGGCGCCGGAGCTCGGGAGGCGGGATAGGCGGCCAGCCATGTCTTCTGCGACGTGATGCTCGCCCCCTCGCATATGCGGGGAATAGATCCCCCCGGATCTTACTACCTTTTCTTTTTCCTTTTCACTTCCCAGCTCTCATATTTTAAACAGAAGTTAGAGCATGGCTTATGATTTTGCCGGCTAGCGGCTGCAACGGGTGCTAGATGACCACGCAATGGTGGCGAGTCCTGCTGGTATTTAATGTATAGCAGCAACTTAAGCCAATAGTAGAGGGTGCAGTGAGTTTCCGCTAGCTTCATACGAGTGCAATGCCAAACGTAGATATCAGTCCGCATACCGTCTATCATAATACTTGCTCGGTTTTGTCCCCTTGTGGTATATGTTTTTTTTACTGTCTTGCTGCTGTTGCCTAGCCGCCGGTCAGGGTTGACAGTCAGACCACGAACCTGGAACACTCCGAATAGGAAGTGGACGACACCGACAGAATCACAGAAATGCCGCGACAGAAAAGAAACGAAGGCGGTGCAGTAAAACAAATGAAACAATGGCACACTGACACATACTATTGCGGTACACTAGTACAGCACGGAGACCTAACCGATCCTCCTGTCCAAGTCAATCATGGCGAGAGCGAGGTGAACCGTCCGCCCCGTCCACGCGTTCCGGACCATGGACTCGCGAGGCCGCGAGCCCGTCGCGGACAGACACCAGCGGAGAGGGAGCCGTGCCGCTGCCGCAGCATGTGGGCGCCGCCGCGCGCGGTTGTCCCGGACTGGCAACAAGGCCGCGGCCATCGATTGCTTGCCTTGCCGGTCGCCGCTGCGGCCGGCGCGGCGCAGCGCAGCGCGCGGCCATGTGACGGCGGCAGCGCACCAACCGCTACGCGCTGCGGCGCGTGAGCTGGAGATAGGATGGGATATTCCCCCAGCCGGGCGTCCGCTTGGCTCGGCGTGGCGACGCGGCCACGAGTTAGGTGGCGCGGCGGTGCATGGCTTCTTTTCTTCGCCCCAACTGGTTCGGGTGCCAGGTGCGTCTGCCGGCCTGTCTGTCTGCCAGTGGAAGCCCCGGGCGTGGTCGCCAAACGAGGCATCCTCCACCTAGCTGAAAAGTTGTTTGTTTCTGTGGCATGCGCGTGCAAAGTTCTTAGTCAAGTAGTAGAGATGAATGATGATCGCCCACCAGGTGAGAAGCATTCCGAATGCGTGCAGCCTGATGCGTTCTGTAGCAATTCAACCTGCTAGTGGTTAGGGCTCAAACCAGTCTTTGTGGTCTGGTTTTTACATTTGGGCCAACATGGTTTGGTAGTAACCGGGCTAGGATAGCCAGTGAGTTGGTTCGGTTTGGACTGCCAATTTAGATGGATCAATCTGGCTGGTGGATCCCCATCATCCGTCTCGCCTTTATCCGCTAGTGGGCGGTGTGCTGGAAGACCCGCGGGGTGGCCTCCACCCTCCAGAAGAGCTGGCGCGCGAGGCCCGGGAGGCCACGGAGCGCGGAGCGGACGTCGCCCGCGGCGAGCACCAGGCGGAGAGGCTCCGGCGGCGAAGGGTCAGAGGAGAGGAGCGCGGCAAACGGATTCCCCTCGGACAGGGGCGGAGGCGGCAGGACTAGCGCCGGCAAGGAGGAGGACAAGAAGCGGCTGGGGAAAGCTGCGACTGCGGCGGCTACTGGAGCTTGTGATTTGCAGTGCGTGATGATGAATAGCATGGATTAAAGCAATCCCAACGAGCCTCCAAGCGCTCAAGCTCAGCTCCGTTGACTTCTCCTCCAACCGGCTGACCGGGAACGTGCCGCCAGGGCTGCTGGTGATCACCGGCGACTAGTTGTTCGCGGGGAACCCTAGGCTCTGCGTGGACGGCAGGTCCGAGCTCGGTGGCGTCTAAAACGTGGACGGCGGCCACAAGGGCGGCCTCACCAGGAGGTCGGTGTGCTCGTGCCGGTCCTCATGGCCGCGACGCTGCTGCTCGTGGCCGGCATCCTGTTGGTGAGCTACAGGAGCTTCAAGCTGGAGGAGCTCAGGAGGCGCAACCTGGAGCGCGGCGGCTGCGGGCAGTGGAAGATGGAGTCGTTCCACCCGCTGGAGCTGGACGCCGGCGAGATCTGCGGCGTCGGGGAGGAGAGCCTGATCGGGTCCGGCGGCACGGGGCGCGTGTACCGGCTGGAGCTCAAGGGCCGCGACGGCGTGGTGGCCGTGAAGCGGCTGTGGAAGGGCAACACGGCGCGGGTGATGGCGGCGGAGATGGCCATCCTCGGCAAGGTCCGGCACCGGAACATCCTCAGCTTGGTTGAGTTGGGTTGAAACTGTGGGTTTGAAGGTGAGTTGAAACTGTGGGTTCGGAGGTGGGCTGGTCCAATTTAGTTGAGATGTTGTATGTGTTTGGTTTAATTTAATTTTGGAAGATAGTGGGGTGGGATGGTTTGGGGTGTTATAATATATATTATGAAATGTCTCGGTCCAGTAATGATTTGGGGTGCCAAACCACTAGCAGGTTGAGTAGCAATTGGTTGGTTTTGGTTCCTGGATGCTGTTACTGAAACAAGATGTCAGAACACGGGTGGTGTGGGGACATTCTTAAGTGCCCTGTCCTACTTCAATACCAACGGCACTAGCACACGCGCGGTATCCTGCGCCGGACATTAGGAACAGCAGCAGGCCATGAACAGAAACGATGGTAGACTGGTACAGTGGTACTTGTCTGATTATACTTGAGTGCTACAGTAGCCGCCACCTGCAGTGTCCATGTTCGGCCCGTTGGGAATCTGCCCTGTGTTTCTTGGTCCAACTGTGGGTGTCCTTCCCGCTTCATCAGACGGCCCATTGAGGACTAGAGAATTCCTTCTTCTTCTTCTTCTTCTTCTTCTTCTTCTTCTTCTTCTTTTTCTGTGGAGAGGAACACATTGCGGGGTTGGAGACAACAAACTGTTTGTTCTGTTTCCACTTCTCTGAATTCTGAATTTGAAACCCCGAACTTCTTCTATTTCCTTAAGTTTTTTTAGATCAAAAGGCGCCGAATGCCCAGCTCCATTTCCATTAGAAACAAAGCACAAGAGTTTCAGCGTTTACAGTTGAGGGAAAACAAAGCCAAAGGTCTGCTAGAAGAGAGCTAGACCAACAGTTCAGCACCTTACAGGCATAGGCTAAAACAGAGTTTCAGAAAAAAAGAAAAAGAAAAAACAAGAACAGAGAACCTCAAGGAGCGCAAGTCCCAGATTCAGAACTCCTACGCGGTGCTCAGTTTGATTTTCTTTAGGAGGGCCCGATTGCCAGCTGCGCCCTGATAGCCTCCTCCAAGTATTGCACCATCGGTTTACACCATCTTCCTGGGTTGCCGTTAGCTTCCACGATGCAATGCATCTGTTCATCCTCCTTATGATAATCTTGATGTCCACCCAATACTGATGACGAAAGACCATGTCATTTCGAGTTAGCCAAATCATCCAACACACTCCTGCAGAGATGATGCTGAGCACACCATGTTTTTTTTAAAATCACAGATCCATTTCCTGGCCATATCAAAGTAAGACTGAACATGTAAATTACAGTGAATAGCAGCATATCTCCAAACCTCCTTAGCTACCACACAATCAAAAAAGAGGTGGGAAATAGTTTCTTCCTCGGCACAGAATTGACACCCTAAAGGTTTGACAATCCCTCTTGTTTTCAGATTGTACGCTATCATTAGCTTATTATGGAGTTTTGGTGGGACCTGAATTTTCAAGACAACTGGGATAAAAACAGGTTGGACCCCTCTAAAGTTGATAATACTGAGAAAGAGCAACGAGGGTACTGGATTTTTCGAGTTTCTATCCATGCTTTGCAAGATACAGTGCTTATAAATCAGTCGAGCATAGTGGAATCAACAACCTATTGCGGCACACAGCTGTTACAACAGCACTTGGATTAATGGATAACTTGATCCTCCTGCTTAGCAGCATCTCGGTCAGAGAAGCGGAGCACAGCGGGTTCAATGGCATTTTACTGATCATACTTTCGCATTATTTTGCAACAACTGCCGATGAACTCGGAGCTGGACACGACAACGCAGCAGAACCGCGGATGTCGTTTCTTGCACAGTGCAGGAGGTTGAGAGGTTCTGGGGAAACACGAAAGGATACCCTAGCCCAGGCTGAGGTAAAGCGCGGCGGCGGCGCCCGCGGCGTAGACGGCGACGACCCTCCCGACCACCGCGGGCGCGGCGCGCGCCGCCACGCCCAGCCCGACGATCCCGGCCGCGGCGGCCGGGGCGCGCACGAGCGCCGCCTCCGCCGCGCCGGCCAGGACGGCCTCCCTAAACAGCACGGCGGCGAACTCCCCGAGCTGGGCCCGGGAGAGCTCCGCCTCGCCCTCGAGCCCCGCGGCGCGGAGCGCGGCGTCGACGCGGGCGCGGGGCGGCGGTGAGGGCACCCAGCGCCGGACCAGCGGGACGGACGCGCGGAGCGACGCGTGGAGGCGCGCCGCGGCGTCGGCCAGCTGGTAGAGGCGGACGCCCCCGAAGGCGCCCTGCGCGTCGGCGAGGCACCGTTCGAAGGCGTCGTCGCAGGCGGCGGCGAACGCCGGCGCGCGCCGCAGCGCCGCGTCCACGCGCTTGGAGGGGCTCAGGCCCATCTCCGGTGGATCGGTGGTGCGCGTGGAGCTGAGGACTGGACTGGATGGATGATGGCCGATGTCAACGATGAGCTGGGCGCCTGGGCTTCGCGGGAGTAGCTCGCGAGACTACCTCTTTCTTGTGTCAGATAACTGGGCTGGGCCGTAAATATTTGTGCTGGTACTGGGCTGCTAATTCATACGAAGGTCTAACCCATATCGTGCAGATGACCCCTCCTGGCATCATGGGCCGGGCCAGTCATGTTTCTATACTAGCAGTCCACACACTCCTTTCTATCAAACAAAAAAAAAGTCCATCTTTAATTTAAAAAGATAATAAAGAAAATAAAAAAGGGGTTCATGCTGCTCCTTGCTGCGAGTGGAAGGTAGGTAGAGGCGTTAGTACGACGTTGCGATCCTTTTCAACCCGTCTCGACCACCGACCGGCATGTAGTAGCTGATAGAGAAATCGCATAGGGTCAATGATGGAGACCAAGCAGGGCCACATAGGCCATACACGGCTACGGAGATAGGCCAGTTAGTTCTGGTACTCCATGGCGGCAGGGCGCGCGAGATTGCGGGCTCTTGTGCTTGGCGCGCGCTGCCCGTGCCCTGAAACCCACACACCCCACGACGGTGCGCGTCGGGGAAGGTAAACAATGGCGGGGGGAGGCGTCCGATCCGGACCAAGCTTCCATCACCCGCCTAGATCTCCGAGAGAGCTCTAAATGCGACCGCGTGATGAGCCTAGCCCAGTAGCTCCTCGCGTACTCTTTCGGCCCGGCGCGGCGCGTGCATGGTCGATCATGTGATCGATGTGAATAACTGATCGAGAGAGAGAGAGAGAGAGAGAGAGAGAGAGAGAGAGAGAGAGAGAGAGAGAGAGAGAGAGAGAGAGAGAGAGAGAGAGAGAGAGAGAGAGAGAGAGCGTAGATTTTTTTCTTTGAAGAAATTGCGGAAGCTCCGCTTTGTCGTTTAAGATAGAGAAGAGAAGGTTCAAGGTTCATACAAGGTCGATATTACATAAAAGATTGACAACTCAAACTCTAGATAGTATTAACTAAGCATTTAAACATAGATAACTCTAGATAAAAGTATAGAACTGATCGGGAGAGAGCGTAGATTGGGCGGTGAGTTTGGGAATGACCTCTGAAGATCTCTTGCTTGCTGTAGGGGTTATTTAAACCGTCTCGTAGTAGTTATTTTGGAGTGAGTAAAACTGAGATCATATCCGTGAGATTGTAATAAATTTGTCATAATACATTAATAAGTATGTGCTACGATAATGGAGCTACCATAGCTAATTAATTTGGATCGTGAAACAAAACGAAACAAAACACGCCCACCAGACCTGAATATGGAAAGTTAACAGTCAAAACTCTGAGGATTTCCAGTTGCGTGGTGCTGGTACTAAAACGCATTCTGAGATGGAGAGAGGAACTTTTTTTTTGAAAAGAAACGGAGAGAGGAATCTAATTCCGCACTAGTACCTGCCAAATGCTGAGCTCTACACTGCCGCACAATTAGTGGCTCTAGCTCAGCCAAGCAGATCCCTGACGATACGGGCAGTATCTGTATGTACTATCTGTTTATAAGAACTTCAGAACAGTTTAACCGTGCATCAGTCACATACTCACATGATCAGTGGCGGACCTAGCAATCCAATGGAGCCTGGGCCAAGCTATGGATAGTTCTTTTACCACTTGAGCAAACAAAGATCGTGATCATAAATTGAATTACTAGCCTCATGCAGCGACAGCACAAGAGCCCGGGCCGGTGCCCAGGGTCGCCGGGCCCTGGGTCCGCCCTTGCATGATCTTCGTCCTATACTGGACTGGCCGGCATGCATATGCCAACGGAACGTGCAATCTGCTACGGGCGTACAACAAACTGCAGCTCGATCTAGCTAGTTTGTTGGCCTGCTGGTCGACCGCCCTAGCTCCCCCTAGCGCAGAACTGTCCACTGCCCGCTCGTGAAAAGACGAGCGATCGGCCTCGTTTTTCCTGCCGCAGTTATGGCAAACTCATATACCAAAGATTCGTTGCATCCAAGCGATTCAGCATCGATCAGTACTATAGCTGCTATAGGGGCCAGCAGGCTTCTTCTTAAACTGCACACAAGCAATGCACATTCTCTCGTCCGACCTAGCTGTGTGCAGGCCTATAAATAGCCACGCCGCAGAAGTTCCTGTCCAACACAACAGCTCACGTAGCACAAACATTCAGCACCGGCCGGCAAGAGGGTCGATCAGTAGAAGCAATTAAGGCTCGCTCGCTTCTTCAACCTCGGTCTCAGCTCGCCCCTCCTCCCCCCTCCATGGCATCCCAGCCGAGAGGAGTCCTCGCCTTCCTGCTGCTCGCCGTGGCTATCTACTCGTCCACCGTTCTTACTGCCGTCGAGGCGGCCAGGCGGCTGCAGCCGGAGGGACAGTACGCTGACGACCACCACCCCGCGCTGCGCGAGAGGGCGAGGTCGCTGATCATGGCGTGGGTGGCGCAGCTCACCCAGGGGCCGAGCCCTAGAGGCCCCGGCCACTAGAGAGCTTCGGGCTGCTTGATTGGGAGAGTTCACGCCATCATCGAGCATGCACGAATCTTATGTTGGCCACGACAGTTAGCTTGTTTTCTCGCCCAGTCAGGACTCGGAGGAAGCTTTTAAGTATTTTGATATTTAATTACTCTGCATGCATGCGTCTGCTAGTTTCTTGGGCGCGTGTTGAGTTTATATAAGTTCGTCACATGTGCTTGCTTCCAGCATCCTGTTACTCTGTCTAGCTATGTCTACGAACAAACAATAAGGGAGACAATATGAGTTTATAGCTTATTAACACCTCACTTTAGTGTTGTAATACTAAGCGTGTATCAGTATATTTGAATTTTCATTGTGTTGGTGAGCCACATATGTTTTATTGCACTATGCATATCGGTGTATGACTATTGTTCGACAAGAGTTTCATTTGCTGCTAGTTTTATTATTAGATGAGAGGTATGATTCTATCAGACCAATCTTAATGGAATGTCATGTGAGTGTCATGAGCATTAATTTTGCTGACATGACACAAAAGCTAGAGAGAAGAGGGAGTATCATGGAATGTGAGAGGGGTGTTATTACCATGTGACATTGTTCTGGCTCGATTAACTAGTTTACAGTCTTGGTAACAGTGCGATGACACTCTCCACTGAGATTGACCTTATTGTTCATCATAAAACATACATTTATTTTATGATGCAAAAAATTTCATGGGAATAAATTGGAGTGTTCATGATGAGCACTTTTTCTTAATAAGTGCCAAAAGATCATGGAGTTTTAATTTCTTGTTCTTCAGTGTTCCTTGAAACTTTACTCGTTGGCGCCATAAAATACAATGCCCAAACAAATATAAGCTCCTCTAGTTTTATCTTCAATTTTAATTTCAGACAGAATAGCTGGTTCACTTTTAAATTGTGGTTCAGTTACTTTTCTGAAAACATCATTTGAGTATGGTAATGGGCGTCTAGTTAGCGGTCATTCTTTGTCAAACACAAAATATATTCTCAGACAGTTTTTAACTGAAACATTATTTACCCGTTGATCTATACTGAATATAAAGTGAAGTTAATTTGACCTGAAGAAAAGCAGATCGATACTGAATATTTCTCCTTATATATCCATCTAGCTCGATCCAAACGCAAAATGGGAACCGCAAGCTGTTAACTAATTGCACCGCCTCACATGAACTACACCAGGGGCGACATGCATGCACCCCCCCAGTACAATAGCCAATATATTTGGACCAAGTAGTCCATATATATAGATGGGACCCACATAAAGTGGCTTTTTAGTTATTATTGTTCATTACTACAGAAAAGATTTTCAGGAGTAGATAAAACATATTTCTAGAGGGGTGTGGTACCCGCCCCTAGTTTTCACAGCTAATTATTTTTAGCTATAAAACAAGGGGAGGGTAACGCACCCGCCCTAAAAATGATTTTTAGGGACGGGTCATGACATGACCCGTCCCTACAAATTCATGTCAAGAAAATAAAAAATTCAAAAAAATAAAAAACAACAGAATAAACAAGGGAAAATATTCTAGCCAACCAACCACCTGTACTAATCCTATTGTGATAAAATATGCACACTTGCAACATTTGCGATCCAAACCACCTACCACAAGGCTTGCGCGTACTTTCCTTACCACCACACTATACAATCACTTGTGATTTTATGGGATATGCTATTCTTTTATATTAACTCTGAAATTAATTTCTAGGGGCGGGTGATGCCACCACCCGCCCCTAAAACTATTTTTCTGTTTTATCCAAAAATTTATTTAAATATTTACAAATAGCAAAACAAATCAAAAAGTAAAACTTGTACACTATGGTTATTGTGAACTATAGAAGCAAAAAAATATTTTTCTATGTATACGAAGGTTAAGATATCAAAAGTGAAACTTCTACATCTATGTGGAAACCTCAGAGTATGATTTAAGTTATATGAGATAATATATATTTATAGTTATTAGAGAAATGATGATGTTTTTTAGACTATTAAATGATCTTAAATGAAAAAGTTATCAACTATAAAGTTTTAGATCTCGTTGTTTGCTACAATTTTGATTCAAAGTTTGACTTCAACCGAAATCCTATGAAACAATTATATTTTTTGCATAGTATCATTTGTAGAGGCAAGCCATGTCATACCGCCCTCTAAGATGGACCTCACAATTGAGTAAAAATCTCAAGCAAGCATGGAGAGAGAGATTAATGTTTGTTTATTCTTTATGGGCTGCCCCTATGCATATGAGTATCTTTTGCTATGGACTACTATATAGACTAATTGCACAATATATCTAGATATATGTTTGAGATTATTTATTCCTCATTAAGGGCAAAGCTGTCTTCGCTACTACAAAAATAATTTGTAGCAACACCTCAATTTTTTTCTAGGGGCGGACCAAACTTTCACCCGTTCCTACAAATAGTGCACGGTTACTGTAGCAATAGATCTACCTCTAAAAATACATTTTTAGGGATGGATGACGCCATCAGCCGCCCCTAAAAATGGGTGTATTTTTAGAGGCGGGTGATGGCGCCACCCGCCCCCTAAAAATGGGCAGCCGGCGGGGGCGACCTGCAGCCTGCGCGACGGCTGTTTTTTTTTAATTTTTAATCGATTTGCAGGGGCGGGTAGTCCCGTGGTCCGCCCCTAAAGATATATCTTTAGCGGCGGGTGGTCTCATTGTCCGCCCCTACAGATTGGTTTTGAGGGACGGGTGAGAGGATGACTCGCCCCTGGAAATGCATTTACAGGGGCGGGTATCGCGCCCGTGCGGGAGACAGGGGCGGGTATCGCGCCCGTCCCTACAAATATTGTTTTACCCACCTCTAAAAACAATTTTTGTAGTAGTGCTTGTGGCACAGGGATCGCCTGACCTGATAAACTTTGCTAAATTCAATGGAAAATATTGTTCATGCATACAGCCTGACCCGGTGTTTTCTTCATCTAGCTCCGCCTCCGTTCCCCATATGGGACTACTTTTGAGCCCTCTTATTGTTGTCTCCCTAATATATCGTACATAGCACATGCCTGTAATATCAGCATCTAATTAGGGCATTTTTAAACTCTAGTTCAACATTTCACTTTGATCTAGTTCGACATCAAGTCCTTGATAGTTGATCGACACTCCACACAAAAGTGGCATACCATGTATACTTACCTTCCAAACTATAGCAAAAACAAGCTCACGGGAGCACTATGGGATACTGGGACAGGAGCCTTGGGACGCGCCCTACATGCGCAGCCGGCGGCGGGCAGCGTGCCTGTGCACGGGCACGAGGGAGACGTCGTCGACGACCGGGCCGCACAGCGTCCCGTCGGGCTTCATGTGGTAGTTGGAGCTGTGGAACACCACGCGCGTCAGGCCCTCGGCCGCGTCGAAGTCCAGCTCGACGCGCCTGTGCCCGCCCGTGCCGCGGGACTCGTACGACACCCTCGCCGTCGCCTGCGCCGCGTAGGCCTCCACGCCCAGGGCCTCCTCGCACCCGTTGGCCCCGTCCCCGACGGAGAAGGAGAGCCTGTAGGGCCGCCCCGGCACGGTGCGCGCCTCCTGCAGCAGCGCGGCCTCCCTGCCGGCCACCAGCTCCACGGCGCGCGCGCCGCGCGGCACCGTGTGGTGCGCCGCGTCCACGTACTTGACCACCTTGGTGCCCGACATCACCATCCACCCCGGCAGCGGCGAGTAGAGGTCCTCCGACATGGGCGGCACCAGCACGCCCCACGGCACGCCCGGGAAGATGTACGGGCCCTCCTCGAAGTCCCCGTTCCTCAACATGTTGCCTGCACGTACGCGATCGATCGACTTGGTTAATTCTGTTCGCCGGATGGTAACAACAGTGTTAGCAATAATCTTCTTCGTCGTAGCCTGTGATTACCCGGGATGTGATGGGGAGGGTGGCGGAGGGCCTTGATGGAGACGAAGTCGACGAGGGGTCCGCACGCCGGGTTCTCCTCGTGGCCGGGGTTGTGGATGGAGAGCCACACGGTGCTGTGCTTGGCCTTGAAGGCCCAGGAGTAGGAGTCCCAGCCGCGCTGCTCGTGTACACCGTCTGGATGGGGAGGACGCCGGAGTCCGGGGTGACCGACACGTTCAGCGCCTCGGCCTGGGCGCACGACCGCGCGGCGGTGAAGGTGATGGAGTAGTAGGCCTGCCGGGTCACGCAGAGCTCCTGCCGGATGGCCGCGTCGTTGCCCAGCCGCACGGCGCGGTCGCCTTCCGGCACCGGCAGGATCATCATGTCATCCTGCGTGTGGCTGGACCCGATGTACTCCACGAACCCCGAGATCTCCCAGTTCGGTATGGCGTTTGGACTCATCACCCTGGTGCCGTTCACCTGGGACTCGTCCGGTCCCTGCTCAAAGGCGCCATTCGGTAACAGGCCTGCACGCATGAGATGAACCATCGAATTTTCAGAACTTGAAGACAGATCAGTCTAGATCGATCGAAGTGATTTCGTCAAGAGCGAATCGAATGTGTTGAGTCGTTCAAGCATTATTCATTGGGCACACCGCAGTTAATTATTTGGCTTTTCTCCATTAAACTTTACAAATATAACCTCAGGTAGATATGTTATTCGGGCTTTTGTCCCTTAAACCAGGCCACGTACTCCCTCTGTTCCAAATTGTAGGTTATTTTAGCAAATTTAGATTTATATTTTTTATATGTATCTAGATTTGCTAAAACGATATACAATTTGAAACGGAGGGAGGATGTGGTTTAAGGACAAAAGCCCAAATAACATATCTGCCTCATGTTATGTTTGCAAAGTTTAATGGAGAAAATCCAAATGACTTGCTACTTTAGCTTTCACTGAATGACTACGTTAGTTGTCCATAGTGCTATACTTTCGCAAACCCAATTGGACCTAGGGGCCAAACCGAAATTTTAGTCAAACTATGCACTCTTCCTTTTCTGGCCACAACCTATATGAACTCTGCAGCGCACACCATCGCCATGTGCAGTATGTATTGTGGTATGAACCGAGTCAACGAGCGTGGTTCGATGATCAAATTTGCACCAAGGATATCAGATAGCTGTCGACCAGGCAAACAGAAGTTCAGAACCTTGGATCCCACTGCCATGAAGCACATAGAGTATGCAGCACTGATAAGTGCAAAGTCAGCGCCAGCTTTTGTACTATTAAGACAAACCCTAACCAACAAGGATAAAGCACGACAACTTATATTAGCGGCGCAGAATTTTTTTTATAAAAAAAGCACAATAGCTTCGATAATACTAGTAGCATACAAGAAGAAATATTAGAAGAACGTCAGAAAAAAATGTTGAACATGACAAAATGTAAACATAATATTTATTTAGATGTATAATAAAATCTATATATCTAAGTTTACCAAAAACGACCAATAATTTGTAGCGGAGTACCTGCTACGCCAAAGCAAAGCATTAAACAGCGGCAGAGTGGTAGTATTGCGAGCCCTCACCATCGCTGACGAGTGAGTAAGTGACGGCGGCCGAAGCAGCTCGAGCGGCCACGGCGATGAGCATGAACAGCGCGACGCAACGGCTGCGACCCGTGGTCATCATCTCCGACTCCCTCCTGAAAGGTCTCGGCCCTGACGGCCACGTCCGTACCTCCTGAGCTCCGATAGGTACGAGCAGAGCTGCCGCCGCCGCCTATCTCGAGCGCCCTAGATAGCCGGATGTGGGGTACTCTCTCCGTCCCAAAATAAATACAATTCTATGATTGAACACGCAAATCAATGCTAGGTTTAAAATTATCAAAATATTTTTTGTTTTTTATAGTGAGTGAATGAGTTATTAGTTGTCTTTTGTGAGAATTTTCCGGAATCTAACTCGTCTTTTGTGTCGTAGGTGGGTCAAAATTAATATTTTTTGTGAGACAAATTTTAAATTCTAGAATTGAATTTATTTTAAGACGGAGAAAGTAAATCATGCCGCCCGGCACCGCTTATATAAGAGCGGCCACTTATTACTAGCTGGTGCGTGCGCATCTTGGCGCAGGGGCGTGGCCGCGCCGCGAGACGCGCCGGCCGGATCGTGGCCGCGGCAGCGGGCATCTCTCGCCCTTGGGCGCAGGGGGGAGGTGGCCGTACGTCTCGATCGTCAGCTCGATCGGTTCGGATTCCTTGGACCTGCTGCAGGTGCAGCTGCTGCCTGCTGGGGGAAACAACCCTGCGTGCGCTCACGTTCCACGCTCCTTCGCTCTCATGGAGTCATGGGGGGCATGGCATGAAGCACATCGAAGATTGCGTTTCTTCGTGGCCCACGCCACCGCAGTGCCTAACACCGACGGCGATGACCATACTAGGGCCTCGCGGGCGCGACGCCATCCGCCATTCTACAGATCCGTCTCCCAGAGATCGATCTGCGCGCCGACGGACGACCGCCTCGCCGATCGGCGCGGGCGTACTGGCTCTGTGCGCGCCGCCACATCTGTCGCCGTCCCGAGGTTGCGAACATACCATGCGATCGGTCTCCCGGCTGTCTTGTTGTGTATTGTGTTCGTACCCATCGCTCGAGCCTCCAGTTTCAGAGTAATGATATCGCTGTGTTGGCTTGGATTGTCAGCCAACCAGCCCAGTACTGTTCTCTCATATTAAATTAGTACTAGTCACCAGATACCAGCCAGTCAGCATTACTATTCTCTCATAACAAATCAGTACCAGCCATCAGCCACAGCCAAGCGAACATAGCGATAGTTGACCTGAGGCCTTTCCACCGTCCATCCACCGTCCAATGCAAAAGCAACGACCCTTTTAGGATGCGAGTAGAGATCGGCAAGAGAAGGAGAGATCGACAGAGAGAATTGGGATAGGGAGCGGCAGAGGATAGCTTCAGGTTCAGAGAAGGTTCACAACCGAGTTCATCTTCTTGCTGCCCACGCAGGAGCGCATGCCACAGATAAAGCTCACGCAGGATCAACGCACGCATCACCCGTCCTACTGGGTCCATTCTGGGCTGGTCACTCGTACATTGGGTCGGGCCTTTCTCTTGCCTCTGCCGCTCGTCGTGAACTCTGCTTCAAGGCCACCAACAGAGTCAGGGCTGTTACGGTGTGTGACATTCCCCCCTCCTTGAGCACCTGCGTGACCCCAAGCAGGTGCTCTAGGAAAGTGTTGCTTCAAAGCCGTCTCATCCTTCCAGGTGGCGAGAGCTTTTGGAAGGTGTGACCACAGAACCAGGACTTGCCACACGGCTGTGGTGCCGCGAGTGATCATGCGTTGTTGCAGAATGCGAAGAGGAATATGCAAAATAGAGTCTGAAGAAGGTAATGCTGGACTGACAGAGTGATTCTTGCCTGGTGCCTGCTTCAGTTGGGAGACGTGGAACACGGGGTGAATGGTACTGGTCTGAGGGAGTTGCAGTTTGTATGCCACCACACCCAGCTTAGCAATGACTTTGTAGGGACCGAAGAACTTGAAAGACAGTTTGTTGTTGGAGCGATGATGAACAGAAGTTTGAATGTAAGGTTGCAGCTTGACATATACCATGTCACCCACTTGAAAGACACGCTCACTGCGGTTCTGATCAGCCTGTTTCTTCATTCGATGTTGAGCTCTGGTCAAGTGTTGCTTCGGCAGGTCATTCATAAGATTGCGATGGTGGAGCCACTCAGACAATTCTAGAACTGATACATCATTGGCTGGAACAATGCCAAAATGGTGTGGATCATAGCCATACAAGGCTTTAAATGGTGATGTCTGGAGGGCTGTGTGGTAGCAGGTATTGTACCAGTATTCAGATAGTGAAAGCCAAGAGAACCACTGGTTGGGACAGGCATGAACAAAGCAACGAAGATATGTTTCCAAGCACTGATTCACCCTTTTAGTTTGGCCGTCAGTTTGGGGATGGTAGGCCGAGCTCATTTTCAGTTGTGTGTCTGTCAATTTGAACAATTCTTGCCAGAGGTGGCTGGTGAAGATCCGATCACGATCAGTCACAATAGAAAGTGGTAAACCATGGAGTTTGTAGATATGGTCCATAAATGCATGAGCCACTGTCAAAGCTGTAAAAGGATGTGAGAGAGGAATGAAATGTGCATATTTGGAAAACTTATCAACTACCCCCAAAATGTAGTTGTGGCTTTTGGACCGAGGTAGTCCTTCAATGAAGTCCATTGTAATCATCTGCCAAGCATGATCAGGTATAGGCAAGGGCTGGAGCAAGCAAGGATACTTAGCTCTGTCAGGTTTAGCTTGGTGACAAATCTGACATTCTTGCACCCAAGCTTTAATCATGGACTTCATGTTGGGCCAGTGAAAGAACTGAGACACACGAGCATAGGTCACTGGAAAACCTGAATGATCTCCAACAGCACTACTGTGCAGAGCTTGATACACTTGAAACTAAAGTGCAGAACTAGAGCCCAACCAAATTTTGTTTTTGTATTTGATGATTCCATTATGAAGGCTATAATGATCAAGTGGTGCTGTTGATAAACTGAGCTGCTGCAAAAGCTCTTGGGCTTGAGGGTTTGTTGCATATGAATCAACTACAGAGGTTAACCACTAAGGAATTGCAACAGAAATGGGCTTGACTTGAGCTGGAGGTGCTGGATGCCGAGATAGTCCTTCTGCAGCACTATTTTCTACTCCTTTCTTCTATATAACCTTGTATTGGAAACCCAGTAATTTGGTAAAAACTTTGTATTGCCATGCTGTGTGTAGTCTTTGAGTATCCAGCTGGGCTAAAGACTTCCGGTCAGTGTAAATAATGAATTCAGAGTGCTGCAGATATGATCTCCAATGATCAACTGCCAAAATAATTGCCATGTATTCTTTCTCATATGTGGACAACCCTCTAGTTTTGGGACCTAAAGCCTTGCTGACATAGGCCAAAGGGTGACCATTCTGGGATAGAACTGCTCCAATGCCAATACCACAAGCATCTGTCTCTACTGTGAATGGCAAAAAGAAGTCAGGAAGTGATAGTACAGGAGCTGTCATCAAAGCTGTTTTTAATGCCTGAAATGATGTCTCAGTTTCAGTTGTCCACACAAAGAGCACATCCTTCTTAAGGAGATTTGTCAAGGGTTTACTGATAATGCCATAGTGCCTCACAAATTTCCTGTAATAACCAGAAAGACCCAAGAAACTCCTAAGCTCTTTAACAGAAGTAGGTGTTGGCCAAGCCTGAATAGCAGCAATTTTGGAAGGGTCTATAGCTACTCCATCAGCAGAAATAACATGACCCAAATAGGCTATGGATCTCTGAGCAAAAGTGCATTTGCTGGACTTAACTTTCCATCCATCAGTTTGCAGTAATTGGAGAACAGATTCAATATGAAGTAGATGGTCTTCCAGAGTAGAACTATAGACCAGGATATCATCTAGGAAAACCAATACACATTTCCTGAGCAGTGGTGCTAATGTAGCATTCATAGCACACTGAAAAGTGTCTGGCCACCAGTGACTCCAAAGGGCACGACTAGAAACTCATATTGTCCAAAATGGGTGGAGAAGGTTGTTTTATATTCCCGTTGGCATTTCTTACGCTCAATAGAATATGGATTCCGCAAGCGCACAGAATCACCGCTGTAGCACTTTACCTTGGAGTATTCCAGGGTATCGTAATTTTTCCTCAGGGAAGCACTATGGATAAAGAGTATTGAAGAATTGAATGACAAACTTTACTAAAGATATCAACCGACTAACTTAGTGGGCGTAAGTCTGATGTCGGTACCTCTGGACTAGGGTACCCCCTCTTGCTGTGTCAAGACTCGTGTAGTTATCCGTAACTACGCCCAAAGGAGCTGAGCAACTGGACCCCTGGGGTCCGACTCCATCTCACCGGACCAACGGTCTCGGACCCGCATCCCACTCGGGGACGGGTCCGGTGTCACCACGTGTCCCGGAGAAGGGAGCACTCAGCCAAAACAGCCAGGGGCCCCGGACCTCCCACGGGGTCCCGGACCCCCATATACTATCCGGACCTCTCGGCAGGGAGGGAACAGACACCCCGCCTGGGGGTCCGGAGCCACCGCGTGTCCGCAGACGCAGGTACGCGCGCGGCTGCCAACTTTTCTCGGGAAGACTTGGCCACCTACCGCATTCAATGCGGGAGACGTTAAGTGCGCTCTGCCACAGCAGAGCCCGAGGAGACTTTCGCCAGGCTGTACTGTTGATCGCGCATTACCAAGGTGCACAGTACAGCCGCTGGCGCCACTCACGCCACGCGCGTCAGTCTGCTACGCCAGTTAGACACGACAACTCGGCGACGGAGTATCATAACGCTTACACGGTAGACCCAACAGTTTACGCCGCAACCTACACTGCCTCAACGGGCGCCTCGCCGATGGGACAGGAGAAGACCCCCCTCGGTCAGAGAGTCTACAGGACGATGAAGTGTATCCGGCAAGAGATTCTTCATCACTGTAGCACCACTACTGTCTATTTAGTAAAGTATACATCCTTGTTGGGCCCACCTGTCGGGGTCCGACACCTGTGTACGCGTCCTCCTTGCTCTATAAAAGGGAGACGCCCGTTAGAGGAAGGCTCAGGCCCAAGAAGGGACTGGGAGGCAGAGGATAGACTCATCCACAAAAGCAAGAGCAATACAACTCTCAGTGGACGTAGGTTATGGGTCTTTTTATTTGAGCCCCCTTATTTCAACTCTTTTGAGTGGAGGTATGGGTCTTGTTTTTTTTTCTTTTTTTCATTGCTTCGGCTCCAGTTTTTTTTAAGGAAGATGGCCCACACTCCATAAGGGTAGAGTTATTGGAAGGGAGCATTGCTTGGATAGACCATTCGAGATGGATAGGTTCACTGTGGAGATTTTGGGTTTTGTTGTGAGGGGAATTGTCTGGCGAATGTGGATATCAATACCCGGGGTAGGTAATTGATATGCTAGACATTTTGATGCTAGCAAAACAATGGGTACGCAAAGGAGAAAGATCGGTAGATGATAAGTACCTTCATCTAACGAACTCACAATTCGACAAAGCTCAAAATAACACAAGATAGCTTATATCGGTTCATATGATAAAATGTTATGGTTTTTGGTAGGAGATGTAAACCAAAGGAGAATTCTTTTCCATGTTTTATTTTAAAGAAATTCCGAGAGGTTCCCTACTAGAGCATGCAGTTTTATTTCGATTCAGGCCATCTCAAATCTCACAACTACTTAGACTAGAAAATCAAGCTCATGCTCCCACTCAAACCAGATTTTAGTGGAACTACTTACGTGCCAACTAGTTTAAGTACTAGGAGAGTAAACAGTTGTATATGAGGCACTTGCAAAGCATGGACAAAGCAACTATTCATCATCTCCATGATAAAAGCTTACACGGATTTCCACACATATGAGTTGGGAGTTTTATTCACAGCACGAAACATATTTTTTTGTTTTATTTATTTTACTTTATTTTATACTTTTTACTTTTTTTGAGTTTTTGATTGATTTAAACTAACTAATTTTTTTTAGGACACAAGACGAAAGGATAGGTCGGATGACTTACCTGGATACATCGCCACCCCCCCAAACTTGAATGAAGCTCAGTAGGTCTGCTATCGTGGCCGTTTTTTTCGTATGCAGTGTAAAATCAAAAGAATGCATTTGCGAGAATTTAAACATGCCATGATGAGAAAGGGAAGACTATGCAAGAATATAAACTATCCTATATGCAAATGCAGAAATGGATAACTACCACGTACCTCATGGCAAGGGCTCGAGTTTCTCGTCCTGAGCGAGACTATCCATACTTTGGGTTTGGTTGTCGTCACTTGATGGAGACATTGGTGGCGACGCTTTCTTCCGCCATAGGCAGATTTACTTCGATCTCTTTCTTCCCAAGTTCTAGAAAATTCTTACGTTGGATATTCCGCTTCGCGTTCCGTTGGTTATCTTAATCTCCTCTCGAGTTCGAAGATTCTCCACGAATTCGATGAGGGAATATGGCTTCTCCATCTCTTTCACCTTCCGGTTGAAACTTTTGATCTGTGAGCATTTTTCATCCTTCGGTCTGAAACCGAATCTCTCTTTCTGCCCATTGATGTTGAGTTGGATTGCTCCAATTCTCGCATCAATGTGTGCATTTGTCATACTCAAGAATGGCCTCCCCAATATGAGAGGAATCTCAGTGTCGACTTTCATGTCGAGAATGACAAAATCAACGAGGACAAAGAAATTCCGTATTTTCACCGGAATATCCTTGGCGATCCCCGCGAGATGACGAACTGATTGGTCTGCTAGCTGGAAACACATGGTAGTAGGAGCAAGCGCATGATGGTTAAGTTTATCATAAATTACCTTTGGCATGACACTGATGCTTGCTCGCAGATCGCAAAGAGCGTGCTTAAAGTGTTGAGTTCCGATGGAACATGTGATGGTGGGGTATCCTGGTTTCTTCTTCTTCTCCAGGAGAGGATTGAGTATAGCAGTGCTACACTCATCCGTAAGCTGCACGACCTCGGTGGTCGGCAGGACCCTCTTATTGCCAAGGATATCCTTGAAATACTTGGCGTACGTGGGTATCTGCATAGTATCAAGAAGTGGTATGTTGCCATAAAACTTCTTAGTTACCTCGACAAACTTGCCGAATTGCTCGTCGGCCACCGGCCTCCTTCTCCGCTCTAGAAACGGTAAGGCGGTTGTATCGTGACAGTCCCGTGAAGTTCTAGGGGGTTCCACGGGGTCTTCCTGGGTAGCAATGGTGTTGGATTCTTCGGCCTCCTCCAGCACCCCATCTTCAGCATCAGTATCCTTGGTGGTTACGGTCTTCCACCGTGTACCAGCATCCTGCGGAAGAGGTGGTTTCTATGCGGATTGTCTTGCCCGAACAGCTACCGCACTCACACTTTCTGTTGGGGTCACTTCCGGTTGCTCGAATAGCTTCCCCGTGTCATGGTTAAGGCAGGATGGTATACCTGCATCCTGCGGAAGATGTGGTTTCTGTGCGGATTGTCTTGCCCGCACAGCTACCGCACTCACTCTTTCTTTCGGGGTCACTTCCGGTTGCCCGGATAGCTTCTCTGTGTCATGGTTAAGGTAGGATGAGGCCAGTTGAGTTACTTTAGTTTCTATCAATTTGTTGAAACTCAACTGATGTCTAATAACAGAGTTAAACCCCTCAGTTGCATAGCCAAATACTCTAGAATTTTATCATTAGCAAGAAATCTCTCACTAATAGTTAAGATAATGGCCAACGATGACCGTTTGACACAAGAGACTCTAATCCTTAGAGAGATAAGCAGCTGGGAGGACAACGAGCGAGAAAGACTCCTAAAACACTTCTAAACGATCGAGCTAGCCTTTCTAGACTAAACCTTGTTTCTAACTTGTTATCGGGAACCTAGAGCTTACTTCGGTGGCTGGAAGAGGAATGACTTCAGAAAGGGATGAGAGGGGAGTCCAACGACAACCTGCAACTACTGTTATGAAAACACCCGAACATGGTGGACTACAAGGGACGGACATGGCTGTCACCACCTGCCGCCTACCACAACGGTTCCGTGAGGTGGAACACACTTTCTAGCTAACTCTAAGCCCAGACACCACATCCGTACTCGGTGTTAGGATTTCTCTTGTCGCGAATAAGAGAAATCCCCCTCAACCCAGAGAACTAACTTGAGCCTCCCTAGTCCGAGCGAGAAAACCCGTAAGGTAAGATCCCGATAAACAAGAAAGATACAAAGCCTAAGCTAGAGGAATTACTTCCGCACACAAGCAAGATAACTTGGAAAGATAAATAAATGCGGAAAGTAAAGCTGACTCAAAAAGATAAAGATAGCTTATATTGATAAATGTCAAAGGAAAAGATACAAGAGTTTATACCCGACTTTCGATGACGACTCCGGAATCCCGAGACAAGCTCGACTCTAACTCCCAGACTACCTAACCTACTCTAGAAACTAAGAATGAGAAAAGAGAACTCCTTTTGTGTGTTGAGAGTCAGGGTGTTGCTCTCTATTTATAGTGCTCCAAGGTCGGTACGAGGTGAGCGCATGTGTTGTAAGCAACTAGGACGGTTGATGTAACTTCCACGCGAAGTTGAGCACGAGCCGCTGCAAGGTAGGGCCGGCCGGCCTCCCCTAGGCCGGCCGGCCTGGGGATCCCACCATCTGGCCACCGACTTTTTGTGGACGGCTTGGATTGTCTCCTGGAAGTCGGTGGAAGAGGATTGGGTCAAAAGCACATGATTGTTGGGCCGACCGGCCTCCCTTAGGCCGGCCGGCCTGGGTTTTGCTCCTCTCGGCCCTCCGTTTCACCGAAGCATCAATCAATAGTTGCACATTCTTGCTCAAGGCGGTTTAGGTCTTGAAACTGTGTTTGGACACTGAAAGTGGACCCAACCTTCCATTGCTCAAGCCTTTCGGTCTTTGTTTGCGAATTTTGGACGGAACCAAATTTTATTGGCTTGGATTTGTGCTCAGGATCACTTTGGCAAAGTTTCGTGGTATGGTATGTTGAGGTGCCAGGCCGGCCGGCCTGGGATTTTGCCCTTTTTTCATGATTTTGGGTACACTAGTTCCTACGACCACAACTCATCCAAAACTTGTTGCACTTGTTAGAAATAAGCAAAATATGTATGGAACATGGTGTAAAGCTCATGTTATTCCCGAGAAGTTGACGTTCAAAATGGAAAATAATGGCCGTCAACAATTCCTCACCAGCCTTGAGCAAAATTTGATGGAATCCAGACCTAAGATCCAATTTTGTAAAGCAGCTGGCCTGACATAATTCATCAATAATTGGCAGTGGAAACTTGTTTTTAATGGTGAGAGCATTAAGGAATCTGTAATCCACACAGAAACACCATGTCCCATTCTTTTTCTTAGCCATGACCACAGATGAAGAGAATGGGCTACAGCTAGGTCTGACGATACCCTCTGCCAGCATTTTGGTCACTTGGTGTTCAATTTCAGTCTTTAGAGCTGGGGAATATCCGAATATCTGTAAGGTCGAATGACAAAGAGCTGAGCTGCAGTTATTAGAGGGATAGCATGATCACAAGCTCTTGAAGGTGGAAGACCCTTGGGTTCATCAAACACAGTATGGTATTTGTCCACTAGAGCTTGAACAGGCAGAGGTATGTCAGACTGGGAGAATCTGCAGATAACAGGCACACCTCAAGCATGGTGACTACATGATCAGATGGTAGTGGTGAGTCACCCTAAAGTCTGACAATGGTGTTGTTGTAAGGAAGGAGCATCCATTTGAGGGACCAATGAATTTGCATTGGAGAAAATCTTTCTAACCATTCCATACCAACAATCATATCATAATGTTGAAGTGGTAACACCTTAAGTGTAGAGGTAAAAGTGCAAGACTGAACTGTCCATGCCATGTCCACAAATTCAGTCTGACAGATTAGGTGATGGCCATTAGCAACATGAACAGGAATAGGAGCCAAAACTGGAGTTGAACCATGTAGTTAGGATGCCAGAGTTGTACTGATGAATGTATGTGTGCTACTAGAATCAACAAGAATAACCACCTCATGGCCCTGAACAGAGCCATAGAGCTTGAATGTTTTGGGTGTTACCTGACCAGAAAAGGCTTCTGGAGAAAAAGCCATACAGAGTTCAGTTCTGTCAGGAGAGTCAGGTTCTTCCAGAGTAGACTGAAACATGTCCCAAATCTCTTGGACTGCATGAAGTTGAACAGTAGGATCACATTTGTGATTATGGGCCCATTTGTCTCCACACTTGAAACATTGTCCCATTACTCTGCGATAAGCCTTCAGAGCTGCCAACTTCTCTATTTCAGTTTGACTTTTGACTGGAGACGAAACTGAATTTACAGTAACCGTGGTAGTAGTAGGCTTGGCCTTGTCATAAAGTGGTGGTGGAGGTAAAGGATGAGCCCCCTTGATAGCAGCAGCAGGAAAAGATGAATAACCAAATTTCTTCACCTCCCGAGCACGAGAAGGATCCAGTACTTCCTCCTGCAAGGATGCCAAACAGTATGCAGTATCGAGGTCCTTTGGATGTTGCAAAAAGACAGTAGAACGTATTTCTGGGCGCAATCCATTGATAAACTTCATCACATAGTGCCTAGGTCAGTAAGAGATTCATAGGCGGCTAACTGATCAATCAATTCGGCAAAAGCAGTGATATATTCAAGAACTGAGCCAGTCTGACGAATGTGCAGAAGCTGGCGGATTAACATATCATGCTCATCTCGACCAAAGCGATCAAGAAGCAGGGAACAAAACTCGGACCATTCAGAACTAGAGACACGTTTAGCTACCGACTAGAGCCATCGTTCTGCGGAACTAGTGCAGTGGTGGCCCGCCACACGAATCCACACATCAAAAGGAAAAGAATACATTTCGAAGTAGTTCTCACATCTAGAGATCCATAATTTCGGGTTCGTACCATCGAAGGAAGGGAAATGTAACTTGGGCAAACGAGAACCAGTAACACGATCATGATGCGTAGAGGGACTACACTACTACAAAAAATATTTACAGAGGCGTTTAGAATCCATTTTTAGAGGCGTGCAACCCTAAACGCCTCTAACCTAGGGTCAGTGTAAATGGCTATTTTCAGAGGCGTTTGTTGCACGCCTCTGTTAAAGGTTTAGAAAAAACAAAAAAAAGAAAAAGCCCGCCGAGCCCATCACGGACCCGGCGAGCCCATCACGGGCCCGGCGAGCCAATCGCGTCGCGCCACCGGCCCGTCGCCGCCGTCGCTGCTCGCTGTCGCCGCCACCGCCGCCGCTGCTCGCTTTCGCCGCCGCCGCTCGCTGGCACCTCCCGCCGCTGCCGCCTCCGGCCGCGCCACCACCGGATCCGCCACCGCCGCCCCTCTCCTGCCGCGGATGCGGCCGCTGCCGAGCCGCGCACGCCTCCGGCCGCCACCACCACCGGATCCGCCACCGCCGCCCCTCTCCCGGCGCGGATCCAGCCACCGTCGAGCCGCACACGCCTCCCAACGCCGCCGCCGAGCCGCACACGCCTCCCGCCGCCGGATCCGGCCTTAGGCAGCGCGGATCCGGGGGGTGGCAGTGCGGGGCGGCGTAGGCGGCCGGCGTCGTGGGCCGGCGGAGGGCGGCGTCGGGGTCGCCGGCCGGAGGGCGGCGTTGGGGGCCGACGTCGGGGTCGCCGGTGGGGGGCGCCGCGCGATGGGAGGGGGCCGGCCGACGGTCTGGCGGGGCGAGCAGCATCGGGAGAGGGAGAGAGAAGAGAGAGGGAGAGAAGGGAGAGAGAGAGGAGAGAGAGAGTTAGGGTTTGAGGGAGTTAGGGTTTCTTATATACTTCTTTCAGCAACTGGGCTCAATTGGGCTTCGATTGGGCCGGTCCATTAACAGAGACAGTCGTGTTATGCTTGAACGCCTCTGTTAATCGATTTTCTGAGGCGTTTTTTGGAACCGCCTCAATTAATAAAATATGTCCGCCTCAGTTAATAAAATATGACCGCCTCTGTTAATGCTGGGCATTAACAGAGGCGTTCAATTTTTGTGCACACCTCAGAGGCCTTTTTTTAAGTGCCTCGCAAAATCCAGAATTGTAGTAGTGCTGGGAGAGAACGAGGGAGAATTATGCATACCCTTGACCGGGACATGAGTATGGGTAAAAACCTTCCCAAACTAAGATCCCGGTGGTTGTGATCAACACGGTGCCCAGAGAGGCTGTCGGCGGTCGATCCAGCAGGTGGACGTGCGGAAGCCGACGATGGATGCTCCAAGATGCCTTGGCCGGATCCAGAGCGATCCAAGGCGAGACGATCCCAGGCCTTGTGGATCTTGGTGACTTCCAACTTCAGATCCTCTACAGAAGCCTCCAGAAATGGCTTCCAATCAGAGAAGGTAGCGCTCACCGCATCAGCGTGTGGTTTCCCCTCCTCGAATGCGGCCGCCTTGTCCTCCAGGATGGAAAGATGAGCATCGTGTGTTGACTCGGACTCGATGAGGCGCTGCTCCAACTTGGTGTCGAGCTCGGTGAAGCGCTTGTTCATCTCGTCGAGGATGAGCTTCGTGTTAGGATCCATGACTCCAGATCGTTTCTGGAATCTGGTGTAGTGGGAGTGGGGAGGAGAAGGAGGATCCAGGATCGGTAGATGAATCTGATACCAGATTGTTAGGATGCGAGTAGAGATCGGCAAGAGAAGGAGAGATCGACAAAGAGAATTGGGATAGGGAGCGGCATAGGACAGCTTCAGGTTCAGAGGAGGTTCACAACCGAGTTCATCTTCTTGCTGCCCACGCAGGAGCGCACGCCACAGATAAAGCTCACACAGGAGCAACGCACGCATCACCTGTCCTACTGGGTCCATTCTGGGCCGGTCACTCGTACATTGGCCCAGGCCTTTGTCTTGCCTCTGTCGCTCATCGTGGACTCTACTTCAAGGCCGCCAGAAGAGTCAGGGCTGTCACGGTGTGTGACAGACCCAAACTCCAAAGTATATACAAAGTCAAACATTTGCACGCGGTGGTTCTGTGCTGCACAGCAAACTCGCTCATTTTTGAGATAATGGAATTTTCGGGTCTCTACGGTTTAGCATACACAACCTTCAATTATTATATTTTTTCAGCTTCAATAGCTGGGCTAGCAGGAGAGTCAAAAAACAAAATTAAGCCTGATAAAGTCTTTTATTATGCTTACATCCATGACTCGCAAACATTTCTAAGGCTATTATCTCCCAAGAAATGCTGATCTTCATGAACAGATACTTTGTCGTCTCCTTATGCTGCAACATTGACCAAAATCGCAGCCAGTAGGTCCCCCTGAAAATAACATGCATAAAGGATGAATGTTTAGCATTATTAAAGATAATATCATTTCGATAACGCCATATTGCCCAACACAGAGCCGTTGTCCCTGTTAGAATAGTAAAGGCCTCTCGTGCATTAAAATTTTGAAGCCAATTCCCAAGCATGTGGGTTACCGATCTAGGTGGGGTTAAACCAGTAGCAACTTGGACAGTCCTCCAGATTACCTTTGCATGTTAGCAATTGAAAAAGAGGTGTTTGATTGTTTTGTTACAATTGCAATAGCTACACTTTTGACTACCCTTCCAGTTTTTCCTTCGAAGATTATCCTTGGTTAAAAGAACCCCTTTTGCAGATACCAAAGGAAGATCTTAATTTTTAATGAAATTTTAAGTTTCCAAATAAATTTATGTCGGAAAGGGAAGTTACAGTTAGCTAGATGAATGTACACCGAGCGAACCGTTAATTGTCTGCTCTTAGTTAAGTACTAGCTAAAAGTATCCCTTCCTTGAGTCAAATTAAAGTTGGAGACTTGTGCTGCTAGTCTTAGCCATTCATCTAATTTTCATCTACCAACGCTCTTTTAAAAGTGATGTTCAACGATGTTGAATTCATGACTTTTGCGAACTCGCTCATGGTTGTGAACCCCACCTTCTCACTTTTTTTCTTTTTTTAAAGGAAACGTCTCCTGTCTCTGCAAACCCCACACCTTCTCACATTTTTTTTCTTTCGACACGGGGATCGCCCCATTTCCATTACAAAACAGAAATAATGAGAATACATAACCAGGCGAGAAACAAGTTTAAGGACACCAGGAGTCTAGCGGGGGGAGGGGGAGAGACCCAAGATTCCCGGATCACAAATCCCCAACAACACGGCATAGACAAAAGAGGCACTAAAAAATAGTAGCAGGCCAGACAGATTCGAGACACCAAACAGCATAGCCCCCAGCTCAGATGTCATCGCCTTCGTCTTGTTCGTCTTCTGGAGGAGATGGTAGAAGCCGCAGTGGAGGAGGGGAAGCTTGTTGAGTCGCCAGCACCCTGTGTGCACACGCCAAGAGCTTCTGGACACCTTCCAAGATTCTTTCTTGTGTGACTTCGTTATGGAGACCTGCCCAATATGTTCGAAAGTAACAAGCGTGTGTCAAAATCTCGCCAGGATGTTTTGGTATTTTCTTATCAAAGCAGGCTTATTCCTGCATTTCCAAATTGCCCAGCAAATGGCCACACTGAAAGGATCGTGGCCCAAGAAGGGGGGTTGAATTAGGACTTTTTCAATTTCTATTCGTCCTTAGCCTACTACTAGTGTTGCCCAAACATAAAATTCAAAGACCTAGAAACTAGAGCACACTAACATGATGAATCTAGGTAGGTAAGCACATTAACAAAGCCATCATCCTAAATGAGCATACTAGATAAGCAAAGGCTAGTCCAAATGAAACAAACTATCAAGAGCAAGTCCTAATCTCAAACAAGCAAGCCAAGAGCAATAAACTGAAAATGCTTAAGTAAAATGCTTGAATGTAAAGAGAATGGACAAGAGACAACCGGATTTTTTCCCGTGGTATCGAGGAGTTGACGCTCCCCCCTAATCCACGTTGGAGCACCCACAAAGGGTTAAGCTCCCTTGCATCATGAAGAGCAAGTATCTACTAAGAATACACCTTTTCCATCTCCGGAACGGCGGGCTTCAAACCGTGTACAACTTCTTCTTCTTCTTCTTCTTGGGGCTCCCACAACCTCCAAGAGCTCACCAAGACCGTGTAGGTGTCGTCAAACACCAAGAGTAACAAGCTCTAAGCCTTCACTTGACCATCACTAAGTTGGCCCTAAGGTTCTAGCACACTTGCACTCTTCCAAGGATTGAATTCATGATTGAATTAGTTGATATCAATGTGTGGATGTATTCTCTCAGCACTTGGGCGGCCTCAGGTCTTCCAGGGTTCAAAAGGCAGTGAAGAGACCCGAGGTACCCCCTTATATAGGCTAGAGATCACCAAGTGGCCGTTACCAACTTTCTGGAAAAAGTTGGTTACGTCGGATAATCCGACGCAGTCCCAGACAGGGGTGTCGGATCATCCGACCCCACTGAGTTTTCCATTTAGCCGTTAAGATTTAAAACAGTGCTGATGTCATCTGTCCGACCCATTTGTCCGACGTGTACTGAGATGATGCGTCGGATAATCCGGCCTCATTTGATTTTTTAATGTCAAAACCAACGGAATGATCATTGACACTGATGATTAATCTGACGTATTAGAGAAGCCCACGTCGGATCATCTGATCCTGAAGAGGATTTTCTAGCTGAGAAATCATGCTCTCTGGTACATCATCCGAGCATTAATCCGACGTGCAATTTCAGAGCGTCGGATAATCCGATCCAACAGGCATTTTTCAGTCCCCCGAAAACATACTCTCTGGTACATGCTACCACTCAAAATCCGATCCTTGCATTTACAGCATCGGATAATCCGGCTTCTTTGAAGTGTTTATCCGACCCTACTGTATCGGATTATCCGAACCCACTGAATATTTCCTGTTTCAGTTTTCTGACTTGGAGTTGATTTGAACGTCGATTCTTTCTGCTTCCAAGTGTTTTTCTGAGTTGCTTTGCCTGACTTGAGTTGATCTTGTGCAAGTGTGCAAAAAATCTAAGGCCAACTCTTGAATGATCAAGCTACTCACTTAGAACCCCCCTTAATAGTACGGTCATGAACTAGAAACTATAAAACCTAAACTAAATCAAGTGTCCTTCATCTCCTTGTGACACTTGAGTCTAGAAAAGTCCTTAATCTTGTGAATTTGAGTCCATGACTTTGAATGTTGAAATTGAGGGGTCTCCTTTCATTTGCGACTTTAACGGATTAACGATAATTCCTTCAAAACACACGTTAGCCACAAACATTGTCACTAATCACTGAAATTTACCGTTAGGCATCCACGGGCCTAGATGCTTTCAATCTCACCTTTTTTGGTGATTGGTGACAACACAAAGATAGAGATAGCAAAAGGAAATTTAAAGCGCAAACAAATAACGGAAACGAAAGCCACATGTATAGCCATGTCAACACAGAGTCATACATAAAAGCCAATGACATGTTTGATACATCAAGAACCATGAAAAGTCCAAATCACGTCACAAACCTTCCTGAACCCCCTATCTCTACTCCCCCTATCTATCTCCCCCTTTGGCGACAAAGCACCAAAAAAGAAGGCTGGAGCAAACTAGTCCTGGGGCGGAGAAGACTGAGTCGGAGGAGTCGTGCTCGGAGAGGCGATGTAGCGGCTGACATCGTCGTCGTCGTTGTCCAAATAAGTGGTGCTGGCACAATCGGTCGGAGAGGGTGACGGGGCAGCTGAAGTGGTCGGAGCTAAAGAAACGGCTGCCTCCGTCGTGATGACCGTGGACTCCGTCTGAAGAGCGATCGAAGTCGCGAGTGACGTGAGAAGTGTGGAGTCCACCGAGACACGAACTGGAGAAGGTCGAAGCGGTGGCGGTGACGTGCTGTCAAACTGAAGAGCCTCAACCGGTATAGTCGAGACGACTATAGCAGGAGGCCGAGACTGAGCTGTGCTGAGCTGCTGGTACTCCTGAAACTGACGCTGCTACTCAAGGAACTGTCTCCTCTGATCCGGTGTCATCGGCGTCTGCTGAGGGTAGCCAAACACCCCTGGGTGAAGAAGTGGCGACATCGGGAACGACGCCAAGGGTGTCTGGGGCAGGCTGGCAGCCGGACTGGTAAGAGCTGCTGGGTCCGACGGAAGGAGAGGAGCTAGAGGAGGTAGGGCAAGTCCGACGTGACTGTAGAGTGCTCCGAAACATCCTGAGAAGTACTGTAACTGCTGCTGCTGCTGGAAGAGCTGTAGTCTGACTGCCTCCTGGTGCTGCCTCATCTTCTGGAACATCAGTGTATGTGCCTCCTGCTGTCGGGCCTGCTCAGCCAAGATCCGATCCTGAGTCTCGGCCTGTCGGTGCTGCTGCTCGGCAAAGGCACGCTGCTGCTCTATAAGTGTCTGTAGAATCTGAGCAAGCATGTCGGGCACTGCAACCTGGGCCACTGTCACTGGCGGCGGTGTCGGGGGCCTAAGGTCGTGATGTGGTGCTCCTGCCCCTGACGTACCGGCCTCGTCGGACGGGGATAGTAGGAGTGAAGTCCTCATCGTCCTCGGAGTCCTCTGAGTCTCTGGCTAGGCAGTGAGGTAGCTGGGCCTCTATAGCTGCAAGTGAAGCATCAGCGGCTGCGAAAGGGTCCTCGGCAGCTCCTGCCTCTACCTGAGCTCGTTCTCGGAGTCTCTGCTCGGCTCTGCACTGTCGTCAAGCTCCTCTACGACCATCGTCAGGAGAAGTAGGAGAGTAATCCTTGAACAAAGTGGTCGAGATCTCTAGATCATGCATCATCCGACCTTGATCAAGCTGAGTGAGGATCCAACTGATCCAGTGAGTGCAAGGCTGTCTCCTGCTCGACGTCAGCCCCTCCATAATCACATCCTCAAGCTCGCAGATAAAGAAGTCGACAATATCAAACGGCACGCCTCCGAGGATGTAAACTAGAAGCCACTGCTGGAGTGTTGTGATCCCCTCACTTGTAACATCCCAAAAATTCATATTAAAAAATCATTCAAATTCAAACTTATTTTCAAAGTATAATTGCATAAACTCTTTCTTGAGCTCAACTCCTTGAGACTCTAATTCACCTCAGGCTTGATCATCATCACGCCTTGCACGCACACTTGAGCCCATCAGCATTCCTCTATTTTCCTAATCTCTATTCCTCTCTCCATAGTGTGTGCTCACACGTACACCATCCATGCATGCAGTAGCCTTTAATCACACGCATGCATCCCTGACACATACACGTACATGCAAACATGCAGACTAAAGCACCCAATTAGCTTATCCCTGTCCTCGCTCTTGCTGGCACAACGTAGCGGGCACGCTCACGCTCGCCACAGTTTCGCCGGCGCCTTTTCCTTCTCGGCCACACTTCCCCGTCGCTCGCGACCACGCGCAGCACAGTGTGACCCCGATGCCCTGCCGCACGCGTCGCATCACCGCAGACCGCCGCGCATCACGCTGCCGGCCACCAGCTCGCCACTCCGCGCCAGCAGCCCCGCGCATGCGTAGTTACAGCATCGTCAAAACCCAGCGCCCACGCCGGCCTTTGCCCGGCCTCGTCGCCAGCCCTGTCAAGCACAGCGCCGCGCTCGGCCGCACTTGCCGACCGCATTCCCATCCCCGGCCTATAAAAGACGACGCCAGTTCTCTTGCCCGCCGCGCCATCCAGTGCTCGCTAAGTCTTCCCACTCCACTAGCTAATCCACCGCTCACAAGAACCGAGAGTCGTCCCCTCGCTCGAGCTGTTCCCGGTAAAGGTGAGACCCATGGCAGCTTCTCTCATCAACTCCACACATCCCCATCGTAGCCTTCTCTCCTGAGCCGAGCTCGACGAGCTCAGACGCTACGGCCATGGTTGCCCAGCGGCCGGAGTCGACCTTCGTTTCCCATGTCCAAAGTCACAATGTTGGCACCCCCTCATCCTCCTCTATCTCCCCATGTTCTCAGTTTCTTGAGTGGTGGCCCGTGCTGCCGTACAGCAAGCTGTAGAAAGCTTCCTCTGTCTTCCATGGTGGCCATGCATGAGGAGCACGAAGCTCTTGTCCACCCGTATCCACTCCTGTTTATTTTCTTCCCAGGCCCAGAGTACTAATCCAGTTTAAAAGCCCAAGTACACACAGCACATACTAAGCCCACACCAAGCCACTCACGTACAAGCAAATAAATTCAACCGATTCATTTTGTTTTCTGATTTAATCACCAGCCTATACTACACCTCACACGTCTCACTCTCCAGCACTCCGAGGCCTTAATTCTTTTTCCCAAATTCCTATAAAATCACAGACTATTTATTCTTATATTTTCTTCTCCTTTGAGCTCATTTTATTGTGTTGTGCTTGTTTGTGATTGTTGTCATTGCGCCATCGTCACCTTAGCCGATGGAGTGATTGAGGAAGGGAACGAGTTTGGAGGTCAGTACTGTGAGTCGGAACCCAAGGACCCGTACCGCGAGCCGGAACTCCGGAAGGCTTTGAGGATGACAAGTTCAATCTCATCCTTTGATGCATATTTTGTCCTAGTTTTATAAACACAACCTACTGGCCTGTTTTACAAAACTGCATATGCTTTAACTGCTGAAAACATGGCTGGATAGCCACTCCTTGATTTGTTATAACCATTCCTTGACCACCTAAATTAATGTCTAAATATGATTTATTCTATTTGGATGTTAATCGCTGCTAGAATGCTTAGGGCCTTGAATTACAACACATCAAACATGGTACAACTTGTTTTATAAAAAGAAAAATGTGTGAGTGTGTAGGAAGGGAGAATGTGGAATTTTTGGAAACTAAAAGAAAGATGAGCGTAGATGAGATGGATGATACTTCTGTGTGAATTGTCAAAAGGTGTGCTCATACCTGTGTGGTTGAGCAAGGTTGGGAGATATTCATCTTGTCACAATTAAGGACCGAGTTGATATGTCATCTTGCCTAACTCAACTATCGTGCAAACCACTCGACCGTTGTGTATGGCAACGGCTTAGCATAAACCACACTAGTTAGCCTGATATCCATCAGGAGAGCTGAGAGCAACGGGTGATCAAGGAGAAGGGATAAGATCACAGTGACTTATGCCCCGGTTAAACCTCGGTAATAGGTCAACGACCCCTTGGTGGATCCCGTGGTGGCTAGTCAGGTCTAGCTAAGGTGGGTAATTACTTTGTTGGGATCTGCAACGACACTAAGGTGTTCGTACTGTGGTACCCCATTTGTGGGTAAAGTTGCACACCTCTGCAGAGTATTAAATCTAATTGAATAGTCGTGCCCACGGTACTTGGCGAGTTTCGGTTTGGTCACACAACTAGTACTTCTTCGGGGAATGGATGGGTTGGCGTGAATTGTTTTGGAAAAGTGTCCGGCAGCTGTGCCGTGTGCTACTGTGGACGAGGAGTCCTGAAGCAACCTATAAACTTGGATCCTAGGTGGATCAACTCTACGTGTTACTCGGTACAAAATAATTGCTCAGAAAATCTTTTTCTTTCAAATAAACCCATGCATAAAAATTAGCTTTCTGCAAATTAAACCATAACCTTATCTTTGATTATACTGTGTATATATTCTGTTTATACCCCCTCCGTGGGTGTGGCTGGACTTGCTGAGTACGTTTGTACTCACCCTTGCTTAATTTTTACAGAGGAAGATCCATACTTTATTCCCGAGGACGTTGAGTAGGGATTCCGTTCTGCACCCAACCTTGCCTGTGGTTAGGGTCACCCGCAGGAAACTTCGTATGGCGCAAGACTCTGATGACCTCTTCGTGGTTCACGTTCTTGTTTGGGTTTTAGTTGTTGTCCTCGCGATAGTGGCGCTTCATTGCCCATTACCGCGTAGAGTTGTATGGTGACGTACCATCTGATGTAATAAATGTGTTATCAGCCTCCTTGGACTGATATTTGTATCACATTTGAGTCACCTCTTATGGGGGGATGCTTCAGGTGGTATCAGAGCTGTAGGTTGGCCGTAGGACGTGACCCCTAGGATCGAGACCCTTTTTCAGGCCTTTCCACACTAGGACTTTCCTTGTTTAACTCTTTTTCCCACACAAACACTCACCATTGACTCTTGCCCTATTCTAGATGGCTGACAATGGATGGAGTGGCGGAATCTGCCCCGCAGAGCCTGGCCTCCCTAAGTTATTGCTACTCAGCTTGGAACGCGTCAGAGTTGTGGACCCACCAGAGTACATCTACCGGGAGTACGACTCCAGGGGCACCCTTCGGTGTGACATGATGATCTTCATGGGAAAGAGCACTCGCTATCCTGACATGGAACCCTGGTTCATCTCCACCACTGGCTTTTGCTTCCCAGACACCTACCGAAAGGCTGCCCGAAAAGCCCTGCGACGTCTGTGTGTGGTTTACAAACATCATCTTCAGCGGACTCCTATGGGATTTTCCCTACCTACTGAAGGAAGAGGACGCTCATGGATTGCCCGGATGAGAGGACTTGGGAGGGAAGAAAAAGAACTAGAAGATACGGTCTCCCACCTATCCATCTACCTCACCGGCTTGGACCAACTCTACCGCGAACAGGCGGCACAACTGAAATACCAAATCCGCAGAGCAGAAAAGGCAATCCAAAAAATGGAGGAACAACAGATAAGAGCCATACGAGCCGAGAATTCCCTAGCCGCTCTCCAAACCCAATGGCAAAACCACGAGGCGCTCAGGACAGGAGCTAGGTGGTTAGAAGAACCCGAAGAAACCCATTGGGATAAGGGTACTCAGACCGAAGATGAGGTGTTGGAGCAGTGTCTCCCACCAAAGAAGCGCCCTATCCAGATCGAGGAAGAGTCCCCATGATAGGAGAGTAGCACACCTGAGCTAGAGCCTATATCCTAATAATCGTGTATCCATAGAAAATGTACCCCACTCTGTTGTAATAATAAGAACCATCTATCCCCTTTGTACCCAAATATTTATGCAAAACTTGTTCACCCTATCTTTGTTTTCAGATGGCTGAGAAAGGATGGACCCAGGGCATTTGCCAAGCTGCACCTGGCTTCCCCAGCCTTTTGATCAATGCCCTGAAGAGCCTTAGTGTTTTGGAATGCCCAAGGTACTACAACAGGGAGTACGAGCACCATGGTATCCTCCGCTGCAGGGTGATCCTGGTCATCGCCAAAAGTGGCCACTACCCCTACATCCAGTCATGGCGAGTGACCGCCACGGGGTTTAGGTACCAAGACACCTATCCCTTGGTCATCAGGAAGGCGCTCCATTATCTGTGCCAGATTTTTTAGGGACACCTCGCCCCCACACCGATGAGGTTCTTTCCCCCGACCATCAGAACCCCAGTTAGGGAGGCCCGCATGAGAAGCCTGGAATGGCGCCGCCATGAAGAGGACCCTCTGTACCAAGTGGCTACTTACTTAGCCTCCTTGGATCAGCTCTTTGACGAGCAAGCTAGCATCCTGAGGGAGCAAACCCATCGGGCCGAGCAAGCAGAGCTCGCGGTAAGAATGCATCAGATCCGGGTGGCTCAAGCCGAGGCAAGAGCCGCAGCCGCGGTCAATAGTGAAGCAGTTGCCCAGGAGACCCTCAGGCAGGCCCGGGACCGGCGTATGCAAGAATGGACCAGAAGTGGAACACCAGTCCTGGCAATTGGGGAAAACTATGTCCTACTTCGAACGCCCATCATAGGATGGGGACCACTTTTAGGGACCCCACAAGCCCCACCCGAGAATCCTGAAGGGCCTACTGCCGTCGTTGATGTAGAAGCTGCTGAGCAACCCCTGGAAAATGGAAACCTAGAGAATGGCGAGCAAGGACTGCTCATTTCCCTGGAGGCACACTCCGTCCCAGAAGAAGGCTCGCCCCGCGAGTAGCATGTCCCGAAGCCACCCTAGAAAAAGCCCTCCCAGCCCCTTTGGCTTAAGTTGTACCCTTAATTGTGGCCTTTGTACCCAGTTGTGTAGTACACATTTTGGCCTTGCCCCAGTGTTGTACCCTTGCAGTAATAAAATTGTTTGTGCTTGTTGTTTGCTAGTCTATGTGCTTATCGGCAGGAGGTGGATTCTGTATTTTCAAAAATACGAACTAAATAACTTAAACATCACTTAATCCTAATTCCAGTCTCACAAAAACTCTACCCAATCCACAGATGGATTCCCAACACAGTTCAAGAGCCTCCCACAGTCGGACCCCTGCAGCCCTTGGCACGGGAGAACCGCCTAACTGACAGGACCCTTTTCAGAATGATCAGGAAGTGAGCCAGAACAGAGGAGGAAACCAAGGAGAAGCGCCACTGCCACCACCTCCACCTTTCAGGGACCTGGCACAGGCGATAAACAATCAGACCCTCCTACTGGAAGCCCTGGCCAATGCCCTCGTCAATAAGCGCCCACGAGAGCAGACCATGAATGATAAGCTGATAGCTTTCTTGAGAACCAAGACACCTACCTTTGCCGGATCCAGCAACCCCTTGGAGGCAGATGACTGGCTGCGTGTGATCCAGAGGAAGCTCGAGCCGTTTGAATGCCAAGACCGAGACAAGGTTCTCCTGGTAGCTCACCAACTCACCGGAACTGTCTTAGCTTGGTGGGAGAATTACTGTGCCGCTGCCGAAGATGCCTCCACCATCACCTGGGATGAATTTGTGAAGGAGTTTCGCCGCTACCATATCCCCACAGCCACCATGAAGTGCAAGGTGGATGAGTTCCACGAACTGGAGCAAGGGAGCATGTCTGTGGAAGAGTACACCTACCAGTTCATGGAGCTTTCCCGCTATGCACCAGAGGAAGTGGATAAAGATGAAAAAATAGGACATGTTCAAGAAGGGATTGAACCCAGAACTTCGGACCTTGCTTACCCCTCAGATCTACCTGGACTTCAATACTCTGATGAACATGGCCATTCTCACAGAAAGGGCCAAAGCTGGAGAAAGGAAGGAAAACAAGCGTAAGTTCCTGGAAAGCAAGGCCCGCCAGCAGGACCGCTTCCAGAAACCAAGAAGCTCCAGCTATACTGCACCAAGATCTCAGGCCCCAATGCAGTATAGGACCCAGTCCCAAGTGACAGGCCCCCAGGCCCCTAACACACAGTTCAGGAGCCAGAACACCATGAAAGCCCCGCAGAGCAATGTCAGCCAAGTCACCAATAACAACAACAATGCTAGGGCATGTTTCAACTGCCGTGAAACAGGGCATTACATTGCCAACTGCCCCTATGCCAAAAACAAGCCTGCTGCATCAGCCTTCTCCAACTCGATGAATGGGCCTAGGCCACCGGTGTCCGGAGCCAACCGTGTCCCCGTCGGCGGCAACAACAAGGGCAACAACAACAGCCAGCAGCCTTATGGACGAGCCCGTGTCAACCACATCAATGCCAGGAGGCTCAGGGCGCACAAGGAGTGGTATTTGGTGAGTTCCTAGTCAGCTCAACTCTGGCAATAGTATTATTTGATTCTGGAGTATCACACTCATTTATATCGTCAAGCTTCGTGGATAAGCATATAGTACCAATGGTACTACTAAAAACACCCCTATTAACCCGAATGCCTGGAGGTGACATCAAGTGTCAACTAGGTTGTTTACGGGTAAGGATCAATTTAAGTAGGGTAGAATTTCTAGCAGACCTAGTAGTACTTAAGTCTAAGGGAATAGATGTAATCCTTGAAATGGACTGGTTAAGCCTACACAATGGCCTCATAGGTTGTGCTGACAAAGTAGTACACCTAACCAACTCAGATGGGATGCAAGTGACCTGCCATACTTGGGGAAGTGGACCAGACCCAATGGTTTTCAGTATGGATGGGAAATCCTTAGAAGGAGTTCCAGTTGTGAATGAATACCCTGATGTTTTCCCCGACGAACTTCCTGGAATGCCACCAGATCGGGACATAGAGTTCTCCATTGACCTTGTCCCAGGGACCTCTCCCATAGCCAAGAGACCTTATAGGATGGCAGCCCCAGAACTAGCGGAGCTGAAGAAGCAACTAGAGGAATTACAACAAAGTGGTTTTATTAGGCCTAGCTCATCCCCGTGGGGAGCCCCAGTCCTATTTGTCAAGAAGAAGGATGTGAGTATGAGGATGTGTGTAGATTATCGAGCACTGAATGAGGTTACCATAAAAAATAAGTACCCTCTCTCTAGGTTTGATGATCTCTTCGATCAGCTAAAAGGAGCCAAGTACTTCTCCAAGATTGATCTGAGATCGGGATATCATAAACTCAAGATTAAGGAAAGTGACATCCCGAAGACAGCCTTTGTCACCCGCTATGGGTAGTTTGAGTTCACGGTGATGTCTTTTGGACTCACCAATACACCTGCTTATTTCATGAATCTCATGAACAAGGTGTTTATGGATGAGTTAGATAAGTTTGTCGTAGTCTTTATTGACGACATACTCATCTACTCCAAAAGTGCTCAAGAGCATGAACAACACCTTAGAGTGGTTCTGGAAAAGCTAAGAGCACATAAGCTATATACCAAATTCAGCAAGTGTGAATTCTGGCTTGAGAAAGTAGCTTTTCTTGGTCATATTCTGACCGCAGAAGGAGTAGTAGTCGACCCCGAGAAAGTTGAGGCAGTTTCCAATTGGCAGCAGGCAACCAATGTTAGTGAAATCAGAAGCTTTCTTGGATTAGTTGGGTATTATCGGAGATTCATTGAAGGATTTTCCAAGATAACCCGGCCCATGACGGAGCTGCTTAAGAAGAAAAAGAAGTTTATTTGGACAGAGTCCTGTGAAAGAAGCTTCCAAGAATTGAAGAAAAGGTTGACGACCGCCCCAGTGCTAACCCTACCGGACATTCATCGGGACTTTGTCATCTATTGTGATGCATCGCGACAAGGATTAGGATGTGTCGTTATGCAAGATGGAAAAGTAGTTGCATATGCTTCTCGTCAGCTCAAGCCTCATGAATAGAATTACCTGACCCATGACTTGGAGTTTGCAGCCGTAGTGCATGCCCTCAAGATTTGGAGGCACTACCTGATTGGAAACAAGTATGAAATATACACGGATCATAAGAACCTGAAGTATATCTTCACCCAATCAGATCTAAACCTCAGGCAAAGAAGATGGTTAGAGCTGGTCAAGGATTATAATGGAAATTCACTACCACCCTGGCAAAGCTAACGTGGTAGCCGATGCCTTAAGCCGGAAATTTTATGGACCCAGGGATGCTCATCTGTGAGGGGAAATAGCACGACTGAATGTACACATTGTCCCTCGAGGTTCTAGCCACAAGCTGAGTGTTCAACCTACTCTGGAGGACAGCATCAGGAAGGCCCAAGGTTCGGACAAGGATTTAATGAAAATCCGCAAACATACCGGGGAGAACAAAGCACCGGATTTTCGAGTGGACGATAAAAGAACCTTGTGGTATAAAGATAGGATTTGTGTGCCCAAAGAAGGGGACTTCCGGCAAATGATCATGGACGAAGCACATAACTCGGCATATTCCATCCACCCAGGGTCCACCAAAATGTATTTGGATTTAAAATAAAAGTATTGGTGGAATGGAATGAAGTCAGACATTGCCCAGTTCGTTGCCCATTGCGACACATGTCAAAGGATCAAGGCCGAGCATCAGAAACCAGCAGGATTACTACAACCCCTACCTATCCCAGTTTAGAAATGGGACGACATAGGAATGGATTTTGTGGTAGAATTGCCCAAGACCCAGAAAGGTTATGATTCCATTTGGGTAATAGTGGACCGGCTCACCAAAATCGCTCACTTCCTACTCGTACGGACCAACTATGGAGGAGAAAAGCTAGCCCAGCTCTATGTGGATAATATAGTAAAGCTGCATGGTGTGCCTAGTCGAATCGTTTCAGATCAAGGGACCGAGTTCACCTCCAAGTTTTGGAAGAGTCTGCATAAGACCATGGGGACCAAATTGGATTTTAGTTCGGCCTATCACCCGCAGACTGATGAACAGACTGAGAGGGTAAACCAAATTATGGAGGATATGCTAAGGGCGTGTGTCCTTACCTATGGTAAAGATTGGGAACAGAGTTTGCCCTATGCAGAGTTCTCATACAACAACAGTTATCAGGCAAGCTTAGTCATGTCGCCATTTGAGGCTCTCTATGGGAGAAAGTGCAGAACCTCTCTGATGTGGTCAGAAGTAGGAGAGCGTTCATTAGTTGGACCAGCCCTCATAAAAGAAGCAGAAGAGAGAGTATCGGAAATCCGCGAAAAGTTGACCAATCCAGACAGAAGAGCTACGCGGACAAGAAGAGACGAGAAATAAGTTTCAATCCAGGAGACTTCGTCTATCTCAAGGTTTCGCCTATTCGAGGAACCCGGAGGTTTCAAGTACACGAAAAGTTAGCCCATCGGTATATTGGACCGTACCAAGTGCTAAAAAAAGTCGGAAAAGTAGCCTACCGACTCCAACTACCAGAAGGAATGTCAGAGAAACACCCGGTGTTCCATGTCTCACAATTAAGGAGGTGTTTGAGGGTACCCGAAACAGAACACGTGCCAGTGGAGGCAATAGATTTGCAGCCAGACCTGCGATACCAGGAAGTACCGGTCAAAATCTTGGACACTGTCACAAAAAGAACAAGGAACTCAGAAGTACGGATTTGCAGAGTGCAATGGAGCAGACACGGAGTAGAAGAAGCTACATGGGAACGCGAAGATGCTCTGAAGATGGAGTTTCCCCATCTCTTTAGGAACCAGCCGAATCTCGAGGACGGTATTCATTTTAAGTGGGGTAGGTTTGTAACAGTCCGAAAATTCATATTCAAAAATCATTCGAATTCAAACTTATTTTCAAAGTATAATTGCATAAACTCTTTCTAGAGCTCAACTCCTTGAGACTCTAATTCACCTCAGGCTTGATCATCATCACGCCTCGCACGCACACTTGAACCAATCAGCATTCCTCTGTTTTCCTAATCTCTATTCCTCACTCCATAGTGTGTGCTCACACGTACACCGTCCATGCATGCAGTAGCCTTTAATCACACGCATGCATCCCTGACACGTACACGTACATGCAAACATGCAGACCAAAACATCCAAGCTTATCCTTGTCCTCGCTCTTGCTGGCACAACTTAGCGGGCACGCGCACGCTCGCCACAGTGTCGCCGGCGCCTTTTCGTTCTTGGCCACATTTGCCTGTCGCTCGTGACCACGCGCAGCACAGTGCAACCCCGACGCCCTGCCGCACGCGTCGCATCACCGCAGACCGCCGCGCATCACGCTGTCGGCCACCAGCTCGCCGCTCCACGCCAGCAGCCCCGCGCACGCATAGCTACAGCATCGCCCGGCTTATGGTTGCCCAGCGGCCGGAGTCGTCCTTCGTTTCCTATAGCCAGTGTTGGCACCCCCTCATCCTCCTCTATCTCCCCATGTTTTCAGTTTCTTGAGTGGTGGCCCGTGCTGCCGTCCGGCAAGCTGTAGAAATCTTCCTCTATCTTCCATGGTGGCCATGCATGAGGAGCACGAAGCTCCTGTCCACCCGTATCCACTCCTGTTTATTTTCTTCCCAGGCCAAAGAACTAATCCAGTTTAAAAGCCCAAGTACACACAGCACATACTAAGCCCACACCAAGCCAATCACATACAAGCAAATGAATTCTACCGATTCATTTTGTTTTCTGATTTAATCACCAGCCTATACTACACCTCACACGTCTCACTCTCCAGCACTCCGAGGCCTTAATTCTTTTTCCTAAATTCCTATAAAATCACAAACTATTTATTCTTATATTTTCTTCTCCTTTGAGCTCATTTTATTGTGTTGTGCTTGTTTGTGATTGTTGTCGTTGCGCCATCGTCACCTTAGCCGATGGAGTAATTGAGGAAGGGAACGAGTTTGGAGGTCAGTACCGTGAGCCGGAACCCAAGGACCCGTACCGCGAGCCGGAACTCCCGGAAGGCTTTGAGGATGACAAGTTCAATCTCATCTTTTGATGCATATTTTGTCCCAGTTTTATAAACACAACCTACTGGCCTGTTTTATAAAACTGCATATGCTTTGACTGCTGAAAACATGGTTGGATAGCAACTCCTTGTTTTGTTATAACTATTCCTTGACCACCTAGATTAATGTCTAAATATGATTTATTCTATTTGGATATTAATCGCTGCTAGAATGCTTAGGACCTTGAATTACAACACATCAAACATGGTACAACTTGTTTTATAAAAAGAAAAATATGTGAGTGTGTGGGAAGGGAGAATGTGGAATTTTTGGAAACTAAAAGAAAGATGAGCGTAGATGAGATGGATGTCACTTCTGTGTGAATTGCCAAAAGGTGTGCTCGTACCTGTGTGGTTGAGCAAGGTTGGGAGATATCCATCTTGTCATAATTAAGGACCGAGTTGATGTGTCATCTTGCCTAACTCAACTATCGTGCAAACCACTCGACCGTTGTGAGTGGCAACGGCTTAGCATAAACCCCAATAGTTAGTCTGATAGCCATCAGGAGAGCTGAGAGCAACAGGTGATCAAGGAGAAGGGATAAGATCGCGGTGACTTATGCCCCGATTAATCCTCGGTGATAGTTCAACCACCCCTTGGTGGATCCTGTGGTGGCTAGTCAGGTCTAGCTAAGGTGGGTAATGGCTTTGTTGGGATCTGCACCGACACTAAGGTGTTCGTGCTTGTGGGTAAAGTTGCACATCTCTGTAGAGTATTAAATCTATTCTAATAGCCGTGCCTACGGTACTGGGCGAGTTACGGTTTGGTCACACAACTAGTACTTCATTGGTGAATAGATGGGTTGGCATGAGTTGTTTTGGAAAAGTGTCCGGTAGTTGTGCCGTGTTCTACTGCGGACGAGGAGTCCGGTAGCAACCTATAAACTTGGATCCTAGGTGGATCAACCCTACGTGTTACTCGGTACAATATAATTGCTCAGAAAATCTTTTTCTTTAAAATAAACCTATGCATAAAAATTAGATTTCCGCAAATTAAACCCTAACCTTATCCTTGATTATCCTATGCATATATTCTGTTTATACCCCCTCCGTGGGTGTGGTTGGACTTGCTGAGTACATTTGTACTCACCCTTGCTTAATTTTTACAGAGGAAGATCCAGACTTTATTCCCGAGGACGTTGAGTAGGGGTTCCGTTCTGTACCCAACCTTGCCTGTGGTTAGGGTGACCCGCAGGAAGCTTCGTATGGTGCAAGACTCTGATGACCTCTTCGTGGTTCACATTCTTGTTTGGGTTTTAGTTGTTGTCCTCGCGATAGTGGCGCTTCATTGCCCATTACCGCGTAGAGTTGTACGGTGATGTACCATCTGATGTAATAAATGTGTTATCAGCCTCTTGGGACTGATATTTGTATCACATTTGAGTCACCTCTTATGGGGGGACGCTTCATCACTGTAGCCAATCCTGAACAACAGGCTCCTCTTCAAAGCAAAGTGTATTACGTAGGCAACTAGAGTGAGCCGGCTAGGAACTCTGGGAGTGCCTGGAAGGAACGGCTGCTGGAACAAGACACTCACGTCCTCGTCTGCGTCACCGTAGGTGTGAAAGTGAAGTGAGTAGGGCTCCTCTGAGAGTGTCACACCTAGCTACCTCGCCAAGCTCTGTCTGTTCAACCGGTACTGCATCTTGTTGAACATTAACATGATGTACTTCCTGTCCTCTCCAACAAACAGGGTGGTGTAGAACACATGCACCCACTCCTGGACGTACTGACGTCTCTCTGCTAGGAGCGCTGGCAAGCCAGGGTATCTCTCAAAGAAAGGCTGAATGGGCACACCCCCGGCTGCTACTCTCAAAGCTCCCCAGTGGAGCATCCTATGCTCGCTCGTCATGATCCCAAGCTGGACGTACCCGAAGTAGAAGGACTCTTGGAGGAGTGTGTGAAAGCACGGGTCTGCGTCCCTGTCCCTCTGCTCGGGAAACCAAGTCTGCTCATCCACATATCTCATCCTCCTCACTCTGGTCACTGTGAACTCACGGACATCTATCAGCAACACTGACCTGTCCCTAGACTGATCCTCTGGCTCACTCTCTGGCTCATCCTCTGTCTGAGCAGCTGTGTCTGGCTGAGTATGGCCTCCAGACCTCAGAGGGCATCCACCACGGACATGAGGACTACCACGAGCAGGTGGGGTCTGAGCAGCGGCCCGGGTACGTGCAGAATGGCGCAAAGTCGGAGTGCCTGGTGGTGCCTCTGCATCTGGCTCTGACTCCCCCTGAGGGGCTGCCCGGAACTCTCGGATCTGAAAGGGCCTCTGAGGGCGGTCTACAGCATCTGTGGCTGCCTGTGCTCGCTCCTAATCTCGCTCCTCACGAGTCCGCTTCTTCTTCTTAGGTTGCTCGTCAACCTTGCCCTTGCCCTTTCTGCCACCTGCCATCTGTTTCAAAGAGAACAGTGTAAGATAATAGAATAAGACAGGGCTATATGATAATACGAGATGATATTCTAGAGGTAAGAAGGCCCTAAGCAAAGCATGGAGCGATTGAGCCTAAATAATGATTTCTAATGGATGAACCTTTCTTTAGTATGATTTTCAGTGAAAATGTGCAAGTGAGTGCCAAGCTAGGTGCACAAACGAATGTGAAAAGATGTGAGTGCATTCCTAGGCATGATAAAGATGTGCTCTAAAGTGTATAAGTGTGCACATGTGTTTGAGCATGTGTGTTTAGATCAAGATCTATGGATATGTGAACATGTGTGAAAGATGGTCTACGAGAAGTGCAACACATGCTAAAACTAGAAGTAGGCCATACCCTGAGAGATCTTGAAGAAAATGCAGAGGAATTGACGAAGCTTGGCCCCTGAGGCAATTGGTCGAGCACCTTGAGTGCAGACCTCAGAGTGGGAGTGAAAGGTTCGGCTAGCTCGAGTTCTGGACTCTGAGGTCCGTGCGCGCGCGCAGGAGGACGCCGAAGTGCTGCTGTGGTGCAGGACGGCGGCGGCAGCGGTGAAAGGATGGTGGCTGCGCTAGGCGGCGTTTAGGGTTAGGGTTGCGTGCGGCGGCTCTGTGTGTGTGCGGCGGCGGAGCGGCAGCGCTGCTGTGGCGGCGCAGAGATGCGGTGGCGCGGCTGAGGAGCGACGGGGCGGCGTGGATGCGATGCCGGCGGTGTAGGGCGTTGAGGCGGCGGCGTACGGGTGCGAGAAGAGTCGGGCGGCGGTTTACGGGTGGAGTGAGAGAAGATAGATCTGACCAGTAGGGCCCACGAAGGGATAAGTGGAGCTGACAGCTAGGCCCCGCAGATTTTCAAAGCATCGGATAAACCGACGGCGTGCAGCACAACGCGTCAGATTAACGCCTCGGATAGAGTTTAACTGGTCAGAACACAGGTGGCCCATTAGTTCGACAGGTGAGGCGTCGGATAAACAATCCAAAGAACTCGAATAATCCGATGGTGGATTATGAACTAGTCGGACTAATTTTTGCAGGGAACTCATAACAGAAGATAGATGAAGGAATCGGATGATCCGACGGGGAAATGTGCCAAGCGTCGGATTATCCGGCCTTAAAGAAATTTTTCTGCTGAACTAAGCCTCTATTTCTGATCCAAATCTCGAAAATCCAAACCAATAAACACTCAATTTGGACATTTTTCGAGTGACAACCTCACCCCTCAAACACTCATACTTATGGGTGCTCGAGCTTTTAAATAATGTAGGCAAAGGAAGATCCAAGCGATTAAGAGCTTAAAAACGGGAATGTATGAGTCATTTGCCTATGAACTTAGAGATTGAAACTCTAAGTTCTCTAGGACATGACTCAATAGGCATAAAAGCGCAACATTTATTTTATCACTCTTGTTGAGTTGTCAAAACATATTGAGCATGTATGACATTCTCTAAGCGTGATTTCTCCTTTGTGATGCCACTAACGCAATGCAATGCTATGCAAGACAAGAATTAAACATGAATGCAATCTATATGACAAGAAGAATGCCATGAGCGAAACTAGAGATCCACCGGCTCATGCAAAACCCATGTTCATCACTATCTTAACAAGGTTAGACAAGCCCCTAATATGTACAAATGAGATGCAACTATATGACAAGGCAATTACATGATATTAGAAGCATCTAAAACATTAAGCTCACTTCGCAACCAACAAAAGGTGCTCTCATCTAGGGGTTTTGTGAAGATATCCACCAATTGATCTTCGGAACGAATACCACAAAGTGAAATGTCATTCATTGCCATGTGATCTCTTAGGAAGTGATGGCGAATATCTATGTGCTTTGTGCTAGAGTGTTGAACCGGGTTGTTAGTAATTTTTACGGCACTCTCGTTGTCACAAAGGAGAGGGATCCTATCTAGTTCCACACCATAGTTCAAGAGGCTTTGCTTCATGTAGAGGATTTGAGCACAACAAGCCCCGGCGGCAATGTATTCCGCCTCCGCGGTGGACAAGGCCACGAAATTTTGCTTCTTCGAGGACCAAGAGACCAAAGAACGCCCTAGCAAGTGGCACACACCCAAAGTACTCTTACGGTCAACCCGACATCCGGCAAAGTCCGAATCCGAGTACCCTAAGAGAGTAAAGCTAGCACCTTTAGGGTACCACAAACTTATGCTAGGCGTGTGCTTGAGATATCTAAGGATCCGCTTCACGGCACTTAGGTGAGACTCCTTGGGATTAGCTTAGAAACGAGCGCACATACAAATGCTAAACATAATATCGGGCCTAGATGCGGTAAGGTAAAGAAGCGACCCAATCATAGAACGATAAAGAGTTTGGTCTACCGATTTACCTCCCTCATCAAGGTCGAGATGCCCATTAGTTAGCATTGGAGTCTTGATCGGCTTGCAATCATCCATTTTGAATTTCTTGAGAATGTCTCTTGTGTACTTTTCTTGACGGATGAAGGTTCCTTCCTTCAATTGCTTGACTTGAAAACCGAGGAAGAAGTTGAGCTCACCAATCATAGACATCTCGAATTCCCTATCCATCATGTCTCCAAATTCTTTGCAAAGTGTAGGGTTAGTTGAACCAAAAATGATATCATCAACATAGATTTGACATACGAAGAGTTCTTGGTTGATGATCTTGGGGAAGAGAGTTGTATCCACCCTCCCGATCTTGAAGCCCTTGTTGATTAGGAAGTCACGAAGGCATTCATACCAAGACCTAGGTGCTTGCTTGAGCCCGTAGAGCGCCTTGTACAACCTATAAATATGATTAGGATATCTAGGGTCCTCAAACCTGGGAGGTTGTTCAATATAAATCAACTCATTAATGAAGCCATTTAAGAATGCACTCTTCACATCCATTTGAAAGAGTTTCATGTTGTGATGTGAAGCGTACACTAAAAGGATATGGATGGCTTCAAGTCTTGCAACGGGGGTTAATGTCTCTCCAAAGTCCAATCCTTCAACTTGAGCGAAGCCCTTGGCCACAAGCCTTGCCTTGTTTCGAACCACCGCTCCATGTTCATCTTGTTTGTTGCGGAAGACCCACTTGGTGCCGATGATGTTTTTGTCTTGAGGACGTTCTTCAAGAACCCAAACTTCATTGCGGGTTAAGTTGTTGAGCTCTTCTTGTATTGCCATCACCCAATCCGGGTCCTCAAGAGCTTCATCTACATTAGAGGGCTCCAAACAAAAAACAAACGAGTAATGTTCATAAAAAGAGGCATATTAACATCTACGAGTTCTTGTACCACCCGTAGGATCACCCATGACCAAGTCAATGGGATGGTTCCTTGAAGTTCTTGTTAGCCTCTCTTGTGGTTGAGATGTTGAATCTTTTTGTGGTTCGACATTTTGTGCTTGAGTTTGGGCTTGTTCACTTGTGATGTGGGTGTCATCAAAGTGGAGTTGTTCTTGAACCACTTGCTCATCTTGGACATCTTGAGGAGGAGGTTGTGGAGCTTCATCTTCTTCATCGGATGACTCATCATGGTGGATTGTTGGTGAAGCTTCTTCTTTGGAGTCATCCTTGCATCTTGAGTAGATGGTGTGATGATCTCTTCCTCCTCCTTTGGCTTGACTTGTCCAATGGCAATATTCTTCATGACTTCCCGTAGTGGTTCATCACCTACATCATCACAAGCAAAAACTTTCCCTTGGGAGCCATTAGTCTCATCAAACTCCACATCACAAGTTTCTTCAATCATGCGGGTGGCATTATTGAATACTCGATATGCTTTGGAATTTGATGAATAACCAACTAGGAAACCAATGTCACACCTACTCTCGAACTTATCTAGGTGCTTCCTCTTCTTATAGATGTAGTATTTGCACCCAAAAACTCGGAAGTAGGAGATGTCGTCAAACACCAAGAGTAACAAGCTCTAAGCCTTCGCTTGACCATCACTAAGTTGGCCCTAAGGTTCTAGCACACTTGCACTCTTCCAAGGATTGAATTCTTGATTGAATTGGTTGATCTCAATGTGTGGATGTATTCTCTCAGCACTTGGGTGGCCTCAGGTCTTCCAGGGTTCAAAAAGCAGTGAAGAGACCCGAGGTACCCCCTTATATAGGCTAGAGATCACCAAGTGGCCGTTACCAACTTTCTGGAAAAAGTTGGTTATGTCGGATAATCCGACGCAGTCCCAGACAAGGGCGTCGAATCATCCGACCCCACTTAGTTTTCCATTTAGCCGTTAAGATTTAAAACAGTGCTGATGTCATCCATCCAACCCATTTATCCGATGTGTACTGAGATGATGCATCGGATAATCCGGCCTCATTTGATTTTTGAATGTCAAAACCAACGAAATGATCATTGACACTGATGATTAATCCGACGTATTAGAGAAGCCCACATCGGATCATCCGATCCTGAAGAGGATTTTCGAGCTGAGAAATCATGCTCTCTGGTACATCATCCGAGCATTAATCCGACGTGCAATTTCATAGCGTCGGACAATCCGATCCAACAGGCATTTTTCAGTCCTCGAAAACATGCTCTTTGGTACATGCTACCACTCAAAATCCGATCCTTGCATTTACTGCATCGGATAATCCGGCTTCTTTGAAGTGTTTATCCGACCCTACTGTATCAGATTATCCGAAACCACTGAATATTTCCTGTTTCAGTTTTCTGACTTGGAGTTGATTTGAACGTCGATTCTTTCTACTTCCAAGTGTTTTTCTGAGTTGCTTTGCCTGTCTTGAGTTGATCTTGAGCAAGTGTGCAAGAAATCTAAGGCCAACTCTTGAATGATCAAGCTACTCACTTAGAACCCCCCTTAATAGAACGGTCATGAACTAGAAACTATAAAACCTAAACTAAATCAAGTGTCATTCATCTCCTTGTGACACTTGAGTCTAGAAAGGTCCTTAATATTGTGAATTTGAGTCCATGACTTTGAATATTGAAATTGAGGGGTCTCCTTTCATTTGCGACTTTAACGGATTAACGATAATTCCTTCAAAACACATGTTAGTCACAAACGTTGTCACTAATCACCGAAACTTACCGTTAGGCATCCACGGGCCTAGATGCTTTCATGCACACCCACTGGTGTAAACGGTATTCCCACCAGGGAGCCAGTTGGCTATCCAAAGTTTGTATTGATGCATGTTTCTGGGTACAGAATTAGCCCCAAAACACATCCCAACGATGCCCCAAGTGATCTTCGCAATTGGACAGAGGAAGAAAAGATGGTCAATGTTTTCATTTTCAGTACAAAAGCAGCAGGTTGGGTCACCAATCCAATGTCTACGGAGAAGATTATCCTTTGTGAGAATGGCATTGTTTTCAACTAACCACATAAAGATCTTAATTTTGTATGGGATTTTGGCTTTCCAGATATGCTTGAAATGTACCCCAAAATCATCTTTGGTCAAGAATTCATAAACAGAGTTGGTAGAGAAGATTTTGCCTTTGGACCACTTCCAAACAGGGATATCCTTGGTTCTTCAAAGTGATGTTGATAAACTATTTCAACCACACTCATCCACTGCTCAAAAAAGTAGTGGGTTTAACCATCTTCTTCACACCTTCTCACATGGATTTTGTTCCTTGAAAATCAGAATCCTCGAACCAACACCAGTATTGTACGGAGAACGAATAATAAGAGTCTCAGATTAGCTCATCACGAGTGCCATAGTGAACGATATAGTTGATAGCTAGGGCAATCCGAACTCGGTGCTATATCAATTAGTGCTTCGTTTGAAAAGAGAAACTACAGCACACAATACACAATTTTTTAATAAATTGTATCTATTAGTTTCTCTATGTATCTAATCTCTCATGGCCCTGGCGACAGCGGAGCTCCTGTGGGCGGCGAGCTCCAAGGCAGGCCCCACATGGATGAAAAATACCACTCCACATGCTTCTCTTGCTACAATGCAAAGTTAATTATCCTTTTCATCCTCATCTTCTTCAAATACGCTGCTTCTTCCCTCTCTCTCCTTCTGTTGGCGAGCAACTCATCTTCGTACCTAGTATTATTAATTTTCTAAATAAATTTTTAAAAATACGAGCAGCTGTGCTGAATTTAGGTCTAAGACTCGTTTAATAGCTAGGTTGTACCACGACATATTTGACCAATTTGGCTATGTTGTTATCCTTATGCTTATTTTTTAATGGAATAAATTTCTTGATGAGCTAGAGACACAAATCTTCCCACGAGCATCAAGTTTCAGTCTCAATTTGAATAGTATTTGAACGACTAGCAGGTCAGGTTCAGCTGTCAGCACAGTGTTACACGCATCTTATCTCAAATCACATTATTAAGACACTGCAGATACGACCGCATCATTTCCTGGCAATTTTTGAAACGGCCACACACAACGCGCCCCTGTTGAGATGTGCTCTACATCCGCAGCCGGCGGGCCGCGTGCGTGTGGGCGTGCTCGGGGACGAGCGAGACGTCGTCGATGACGGGGCCGCACAGCGTCCCGTCCGGCTTCATGTGGTGGTTCCCGCTCTGGAGTCTGGAACACCACGCGCGTCACGTCGGCGTCCGCCACGAACTCGACTCGTACGGCACCTTCAGCGCCGCCGTGGGCGCGTACGCGTCCACGGCACTACGGCAGGTGCCCCGCGCAGCCATCGCCGGCGTCCCCGACGGAGAAGGACAGCTCGTACGGGCGCCCGGGCACGGTGCGCACCTCCTGCAGCAGCGCGCACTCCCTGCCGGCGACCAGCTCCACGGCGTAGAAGCCGCGCGGCACCGCGTGGTGCGCCGCGTCCACTCCACGTACTTGACGACCTTGGTGTCCGACATGATGACCAGCCACCCCGGCAGCGGCGAGTGCTCGTCCTCCGCGACCGGTGGGACCAGCACGCCCCACGGCGTGTTCGGGAAGATGTAGGGCCCATCCTCGAAGCCCCCGTTCCTCAGCATGTTGTCTGCTTCAGTTGGGTTCATCACCCACCAATTCAAGTACTTGTCAGTGCTAATTTCAGGTAAAGATCAAAAGCTAAACATACGGGCAGGCGCACAAGGGCATCGACGAATCGATCTTAGCCTTGACGTGGTGGGGAGGGTGGAGGGCCTTGATGGCGACGGCGTCGATGAGGCGGCCGCACGCCGGGTCGTCCTCCTAGCCGGGTCCTGCTAATCCGCGCGCGCGCCAGCAGCGCCCCTGGCGCACCATTCCAACAGGGTCCCTTTCCTTTTAGGAAAAAAAATATTCTGCACAGGTTTCTAATTTTGGAAAATTATATCTTATAAATATAATTTGCAAGTATAATTTTGTGCACATCTTCGTTGAAGCCAGATTCTTATCATATCTTTTTGTGATGTACATAACTTTTACGTATAACTTTTTTTTAATAACTTAAAATTAATAATTTTTAGCACAACTTTCACAGTACATACAAAATTTAATGTGTAGTTTTCTAAATTAACTTATAGAGGATAACTTTTCAACACAAATTGTATGAAGATGTTATCTAGAAGATTTCTCACATAACATTTTTATGCACAAATTTATCATGCAACTTCTAAGCACAAGTATTGATATAATTTTTTTAGTATGATTTCCATATAAAAGTTGTCAAGAAAACTTCAGATATATAGAAGGTAAAAGGAAAAAAAAACTGGAAAAAATAACACTTATGGAACGTAAAGGAAAAACAAAAAAAATGAAAAGAGAAAATAAATACATGTAAAGTCACTCACGTGGGGGTGGGTGAAAATTAACAGTGGGGGTGGGTGCAAATTAACAGCTGCGCGGCGGCGATTGTGCATGCGCCAGGAAGCCTTGCAGCGCGTGCCTGTAGAATTGGATTCCGGACTCATCACACTCATGCCGTTTATCTCCGACTTGTCTGGTCCTTGCTCAAACTAGCCGTTGGTAGCGGCTCTGCACGCACAAAATGTTGTTAAAACTCAGAAGATATGTACAAATCTTAGGACGGGCACTGTTGTCAGAGAGAAGTGGTGCTCCGTTTTGCCAAACTACTAGCACTTTAAGTTGGACCCGACTAACTTATAGCCTGCCGTAATATTAGCTAACCATATGAACGGCCCATATTTGGAAAAGCCACCTAATTATCGCTTCCTTTTCTAGCAACCCCACATTTTTTGTCGCCTCCGCCCCGTCCGCCTCCTTTCCCCCTCAGTTTTACCGATTACTACTAGTACATGAATTTTTTTATAAACATAATATGATCAAACGGTACCAGTGACACTCTTCAGCTAAATGGTGGGAGTTTCTAGAGAATATGGGGAAATAGATCCTCTGCAATACTATTCTTAGCAGTTAGGTCGTTGACATAGTAGGTCTGACCTCACACGTCAGCGAGGGGCCGTAATGTAGGCGAGTCCCTCCTGAAATCTGGTGTGCTCTCAACTTTGGAAGGGATCCTTCAAAGGTAGAGAAGCTAGACATAAGAGACAGACTTCGGGGTGGGAGGCTATCGTTGTGTATTGGTGGAGGAGGATGGCCGTTGGGCTAGGCAAGAGCAAGAGAGACGTAGGGATGATCCGACGACATGTGTTAGTGCGGTGAGGGCAATGAGACCGAACATTGCCGTCCATGAGGTCACCAAGGGTGACGGACTGACGGTAGGTGGGAGCAAATAGTGCCATGATATTGCGCTACTGAAGCAATATCTAAGGTTGAAGAGTGCTCCAATCTAGATCCAATATGATGATTCGTCACCTAGGAAAATATATTTGAAATTTTAAAGTATACCAAAGTTGCCTCCCTTTGCTTTTAAGAGCAACTCCAATGTATGTTTTTCGGTGGTGCCAAGAGGAGAGAGAGTGTTCTGAGGAGGATGCCATACGGTGGAGGAAAACATCTAGCCGGTGCTACTCTGGCACCCGGAGCTCGGTGCTACTCTGGCACCCGGAGCTTAGTTAAGCACTGTGGCTAAGCAATAAAAATTTTCTGTGTCAGAACTGCACTGCCACATGACTGGGAGGAGATGCTCTAGAGGAGAGAGCTAAGGTATATTTAAGTAAATTGTGGGACCTACCTTAGTCTAAAGCAAGATGCTACACGTTGGAGAGGAGTTTAGAATTTAGCATCTTCCATACGTATCAGATTGTAGCACCCTTCAAAAACTTATACACTAGAGCTGCCCTAACAATGATCTTACTTGCATCTTGTTCTTGTTCTCCGACCTCATCTTTTGAGACTCCACAATCAGGTCTGCACTTGCATCCTTATTAATTTTTCTATCTTTTAACATCACCTACCATTTTCACCTTTCATGTCTGTAACAGCCAAATATTGCACCAACAACAATTTAGCTATGTTTGAGCATCTCGAGCGGTCTCGCTTTCCCCAATAAACTATCATGAAAAAATATGCTCCAGCAATTTCCCAATACTCTCCCTTTTTTCAATAATTATTGGGTTGTTCCAATATTTTATCCCAACTCCCCTCAAAGAAAGGGAGAATTTTGGCTCACCTGTGTTATTTGCATTATGACGAGATTGTTATAGAACTATAAAAGTATCTCCCCTAGTAACCCGTGAAAATAGTATTGCGATGTCCAAATAATAGATTTTCAGGAGATGTTTATTGGGTGTTGCTGGAGATCGTACTACACAGGGGCTGATCTACATGGGGCTAGGGTATCAAGCCCCTTACCTCCCTAATATTAATGGATACCCTCCTAAGTCCCCCTCCATTTTTTGGATGAAAGAATGATGAGGAAGGGAGAGGAAGAAGATAAGGGGAGGAAGAAGAAGAGATGGGAGATGAGTCTCCTCTACATGCATATGCAAGATTCGCCACTGGTACTACAATTTTCCCTAAGTTTCAAAATATAGGTCGTTTTGACTTTTCTAGATTCATATATTTTGTTAGCTACCTAAACATATATTATATCTAGATGCATAACAAATACTATAAATCTAAAAAAATCAAAACGACCTACATTTTAGAACGGAGAGAGTACTATAGACATTGATGGAACATGAGCATTAGAGATTTAGAAAGCAAAAAACCGTAGCACCATCGCTGACGGCAGAAACCGCTCGAGCAGCCACGCCGAGCACCATCAAGACGATCGCCACGGAGCGCGCGCTCCTCGCCATGGCGCAGGCTCCCTTCTCACAACGACACGAGAAGCCCCACGGTTCGCAACGAGCTTTGTGGAGCATATTGGGCTATGGCCGTGCGAGCTAGAGCCCTTGATAACGAAACAGGAGCAAAGCGACCCGGAGCGCACGGCGGCTTATATAAGCGCAGCCTCTTATGCAGCGGCTGGCCCGCTGACCTCGCGCCATCAGGGCGCGGAGGCGCGTGGCGGATGCCGACGACGATGGGCGGGGCGCCGCGGGACGCGGCCGGGATCGTGCCGCTCTCGGGTCACGTTGGAGACCTGCTCTGCTGCAGTCACGTGGCGCCCTGCGCCGCTCGCGACATGGAAGATTCCGTGGCGGTTCTCCGCACACGACACGGCCGCACGCCGTGGCGCCCGAACGCAACGGCCGGCCGCGACACCGACGAACCGGCGCTCGACGTCGTGGCGCGCAGCGAGGGTGGGCAGCGGTCAGGCTCCGGGCACCGGCTACCGGCCTGCTACGGCTTCGCCTTGGTGGACGACGCGCGTTGGGTCCGCCCAAGCCCAAGCCTGCTGTACCCGTTGCTGGATCATCAGGTACGCCATGTGGTGCGGCGCTTGCGCCGGAACGCACTGGCCTGTCTGGCCACGCATGGGGCGCGGCGCAGTGCAAATCTCGAACCAGCCTCATGTCTGCGGCTGTCACTACATGTTGTTGCCGCTGGCGAGATCTCTGTCACTGACGGTGAGATAATCTTCGGGTACAAGGAGGCAGAACAGCTTCCCTGCCATCAGGTTCAGTTGACTGGATGATGCCATCAGAACAAGTTAAGGGGAGTTCTACAACAACCACCCGCAATGTACGGACTAACCACTGCTACTCCACGGCCAGCGGCCACCAGCAGGTGCAAGTACGCATACGTTCCGGCATAGCAGCGGACGCGGATCCTCTGAAAAATTTCTGTTCCTGAACGAACTACGCGAGGAGCCGGCGCGCCGCGCGCCGGCGCACGCTGACGAGGGCGACGTCGTCCAGGACCGGCCCGCACAGCATCCCCTCGGGCTTCACGTGGTGGTTGAGGCTCTGGAACACGACGCGCGTGGCGTTCGCCGCCGCGGCGAACTCGAGGCTGGCGCGCCTGGACCCGCCCGTCCCGCGGGACTCGTACAGCACCCTCGCCGCCGCCCGCGCCGCGTAGGCCTCCACGCCCAGGGGCTCCGCGCACCCATCGCCCGCGTCCCCGACGAAGGACAGGCGGTACCACCGCCCGGGCGCGGTCGGCACCTCCTGCAGGCTGCAGCAGCGCGGCCTCCCTGCCGGCCACCATCTCCACGGCGCGCGCGCCGCGCGGCACCGCGTGGTGCGCCGCGTCCACGTACTTGACCGCCTTCGTGCCCGACATCACCATCCACCCCGGCAGCGGCGACACGTCGTCCTCGCCCAGCGGCGGCACCAGCGCGCCCCACGCCGTGCCCGGGAAGATGAACGGGCCTTCCTCGAAGTCTCCGTTCCGCAGCATGTTACCTGCAAGCACGGGACAACCCGTATCCACTCTCTCTGAAACCAGACAAGGTTTTTTTCTGAACAATCTTCGAGCTCTTTTCTACCAGATCATCACCTTTCTCGCGGCGCGGAGGGCTGAGGGTCTTGATGGCGACGAGGTCGATGAGGGGCCCGCACGCCGGGTCCTCCTCGACGCCGGGGTTGTGGATGGTGAGCCACACCGTGCTGTGCCTGGCCCTGAAGGCGTAGGAGTAGGAGCCCCAGCCGCTGCTGGTGTACACGGTCTGGATGGGGAGGACGCCGGACTCCGGGCCGGCGGACATGTTGAGCTTCTCGGCCTGGGCGCAGGTGCGCGCCGCGGAGAAGGTGATGGAGTAGGTCTTCTTCCGGGTCACGCCCAGCAGCTGCCGGATGGTCGCGTCGTTGCCCAGCCGCACGGCGCGCGCCCCTTCCGGCACCGGCAGGATCATGTCCTCCTGCTGCTACCCGGACCTGATGTACTCCACGAACCCTGTGATCTCCCAGTGGGGTATGGAGTTTGGATTCATCACCGTGGTGCCGTTCATTTCGGACGCGTCTGGCCCCTGCTCAAAGTCGCCATTTGGTAACAGGCCTGGTCCTCACAAGGAACAACAAGTTTTCGTCAGTTGAGACTCATACGTGGATGCGCATTCATCAAGGTGACAAGAGTAACATGAATGCACAATCATCTTTAAAAAAGGTAACATGAGTGCAGATTTTAGTCAAGAAACGTTAACTCAGGTTTCACATTATTGATACACCTGGATCTTTTAGGGCTATTTATTCTTCTGCACATAGGAACGAAAAGCAGGTAAATGTTTTTCACATTAGCTAAAAGCTTAATTCCTTTCAGGCTTTATTTATCACTAACTGGAAAAAATATCATATAAATATGGTATTGTGAAGATAGTAATTATGTGACTGTTCCGCTGACTATGGTATCTTATCATTCGGTCAACTCAATCTAAACAGTACTTTGAGGTTACTACTTACAGTACTAGTCATTTAAGCAAAACTAAAACTAGCTAGCAAGATGAACATGAAGCTAGCTCGATCAGTTGTCTGTAAGTGTAAGTGGAGGGCAAACTGAAACGGGAACAGCAAACTGCTGTCTTTGTGAATGAGCTCCTTAAGTGCGAAAATAAGCCATCAGAGTGCCAGTTTGCGATCGAGATCTCACCGTCAGTGACGACGCCTGAAGCCGCTGGAGGAGCCACGCCGACGAGCAAGAGCAGCAGCAGAAGAAGCACCGCGCGGCGTGGCCCCATGCCGCCCGTCATGCCGGCCGGTCGGCCGGGCTCCCTCCCCGCGAGCTCTGCCCGTTCAGGGACGAGCTGAGCACTCGAGCTCACTGTGGGGGGATAGATGGAACAGTCCCGTGAACAATGCCGTCTCGCGTCGCTCAACTTATAGAGCCAGCGTCGCGAGGGGGAGGTAGCGCTCGGAGCCTCGGGGCAATTATGAAAATAAAATTAAGTAACTTTCTAAATATTTATCTAAATTACCTACCTTTACCATTAAAAAAACTAAAGCAACACCCTAATATTCTTGTAAATTATCCACATATGTCATTATAAAACAAATGCAAATAACTCCCTAAATTTGTGAATGAATTGTCCAATTATGTCATTATTAGAAGTTAAGTAACCCCTAAATCTGAATCTAATTTATATAATTATAACCAAATATTAAAGTTTAGTGATATACTATTTCTATCATTATTAACATATTTTTTATAAAAATACTATCCAAGATATGTGTCACCATTAAATCATGTACGATGAAAGAGATAAGAATACCAATTCATAAACAAAATAGTTTAATTAAATATATATCGAACACATATGGAGGTGTGATGCAAAATGATCTATTGAAATTAGATAATAATAAATATGTATTTTAGAATATTTGTTAGAATATTTAATAGATGAAAGGGGTGTGAGATAGATAAATTATAATTATGCATTGTAAGATCATTTTGATATTAATTATAATTAGCCTGTATGGGAGCATGGGTTGATAGGCTAGCGTATTCTAATTTTCTTACAATTTTTTTGTAAAAGTTACTTATGGCTTTACAAAATGTAGCTTCACATGCCTAAATTCAGTTAATTGGATATTAGTGTTGATAGTGTGAAGATAGATTGCTTGGTGTGATTAGTGCACAAGGATAAACAACTTTGTGTTGAGTAAGTGAATGTTTATTGCATGATCAATAATAGGCGACAACTTTAGTAGATCAGTTGAGCATTTTTATTAATTTATTTTGATATTTTTCTATTATACCTAAAGTTATATGTCTGAAAAATATTATCAAAACATATGCAAGTGAGATTTTATTTTGAAGGCCTTTTCAAAAGAGATAATTGTGCAATCGAAATTTGAATTTTTTATCTAATACACAAAAGACTTGCGCATCTATGTAACTAAGGTAGAAGAAGGAACTATACAAACAACACACTTATTGAAAGCGTCCTAGGAGGTCAACAGGAATAGTCGGAGCTCGTGGACCGTCCTAGTATATATAACACATTTAGGATTCGATATTACACAAGATATACCAGAAATACATTCATTCATGTATCAATCCCAGAGACCGACGGTTTGCGAGATCTCACCGTCGGTGACGACGCCTGAAGCCTCTCGAGCAGCCACGCGGACGAGCAAGAGCAGCAGCAGCAGCACCGCGCGGCGCGTGGCCTCGTGCCGCCCGTCATGCCAGCCGGTCGTGCTCCCTTCCCGCGAGCTCTGCTCGTTCAGGGACGTGATGACTGATGAACACTAATCGAGCTCAATGGGGTTTGGGGGGATCGATGGAACAGTCCCGTGTACAGGGCCGTCTCGCGTGGCTCAAACTATAGAGCTAGCGTCGCGGGGGAGCTACGGTTCCGGGGGCTCGCGGGGCACGAGGAACGGAGGGCAGCAGGCATCCCGGTCTTGAGATGAGGTGAGATCCATGCGCTGGCTGGCCGGCCGGGACCCTGAACCGCACGTGAAGCTCTATCGCGTACATCGAGTCGCCATTAGTGGTGTTGGAGTAATGGGCTTGGCCCATTCATTCTAAAACATTAAAAAAATTTAAAGCCCACTATTAATGCTAGCGAATCAATGCTTAATTCCGTACCGGGAATTGAGTAGGATCTCAACCGACTTAAAAGGTGGACTTCGTGTACACCACTTGTGAAGCCGGTAAGAGGAGGACGGTGAACCACACGTGCGCACGCTCGCTCGCCTCGCCGGGCCGGGCCGGGCCGGGCGTGGCCGGGCCGGGCCGGTGCGCGGCCGGCCGTGCAGGTGCGGTGCGGCGCGGCGCGGTGTGATGGCTATTTTGCCGTTGACAGCAATTAATCGTGCGATTAAACGTGCAATTAAATCTGTAATTAATGGCCATAACCGCATCACCTAAATGACTCTGATGGTGTCCAGGTTCAACGATCCTGAGCACCTGTCACTATATAAGAAGTGCCATTCCCCTCATCCATTCTGCACCAGAGCACTGAGGCAACTCGGCTCCTCTCTTCTCCCTCTCCAGTTGCAACAACTGAGTTCCCCAACGCTAATTTCTGCGCGCACAGAATTAGCGTGAGCAGGCCTCCGAAACCTTGCTCGCCTTGAGATCCTGCACGGGATAGGCGGGCAATCAGGTTTTTGGGTAACGCTTTAGCGTGACAGCTCAAAAATACAAAGGCTTTGCCCGATTGAACGACTACTTCCTGGTGGACGAGCCGAACGACTACGTCGACTACATTCTGGTGGCCGAACGACTACGTCAACTACATCTTGGTGACCGTTCGCGGGACTGCACTGCGAACTTCTTCCTGCACCGATTTAGTTCGACTACTTCGACTGAGGCCAACCGAGTAGATGTCTACTCCAGTTGGTAACAGCGCAGCCAATGCCTCCGGCAACGGCCCCGCTTCAGGGTACTCCCTGAAACTTTGGTTATTTATATTGTTTATGCTTATCTGTGTGATAAGTATAAACATGTTCACATGTTTTATTTTACTCCTTAAAGTCATAGAAATATTGCTAGTTTATACATTTAATTTTGGAATTAAATTGTGCCCGAAATTGCCTAAATTTCTAACAATCCAAAAACCTGATTGTGTTAATAGGTTTTCGGTATCTAGCTTTGCTGCATCAATCAAACCACCACCTTTTGATGGTTCAAATTACAAACATTGGCAAGAGCGGCTTATACTGTGGTTAACACTATCGAGAGTGATCCATGTGAAAGAGGGTAAGCCTGAACAATTCTCTCCAGAGGAAGGGAGTGCGTTCGATGAGGCTGATATCCTCTTTCGAGGCTTGATCATTAGTGTTCTCAGTGATAACCTGGTGGATTCTTATATCCGGCTGCCAACTGGCAAAGCATTGTGGGATGCTCTTGAGGCTCAATATGGAGTATCTGACGCCGGGAGTGAGTTGTATATCATGGAGCAGTTCCTTGAGTACAGGATGGTCGAAGACCGTTCTGTAGTGGAACAGGCTCATGAAATACATACTCTGGCAAAAGATCTCAAAAATTGCAGCAAAGAGTCCCCATGTGTGTTACCCAATAAGTTTGTGGCTGGAGGTATAATCTCTAAGCTGCCACCTTCTTGGAGGGACTTTGCTACTTCTCTAAAACACAAGAGACGGGAGTTCACAATAGATGGACTCATAGGGACTCTTGATGTTGAGGAGAAGGCGAGAGCAAAGGACATACGTGGGAAAGGAGTTGTTGGTGCTTCAAGTGCCAATCTTGTTCAGAAGAACAACTCTCACAAGAACAAGAAAAAGCCACCGCAGAACCAACCAAAGACTAAGAAGACAACCACTTTTAAGAAAAAGAAGACGGGAGCTTGCTATGTGTGCGCTAGTACGGATCACTTTGCTGCAAAGTGTCCGAACCGCAAAGGCAACGACTCCGCCAACATGGTTATTAGCGAGCCTGGAGGAACTTCGGGGTACGGTAATTTATTACCTACTGTTCTTTCAGTCTTTGGTTCACCCGAGTGGTGGGTTGACACTGGTGCTAATATTCATGTTTGTGCTGATGCTTCTTTGTTCTCTTCTTACCAGACCAGCGGGACTTCCTCCTTGCTGATGGGGAACGGATCACATGCGCGTGTTCTTGGTGTTGGTACGGTAAATCTGAAGTTTACTTCGGGGAAGACCGTGCAGCTGAAGAACGTGCAGCATGTCCCCACCATCAAAAAGAATTTAGTCAGCGGCTCTCTACTGTGTAGAGATGGTTTCAAATTAGTCTTTGAGTCCAATAAATGTATCTTGTCTAAGTTTGGTACTTTTGTTGGAAAAGGTTATGAAAGCGGAGGCTTGTTCCGTCTTTCTTTGTCAGATGTTTGTAATAAAATTGCATACAATGTTATTAACGTTGATGAAACAAATATTTGGCATTCGAGGCTTTGTCACGTTAATTTTGGTTGTATGATGCGCTTAGCTAATTTGAGCTTAATTCCAAAGTTCACTTTTGTCAAAAATTCTAAGTGTCATGTATGTGTTGAATCAAAACAAACTCGTAAGCCTCATAAGACCGCGGAGGCAAGGAGCTTGGCACCCTTAGAATTAATTCATTCCGATTTGTGCGAAATGAATGGAGTGTTGACAAAAGGTGGTAAAAAATATTTCATGACTTTGATTGATGATAGTACTAGATTTTGTTACATCTATTTGTTGAAGTCAAAAGATGAAGCTTTATACTACTTTAAAATCTATAAAGCTGAAGTAGAAAACCAACTTGAGAGAAAGATCAAAAGAGTTAGGTCAGATCGTGGTGGCGAGTATTTCTCAAATTTATTTACTTTATTCTGCGAGGAACATGGTATTATTCATGAGAGGACGCCTCCCTATTCACCTCAGTCAAATGGGGTTGCCGAAAGAAAGAACCGCACTCTAACGGATTTGGTTAACGCCATGTTAGATACAGCGGGACTTTCCAAGGAATGGTGGGGTGAGGCTATATTGACTGAATGTCATGTCCTAAATCGTGTTCCTACAAAGAATAAAGAGATAACTCCATTCGAGGAATGGGAGAAGAAAAGGCCAACACTGTCATACTTACGTACATGGGGTTGTTTGGCAAAAGTGAGTGTGCCAATAACCAAGAAACGTAAGCTTGGAACTAAAACTGTAGATTGTATCTTTCTAGGTTATGCTATTCACAGCGTTGGATATAGATTTTTAATAGTGAAATCTGGAGTACCTGACATGCATGTTGGTACTATAATGGAGTCCAGAGATGCTACATTTTTTGAAAACATTTTTCCCATGAGAGATGAAACAAGTTCATCTAGGCAAGAGTTCATCGAGGATGATGGCTCTGCTGAGCCGATAGAACACAATGAACATACACTTGTAGAAAATCCTGAGGAGGATAACAATGATGCTCCGAGAAAGAGCAAGAGACAAAGGACTGTAAAGTCTTTTGGTGATGATTTTATTGTATACCTCATAAATGATACACCCAGAACCATTGAAGAGGCATATTCATCTCCTGATGCTGACTATTGGAAGGAAGCAGTAAGGAGTGAGATGGATTCTATCATGTCTAATGGAACCTGGGAGGTCGTTGAACGTCCTTATGGATGTAAACCGGTTGGATGCAAGTGGGTGTTCAAGAAAAAGCTTAGGCCAGATGGTACTATTGAAAAGTACAAGGCTAGGCTTGTGGCCAAGGGTTATACCCAAAAAGAAGGAGAAGATTTCTTTGACACTTATTCACCAGTTGCCCGATTGACCACAATTCGGGTGTTACTTTCCCTGGCAGCCTCTTATGGTCTTCTCGTTCATCAGATGGACGTTAAGACGGCTTTCCTCAATGGAGAGTTAGAAGAGGAGATCTATATGGATCAGCCGGATGGGTTTGTATCAAAGGGTCAAGAAGGAATGGTTTGTAAGTTGTTAAAATCTTTATATGGTCTCAAGCAAGCGCCTAAGCAGTGGCATGAAAAGTTTGATAGAACTTTGACCTCTGCCGGCTTTGTTGTGAACGAAGCTGACAGATGTGTGTACTATCGCTATGGTGGGGCTGAAGGAGTGATTTTGTGCTTGTATGTGGATGACATACTGATCTTTGGCACTAGCCTTAATGTGATTAAGGAAGTCAAAGAGTTTTTATCTCAAAATTTTGAGATGAAGGATCTGGGAGAAGCTGATGTTATCCTTAATATAAAACTGGTAAAAGAGATCAATGGTGGGGTGATTCTTACACAGTCTCACTATGTGGAGAAGGTGTTAAGTCGCTTTGGTTATAGCGACTATAAACCTGTCTCAACACCATATGATGCCAGTTTAATTCTTAGAAAGAACAAAAGGATAATGCGAGATCAGCTGAGATATTCTCATATCATTGGTTCATTAATGTATTTAGCGAGCGCTACAAGACCTGACATCTCGTTTGCTGTAAGCAAACTGAGCCGGTTTGTTTCAAACCCAGGAGATGATCATTGGAAGGCTCTTGAAAGAGTAATGCGCTATCTGAAGGGGACAATGAACTATGGAATTCATTACACCGGGTACCCAAGGGTACTAGAAGGGTATAGTGATTCAAATTGGATTTCTGATGCTGATGAGATAAAGGCCACAAGTGGATATGTGTTTACACTTGGTGGTGGAGCTGTTTCCTGGAAGTCTTGCAAGCAGACCATCCTAACGAGGTCAACTATGGAAGCAGAACTCACAGCATTAGATACCGCCACTGTTGAGGCTGAGTGGCTTCGTGAGCTCCTTATGGACTTGCCGATAGTTGAAAAACCGTTACCGGCAATCCTAATGAACTGTGACAATCAAACGGTAATTGTCAAGGTGAATAGTTCTAAGGATAACATGAAGTCATCTAGACATGTGAAAAGGCGGTTGAAATCTGTCAGAAAATTGAGAAACTCCGGAGTTATAGCCCTGGACTATGTTCAGACGGCTAAAAATCTGGCAGATCAGTTTACAAAGGGTCTTTCACGAAATGTGATAGACAATGCATCTATGGAATTGGGCTTGAGACCCACGTGAGTCATTCTATAGTGGAAACCTGTCCTATGTGATCGGAGATCCCGTGAATTAGGATGGTGAAACAAACTAAAGTCTGACTGTGAGAAGAGAACCTTTGTGAAAAGGGCTCATTCCGTGTATAAGGTGCATTTCTCTTCTAATCTGTATGGCAGGTTGGTCTATACCTTAATGTGTGCCAGGTGGTTTCTTTTAAACAAATGAGTTGTTTTCTTGAAACAAAGATGTTGTCCTACAGAACATCTGAAAGGAACACACCTATATGAGTTTGACCACTGGTCATGGTCTATGAGAATTGGGTATTCTCTAGAAACTCATGAAGGGCCTGGAGTATGACTTATAAGCTCCAAACCGCGGGGATGCTTATGCAGCCTAGTACCAGTGTAGGGCTCTGGTCAAACTTGTTTGCACAAAACTGGCAATTCAAGGCATAGTCCATTGCACAGTTGTGAATAAGTGTAGCCTTTGTCCTAGATGGAAGTTCAACTTAACAGTCTCTGTCGAATACTGGTATATCAATGAGGGAATGAGGGTATTTCTAGTGTGGCTTGAATTTCTTGGTGGGGATTGTTGGAGTAATGGGCTTGGCCCATTCATTCTAAAACATTAAAAGAATTTAAAGCCCACTATTAATGCTAGGGAATCAATGCTTAATTCCGTACCGGGAATTGAGGAGGATCTCAACCGACTTAAAAGGTGGACTTCGTGTACACCACTTGTGAAGCCGGTAAGAGGAGGACGGTGAACCACACGCGCGCGCGCTCGCTCGCCTCGCCGGGCCGGGCCGGGCGTGGCCGGGCCGGGGCGGGGCCGGCCGGTGCGCGTGCGCGGCCGGACGTGCAGGTGCGGTGCGGTGCGGTGCGGTGCGGTGCGGCGCGGCGTGGCGCGGTGCGGTGTGATGGCTATTTTGCCGTTGACAGCAATTAATCGTGCGATTAAACGTGCAATTAAATCTGTAATTAATGGCCATAACCGCATCACCTAAATGACTCTGATGGTGTCCAGGTTCAACGATCCTGAGCACCTGAGTCACTATATAAGGAGTGCCATTCCCCTCATCCATTCTGCACCAGAGCACTGAGGCAACTCAGCTCCTCTCTTCTCCCTCTCCAGTTGCAACAACTGAGTTCCCCAACGCTAATTTCTGCGCGCACAGAATTAGCGTGAGCAGGCCTCCGAAACCTTGCTCGCCTTGAGATCCTGCACAGGATAGGCGGGCAATCAGGTTTTTGGGTAACGCTTTAGCGTGACTGCTCAAAAATACTAAGGCTTTGCCCGATTGTACGACTACTTCCTGGTGGACGAGCCGAACGACTACGTCGACTACATTCTGGTGGCCGAACGACTACGTCGACTACATCTTGGTGACCGTTCGCGGGACTGCACTGCGAACTTCTTCCTGCACCGATTTAGTTCGACTACTTCGACTGAGACCAACCGAGTAGATGTCTACTCCAGTTGGTAACAGCGCAGCCAATGCCTCCGGCAACGGCCCCGCTTCAGGGTACTCCCTGAAACTTTGGTTATTTATATTGTTTATGCTTATATGTGTGATAAGTATAAACATGTTCACATGTTTTATTTTACTCCTTAAAGTCATAGAAATATTGTTAGTTTATACATTTAATTTTGAAATTAAAATATATCGAAAATTGCCTAGATATCTAACAAGTGGAAGATTCGGCTTCAGTTCTCCAGGGCCCAGAGAGATCACCCAGCCCCGGTGCGATCATGTGCGGGACGGCTGGACCTCGGCGAGCGCCGCGCTGGCAAAAAGGCCTGTCGGCCGTGGCATCGACGGGCCAGGGAGATCATGCTGAGCGGGCACAGTCAACTCGCGTGTGTGGCATCTTAGGCCAATCGACGATCTTGTTCCGTGTAGTTGTGAATCAGCAATGGCGACGTGCTTTGTGAACGGAAAAGTTGATCAACAACTCATCAAGTGTAAACCCTCTACCTGAGTTTCTTAACCAACAAAAATCTCCAAAGATACGAAATCGATGGCATGTTGGCCGGACATCGGTCACGCAACGCCGGAGCTAGCAGACTCCGACCGTACCATGGATGCACCTTCCCAGCTCGCACCAGTACATGCTTCCAAGCGGCAGACTAGATCAGAACTACATGAACACCCGGCGGCGCGCCGCGGGCTTTCGCACGGTGACGAGGGAGACGTCGTCCACGACCGGCCCGCACAGCGTCCCGTCGGGCTTCATGTAGTGGTTCGCGCTCTGGAACACGACGCGGGTGGCGTCGGCGATCGCCGCGAACTCGAGCTCGCCGCGCCGGGACCCGCCCGTGCCCTGCGACTGGTGCGTCACCACCTGGCTCGAGTACGCCGCGGAGACCCTCACGGCCAGGGGCTGCGCGCAGCCGTTGCCCGCGTCCCCGACGGAGAAGGACAGCTTGTACGCCCGGCCGGCCACGGTGCGCGCCTCCTGCAGCAGCGCGCACTCGCTGCCGGCGACCAGCTCCACGGCGTAGGAGCCGTGCGGCACCTTGTGGTGCGCCGCGTCCACGTACCGGACGGACTTGGTGTCGGACATGATCATCCACCCCGGCAGCGGCGAGACGTCGTCCTCGTCCATGGGCGGCACCAGCAGGCCCCACGGGTTGTCCGGGGCGACGTACGGGCCGTCCTCGAAGTCTCCGTTCTTCAGCAAGTTGCCTGTGCGCACGAGTTGGGTGCAGGGTTGTAAAAATTGAAACAAAAATTGTTTTGCGATGTAAAAATTGAAAGAAACTAAATCTTCGAGATCGGGTAATAAGATGGTTACCCTTCTCGCGGTGCGGGGGGTTGAGGGTCTTGATGGCGAAGGCGTCGACGAGCGGGCCGCACGCCGGGTCCTCGTCGACGCCGGTGTTGTGGACGGTGAGCCACGCGGTGGTGTGCCTGGCCCTGAAGGCGTAGGAGTAGGAGTCCCAGCCGCTGCTGGTGTACACGGTCTGGATGGGGAGGATGCCGGACTCCGGGCCGGCCGACACGTTGAGCTGCTCGGCCTGGGCGCAGGTGCGCGCCGCGCTGAAGGTGACGGAGTAGAAGGCGCGCCGGGACAGGCCCGTCAGCAGCTGCCGGATCGACGCGTCGTTGCCCAGGCGCACGGCGTGCGCGCCCTCCGGCACCGCCAGGACCATGCCGTCCTGCTGGTTCTGCCCGGACTGGATGTACTCCACGAATCCGGAGATCTCCCAGCTGGGTAGTCCCGTCACCCTCGTGCCGTTCAGCTGGGACGCGTCCGGCACTTGCTCGAAGTTGCCGTTTGGTAATAGGCCTGCGCTGGACGGGCAACACCCGGGTGCCGGGGTGAACAAGCAGTTATTAGTCGAAACACAGTCATACGATGGGCATTCAGAAACTCCAGAAAATGGCATTACGGTCACTAGGCTAACTACAACTTTTTGTATCGTTCGTACTCAGAAATTAGCCAGGAGAACATGCCATTTTGGTTTTTGCTGGATTATAAGTGTAGCGTGACGCCATGACCTGATTATATTCGTTCCAGCTGAAAATGGTGAGCAATGTGAAAGTGATCGGGTGCTCTAGCCTAAGAGGGGAAGGGGGTGAATTAGGCACTAATAAAAACTTAGACCTATGGCTCCAACTAGTTTGCACAAAGCTTAAACTAAAACAAGCTATCTAGATGTGCAACTAGGTTGTTCTAGTGTAAAACCCCTATCCCAAAAGAGTTTAGCAACCTATAGCCTTTCCTATCAAGAAACTATTCTATGAAAGTAAAGGCATACAAATTATTAGAATGAAATGCGGAAGCTTAAAGAGCGGGATAGGAGATAGCAAACTCTTGACGCGGGTGTTTATCCCGTGGTTCGGTTAGCCACAAAGGCACACCTACATCCACGTTGTTGTAGCACTCACTAAGAGTATTGCTACTCGGCCACCAAGTCTCTTCCGTGAACACAATCACGGTCATCTTGGCCCCGGGTTCCACTAAGGAGCTTCTCCACAAAGGATGGGGGTCTCCACGTCCCCCGCACAAAGGTGTCGTCGCCGCTCCACACCAAGTCGGAGGGTCGATGACGTTGCCGGCGAGCTCCACGCTCCAAGGTGCCGGCGCACCAAGCTCTTGTTTTGGTTCACTAATGAACCACAGCACAAAGGCTCTAAGCCTTGCAAACTCACTCACTAAGAGCTAATCCTTTACACAACACTCTCAAAGTGTGCTAAGGGCTAAGGATATGATCTTGATGCTTTTGTATGGCTTGGAGATGTTCTTGGGTGTGTGTGGGATGTCCAGCAACTCCAGCAATCTTCAAATGGCCGGGGTGAGGCGTATATATAGGCCACCAAGTCTTGTAGCCGTTGCTCCAACGGTTAGCTGAAAATCTGTGTACCACCGGAAGAACCGATGCCTCTTGGCAGGGTAGCGTCGGTTCATCCGGTCACTCATAACACGAAGTAGCCGTTGGACTCCTGACGACTGACGCAGAGACCACCGGTTGAACCGATGCTTTGCACCGATGCCTCACCGGTTCAACCGGTGCTGAAGGAATCTTCTCCTGGACGCTGACGTCATTACACCGGTGGTATCCACCGATGCCCCATCGGTTGAACCGGTGCTGAAGACACTTCTCCTGGGCACTGACATCGCCTCTGGTACAAAGGACGGCCAATGCACCGATGCCCCATTTTGACCCGTCGGTTCAACCGGTGCATGTAGGCTGACTTGGCTTCGATTTCCTCCTGCACCAAACATCGTAGCGTCGGTTCTTCCGACAAGCGTCGGATGCACCGGTGCCCCTGGCGTCGGTTCTTCCGGTGCTCCTGATCCGAAGAGCTTTCAGGGCGCTGCCCTGAGACCCGCGAGGGGCGGCTCCCCCTCGACCCCCGTCCGCTAACCGGGTAGCGGAACCCCCGTAGGGGCTGCCCTTCGGGCCTTGCTACGCCTATTTTCTCTTTCTCTTTGTCATCACTTGAACCTAAAAGTCTGAGAATGATCATCTTAACAATCATATTAGTCCAAGTGTTGTGTTGTCATTCGATCACCAAAATCACTCGAAATGGCATAAATGGTGCCATGTTCGTTACACAATGCAGTGGACACTGTCTTCAGAAGGGAAGGATCATCTTCTTCTATGCCAATCGTGCAGTTAAAGCAATGCCAGCAACCTGCACGCTCAAATTTCGCACCCACCCCCTGATTACCCACCACTTGTTGTTTGGCACTCTTACCAAGATGATTAGATATTCGTAGAAGACTATCCCCAACCCTCTACTAGAATGATCTACTAGAATGGTGTTCATAGCATTAATGATACTGTTACATAAGCAATTTGATGACATGATAAGAGAGTTAACGAGAGAAAAGATAGATATGGTTTCTCATGCAAGACATCATGTCTGCACAAGAACCAAGAAAGTGAGAAGAATGATAGGGTAAGCCAAGAAGAGAAAGGATTAGATGAGATTAGAAACTATGTATTGGGGAGATAGTGTCTATGAGTAGTTTTTTATACTTTTTTTTTCTTTATCTATTGACACCATGGATTGGGAATGGCCTGACTAGGCCAGCTTAGATCCATCCTAAAAAAGAAGATTCCTACGTGCATATATATATTGAGGTTTGGAGCTAACATGTGCATGCCCTCCTTCCTACCGGCTACCGCACACTGCGATTCTCAATAGAGTGACAGGTGCCTTCTATTGTTCCATTCTAATAAAGGGGGTCATTTTACAGTCATGGTAATAGTAAAGTATCAAATAAGTCAACGACCCAATGCTCCCTTTGTACGCAAAATGAACGTTCTGGGGAAAAACAATGAATTAAGTACAGCATTGTGATTTGTGAGAGTACTACTCTTCTGAGTTTCAGTTTCTTTTCCCAGTTTAGACAGCACCTGGACCCTAACAGGCATAGGAGTATGGGTAAAACTAGCAATACGAACAGGAAATTATGTGAAACTACCTGTCAGGAGTAGCTGCTAAATAAAAGTGAGATAAAAAAGCACATCTTAAAAAAAAAGATAAAAAAACTTAGCTTCATTCTATCAGCGTGAATTAGCGCTGGAAAGTGGAAACAACCTATGATTGGCAAGGGAAGAGTTAAAGTAATCCACTAATCTCTTCGACATTGCTCTCAGTAAGCAGGCCATGGCAGCATGCATGCAAGGTTAAAACAATGCGTAAGCACTGGGGGAGCAGTGTGCATGATCTCACCTTCGGTGATGCCTGAAGCCACCCCAGCAGCCGCGCCGACGAGCACGACCAGCAGCAAGCAGCGCGTGCTCGTGCTCTCCGCCATGCCGGCCGCGGCCGGGCTCCCCTTGCTAGCTGGCCTTCTCGTGCTCGTGAGCTCTCCCTCTCCCCTCCGCTACTCTTCCCCTGTGATAGATCGATGGAACAGTGTGGCGGAGCAGGGCCGTCGCGCGGCTCCACTTATAGCGCGGCCCCGAGAGTCGCGGAGCACGAGGAGCGGAGCAGCGCGCGCGGGCAGCAGGCCTGCCCTGTTCAGAACTTCAGATCGGCGTGCGTGGTAGCGTGAGGGCGATGGCCGACTGGCTGTGGCTGGGCTGGCTGGCCCTTCTTGGCAGCTTCTTCGGATCTCGATCTTGGCTGCGTGCAGCTGGGCAAGAACACTGAGCTCGGCACCCGCTCCAGCGCGTGGTCACGTCACGTGGCGTCCGGCCTGTCACTCCGTACGAGAAGCCATCGTTGTGGAAGATTCGGATTCGGTTCTCCAGGCGGCCGCGGCGGTTACACCCAGCCCGGTTGTATGTGCCGGCCGGCCCTAGGGAGTCCCGGACGCTGCCGGTGTAGACCGGCCGTGTGGACGGGGAGCACGTCGGGCTCGGTCACTCGGCTGCGACCGTGAGTCCGTGACGTTGAGCCGCTAGCTCGGCGTCGCGCCGCGCTGAAGGAGGCGGAGTAGCGCGCGCCCCGCGCCATGGCGGTCGAGCCGTTGCCGGAAAAGGCCTCGTTGCCCAGCCGCACGGCGCACGCGCCCTCGGGCACCGGGAGTCGGCGTGTGTGTGAGAGACACTGAGAGGGGGGGGGGGGGGGGGGGGGGGGGGATGCTTGGCTGCGCGAGTTACAGTCCGCCACTAGGGCGGCGGCGCCCACCCCAGGCCTCTGCAGCGCCTCCTCCCTTGTCGCCAATCCAGCCTCGTCCAGACGCGTGTGGCCGGCTGGCCGCGAGGCCACAGGCGTTGCCCCGGCGTCTACCTCGAGTCCGCTTGCTGCAGAAACCTGACAAAGGGGAGGGCGAGATGCGTGGCGACCAAGCGTGGGAAGGTCTGCCGTCGGCGGCAACTGCACGAGCACGACCTCATCGCCGGCAAGTTCCAGACAAAAGTTTACCTCCTGAATTGGATCGCGATTATTAATCGTGATCTGGTTATTTACATAACATCCGTATTATTTTTATTTACACCCTAGTTTGAGTCGCAATTAATTATCGCGATCCTAGTCATAGGGTAAATGATTGGATTGTAATTGTTAATCATGATTCAATTATTTGCATTTAGGGCCTGTTTGGCAGGGCTCCATCTCCAGCTCCTCTAGCTGGAGCCCTACCAAATGCTCTAGAAGTGGAGCAGCTCCATACTGTAGTTTGTGAGAAGATGGAGCAGCAGCTTTGCCTGCGAGAAGGTGGAGCCGGTGGAGCCAAAAAACCAGCTCCACCAACTCCAGCTCCGGCTCCACCCTTTTTGCAAGGAGCCGGAGCCTTCCCAAATAGGTCCTTAGAACTCTTGTTTGGTTCTCAATAGTTTCATATAACCCTTTTGTTTTATGGGCCTCGTCTCTTCAGCTCCTCCCGCCCGCCGCCGCCATTCTCCCCGCAGAATTGTTTAGGCTCAGTGCCACCCCCGAGTGTAGTGGGGCCTACACTGTAGTAAATAGTACTGCAGAGGAACTACTTCCGTGCCCAGTTATTAGGACCGGACCGGACCGGTCGGTCCGGCGGTTGAACCGGGTTTTTACGGAAAACCAGATGGTTTTTATTCAAGTGAACCGAAGAAAACCGGCCATGAGCCGAGCCAGGGAGAGGAACGCGAGGGAGAGGGGTGCGTGCGGGGTATTAAATGGGCAAAAGTAGGTGGACAGGGGATCGTTTGAAGCCAAGGAAGTTACCACTGCACCACTTTGTGCTTTGTGTTGTATGCTCAAACTTAATCTGTTTCAAGCCAAGGAAGTTACCACTGCACCACTTTGTGCTTTGTGTTGTATGCTTAAATTTAATCTATTTGAAGCGTTTTGAACCGGCGGTTCAACCGGTCAGATTAATGAACCAGTGAACCGAGCACGCTAGCGGTTTGATTGCCGATCCAATCCTAATAAATATGCTTCCATGTGTATAAGGCCAGTTTAGTAGGGAGTGTCATCCACAGTTACTAATGAAAACTTGGTAATTGTGCCCGAGGAGTGTCATGGTGACAACACTTATCTCTCATCTCGTGAAACTCTCCCTCCTCTGTCCACATAAATGACTCTGTTATGTTAGTAAATCTGCTAATGTGATATTTAATGCTCATGACACTCGTATATGACACTTCTATTGATATTGGCCTAACACTGCTTTTTCGTTGAAGCTTTATGTGATTTTATATAAAGGCACTTCAATCTTCAATAGAACATGAGATAACTCCTGCACTCCGAAATATGGTTCAATGTACACAAGCATTCTAGCACATGGAAAAGCAAAGCATATGCACCAGGGCTGCTACAACAAGTCTGAATCTCAAACTGTTCATCTTGTTGTTTTGAGCGCATCCGGTGGTTCTGTCCATAATACAAATCGAACTGTAAATTTACACCGAGAAAGAATCAAATTCATTGGTTTCGCTCAAGAATTCAAGCACACTCACAGCCGTTCACACGAACCATTGAATAATGAATCATGTTCATTAGTAGTTTCACAGCAGCAGGCGGCGCGCGGCGCGCTTGCGGGTGCAGACGAGCGAGACGTCGTCGACGACGGGCCCGCAAAGCGTGCCGTCGGGCTTCATGTTGTAGGCCATGCTGACGAACACCACCCGCGTCTGGTTGGCGGCCGCCGTGAACTCGAGCGCGCCGCGCGTGTGCCCGCCCTTGCCCCGGGACTGGTACGGCACCCGCACGCTCCCGCGCCCCGCGTACGCCTGGACGGCCATGGCGCCCGCGCAGCCGTCGCCGGCGTCCCCCGCCGAGAACTCCAGCCTGTAGGGCCGCCTGGGCACGGTGGCCACGTCCTGCACCAGCGCGGCCTCCACGCCGGACACCAGCTCCACGGCGCGGGCGCCGCGCGGCACCACGTGGCGCGGCGCGTCCACGTACTTGACCGACTTGGTGGACGACAGGACCATCCACGGGGACAGCGGCGAGTAGTCGTCCAAGTCCAGGGGCGGCACCAGCACCCCCCACGGCGTGTTGGGGAAGATGTAGGGGCCCTCCTCGAAGTCCCCGTTCTTCAGCAGGTTATCTGTGCCAGGAGCTTGGTGAGTTTCTTTTGCGCGCGCGCACTCATGGCATGCAGCTTTCGACTTATCGATCGGATGAGGGTATAGGATAGGATCGGTCCTTACTCGTGCTGCTCTTAGGAGGCGGCAGGGTCTTGATGGCGAACAAGTCGATGAGGGGGCCGCAGGCCGGGTCCTCGGAGACGCCGGGGTTGTGGACGATGAAGGACGCGACGCTGCCGGTGGCCTCGAAGGCCCAGGAGTAGGAGTCCCAGCCGCTGCTGGTGTAGACCGTCTGGATGGGGAGGATGTCCGACTCCGGGGCGACCGTGACGTTGAGCTGCTCGGCCTGGGCGCAGGTGCGCGCCGCGCTGAAGGTGATGGAGTAGTGCGTTCGCGGGGCCAAGTCCGTCAGCTGCTGCCGGATGGAGGCCTCGTTGCCCAGCCGCACGGCGTAGGCGCCCTCCGGCACCGGCAGGAGCATGTCGCCCTGCTTCTGGCCCGAGCCGATGTACTCGACGAACCCGGAGATCTCCCAGTGCGGGATCGCGTAGCGCCCCATCAACCTCGTGCCGTTGAGCTGCGACTTGGGCGGCACCTGCTCGAAGTTGCCATTCGGCAGCAAGCCTGACGAGCATGCAACCCCACTTTTAGGATTGAATGAAGGAGACGAGCCCCGAACATTATAGTAGTGACGAAACGAAAGCTAAATTGCTACAGCATACTGGCTCCTGAGCAGAAGAGTTCACGAAACGCAACTCGGAATGATGCAAGGTCTCACCATCCTGGATCGCCGCTGCCGCCCGAGCCGCCAGGCAGACGGCCAAGAACACCGCAGCGCGGCGGACGTTCCCCGCCATCTCGCTTCTCTCGACCAGCTTTCCCCTCCCTGCCCAAGCAGACACTCCGAACTCTGAAAACTGTAAGCCCCTCCCCAGATGGCAGGTAGATGCTAGTAGTTGCTACCAATGAACGCTGTTCGTGGCGATGGCTGCAGGTTTCTAGTTTCCACTTATAGGGGGAGACGCGCCGCGCAAAGAATCTCGCCGTTGGAATCCCCCAATCATGGCGGCCAAGTTGGCCTGGCCAGGTGCATGCGTGTGCGTCTTCATCAGGCCGCCCCTAGGCCCTAGCGGAATGCGCGCCGGGTCCGTGGGCGCTTCCACGATCGAGGTGGTTGGCGCGGCGCGGGGCATCGTCGGCGGTCCTGGCTCCCCTGGAGCGCGGCGGTGCGATGGGAAAAGGAATGCCCGATCGGGCTTCCTCGGCAGGGTGTGACTGGGGGCGGCGCGACTGAACTGACGCCGCGCGCGTGATCACATGGCCGTCCTGTTTGGAGCTCCTTCGCCCACGACATCCACCACCTCGGGAGCTGCAGGTCATGCCGTGCGGAACCACATGGAAGGAGTTTCGCCTTCCCCATCCTCACGCACAACATCGACGCCTCTGCCCCCCTTGTGCCGGGCTCGTCGCCAGCCCCTGCGCCCACCCCCGTCACTCCTCCCACGCAGGCGCCTGGGGAGCCGCAGGTGCGTCTCATGTAAGCCGCTCCTCCCGCACAGGCGGACGGAGACCCGCAGGTGCGTCTCATGTGGAGCCTCGGTGTCTGCATCTACGTCAGTGGGAAGACCAGCGTCGTATCCGGCCGCGGCCTCCTTCACCATCCTCGTCGCCGCCGCCAGGCCGCTCCGCCTCCACAACAAGCTGTACGAGGCCCGCATCCGCGAGATCGTCGCCGACGCCGTCGACATCGAGCGCGAGTTCGGCTACACGCTCCCTGCCGCGCTTGTCGGCATCAACGGTGCCCTCATGAGCCAGTACATCAAGTTCATCACCGACTACGTGCTCAGGGTGCTCTGGGCGCAGAAGATAAGGTCCCCAATGTCTTGCCCACAACATGTTCGATGCAATGTCACAACTGCAGCATCACCCCGACTTTGTGCTCAGTTGTCTGCCCACTTGGCGTTCACAAGGTTTGCACACTCGAGAGCAAGCTAATCAGGTACATTACCAGATGTTATCCTCACTCGATTGGTGCTGTTCCGGTTGCGGTTGCCACTGATGTTCCTGAGGATTGCATGTTGCTTGAGATACTGGCTGAGCCGAATCCAGCAGTTCCTTGGCCTTTTCCTGAGCAGGATAGCAACACTTTGCTTTCTGAGTCAATCTGGCTATGCTTCATTTTCTGGTCGCCATTCAGTTGTGGCTGGGCTCGGGTGCAGCAAAGGCCACCATGGCCACCTCCTGTGCAGTTGGAAAAATTACTGTCAATGGTGTTTTGTTGTTCAGAGAGGGAGTGCAAGATGAGGTCCCTCCATTGTCAGCTCAATAATGATTGCGGGACACATTGCAGTGAATTGCTTGGGAGTTATCATAAGTACATTCAGTTACTGTTAAAGGATAGAGCAAATCCTAATCTTCCTGATGACGTGAGATGGTTGCTGATGGAGCTTGTTGCACTGTGCGAGGGCAAGGAAAAAGTAGAGTTGCTGCTCAAGCCCCCATGGCCTCCACCTGTGCATTTGGACAGGTTCCTTTCAACGTTGTTTTGCTGCTTAATCAGAAAGTGCAAGATGAAGTTGCTACATGGTAGAATCAGAGAGCTCCTTGTGCTTAGCAACACAGCTAGTGTGTGTTTGCTTTATCACAAATGGCTAATGGAAGGACCTGCTCGGTGCATTTCTGAGAAGTTACATTATGATGACTACAAGATATCGAAGCACAGAGCCAATTCTTTATGCATTCATGGGAAAATTCCTTGGCCACCACCTGTTTTGGCATGGAGTTCAGATGAGCATAAGTTCAATAAGTATGCATGCCTTTGGAGAGGTGGTTTACAGTTGATGGTGATATCTCAATGGATGAAGAAATGGTCTCCCGTGATTTTTTTTTCTATGTCAGGCAAACAACAGTCTTTTGCATTATACAGCTGATGGATGTATATTTGTTGTCCTGCAACTACTACAACACTCAGAGTATTTCAGAGACTACATCTTTGCAACTGCAAATACAAAGAACAAGAAGGTGCTGGACATTGACCTCTATTGCTTTGTATTTGTATATGGAGTCCTACTGATGTGGCCTAGATTCAGTTTGCACATGGCATGGTTGGCCTATTCTTCAGAAAATGTGGCTGTGCATTCAAATGATCAGATTGCTCGAGCATTATTGAACAAACAAGAGATGTGGCTGAAGCATAGTAATTCTGGTAGTCCCATGCTTCAATTTGCTAGATCTGAAGTCTTACAAATGAGTGACAATGTCAGCAGTGTCCTCCTAACAAAGCATCTTGAGTCTACATGGTTACTGTCTCAACCAAGTTGGCCCATTCAGTTTGGTGCTTTAGTTTGGTGCATACTCAGTCAAGCAATTGACATGAAACTGAGGAAACTTGCAATGGACTATTTGCTTGTTCAGTCATTGCTATTTGCAGTCCCTACACCATCGCAGTCCAAGCTGCTAGTATTACAGGTGGAAGGACAAACATGCAACAGTTTGACAGCTCCTAGGAGTACAGGTAATATCATTACTGAATTTCGCTTCTACAATTTGATGATCGAAGACCCATGAAGGCTCCAGTCTCAAAGGAAGGAATCATGTGATATTCTTTACGGTGAGACATGCTTGCCGATTCACAGCTTGAGGGCAAGCTGTTGCTTAAGGAGGGGAGAATGTCATGACCCAGGCCTTGGGCCGGTATTAGGATCAATGTGTTGGGTTATCTATGGGCCTGCGTGCTCTTTTTCGTGTTGGGCTGAGCCCAGAGTGAGTTGGCCCATGTCGGGCATGTATATGTACTACTGGATTGGACAAGGGATCAGCGATGGAAGAAGATAACTGAACATTCGAATCCCCTTCCTTCTCTCTCCTCGAGTTCTTCGTGTTCTTGCTCAGTTCTTCCCCAAAATCTCTCAAATTCTTCTATCTCTCCCTTCCCAGATATCCAGGTCCATAACAGAGTCATGTAGATTTCGGCTGTCTGGTTGACTTGGGGGGCTGATGCTCTACACGTGTCATGTGGCTCAGTTTGACAAAATTCTAAGACTACGCTTACCTATGCGGCTCTTATTAGATGTGGCATATTTCGCAGTGTAAAATTTGGCTTCGACAAATCACCACAAAACTAGCATGAGCCACGATGGTTTCAAGACATTTTGGCCACTCTGAAGTGTTTTGAGTTTCTTTTGTATAGCTATACAGCTAGCCAGTGACATATATCCATCCTTCAAATATAACCCCCCCCCCCCCCCCCCATATTGAGTGGTATAACTAACAAGTTTAGGATTATGGGTCAATAAATTAAATGTTGTGAGACCTATCTGATATATAATTAAACAAGTTTAAGGGTTGGCTACTATATTTTACCCATATATTATTAATAACAAAAAAATGATTACATGTCTTAGGGTGCAAGCAAGAATTGCCAATTATTTTGTTGCTTACATCCCAGAAGCGGGAGGTAGGGAGAGGGCTCCCTACAGCGATCTTACGACCATCTTTCTTCTTTTCTTAGTATTTTCTGACAAAAATTTTCTAGAGAAACATTTTAAGAAAAATATTTTGGAGAAAGAAAAGAAAAAATTTGGAATAGATAGTTTTGAGAAAAATTGAAAAAAATAAAGAAAAACTTTTGCATCCATAACTAAAAAAAGTTTGGGAAAAGTTTTGTAAAAGTCATCCAAAAACAAAAGAGAAAAGAAGAAAAAAAGCCGCTGCCCCGGGGAGCTCGCCATTGTCATCGCCGCCGCTGGTGAGCGGGCCACTCGAAGCCTGCAGCCGTGCCACTCGCCCTGGGAGCGGAGCAGAGCAACCCCAGCCGGAGTCAGATCCAGAGCAAAAGGAGAATGAGAGACAAAGAGGAAAGGGGATGGAGAGAGGCTAGCCGCTCGAAGAGGATGAGAAGGGATAATCACGTATGCATGGGACCCACCATGTTGCACCTCTGCGGGCGGGCGGTCGATTGTGAGTTCATCTAAGTCCGGTCGATTGTGAGTTCATCTAAGTTCTGTCGACTGTAAAAACAATGTTAAGGTCTGAGAGGGGAGCATAGGTATAATGCATGGCAACCCTAGTGACAATTGGGTGCATAAGTGCCAAAACTAGTCTCAAAATCGTTTTCCGAATCCGGAGTTATAAAATTGAAGGTTAAGTGGTCGAAGATGTTAAATGAACACATAGTTCTTGGAAGTTTGTGCTTTTATATGGCAGCGAAACCTGCAGTAGATTTGACGTTTGCATAAACGGAGCTTAATCCAATTTGCAATTTGCATCCTTTTTTCAAGTAAGCACCATGTAATACAACGAACCTTAGATCATATGTATCGAGCTTCGATCCAACAAAAAGTGGAACTCAACCAAAAAAAAAAAAAAAGAAGAAGGCCGGAACACAAATAATATACTAGTACAAGAGTCCTCTGCAGTATTGCAGGCCCATTGCACTCGGGCCTACACGGCAGCGAGTGAGTCTGCTACATAGGAGACTCATCCCTGCAGGAGTACAACCGGCCGTAACCGTAAACTCATCTTGCGCGCCCTAGAGATTAGATTAGAGAAGCAGCCGGCGAGCGGACGGCTGCGCGATGGCGACGAGCGAGACGTCGTCCACGAGGGGCCCGCAGAGCGTGCCGCTGTTGTCGGACTTGGTGTGGTAGTCCTGGCTGACGAACACCACCCTGGTGGGGCTCGTGGTGGCCTGGAACTCGAGCTTCCCGCGCGTGGAGCCGCCGGCGCCCCGGAAGTCGACGCCCACGGTGGTCTCGGCCGACCCCGCGATCGCCTTCACCTTCATCCCGGGCGACGGCGAGTAGTCGGACGACGCCCCGCACCCGTTGGCCGCGTCCCCGACCGAGAACTCCAGCCTGTACCAGCCCCCTTCCACGGTGGCGTGCACCTCCTGCACCAGCGCGGTCTCCACGCCGGACACCAGCTCGACGGCGCGCGCGCCGCGCGGCACCGCGAAGTGCGCCGCGTCCACGTAGTTGACCACCTTCTTGTACGACATGATCTTCCACCCCGGCAGCGGCGAGACGTCGTCCTCGTCCATCGGCGGCACCATCACCCCCGACATGGTGTCCGGCGGGATGTACGGGCCCTCCTCGAAGTCGCCGTTCGCCAGCATGTTGTCTGTTCAGGAAGAAGCATCAGTGGTGAAGTTTATTTCATGGTTCACAGCAGGGCAATCCTTTTATCAATTAATGTGGCTTAGTTACCCTGGGTGGGCTGTGGCTGGGAGATCGTCTTGATGGCGATGGCGTCGATGATGGGGCCGCACGCGGGGTCTTCTTCCTCCTCGTGGGGGTGGCGGATGGCGAAGGACACGATGCCGGCCTCGGCCTTGAAGGCCCAGGAGTAGGAGTCCCAGCCGCAGCTGGTGTAGACCGTCTGGATGGGGAGCTCGCCGGCCTGGGCCGGGTAGCCGGTGACGGGGACGACCTCCAGGCTCAGCTTCTCGTCCTGGGCGCAGGTGCGCGACGCGCGGAAGGTGATGGAGTAGTAGGCGCCCCGCGTGACGCTGAGCTGCTGCTGGACGGAGGCGTCGCTGCCGAGGCGCAGGGCGTGCGCGCCCTCCGGCACCGTCAGGACCATGTCCCCCTGCTGCTGCCCGGACGCGATGTAGTCCATGGTGCCCGTGGTCTTCCAGTACGGGATCGCGTTCTCCCCCGTCACCGACGAACCGCTCATCTGGGACTGGTTCGGCGGGTACTCGAAGTTGCCGTTCATCAGCGGGCCTGCGCAGCACGTGACGTGTGACGTGTCAGGGCCAAAACATGATCATGGATCTCTATGCTGATTATGCACTGGTCTGGATAGCTGATCAGCATCACGACTTCATGTAGGTTACCATGCATTATCGCAAGCATGTCGGCACCAGACAGGAAAGATGATTGAGCAAGCTGAACCATACATACAGATGCGTGCATGTGGTGATGGCCTCAAACAATCCCATCCCATCCAACCACGATCGATCCACGACCGACAAGAGAGGGCCGTTGGAAATCGTTCTTACGGTCTTACCCTATGTTGCAAGATCAGGAGGCAGCAACCAGATCTCCACATGATGAGATTCTGATTTTGTAAAATACTAGTACTAGTCAAACAGAACGTTCTGCTTCTCTGACATACATATTCCTACGCACGTGAGACAGCAGAGCCCTGATATCTTTGGGAACCTTTAACTGACAAGTCAACGAAGCCAGTTTCTTTCTAAGAAAAAACTGAAAATTCAGCCCACATGAACCGATTCAAGAATATGCTGAACCCTTTTTTTGTGCCATTTATTTCTATACTTTATGCAAAGCATCATGTTGTGCTTCTGTCAAATGGGTGGTTGCCACTTTTTAAACAAGGAAATGTTTCACATATGGCCCATTTCTCATTTGTAACTTAAGAGTAAAATGAGGGGGCGGGGGATCTAGCAAGACAAAGACATTTGTCATAGCTGAAGCTTCTGATACACGTAATCTACGGTATACTGGCAGATATTGAACGGTCAGGAAAATGGAGCTGTAACAAAGTTAACTAAACTGGCCCTAAATCTACGTAATCTACTCCTAATTAGTGTTGTAGAGAGTGCTAAAAAATTTTTGCCCAAAAATTTTCGGTAACTAAACTGGCCCTGAATCGACACTACATGTACACCACATTTGTGCAGGTACTGTTGCTACTTTTACTAAACAACTTAAAGATCAGTGACACTATCAGCAACAGTCAGCAGCTAATAACCACAGCTTATATTAACAACAATGCTATCAATAACAGTCTTAAAGATTAGTGACAGTATCATTAACAGTGAGAAGCTAACCACAGCTTAACATAATGTTATCATTAACAGTAACCAACTAAGTATAGCAACTAAGCATAGCAACAATGCCGCTACGTTGACGTGCTGATTGATCACGCAATCATGCCAATCAGCCAATCAGGAACAGCTTATGATAACGCAGCTTCAGTTCAGAGGGCTCTCACCGTCGCCGACGGCCGACACAGCCCGCGCCGCCACCGCGCAGACGAGCAGGACCACCAGCGCGCCGCGGCGCGCGCACCGCCTATCGATCGCCATCTCCGGTTATCCCCTCTCGTAACCTCGGACGCACGCCGGTGCTCGGGCTTCCCAAACCTTTTCTTTTCTTTTGAAAGTGGAGCTTGGAAACTACTATTACTACTCTCGAGCGGGTGCTCACCCGGGACGGAGCTCAACCGCCCCACTTATAGGCGGAGCCGCCAGGCGGCAGCGCCCTGCGCGCGGTGCGTGCGCCCGCGCCTTGGCTCGCCTCGATCCGCGCGCGAACGGAATAAACCTCCGATCGGGCGCCGCGGAACGCGCCGGATCGGCGCGCGCGCACGAGAGGGCGCCATGGCCATGCCATGGCACCCCGGCCTGGCTCGAACGCGGAAGCCGGCAAGGCAGGCTCCATCTGGTGCGGTGCGCGACTGGAACGTCTCTCTGGAACGCGCGCGATCACGTGGCGCCTCTGCTGCGCGCATGGCCGTTGGAGCCGGGGAGGATTCCTCTGCCCCCTTCGCGCGGCGACGTGGCGGCGGCGGGGCGCTCCGGCAGGGGGGGGGGGTCGGGTCTTCGTCGGCGATTAGTTTTCTGCCCTCGATTGGAGGAAGCGGGCGGGGGAGCTTAATTGCCCGTGTCGGCTCTGTGTTCGCGCCAGAGTGTACTCGATCGGGTTCTTCTATTCTGACGGGATGCCTGATCTGGACTCTCTTTTTTTCATGGTGACAGGGTGCCCGATCAGGTTGGTGCTCACATGGGCTTTGACTCGATTATGCAGGCAGGAGCGTGGCCGCAGCAGTTACGAGTTGTCACAGAACTCGGCTGCCTTCCGGGAGGTTGGGATAGGATTCCTTTTCCCCCCCGTTCTGTCGAGGAAACTGCAAGCGTTTTATACAGCAATAGTACTATCTGGTGTCCAGAGCCCCAAGCCGCAAACACCATAGAGCAGCGAGAAGTATCGAGCCTACAATCAAAAGAGACGTCGGATCAATTGGTCCACAAAAAACTTACATGAACAATGGATGCAGTGGCAATATAAGGACGGACGTTTGAGCTCCTTGGTCTGCTCGAGCTGGAGGAGGGGATGGTTTTCATCTTTTTTTCGCTAGCTTTCAGCAGTAGCATCCGTGTGTGCTGCTTGAACTTGGTCGGACGCAGGCCATCCGAGCCCAATCCAGTATCTATCTGGAAGCAGGCCCTTAGTTCTTTTTTTGAGATACAGAAGCAGGCCCTTAGTGGGCACCAAAACTTTACATCTCAGCTTCGGCCTGCCTTCTCCAACGGAGGCGTCCCGGCCCAATGAGCCCATTATATCATTGTTTAGCCCAAGGCCGGCCCATGGGAGCTGCCTCCATTTGAAAAGTATAGGAAAGTGTGCGTTCGGTCCAAATTAGGCTGCCGCTATCACCGGCATCGATCCTGGAAGTCTTCCTTCCTCGCCTGACCATTTCTGTCAGGTTGTGGAACACGGAGCAACGTTGTGCGGCTGGCTGCCCGGAAATCCAATTCCGCGTGCGAGCGCTAGCATGCGTTCTGGCGCTCGATTCGCGACCAGCCTTCACATGGGTGGGCTCCACCAACGATTTTTCATTCTGCAGGGGAGCGCGTATCCGCAGAGACGCGACACTGGCCGTCAGGTCACGTGGTGAGGCCTACTTTTTTTCCCTACTTTTATCCATTTTCTTTTTTTCTCTTTTTGATATTATATTAATCTGAAAATTGTATTGTCCTAAAAAAGTTATAAATATAACTTAGATAACTTTGTCTATTAGAAAAACTTTTCTAACCTTTTTTTTTGCTCAAGTTTTACATCTTTTCTGCATAAGTTATATCTACAATTTTTTAGTGTTGCATTTGCACAACTTTTTCTCCAATTTTATTTGTTATTCTCAACAAAGTTTATTATACATTTTGTTTCTATAAAAATTATGTATATAAGCTTGCTATACAAATATGTTCAGTATTATTATTTTTACATAATTTTGTTGTATAAATAATTTTTATTAAAATATTTGTGTATATTTTTATTTATAAATTTATTATGTATCTAAATTATGTATATGATTTGGATAGGCACGGTGGGTTGGTCACGGTCGAACCACGCTGGGCACGGAAAGAAAATGCACATGTCCTGGTCAGTGTGCGGAAAGCCGGAAAAGGAATAAAGGAAATGACTCATACTCCACTTATGTCGTATATGTTCAGTTGACTAAAAAAGAAAATATATGTCTTGTCGGAAATCGTTTGCTACTTTGGCTCCTGCCGCGCGCGCGTATTAGGAGGCCCCCTGGCTGCCCCCTGTGCTGTGCCAGCGCCGTTAGGCGAGCAACGCAATTTTCCACCAAGAAACCATACCAAAATGCGCGCGGGCGAGGCGGCAGGCGGCTATGCCCGAATCCACGTGGCAGCCGCTCAACTCCATGCGTCGAGGAGATGGGCGCACTGCTGATCCCTATAAAAGGCGGCATTAGCATGCCATCTCCAATCACCTCGGCACCTCGCAAGTCGCAGCACACGATCTAGTAGCTAGCTAGCTGCACCGCAGCAACAAGGGGGGTACTTCGTGTCGATCAGGAGGTGAAGCAAGCGCTGGCCATCGCCAGCATGGCGGACCGGGCGCCGACGACCCTGACGGCGGCGCTGGCGCTCGGGCTCGTGCTCGTGCTCCTGTGCGCCGCAGCCGGCCCGGCCGCCGCGCAGAACTGCGGCTGCCAGGAGGGCTACTGCTGCAGCAAGTACGGCTACTGCGGCCTGGGCGACCCCTACTGTGGCGAGGGGTGCCGGTCGGGCCCTTGCAAGGGTAGTAGTGGCAGCAGCAGCGGCGGCAGCGGCGCGGACGTTGGTAGCGTCGTCACCGATGCGTTCTTCAACGGCATCAAGTCCCAGGCCGGGGGCGGGTGCGAGGGCAGCAGCTTCTACTCGCGGGACGCGTTCCTGAACGCCGCCGGCGCGTACGCCGACTTCGCGCACGGCGGCTCGGCGGACGACGGCAAGCGCGAGATCGCCGCCTTCTTCGCGCACGTCACCCACGAGACCGGACGTAAGTTGATGATGGAACCGACAACACTCCTGAATCCTGATCGATTTGGAACCTAGCTAACCCATTTGCATGGCTTGGTACCCGATCGGCAGATTTCTGCTACATCAGCGAGATCAACAAGGACAACAGCTACTGCAACGCGAGCAAGACGCAGTGGCCGTGCGCGGAGGGGAAGAAGTACTACGGGCGCGGCCCGCTGCAGATCTCGTGGAACTACAACTACGGGCCCGCCGGGAGGGACATCGGCTTCGACGGGCTCGGGAACCCGGGCGCGGTGGCGCAGGACCCCGTGATCGCGTTCAAGGCGGCGCTCTGGTTCTGGATGAACAACGTGCACGGGGTGATGCCGCAGGGGTTCGGCGCCACCACCAGGGCCATCAACGGCGCCCTCGAGTGCAACGGGGACAACCCCGACAAGATGAACGCGAGGGTGGGCTACTACAGGCAGTACTGCCAGCAGCTCGGCGTCGACCCGGGGAGCAACCTCACCTGCTAAGGTGTTTGCATTGCTTGGGTTCATGGATGCATGCTTGGCTTGAGAAGTAAGTAAGGAATAAGGAATACTTGGTATTCATACACTCTTAGTGGGTGCAGTTGTCGTCGCCGGCCTGTGATGGAACCCGGAGTGTAACAAGTACACATACTAGTAGTTGTAAGAATAATGCAGGGGATGGGCCTGCTAATTCGACCTGAATAATTAACGAAGCAGTTTGTAATGTAGCATGCAGATTGCTGCGTGCGTTTCGCTTGTACATGTAAATGGCCACAGCAGAAATAATGACCCCCTCCTTTACGTTTAAAAAAAAGACTCCTTCCTTTAGCTGATCAGTTTTTTTAAAAAAATCAGTAATTAAGATTTTTTTTTCAGATTTAACAAAGGCAAAGGCCGAAAAGAAAAGGAACGATAAGCACCCACCCAATGGATGGTCAGTTTCATATGCCTTCATTCAGTGACTGAGATTGGAACAACGGCAGCGTGCTAATCAGAAGAAGAAATGGGGGAAAAAAAGGAGAGATGCTATTAGTCAGGTGACTGAATTTACAAGCAATCTCAGTCCACGATTACCCTGGCCTTGTACATTCCAATACAAGGGCACGTCGTCCTCGTTCTTCAATCTCTGAACTTGTGTTGGCCTCGCTCAGTCTGGCCGTCTGTGTTTCGCATAGGATAATTGATGTAATTCTTCTTTTTCTGACAGGGAGCTTGATCAACAGGTTGGGCTTGCATGGTGGGCTTGAATCCAACATCTTGAGCAGGTGATGGATGCAGCCACGCTTCAACGAGACTTCAGTTTCTTGACCATGGAAAAGAGTTACACTGGTCGAGTTGCATCTTCTGAACGGAGTTTGGAACTGAAGCTGGTACTCAGAATCGCAATATCCTTGAGAACATGGCCACACATCGGTCAAATGAGCGTTGTACTACTTAGAGCAACTCCAGCATACCCCATAAGTTAAATTCTCTAAATGCCTTAATGGGGGCCGCCTCTATTTTCTAGGAGCTTCTAAATTTACTTCTATTTCAGTAATATCATTCGATTCTAACTTGTAATAGAGACCCTCTAAGAATGGAGGGCGGAGAAGTGGATTTGGAGATCTTTCAATATTAGAGGGTCTAACAGAGAGTCTATTGGACTGCATCTTTTTTATTTAGCCTAGATTGGAGTTATTTATAGGATCTGCTGGAGTTGCTCTTATACGGACTTTTATTATTAGTAGTGGGCACAAATTTCAACAGCCCAAATTTGACCTGCCATATTTTTTGAAGGGGTTTAGATTAAGCGAAAATGGTTTCAGTCCAAGGCCCATGAAGCTGATCCCGTCTCAAAGAAATATTATGAAATTCATAATAAATCCTATATAACACTAAAAATCTTCTAAATCCATCCAACTTAAGATGGAACAAAAATCTCCCAAGAGTCATCTAGAAAGAACTAAATAAAAAAAAGAATGCTACCGCTGTAGGCTTTGCGCGTGGCCCATATTAACCACCATCCCCGGCAGCTACCTTGGAAGTCTTCCACGCACACTTCCTATCTAACTTGACCATTTCGTGGAACACGCATCAGGCACCACACCACTAAACCCTCACATGCTAGCATTAGCAAGATGCGTCGAATCGAGCAACAATATACGGCTGCCCGGTATGGACGTATGGTAGATCATGCCGCCGGCCAATCGTCTTGGCAGACGCGAAAAATCACTGGAAAAAGCAGCGGCGCCGTAGCCGGTAGCATGCGCGGATTTTTCCACCGAGCATTCAAGCAATGGCGGCGATCCAACAGATCTGACCTACGTTGGAGTAGCTTGTGAGTACATGTCGATGTCGATGCATGTACGGTGGACCGAGTCGCCGCCTCATCGCTATATAAAGCGAGATCGGCATGGCATCTCAGATCACCCAACACAGCAGCGAACCTAGTGTGGGAAGCTGAAGCACTGATCCGGTATGGGTGCGGCAGGCGCGCCGAAGATCATGGCGGTCCTGGCTCTCGCGCTAGCTCTCCTCTGCGCTGCCGCCGAGCCGGCCGCCGCGCAGAACTGCGGCTGCCAGCCGGGCTACTGCTGCAGCAAGTACGGCTACTGCGGCCTGGGCGACCCCTACTGCGGCGAGGGATGCCGGTCGGGCCCGTGCTACTCGGGAGGCGGTGGTGGTGGCGGCGGCGGAAGCGGCGGCCGCGGCGCGAACGTGGCTAGCGTCGTCACCGACGCGTTCTTCAACGGCATCAAGAACCAGGCCGGGGGCGGGTGCGAGGGAAAGAACTTCTACACGCGGAGCGCGTTCCTGAGCGCCTCCAACAAGTACTCCGGCTTCGCCCACGGCGGCTCCGAGGTCGAGGGCAAGCGCGAGATCGCCGCCTTCTTCGCGCACGTCACGCACGAGACAGGGCGTAAGTTGATCGAATAACCCTCCTCCACTGCACACACTGTGATCTTTCAACCACATATGAATCATCATGCATGCTGATCGATTTGGAGCTCGGCTGGACTGGACACCGACAGATTTCTGCTACATCAGCGAGATCAACAAGAACAACAACTACTGCGATGCCAGCAACACGCAGTGGCCGTGCGCGGCGGGGAAGAAGTACTACGGGCGCGGCCCGCTGCAGATCTCGTGGAACTACAACTACGGGCCCGCCGGGAGGGACAACGGCTTCGACGGGCTGCGGAACCCGGACGCGGTGGCGCAGGACGCCGTGATCGCGTTCAAGGCGGCGCTCTGGTACTGGATGAACAACGTGCACCGCGTGATGCCGCAGGGGTTCGGCGCGACGACCAGGGCCATCAATGGCGCCCTCGAGTGCAACGGGCAGAACCAAGCGCAGATGAACGCGAGGGTGGGGTACTACAGGCAGTACTGCCAGCAGCTCGGCGTCGAGCCGGGGAACAATCTCACCTGCTAGACGAGCCGACTTCGTCGATGCATGCTTGTGGCTGGTGAAGAATAAAGAATACTCCTGTCGCCTGAAGTTAAACCAGAGTTTAACGAAGATGTACTATGTACTAGTACTAGCAGTAGTAACAATAATGCAGGCGCAGGGCCTGTTTATGCAGCCTGAATAACGAAGCAGTTTGTAACATATATGCAGATTTGCCAGGAATGACACTCAGCATTAGCAAGTATCTACAAATATAGCGTGCGTGCTTGTGCCTCCCCCTCTTCTATATCTTCTACTTCTGGTCTACGTACGCTCCTGGTATTTTAGGGCTGAAGGCACCTGAATTGCAGGCCGTTAGATCCAACTCCATCCTTTGATCCAACAGACCTCCATCTTCTCGACACAATTCTGTTTTTTTTTTCAAAATAAAACCGTCCAATTCACTTTTTGATTCCCTCAACAAAATTTTACCCCGAACAATCAAATCAGTGGATCAATTTTTCTGGGTAATTTTTTCCTCATCCATGACTCAAATTTTCCGCCCAATCAAGATGTGACACGTGCATATGAACTTTTTCCATGTGAAAGAAAAAAATATGGATGATAAACTTTCTGTTTTCAGTAAAAGTTAGTCCATCGATGCAACATAGAAAAAGGGTCACTGAAAATAAAAACAAGCATCAGCCGGTTTTCTACAGAAAGCATGATAGTTTTATTACTTTTTTGAGAAGGTAATTAGCTTTCATTATGTTCTAAGAAAACCAACAAAGATCAAAAGGACAGAACAAGAATGATTGAAATTGTTCTCGATGCCTCCATTACTAGAACTTCTAATCACCATGCTTCCTTGCACTAAGATATTGCGATGTTTCCCTTACCTCAAACATTCAAGTACATATTAAAAAAAAAAGGAAAGGTCTAATACTAATGATTGATTTCCTACCCAGTACCTTCAGTTTGAATTTGGGTAGTATATCAAAGGTCCCAATACTAGCTGTAGATTGTCTAGAAAAACACACTTGTTTCAAACTCAACTACGCAATAAAACCTAGAACCGAAGGAGATGAAATTAATAGATGAAGGGAAAGGATTACAGCTTAAAAAACTAGAAGTTACGTAACTAGCATCTGCTAGGCTGCTAGCTCACATGCAGTCTCATATTTCCTGAAAATAGACAACAAGAACTAAGGATGGCAACGGGTCGGGTTCGGATCGGGTGGAGTCTCTGTGCACCCAAAACCGAAACCCGAAATTGAAACCCGAACCCGAACCTGAAACCGATTCGGGTGGAAATCCATCACCAAAACCAAACCCGCGGATGCCCAAAACCCGAATGGATACCCAAAACCCGCAGATAAATATACACATATTCACATGTATAAACAAGAGGCAACAAATAATAAATATTTTCATGAGTCAACTTTCAATAAATTTAATAGTCTAAGTAAACAAGTTATCATTAACATATTATAAAACATGAATTTTAATTCCAAATGATTTATTTCGGATATCCATTGGATATCCACGGGTGGAAACCAAAACCCGAAACCGAACCCGAAACCAAACCCAAACCTGAAAACCGTGGGCGAAAAACCAACACCAAACCTGAAACCCGAAAAACCGAAACCCGCGGATACCCACACTGAACCCGATCCGCTACCATCTCTAACAAGAACACCAAAGTGGCAGGCCACCGGATGGACTAGAGATGACGGGAATAAAAAAATGTTAACAGTCTTGTATTCTATTGTATTGTATTGGGCTGAAACTGACATTCCAGGTCCAGAAAATCGAAACAGCACACAAAGCCTGCAGTATAGTTGGCCATTCGGGACGCCCGGCCCGGCCCGGCCCGACTCGGCCCGACTACAGTATTGGGCCGGGCCGGGCCGTACCATGGGCCGAGCTCACAACCCAGGCACAACACGAGGGCCTGTTAACCGTGCCGGGCCGGCCCGATATCACATCCGGGCTTTGTGGGCCGTGCCAGCCCGAGGCCCGGCTAGCCATCCACCACTCCATCTCCTCAGAATTATGTCAAGATTTCAAATTTAACATTCATATTACAATTCCAAACATTCAATTACAATTCCACATATCACATATGCAATCACATTCATATTCACATACAATGATACACACACACAAAAACACATTCATGATAACAAATTTATTAACTTGAGCTGTTTTGTGTGCTGCCTCATTAAAAACCTTTGTAAGTAAAATCCCACATCTCGTGAGGACAAAACCCTACAAAGAAAAAGAGTACAACCAGCTCTAAATGTTCAAATACATTAGTTGATCACAAATTCAAGTCTTGGACCACATGTTCATAGTCCATACTACACAGTTATACAGATTCAGCATCTAGATATAAGTTTTCAAAAGATTCTTCAAGTTCTTCATCCTCTATGAGGTGTTGAAGTCTTGCATCGCCTTGCTCCTAATCTTTGATCAGAGCCAACATCTCCACCACCTCAGGGCCCAGACGCCGTCGTCGCTCCTCGATGATCCTGCCAGTCATACTAAATGCAAATTCTGATAATATTATAGAAACAGGCACAGTCATTACATCTCTAGCTAGAATTGAAATAACAGGATATGATAGCCTATGCTCATGCCACCAGTGCAAGATGTTGAAATCATCATCAAATTGGTTAACAGTATCACTGTTCAGGTAGGCAGACAGTTCAGAAATAGCTGCTAGAGAAGCACCAAAAGTTGCAGCATGCAACAAAGCACTAGCGGATGTTCTCCTATCCAAGGAGGAAGTAGAACCAGAACCAAGACTAGTAACAAAACCTAGTACCAGAACCAAAAGGCTGACCACCAAATATTTTACCCCAAGCAATCTTTTTCTTACTTGTAGGGACTAGTTGGGCAGCCCTTTGCAACCTTACACCACCAAAATTCTCATCATATTTAGCAAAAATAATAGACAAATCAGCCCTTACCTCAGTCAAGTAGCATGAGTAATCATTACCATTAAGCTGAGATATAAGTCTAAGAACATTGGTGAAACCTTTAAGGTTAGCCCTAGGATCCAATATAAATGTAAAGGAGTAGAGAATGGGTATGTCACACCAGTATTGTAAAAACTTACCTTTCATAGGAACCACAACCGATCTTAATTCTCTATCATTTTCATAATTATTTAGATGTCCAGCTATCTCAAGAATATGATGCAATATTAATGGAGATGTGGGGTAATAAACACCAGACAGAGCAACAATGGAATCATAGAACTGTTGAAGGAATTCAAATATTTTTTCAGCAACATACCAATATTGTTCTGTCAGGAGTAGCTGACCATGCTGAGTAGTGATGAAAACAGAGAATGTGGCCTTACGGGGCAGGAAATGTTTTAACATAAGATAAGTAGAATTCCATCTCACATCCATATCCAAGCCAAACTTGCGAGGTCTTTCACCAACAACAATGCAATATGACTTATATGCAGCAATGCGCTGGTTAAATGAGTTTAAAATGATAGCAGTTCTAAATGCACAAAGCATTGGCTTAAACACTTCAAGGCCAACCTTAACAATAAGATTGATGATATGACAAGAACATCTTTGATGCAGGAACAAGCTACCAACATAACCAAACAAAATATGATTAAGTTGATTAATAGCCCTAGTGTTAGCAGCAGCCGGCATTGTCCAGTGTAACAGAAAATATTTTATCAATTAAACCATAATTAGCAACAATAGAAGCAATACACTCAGAAATATTCTTAGCATTGTGAGACACATCAATCAGCCTGAGACCTAAGATCATTTTCTCTAGTTGCCAATCAGCATTCACAAAATGAGCAACCACACTAAGGTAATCCTCCTTAGCATTGCCAGACCAGATATCAGAAGTAAGAGCAACAGAGGATACAGACTTCAAACACTCAACAAGCTGAGCACGACATTCATTAAAGTACTTAGCAAAATCTCTAATGGTTGTTTGCCTAGACACCTTAGCAAATCTAGGATTATGAGCAGAAGTAATGTACTCTTCAAAAGCATTAGTTTCACCAAAGTACATAGGCAGGTCAAGACACACAATTAATCTACACAACTAAGTATGAGCAACTTCTGGTTTATACTCCCAAAGGTGCACAGAGCCATCAGGATTAAACTTAAGCTAAGATTGAGCCATGGCATTACGACTTTTCAAAACAGGGCATATAAGAATGTGCCTATTCAAGTGACCAGTACTATGGGTAGATTTACCAATGAGTTCTTTCTTGCAATGCTTGCATCTAGCACCAGTTCGACGTTCGTTACCATAAATTACCTCAAAGATCTCATCAAAGTCTTTCCAGACCTTGGAGGTGGACGACCTCCTCTTCCTAGACGCGCCATCAGCACTGGTAGTGGCGGTCCTCGCGCTCGCAGTGCCAGATCCTGGACTCCCAAGAGGAAGCCCTTGGTCTTCTGGATCCAGGTCGATGGCAGCATTGCTACCGAGCAGCTCCTCGCCGTCCGCAGCCAGGTCTTCCTCATCATCTCCGCGAAAGCCCATCGACCGCAACTCATTGTTGTAGGACCAAGGGTCCTCGTCGGCGGCCATCGTCGCCCTTCGGCCCCTCAACGGCCTGTGCAAGAAGGAGGATTCATGAGGAGGAAGGAGAAAAAGGGCGAGAAAAAGGGACACAGTGAACAGAGACCTACCTTTGGCCAGAGCACCGAAGTTGCCGTCGACCACCTCGCCGGAGTTGCAGCCCACACAGACTCGCAGAGAGGGAGAGGAGGATTCGTGAGGAGGAAGGAGAAAAAGGGTGAGAATGCAACAACCAAAAGAGGTACAGAACAAGCAAAAGAAGGGAGGGAGTCAGGGCGAGCAGGAGGCAACCAAACCTAGCACCAGCACCACTGCCTCACATCGTCGCCCCTCACCCTTCTCCTCCTTCCCCCTCAACAATCCTTGTCGCCGGTCATGACAGGTCGTCGGGGTCGGATCTGGGCACACCAGCAGAGACACAGAGAAGTGGGACACATAGGGAGTGGGACACCCGATCGGCGGATCTGGCCGAGGAGAGGCGGATGAGGTGAGGGGAGCGGCGGATCTGGCTGAGGAGAGGCGGAGGAGGTACACTGGAGTGGCGGCTCTAAGACGGCGAGGGTAGGGGCACCGGATCGACGGATCTGGATGAGGAGAGGCGGAGGAAGTGAGGGGAGCGGCGGATCTATGCCTACGAGGTCGGGTGGAGGCGGCCTGAGGAGCGGATCTCGGGAGGAGCGGGGGAGGCGGAGGACGGAAGGAGGCGGCCAAGCGGGCGGGGAATGGAGGCTAGGGTAGGGCGCCGGCCGCGCCTCACCCCCTCCCCTTATATACGTGGGGGCGGCTCGGGCTAGCAGGCCTAGCAGGCCGCTGTGCTCGCGGGCCAGCCCACGTGCCGAGTCGGGCCGGAGGCTAATCGTGCCGGGTCGGGTTGGCCCACGTGCCGAGGGCATGGCCCAAGCATGGCACGACGCCCGTGCCGAGCTGGCTAGGCCCGTTTAAATTCGTGCCGGTCGGGCCTTGTACCGGGCCAAAAAATCGGGCCTCAGGCCCAAATGAAAAACTATAGCCTGGAGAGAGAGAGAGAGAGAGAGAGAGAGAGAGAGAGAGAGAGAGAGAGAGAGAGAGAGCAGTTTTTTCATACTACCATCAGCCTGGACTGGACTGCTACGAGCCCGGGCATTTGTTTCATACTACCAGAAACAAGATTCAGGGGGTTAATTAACACCTGGTTTAGCCATTGTTGATACATGACTTACGAATGTTCTTACAATTGAGGGATAAAAGCGGACTTTAGCGATAAACTTTGCGGAAAGTTGGAGGAAGTAAAAAAACGTTTTCCTATTTGAGAGACGTTTTGCCACTGAAGCTGAATCCCACAATGTTCACTGGAATTGGCCCTCTCTCAATTGAACATCCTCCAAAACTCCAAATGAAGAGGTAGTCCAGAAAAAAAAACGCAGTCCAAATTAGACAGCCGCGCCATCACCGGCAGTCCGGCCGGCTTCGACGTTGGAAGTCTTGTCTTCTGCCTGGACCATTTCTGTTCGACGAATTGGTAGGGCCTTCACATGCACGGTATAGTACTGCGTTGGAATTGTATAACTAAGCAACAAAAATATACGGCTGTACGCGGTTGACGGATGACGGCCATTGTCTCTGTAGGCGCGAGAATTCACGGGGGAAAGGAAGGACCTCGTAGCCCGTAGCACGCGCGGATTTCCCACATTATTCAAGTACACGGCGGCGATGGGCGATCCAGAACTCCAGTTCTGACGATATCTTCGGTCACCTCTACACTGCAGCTTCTGAAAATATGCATGGTAGTAGCATGTTGAGAGATGTGCCACAAGTTCTTGATGCGTAACAGTAAGTACTAACTAGTGCCAGTACTAAATTGTGCAGCCCACCAAGTTTGAACGGTGCGTGCATGCCGGCCCTGATGATCTCCTATACAAACCCAGCCAACATACCACCACAACTCACCTCATCACATCGATCAAGCAGGTCCACTACTGCAGCAGCAAGGGAACCTAGCGGCCAGGCAGGAACTGATCCAGTCAAGCTGCGATCCGGCATGGCGAGCTCAGCGGCGACGACGACGTCGAGGGTCCTGCTGGCCCTCGGGCTGGCGCTCCTCTGCGCCGCCGGCCCGGCCGCCGCGCAGAACGTGGCCAGCGTCGTCACCGACGCCTTCTTCAACGGCATCAAGAACCAGGCCCCGGGCTCGTGCGAGGGCAAGAGCTTCTACACGCGGAGCGCGTTCCTGAGCGCCGTCAACTCGTACCCGGGCTTCGCGCACGGCGGCTCCGAGACCCAGGGCAAGCGCGAGATCGCCGCCTTCTTCGCGCACGTCACGCACGAGACCGGACGTGAGTCATCAACAGATCATCAGCTCGCATTGTTTGTTACTCCTTGTCAAATTGTTACTCCCAGTTTGCATGGCTTCTTGATGCACGGTTTATTTCTTTTGCCTGACGACGTGAAACACATGCAGACCTCTGCTACATCAGCGAGATCAACAAGAGCAACAGCTACTGCGACCCCAACAACAGGCAGTGGCCGTGCGCGGCGGGGAAGAAGTACTACGGGCGCGGCCCGCTGCAGATCTCGTGGAACTACAACTACGGGCCGGCGGGGAGGAGCATCGGCTTCGACGGGCTCGGGAACCCGGACAGGGTTGCTCAGGACCCCGTGATCGCGTTCAAGACGGCGCTCTGGTTCTGGATGAACAACGTGCACGGGGTGATGCCGCAGGGGTTCGGCGCCACCACCAGGGCCATCAATGGCGCCCTCGAGTGCAACGGGAGGAACCCCGACCAGATGAACGCGCGCGTGCGATACTACAGGCAGTACTGCCAGCAGCTCGGCGTCGACCCCGGGAGCAACCTAACCTGCTAGAGGTGTTGCTTGGGTTCATGGATGCCTGCTTGGCTCCTGAAGAATAAAGGGATGATGCTCGGCGTCGCATACTTGTAATGGCGCCGGGAGTGAAACCCAGAGCTTATGTACTAGTACTTTAGTAGTAGCAACAATAAAAATGCAGGGCTGGGACTGTGTAATTCGACCTAAGCTAATAATAATAATAAAAAGCACTGTGCGGCGAGCTGAGCACTTGGCAAGTTTCTACGTTTCCAGCGTGCATTGCTAGTGTTTGTATGTAAGCGTTTGGGAGCAGAAACAATTACTGAAAATATCTTATTATTAAGTAACAAAATGTGCCATGAGAAGACTCACTCCATCAACTGATTCAGATTATATGAACCCTTGCACCCCTCAGTGCTAGAAAATAGGCCCATGAAGAGGTTCATTTTAGAAATCCTAAAGCAAGAGTGTATGGCATCCTTTAGTCTCATATTATTAGGGTCTGTTTGGGAGAGCTCCACTCCATATTTTTTAGCTCTACTCCTCAATTTTTTGTCCAAACATGTCCACCAACTCCACTCCACTCCCAAAAAATCAGCTCCACTCCACCTTTTTCCTAGAGCTCCTCGAGAGGTGCTCCACCAACTCCACCAAAACATGGAGTTGATGAAAATTACCCACCACGCCACTGATTAGTGGAAAATAATGGTTCGCTGCTTCTTTTCAATCCCACACGCCTTTTCAGTCCCACATGCCTCCTTCCTTCTGTTGCTCGTTCATCCCCGCCGCCGCAGTGCGCAGGCCACGGAAACCCCGCCATGGAGGTCCGCCGTGGCCATGGAGGCCGAGCACACCGTCCCCACGCCTGCGGAGAGCCAGCGAGGACGCCGAGGCGAGCTGCTTGGTGCCTGACGCGCGCCGCAGCAACGGCCATGAAGGCCCAGCACCGCCGCCGTGGAGCTCCCACGCCGTCGCCGCCGTGAAGCCCCTGCATCGCCGTCGTGAGGCCCCTGCATCGCCGCCGCCATCATGGAGCCCCCTGACGCCGCCGCCGTGGAGCCCCCGCGCCAACGCTGTGCAGCCCCCGCCGTGGAGTGCCCCCGCCCCGCCGTCTTGGAGCGCCGCCGCCTTGCCACTATGGAGAGCCCCCGCGCCACCGTCGTTGTGGAGGGCCCGCGCCGCCGACGCTGATCCCCATGCCGACGCCGCCCTGGAGCCCGCCGCTGCCTTGGAGCCCCCGCGCCAGCGCCGCCATGGAGCCCCTGCGCCGGCGCCGCCGTGGAGTCTCCCTGCTTGCAGGGGGAAGGGAGGGGAAAATCCATCTGACAGTGGGCCCCATATGGAAGTTTGGAGTGGAGCTCTCCCAAACAGGGTTGGTGGAGTGGAGCACTTAGGTGGAGCTGCTCCATGGTGGATTTGGTGGAGTGGAGTTAGGTGGAGTGCTCCCAAACATGCCCTTAGTTCAAGTTGGTGCCAGCCAACTTAAATAGAAGAGCTCTCTCTTGTGTTTTAACACACAACAAAGGGGAAGAGTGGGGCTGGTTTACACAACACGCGCGCGTGTTTTCGCGTGAGGAACCGCGTGACTTGTGACGCAGCCAAGCCAAGTTGGTGTAAATCTTTTTCCATTTGCGTATTAATCTGTTGACAACAGTCATTAGACGTGATTAGTGTGCAATCAGTGCTATAATCTTGAGTTAAATGTGCAGTATTAATCCGAGTTAATTGGGTGATAACTACTGCCATTAAGTGGTGTTTTTATAGCGAAAACGGTCAGCTGTGAGCTGCCCTCTCGTCTATAAGAATTTCTGGAGACGTCCGGTGTATCTCCGAGCCGTTGCCGTCGTGAAGCTTGCACGAGGGACGACAATAAGGTTTCTGGGAAGCGCAATTGCGCGACCGCTCGAGGCCGATCGACTACGTTCTGCACTGCTATGATCTGCACTGCATCATCTCTTCACGAGGACGAAGCACTGGTCAGTAAGAGTAATTAAATTTAACATAAATATGTTTCATCTTGTTTTACTCTATCATTTTTAATTCAGTTTGAGATAGCAGTAGCGTGTTATTTTTATTTTGCCTCAAATTAAAATCCGATCTCTTTAAACACATATTTCCAAAACTCCGATCTCCTCCTGGCACAATCGCTACCACAGATCCGAGAGGATCTCACCACCATGCAACCTAGCTATGGTGGACCTCATTGTTGTAAATCAAATATGTATGTGGACAAATTGCGTCAAAAATATATATATGTGGACAAGACCGCTGCCATGATTCTTGATCGTGGATCTAGGGAACCAAATATATATGTGGAGAAGGCCGCCATCACGAACACTTTTCTGATTCCAATATATTTATATTTATTAAGGATCTAGAGAACCAAATAAACAAAACGGTTTTCAATCACAACTGCTATAGTTAATTAGGGATAATATGATTATTTTCCACGACTAATATTGTCTGAAATTTTCTAAACGAACATTTGTTTTGGGATGGAGTATCAACTGGTAGGACAAAGACAGCAGGAAGAATGGTATACTATGTGAGAGCTGTAGCACGCACTAATAATGCAAGCCTGTATGACAACTGTAATTAGACTCCAAAAGTTTAGATTAGCAGATTGTGATCTCTCACCTGGTTCAGAGGTAACCATCTTTCCGCGGAAATACTGTACTTGACTCTCTTGATTTCTCCCGCACGATCAGAATTTTTGTAACACCTGTCATTTTGAAACAAAGTTATGAAGCAAACAAACAGCTTACAGAAACATATACTGAAGAATGGCAAGCAAGCATATACTCTTCTCTGACTTACTATGTACCAATCTTGATATATACATTCCGGTCAGCACATGGCCGTAGATCAGACACTACTACAAAAACGTTGATTTATCCCGGTTGGGAAACCGCTGTTGTCCCGGTTTCCCAACCGGGAACGCCAGTCCGGGACAAAAGGGGGTGCCCTTTTGTCCCGGGTCTGGCAACCGGGACAAAAGGTGCAACCAGCGCCCACGTGACTGGCGCACCCTTTTGTCCCAGTTGGTGTTACCAACCGGGACAAAAGGTCTCTTTTTTTCATGTTTTTCTTTTCTCAATTCTTTTTCTATTTCAATTATACTTTTGCATTTCAATTAAACTTATGTATTGGAATTCAGTGTGTATGATCTCTACTAATATATACATATATATATATATAGTTACTTATATAATATTTGTCCTAGATAGTTTTCATATATAAATTAATTCACTTATATATATATGTATACACATATCTATACATGTGAATTCCTTTACATATGAAAATGTCTAGGACCAATATTATATAAATATATATATACACATATATATTATTGGAGTGCTTATATATATAATACATACATACTCCATCATATTTGCATAGATATATTCGTTCTTAATTACATAGTAGAATTCGCCTTTTGGAAATTTAATACATATATACATACTCATAAATAGAAATTTAATACATAGACACACATATATATTTACATAGTTATATTCGTTCTTAATTACATATATACGCGTATATTGTCATATTTGCTGTGATTGTCAATATTAGATATTCCATCATAGTAATTCGCCTTTTGGATCGAGGACTTGCTCAATAATAAATCCGGAGAATTGTTCTTGAATCGCCATAATCTTTTCCTCCGGTATGAGTTTATCGCGCATCTCCCCGACCTTTGGAAAAAGGGGATAATTAATTTCGACTAATTAAAATACGAGTTCAAATATTAACAAGTTTTTTACTTACTTCCTCCTCTCAATCTGTCCAGCCCTTTGGAGGACCTACCAGACCATGGATGTTCTCGCATACATAGTATGCGCACAATACAGTGCCTGGTTTCTGCCTCATACACTTTAAGAGAGAAGAAATTATCAGGTATTTACATGACTATACTCAATAGATCTAGTCACAAGGATTCCAAAAAGTCCTTATTTACCCCGATTGAAAAGGAGACTATGTTTGGATCGGACTTCGTTTAGCTGGACGTTTCTTTGGATCGTCGTACGTTTAGATAGACGAGTATTGGATGGGACGACAACGTTTACATGGACGAGGATTGGATCGGCCTACATTTAGATGGACGAGGATCAAATCGGCGTACGTTTAGCTGGACGAGGATTGGATCGGCGTACGTACACACATACACACATATACATACACATTCATATATTTACAAATCAAATATAATTTCACTATACATTAACTCATTAAACAAATTACCATCTAATTTACATCAAATTAAATACTATAATTTACAATTTAAGAAATTGACACAAAAAAATTAACACATTAAACAAATTAAATTTACTAAAATTCATTATCAACTAATTTCATACTACATCAAATTAAATACCCTAATTTACCATTTACAAATTAACACATTAAACAAATTTCATATCCTCAAATTTGTAAATTAACACATTAAACAAATTAACACCTAATTTACATCAAATTATGGTTTTAATTTGCACAAAATTCACTAAAATTTGGTCATAAATCACTAAAATTTGAGCCTAATTCATAAAAAATGTTGGGTTTGCGGGCGGGGTGGCGGCGGCCCACAGCCAGCGTGCTCACGTACAGCGGCGAGGTCGTGGCGGCGCACAGGCTCGGCGATGGCTGGGCTTGGCGGCGGCGCACGGTCGCGGGGCGGCGGCGCGGAGCTCTCGGGGCGGCGGTGCAGAGCTCTCGGTCCGGGCGGGGCGGAGCTCGGGACGACGGCGGCGAGGAGGATCGACGGCGCAGAAGGCTAAGTGTTGGAAAAGGGGGGCGAGGGGAAGAAATATATGGGGGGGCCTTTTGTCCCGGGTGGAGCCACGACCCGGGACAAAAGGCCCTTTGGTCCCGGGTGGTGGCTTCACCCGGGACAAAAGGGGTTTTTGGGCGGGCCGGGAAAATTCTCAGCCCGCGGCCCACCTTTAGTCCCGGGTGGATCTACCACCCGGGACAAAAGGGGCCCGTTTTCCCTTGTTCCCGCCTAATGTTATGTTTGTTTTTGTTTCTTTTTACTTCTCTTTTAAAATTGGCTTTCATTTGTTAATTCAGTTAATAAAATTATGATTCCAAAAATTATGGAACAAAATTTCTTATCTCTATATAAACTTGATACACGCAACAAAAATAATTAATTTTCATTCAAGTGATTGGGTCAATGAAATATCTAACTTTTTTGAAATCATATTTGTTATTTTGACCATGCAAAAATATATTAGGTGAAATTTTTTTTTCAAACTGTTGCTTTTCGACAGAAAGTGGATTCTATCACGATATTAACATTTAAAAAGTGAATTTTAGATAAAATTAAGCAATTTCATGATATTAATGAGTAGTGTGTGAGTTTGCGAGATAGTGTGTGTTAGTGAGATTGTGTGTGTTAGTGAGAGAGTTTAGTGTGTTAATGTGAATGTAATTTCATGAAATAAATAAAATTAGTTGAGTAATCCATTATTGAATGAAAATTATAATTGAGTCTAGTAATTAAGTGAAAAATATATAAAATAATATATATAACACATAAAGTATAATTGTACAGTACATATATAATAAAAGTATTCGAATTGCGATTATGTTTTTATACAATAATATAAAATGATTCAAGTACATGAAGGATTAGCGGTAACAGACTTTCTCTTCACAAATGTCCCTTGATTATGATCACGGTGCAAGTATGGAGCATCATCATTGGCTAGCAGGATGCATGGATCAGCATTTACTTCGAAAGGTGGAATGGTAACAAAATTATTATATTCTTCTAAAAAGTCTGTCTTGTCCTCCACTCCAACGATGTTTCTCTTTTCTGATAGAACTATGTGTCGCTTAGGCTCATCCTTTTGCTTGTTTATCCCCTTCTTTGGCTTGCTGGACATGTCCTTAATGTAGAAAACCTAAGCGACATCCTGGGCTAGGACAAATGGCTCGTCTCTATACCCAAGATTGTTGAGATCAACTATTGTCATCCCATACTCATCTTTTGTTACCCCTCCTCCAGATAGCTTAACCCATTGGCAACGAAATAGAGGCACCTTGAAATTGGGACCGTAATCCAGCTCCCATATCTCTTCAATGTAGTCGTAATATGTGTCTTTTTTTCCATTATTGTCCGTGGCATCCATATTGAAAGGCCCTTGTTTGGTTTTGGTAATTGAGTGACAACTTAGGTGGACTAATAAGTATTTATGTTGAGATACACAGGAGATTAGTCCACACAAAGACAATAGTATGAGCGACATATGCCATGGAGGAGAAATGGCTAAGGGTTGATGCTATGCTCATATAGTGTGATGGAGGAACTCATTGCATATGAGACATGACATGGAGTTATGTGACCAAAGTGGAGAAGATCAAGACAAGGCTTGGCTTGATGGACCGGTTGCAATGGAGAAGGGCAAGTCAAGGCTTCGAAGCGAGGGACCGCGAGGCGGTGAAGCTTGGGCAAGATTTGGCGCCGATGGACCAATGCAACGGTGAAGAGCGAGCAAGGTCAAGATCGATGGACCAAAGAGGTCATGTGATGATATGGAATGGATCATATCATTCAAGGAAGATCAAGCCAAGTGTTGACTCATGAAGATGATCAAAAGGCTTGATGGAGTTTGGTGCTTGTGTGGCATCAATATTTGGGAAGATGAAATGGAATGCGCAAGACAAAGGTATGACTTGTAGGGCATTTCATTTCACCGGTCAAAGGTTGTGTAGAGAAGTGCATGACCGGATTTAGGATAGATGGCCGTACTATCAAGAGGGGCAAACTTGTTTGCATATCGGTCATCTAGTGCCACTTGAGCGATCTAACATTGCGTTGTTGCTAGGATCGAGTGGCGTGGTGAGATCAAGTGAAAATCCTTTGAAAATGATTGTGAAATGCTAACACACATGCATATGGTGATGTTCACGTGGTGGTGTTGGCACATTTGCAAAGGAAAAAGAGTTGGAGTTGATGTTGATCAACTTTGGGAAGCAAGAAAGGTTTTTCGGTTTTCTCCGGAAATTAGGTGGTCTCTTGGAGTGGAATACTGCTTTGATCCATTGTGTTTTGGATCAAGTATTTAGTTGGGTTGTGTAGCCCTCTGAATTAGCTTTCCATAGAGTCCAAAATCACCTAATTTGGACATCGGAGCTAAGAGTTATGGCCGTTTTACCGAGGTACATTTCTGCTGGAAATAGACCTGCGGACGGTCCGCCCTTGGGGGGCGGACGGTCCGCCGTTATCTCGGATAAGCTCGAACAGAGCCGTTTTTGGCTCTGTGGGTGGTCCAAAATGACCTGCGGACCGTCCGGTCCATGGGGGCGGACGGTCCGCCTTTAAAAGCTGAAACGGGCGCAGGAACTTGGTTGTTTTGTCTTGGGTGTCCAAAATGAACTGCGGACCGTCCGGTCCTTAGGGGCGGACAGTCCGCCTCCTACTGAAAATTCTGGGACAGAAACACTGCAGTTTCTGTGTGTGCTCACGTTTTGAACTGCGGACAGTCCACCGGTCACTTCCAGATTTAGTCAGAGACGTTTGCAAATCGGTTGGTTCTAAGTTTTGAACCGCGGACAGTCCACCCCAGGGGCGCGGACAGTCCGCCCGGGGCTCTAACGGTCGACTCTGACACATAATCATTGCAGTTCTAGCCGTTGGTTTTAAATGGCGGACGGTCCGGTTTTTGTGAGGCGGACAGTCCGCGAAAACTCAGCTTTCACAGGATTTGAGTGTAACGGCTAGTTTGGGGCCTCCCTCTATAAATAGAGGGTGTGGCCGGCCATTTGAGAGGTGTAGAGCACCTTGGCGACTTGGTGTCCATGTGTGAGAGTGCTTGAGAGCCCTTTACTCACTCTAACTTGATAATAATCATCCGATCGAGTGAGAGAGCGATTCTAGTGCGATTGCTTTGAGAGATTGCATCGAGTGGCACTAGGTGATCGTGTTGCAAGCCGGTGTGCTTGTTACTCTTGGAGGTTGCCACCTCCTAGACGGCTTGGTGGCAAGAGACTCCGTTTAAGCCCGCAAGAAGTTTGTGCGGTGCTCCGGAGAAGAGTTTGTGAGGGGTATTGTGCTCACCCCGCGGGAGCTGCGAAGAGCAACTCTAGTTGAGCGAGACGTGAAGAGCAACAAGTGGTCCGGCCGGATCATGTGCTAGAGCTCGGTGTGAGCACTCCACGTGGGAGAGTGTGACTTGAGAGTCACCACTAGCAATAGGATCGGTGGCAACCTTGGAGCTTGTCTCAACGGGGATTAGCTTGGTGGCAACCAAGTGAACCTCGGGATAAAAATCACCGTGTCAACTTTGTCTACTCTTCTCGGTGGTTTGCATTCTCCAAATCACAAGCATTGTATTTACATTCTTCTATATCTTGTGCTTGTGTAGTTGCTCTCTAGTGATTAGTTAGATTGTGTAGCTTGCTAATCAACTTCTTGCTTGTGTAGTTAGAAGTAGAGATCCTAGTGTAACTAGTTAGCTTGTGTAGCTTAATTAGTTGCTCTTGCTTAGATTGTGTAGCTAAGCAAGTTGAGCACTTGGATTTGGATTGTGTTTCCTTGTCCTTGAGCATTTAGTGAGCTTAGGTTTGGCTTTGTGCTTTTGCTCATTAGAATTGTTTAGGAGCTCCCCCGGTTTGTGAAGTACTAGTGCTTAGGCTTGTGTGACTTGGCATTAGAATTATTAGGAGAGCTCTTACTAGCTTGGCACTCCATTTGCTTTGTGTAGGATCCTTTTTGGAGGTGCCTTAGAGTCATAGTTAGAGGGGTGAAGTCTTGGCTAAGCGAATAGTTTCAATTCCGCATAAGTTTCGGTTAGCCGGCGTAATTAGTTTTAGAAAGGACTATTCACCCCCCTCTAGTCCGCCATCTCGACCCTACACATATGAACACCGCTGTTTTGGTTGGTACTCTTTTTATCTTGGGCTATCGTATAAAATGTGTTTCCATTTATCTCGTACCCTTGGTATGTTAAGATATTCCAAGATGGTCCCCTAGCCAATAAGAACAGTTGTTCACTTATATCCATGTTATGCATTAGATGCTTCCGCAACCAGCTGCAGAAAGTGTTCATGTGCTCACGTGTAATCCATGCCTCAGACTTTTCCGGGAAATTGGAGAGCAGAATTTTCTTGTGTTCCTCGATATATGGGTCAACCAAGGATGATTGTTGAAGAACCGTATAATGCGCTTTCTTGAATGAGAAATCATCTGTGCAGACATAAGATTTCTTTCCTAATGTACCCTTTCCAGTTAGTCTCCCCTCATATCGTGATTCAGGGACTCCAATCGGTTTAAGGTCATCAATAAAGTCAACACAAAAGTCAATGACCTCCTCAGTTCCGTAGGCACTGGCGATGCTTCCTTCTGGACGAGCTCTATTACGAACACATTTCTTGAGTACCCCCATGAACCTTTCGAATGGGAACATGTTGTGTAGAAATACTGGTCCGAGAATATCAACCTCTTTGACAAGGTGCACTAGAAGATGTGTCATGATGTTGAAGAAAGATGGTGAAAATATCAGCTCAAAGCCAACAAGACATTGCACCACATCGTTTTGCAGCTTTATCAAATTCTCCGGGTCAATTATCTTCTGAGAAACTACGTTGAGGAAGGCACATATCTTCACGATGGTTAACCGGACGTTATCAGGCAGAATCCCCCGCAGCACAACCGGAAGAAGTTCGGTCATAAGCACATGGCTGTCATGGGACTTGAGATTTGTAAATTTCTTCTCTGCCAAATTTAAGATTCCTTTTATATTGGGTGAGTATCCATATGGAACCTTTATACTGCTCAAGCAGTCAAACATGGTTTCTTTCTCTTTCTTGCTAAGAGTATAGCTGGCAGGACTTAAGTATTGTCGTCCATTATCTCGTTGTTGTGGATGTAAGGCATCTCGTTCTTCCATACGTTGCAATTCTTGACGTGCTTTTACTGTATCTTTTGTCTTTCCGTACACTCCCAAGAATGCTATCAGGTTGACGCAAAAATTCTTCGTGAGGTGCATCACATCAATTGCATGACGAACATCTAAGACTTCCCAATATGGTAGCTCCCAAAATATAGATTTCTTCTTCCACATGGGCGTCATTCCGTTTTCGTTCGGAACAGGGCGGCTACCAGATCCCTTTCCAAAAATAACTTGTAGATCTTTTACCATATTGAAGACGTCTTTACCACTACGGTGCATCGGTTTTGTTCGGTGGTCCGCTTGGCCTTTGAAATGCTTGCCCTTCTTTCGTACCGCATGCCTGATGGGAAGAAACCGACGATGACCCATGTATACAACCTTCTTACAGTGAGTCAACCATATATTATCGGTATCATCTAAACAGTGTGTGCATGCTTTGTATCTCTTGTTCGAATGTCCTGACAAGTTACTAAAAGCAGGCCAGTCATTGATCGTTACGAACAGCAATGCTCGTAGGTTGAAGTTTTCCTGTTTGTATTCATCCCACATCCGTACACCTTCATCGCCCCAGAGCAATAAGAGTTCTTCGACCAATGGTCTTAGGTACACATCAATGTCATTTCCGGGCTGCTTTGGACCCGGGATAAGCACTGGCATCATGATGAACTTTCGTTTCATGCAGAGCCATGGTGGAAGATTGTACAGACAAAGAGTCACAGGCCAAGTGCTATGACCACTGCTCATCTCACCAAAAGGATTCATGCCATCCGTACTCAAACCGAACCTTATGTTTCTCGCATCCAAATCAAATTTAGGGTACGTTCTATCTATTTTTCTCCACTGGGACCCATCAGCGGGGTGTCTCAACATCGAGTCTTTCTTGCGTTCCTCTTTGTGCCATCGCATCAACTTAGCATTATCTTTATTTCTAAACATACGCTTCAAACGTGGTATTATAGACGAATACCACATGACCTTCGCAGGAACTCTCTTCCGGGGAGGCTCCACCTCGACATCTCCAGGATCATCTTTTCTAATCTTGTAACGCAATGCACTGCATACGGGACATGCATCCAAATTCTCGTACTCGCCTCGGTAGAGGATGCAGTCGTTGGGGCATGCATGTATCTTTTGCACTTCCAGTCCCAAAGGGCAAACAAGTTATTTGGCTTCATACGTTGTGGCAGGCAATTCATTGTCCTTAGGAAGCATTTTTTTAACAAGTTTGAGTAATTCACCAAATCCCTTGTCGGATACACCATTTGTCGCCTTCCATTGCAGCAACTCCAAGGTGGTGCCAAGTTTCTTAAATCCATTTTGACCATCTGGGTACAACAACTTATGGTGGTCCTCTAACAACTTCTGGAACTTCAACCTCTCCGTTTCACTCTCACAGTCTGCCTGCACATTGTGCAATGCCTGCCCCAGATCGTCACTGGGATCATTTTCTGCTACATCTACTTCGGGCTCTTCCATGGGAATATCGTCATCGAATGCACCGATTCCAGCATTCCCGGGAAAGTGGTCGTCAAAATCTTCTTCTTCATTGTCTTCCATGGTAACCCCCTGTTCTCCGTGCTTCGTCCAACAAACATACTTCTTCATGAAACCATTTGCGAAAATATGGCTGTGTAGGATTCTTGAAGATGAGTAATCCTTGTTATTGTTGCAATGAACACACGGGCAGCACATAAAACCATTCTGCTTGTTTGCCTCAGCCACAGACAAAAAATAATACAGGCCATAAATGAATTCTTTCGAACGTCGGTCAGCATTGTACATCTATTGCCGGTCCATCTGCATTTTAAATAAATCGATTTGAATTCTTTACACGTATCGAATAAATAAAATATATCAAACCTAAATTAAACTAAATGTAACATAACATGAATAATTAAAAGATATGCAATAGCGCATCGTGTATCCCTGAAAGGTAGTGCCATCACCGTTGGATGGAGATTAACGACGTATACTTGTTTCGAAATAAAGATTTTTTTAGCTTCTAGATGGTTTCAATGTGAGCCTGATTAAATACATCACTAGAGTGTCAAAATAATCCATTCATAATACAAAAAATTCTATAATATACTCATTTCATTAATTCATTCATGAATAAAAAAATCAACTATCCACAATATGGTCATATATACAAGTACATCACATGAAGTGTCTACACTCATTCAAAAAATTTCTACTATCCACATACTCATCTAAATCTAAAAGAAAATCACACCTAAATATGCAATCTAGCTAGCTAAATGTCCAAGAAATGAGCTAGTTACATATTTTCTCTATTTCTAAAGCATGAAATGAGCTATACAAGCCAAGGAAGAAGAGAAAAACAAACCCCAAACCTTTAGCGCAGATGGATGGACGGGGAATCAAAGATCTTCACAAATGTGGTGAAGAAATGAGAAAGAACTCCTCTATCCCGAGCCAAGAACAGCAAGAAAACAAGTGAGCTGAATGGCTCGGGCGGAGGGAGAGGGAAGGGGATAAGGGGCCCAAGGCCTTTTGTCCCGGTTGGAGACACCAACCGGGACAAAATGGGGGTCTTTTGTCCCGGTTGGTGGTTCCAACCGGGACAAAAGGCTATGCGGGCCTTTTGTCCCGGTTGGAATCACCAACCAGGACAAAAGGCCCTCATTTTGTCCCGGTTGGTGTCTCCAACCGGGATAAAAGGCACATGTCCCCCCTGCTGGCCCGGCTAGCCGTTGGACCCGGGACAAAAGCCACCTATTATCCCGGACCCAAAGGCTGCCGGGACAAATGGCCTGGAACAAAAGTCTGTTCTGTAGTAGTGAGAACATGCGTATAAGCAGAGACATAGCATTAGCACAACGTTCCTTTTGAGATGTTTCAGCGGAACTTATTTTTCAAGTGTTACCCTGGCATTCCCGTATCGGCCCATGCGACCAGCCCAAGCTGGATTCTGTTCAAGCCCATGAAAACAACTTGATTTTCAGGAGATTCTTGAACCAGCTTAGTTGATCCACCTTCTCTGCAAGTCATGGCTTGTAATGAAGCAGTTTCTTTGGCGCTTGATATGGATGTGCATAAATGTGTCATAGCTTCAGACTGCTTGGAAGTAATTGTCAACATTCATAAGCAGAATTTGTGTGCATACTCTGCGATCCTAAAGGAGATTAAGGCTAGGAGTGGGCTACTTCAGGAAGTAATTTTCAAGCATGAAGGTAGAAGCTCTAATTGTGAGGCTCATGTTCTTGCTAAAAATGTTTGTAATATGGCACCTGGGAGATATGTTTGGCTCCTAGAGTGTCCAGAAATGATACATGTACCTCAAAACATTATTGAGTAAGAGCCTACATTCCTCTCAAAAAAAAAGGAGATTCTTGAACCATAATTTATTTTTTTAAAAGAAAACTTGTTCGGATTAGATATGTAGCCGAGAAATGTACAAAGCAGAGACTCGCTGGTGAACCATACCCATATTACAATGACATGTGGGGTCAATATGAGTCATTGACACATGGGGTCAGGATGTCAAATCCAGAAAAAACTTACAAATTGAAACCTAATATCTGAAATTTCTCGAAGGACGGGTGTTGGAAGTCTTCATTTCCGGATTGACCATACCTTTTCTGTTAGATGGTGGAAAACGCACGCATGTTAGTCACCGATATACGGCTGTGAAGCGGCGGCCACCGTATGGCGACGGCGATTGTCTTTGCAGACGCGAAAATTGTGGCCAGATAGTCACACGTACGCGGCGGCGATCCAGATACGACACCTCAACTTCAGTTGCAGCTAGTCGCAGGTCAAGTGCATGCAGCAGTGTGGTCTTTTCCCCTTCAGATTCAGTACAAGTAATGCTAGATCGATCGAGCCAGTCCACCCTCCACGTCGCCCGTCACGCATCCAGAAGATGCACGCCGCCCTCTTTATAAACGCCATGGATCAGCATGCCATAGAGCAGCCGAGCTGAGGCCCCTCATCCAGTAGAATGGCGAGTTTACCACGGCAGACGACGACCCTGACGGGCTTGGCTCTCGGGCTAGTGGCGTTCCTCTGCGCCGCCGGCCCGTGCTCGGGGAGCGGCGGCGCGTCCGTGCCCAGCGTCGTCACCGAGGCGTTCTTCAACGGAATCAAGTCTCAGGCCGGGGACGAGTGCGAGGGCAAGAACTTCTACACGCGGGGCGCGTTCCTGAGCGCCGCCGGCTCGTTCCCGGGCTTCGCGCGCGGCGGCTCGGAGGGCGACGGCAAGCGCGAGGTCGCCGCCTTCTTCGCGCACGCCACGTACGAGACCGGACGTAAGCTCACCGATCAAACCGTATCCTGCTTCATTTTCATGATATGATGCCCTGACGGTTAGTTTCTTCGATTTCCATGCACACATGTCCTTAACTGGCAACAGACTTCTGCTACATCAGCGAGATCAACCGGGCGAACGTGTTCTGCGACGCGAGCAGCAGGCAGTGGCCGTGCGCCCCGGGGAAGAAGTACTACGGGCGCGGCCCGCTGCAGCTGTCGTGGAACTTCAACTACGGGCCGGCGGGGGAGAGCATCGGCGTCGACCTGCTGCGGGACCCGGACCGGGTGGCGAAGGACCCCGTGGTCTCCTTCAAGGCGGCGCTCTGGTCCTTGATGAGCAGCGCGCACCAGGCCGTGCCGCGGGGGTTCGGCGCCACCGTCGGGGCCATCGACGGCGGCCTCGCGTGCGGCGGGAGGAACCCCGCCCAGGTGAACGCGCTGGTGGGCTACTACAGGCGGTACTGCCAGCAGCTCGGCGTCGGCCCCGGCAATAACCTCACCTGCTAGGCGTGCCGCGTCCATGGATGGATGGATTGATGGATGCTTGGCTCGTGACCTCGTGTGAAGAATAAATCGCCTGACGGCTGAAGTAGGGAAGGTGAAGAAACCGGGAGGTTCCCGAGTGCGTACTAGTAATACTAGTAGAAATCAAAATAATGCACAGTTGGGACGATGTTATTCTACCTGAATAACGTAGCATTTGCAATGCGCAGCAGAGGGGCATGAACGCTTGGCATCAGGCCATCACAATAATAACGACCAAACGTGTCGAGAAGGCTAAGAGTCTCTAGCTGGCTTCATCGCCTGATTCAGGCAGCGTTTAGTTTCCAATTTTTTTTTGCATAGTACTTGTCACATTGAGTTTTCGAACACATGCATGGAGCATTAAATGTAGTTAAAAAATAACTAATTACACAGTCTAACTGATTCATACGAGATGAATCTAGTGACGTTAATTAATCCATCGTTGGACATTAATTGTCAAGTAACAACAAAATGTGCTACAGTACCCAAACACAAACTTTTTAGGATTGTTTTTCTCGTATTGGGCTTAGTGATTCAGAGCTTTTTTCGCGTGGAGAACTCGGTGATTCATATCGATAACAGTATTTAGACCACCGGACTAGGCTAAGGCCCAACAAGAAGAAACAACAAGCAACCAGCCTACATGTTTTTTCATGGACATGCTCCTCAACTAAGGCTTCCACTAGCCTTAAGGCCCGCGGGCAGAAATGGTCTGGTCCACCGTGGGAGTCCCCACCGCCAACCCTATATATGATGGCAATCACTCCTCCCCCTCCACCAATGGCGCCGCGACTCGCACATGCACCAACTAGAGGAGTGAGAGCTAGGGAGGGGAAGGGTTAGCTGCACCGGTGAGGTCATCAGCAGCCGGAGTAGTGGTCGAGGTTGGGTTTCTAGTTTCAGGGCTCCAATGGCCACCGGAGAAGGTCGGCGGCGGCAACAGGCCCGGCAGAGGTGGTGGTTCAGCCGGCGGCAGAGGCGAGGTGGTGCGGGAGCACCGGCGGCTGAGCGGGGGGGGGGGGGGGCGAACATCTAGAGGACAGTGGCGAGGGTAAGAAGAAGAGCTGGGTCGAAGGCTGCGGGGGGGGTGGTGGGTAGGCGGGCGGTGCGGCGCGGCGGCCAGGTAGCTTCCGTTCGAGGTGGAGAACGAGGGGGCGGAGAACCGGTCGGCTGATGGTGGACCGGATTGGACCTCAAAGCCATCACATTTGATAGGTGCTCCCGTTCCCCATGCACCGCAAAGGCCGACCCCTTTGGAAGCGCGCCACAATCATCTGCGGCTTGCGCTACAAATTTATGACCCATCACCCGCGCACGCGGCCCATTTCATTCTCCCTCTTGCGACCCATGATAGCCCAAGCGCGCACCATCTTCTTCCTCCACCTTCGCCTCTGCTCATCCCACCATGGATAGGGTTATAGGGGTTCAGGGTTCGGGTGGAGTCTCTAGCGAGATCATGACCTCCTAGCTATAGAGGAAGGTCTTGGGTGGAGGATAGCTAGTGGTGGTGACGGGTTATGGGCAGGGCGCCGAGGCGATGGGGCGCCGCGGACCGTGGGTAGTGGAAAATATCCGGTAGGCGGTGGAGGAGGTGGGGGCATGACAACACCGAGCTAAATTAGGTGGCGGAGGATAGTGATGGCGAGCCTCCGGCAGTGGATAGTGGTGGTGAGTCTCTAAAGGTGGGAGAAGCTGGAGACAAATGAGGAAGGATGGTGCAAGGAAGAGACAGAGTTGGGTTGGGCGGGTTGGCAGCAGCGGATCCGACGGCAGTTGGAGGGTGGCACGAGAGTAGGAGCGGATCCAGCGGTGGGTCTGGAGGAGCCCCTCCCACAGCCGCTGGATCTATGGAGCCTCTCCTAAGTTCTCCATATAACTTTTTGACATGAATATATTGCGAAAAGAGGTTAAAATTATTTAGAGGTAGAAGAAAACTCCTAATAATTATTCTGAATCCGTCACTGGTTCCTTGTGCCGTCGTACTCGTGGGCTGTATAACCGGTGGCCCGTCGAGCTCTTCAGACAATTGAGTCCGGATTTTGTCACCTGCAGTGACACGTAACTCCACTCCCGTTGGACGCGTCCCCGAGTGGCCGAGGATTCCAACACGCACCGCACGAGCGCGCAAGGACACCAGCAGCTCCCTCGGCGCATCCGCCGCCCAGCCACCGAGAAGATCGCCGGCCCTGGAGCCAAGCGGATCAGAGCCCACTCCAACAAAACCTCCTCGAACCCCGAACCTCATGCGTGAGGTCATGATACCTGGCATGCGACGTGCACGCATGCAGTGACTATATATATACGTATATACAATATTCCTTTCTTTGGATAATCGACCACCAAATATGATACCTGGGCGACGTGCGTAAGCGTGCACGCAGATAAAACACCAGCGCAAATTACCCAGCAGGTAATTCGTACACGGCGGCGATGCAATAATGGCCAGCAAATCCTCCTCTGCATGTTCAAAACTAGCACAAAAAAAAATACGACTTGTAATGGATTGGCCGAGCTGGCCCATCCTTCACGTGCACGTCGCATGCCATGCGCACTGGCCAAGGATGAAGATGCGCACCGTACCTGGTCGATCTCTATATAACCGCCACCACCAGATTGATGGTTGCCATTGCCATGTCGACAAGCTCATAGCATCATATAACCAACAAAGCGACCGGAGCTAGCTTCTTGTTCAGCATGGCGAGCTCACCGTCGCCTGCGGCGGTCCTGGCGGTGCTGGCCATCTGGCTGGCGCTCCTCTGCGCCGCCGGCATCGTCCCAGCGGCCGCGCAGAGCTGCGGCTGCCAGCCGGGCCTGTGCTGCAGCAAGTACGGCTACTGCGGCACCACCAGCGCCTACTGTGGCGAAGGGTGCCAGTCGGGCCCGTGCACGGGGGGCGGCGGCGGCGGCGGCCCCGGCCCCGGCCCCGGCGCGTCCGTGGCGAGCGTCGTCACCGCCGCGTTCTTCAGCGGCATCAAGTCCCAGGCCGGGCCCGGGTGCGAGGGCGCAGCCTTCTACACGCGGGCCGCGTTCCTGAGCGCCGCGAGCTCGTACCCCAACTTCGCGCGCGGCGGCTCCGCGGCCGACGGCAGGCGCGAGATCGCCGCCTTCTTCGCGCACGTCGCGCACGAGACCGGGCGTAAGTTGGCCGACCCGCGACACACTACGCATAGAATGCGTGGGCTTCAATATATTCATGACGAGGTCTCCTAATCTGCGTGCGTGCTTCTTGTGGCGAGACGGGGACACAACAGATCTCTGCGACGTCAACGAGGTCGGCGGCGCGAGCATGGACTACTGCGACGCGAGAGACGCGGCGTGGCCGTGCGCCGCGGGGCAGGGCTACTACGGCCGCGGCCCGCTGCAGCTGTCGTGGAACTTCAACTACGGGCCGGCGGGGAAGAACATCGGCTTCGACGGGCTGGCGGACCCCGGCATGGTGGCGCGGGACCCCGTGGTGTCGTTCAAGTCGGCGCTCTGGTTCTGGATGGACAACGTGCACCAGCTGATGCCTCAGGGGTTCGGCGCCACCATCCGGGCCATCAACGGCGCGATCGAGTGCAACGGGAGGAACGCCGCCGAGATGAACCAGCGTGTGGACTACTACAGGCAGTACTGCCAGCAGCTCGGCGTCGACCCGGGGAGCAACCTCACCTGCTAGGCCGCTAAGGTGCCGGCCGGCCGGCCGGCGAGGTGTTCGTCTACGCGGCTCGTGAAGAATAAACATGCTCTTCGTAATGTGTGTGAGTGTGTCTCGTCGTAAGGAATATTACTACTTTCGTATTTGCAAAACCACTGATTCCCAACCGGCAGTGAAAAAACTACAGCTCCAATATATGCTGTAGCGATAATATATAAATTTGCAGATATGTGACGGTATTTGTCATTGATCATCACGTGGTTTGCATTTTTTTTTTCATAATTGTCGTGGGCTTTTTTGGGGTATGCACAGCCGGGTGGCGGAACGCACCCGCCTAATCCCAGAGGGAAAGTACTCAGGAAAGTGCTGAGCGATTAGGCCAATCTAGTTTGGGAGCAAGAACACAAGAACACTCGGATTTCTGAGTGGTTCGGGCCGCCGGAGCGTAATACCCTACGTCCACTGTGAGGTGTATTGCTCTTGGTGTGAACGAGTCTATCCTCTGCCCCGGGGGGCCTTTTTTTTCTTTTTCTAGCGAGCGTCTCCCTTTTATAGACCAAGGGGACGCGTACACAGGCATTCAGACCCTGACAGCTGGGTCTGACGTGGATGTATATTATATTACGCAGAAAGCTTTAATGGAGCTACAGCGGTTGAGAATCTCTTCTTGGATACGCTTCATCGCCCTGTCGACTATCTTGACCGAAGGGAGTCTTTATTTGTCCCATCAGCTAGGCGCCCGTTGGGGGCAATGTAACATGCGACGTAGTCTGTCGAGGCTACAATGTAGGCGTCGTAATAGGCGAAGCCGAGCCGTCATGCCCAACTGGCATAGTAGACTGACATACGCGGCGTGGGCGGTGCCAGCGACTGCATTGTGCGCCTTGGTAACACGCGACCAATAGTGCAACCTGGCAAAAGCCGCCTCGGGCTCTGCTGTGGCAGTGCGCACTTCCGCATACCGCTTTGAATGCGGTAGGTAGGCATGGTTTCCAGTGGAAGCCACGCGGCTCCGCGCGCGTGCCCGCACCTGTGGACACATGGCGTCTCCGGACCAGCCCAGGCGGGGTGTCGGATAGTATATGGGGATCCGGGACCCGGCGGGGGTCCGGTACTCCCTAGGAGGTCCGGGGCCCCCAGCTGTTTTGGCTGAGGGCTACCTTCTCCGGGACACGCGGCGCCACCGGACCTTCCCCAAGCGGGGAGCGGGTCCAGGCCGTTTGTCGGGAGAGTAGGGCTCTGGACCACAGGGATCCGGCTGCTCGGCCTAGACACAGCAAGAGGGGGTATCCCAGTCCTCGGGTACCGACAATAATAATTGCCCATATAGTCATAGAGAAACGGTAATGGCCCTATTTGTTTCAGCTTATGGCTGCTTTTGAGGATTGATTTTGAGAAATCCAAATGAATATGGCCCTATTCTATTTTGGAAGCTTTTGGGAGTCATCTGACTTCCTCTTTTTAATTTTTTCAAAATTGAACCATTAAAATCAGCCAAGGACAACATACAGAGCTCACCATGACCAGAATCGGGGGTGTCTATTTATCGCTTTATGCGATTTCCCCGAATCCAATCGCAGAAGCATTGTTTATCTTCTCCACCCCGCCCCGCGTCCTCCGCCCCTGCCCCTTCGTCCTCCGCCCCGACCGGCGGCTCTCGCCGCCGCGCCATCCGCCCACCAACCACCGTCGGCGCATCCCCGCCCATCCCTGACCTCTTCGGCGCCACGCCCCCACCCGGGACCTGGCCTGGCCGCCGGCGCCCACCGCCGGTCGATTCCTCCCCCCACCTTCTCTTCTAGGTCCGGTAGCCATGGAGTCCTCCACCGCCGCCGCCACCCCCAGCAACCTCGGATCCTAAGGCCGCTGCCGCCCTCCACCACCCCTGTCGCCGCCGGCCGCTCCCCCCACCAACCACCCTCGCCGGTCACATCCTACCCCTTCCCCCTCCCCTATCTCGTCGGGGGGCGCTCCCCGCTCCCCTAGCTGGACGTAGAAGACGAACAGCTACGATAGCTCCGCAGGGAGTCGCGCGCGCGATAAATAGACACGACGCCAGAATCACGGGGCGTTAGGGGTAACGCACGTTACCCCGTGTCGATCGGTCGCTGAAGGCATAGTGGACCTGATTTCTCGTTAGTTGGGCCGAAAGTAAGAAACCAAGTTGGCCTAATATATCAGTTCGTAGTGAATATCAAAAATTTTATTAGGCCGAAAGTAGAAAAAAAATTTGCTGGAACGCTCGGAGGTGTGCCCGTTGTGGCCTTTTGCATGCAGACTACGACATCCCAGCAAGATTCTTCCATGTCATGGACAAGTTTGATTGTTAGTTCTTCATTCTTGATGCGGAGAAACTTGAAATGCATGGTGAGACCATCATTCTACCTGAAAAAGTTGTAAATAAGTTGGAGGAGAAGATGGAGAAGAAGTTGGAGTAGATGAAGCAAAGCAATAAACAGTAAGGTACATGCATTTAAACTAAGATACATAAGCATTCGGCACATCTTTTACTTTGCATAAACTAAATTGCATCTTCTAATTTGCAGGGAGACTACTAATGGCTTCAGCTAGCAATGAAGCTTCATTGCTTCATTCAAAACAGTTTGTAGTGTTACAAATATCATGTTTGCTTTCCATGGACTGTACTCCAAGAATGCTTATAAAACATGTGGTAAAAAATTAGCTGCTGAAATTATTGTATTGAAACAATCAAATGGATGATCATTTACCTCTTCCACTGCTGGAATTAGTTCTTGCATTGTCTTAGCATTTTTCTTGTATTGAATAGCTTGGATAGCTCGAAAGAAACCCAAATCTAGAATGTTAAAATCTGGAGAATTTGGGTGGCTGACATATAAGTTTTATGGGTACGGAGGGAGTACTCTTTTAGCGTAAATTCTGCCACACCGGGGTTCAGGAAAGCCGCCGCTAAACAAGCGAAGCCATTCCATCCCGATCCCGCTAAATCGTCAAGCGCGGGCCCAGATCCTCGGCCGCCGCAAGGCTCACCGTAGGGATGAAAACGGACGGGAACGGACGGGAAAACCCCTTAACCATTCCCGTTTCCATTTTTATTACGGGAAACGGGAGCGGAATGGCCAGGTACGGAAACGGAAATGGGATATAACGGTTACGGAAACGGGCGGGAACTGGAAAATCTACCGGAATGCATTATTATTTAATCACCATTCACTTTACAAGAATATTACACTAGACATTTCTTTACACAAGCTATTTTTGTAAGAAATATGGTCAATGTTTCTTGTTTCCTATGATTAAACCGTGAAGTACATGTATTGATGTTGAGGAACATGAGATGATATATGGTGTGCCTATTATTCTTTTCCGGATTTTATAAATATAAAACTAATACGGAATTATCCCGGCTAAAAACGGGATCCCGCAAATACGGGCGGGACCCCTTCCCGCTTCCCGTCCCATTTTCGAACGGGAATTTTTTCGTCCATTTTCATCCATAGCTCACCGCAGGGGAGCCAGAAGCGGCCACCAAGAGCGCCATCTCGGTGCGCTTGGCTCTAAGTGCTTCTCCATCCCACTGCCCGAGCGCTCCTCCGCACCGCCGCTAGTGCCGCCGCCGCTCGCGCCCCTCCGTGCCGGTGCTGGGCGCTGTCGCTGCGCGCGGCCCTGTGTCCTCACCGTCACCGCAAGGCCCTCCTCCCCTCCGCTCACGGCGGTCGCCGTGGAGCACCCTCCTCCGCTCTTAGCCCTGGCCCCCAGCCTCGTGGAGCGGCGGAGATTGAGAGAGGGGGGGTTGGGTGAAGCGCCCCGACCCGAAGATCAAGGCTAAACCATGTATTAATTACCGAATAAGGTCTCCGGCATAATACATGTTACATCAAGTGGAGTCCAGAGTCATACAGAGCTTTATTCAACACATACACGAGGGGTGAAGTGACAACACAACGATACACAGAACAACCATAGGATAACGACTAGCATGACGGCATGGAGGACTAGCTCTTCATCCATCACGGCTCCACTCGATCAGCTTGGGTGCGGACACGATCTACTCATAGTCTTCTGGCATAAAGTCAGGATCCTCTGGAGAAAAATCAACAGGGGTGAGTACAAAAGTACTCAGCAAGCTCCACCTCACCCTATGGGAGGGGAAATGACATGCACGACGCACATTGAGCACAATGCATTAGCAATGCAACTAATGGTATGCAACCCCTTCCCGACACAACCCACAATAGGTAGCTCACTAGTTGTCAGGACCACACCATAGCCTGTCCATACCGTGGACACGGACCATTCGAATGGATTATACACTCTGCAGAGGTCGTACACTGTACCCACACGCTCGACTGCCCGAACGGACAACCGACATAGCCGACACCCAGCCGTGGTCACGCCCCAGCCCGGCCGCACAAACCCTCGGGCCCTGACCCCAATGGTTTATACCCGTAAACCATCCCTGCGACCGTCAGGCTAACCAGTGGGATTAGGCTAAGTCCGGCCCATACCGAAACCTGTGGTCGTACTAAAGTAAGCTAGGTGAGATGTCAAAACAACTCGGTCCTTATGGTTCACCAGGGCAGCAACCATCCATCAACATATCAACTCGAGCCTACCACCACGGTAGCACTCACCTGCCAGTCTACCACCACGGTAGCGCCGACTCCAACATACCCAGCTGCCCTGGTCTCAGCTAGATCCCTTCGTGTCCTATTCTCAGCTCTGGATATGCATGACTACTCAGATGCATGCATGAGCACACTCAATCACTCAAGTACTGGTATATGTAATCGATCCTAGACCCAGGCTACAGCTAAACGTCCTCACATGGATGCAACCGCTCACGTACGGGTCGATGAAACTTGCCTTCGCTTTCGTACGCGTCGGCGGCAGCTTCCTGCTCGTGGTACGGGTCTTCTGGCTCCTTGGCAGGCTCCTCCTCGGTCACTCCGTGATCTACGGGCGAAAACAGCACAACCGGCAAACAAACACAAGCAAGCAATAAAATAAGCTCAAATGGAGATGAAAATAGAAGGAATAGATAGTATATGATTTGAGGAGAGTTAAGCAAAAAGAGTTACGTGAAAAGGAGTTGATATGAAGGAGATATTGAGTTTACAGTATTGATTGGTAGAATGATTTGGATTAAGTGCTCACGGCCTGGTGGGTGTTTTGGGCTTATATTAGTGTTGTGGAGTTAATGGTCGGGGGAGCTGCCTGTCATCTCACCTTGGCGCGGAACAGCTCGAGGAAGAGGGCCAACTGTTGGAGCTTCGTCTCGTGAGTGAGCTGGGCTCGGGAGGAGTGGTTCAGCTAGCGGAGCGAAGCGGCTCGGTGTGCATGGGCTGGTGATAGGGCTCGTCACGGTCTCGCTCCTTTTATAGGCGAGGAGAGCAGCAGCGGCGTCGCGCGGGGACGGGCGACGGCGTGGGCTGCGGTAGCTCGTCGTCAACGCAAATAGTGGCAACACTGAAGGTGCGAGTGCCGAGGCGGCAAAGCCGGCGAGGGCACTGCAGCGGCGTGGACGAGGTGGGGACGTGGGGGTGGGCGGCACGGCGTGGTGCCGGCGGCAGTGCGCGGTCCCGTCGTGGGGCCGGCGTGTCGCGCGTGCCCGAGCGAGAGCGAGCGGGTGAGGCGGTTCGGCGGAAAAATCTCGGCCGGCACTGTGCATGGTGACCCCGATTTATAGCGAGGTGGGTGCTGCCATGACGGGTCATTTCAAGGTCAATGGTGTGGGTACTCTGTGGTTTTCAGGGAATGATGAAGTTATGGCAAAGGGGTAGGCGCTGTCATGATTGTTTGGGAATTATGGCATGGTACGGTGACTCGAGAGACTTTTATGGAAAGAGACGAGATGATTTTTGTCGTAGGTGCAAGCATGCGTATGCTGGTTACTGGAGGGAACGAATGTACTAACGCAAGGCAAGAGTATAAAATAATTTGCCTAGTAATTATGTAATACCTCATATGACGTTAGTATTATTTTACGTTACTAGTTTAATTGCAACATAAGTTTTATTTTAGTGATTGTTGGAAATTGAGGTGGCCCTACTAAGTTGAGGATCTATACCAACTCACTTCAGAGTCGGTCAGTTTCTAATTACTTAGTGTACCGGGTCCTTTTTGACGGCAGAGCCGCCTTTTGCTTCCGGGAGGCAGAGGCTACCAACAGATGAAGCTGGCTTCTGGGTGGCAGAGCCAACCTTCGATGAAGCCCATACCCTTTTGTGATCCCGGGTGACAGAGCCAACCTTCGATGGATCACAATTTATACATTAAGTACTAAGTTTAACCGGGAGACTAACACTTATAAACACACTTACCTTATTGGAGCAACAAAGTTACAAAGGAACACACACATTGTGGTGGCTAACCTAGCACACTCTACCTATGCTTACTTCTACCATGCCCTTGGATGTGTGTGGGATAGAGTGGAGTAGTATGGCATGGCAAGGGGTGGCACCCTCCTTATATAGCCACCCATATCCCCTTAGATGAGTGATACATGTCACACTCTAGAAAGTTCCCTACAAATATCTAAGTTCCCTACAAATATCTATTTCTAGAAAATTCTAAATTTTACCATGACAAGAAAATATCCAAGCTTCATGTCTTCTTATGATTCTTGTGGAACATTCTAGAACCTTGTCATGGTGAACAAAATTATGCCATGGTTTATCCTTATTTTTATATAACCCTATAGAAGTTTGCATTATATATTTCAACACTCCCCCTTAATCGTGATGAAAACTAGGATGTTACATTGGGGTGGGAGTGTTGAGGGGCACAGAGAGACGCGAGGATCCTCTGCAGTTGAGTCCCTGACGTGTGGGCCCGGCTCCACACGTCAGTGAGGGGTAGTACTGCAGAGGAGTTGCTTCTGTAGAGAGAGGGAGGAGGGGAAAAGAAAGGGAAAGAGAAAGAGAAGAGAGAGAAAAGGAAAGAAGAAGAAATGAAAAAAAAAATATTTGGGCCTTTCAAGAGGCCTTTCGGGAGTCGAAGACCCCGAGCGGGCCCCAGCAGCCTCCAGCGCAACCCAATCCAGCAATCCCTTCCCCTCGCCTGTCGGCTTTCGCCGCCGCTTCGTCCGACCGCCTCATCCCTCTTTTCCCTCCGCCTCCGCGTCCCCAATCCTCCGCCGCCACCGTTGGCCTCTGCAGGTAACCACCCGTTGATTCTTCCGTCTTGTATTGTTTGCTTCCTGGTTGTATGCGCCTCTTTCGTTTGGCTATTTGGTTTGGGATTAGGGTGGGTGGGTGGAGTATTTTTCCATTTTCCAGTTCTTTCGGATTGCTCGGGCTAGGGAGGGTTGATGTGGGCTGCAGGGCCTTTCTTGCGGTCTGGTTGCTCATCGAACTTGCTAGGTAGATGGCATAGTAATTAGCTATTAGTTGGATAACTGGATGGTGATGTACTGCAGCTGTTGATTGATGTTTGCCCGCTGAAATTGAGAATTACCGGATGCTAAACGTCCCAAATTCGTGGCGCAGCTTGCAGCATGTCGAATATAACTTATTGTTAGGAGTACCCGTTGGTTCATACATTGGTTTTACCCAGCTTTCAAGATAAGCATCAACCTGGCGTTCTGACTGATTCGAATATCCTAAAGTTCATCTATGTTGGTGTTACCAGTTAAACATGACCTCCACCGTTTAATGTTTAATAGGGGAAAAAATATTCCAGCATTCTTTCAGAAGTTTATATCCACGACATCCATGCACAAACCAAATTCTGAAATGAAAACATATAGACCAGATCAAATTCTAGTATGATGACTATCGGATTTCCTTGTTCTGTTGTGGCAAATTTGTGTCTTCTGATGAATGATCATGATTACGGGTGACTGAAAATTTCAATGCCATGAGCCCATGAAACTGAAGTTATGTCCTTCTGCTCTATATCAGTAAAGTTTATACTGATTTTATTTTTGACAAGCTACATTCTTGTCTCAGATTGCCGTGTGCCTGATACTTATTCATATTTTAATCCCACAGTTTTGGCTTTAAGCTACTCTGGGATTCAAGAAGTCCGGAAACATGAGCTGTTTCCAAGCTACAATGCACAAACCTCATGGCATGCACACTGCATACAGGCCAGTAGCTGGTCTTGGAAGGACCCACGTGCTGCTTGGTCGACATTCTATGTGCCCACATTCAACCGGATCTTGCAAACTGCAACAACAACTATATCCAAGGCTTGTTCTTGTTTCTGCTTGCTATAAAAGGGTTGGTCCTGTATATGCCTCGAGTGGAAAAGAGAATCCTGTCAATGACGTAAGTGAATTTTGTTGCCTTTCCCTGAATTATACCTATGTGTTTCCCATTTTAAGCAATTATCATGCCATGACTGTATTTTACCTTATGCGGTCCATACTTGCCATAACAATGTTATCAAATGAATGGTCGTAGGTCATGATAAAAGGCACATATCTGATATCTTATCACTTCTGTTGGGTTCTCGTTGTTGAATCGAAATTCTGGGTGTTGTTAAACTTCAATGCTTGTAGGTCATGATAAAAGGCACATATCTTATCACTTCTGTTGGCTTCACGTTGTTGTATCGAAATTCTGGGAGAGTACTAAATTGGGAACTTGTATACTCCTGTATGCCTTAGCAATTAAACAAGTTTGACCTGGTTTTGGTACTCTGTTGTGTTGAGTATTTTGGTTGATATTGACTGTAGGTTTCATCTTTCATGTTATAATAATATATGACTAACAGGAATTTCGTTTAAGATAACTTCTTATAATTTCATTTGGTTAAACTTGTCCACCAAAATACCAGATAGTTTTGTGATATAAGAGAAGCCTATTAGCATGCGCAGAAGCTTCTCTACAAATCATGTGCTAAATTTATTACTACCTTCTTTCAGCCTTTCTCAATGGAATCTTTGAACAAAGCTATGGCTCAAGCAAAAAGACCAAAGTCCTTGCAAAACTTGTTGAGAGAGCAGATGGATAAGATTCGAGGACAGGGATCTGGTGGAAATGGAGGAAACAAAAACCGATTTGGAGGTAGTGGTGGTGGTTCTGATGGCCCAGAGGATGACTCTTTCAAGGATTCGTTATATGAGATGATCCAGATTTTGATAGCAACTATTGCCTTCATACTTGTGGTACCTTCATCACTTCTTTTTCCTTGCATTGCTCCCTTTTCTAAGAAAATGATATATTTTATAGGTGGACAACGTTGTTAGCCCACAAATTCCCAAGCTCTTATTAGTTCCAGATACACTATGTTTGAACAACTAGTTAGGTTATTCCCTGTTTGGTTTGAAATATGTTCTGTATTGATAGGTGGTACTGATCATTATAGTAGTGTAGCATTTCAACTATCTTTAGTAACATTTTTCTCCCACATCATCAGTTCATTCAGAAGCAATAATAAGGATTGTTGAAGCACAGAACTGCGAAATTTCCTCTTGATTAGCTTAATGATACATGCATACAGCATGCTTTAAACTACTTCAAGTCTCCAACTGTAACTGTGGTTTCACTTTTGTCAAGAAAACGCCGACCCATGTGGTTTATAAGGTAGATGCTAATATCTAATACCTCAGCTGTAGCTTGACAGCAATACAGATGAACATGAGTAACATGGAAACTATTCTCTTGGTATATTCATCGCTCGAACTGTTCAGTATTAATGGGAACTATTGTTCTGTCTGCTGAAACAAGAATTGTGCTTACAATCCATTTCCTCAATAGGAGTACATGAGTATGCAGATGCAATTGTCTTGGTTCAAACTGTTTAGGAATCCTGCATGCATAGGGCTTTTTTAAGTCTCTCTTCTGCTTCCTTTATGATGCAGTATGTCCACATAATAAGAGGGGAGGAGTTGTACCGCCTTGCTAGGGACTACACCAGATATCTAGTGACCGGTAAGAGGACAGCTCGACTGAAACGTGCCATGCTGAACTGGCGTGATTTCTCCGAGCGCATCACCAAGAAGGATAGTGCACAGGAAGAGGACTACTACGGAAGATCAATCTCTTCTGAATCCACATGGTGGCAGCAGCCCAAACAGCTTGCTCGTCGTTTGGAGGACCTCTGCAGAGGCTATTTGCGCCCTTACACCCAGGAGTCGTCGTAGATCTGGTGCTACACTGTTTTGTCGGCCTCTGAATTTTCTCATTGTGGTGATGCATAGGTGTGTACTAGCTGCTTGAAATTTGAGGGTAGCTTTGACGATCTGCTTCCGTTGGTCGTTCTGGGCTACTGTCGACTGTTGTGGAATACATTCGCTGTCCGAGGTCAGTGTTATAGCCTGTTAGGTTCAGAACGGAATGCGGGGGGTAGTTCCTGTTCAATTTTTGCAGTGCTAGTACTTTGCGAGACCCGGCTGCTATGGTGGTCTGCCGGTCAATTGTGTCAGTGATATGCTGGTGGCAAACTTGAATGCTCCATCTGACGAATCATAACTGCACAAGCGCCAAATGATGGTGTCTCGTAATCGCCGCGCTGCTCATTGCAAACTTCAGTCGTGATGTCATGTCCGACTGTCTTTTTTTTCTTTTCGTTTTTGAAACGGTCTGCTCCCTCCATCCCTAAAAAAATGCAACTCTCATTTCCAAATGAGTCAAATAATTTCAAATTTGATCAAATTCATAAAAATACTAACAATTATGTCTCAACATAGATTTAGTGTGAAAATATATTACATAATTATTAATCTAATGATACTTATTTTATAATATAATTATTAATATTGTCAAGAAGTGAGAATTGCATTTTTTTTTAGAGACGGAGGAAATAAGTAGGTGTCGTGGTGCTGCAAACCACGGCCGGGTGGCGGAAGGCACCCGCCCTAGCCCAGAGGGTGTGTACTCAGGGGGTAGCTAGTCTTAGATCGATCTCCCTTCAGAACACAAGAAACACAGCAGGATTTAGAGTGGTTCGGGCCGCCGGAGCGTAATACCCTACATCCACTGTGTGTTGTATTGCCTTCCCACAAGCGTGAGGAGGTGCGAGAGCTTGAGTCTGTATTGTGGAGATGATGTGTGAACCTCCTCTGCTGGCCTTGGCTCTTGCCCAGCCTGAGGTTTTCTAGCGGCGCTCCCTCCTTTTATAGATCAAGGGGGAGCGGATACATAGGACGTCGATGCCCCGACAGGTGGGCCCAACGTGAATGCGGCTACAGTGGTAGCGAATCTTTCCTTCGATATGCGTACTGCTGCTCTCCTGTCACAGGGGTCTTCTCTTGTTCCGTCAGCTAGGTGCCCGTTGGAGTAGCGTAGCTTGCGGCGTGGCCTGCTGAGGCTATTATGTAGCGTCATAATGGGTGAAGCCGAGCCGTCGTATCCGACTGTTACGGCAGACTGGCAGACGCGGCATGGGCGGCGCCATCGGCTCCACTGCCTTGGTAATACGCGATCAATAGTGCCGACTGACAAAAGCTGCCTCGTGCCCAGAGGCAGCAGATCCCGCCTCAACCACTCGCACTTAATGCGGGTGGGTGAGGGAGCTTCCAGCGGAAGGCTGGCGCCCGCGCCCGCGTCTGCGTGACACGTGGCGGCTCCGGACCCCACCCGAGCAGCTTGCTGAGCCGAGAGCTCACGGGGGTCCGGATAGGCACGTGGAGGTCCCGGACCCGCCTGCGGGAGTCCGGATGGCACGTGGAAGTCCCGGACCCGCCTGCGGGGGTCCGGGTCCGCAGCCACAGGTGCTGAGCATTTCCACCTCTGGGACACGTGGTGACACCGGACCCGTCCCCAAACGGGAAGCGGGTCCGGGACCGTTGGTCCGGTGAGATGGAGTCGGAACCCAGGAGTCCGGCTGCTCAGCTCCTTAGGGCGTAGTTACGGATAACTACGCGAGTCTTGGCACAGTAGGAGTGGGTACCCCAGTTGTAGGGTACCGACAGTGGCCCCCGGGCCCGCCTCGGGAGAGGCAACGAACCCGCAGGTGGGGCCACTACTGTGAGCAACTTGGCTGCTTCTGGCACCCAGCGGTGCGCGCCGCAAGGGTCTTGCCCTGCATCGTCCATCCTTTGGGTCACCTGCTGCATCATCACGTTTGGACCTGCACATGACTCAAGGTAGATGCTTAGTAGCGTGCCCACGGGTCCCAAATCCTGTTGGCTGTAATCCTTTGAGATGGATAGCTAGGTTCAGTGAACGAAGCTCAAGGGGCCGGCCTTTAGGTTAAGAGAAAGTCCGGACCTCCAGGTTCCCAGTCCTAGGTACTACGGCACTCATTCACAGGAGGTGGTGCGTGCAGGCTTAGGGTACGGAACCAGGCTAAGCGGCTACACGGCTCCGGACCTCCCCGGAGAATGAGTGCGCTTCCCTGAACCTGCAGGTTCCCAGGGGTCCGAACCCCTCTCTTCCATGAGGGGTCTCGAGCTAAGTCACTAACTAGCCAACTCAATTCGGACCACAATCACCGCACAAGAGTAAGAAGCCACGTGGGGGTTAGCGCAACAGAATGCGTAAATTAAAATTGGAATGTAACATCCTTAGAGGCGAACTGAGAATAAACTTTTCCTTTATAACTAGATGTACATGAGATGTGCGATGTAAGCCAGAACACGGGTTTATGAGGCCGGAGCTGTCCGGACCTCCGGGCCCCCAGTCTTAGGTACTACGGTACTCGCCCTAGGGAGGTAGAGCATGCAGGCTTAGGGTACGGAACCAGGCTAAGCGGCTACACGGCTCCGGACCTCCCCGGAGGGTGAGTACGCTTCCCTGAACCTGGTTCGCAGAGGTCCGGACCCCTCCACGGGGGAGGCTCACCGGACTGGACCACACGGAAGTACTACCTAGTTACAAAGGAAAATGTTTTATTCCCTGCTGGGCCTCTAAGGGTAGGACTTACAGAGATGTAGAGTCGGGGGTGCGACCGGAGTCGGCTTTCCGCCGGAGAGAGCCACCAGAGTCGGCTTAGTGCGACCGGAGTGGGCTTTCCGCCGGAGCGGGCTTGGTGCGACCGGAGTCGGCTTTCCGCCGGAGCGGGCTTGGTGCGACCGGAGTCGGCTTTCCGCCGGAGCGGGCTTGGTGCGACCGGAGTCGGCTTTCCGCCGGAGCGGGCTTCCTCTCATGAGTGAGGTATGCTGCGAGCTGGGATTTGTCGCTCCGCCGCTCGCAGCTTGTGAGGGGGCCCTTGACGGGCGCCCTGACTCTTGCCGACGTGCAGCGCGCGCCGCTGCCGACGGTGGCTGCTCCACGGGCACGGTTGCCCCTGGCGCAGGAAGGCGAGAGGCGTGTGGCGCGGATGACGCCACACCCTCCGTCATCTCCACGTCGTCGTGGTGGTGGGAGTGCTCAACCACCCGAGCCATGGAGATGGGCAAGAGATGAGCTAAAACTAGCTAAAGCCCCCCTACCTGGCGCGCCAAATGTCGTGGTGCTGCAAACCACGGCCGGGTGGCGGAAGGCACCCGCCCTAGCCCAGAGGGTGTGTACTCAGGGGGTAGCTAGTCTTAGATCGATCTCCCTTCAGAACACAAGAAACACAGCAGGATTTAGAGTGGTTCGGGCCGCCGGAGCGTAATACCCTACATCCACTGTGTGTTGTATTGCCTTCCCACAAGCGTGAGGAGGTGCGAGAGCTTGAGTCTGTATTGTGGAGATGATGTGTGAACCTCCTCTGCTGGCCTTGGCTCTTGCCCAGCCTGAGGTTTTCTAGCGGCGCTCCCTCCTTTTATAGATCAAGGGGGAGCGGATACATAGGACGTCGATGCCCCGACAGGTGGGCCCAACGTGAATGCGGCTACAGTGGTAGCGAATCTTTCCTTCGATATGCGTACTGCTGCTCTCCTGTCACAGGGGTCTTCTCTTGTTCCGTCAGCTAGGTGCCCGTTGGAGTAGCGTAGCTTGCGGCGTGGCCTGCTGAGGCTATTATGTAGCGTCATAATGGGTGAAGCCGAGCCGTCGTATCCGACTGTTACGGCAGACTGGCAGACGCGGCATGGGCGGCGCCATCGGCTCCACTGCCTTGGTAATACGCGATCAATAGTGCCGACTGACAAAAGCTGCCTCGTGCCCAGAGGCAGCAGATCCCGCCTCAACCACTCGCACTTAATGCGGGTGGGTGAGGGAGCTTCCAGCGGAAGGCTGGCGCCCGCGCCCGCGTCTGCGTGACACGTGGCGGCTCCGGACCCCACCCGAGCAGCTTGCTGAGCCGAGAGCTCACGGGGGTCCGGATAGGCACGTGGAGGTCCCGGACCCGCCTGCGGGAGTCCGGATGGCACGTGGAAGTCCCGGACCCGCCTGCGGGGGTCCGGGTCCGCAGCCACAGGTGCTGAGCATTTCCACCTCTGGGACACGTGGTGACACCGGACCCGTCCCCAAACGGGAAGCGGGTCCGGGACCGTTGGTCCGGTGAGATGGAGTCGGAACCCAGGAGTCCGGCTGCTCAGCTCCTTAGGGCGTAGTTACGGATAACTACGCGAGTCTTGGCACAGTAGGAGTGGGTACCCCAGTTGTAGGGTACCGACAGTAGGCTTCACTTTGCCGGAAACGGCACCTCAATTCACAGGGCATGTTTGCAAGTACAGAGTTTGTTACTTTGTTCTAAATTGCATATTGTTTTGACAAATCTGAATGTAACCATATATCTAGTGCGTAGAAAAACTATATACCTAAATTTGCGAAAACAATCTAAGAACCGGGGAGTGAACTTTTAGACCCCTCTCCCTCTGGAAGTATCCATCAATTCATTGTTACTGTGCGAAAGGCCGGGCGGCTAGTTGGCTAGCCCGGTCCGATAGCGTCGCGTCCCAACAGGTCTTTATTCGATTCTCATTAGAAGCAAATTTCCGGCTGTTAAGGTAAAAAAAACCCCTCGCTGTGCTCGCCGCGAGGTTTGGCCCTCTCGGGCATGGACCAAGGTTCAGGGGTTTTCTCTACCCAGATAAGCCGGTGTGGTTTACTCTTAATGAAAAAACAGTGGGGCCGTTTCCTCCCCGGGTAGAGTTTTTTTTTTTTCACTGTCTGCGCTGCGATTGCAGATTGCGTTACCAACTATCTGAAGGAGAAGCCTGTCCACCTGGATGTGCGTCTTGGCGGCACTCCAGGTTTCGCCGACGCCTCGCTTTGACCGGAGCCAGGAGCGCGCGTTTGATTGTGCGGTTGCGCATCCCGTGATATACGAAGGGGAATTGGCTGTTTCTGGTGATTTGATTACGGGAGGAACTCGTGATTAAGCCAGCATTTCACGCCATCCAATAAAAAAACGAAACGGGACGGAAGGGAAGGGAAAGAACTGTACTGGCCCTTCTTTGATCGAGCACGAACCACGAATCCAATCAAGCAGGTCGTAAACAACAGGGTCCGTCAGAGACTCTCTCGGAGTAGGTTGGTTCCTCCTCGCCGAAGCCGCGATTTCCGGAGTGGTGGATGCGGCCGTGAGCCAGGAGCCTCTGGAGGACGACGCGTCGGCCGGAGGGAAAGCACAAAGCAGGCTGGCAAGTGGGAAGCTAAGCACATGGGACCACCGAAACGAGCTGCCCCAGTCTGCATAGCCACCACGTAGGCTTTGCGACTTGAGCCGGACACGATCCGCCACGTGCACGAGCGGCGCCCCTGAACTGCCCAACCAGCTGGTTGCTTCCTTCCCGGCGCTAGCTAGCGCGAGGCCCCACCGCGACACGATTCGCGGCGCAGACGCGGATGAAAAGAAACCAGCAGGGTCGGTATGGTGGTAACGCCCCAGCCCCCAGAAGCCTTCGTTGATGCGCATGAGAGATGGATTGTTCCAGCAGAGAAAATGCGGCCGCTGCAGCGCTGCTTGCACCTCGATCTTTACCTGTTCTGCTCGGCCGCTCCTGGGAGCTCGCCGTTTACGACGATGTTCAGCTCACAGGAATACAGGATCCTTTCCTTTCCTGTAAGAGTAAGACCGCCGACTGGCCTAGTAAAGAAAAGGTTGTCAGACGCGCGAAGGACTCGGCTCGGCGACCATGCCCGCTCCCACACGCATGCACGAGCACGACCAGCGCGGGTAACGTACGTCGCCGAGAGTTTACCGCGATAATAAAGACGGCAAGTTGCGATTGCGAGCCCATGAAAAGAAGGGAAAAAACGGAGATCGCGAAAAGCAGGCGGCGTCGCAGCGGAGCGGATAAAAATCCCTCTCAGCTCGCGAGCGGCGGTGGAAGCGCGTGGACCCCGTCCGCCCGGGCCCCCCGACAGCCGTCGCGTCGTGAGGCTCGTGCATGGCTCCGAGCGGGACCCGGAGCGGAGGCGGCGGAAAAGAAAAAGAAAAAAACCACGATTCGCGGCGCGGTCGCCGTCGCCGGGGTGGCGCGCCAGCCAGCCGGCCAGGGCCGCGGACCGGGACAGGCGGACGGGGACCGGGGCGTACAAGCCCCCCCCTGCTGCGCTCGCCGCCCGCGCGAGCAGCAGCAAGCCGGCGGGGCGCGTGCGCGGTCGGAGGCCATGGCTGCCTTGCCTGCGGCGGGGTCGACGGGGAGATCGCAGGTAATCGTGGGACGTCACGGTTGCGGCCACTGTTGGGCCATGTGCCCATGTGAGGTGCACCGAGGGCGCCGCCGAAAGTGGTGACCGAGATGGCGAGACCGATGTCGACGGCGCGGCAGGGGATGGATGGATGGGTTGCTCGGACCTGGGCTGGGGGTGGTCGGGCGCGGTAGTCAAGGCTGACCCGGTGTCGTCGAATGCCCTATTCGCTGTGCTGGTGCTGGAGGCTACTATTAGAGTAGTGTGAAAGAAAAATATGAGAGAAAAATATTATTGATTGGTTGGTAGCTGGAGGCTGTTACTGGAGTGGTGTGAAAGAAAAACACTACTGGCTGGCTGGAGGCTGCTGGAGCATAACAGCATCAAAAGCGGTAGGAGATTGGTACGTGTAGCATGGCATGCATGCAAACGGATCACGTCAAGACAAGGGGGCTCGTGCGTAAGGCCCTGTTTAGTTCCCAAAAATTTTCACCCAAAAATTTTCACCTCCCATTTAAATATATGTATAAAACATTAAATATAATTAAATAATAAAACTAATTATACAGTTTGGATATACACGACGAGACGAATCTTTTGAGTATAATTAATGTATGATTAGCCATAAGTGCTACAGTAATCCACATGTGCTAATGATGCGGTCAAAGGTCTCAAAAGATTCGTCTCGCGGTTTCCAGGTGAGTTCTGAAATTAGTTTTTTAATTAGTGTCCGAAAAACCCTCCCGACATCCGGTCAAAGAGATGATTTGACATCCAAAAAATTTTACCTGGGGAACTAAACGCCCCCTAAGCCGATCGATTATTAACTCATCACTTCTAGACGTTCGTTGGGGCTCAAATGGGAAATGTCTGACGACCCACACTGGTGGCGTGTAGTACATCTGATAAGAGAAAGTAGCAGGAGAAAACGCAGGTGGCACGGCAAGCGGCACTAAGGATGGATTCGGATGTCTGAACATCTGAATTATCCGTATTCGTATCCGCTTAAAACGTAAATATGAATATCCGTATCCGTATTCGAATTTAATATAGATGTCATATGGATGCATCCGAATTCGATTTTAAGAACTTTTCTCTATCCGATTCCGTATTCGTATTCGAAGAATATCCGATCACATCCGTATCCATCCGTATCCGCAAAGAAAAAATGACTAGTGAGACAATCTTAAACTTATCTTTATACCTATTACTTAATGATGTACACTATTTAAATTATTTAGAAAGCTAGATAACTAATAATATATTTATTAAAATTAATAATGATATAAAAATTAACTTTAACTATTTAATATATTTATTTCATGATTAAAATTATTTAATACGAGTCAAATTAATTATTTATTTAATGATAAAATCTTTTTTATATATATCGTAATTATTAAGTATTTAAATATTTATTTATTTTACATTTATAATTAGTATTATATATTTAATATAAAAGCTATGCATAGATAATTATATTTTTTTTTTATTAGCTATCTCCTAATCCTTTACTCCCTACTTGTATAATGATTTTGATCTGCTATAAAATTATTGAAAAAATAAATATACTTATGATAGCTCTATGTTTCAAATCGAGAAGGTATCCGGATTCGTATCCGGATTCGAACTATCCGTTTTGTATTCGTATCCGATGAGATCCGCATTCGTATTCGTATCCGGATTAAAATGTGGTAAAAGGTGACATCCGGATCCGATTTCATCCGTATCCGATCCGAATCCATCCTTAAGCGGCACACTACTCCGGTTCTTGCTTGTACTCGTTACTAGTATTGCAGAACAAAGACCTACATGCTACTGCCTAAGGCCTCTATGACCGACTAGGCGGCTGAGGCTGGCGGCACCCCTGCGGCGCGGAGTCGAGTCCTAGAGACGCGAATTTCCGATGTCGTGGGGTAAAAAATTCCTCTTGCTGGTGGGTCAAGGTTCGGAAGTTTTTCGGTCGGGTTGAGAAACGAGGCAGTCGTTTTCTTTTAATGAATCACGGGTGGGGACTGTTTCAACCCCGATCGAGTTTTTTTCAGTCGCGAAAAAAACCTACATGCTACTGTTATGCTGGGTAAACTCCACGCTCTGTATGATCGTCGGCGTCTGCGATGTCGTCCTCCCGTTTCCATTTGTCACGAAAATAGAAGAGACGAAAGGAAGGAACACGACACCAGACCAGCCACGTACGCAGGCGACCGATCCTTCCCAAAGCCGGTCGGGTCCAGACCGCCAGACGGTGCGCCGCTGCTGCGCCTGCGCACGCCCGCGTACGCACGTGGCGGTGCTGCCGCCGCTCTGGCAGAAGCGACGCGCGGCCACCTACGACCCGGCTACCCGGGCGCCGCAGCCCAGCAGCGCAGGCAGTTAGCGAGCCAGGCCAGGCGCAAAGGATGGATTCGGATGTCTATTCGAATGTCAGATTTTTGATCATTTTTCTTCGGTTATGAACAAATAAGATGTAGAATTTACTATGTAAATTCATAGTCTTGTACTTAACATTGATCTTGTAAAGATTCAAAAAAACTAAACCTCAAATTTATCATATATATTCTCAAATAATAGATATAAAAATTCGAATACGGATCGGATACGGATACGAATCTTTTTTCACCTTTTTAATTGTAGGGAGCAAATAATACATAAAAAAATTTATACAAAATTTTATTCTTATGTGTAATAATATGCTTGATATTATAAAAAAAGATTAGCATAAAATTTTAAGCATATTTATTTTAAAATATCAAATTTATTCTAAGAATTCGGATGTTTAGATTCATCCTAGGCGCAAGCCTATCCGGCAATCCCTTCGTATGAGCCGTACCCTTTGTCCCAACCCGGTGCGGGCCCCACTGCACTGCACGCTCTGTACACGCGGTACGCCGCACGCAGCCCAGACCCCGCGCCGCCTCCGCCTCTGCCTCCGCCTCCGGCCCGGGCAAAAGTGAAAAGTCGCCTTCCCGTGGCGAGACCGCAGCAGAGAAATGCGCACGAGCGCGCCTTGCAGCTACCTTTTTCACGCAGCGACGCGACGGCCTCGGCTGGCCTCGCGCGCCCGTGGCGGCGTCGCGCGCGCGCGCCTGGGCGTGCAGCTGGGCGGCGCACGGGGCGTTCGTGCGGCGCTGGGACGGGGCCTTGGCTGGCTCCGGCTGCCTGGCGCGCGAGGCCGGACTCCGGAGCGCAAGGCTAGAATAAAGCCGGTTTGTCCCTGTCCCCCTCTCGTCCCCTCGCTCTCCGGCGCTGGGCATATGGCGTCACCCGCGCGGCTGTCCTCGTCCGGCCGATCCCCCTCCCCCTCGCCCGGTCGCATCGCGTCGCTGCCTCTTTCTCTCTCCACCCTCTGGATATGAGCTGTCACCGAGGCCGATGCGGGTGCGCGCGCGCGCAGCCGGACGGAGGCGCCGCGCCAGCGCCACCCATGCGAGGCGAGGCGGCGGCGCAGACATGCCATGCACGGATGCACCACCACTCGCCGTCCTCGCCACGCCAGGAGCAGTACCACCAGTTAGTGTCGTGTCTGTCCGCAGCGGCACCTCCTTTTCGCTTGTCTATCCGGGAGGTGCACCTACCGGTTTCGTGATAAGAAAAGAAACCCATTTGTTTTTTTTGTTTTCCGTCGCCAGTCAGTGATCAGATAGAGTGGGGAAATAGTTTACTTGCTTAGAAATAAAAGAGCATAATGATATAATATTCCGGGAAATCTATCCGTCCGCAGGCGGCTGCGCGCCCGCCGAGACCCAGGTAGCGCAGCGAGCAACTCCCTGACCCTGAGCTGTATATGAATGGCGTCGCCTCTCCCCTGATCCCCAAATGTCCCCGGCCCGGCCCCCCCTGCTTCCGTCTTAAACCCTGCATAAGCCTCGTCCTCCCCACCCCCACCGTCGAGCCTCCGTCTCCTCCTGCCCGCCCGCTTCTTGCTCCTTCCTAGTTCTCACGAGGGCACCGGGAGACCGCCGGCAGGACGGAGCGAGGCGGCGCGGGCGCGAGCAGGAAGAAGAAGCGCGCAGCTGCTGGCTCGGTCGGTCGCTTCCCGGTGAGAGGAAAGCTCGTCGCGCCACCTCGACGCCCATCGCCACGCCTCGCGCTCGCTCTCCTCCCGGAGCCGGGAGACGCCCGCAGGGATTGCCGTCGATCCTGGTAAGAGCCTTTTTCCCAATCTTTTCTGCTTCAGCATCGATGTGACTACTTGCAGCTCGATTCTTGCTTTGAAATATGTACGAGCATGTGGCTAATCGGTCGACTTAAAAAGAACACGAGCATGCACGCGCTTAATCACTTCCTGCATCATGCTTCCGGTACGGTGAGCTGAGCTCAACGCTCCTAGTCCTAGCTCGCGCGCTGCACCGGTTAACCATCCATGGCGCCCGCACGAGCCTGCGTCCACCGGCGGCCTGCCTGCCTGGTGCCTGCCACACATGTTCTTGACTTGACCCTCCAGTTCTTCCCTTGACGCCGACAAAGGCGAGAAGCCGAGGCGGAGGGAGGAGAGGCGCGGAGAGGGGACGGGGAGGGGTGCAGGGTAGGCAGGCAAGGCAGCCATGGCGCCCGCCCGCGGCGCAATGCGCGTCGTGTCGTACTCGTACGTGTCAGCAGGCGCAGGCGCAGGCGCAGGCGCAGGCGCAGGCGGGCAGACACGCAGGCGGCGTCTCTCGGCTGGCGCCTGGCGCGTCCTTTCCCCCACAGCTGGCGCCCGGGTGGCTACGGATATCCGCCTACGTCGGCGACCCGATTTTAATTTAGGCTCTGGATTTTTACCCGTAAATTTCGTAAACATAAAAAAATGTCAATATTTTGATATATATATAGAGTACTAAATGAAATCTATTTACAAAACTTTGGGCTGTAAATCACGAGACGAATCTAATGAGCTTATTTAATCCATAATTTGCAACAGTGATGCTACAGTAATTATCCACTAATTATAAATTAATCATAAATTAATTAGCATCGTTAGATTAGTCTCGCGATTTACAACTTATCGGTAAAAAAGTTTTGTAAATAGATTTTTTTTTAGTACTTCAAATTAGTAAGATTCGATGGCAATGGAACTAAACACGGCCATAGCCGTGCGAGGTTAGCTTTATCCTCTCCTCATGCTAACAGAAACTTAATTGAGTCAGTGGGCCCCGCCGCTGCTAATTGCGTCGCGACGAGGGCAGGAAGGTTGCTGGGACGGTGCGGCCAGTATTGAAAGGCCTCTCCGGCCTTTGGTTTAAAGGCGGCGGCTGCTGCTGCTGTGCTAGCCCTCCTGGTTTAGCCCTCCTGGTTTCGCAGAGGTTTGTGTGGCGCTGTTTAGTTTAAGCGCAAAAAAATTTTTTGTTGGAATTTTACTAATTTAAAGTATTAAATGAAGTCTATTTATAAAATTTTTTTCACAGATGGGTTGTAAATCGCGAGATGCTAATTAATCTATGATTAATAAATAATTAGCGAATGGTTACAGTAGCATCACTATTGCAAATTATGGATTAAGTAGGCTCATTAGATTTGTCTCGTGATTTACAGCCCATCTATGCAAAAAGTTTTGTAAATAGACTTCATTTAGTACTCTATGTATGTGTCAAAATATTGAATGTGACGGTTTTTTTTGCGTTTACGGGATTTATGGGGTGGGAACTAAACATGGCCTGTATCGTTCCAAGCAGAAGCAGATGCCTGCGACCTCGAGAAAGAAATCGAGGTTGTGTTCACTTCCCCCGAACTCCTCCAAACTTTCCATCACATTAAAATCACATCGAAACATTAAATATGGTAAATGACCTATGTATGAAGTACTAAATGTAGGTAAATAAAAAAACTAATTGCATAGTTTTGATATACGTTGCGGGACGAATCTTTTAAGCCTAGTTAGTCTATAATAAAATAATATTTACCACAAATAAACAAAAATGCTACAATGTGTTATAGTGTGTGATTTTTTCCACCCGCTTTTCGCGGATCTAATCACACCCCGAACAGCGGGGTTGTGTGGGAAAGGAAAGGAGGAGGAGAAAAGGGTGCCTCGATTCGGTTCGGTGCTCGGAACTGCAAACAACCCGGGTGCTCCCTGACAAGCTCGTCAATCAATCACGCATGGTTGCGGCTTGTCGTAGAAGGGGACAAGCGTCTTTGTCCCCTTCCAGCCTCTTTACTTGCCTGAATTTGCTGGCTCCGCAACAATATTTGTTTCTTTCCCTTAAATAAAGAGCAGCTTCTTTTTCATGGTAGGGTACAGGGAGAGGAACTGGTATGACCCCATGAACTCGTGCATTCACATACTATGGCCCCGTTTAGTTCCCAAAAAATTTTACACAGTATCTGTCACATCAAATTTTCGGACACATACATGAAGCATTAAATGTAGTCGAAAAATAACTAATTATACAGTTTAACTAATTACCACGAGCTGAATCTTTTAAACCTAATTAGTTCATAATTTGACATTATTTGTCAAGTAACAACAAAATATGCTACAGTACCCATAAAAAACTTTTTCATCATCTAAACACACCCTATGTAGTAGAACGAAAAGTTGAGAATATATCTTTATCGGAAACAGACAACAAAATATGGCACTGGAGTGGAGTTTTATTAGGAGGTTGACTGCCTGGCTTTGCCCTAATGCCCTTCCAAATGGATCAGCAGGGTGTGGCCTAGCTGCTCCCAACCTGAAAGCAGTAGTACTACAGCACGACAGTCCAAGGCTGTTTTTTCCCCCAATGGGGCTGTTTGTCTGAAACTCTCAATCAGAGGTCCGAATGGAAGACGCTAGGGGCGGTAGCACCAGCGTCGCTTGCTATGGCGTTTCAGTTCGCGGAAAGTTGGGTGAAAAGTCACTGTAGTATGTTTCGTTGTTATTTGACAAATAATGTCCAATTATAAACTAATTAGACTTAAAAGATTCATCTCGTGCTAATCAGTTAGACTGTGTAATTAGTTATTTTTTTCAACTACATTTAATGCTGTGTATGTGTCGAAAGATGGAAAAATTTTGGGAACTAAACGGGGCCTATGACTCTCTAGCTAGGTAACAGCTGGCGCCTGCCTGGTGTCTTGCGCACGCACCAGAAGGGCGGGGGGGCACCTCCTGACAGGAACGTGTCATGACGGGAATACGCGTCTGCTGATCCCCGATCATCATTACGAGCCATAATACGCCCGGGCGACGTGATACTGACCCGTATGATTCGGGCGGCGAACCGTAGCTTTCCTGCATGTTCAGACAGGATTATGATTTGTGAGAGCTACTATATAATTGGTTTGAGGTATGCTATGGTTATATATAGTTGTTACGTATTTAATCATGGAGCAGCTTATCTTCAGTTATCGACGGTGTGCTGTGCACAATATAGAAAGCACAGTGTTTGGAACTCTGAACGCAAACGTTTCTAATACTTGTAGATAAGGATTGCTACCTTAGTTTATTTGCTCTGAGCCTCTGACCAATCTCGTACGTCTGCAGTTGTTTTAAGCTCAACTGGGAAGACAAGGTCAACAAACTCGTACTAAGCTGCGAGCCTGCAACTTAAAACTCTTCAAACCCTCGCAGTTCCTATCTGAGACCTTGTCTTCTCCAATGTCATTACTCCCAACAAATTTTTTATAGTAGCAAATAGAACCTTCGGATAAGTTCCAAATGGCATCACTGGAAACAAACAAAACCGTCAATTAACTGACGATCAGTATGTTGTATAAACTGGAGAAAGGTAGCAGGCCTCCATAAGAGTGAAAATATAATGGGTGCAGCAGTAGTAGGACAGCACTGCTGCGAGGAATCTTGTTCTTGTAGTGCGTCTGCTTCCCTGTCCCTGAACTCACGTCCAATGGTGAATACAGAACAGGCTTCTGGGTGGAACTCAAAAGAATGCAGATCCTCTTCATTTTGGGCCCTTTTGGACCGATTTTCTAGATAGAAAAAAAAGTTCTGGAGGTTAATGGCACCTTTGACCTTGTCTTGTCACGTCTACCTTTAGTTGTGTTACTAGTAGTCTAGTACTTGTGTGAAGTAGCTGGGCACTATCTCAAGACCGGGCTTTTGGCCGGGTGATAGTGATCTTCCATGAAACTGACCTCTGAACCAACGGACACAGCTGTAAAAAAAGTCAGCTTTTACCCTAGCATAGGAGCAGGAAGTGCTCGTCTTACATACACTTTCTTCCTGAATTTCAGCAAGAAAACACGGCAAGGAAATACCAGTAGTGAGCCAGAGTGCGAAGAAGATGATGATGGCTGAAGTGGCCAATCACAGCAAGAGGAACCACACCGACAGCTACTTCAGCGGGAAGGCCGTCGTCACCACCACCAGCTCGGAGGAGTTTGGAAGCATGACCTCGAAGAAGCCGAGGAACACGAGCCCAAGGACGTCTCCAGTGTCACCGAAGGTACGTCTGCTGTCAGTGTCGCGCATCTCGTGCAATCTTCCACCAGGGTTGTTTGTCTGAAGCTTTCTTGCTGTGATCGAGCAGGAGAAGAAGGACAAGATCGGCGAGAGGGTCGCAGCGCTCCAACAGCTAGTGTCACCGTTTGGGAAGGTATTCAGTTCTGCAAATTTTCCTCTGCATTTCTGCTTCGATCCCTCATCTCTGCAACCTCAGAAACCATGTTTGCTTCTTTGCCGCAGACGGATACGGCGTCTGTTCTGCAGGAGGCGTCAGGGTACATCAAGTTCCTGCACCAGCAGCTCGAGGTCTTAATTTCAGTGACCGCACAAGGCACTATGATCTTCAGTTCGCTGTTCCTTCATTTCAGCTCATGGAAAATGCTCCAAACTTTTGCAGGTCCTTAGCTCCCCCTACATGCGTGCTCCTCCGGCCGCCGGCGCCGCGCCTGAGGTGAGATCTCGCCGTCCCTCATGTCCCCTGAAGTCTGAATGCAATCTTGCCGTCCTTCCATTTCCATACGATACATTGGGGTTATCGTATTGGTATTGAAGGCCAGTACAAATTACAGTTCTGAATTTTGACATCCCGTTCGGCACGTTGTTCAGGATCCCGAGCACTACAGCCTCCGGAACCGCGGGCTGTGCCTGGTGCCGGTGGACCTGACGCTGCAGCTGACCCAGAGCAACGGGGCCGACCTGTGGGCGCCGGCGAACACGACCAGGCGCCGGTGAGGAGCGAGCTCGCCCACCTCGCCGGGAGCACAGCAGCCGGTCCGGTCTCTGGTCTGCCACCGGAGGAAACCGAGGAAGTCCTACAGCATCTGCATGTGCAGGGTCTGACCCCATTCGATCTCCTAACAAGAAACTAAGCGAGCGTCAACCTCCGCTTGTATTATACTACTAGTGACCTGTCTGTATGCCTCTGTCTGATCCCCTCTGGGCACCGTATATGTACGATCAGATGTGGCTGGGAACCGCGTCTCCATGTGATATGTATGTATGTGTTCAGTGCCATGTCAATTAGCAGCCTGTTGCCGTCGTCAGCAACTGAAGCGGCAGTTTTTAAGGCCAGTCACTCTGATGGTGTGGTGCTCTAGGTTCTGCTGTTGTGCACTTGTGCTGAAGCTGAACTGCAGCTTCAGGCGGGGCAGAGCCTAAATGCCGCGCGTCGTCTGTGAATGTGGCAATTTCTGAACATGCAGATCTTTTCGCGCTGAAAAGTGGAATGACGCGTCATGAGCATGTTGTTGGGCACCCTCGACCCTCGAGGGCAAGTTCTGAAGAAAAAGTTTATGAATACAACTCCATTGCATTGCTCAGGACAGAGTAACAGTTTGCACTTGCAGTATTTGGCACATACAGCAGCGTTTGTCAATAAGGGAAGCAAAACTGGAGACAGAAGGATGCCGTCTGCCTTCTGCATTTTGGAGTGTTGGCTTTCTGCACTGTCTGCTCAAAAGGCCCAACGTTGCTGGTTTCTGAATTTTCGGGTGAAGAAGGCCTTCTGAAAGCCCAACGACCTGACGGGCCAAACTGGCCCAATGTTGAGTCGAGAGCCAAGAAGCCCCTCGGATGGCTGGTACAGTGGTACTAGCCACTAGGAGTCATGCTGTCACCACCATACTATCAGTGCTGGTGTTTTTTTTTTTGATAGGTATCAGTGCTGGTGTTGGATGAGAAGTTGAATCAAACCACAGCGGACAGCTCTGTTGGTCTAACCGCTGTACCGACGAAGCGCACTGTGCCGCATTCATTTTTGTTTTTGAAAACTAACTGTGCCGCATTCATAGACGGCGACCGAGCGAGCACACTGTTGGGGAATGGGGAGGGGTCCGGCGCGCGTAGATGGGCTTGCCCTACATCAGCGAGGGCGGGGCGGAGCAACCCTGGCCACAATTCTGACCGGCAGGGCCCCCAACAGCGACTGTTCCAGAGACCAGGTCACGGATCTACTCCCGTCCTCCCTCTCTCCAGTGTCAAGTCACGACTTTCAATTGCTCCGGACGAATCGTCCCACTCCCACTGACTTGCAATGGGTAGCTTTTTATTAGCTCAAAGATCATTACATAGAGTATACCAGAGAAACTCTGGTGGTACATAAAACCAAGACTTTTCAACTAATTGATCAGCAGATCGTGCCAACACATGTGCTACCTCATTACAATATCTACTAGTATGAACAAAAGAGAGAGCAACAGTAGGAATACATGCCATCTTCTTGATGTCCTCAACAATGATCCCTGTATTGGATCGATCCAAAGTTTTGGAATGAAGCTTCTGGACCAATGATAGGCAATCAGATGCAATTATGGCACGTTTATAATTGAGTCCCAAAGCAAAGTTTACAGCTTGCCTAAAAGCAAAAGCCTCTGCAAGTTCTGGCTCAATGATCCTGTCCAAACCCTGTCTGTAAGCAGCCAGGAACTCACTTTTGTGATTTCTGATTACAATACCCATCCCCATGCGATTAGCCCTTTGGAACACTGCTGCGTCAACATTTACCATCACCCATCCTTCCGGCGGTGGATCCCATTTTTTACGCCTAGGAGAATCACACCTGTTGGACGGAATAGGCTTAAACATATGCAACAGCACCATATCAACATATGCTAAAATCTTTTCAGCTATGCAATGAGGATGTACTTCATTCTTACCATTCCGCACCGCACTTCTAGACTCCCAAATATGCCAAATTGCTATGACAAGGATAGTGGCCTCCATTTCTGTACAGCCTGCCAACATTTGAGAAATCCAGTCCCTGGGTGACACAAAATATTTGACTAAACTTTTGAAACCCGATCTCTTCTTCAATTCCCTCCATATTTCAGCCACATATTGACAGGAGATAAAAGTGTGTTCAATGGTCTCATGTCTCCCACAGTGACAACAAAAGTCACAAGTAGATATGTTCCTCCTTCTGAGTTGTTGTCCTGTTGGAAGACAGTCATGTGCAAATCACCATAAAATAATTTTCATCTTTGGTGGAGCGTTTATACTCCATATCCGCTTCCATTCTTCTGCAATAGCAGCTTGATTTGATGAACCTCCTTTGCCGTTGACACTCTCCTTTAAGTAAGCAGCCACACATTTAACCATGATATAGGCTGATTTAACCGTGTAAGCACCCGTCTTGGTATATGGCCAAGAAACAAAATCAGAGACCCGGTTGTGGCTAAGAGGTATATTTAAAATATGTTCAACATCAGCAGGATTAAAGCATATGCGTATCAGCTCCACATTCCATTGTTTAGATGACTCGTCAATTAAAGAGCTCACCTTGAGATCATCAGACATTTGAACAATAGGATGGATAGGATGACAAGGTACACTAGGGACCCATCTATCTTTTATAATTCTAATTTCTTTTCCATCACCTACTCGCCAAAAAATACCACGCTCCAGAAGACTTTTCCCAAACATTAAGCTTCGCCATGTAAAAGAACATGATCTTGTGACACCTGAATCCATAAAGGAACACTTCGGATAATATCTCCCTTTAAGGACCCTTGCACACAAAGAATCAGGTGATGTCAAAAGTCTCCAACATTGGCGGCCAAGCATTGCCTGATTAAAGAGCTTCATATCTCTAAAACCCATACCTCCCAAGAATTTTGGAGTTGTCAACCAGTCCCAAGAACGCCAATGCATTTTCTTTTTGCCCCCCTCGAAGCCCCACCAATGGTTTGATATTGTAGCTCTCAAATTTTCGCAAATACTATCAGGGAGCCGAAAACAACTCATGACATATGTGGGAATGGCCTGTGCCACTGATTTAAGCATTATTTCCTTCCCTGCTCTAGACATTGGCCTATCATTCCAACCTTGTACACGTTTTCACATTCTTTCAGAAATAAAATTAAAAGTATTCACTTTTGATTGGCCCACATAGGTTGGCATGCCAAGATAAGTAGATTGGAGAGCCACATTATACACATTCAGAGAATTCATTACCTTCTGTTTAATTTCAGCAGGGCAGTGATGGCCAAAAAACAAGTATGATTTCTGTAGATTAATCCTTTGCCCCGATGCTTGGCTATATGTCTGCAAAACATATTTTAAAGAGTTAACTCCCTTTTCATCAGCACGTGTGAAGAAAATAGTGTCATCTGCAAATAGAAGATGAGAAATAGCTGGCCCCGAGATGCCGTTTCTCACCCCTTTTAGACGACCTGCTTGTTCCTCCTTCTTCAATAAGCAAGAGAGGCCTTCAGCACAAAGTAAAAACAGATAGGGACTAATAGGATCACCCTATCTCAGCCCTCTAGAAGGTGTAAAAGATTCTGTTAGCTCTCCATTTACTCTCACCGAGTAACGAACTGAGGAGACATAGCGCATAACGCTTTTAATCCACCCCTGTGTGAAACCCATCTGCTGAAGGACCCCCTGCAGATTATCATATGCTTTCATCATGTCAATTTTGAGTGCAAAAAAGGAATTTTTTGCATGCTGTCGTCTAATGGAGTGCAAGCATTCATATGCTATAAGAACATTATCAGTAATAAGCCTTCCTGGGACAAAAGCACTTTGCTCTTCTGCAATAATATTTGGCAATAGCCTTTTCAGCCTATTAGCTAGCACTTTAGACGCAATTTTATAGAGAACATTGCATAGGCTAATAGGTCGAAAATTTGTTAAATGTTCTGGTTTAGATACCTTTGGAATGAGGACAATTGTTGTGTCACATAGACCATCTGGTATATCATCTCCTTCTAAGAAATTCCTTACAGCTTGGCAAATGTCATCATGCAGCATGCTCCAGTGTTTTTGATAAAATAATGTAGGAAAGCCATCTGGGCCTGGAGCCTTCGTTGGTCCCATCTGGAAGAGTGCCTCTTTGATTTCTTCATTTGAGTAGGCCTTACATAAGTCTTCATTAATGGCCTCATCAACTCGAGAAGGAATAGCTGCTAGAACTTGGTTCATTTCAGCATTTGGTTCAGCTGTAAATAAGTTATTGTAGAAAGACTGAACCATTTCCTTTATCTCAGCTTGGTCCTCACATTTTGACCCATCGGAACGCCGGATATATTTTATTTTGTTTGTTCTTCTCCTAGCTGTGGCCCTTGCCTGAAAAAAAGATGTATTGCGATCCCCGGCCTTAAGCCAGTCCACTCTAGAGCGTTGGCGAGCCATTATTTCTTCTCTTTCAAATAGCTCACAGAGCCTTCGTTCGATCTCTTTCCTCTTGAGAATAAGGCCTTGTGGCACTGTCATTTCTTAGCCTTGCCAAACGTTTTTCAAGTTTTCTTATCTCCTTGCGGGGAGACCCAAACGATTTTCGATTCCACTCAGCAAGGTGCCTTGCCATCTTGTTCAGGTTGGCCCATGTATTTTGTAAGTTACTTGGCCTTGCTGAAGCATCTGCCCAACATTTCTCAACTGTTTCTAGATAATCTGGTGCCCTACTCCATGCAGCTTCATATCTGAAATTATAGCTGCTCACCTCCCTGTGCCTTATGTGATTATGCTTGGAGATAGATAACATTATAGCAAAGTGGTCAGATGAAGTTGTAATAATATTTTCAACATGAACATCATCAAAAAGTTGTGTAAATTGACCATTCCCCACTGCTCTGTCCAGTCGGACTTGAATATTATGACCTTGCTGTCGTCTATTATTCCAGGTATATTTTGGCCCGCTGAAGCCCAAATCAACAAGTTGGCAATCCTCAAGGCAATCACGAAATTGTCTCATCTGGGACTCACCCCTAGCAGTAGGCCCTGTATGCTCCTCATTACTTAAAATTTCATTGAAATCACCAATGCACACCCATGGCCCCTCCCATTGGGCCCTAAGGAACCGTAACCGATCCCAAAACAAGGCTCTATTTTCTGTTCTGGGCTCTCCGTACACAAAAGTTGCTCTCCAAAATGCTCCTGACTCGTGCTTGACATAGACATCAATAAAATTTGGACATAATGATTGCAAACTCACACAATAATCCATGGACCAGAAAAGAGCAAGGCCTCCACTCCTCCCTTCACAATTAACTGCAAGGCATGCATTATAACCCAACGACCACATAAAACCTTTCACTTTTTCTTCCCTCATTTTTGTTTCCGATAAAAACAGGAGGGAGGGACGGTATTGCCTCACTAACCAGCGAAGCTCTCCCACTGCCGAGTCCCGTCCCAAGCCTCGGCAGTTCCAACTTAAAAGATTCATGGCTCTCGGCGGGGCTGCCTAGCAGCCTCCGCCGATTCTGCATAAGAGATACATGAAAACCTCATCTTCTTTGATGTCTCATCCCCACTCTCCTCCAAATCAACTTCAGAACCCAAATTGCCTCTTTGTAAAGTGAGCCGAGAAACTGGATTCGCTATAATTAGTGCCATATCATTTGTGTTAGGATCCATATCTGAATCATGATCACTATTAGCATACTTAGAAACAGAGGTCCTTGCTTGTTTACGTTTGGTCCCCCGAGACCATGAAGAGCTTGGACAAAGTTCCTTGCCTACACTCTTTTCCTCATTCACTGTTTTTTCCTTGTCTTTTTTACCAATCTCCTTAATAGCTGCCAGACGTTCCTCTCTGGCAGAGGAATTAGCACAATCCTCCATTGTGACAGGTCTTCCAGCAAAACCCCCATAGTCCCTGTCCTGTTGCCTTTGACGGTCTTCACTAGAGCCATGTTGCCCCTGGAAAAGGAACTTTGTTCAGCTGAGACTGGCTGCCTTTCCTCTGACCCCTTCCTATATTTGTTCTCCTCCTGGGCTCGGAGATCCTTTCCGTATGGCAACGAGCAAGGATAGGTTAAGCTAGCGATCTGATCCTCAAAACTCATACCTGAAAAAGGGTTTCAACAGCAAGGCTGAGTATTCTAATACTCAGCAAGACTTAACCGACAACGGGTATAAGTAACCCACCTTAGCTAGACTATGCAAGGCTTTGTAAGGCTCTGGTTTTCCTTTGCTGAAAAGCAATAAAGAGTAGGTCCTTACTTTCAAGTTTTAGCTTCAAGATTCTAGTTGATTAACCATTCTATGTAAGCATCTACTAACCAAACATGGTGGAACTTCTAAGCAAACATCAAGATTAAAAGAATATTATTGCTCTTATTACTCTGTGTGGCAAAGAGATCAAGCAGTCTCATTTCATCGTGAGAGGCGGACGATTCTGAATCGAAATTCAACCTTGCAAGGGTAACCTAGCACACACGTCTGGAATACCGTCGGGTCATTCCCAAACAACCGTTGACCTTTCTTTCCGGCTTGTGGATAGGGTCACTCTCCCCGACTACAGGGCTCCAAGGCCGAACCTTGTCCCTTGAAGTCGTAGTGTTGCGCAACATAATAATAAAACCTATCCCTACTGAGAGAGTGAAAGGTATATCCACTCCCCGGTCCAATCGGCTACTAGGCTTCCCGCGTACCATATTTACGGCATGTGACTAGTACTTTCAAAAACTTAACCAGCACTACCACACACCGCGACCTTAGCAAGTTCATCAACACAGACGGGGTCTCACATAGGACATGATACCGAACACAACCCCGTCCGTCGTCCTTATATTGATAACAGAAAGTAAACAAGCAATTCCTATAAAGCTCGCGAGTGACAGGCAATCACTCGACTTTTACTGTTCCTATAAGCTTAGCAGATAGTCGAACTCAGGTCTAGTGTTCAGTACATAGGTTCCTAGGATCATGCATCTAGGGTTTCAATTCAAATCCTAAGAACTGTAAATGCACAAGTAAGTAAAAACAGTAAATGATAATAATTTGAAATATAGGTTATGTCCGGGGCTTGCCTTCTCGGTAATTGCTAACTATTTCAGCGCTAGGCTCTTCCGAACTTTGGTTCGGGGCTTCAGTTAGTTCCGCAGTGTTTACTTGAGCTTCTAGATCACCTCCGTCAGATTCCGGGATCAGCTCGTACGTCCCGTCCGATAAGGCAGTCGTGTCTATATGTAATGCAAGGACAATATTAAAAACACACATGGGCAATCGTTTATAGAGTAGTTAAATAACACACTTAACTACACAAGGCATCATGATCAACAGCACAAAAGAAGTTAACTAACTTCATAAAATGAGTGGTGGTGATTTCCTATACAATTAAGTCATGGTTTGTAAATAAATCAACAACTCAGAGTACAAATAGAAATAAATTATACCAAAATTACACTAAACAGAACATGAACATACTAAGCTACCCTGTAAAAATCATGCCAAGACATTTAACCATGTAATCACAATAAAACATTTATGCAGGCAACACCTAGTACAAGCTTGAATTATACAGATCAAACTAGAGCCAAACAGAGGCTAAAAATTTAACAGGAGATCTACACAGGGATGATTTATCTACTGTGAATTTCTCACGATTTTACCTACACAGAATTAATTCTGAGAAAATAAACAAAACAGACAACAGTTTAGAAAGATTCAATTTTAGCTCCTGTTCTAGCCATTAACTGATGCTCAAACTTCCTGGAAAAGTTAAGATATTCTAGATGAACACTCAGGAATATTTTCAGGATTTAACAAGAACAGAAACTATTTATCATAAATAAAGTATACTAAACAAGGATTAAATCAAATAAAAAGCTACAACAAAGAACTGATCATGAAATTTTTATAGCAAAGCTAGTGTAACAAGAGTAAACTACTACCAAAATTTCAGAGCAATATCAGTTTTCAAGTATCACATAAGAAAAAGATTATAGAACTAGTATTTATACACCTAGTAACACAAAACAAAATCTACAGCAAAAACTTGCAACTAAAGCCTAACATATTATGGTTCTACTGCATAGAGCTCTTCAAGAGGATTCTAAAACATCCAGATTTGCTATTTTACGAATTTTCTACGAATTTATACTGAATTTCAAAGTTTACAGCAAATCCTAGCAAACAAGTCCCTGAAGGCACTATTCATATGTGTCTTGGGTTTGCAGACAGCCCCCTGGGCTTTTCCAAATTCCAACACGGGGTCCTCAGCCCAGGTCACAGAGGGGCGCGGGGTTTGACCGGCCTTTACCGGCGAAGGGAGGCGTCGGCGGCGTGAAGGGAGAGGTCAGGGAGCTAGAGGGGACCACGGCGCACCGGTAGATGCCCGAAATCGAGGTCAGGGTGGCCTGGGGTGGCGGCGCGACGCGAGCAGGCGGTCGGCGGCGGAGGAGAACAGCGGAGGCGGCGCTCCGGTGAGGGATTGGCGGGAAGAAAGGGTGGGCGAGCTGCGCGGGGGCGAGGCGGTGCTAGCTAGGGGGTCAGAGAGGGCGGAGGAGCGGCGGTGAGGCGGCTCCGCGGCGGCGTCAAGCTTGCCGGAGTACGGGATGGAGCGGCGGCGGCGTTCTATAGCGTGGTAGCGAGGAGAGAGCAAAAGAAGGAGAGGAATAGGTCGCTGGGGTCTTTGAGGTGCTCGTGCGCGCGCTGGAAAGGGTCCTGGGGCTTTGCGGTGAGCTCGCCACGGCGGCGTCGCGGTGGCGGCTGCGAGGAGGTTCTGGGCGCGTGGCACGGGCTGGAGAGGGCCAGCGCGAAGCCAAAGAGCGGTGGAGAAGGTCCGCGCGACGCGTGGGCGACAGAGCACGACGAATTAATGGCCGGGAAGGCCGGGAAGCCTCTCCACGGCGCCGGCGTCGGTGCCATCGGTGGGCGGCGGCGCAAAACAGAGCAGGGGGTGGAGGTGGAAGACAAGGGTAGTTTTGCAATTTCCAAAAAATTCAGGGACCCCACTGTAAAACAGCGATAACTTTTAAACCAAAGCTCAAATGGAAAAGTGCCCAACATGAAAGTTGTTCAACTTTTCAAGATCTACAACTTTGATGTTGTGCAAAAATTTATTTGACCAAAGATTCAAGAGCTAAAATTAAAATCATTGAAGGGATTTTGAATTCCAGGAAATTTGTCTTGGATGCCATGCAATAAATGCACTGAAATTTTGCAAAAACACCCTCTACAAAAACTATATTCAGAATTAACTAAAGAAAGGACCTTGCATAAAATCATAATTACACATATAACCTTGCATAATTACAAAAAGATCATTTTTAAGCATTTCAAGCACATGATGCATAGTAAACATACATAAGTACTGTGCAGACACCTAATTAAATTACTGTGCAAACACCCGGGGTGTTACAGTAGCGCCGACATGATAGTCTGAATATGCCGAACACTAGATGATAAGACCTTACCAACAATGGCTAGGTCCGAGGTTGCCAAACCTTCTAAGGCTGTGTCGTCCACCTCCAAAGCCTCGCTTTCCTCCGCTGTCAGTTTAAGCCTTCCCATCATTTCCACCACCTGGGAACCTGATACAGCAGTACCTCCCATCTCCTTCCAGCAGCAAGAGCCCCTGGCCTTGAGCACCCACTGAATACAGGAGAATGTCCTTCCTCCACCTGCTCAGATGGGCAAACCCCTCCCCTTCCTCTCCCCACACACACAGGCCAAGGACGGGCAGCGAAGCTAGGTTCGCCCCTTAGTCGTCCCGAGCCGCGCTAAGCAGGAAAAGGAAAGGTTAGAGATTTTTGGGAAACTAACGGATGGTCCCTTTGCCTGAGAAAAGTGCAATCCCTTTACATAAAAGAGCACACGAGAGGCCCCAAAAGCTAGATTCTTCAGTCGCCTTGCACTTTGTGGATTTGGCCCAAATGGGAACCAATAGGTCTGACTTGGAGCCATTGAAGTAGACAAGCCAAGAAAAGGCTGTGAGCAAGAAGATAGCAGATGGAATCGAGCGGAGAAGAGTGGATTTAGACGGAGAAGAGTACAATCCGCTTTCCAACGGGTGCACAGATAGATCCCAGGACCTAGATCCGCTGTTCGCTGGAAAAGCGTCGCGGGTCTAGTGAGCAGGAAGAAGAGTCCCGAAGCGGACAGAGTTGTGTGGTTGCACAAAAAAGACTACCGTCCCACTCCCACTGAATCGACAACTCTCTCTCTCCTCTATAGATATCTATAGATAGGCAAGAATTTTTCAGAGCAGATTTCTTCACAAACCGCAGCTTGTAACGTGTCAATTTTAAGGCCCGTTCACTTTCCAAAAAGTTTGCTACAGTAAGAGCATCTCCAGCGGTTTGGCAAATCGAGTTGTCATCTTTGATTTTTGGCAAAAACGTTAAAAACACTTCTCCAACAGTTTGGCAAAAGACTTGGCAATTTTTGACAATTTGGGAAAAACCAGCCTCCAGCGTGTAAATATACGCGTGCGGCGAACGGTTGTCATCGTGGTTTCTAGTCAGGTGGGAGGGTGAAAAAAGAAATAAATAACAGAGAAGGGTTCCTGATTTAAATTTTCAAGAGGTGGAAGAGCATAAATATAATTTTATTTCTCTCTCAGGATTCTTGATGTAAGTTAGATCTAGATTTGGCAAGTAAATTATGCCAAACTGTTGGAGATAATCTCTTTTTTTACTTGGCATATCTTTTTAGAAGTTGGCAAAACACAAGATATGCCAAGAAAAATATGGCAAACTGCTGGAGATGCTCTAACTGTCACATCGAATTTTCGAACACATGCATGGAATATTAAATGTAGTTTAAAAACTAAGGGATTATTGTGTTCTTACCCCTATTTTAACTCAATTGCGATTTTACCCTCACTTTTTCTCACTTTGCATTTTTACCCCTACTGAAGCCTCTGTTTACCCCTGAAATTAACTCCGTTAGCTGCAGCCAAGATTTAGCGAATTAAAAAATAAAAAAAATCTTTCATAATAGGGCAAAAAGACAAAACTACCCTTGTTCCCTTATCCCCTTATCTCTTCAGAATGCGAGGCTTCCTGATTCCGCAACACCCTAGATCGCTCCCGCGGCCAGGTGGCGGTGGTGACGCATGGAGGGGTGGCATGGAGGGGCGGCAGGTCAGGCGCTCGTGGAGAAGCGGCTGGTCCGGCGCGTGGAGGGGCAGCAGGTTAGGCGCTAGTGGAGGAGCGGCGGGTTCAGCGCAGGAGCCTGCCGGGCGGCGCTCGGCGGGTCAGACGTGGGAGTGGCCGCTGCGGTCTCGCGTAGAAGGGAGGAAGATGGCGGAGGCGTGCGTGGAGGGGCGGCTACATGCGCTCGTGGAGGGGCGGCGAGTCAGGCGCAGGAGGCTGCTGGGCGGCGCTCGGCGGGTCAGGCGCGGGAGGGGCCGCTGCGGGCTCGCGTGCAAGGGAGGAAGACGCGGCTGCAGGCGCTCGTGGAGGGGTGGGCGGCGGGCTGTGCAGGTCGCGTGGACACGCTGCGCAGGGGAGGCGTGCCATGGAGCTGGAGTCCAGATCCATGGATTTGGTGACCCGGTATGAAATTTTGATATCTGTAGACCAACCGTGAGATGAATTAACCTTGAGATTTAGACAACTGCGCTAATTTAATCTCAATTGCTCTAATTTGTAGGCCAAATCAGATGAGTCTGAACCTTGTTGTTAGGGTTCGATCCTTCTTCAGTTTGCCTGATGGGGGACCAAAAATACGGATGCAGGGTAGAACTTTGCCAACTCAAACGACTGTTCCCTTATCTGTGTCCAATCGGAAGTAGTATGTAGAACACCCAACAAAACCGACAGCTCAGCATCTCAAATTCTAGCTTCATGTCATTATCAACATATATGCATGTGGTTTCAACTTAATTTTGTATGTCATGTTGCTGTCCAAATTTCTGTCAAATACTTGTTCATATTTTTATTGAAATTCTGCTGAAATATAATGAAAATAGAGGTATATTCACAAAGTTCTAAAAAAAGTAGGGGTATATTTGCAAGGGTAAAATTGTCTTCTTTAACACCGTTAACTGCTGTTCACGGAGTAGGGGTAGAATGAGTGTTCATTTGCGAACAGTAAGGGTAAAAATGTAAAGTTAAAAAAAGTAGGGGTAAAATCGCAATTGGAGTTCAAAACAGGGGTAAAAACGCAATTGCCCCCAAAACTAATTATACAGTCTAACTAATTAGCACGAGATAAATCTTTTAAGCCTAATTAGTTTATGATTTAATATTATTTATCAAATAACAATAAATTATGCTACATTAACTTTTCATCACAAAATCGCGAACCGGAGCCTAAGCCGCTTATACAAAGGAGAGGACCAAGAGATGGGAGCATCTTGGGAGCACCACGGTTTCTAACCGTGGAGTCCTAGTCGGGCCTCTCCGGACGCGGCCGGATACTCGTCGGCGCGGCGACAGATGGACCCTCCTCAAACAACCAGCCGCGCCACCACAGGATCCCCGCAAAAAATCAGAGAGACCTGCGACGGGGGCGCTGGGCCCCGGGGACAAGACACCTGCTAAGGATAGAAACAGATAGCAGATATTCAAATTATTCGATATTTGTATCTGTTTAAATATTAATATGGATATTAGTAACCGTATTCGAATTTAGTGTAGTAGTAAAGTGGATACATCCGAATTCGATTTTTATTGATTTTCTCTATTCGATTCCAAATTCGTATTCGACAATATCCGACACCATCCGTATCCGTTTTCATTCAAAAACTATTTAAAAAATTATATTTATTTCTTACCACCCATATTATTAATTTTATAATAAAAATATAATATAAAAGATTAAATTTACTTTCAAATATCCTTATTTTATCTTAATATTATCTTTATATTTTTATTTAAATATACTAAAATTATTTATATGTTTATTGCAATATATTTTTAGTTCTAATTTTATTTTATGTATTTACTTATGAATGATAAATAAATTATTTTTAACTAGACATCTTTATTATATTATTATATTTTAGTTTGTACATGTATAATAATTTTATAATCTAAAACTTCTAATAAACAAATAGCTAAAGGTTAGCTCATATATCAAGTCAATATCTGAATTCGAATCCGAATCCGAGACATCCGTTTTGCATTTATATCCGAGAATATCTGAATCTGTATCTGTATTCGATTTAAAATGTGGTAAAATGTGCTATCCGAATATGATTACATGCGAATTCTATCCGTTTTCATCGTTAAAATGATGGGATGGCGGGGGCTCGCCGGGGTTTGCATTGCACGAAAGAAGCGAACCGTCCGGCCCCGGCTGTCCCGTCTCGGTGCTGGTATTTTCCGACGATCCCTGTCGCGTGCAGTGACCCGTGCCCTCATCACCGTGTGCTCATGCCTGAGACCGCGAGGCGTCACCGTGCGGCCATGCCTTCTTTTCTCTACTTTTTCGTGCAACGCCCCTCTTTTGCTAACGCCCAACGGACCTCAAGGGCTCTGAGCTCTCTGCTTCGAGGGCGCCAAAATATCGTGCCGCCAAGCCCAGGAATGGCTGGCATCGTCGCAGGTCTCCGGTTGGAGCGCAGCCTCGCCGCCAGCGCCGCGTACACGCGTGCGGCGTGCCCTGGCCCGCGACGTGCGCTGCCAAATGGGGCGGCTCCCCATCAGAAAATATCGGCGATTCCACGGCCACAAAACAACACATCCTGATTCCCGCCTGATTCGCGACGCCCAGATCTTTTGCTTTCCCCGCCTCGGCCGGCTCTCCGGCGACTGTTAAGTGTTAACTGCCCCGGTCAAGAAGTTTCGGAGCGGCGCGCATGATGTCATGATGATGATCATCATCATCAAGATCGCATCTGAGCGGGGCCTGTTTAGTTCCAAAAAAATTTCTTATAGTATTAGTCACATCGAATCTTTGGATATATACATAAAGTATTAAATACAATTAAAAAAATTAATTACATAATCCAACTGTAAATGACGAGATGAAATTTTTAAACCTAATTAGTTTATAATTAAACATTAATTGTTAAATAATAACGAAAATGCTACAATATCCAAACTCAAAATTTTTTACGAACTAAACACAGAAGCTCGTTCGACAGCAACCAACCAGCACTCGAGTGACCGTCCCTCCCAGCATCTAATCGCAGCCTGAGGGTGGTTGGCTGGTTCCCCCCGCATCGGACGAGTGTCCAGAAGCGTGTCTAATCGCAGCTCAGCCGGTGCGTTCTCGTGTCGACACAATGGCACATCTCCTCCAAAGCGTGTGGCGCGGACGGACTTCCCTGCCGCCGGCCGGCGGACCAGAATCCCCGTCCGAAACGGAGAACCAGCTAGCTCTCCTCCCATGCCCCCTCGCGTGCAAGAATTCTCGGCCTCGCCCCTCCGTCCCTGCGCGGGCCCCACTACCCGGCGTCACCCCACACCGGATCAAAATCTTGGCTTCCCGCGGCCGTGCCGCGATCCCGAGGAGAGAGAGCTTGCAGCAGCGGAAGCCGCCAAACAACTGGCCAAGTGGGGCAAGCCCGAGCGCCTCTCGTCCACACAGCCCAGGCCGGCCCCGCCCGTCCGGCGGGCGGCGGCCTGGTCCCCCCCTCCCCCTCCCCCCGCCCACACCCACCGCGTGCGCCGGAACGGGGGCGTGGCGTGACGCGCGCTGCGCGATTTATACCCCGCCATCCCCCGCCCGTCGCTCGCTGCTCTTCGCTCTAGCTTGGTTCCGTGCTGATCTTTACTAGTAGTGGTTGCCTGGTGTCGAGAGGAAGCCCCCGGAGCACGGGAGGCCGGGGAGCTTCTCGAGGAGCGAGGGGCGCGGCCATGAGGATCCAGTGCGACGCTTGCGAGGGCGCGGCGGCCACAGTGGTGTGCTGCGCGGACGAGGCGGCGCTGTGCGCGCGCTGCGACGTCGAGATCCACGCCGCCAACAAGCTCGCCGGCAAGCACCAGCGCCTCCCGCTCGGCGGCGGCGCCGGCGCCGGCGGGGACGTCCCGCGCTGCGACGTCTGCCAGGAGAAGCCGGCCTTCATCTTCTGCGTCGAGGACAGGGCGCTCTTCTGCCGCGACTGCGACGAACCCATCCACGTCCCCGGCACGCTCTCGGGGAACCACCAGCGCTACCTCGCCACCGGCATCCGCGTCGGCTTCAGCTCCGTCTGCGGCGCCGGCGCCGGCGCCGACGTCCTTCCGCCGCCTAAGGGCAGCTCAAAGCCCGCGGCTGCCGCCGGGTCCGCTAAGGCGCCGGCCAGTAAGCCCGCGCAGCCGCAGGAGGTGCCGTCGTCGCCGTTCCTGCCGCCGTCCGGGTGGGCCGTCGAGGACCTCCTGCAGCTCTCCGACTACGAATCCAGCGACAAGGCAAGCTAGCAAACCATCCATCAAAACCTTTCCTTTTTTTTCTTTCTCTTCATCAAAACGTGGTCCACAAATTTGTCGCAAAAAAAAATCAATCGCCGATGCTTCTTCGAGCCAGTCCATCATCGTCTCATGGTTTCATTCTCTTCATGTTCGCCTGTTGCAGAAGGACTCGCCTCTCGAGTTCAAGGAGCTGGAGTGGTTCGCGGACATCGACCTGTTCCACGGCCACGCGCCGGCCAAGGCCACGACGGCCGAGGTCCCCGAGCTCCTCGCCACGCCGCAGCCGGCGAGCAACGCGGGGTTCTACAAGACGAGCGGTGCGCGCCAGAGCAAGAAGCCGCGGGTGGAGCTGCCCGACGACGAGGACGACTTCTTCGTCGTTCCTGATCTTGGCTGAGACGTAAAGTCTTCTCATGGTTCCCCTCATCCCCTGTCATGTGATGTGTATGTATGCAAAGTATGTGTGTATGCACTGATCGCTTACGCTGGGCTTATGTAATTATAAGGCAGTTTGGGGCCGGTACTTTCAGCCTGAAAATTGAGATGGGTTTGATGTCTGAGATGAACTCACTTGGAGCAGATGTTCTTATGTTCGAGTACGACTCTATCAGATCCTTACCAGTTATATATCAAGCTTACAGCAAACATTTGTGTTGCCTGAACACCGTCAGATGGACAAAGACATTGACCTGGCTTAATTAACATAAACAGAGAATCACCAATTCAACGAAAATGCGATCTAAAGAGATCATTCAGAAAGCGCCCAAAATCTGAACATTGTCAAATTCATTCTTTTGCACCTCGTGCGCAGTTTACTCACAAGCTACTTTTATAAATCAGCTCATTTCTGGTTAAAAACCTGAATATTAGGTTAACAATTACAGTTGGGAGATCAACTAGCACGTGCACAGAACCTAGCTCAACTAAAGGCAACATTAATTATCTCCAACAAGCGAACCATATGAAGCAATACACCAGTTCGGCATGAAGGGATACTCATGTATCTTCTAGAATCAAGACTTCAAATCTACAAAAATTAGCACTTACATAGGATGGCTACAGCTAACAGCAGTTGGCAGTTGCCGAGGGTTCCCCCCATTTTGATAAATGCCATTGCATTTCAACAAAAGCGTGTACCTATACGAACCTGATTGCTGGTATCAAATTCAAATGACCTCACTAAATTCCAATTATGTCATGGTCACCGTAAAATGATTGTGAGCATAAACAAACTCCCAATAATGGCCAGTCTTGCTGGATGATCATAAATCCTTTCTGAAGATGCCATTAAAACTGCACAAAATACCTTTCACGGTGCATATAAATATGAGGACCATTGTATACAAATCCCAATTTTTCACCTTTTCTTCAACAATGAACTAGCTCTCAGAAATATTTTATCAATCTCGTCAAGCTCTGAAACTTTTAGTTCTTTCGAAGGTGAATCAGACTTATCAGAAAGCGAAGCGATCTTCCGTAGATGCTCCTCAAAATCATCTTGTTCATTATCATTGTTTTCTGAGGGAAACTTATCCAGCCTATCCAGATATAAGGGGCGTTCCTTGCTGTCTTCTTCCTGCTCCTCTGATTCTGTCTCAAAAATGTCAGAGAGATCCTCAGACTCTGAAAATGACATAGACTCTGAAGCTGAGACGTCTTCAACCTCAGAACTTTCATCCTCTAACCCCTTGGATCCCTCTGCGCTTTCTGACAGCAGATCAGATACAGTTTTATTGCGAACTGAGATAGAAGATTCTTCTCTTGCTGTCATACTGTTTGCATTTGGTGAAACTGAAGTAACATATTTCCCTACACCACCTTTATGCCCTCCAGCTAACTTCATCTGCGCATGAAGATCTTCAAGCTCCTGCTCAAGCCTGGGAATGTACCGCCTAACAGCTCTGAGCTTTTCTTTGTATTTGGATTTATCCAGTGCCTAATTGAAAATGTCAAAAACATTAACATTGATGGGAAAAAAAACAACAAAGGTTTTAAAGGGAAAAAGGACAGATATTTCTCTTCTCAACTACATATTTTTCTATGTTGTAGTATATTTTCTAATTCACACCTCGAACACTTTTGCCTCCACCTAGAAAAAATCGACAGGATACGTTTCTTGTTCTTTAATAAAATTATGCTGACTGCTATCTTGTTGAAATAAATAACCCAAATTTGGAAAGCCTTATCATGGCATTGCTTGAACATCTTCGAACTGTCCTTTTACAGATGTCTTTTTAATGTTTTTACCAACTTTGACATACATCCTGTGCTAAAGATATTGATATCTTTTGCCTTGCAAATGATGAAGAGAGATACCTTTTTTCTAGGCAGTGTAACTTTTGGAGACATGATTTCTGGTGGTGGCTGCACATAGTTTTTCCCTCTGTACATAATAATTGTGTTCCCATCTTGAATGTCAAGCACAATCCCACCACTTAATCTGGCTAGCTCTGTGGCAATTTCCTTGACTTCATCTGGTGTGAATGTCTTCACAATTACCTGGAGAGTTTGGTGCTTTTTCCAATGCAAGTGCATGTTCAAGATCACTCCCTGGTAAATTCCACGTCTTCCAACAGGCACATAGTTTTTACATTTTTGGCCCATCTTGAGGAAATAGAAGTGTTCTTCAGGTGTAAGCACTTCCGGATCATGTGTAGGTTCTGACGGATCTTCTGGTTCAATTTTTTTCAGTGCTGCGACAAGCCGCTCTTCCTTCTTTCGAGCCTGTATGGAAATTAAATAAAAAGGAGAATAAATTTAGGATTGAATATCCACAACAGCATGCATGAATGTAAGAAGAAAAATATTTGATCACAATTTAACTTCAGAAAAGTGAGCCGTGAGTTATAATGCATGCAGGATACAAACTAGAGTCAATATCTAATAAGAATTTCCACCGCTGTCATTTTTCCTTGTGAGAGTGATTAGGAATGCTAGAAGTATAACATGTAGTTCATGGCAAAATTGAAGGTTCACAAATTCTTAAATGACACAGCACGAATAGGATCACCGGAAATCAAGCTACTCACATCAACAAAGCAAACTTGGCTATCTTTTTCTTAAGGAGTCACTGTCATAAAATCAAACAGATAGGTATGGAAGTAATGGCAACGCAACTTACAAGCTTCAGTTTGTACAGAATCTTCTCCTCTGCTGTCATTCTCTGAATCTCCTTTTTCTTTTTCCATCTCAAGGATTTCAAAAATCTTGTTACTGCCCTCTTCCCTTTCAGCTTTTTCCTCTTCGGTTTTGGTTCAGCAGAATCGCCAACTGATACAGCCGCTCCTGGATTTTGTTGAGGCTCCTCCATAGCCTGATATTCATTACTAACTGATCGACTTGTATGGATACAATGGCAGGCTTGGAGATTATGACTTTGAAGCCAACTGAAGAACCCAACATTTCTGTTGAAAACCTTGCGGAAAGTATAACTACACCAGAATCAGAAGATGCAAAACAAGGAAGCTGCTGAATATTGAATGCATCGTGAATAAACGTAAACCACCACCAAGGATCAAAATGTGCTAATTGACATGAGCCCACAGGAATAGGTAAAACCACAAATAGCGTAGTAGACATCTCACAAATGTAAAAAAAAGGTGGCTGAAACCAGCGCATTAGGCCGGAAATGACAAGGTCGGCATTTCAACGAACACCTGGCACCCGCTATGCCCGGGTGGAGCCTCTACGAGGGTTTTGGTGCATACCTACAGTACATGGGCAGCTGAAACCACTGCCCAGACGCCCCCACATCTCAAAATCGGCTCCAGGCACTGCATCGACCGCTAAAGGTAATAATCAGGGCAAGGATCGGTGGGTTTGTCCGACACTTACGATGGTGAGCAGGGCGGAGGCGCGAGAAGTTCCAGCATCCCGCGGGAAGACGCCAAGTTCCCACCGTCAGACGACGGGCGAAAAGAGCGAGATCGTGGTGTCTGCCGCCGCAACGCACTTGTGGTCCGCCGGAGCAGGAAGAGGCGGCCGGCCATGACCGCACCGTACGGTGCACGCAGTAGGGGGAGCGAGCGAGTGTGTGAGAGATAGAGACCGCGTAGGCGCTTCGGGCGAAGCGTGCGGAAGCTCTAGGCGCTAGCTAAGCCGCCGGCGGTGAGACGGGAGTACCGCCGTCCGCCGACGCCGACCGCGTGGGGGCTCCTGCGCTGGGCCGGGGCGGCGCGGGCGTGCGGGGCATGGCGGCGTGAGAAATCTGCGGAGTGCGGGCGCGGGATGGGGGACGGGGAGTCGGGGACGGCGTCTCCTCCGAGTGGGCCGTTTAAACACATAGGCGTGGCCCCTGGCCCGGGTTGAAGTGAGCCGGCCTGTGCCCGAGCGGGTGCGGCGGCGGGTTTGCCTCTTCGGCCAGGGCCCTTTTTTCATTTTTATATTTTTTTTAAAAAACAAAATTTCAAAAATATATACCGAATAGGGAAATTTTCAAAAATTGGTGGCTGTCGCCCCGAGCCCCCGACAGGGTGTCTGTCGTCCATCCAGTTGGCGACAGGACCTAAATATAAAAAAAATTACATTTAGGTCCTGGCGCCCAGGGCGCATTAAACAGTGAATTTATAAAATCAATATAAAATTGTGGAAAAATCATAAAAATACAAAATCAACTGTTATTGATTCTAAGGAACAATATATACAACTTTTGTTACATAAAGTTTTTCATTTGATCAATGTATCTTGCTCTATTTTAAATACCAGTTTAATGCACTTTTATTTAAATATCAAGATCCATCCTTTGGATGCATGTCATCTTTGGCCAGAGTATTGCATATGGTGAGCATAGGCTTGTACAAAATTGGTAGGCCCAGAAAACATTTCTAGAATAATTTTTTAAATTAGATCTTGCAATATGTCTAGTTTAAATGAGTTATTTATCCATGCTGCTATACTGAGTATTAGAAGCCATAACTTTTACAGTACCATTATTTTATTTCCTAAGAGATATAAAAAAAGTTTGGTAAATTTTAGATAAGCACAACTAGACCAAATGAATTATTTCAGATTTTTCTAGGTACAAGAACTATTTTTCTTGATTTAGATACATTGATCAAATGAAAAACTTTATGTAAAAAAAATTGTAGATCTTATTTTATAGAATCCAGGACAGTTGAGTTTGTATTTTTCTTATTTTTCTACGATTTTATATCGATTTTACAAGTTCACTGTTTAATGCGCCCTGAGCGCCAGTACCTAAATATAATTTTTTTTTACATTTAGGTCCTGTCACCAACTGGATGGGCGACAGTCACCTGTCACCGACAGGCAACCATTTTCCTGTCACCGACAGGAAACCATTTTTGAAAATTTTCCTATTCGGCATATGTTTTTGAAATTTTGTTTTTTTAAAAAAATATAAAAATGGAAAAAAAGGCTCGGCCAGGAGCATCGTGGGCTTCCGGCGGAGGTGGGCTTCCTGGGCCGAGCTCTACTTCCGTCTCTGCTTTGTTTGGCGCCAAGACGACACTGGCGAATTTTTCCATTTGGTTGTGCCAGACAGTCACACTGACAAGTGAACAAAAAAGGTGACTAGTTCAAGGGCATCATCTCTGAGAATTGGATAAGACAATCCGCATGTTGTGCTAGTCTTATCCATCCCTTTGGCTGTGCCAGTACGCCGCCGACAGTTCATGAATCATGAAGCAGGGGATGAAGCCTGGAGAGACGGACAAGGCGTGACAGAACACTTCGAAAAAGATTGGGTCAGCCAGCCTCTGTCATGAAAGGTACACAACGTCGGAGCAAACTACTCCCCCCGTTTCAAATTGTAAAATTTTCTGTTTCTTCAGATACAGCAAAAGTTACAGATCTAGAAAAAAAATAAAACGACCTGTATTTTGGAATGGACGGAACGGATGGGGGGACGGAAAGGGAAATGCTCCTGCACTGGTTTTATTTAATCCGACGCCGGCTGCACGACTCGGCAGCAAAGCTGACGGATAACCTGCCGCTTTTCTGTCCATGTTGACCATCAGAGAGGCAAAGACGCCTAATTGCGATGCACCCAAGACTCTGGAGGGGAAAGGGCGCCGGTTGAAGCTTGACCTTTGAACCGGTAAACCGGGGAGCTGAAACCTTATCGAGGTCGTACACCTGAAACGTTCGCGTGGAGGTCGAGTTCGAGTCAACGTAAACGTCCCTGTCAAAGTCAAACCCTGCTTGACTCCGAGGAAACTCAGCACCGCTGCTGACCAGTCGAGCAGCGCCGGAGCGGGCTGGGAAGATGATCCGTTCGCGGGAGGAGACTCGCGCATCAGGCGTCGCATCACGGACCGATCGAACGGTGACGGAAAAGAGAGGCGAGGCGTTGCCTGGCCAACCCGGCCGGGGACAAGCTCCGCGCCGGCGGCGTGAAGGCGTCGCGCGACGGCGACTACGTCCGGCGCCGGCGGCACTCTCAGTCTCCAACCAACCCGTCCGGACCTTGACGCGCGGCGGCACCACACCCCCGGTTCCAGACGGTCCAGCTCGCCTGGGCACCCGGGACCGAGTCGGATAGCCACGTCACGTCTCCGTGATCCGGCGAGCGCCGGACGGCAGAGACGTTAGTTACGGGAGAGGCGCTGGTGCGTTTGTCTCTGATCAGCGCGGCCGGCCTCCCGCGCCGCACGGCCCCGGCCCGCTGCCGGGTGGCGAGGACGGCCGGCATCGCTGTGGGCATGTGGCCTGGGGCTAACCGATCACATGGCGCCCGGTCCCTTTCGCACGGCCGGCTCGCGGTCCCCGCCGGACCTACGGGCGTGGTCGCGTGGGGTGATGAACTGGAGATTGGCGCCGGCCGGCCGGCCGCGCGTCGCGGGCGGTCGCCCCGTTGCCGTGGGTGGCGCGCCGCGTTCCGTGCTCGTCGTTCCGTTCGCGGGGGTTGCACGGACAGACGCCTACTCCCACGTCCCACCCCACCCCACCCGGCCACCCGGGAGGCTGGGACGGGGTAGCCGGGTAGGGGATTAGGGAGGATCCCGTCGCTTCCTGGTCCAGATCCCGGAGATCCCGCCGTCACGGCGTCATCCCAGGATGCAGGGCTCTGCTGCTCTACTACGCCGTTGAAACTTGGGGACGCCAGACCCGTTGCTCGTCGTGCCATCGCGCGGATCGGATCACAACAGCTCAGCTAAGCAGCGCGCATGTCGATGAGACGATGACGAAGAAAAAAAAAAGAATGGCTGGACAAGTCAACTGCTCTTGGATGCAATGGAACAGTGACGCTTAACAAGTTCCATGTCCCTCGTTCGAGTTGGATGCCATATGCCAACGACGAGATTCTGACGACATGTTCGGATTTCAGAAATGCATAGTTCTCACCCACGCTGCCATGCATGCAGAGCTGCAGACCGCAGATGCTTGCCGGTTGCCATGATGACTGGAGAAAACCCCGAGCAGAACAAGGGAAACCTTTCCCCCTCGAGCAATTGGTATGATCGAGCAACAACCAATACAATAGTGTCAATTAGCAAGCCCATCGATCTCTAACGGACAAAGCAACAAACACAAGATATACTTGTAGAACCAGAAGAAAGATCAAGAGTGGTTACGTGAGATCCCCACAAGCCAAGCAATATCTACAAGTTCTAGTACGGATCAAGCATGGAGAAGCACGGCGTGCGCTCCTTGCACGGCCAGATGCAGGCGGCACCGCCCGGCGGCTCACCCGAGCGTGGCGAGCCCGCCGGCGCGCATCATCTGGCGGAACTCGTGGAAGTCGACCCTGCCGTCACCGTCGCGGTCGACGCGGCCGATCATGCGCCGGCACTCCTCCGCGGTGCGGCCCTGCTTCAGCCCCAGCGACGACAGCACCGCACCGAGCTCGTCCACCGTGATGTACCCGTCGCCGTTGGCGTCGAACACCCGGAACGCCTCCCGCATGTCCTCGTCCGCCTCCTCGCCGGCGGCTCCCCCCTCCCCCTCCCCGGCGCCGGCGCCCTCGCCGCCGGCCCTGCCATCGTTGCCGTCCATGATGGCGCGGTAGAGCTCCCCGAACTCCTCCACGTCCACGCACCCGTCGCCGTTGGCGTCGATGCGCGCGATCATGGACGCGAGCTCGTCGCCCGGCACGGACATCCCCAGCTTCCCCAGCGAGTCCTCCAGCTCCTCCCGCGTGATGCGCCCGTCGCCGTTCTTGTCGAACAGCTCGAACACGCGCGCCAGCTCCGCCTGGTCGGCCTTGCCGCTCCCGCTCCCCGCCTGCTGCTGCTGCTGCACCGACGACGACGACATCTTCTTGGGAGAAGGCGGCGCTGGCGCGGGCTGCGGCTTCGAGGGCGAGCTGGTGGTGGGCGTGGCGGCGCTCTCGCGGCCGCTCGGGAGGATGGAGGCGGGGATATAGGAGAGGAGGCCGCGCGGCAGGAGGGGAAGCTTGACGAGAGGGGAGGACGGTGGCATGGCGGGCACCGTGTGGGCTCGGCAATGCATTAGATGGCTTGCTGGCCGCTGGTGGTGGTGTGATACAAGCAAAGCTTTCCCATGGCCCATGGTTGTTTTTATAGCACGCTTTCGGCTTCTTCAACTTTCTTTCTTACAGAAAAAACAGTAAACTGTTACTGTAGGTCAGAAGAGCCCATTGATGACAGGAATTTTTTTTGTTTCCACATCTCATCGAGTTGACTTTGTGGTGAAGTAGAATCTTTATAGTAATGTGTAGATGCTGTATTTGTTCCCACAAAAATTGGTGTATATGCGACATGTTTGACTAGAATTCGGCCGGGATGTAAAAGGTGTTGTGTTGCAGTCTTCAAACCTCTTCTTTGGAGGAGGAAGAGCAAATGGTTTCATGTGAAAATCTGTATGAATGAAACAGGCGGAAAGGTATCTTGATCTCGTACGATTTGCGCTCGTTTGGTTGACTTATGATGGTACTTTGGCTGAATTATGTTTTTGGAGAGAAGGCATGTGGCATGCCTGTTGCGCCCTCAACTTTAAGACTTCCTAATAATTTCCTATAGAAGCATATGAAGCATCAGGAAACAACCATATGCTTACTGTCTGATGGAAATTCTACCATTTCCCGTTGATTTGGCCCTCGATAAATATCAGTTTTTTAGAGGCGCAGGAGAAGTATTTTCTGACTTGTTGCCACGTTAATCAAGATAAAAAAATCATTGAAGAGGATGAAAACTAATCACAGCTTTATAGTCGCCTCCATCTGACTTTATTTTATTTTTTTGAAAGCAAAACCTGATCGCACAGCCGACAGTTTCATTCTCTACAAAAAGACTCGCTGCCACGTCCATGTTTGCCAAGCCCTCTGGCTCATTCCCTGATTTCAGCTCCCAACATTTTTGCGGCAAACAAATTTCAGCTCGAAATGCGCTATCATATAGCTATCAGCCCACCTGTAACCCTTATATATTCATACTGTTCATCTTCTCACGTCTCCGGGCGAAAAATGAAAGAAATTTTGAGCTCCTACCTTCAGGGTTTCTTTCTTCTTTTTTATTTTTTTCCAGTGGTGTTCCTGCAGGTTGGTACACCCGGACCCCTGGCATTTCTTTTCTCTGGAACAGGTGAGAAGGACTGGCCGGACGGACCCCCACCATCATGCTGCGTGCGGACGCGTTTATGCAGGTAGTTGGTCTGCACTCTTTAAATCCAAGTTAAGGCGGAGCAAAAAAAAGTTAAAGAATTGCCGAGAGAACTACGGGTCAACCGAAACCGCGTCGAGCGTCGACTATCGAACTGCCTGCCGGCCGGCCTCACGGGACCGTCGGGTGCGGATCTCGGTCGCCGGTCGCTCGCTGCCGCCGCCGCCCGATCCGGCACGGACGGCGGCCGGCGCGACAGCTGGGCAGGCGCGGCCGCACGCGGCGGCCGGCGCGACAGCTGGGCAGGCGCGGCCGCACGCGGGGCCCCGTGCGGGCCGCACGTGCCGACAGGCCGATCGGTGCGTGGGAATGGTTCCGGAATCCAGATGTGCAGTCTGTGTGTGGGGGTTCGGCTTCACTGGATCGCAGCTCATTTCCGGCGTATCCTCATGGGGGAGGGGGCGCTTTGAAACCGGAGACGGCGGCGGCGCTCCGGCTGGACGTGAGCTGGGGCGGGCGTGCGCGGAGCTGACGGCCTCGTAGATTAGTGCCCCCGTGCTAAGAACCTCTCCGACATCTAGGATTAGCATAAAGCGGGAGCAGATGCGGCCACGCGATTCGCCCGTCGGAGTCGGAGTCGGAGCCGTCGGCCGGAGCATCATTGCATGTGCCGCGCCCGCGCGCGCGGTAGCAGCTGTGTAAAATTTTCCAAGATACGATGGATCATGGATGCGAGTAAAGAAGGGGGTCGGCAGCCTTCTACCTAGAGATCATCTGGCGTCTAGAAGTTTGACAAAGGGAGTGGATAGGAACGGACTGAGGAGCAGGACGAGTGGACGACCAGCTAGCCCTTTTACGCCGGGGTCGCCATTGCTACAATCACCAGACCACCGCGAAGCCCGGTGTCCCGGAGATGCAGGGGCTGTCACACGAGTCCGAGCAGTGATCGGCCACTGGTCGTGATGCTCACTGGGGGGAATGCATGGGCAGTTGGCCACAGCCGGCATTGCGCGCTCTACTACGTAGGATGGCGTATTAGATACTGGCTCAACTCATTAAAAAAATATAAATGAGCAGAACAGAACCACTAACGCTTAGCCGGGCGAGCTAACGAGCCTAATGTTTTATCAAGCCACAAAATTTTATCCAGCTCTACGCTATGCCTTATTTTCTCTTAATTCACTTCGTTGTAGAATTGGGCATTTCCCATCAGCAACCCCAGGTGTAAAGATTTTCACCTGTACCAAATTAAATAAATTATGTACAAGATAGTTCCAAGGACAAGGCCAGACAAAGAAACCATCTTGATCGGTTTCATTAAATGCCAGGGTTAGTTATGTGGATGAATAATATTTTTTATTAAATTTGGTAAAATTGGTCGAGGTTGAGAGACCCTGGTGCCATAAGACAGCTTCACCCATAGTTCTATAAAAAAAATATAATCACAACCGCTCGAACACCGAAGCAAGTTAGTAGAGGTGTTGACTCTCAGGTGCCTCTTCAACTCTCTTTAGTTCAAAATTTTGTACTGCGAAGGTACCCCTCCAACCCTCTTTAGTTCAAAATTAGCACAAAATTTTGAACTAAAAAAAATTGGAGGGGCATCTAAGAGTCACCAATTTGCACCTCTATAAATCAGGAACAACTAATTTCGGCTCATGAAAATCATAGCCGTCCTCATTGCATCTAGTAATTAGGGTAATCACTAATTATTTAGGCTAATCGGATTTAGGCTTCCTTTTCTAGTAATAATTAGGTCATCTAACCACTAAGATCAAGCCTTGTTCCGTTTTTTTTTAAAAAAAAGATCAAGCCCTGTTTAAGTTTTACCCCCCGGGGGAGCGAACAGGGTTCCGCAGCTGGTTCATTTACCGATTCCTCGGCACTGCCGCACATATGTATGATCTCGACATGCATGTCGACCGTGACGGATAAATGGGTGCTGCAGCGATACGACGAAGACGGCGAACAGGGCACAGCAAGAGCAGTTGGCACCTGTACTGGGCTGCCGACGCCCACCGTGAAAGCAGAAAAGGCCGCGAAGGGCCGGTTGGGTTGGGCCAAGTCCACTAGATATTAATGGGTTTTCACGGAGCTATAAGAAGGGCCGGGCTGTCGGGCTGATCTGCTAGCTTGGTGGGCTGGCTGTATTTGCTAAACGAAAAGGGTCCATCAAGGTTTGAATTTGAGTACAGTTCAAAGTCAATTCATCCTTCACATGTGGTCAAATGTGTTTTAGCTAGCTAGGGGTACAGAATTGTTTGATCAGGTGCCTAGGGAAAAATATCTTTAGCAAGATTGGTTGTTGTCAATGAGTTTCAATTCACTGGCTCGATGATCCAAGTATTTTTGTGAATATTTCTTGCTCCTTTTTCTTTAGTGCATAGTACTGAACATGAAAGCATGCACTTGCTTTGATCGCGTTGTATTTCTTGGTGCAGGAGCAGGAGTTCAATCGCCTTACCGATCCGATTGAGACCAATCCCACGCAATGTGAGTTTTCTGGGGGTCCAATACCTGCATCATCAACAAGGATCAGCAACACGGTGCCTCCAATATGATTACTATGCACTTGGGAGCAATCTCCGTACGACCGTACCCGTCACTGGATGCCTCTTGCTGGGACTGACGATCAATTTTATTCAGTGTTAGCTGCCACAATAAGAATTCAGAACTTGATGGACTTAGCACATAGTTCTGCTGGAAGTAAATGTTGGCAGCATGGCAATAACATCAAGCAAGAGTAGCATGGGCAAGTTTGCATCTTCAGAGCACATCCTGCTTTCCATTTCTGCATCCACACATCATATTATCGGTGTAAGAGTACCTGAAAATTTGTACAATGCCGAGGAAATTAATTCCCTATCTCCATGAATCATGATTTCCTTTTGGGCTTTTTTACGCATTCGTACACCGGCAAATTAATGGTGAATCAGATTTCTTCCCCAATAAAAAATTTGTCTTTTGAAAACCTGTCAAATGCGGGACCTTTAGAAACTTCAACAGGTGGCAAATGGATAGATGGAGCTACTCCTGTTGATATTGCATTAAACATGGCCTGGCGACTGGTGAAGTAACAGAAATTTCTAAATTTCACAAGTTGAAGGAGGACAAATCGGTGAACAAACTTTACAACTAGACCAATTATTCAGTGTTAGCTGACACCACCAGAACTTGTAGACTGTAGTACAGAATTGTGTAAGAAATACAATTATCGGTGACAGTGGCAACAGCATCAAGCAAGCAGTACACATTTTTTTTAGAAAAAGGATTACGAATCCGGCCTATACATCCGTAGATGTACACAGCCAATTATTACAAACTTTACAAAGAAAGAAGAGCACAACTAGTCTCCAATTCAGACAAAGAACTACTGCAAACGATAGTTTTGCTTCCACCCTCCTTTTACTAGCTCCATAGCAATAATCTCTATGTTTCTACTCATCTCGGAGAGTGCGTTCTTAGTGTGCTCGTCACGCTGCAGCTGCACCCAGAACCGTAGCCAGTACGCTCCCCTGAAGATAACCTGCAAAATCGAGTTAACTTTGATTTTGTTAAAAATAATATCGTTTCGGCATCTCCAAATGGCCCAGCAAACAGCAGCAACCCCAACCCAAATCAAGTTTCTAATCTTTTTAGATTGATTAGAAAGCCATAAAATCTAGGTGGCGTCAAACCTGTAGCATAAAAGATAATCCTCCAAACCATTCTCGCATAGGGGCAGTCCAGAAAGAGGTATTTGATAGTCTCATTACTATTACACCCACAACATCGTTGGCTTCATGTCCAGTTTTTCTTAACGAGATTGTCTTTAGATAAAAGCACTCCCTTTTGTAAGAACCAAAGGAAAATTTTAATTTTTAGAGGAATCTTCAACTTCCAGATCGACTTATGTCTAAACGGCGGATGTGTATCAATAAGGTACAATTATAAAGATCGAACTGTAAAAAACCCAGGTTTGGTCAAGTTCCATCTAAAATTATCTAAACCATCCACCAAATCAGCATGAGTTATCTGTGCTACCAGGTTACGCCATTCCACAAATTTGTTATCCACCAACGCCCTCCAAAAGATAAATTGAAGGGTCTCGTAGCCAATACTTTGGCCACCGTTGCATGAGGATCACGCACAATATTAAAGAGTGATGGATATTTTACTTTGAATGGCACCTCACCTACCCAAGTATCCAGCAAGCAGTACACATGAATCAGCCTCCACCTACTAAGCACAACCTGCTCATGCCAACATATGATTTTCACTTCTGCATCCACACATCATATTAGGACCAGATTTTTTTTTTACAATGCCGAGGGAATCAATTCCCTGACTACAAGAATCGTGATTTCCTTTTGGGGATTCTTATGCGTTCATACACAGGCAAATCGGTGGTGGAATAATGGAATCTCACAAATTTGTCTCTTTAAATTCTCTCACATATTGGATTATTGGACACTGTTGAACAAAGGGAAAAGGTTCTCTCTATATTGGATTGATGATGGGTCAGATGAAGCAACTCCTGGTGATTTTGCTCCGGCTCTTTTTCAGCTCGCTGGCATCAGAAATGGTGGGATGTGTTGTAACACGGACAATGTGTTGTAAACCGCTACGGTCAGGTTGTTGGTGCAATTCTTGAAGGAATCAAACCGGTGTAGTGTCAGTGTTAGTTCCAGCAGATTTCACAGAATCTGACAGTGCAGTAGACATGTGGTGGTTTGGGCTCTAGAAATGAACAAGATGGAGCCTTTTCGTTTCATATCCTCAGCCATCTTCAATTACAAGACATTATGCTCATGTGCAGCATCAAACCTCAGACATAAACTGCCTGCGTATCAGAATAACACACGCAGATCTCAAGTTGGGATGCCACAAAAGCGGCTCAAACGCATCAAGGGCATGAAGTACCTGGCGCCGTCGCCGCCGTCCGACGCCGAACGCAAGGTGCAGCGCTTGTGCTGCTGAACATGCTTGCATCGCCTGGATGGCGTTCAACAGCAAAGAGCGAAACGGGCGCGCCATCGATGAGGATGCGCCGGACCCGGTGCCGCTGCAGCCTGGCCGGCTGGGCTGCCGGGGACGCGCAAGCGACAGACGAAGCTGCTCGCGTTCCAGGCACGCGCCGCCGACATCGACCCAGGCGACGGCACGGCCAAGACGCAGGATGAACCTGCCAAGATGGCCAGACGGCACGGGAAGGGACGGGACTAGATCGCCACGGCGAGCTCTGAGGCGGGCGGGCGGCCCGGCCGACAAGCGCGCGGCGCGGCGCGGCGACCGGGGCCTGGTCACCCACCGCGGACTCCTATGAGCGAGGAAGGTCTTCGTAGGGACCCCTTTTTCATTTTCGATCGTAAATATGAGCCGGTCAAGGCCAATCGAACGGCTAATATATCACCTAGGGTGGACGGTATTTGACTTGCCGTCCACCCTTTGGTTTGGTCAGTCCGCCTCTTGCCGTCGCCCGCCTGGCCGCCACTCTCGACGCCGGTATGCCATCCTGAGCTCAACCGCGTGTACGTAGCACGCAGTGGCAGGAGGTCCTCGATCCCGCCGAGCTGCCTCTGGAGTCTGGTGGACCCATCTTGTGCCCCTCCATACAGAGTCCCATTCCGCCTGGTTCTGGAAGGCCATGCCCGCCAGGGCGGTCGTCTGGCACCGCACCTCGGCGCCATTCGTTCGCGAGAACTGCGTAGAGCTCGAGAAGATGGGTTCAGGATGGCGCATGGGGTGTTCTGCGTTCCGGCTCTCCTGGGAGTGGGAGTAATCTTCATCGGCGCGGTGGGCGCCGTCGCGATGGGACGCCGACCACGAGCTGCAGAGCGTGCCGGTGGACCACCAACCAGCTCTGCTGTCGCTGGAGCCGGCGCCGCTTCAGCCAAGGTGGATGGATCTCAAGTGCAAGGTTGCGTTCTCGGCTTCCCGGCGACGAGGCGCGGCGGAAGCGTCTCGTACTCTCGTGTTCCAGGCGTGCGCGGCGGGTAGGCATGAGGTGCACATTCCGCGACGTGGACCTGGAGTACCTGGCGTCGCGGCAAGACGGGACGAGAGCCGCCGAGATCCCCAGTGTGTGCCTCGAGGCCGGCTCTATCGGTGACAAGCTTCCGCGGGGGCATGGCGCTGTCGCCCGGAGGCCCGAGCGCCCTGTGACGTGGGGAACTACGCCGTCTCACCTCTGCCGTGTGTGCTGCGTGGGCGTCGTCCGCCTCGGCGCGGCACTGCGCAGCCGCTCGCCATCGGCGTCGTGCTGGTTCTTTCTGTCTGCCACCACGGGCGGGCGGATGCGCTTCACCCGGCGCCACCGCTGCAGCCAAGGTAGCCGGTAGGTTGGCCTGCAGGGGACGCGTGTGGATCGCGTTCCACAGGCATGCGCCGACCCAGGCGGCACGGCTCGCCGAGGTCGCCACGGCGTGCTCTGAGGCGGCCGGCATGCGCGCGGCGACCGGGGGGCCTAGTGACCCACCGCGGACTTGGACAAGCAAAGGAAGGTGGAATCGGGGTCCTTCACCGATTGTGATCGTAAATCCCGGCCGGTCAAGTTCAATCGAACGGCTAATATAGCACCCAGGAGTGGACGGTATTTCATTTACCGTCCACCCTTTGGGTCGGTCCACCGTCACCGCCGCCACTATCGACGCCGGCAACCACGCCGGCACGCCGTCGGCCGTCTTGAGCTCTGCCACGTGATAAAACGCAACGGCAGGGGGGTCCTCGATCCCGGCGAGCTGCCTCTTGGAGTCTCGACCTGTCTCGTGCCCCTCTGTACAGTCCCTTCCGCCCGAGTCTGGAAGGCCATGCCTGCCAGGGGCCAGGGCGGTCGCGCACCACACCTCGGCGCCATTCATTCGCGAGAACTGGGCAGAGCTCGAGAACATGGGTTCAGGATGGCGCATGGCGGCGGCGGTAAGCGCTCTCGTCTTTGCGCGACGTCTCTGCTCTTCCTCGCCCCCTCCCAGCTCCCCGTCGGGTTTCCATGGCCGCTGGACGCCGGCGTGAGGGGTATACCGACGTCTCGGTTGCGATTTGAAGCAGGCCAGGCGCAGCCATACGGAGGAGACGAACCGTACCGCCGCGCCATGACCTTGCGCCGCCGCTGACATCGCCGGAAGCCGCCGCCGCCGCCGCCGTGAATCGAGCTCCCACGACCGGGACCACGAACTCCAGAGAATCAAGATCACGAGACGCAGATTCTTTGTTCCCCCTCTTGCGCGGCGTGCCGGCCATTGGGAAGCTTGGATCACGGCGACCAGGCGTCCGCCACTCGGCTGCAGATGATTCACGGCCGCGCACGCGCGTGCATGAGTGCATAGTGGGCCAGGATCCAAGGATGCAAGGAGCAGTCGGTAACTGCTATTGCAGTTGCAGTTGCTCTGCTGCAGCGTGCAGGGCGTTCGATTGAATTTGGGGACTGAATTCACGGCAATTTATCCATAAAATATATGCCATTCTCTTCTTACTTGATTTTCATGGGTTGAACCACAGTGTTCATGCGCTATATCACTCACATTTAGGCAGCAAGCTGTATAGCTCTCTGTTCCTTGAAGAGTTCTCACTGCTACAGCATCCTACTCGACTCAGGATTTCGGGAACCAATTTTACTTATCATGGCTCAAGCAGAAGCCACCTGCATTACGACATCGACACTGATTTGACAGTGGACAAAATTCTGTTAGCACACTCCTCCAAAGTTGGTATTCACAGGATAGTGTTAACTCTCAGGTCACACCAGGACGACAGTGGATTATACATACCAAGTTACCAAATACCAACCTTGCAACGGGAAGCAAGATAGTACTATTCTTGCAAAAATGCCTGGTCTCAAAATCAGCTAAGTACATGCTATCCCATGTGGTATACAAGTAGCCCAGTTGGCAATAACACAGCGATCATCTGGCTAAACACTCGCTCCATTTCATCAGCATCTTCCTTAACAGCGCAGCTCTTTATCCAAATATTTTAAGTGCAGACATCAAAAGGGACTTTTTTTTCCCTTCATCTCATCAGAAATCGCTGACACTTCATTAGGCTCTCCTACATCTACATAGAAATTCATCAGCACATTACATGGTAATGTGTCAGATGCAAATCCTTTTAGCCCCCTAATTTGCTCAAATGTTCTCTTTCATCATAGCTTGGGTGTCAACATTTAGAAGGGAACCACACGTTCTCCTGTCCTTCAGGGCATGCGTCAGGGAGCTCCTAGTATTTTTCAGCATGTGAAAGACCATGTACTTTAGCAATCGGATCCAGCTGCATTGTCATGCCACTTGGTGAGAGCGAAATCTATCTCTGAGCTCTGTCGTCCAATCATAAACCTATGCATGAGAAAACATTTTATAAGACCCAATATCAAGGCAACTACTGTTATGCTTCGGTGCCAGAAGGCACATCAAGAATGTAGTAAATTCTAATGCATAGTCATCAATAAGCATTATTGCAGGGTGAGCAGCAAAAAGGTTTTTTGAGAACGTTATGGGAATCAGGGGTCCCACCCCTAAAATAGTGCTCTTAGGTTGCTTCAACAGTGACTACTTTTCAATTCAGTTCCAAGTTCATGAATAAACAGGTTCATTGACTGAAATCGAAGGGGAATATGTTGTCGAGAGATGCCACGGAGGCAGATCCCAACAGCATAGCTACCTTCTTGTCAATGACATAAGAAAATTGTGAAATAGAAATGTGTCATTGACATAAGAAAATTGTGAAATAGGAATATACTCCGTAAGTCGTTTTTTGATGCCACATCTAGAAATTTGATGCAAGTCAGGAAAATAGGAACTAATATTGCTAACCTGAGTCACCCTGAATATGGGTGTCATGAGATCTTTTGAGCAGTTTCATGGTGGACCCAGCGAAGCCTATTGATTCACTGATATTCTCCACTACCCCAATTTCCTTAATCTCCTTCTCCTGAATAAGAGGAAACAATCAACTTAAAGTATGCACCGTTATATGTATCTTAGTTCTTGACTAACCATTGAAACTAAACCCAAATATTATCTTCTAATGCTTGAGCAGGATGTTATCAAATATGTTAGCGTATTTGAGTAATATGCTAACCATATCCAAAGGCACTAATGCAATAGGGGAAAAAAGCGATGGATACCTCTAAATCTACTGAGACTAAAGGTGAGTCAATGCTCTCCAGGATATGCTGTTTGTCACAATGAAGTTTATCCCTGCAAAACAGAGATGCAGAATAAAAACTTAGATTGATTCTTATACAAAAGTAATTTGGTTAACCAATAATGAATGAGAATAGAGGATAAAACCAATGCTCAAAAATACTCATAAGCTAATGAGAACATAAAAAGTATAATACCTGCTAGCATTATCTTCAATATGCAGTGGCAACCTCTTTGGCCCCGCAATGCCAGCCTTTAAGTTGACTGTTCCCTTGTTTACATCGTGAACAACAAACAAGGGAGACCCTGAATATGATTCACTTGTAATATATGATTTACCATCTGAAGGAATGGAGCTTGCTTCTGATTCTTCCTCCGGTGATTTCGAGTTCGGATGCCTTAGAAGGACACTTCCAGAGCCTATTTCAAAGGAACCCACAGGAGTTTCACTATGGTACAGTAGGTCTTCCTCTGAGGATCCTGAAAGGTAATATAACTGATCTTCATGCATGATGGATTTAAGATCTTTTACAAGCTTTTCTACAGGCGAAGCCTTTGGACGGGTGACACAGCTCCTCTTTCTTGATGGCACTAGGGACTCCCAAGCATGTGATTGTGCTGAACCTGAATTGGAATATATCAGAGTCAACATTGACATATATATATAAAAAGGTAATTTCTATAGTAAGTATGGCAAATCTTGAGAATCATTATTATTCTATTAGATCTTTATCTTGGTAAAGACATGATGTTGCATATTTGCATCATGATATTTCATGAAACGTTATCTTCGCTAGACGTTAGGGTCCATGCCATCTGAAAATATGTAGATTGCAATCCTCCACGATTACCTCTATTATAATAATGATTACTTCTCATGAAACCTAATAGGTATCTAATGGTTTATCAAGTCACCATAAGTTCTGAACACCTCATGAATCCATAATTCTGGACTACATGTAGAACAGGAGATTATTAAAAACATATTTAGGTGTCATCAATAAGTTCATGAAAAACAGAAAAGAAAAATAAGATCTATATAACTTATTAATAATATGATCTCTAAAAGGGCAGCAGTAGAATAACAATTCAAAGATGTCTAAAGAAAAAATTATTGTTTTAGACATAACTTCGTAGACAAAGCACCCAACAATGTGCTTCCAACATTATGTCCTATCACCAGACTGAATTGAATCCAGTCACATTCCAATACTCAGATTATGAGAGGCACATAATTCATTTTATTAAACAACAACAAAGTAGGCATTGAGATGACTGACCACTCATTTCACTTGCATCAACATCGCCATATGGGGCGCAACTCTCAGAGTATGATATTGCAGACCCCAAACTAGATCGATTGCTTGTGTCAGCATCCCCCATCTTTCGAAAATTCTGACCAGAAAATAGAACATTCTCCATTATGATGTGACTTGCTTTTTTCTTCTGTGACTTGAACTTTGATGTTGGCGGCTTCAGCTTGCTAACTCTAGGTTCATCATCATCAATGTCATCCTTGCGATGCATCGGAGTGTAGTTTGCCAACGAACCCTTCGTTCTCCATCTCGAGCCACATGCATTGCAGAGCACTGGCTTATCTGGTGGCCCATTTCGCCAAAGGGGAGTACCTGTTCCAGCATTTCCCATGAGAAATCCATCAAAATCAATTTCACAAAATATGAGCGGTGTATAAGTTAAGATAGGGACAGTGGCCCACTGTCCACAGGAATTGATACCACATTTAGATGTATCAAGAAATGGTGCCATCAGGGTTGGAAACATAGGAAAAGGGTAAGCAACTATACACTATCAAGAATGTATCCAGAAGACATAATGTAGTTAACGAGATACATTCAGACCAAATATTTCAGGATATTGTTTTCAGTGTCTCAATGGTTTGTTCAACTGTACAGGCATGCAATTCTTAATATGTTGTTATATGCAATGGCAATACTGAATGGAGATAGCCGCATCAAAAGAGCATTTTGCTGCAGTAAGAGCTAAATGAAGTCCAGACCATATAATGCTGCATGCACAAGATGTGATAAACCCATGTAATTACACAGCAAACCAAAAGTTTTCACTTCAGTGGCATTCTGAAACTAAGCATTCCTGCAGCAGCAGCAGCAGCAGCAGCAATTGACCTCTAAATGTCAGATTGGCACAAGCAAATGTTATTTTTTTTTCTTGTAGAATAGGTGTCTGAGCTGCATTATCTGCATCAGTTATCTAAGAAGCGCATTGAACCGTATTCAAACACAAGTCTATCTAGATGTGTTCCTTGAGCATGGTACAATATGTTCCTCACGTTCAGAAGAATTTTACAGGCACAGGCCTCTGAAACCACAACCATGCCCACAGGTTTCTCATGAACATTCTTGGCAGTTCAGTGAATTCAGAGTACCAATAACCTTCAGCGAACACATAAGGAACACGGAAAGATGAATCCGAGTCCCACGGAGTCCAAAGATTTCGTCTAAGTCCCGATTCCCATATGCATAATTGGGGGAAATCATCACCCGAAAAGTACTACTTGCTGAGGAACAAAAGGGAAAAGGGGAAAAACAAGAAAAAAAAATAAAAATATGAAAATTCTAGCTTTATTGAAGAACAAGAGCTCACTTGTAACTCCGCAATGACGGCAGGGTCCTTGCTTCCCCATGATTCCCTCTGCCCTTCACCTCCCCACAGGTGAAGAAGAAAGGAGCAAAGGAAATCCCAACGAAACAAATACGGGGAAAAAAACAAAGTAGAAATAAGCAGTTCCCTGAATTCCTGAGCAAAAGGAAGGGGGGAAAATCAAGAACTATTTCTCTGTATGAATCTCGTCAAAGTAGGAGAGGATTCCTGGGGGACAATTCAACAGCCCATGGAGTGCTCAAGAACCAAGTCTTGCTCGGTAGGTGTTGTTCGTTCTTCCTTCCTCCCCTTTCTATTTGTTTTCCTATTGTTCTGTATAGTATCCAGTCTTTTAGAGAGGGTAGAGGAGAGAGAGAAAGAGAGGGGAAAGGGGTGGAGAAAATAATGGAGGAAGCCGGGAAGGAATGCAGCTAGGATGGCAACGGGCGCGCGCACACGGGCACGGATAGGGCCTATTCCAGACCCGTGCCCGCGAACTTAACCTGTGTGACTGTGTCTGCGCCCGCCACCCGTCGCAGGCAAAGCATCCACATCCATGCCGCCCGCCTGCAGGCAGGTACATTGTGCCTGCGGCCATGCCCGTCCAACCGTCAGATGAGAGAGCAAAAATCAGAGGCGAGATCAAACCTTAGGCCGGCGAAGCTGAGGGCATCTTCTTCGGGTGAGAGGCGCCATGCCTCCCGTAGTCCCGTTGGCAGAGTTTGGCATCTGCACCAATGGCTGCCCTCAGATCTCGTCCGGTGGTGGTGCCGCTGCAGGCTGCAGCAGCGCGAGGGGCGCCTCCCAAAGACGGGTGTCGGGCCCGAGAGTCGAGATGGCGAGCGGCGGCGGACGCACGGAGGAGCGACGCGTCTGGCGGCGGGAGGCCAAGCGGGCGTTGGGGACGGAGGTATTTGACGGCGTTCCCTTTTTTTTAACGAGAAGAAAAGGTGGTGTATGGATTTGGTGTGGTGGGCCTACGTGTCAGGGGTTAGACGGGTAAACGGGTGGAGCAGCCTGTCCCAGACCCATGCCCGTTAGGCGTTAGCGAACAATAAAACCCGCTGGGTAAGAAAGGCATTTGGTTGAGGAATCTAAAAGAATTATAGATTAAAAGATGTATGCTTTTGTTAAAAAAATAGATAGAAGCAATTAGGGATTGGGCAAAGTAAGAAAGAGAAGACGAGGGAGAGGGACGGAAAGGCTTCTTTCCTCTCTTGTACCTTTCGGTCTTTTTGGGGCTGGTTTTGCTGCGATTTTGTTTGAGTTCATTCCATTCCGTCATTATTCATGTGGATGCGACTACTGACTAGGTTGAGGTTCAGGATGTTTCCTTGCACCAATTAGTCATTTTGCTTACCTTTAAAGCTCTCCACTATGTGCGTGCCATTAAAAGAATCTTTTTGCCTTGCCATTTGCATCTTACCCCCCGAGAGATAGCACATGTTCAATCCAAAAATGTCCTATGCATAAAGTAGTAGTACAGCGTCTGGATATGCCCCACAAGATCAACCGAGGATGATGAGTTATTTACATCAATTCGATGTGACATTTTTTCTTTCTTATAGTTAGGCCATGTTTTGTTGGTGAATTTTTTTGGATTTGAGTACTGTAGCACTTTCGTTGTTATTTGGTAATTAATATCCAATCATGGACTAATTAGGCTTAAAAGATTTGTCTCGTCATTTACAGTCGAACTATATAATTAGTTATTTTTTCAACTATATTTAATATTTCATGCATGTGTTTGAAGATTCGATGTGACGGGTACTGTAGAATTTTTTTTGAGAACTAAACATGACCTTATTTAAAGCAAGGAAATGACTAAAGAAAAGGAAGTTAGGTGTTATTAATACCAATTTTTTCCTAGTTATCCAAAAGGCTTAGCGTATAAACATAGATTTGGTGAAGATGGCTATATTTAGAAACAGAGTGCCAGACACACTCAAGTTCCCATAATGGAGGCCTGCACATGCCAATCCGAAAAGTTATTTTGACGTGTTTGCCACAAATAATAACTAGGTGATTCCCGTACAATTCTGTGGGTGATCTTGCAAGTTAATTGTTGAATTGGGAAAGGCGAAGGTGATATCTTGCCATTTTTCCTGTAACACGTTTGGAATTCCTTGTGCAATCTAATAGCATTTACATCCTAACATCCAGGACAAGCGACTCTGCTCTGTATCAAATCCAACTAACAACAGCCATACGAATTCCAAATCTGACCGCATCAATCATCTCTCGTCTAACTACTTACCACCCGTTTCAACAAAGCATTTAATTCTGTAGATTCTGGAGTTTTGGTTTACACAAGAATTTAAATTTGGTTCACACACGAGATTGATTGTTGTTTTAAAAAAAACAAAGGAATATTGTATGCATGCATTTCTCCTTGAAACTGAAGTTGAATAAGAATCGAGAAAAAAAAGTATTAGGCCCTGTCAACCATCCAATGGTAGCCACATCCTTACCACTAGAGAGGATTCGTGACTACTCCGACTGATCTCTTTTTACACCGAGAGAGGTTGCCAATACTCAAATCAGCGACGTGATCGAGACAAACGCTTTGTTTGAAATTAGGTGATATATGTGTCAAGGAAATTAGGAATCGTCAAGGCAGGGCCACTAATGCGAGCCATATTTTACTCCGAGGACACCAAAGCGCCGTTCTCTTCTGGGTTAACATTCTTTTTGCAAAAGTCTTCTTTGTTAACATGGTGGCCACACTAGTTGGTACTTGGTAGAAGCCACCCAGACCGCCCAAACTTGCTAGCAAACAAAGGCTATTCATAAAACTGAAGGCACCTAAGATAATGTTAAAAAAAAATCCTGGACTAAATATTATATATATGTATAATATTAAATCCAATGGATTACCCGCAAAAAGGATATCCAATGGATTTTCCCAAAAGAGAAAGAAATCCAATGCATCATTATTTACAAGGCTCTTATGTGAAACGGTCCAACTTCATCATGAATCTTGTGTGAAATGTTCAACCCCAACATGAGTAATCCGTCAAATATTCTTGGAGCAATTAGACTATTGTAGATATGAACGCGCTTCAAGAATTTTGTGAAACAAAATACTGGCCCCGCAGTTCAGGGTTAACCCATATATTTTCTTGGTGTGAGTTTAGCTCAATAAAGGTACAAGAAGGGGATGGTGACAGACCATGAAAGCGCCCAGGGGGGATGAGATAGATAGAGAATATTTGGTGTACATATTCCTGTGTGTTGACCTAAGCATGTAACCCTGCTGGTTCCTTTCTTTCTTTCTTTCTTTCTTTCTTTCTTTCCCTTGGGATAGGCTTGGCTTAGATGTGGTAGCTCTATTTGTTTTCTCTCTTGGAGGGGATAAGAAACGGAGGGAGGCATCAAACAGGAAGCCGGCCAGCGATAGTGGTGCCAACCAACTCACCCCTTCACTTATCATCCAAAAAGGAAAAAAAAGCATGCCAAATGCTAGGGAAAAACTCCACCGAATTCTCGCTTTGCTTTTCTCGCCCTGTCACAGCACTTTGCATAGTATAATACCGTCACCGGTTGATTAGCCTGGCACGATCAAGCCCCGTCCAAAGGCGTTCAAAGTGCCTTCTCCTTTCCTTTTTTTTGTTTTACTTCATTCATCCCGTTTCATCCCTAGTCAGTTCAAGAATCACAACAGCTGTGAACTGAGGGAGCTGAATCCTAAAAGCTCTGTGCAGCCATGTCGTCATCCAGAACCGAAGGCTCCCAAAGACGCAGGGTTTCAATGGGTTCTTTCCGGTCAGTTACTCGCATTTCCCCTCCGGTTCTATCCAGCAGCCCGTTGCCGCGTGTGCTCCCGCGAGAGAATTCAAGCGCTAAGCAAAGGAGAAGCCGGGTAAGCTGCGCGTTGATGGTGATTAGCCAGTCAAACCGGGGCTGCGGTCAAATCAAACGGGCTGTTGGCATCTACCTGTTCAGCTTTGCGGGCTCTACAGCCAAACATTTCTTGGCCAGATCAGTAGACAGTTGGCAGAGCCCCCCTCAGCAGGATAGTTGCAGGGGGAAAAAAGAAAAAAAACAATATCTGACCTTGGAAAAGAAAAATGATTTTTATATTTAAAAAAAAAGAAAAGGAAGAGAAGAATTTTTGCTCCCTGGAAGCCTGTGGCTCAGGTGATGCTGGTGATTAGATGGATATGATATGCATCCATCCACATGTAAGCAGGAGTGTTCGACTAGGCATCTCGATCTGCTGCTGCGGGGGGGACGTGTTGGGTTGGGTTGGGTTGGGTCGGCTTGGCTGTCCAATTGCATCTCGTCGTCGCCCTCCACTCCAACGTCATGACTCATGCGTGCGCAGTAACAACCGTTTATGTATGTAGCCAGGCCAGATCCTACACAAATCACCGTGTAAAGCAAAGCAGCAGCAGGTCGCTTTGTCCTCCTCCTCCTCCTCCTCTCTCTCTCTCTCTCTCTCTCTCTCTCTCTCTCTCTGCAGTCGCGTGTCACTGGAGTGCATTGTGGGTGATGTCAAAAGTCACCGGTCACTCCAAAAGCACACGGAAATTGGACGCAAAGAAACTGTACATGCGGGCCAGGATTAAAACAAGCACACGGAAATTGGACTGAAATGAATTGTACACGCAGGCCACTAGGCCAGGATTAGAACAGGGACCCTTCCCCCCCAAGTGGCGCCTGCCAATCAAAGCGGCATCAAACGGCTGCCGGAGCCAGTAGCCACCGATCAAACAGCAAAGAACTAGTCGAAAATTTAGAGGCTGGGGTTCTCTGCTTTAATAAGCGGGGCACCTTTCGTGTCCGCGTCGCGTCGACTTTGGCGGAGGGTGGCACGCGCTGGGCACGGGACGAGAAGCCGAGGCTCCGGCGTGCACCGGCAGCGGCAGATTTCTGTGGGCACGCAGCCGTCAGCGCCGGCTTCACAGAACACAAGTTCATAGCTGACTCTGGGCTGGTGGCGACACGCGCTCTCGCGTTTAATTTGCCGAGGAGACTATGCAGCACGAATCAGGTAGTGGAAAACATGTCAGATGTATAGTACTGTACATCTTTCTCAACGGAGAGGAGAGAGAGAAAAAAAGAAAATGAGCAAGTTGTCAGAGAGATTGTTGAGATTGCCCCTATTCATTTTGAGACCACAAGATAAATCACATGTCTCGAAAAAAGGAGAGAGGTGTGGCATGGATCATAGACAGACTGAACACATCTTCACTGTTGGTAGTTAGCCCTTGTTTAGTTGTAAAATTCAAAATTCCAAATCTATCCAGATGCATGAAGTATTAAATCTAGATGAAATAAAAAATAAATTGCATAATTTGCTTGTAAATTGCGAGACGAATCTAATGAGTCTAATTAGACTATGATTAGACACTAAATTACTACAGTACACATGCTCTAATGATGGATTAATTAGACTCATTAGATTCGTCTCGTAGTTTACAGACAAGTTCTGTAATTAATTTTATAATTAGTCTATGTTTAATACTTTAAATATATAAAGATTCCATTTCAAAAAATTTACGGGCGCAATTAAACAAGGCCTTAGTGGTACTGTGACAGAAATCTGAGTGCTCCTTTTGTCATGTGACGGAAGAGGAATAATATGGTGGCGCTGCAGTTACTGCAACATCCTAATAAAGAGAGAGCGAGCCGGGTGGGGGGTGGGGGTGTACAGGCGTACAGCTTATGTCCAAACCCAGCATTGCGACTACCATATATATAATTATGAAGAACCCAATAATTGAGCATTTCCAATTAGCAAGCCCAATAATGTACATTTTTTTGTGAAAACCAAAATTGTACATGGATGGACTACACCAAAACGAACTAAGTACAAGGCAATCCTGTTGAAAATTAATCACACGCGCACACACAAAGGAAAGAGAAGTCTGCTGCATAGCAGTTGTGCTAGTACCAGGGATACCGTGCCTTTGCAGGAGCAAACTCTCCATCTATCCAATAACCCCAAAACTGGAGAATTGCATCAACTACCCACCACCTTGTATTTTGAAGCAACCTTGCATGACATTGGTCCTCAAAAAGTTCAACCAGGATCACACCAATTGGCCAATCACTGCACATATTTTCGGATGAGGCCACCGGGTGTAACGTTGGCCCTCGGTCCATGGAACAGCAGACAAGACTGCAGAGAGCCATCCCTTACCGTTTTGCATGGAAGCCAGAATGCATGATTGTGGATTGTGGTGTGCCTGGACAATGCTTGAACAGATGACACTGGTTTCACCTAGAAGTTTAAGAGACCAGAAACCACAAATTTGGCTCATTCTGACTATAATGGAATTTAAACATATTGGAAATTGATATAAGACACACAAAAATTCTACACAAACAAGGTAGTCAGAAAGTTACGCATTTCTTGATGCTATGGAACAAACCTGAACACAAAATGACTAAGGAGGGCCACTGGTAACGCTCCAGATAGTAGGATTTTTGAATTGCGAACATATTGCATCAGACAAGAACTTTATAAGTTCCTCTCTTTTAACATCCTTCTCCCTTTTAAAATCAAGATGCCGAACCTGTGCCATAGACGCCAAAAAAAGTAGAGTTGATCAGTGATTCCTCTGCACTTAGAATAGATACTGAAGGTTTCTAGAGCAATAACCAAACAGCTGGTTTCTTGATTTTAATTTCTTAATAATCATATTTTTATGCATCTCGAATTGTTCACTGTTTCATAAGGTAGTCTCTGCCTCCAATTTCCACATAAGAATAACAGCAATAAACGTGAATTGTGTTAATATTTGATACAACTGGCAATTTGATCATCAATCTTAGTTTTAAAAGCAAATGAATTCAGTGATCTAGAAACTGGTCATATAAGCTGAACATACTAGAGAAGTTTTGCTAACTAGAAACTACAATTGACATATAGGTTGCTAACTGAAAACTACACTTGAATGTAGGCATATTTGAAATGCTTTTAAAAGTTCATACTCAACAGTCACAACACAAACACACAACATAGAAGCAAATTAAATGCAAAGCAGTTGGATAAAAGCAAGGTACCGTCCCTAGCAGTCCGACTTTTAATTTATTTACCTTCACGAGATCTGTTTGTGAGAGACCTGATTCCGTGATAAATACAAGGCATTTGATGTCATGATCACTGGCATATTCATACTGTTCTTGCAGACTTGGGTCTTCCTGAGGAACAAACTGAGCCTGAAAATAGTAAATCTATGAGCAGTGGTCATAATCATAATAACTTCACTCTCCTCTCTGATCCTTGCCGGTGATACTTTTCGAAGTTAGAACCCACCTTTATGTTAGCTTTCCAAAGATCTGCAACAAGTTCCATGCGCTCATTTAACAGACCACCACCACCCTTTGAACACACAAGTACACTGATGCTAGGTTCAATCCTGAACACCACAAAACTTATTTAGTTTTTAGAGCATAGATCACAGATATTATTGGGGAGTAAAAGAATCACTGACACCGGAAAGGGATGTGTAATTCAGAAGTATTAATGATCACCTGGACAATAACCTTGGCAGCCCCAGATCAGATGAAGTATTGTTAGGAAGAAATTTCTCAAGTGCGATGCTCACACCAACAGCACCTGGGGGTTTGGATTTCTGTACAGGTCACATGAAATACAATTAGAAGACTGAAATCAGTGGACATTATTTCTCTATTTCCTTTTCATTAAATGAAAGGCATTTGAAGGAACAACAACAATAATTTATCTCCCATGGACAGATATGTGACAATATATAGCATCTGAAAGAGGTCGCTGTACAGCAAGCAAGCTAGGATTTTGTGCCATCTGCATGTAGTTATTTGTTAAAATAGATGCATTCAAGGTATCTCCTGTAGCATACAGGAGGCATCATGTACAACTTACATGTGCTTTATCCCAAGCTTGTTCCATCAACCAATCATATCGTCCACCAACTGCCAGCAACTTTTCATGGAAACTTGGTCCATGATTGCCTTCTTTTGAGTATACCTGTGTCCAGATGGGGTTAATTGCATGTGCCATATCAAGAAGAAATATGTAAAATTCTGAAGGAGCAAAGCATGAACTCTAATAAAATGCATAGCACAATTGACATATGACCTATTATTTGATGACTCAACTAGCATTCCAAGTGCAATATCTTGTTTTCTGTTCTTTTCAACTGTTTTGTCATCAATTAACAAGGAATAAATATTAAATTAGAATGTATGGTTAACTTTCATGATAAGAGATAAAGTGTACACTATAAAATGAACAGAAAAAATTTGGACTGGAAAAAAAACTGAAGATGCAAGATTGTAGTACTTCACCTGGAAAAACAAATCTGTATAGTAACATTCTGAGGGAGGCATGAGTACATCAATAGTAACTGGTTGTTCTACCAACCATACTCTCAAACATTTCAGAAGTGCAGATAGATCATCAAGAGCCTTGCAAGCAGATTTATCTACAGCAAGAAATTCACAGTAACTACAATTATAATATTCCAGCCCCTAGATTTAAGCAGCTAATGAAATAAAGATTGAAGAATCACTACCATAGAACAGGGTCCCTCTTAATCTAGCAAGTACTTGATCTGCAGAGCCACAAAACCGCTGATCTGCTTTATGTAGCTTCTCAACAACTTCTTCAGAAAGTCGGAGATCCTAGAGCATTAGATAAACCAGCCCACGTCATCAAAACTATTTGCTGAAATGCTAAGTTTTCTTCAAACGATGTTCATATCCATAATAATATAGCCCAATCACTTAGATAGAAACAAAAGCATTCCCAGTAAAAAGCATTTATAACCACATCAGCACAGTTCTACAAGTCCAAAGCGAATCTTTTGGTTGGGCTTTTCTGAATAAGATTGGTTGCGTGTGGAGAAGCAAGCTCATTTATCCATGGAGACACAATGTAGCACAGATAAATTTTTCCACGAATCCAAGTGTGAATTGCAGTTCCCACATTGTTCAAAGATGCTCTTATAAAGAAGAACGGAAGTTATGAAGCTACTCTTCTGATAGTGCATTGTACTGTATCACTAAATGCTTCTTATACCTGCAATAGTTGCCCCCTAATCAAACTCCACTGTGACTTGCGGTCAGCCTTATTTGGCCAATATTGAACAAGAGTTGAAGACAGAAACTGAAAACAGAAAAGGAAGTATCAGCTAATATAATCGCAGAAGTTTCAGAAAGAGGTAAGGCAGAATATCATACCTCAGCAACATTTTGTCTTCGTTCCTGTGAAACTCCTGCCCAGGAGCAAATTGCTTCAGCAAGTTTGCCATGATTCAGACGTATGACTAGTGCCTTGGGATCATAAAAACGGGTCCCAAGGTCCAAAGCCACCTATCATCACAAAGAAACAGTTATGAAAACACAAAACTCCATTTTTACTATTAAAATGCACCTTCCAAGATTTTTCTTAAAAACACAGGACAGCTTGCCACGTGGAGATATGCTACCTTAATGATTTCAGCCTCTGGTATTGGTGAAGCACCGCCAATAATATCAAAATCCCCCTAACAGGATGTCAGCATTATCTTTGAGAAGGATTTCTTCAATTATTTTGTGAGCAAAAGAGTAGAAAATGAAGGGTGCTAACTTTAAAAAGCGTTGTGTCTAAATGGCAATCCCGTCTATTTAAAGCACGTACCTGAAGAAAACGATAAGGAGTTGAATGGCCAACAGCTCTTCTATGAACCCATGATATTTCATAACGCTTGAATGATGATGTCTGCGGATGAATTTGTGAGTAAACAGGGAAAGAAAAAAGAAAGAAAAGAGGTGTCATATGCTTCCAGAAAATCCCAAAGCATGACTTGACAGATGGCTGCTTGACCTAAATGCGGTGACACAATATGCACATTCAAATTTATTACACTTCTTGGTCAAAAACAAAAATTACGCCACCTTCTAGAACAAGTGTTTCAGGCCACGGACACAAAAAGCAGTCAGTGCACAATCTACAAGTAGGGTAGTACTATATTATTATTCACCATCGACTGATATATGCACATGTAGTTGAGCACTTTTGTTCTCATTTACTTGTACTGTGAAGCCATGTCTCAACTTTTACCGCAAATATACAATGAATTTCCAAGAAGTTTTCACTTAATTTTTTCCTAGTACATTTTTTATAGTTAAGTTCTTAATTAAATTAGCTAGTATTTCCTAATATGCACATATAATTAAAGAACAATGCTCGAAAATATACACTCCCTCCATCCCAAAACGGTTTTAATTTTTTTTCTAAGTCAAACTTTTCAAGCTTTGACCGAGTTTGAAGAAAAGCTCATACATATTTACATCATCAAATTTGTTAAATACATCATGAAATGTCTTTAGTGCATTTATTTGTATTTTAGATGTTAATATATGTTTATATAAACTTGGTCAAAATAAAAGAAGTTTGACTTATCAAAATTTAAACGTCCTACATCTTGTAAAGGAGGGAGTACTGCAGACTGCATCAGTGTCTAAAATGACAAGTAAAAGGAAAATAGAGGCAGTTTGTAATTGAAACATGCCCCCATCTAACAACTAAACAATTGTAAGGGAAAAAAGGTTGATTAATCTAAAACCCAGAAATGCATGAGATATAAAAAAACAAAATAGAAGCATACACATTCACACAAGTGAAAACACAAAAAGGACACTAACTTCTCACAGACCTGATTATCAGCAATTGACATAACAAATGGTGTTCGCAGTTCATAGCAAAGTTCTAGCATCTCTCCTCCTTGAGTTAAGATTTTCACTGTCTTTTCCCTAGAAAATTGTAGGCAATAGCATCAGTGCAGAGTGTTAGTAAAAAAATAGGCATCAATTGTCGGTTTCACTCTTAGAACAAATACACTCCAAACAAAACACGAGACATTCAAGTGGTCTGGAAATAACATACCTTTTTTCAGTAAAATTTCCTTCCAAAGTATGCAAGGGAGATATTTGGAACCTTTTAGCACAATGTCGCTTGAACACCTCCTTGGTAACCTCAATGATAGTATCCAAAAGTTCACTGTTATCAATGTTACCAGTGGATTTTTTGCTGCTTTCATGTTGGCATTGCATTTTGGCAATCAGCCTGTCCTCATTAAATATTGTAGATATAACACGGTCATAAACATATGTGTCCTCTGGTGTCTGTATCATTCTAAGCACATCTGTACCAATGGCCAAAAAGTAGTGAGCATAAATCCGTCAAAAAGATGCAATTGGCACTTCAACTATAGGGCCAGGGCTCAGAGATGTACACGACAGGGAAGGCTAGCACGGCTCCAGCACTTCAATATATGAATTTAATGGTACTTGCATGTCTATTTATAGAAAAAACTTTAAAGATTAGGCTTAAGTTCTAGACTAGATAAAATGGAGTCAAAGTGTCAAACATACCAATTCATTTAATAAATAGAGTGGACACACTGTCTGCATATGAGCACAAACAACCAGGATAGAGCACATCACAGGTGCCTAGTATAGGAGACAAGTAGGCCTCTTAGGCAGCAGGCCATGTGAAAAGAGCAGAAACCTAAAATTCATCAATCCAATTTTTTTTTGGCAGTCATCAATTTCAATCAAGAATCAAGTCATAACCTGTTCTTTCGGTGATAATTTAGTAGTATTAATGCAGAAAAGTTAATGGCTTACCATTTAGCCATTCGTCTTCCATCCGAGGAGGCAGTTCACTTTGCAAGACCTCAACAGCAGATGGACGGTCAGATGGGCTTGGAGACAGTAAGCGTCTTAACAGGTTTAACTGGGCAGGAAATTCTGCTGCCCATGATTTTGGAAGATCTCCCTTCTGCTTAAGATCAGAAAGAACAAGATGCCTTTCCATCGCTGTGGCAAATGGATGCCAAAGCTCAAAGAATATAACTCCCAAACTGTACATGTCAACCTGACAATTGACATAAAGAAGAACCACATTAAAAGGAAATATCGTCATATTACCAAATGTTTTAAAATCATGGGTAGGAGATTAGGAGCTCTGAATTCATTTCAAGAATAAGCAAATACTCTGTCCACAAAGGGGAAACATCACAAAAGGAGAAAAAAAACAAATACTAAAACCTATCACGTAGGGCAGACCAACCACATTTCACAACTAGAAGATGCTTTTTGTTCATTTTTTAAGCAAATAAATACCAAGTAATTTGTTCTAACCTTTTCATTTATCTGTGGCCATTTCTGCTCTACTTCAGGTGCAGTATAAAAATAGGTACCAACTTGACCAGTTCCATCCATTGAAACACCCACTGCCTCGGTAGGAAGATATTGGTCATGATCCAGCTGCTCCAGCTTCAGAAATTTGGCTGACAACAATGACAAATATTTTCAGCTGATATCATTTTTTCCATTCGCTTTTAGAGAAGTGCAAGCAATCATGATACAAAGTAAAGCACTGGCAGCTGAAACATCACAAGCTAGAACAGTGTATTCTTTCGACAATTTAATTGCCAATATACTAGAAAAGAAACATCTGAAGCTGGAAACTTCATATGACCTTACTGTCTCCACTCAACAGGCATGTGCATTGAGGGTTATATAATTGTGTTTGCCAATACCAATGAAACAGGAAATAATGACAACATTTCATTCTATATGGCTCGTACCATAGAAACTTACACGTTTCATCTTAAAGCTTGATATTTAAAGAACACCTTCCAAGCTATCAAGTAAAATAAAACAATAAAAAAAGAATACTACACGATATCAGCAACACTATGACAAAAAAATATTAACATACCAATATGATTTTACATATACGATATTAAAAGATATCATTCAAAAGAAGAAATAAATGGTCAGCAACAATTGCATCTTGTACAACACTATGATTTTTTGTTTGTTGGTACATAATACTGAAAATTAGAATAAAAATAAAACCAGAGAGAAAAGATATGCCAGTCCTGGATCTCATCACATACTGTACATACCTAGACCAAAATCCCCAATTTTAATATCATTGCGAACATCAAAAAATATGTTACTTGGAGTCAGGTCGCGGTGTATGATTCCTTGACTATGGACATGAGCTAGGCCTTCCACAATTTGTCGAAATAGGTGCCATGCATGGTCAATATCAAAAGATGAACTGTATGTCTCAAAATCCTGTCGCAGGGTCCTTTAAAAAAACAGTAGTTCAAAAAAGGTTAGATACAGAATAATTATAATCTATATCTTACTGTAGAATGGCATTCAATGACTGAAAATGCAGAAAGAAATATCACACTGCCTAAAGTTCCAACAATTCAAATTACCAGCCCCATGAGAACCCTTCAAAATTATATGCCAGCAAATTTAACTAACATACACCCTCCAATTCTTTTTAGAACACATTTCTGATCCAGCAAAATGAAGAAAATGATTGAAGATGATGTGGTGCTAGTGGACGAGAGTAGAGCAGGGGTAAATAGGAAGTTAGAGTCCGGAGGTGCCGGTGCGTAGTGGGGTGCTAAAGTGTGTTGATAAGGTAAAGAGGGGTAGAGGTAGACCTAAACTGATTTGGGACGAGTCGGTTAAGAGAGACCTTAAAAATTGGGATATCTCTGAGGAGTTAACTTTGGATAGGAGCGCTTGGAGACTAGCTATCAACGTGCCTGAACCTTGACCTTTGTGTCTTTTGGGTTTAATCTCTAGCCTACCCCAACTCGCTTGGGACAAAAGGCTATGTTGTTGTTGTTGTTGTTGATTGAAGGAAATGACAATAAATCCCATATTTCAGGCTCAGGAATATGAGAATTATTAATATTATTAAGAGAGATCTTTTCAATGGTATCAGTGTAGTGTGCCTTGATAAATTATAACAAAATTTTAATATACGGCTCAAGCATCAGAAGTTTCTCGACAAAGATAACACAAAATTAGAAAAAAAAATGGTGAAGAGACCGCAGCACAACTTTACTTAGTGCATAGCTGCATAATGAAACACACCTAGGACAATACTCCATTTGGATGTACAAGTACGTGGATTCCTGCTTATTTCCACCACCTGCATCCGATAGGCTGATGTCGTCATAACTAAAGATAGAGCTCTCAGCAGTGCGGGAACCACCAGCATTCAAAATATTATGATGACCGTATTCAGTTTCGACCCATGCCTGCATCTCAATGACAGGTGTGTCAGAATCGGCCAACACATGTTGAGTAAAAGGATTACTTTTTGAAGCAATAAACATCTGCGGAGATGATCACCTGGTAATAACGGACAATATGTTGATGCTGCAATCGTGAGAGTGTGGCTACCTCTCTGAGTACCTTGCAAAAATATTAATGAGAAACATCAAAAAGGCCATAACAGATGTGCTGGAGCAAACTCCTTAAAACTAAAAGTTAAAAAAAGAGGACCACATCCACATGAGTTACTGATGAGTAAATACTATATTTGTAAACCTCGTTGTTCTTACAATCTATTGGGAGGCACGAATGGCTATAATAATATCAAACATACCTATTGGTCAGTGATGGAGAGAATAATGGTTTGTATTCCTCCAAACTCTACAAGGGTGGGATATATAGATCCTATACATGGGCTCACATATACACCAACACCCCCCCCGCAGTCTGAACTACCGGCGCAGCAGTGTTCAAGAGTGGACAACAAGAAAGCCAACACCCCCCGCAGTCTGAACTACCGGCGCAGCGGTGTTCAAGACTGGACAAGAAGAGAGTACAAATAGAGTGCAAAGGGCAAATACCCCCCCCCCCCCCCGCAGCCACAACTAGCCACCGGCTACGTTGAGGCTGGAGCGAAACTCCGAGAAGGTCGAGGAGGGCAATCCCTTGGTGAAGATGTCAGCAAACTGGGAGGTAGTCGGGACATGGAGTACCCGAACATCGCCGATGGCGACTCTGTCGCGCACGAAGTGTAGGTCGATCTCCACATGCTTCGTCCGCTGATGCTGGACGGGGTTGGTGGAGAGATACACGGCGCTGACATTGTCGCAGTAGACGAGCGTGATCTTGGCAAGCGGGCTGTGGAGCTCCGCCAAGAGCTGTCGGAGCCAGGACGCCTCCGCCACGCCGTTAGCAACAACCCGATACTCCACCTCAGTACTGGAATGGGAGACAACCGGCTGCCGTTTGGATGACCAGGAGACCAGGTTGCCGCCCAGGAAGACGGCGTAGCCGGAAATGGAACGACGAGTGTCCGGGCAGCCAGCCCAGTCAGCGTCGGTGTAGACCACCAGCTCAGCAGAGGACGAGCGGTGAAGCACCAGGCTGAGGTCCACAGTGCCACGGACGTAGCGGAGGAGACGCTTCAGCGCAGCAAGGTGTGACTCCCGGGGATCATGCATATGGAGACAGACCTGCTGAACAGCGTAGGTGAGGTCCGGCCTGGTGAAGGTGAGGTACTGCAAAGCACCAGCCAGACTCTAGTAGGCAGTAGGATCAGCCACCGGATCACCCAGATCAGCAGACAGCTTCGCCTGAGTGTCGACAGGAGTGGAGCAGGGCTTGCAATCAGTCATCCCAGCCCGCTCCAGAATATCAAGTGCGTACTGCCGTTGGTGAAGGAGAAGACCAGACGGACGAGGCTCAACAATGACGCCCAAGAAGTGGTGGAGCTGACCCAGATACTTCATAGCAAACTCCTGCTGCAGAGAGGAGATGACACTCTGAAGCAACTGCTGACTGGAGGCTGTGAGCACAATGTCATCGACATAGATCAGCAGATATGCAGTCTCATCCCCACGGCGGTAGATGAAGAGAACGTGTCAGACTTGGCCTCGGTGAACCCCAATGTCAGCAAGAACGTGGCGAACTTAGAGTACCAAGCCCGAGGAGCCTGCTTCAAACCATAAAGAGACTTGTTGAGTCGGCAGACCATATCCGGACGACTTGAGTCCACAAATCCCGCTGGCTGAGAGCAGTAGACAGTCTCTGACAGAATGCCGTGAAGAAACGCATTCTTCACGTCCAGCTGGTGCACAGGCCAAGAGCGCGAGAGCGCAAGAGAGAGGACCGTGCGCATAGTAGCAGGCTTCACCACTGGGCTGAAGGTCTCATCATAGTCCACACCAGGTCGTTGAGTGAACCCCCGGAGAACCCAGCGAGCCTTATAGCGCTCCAGTGTGCCATCAGCCCGACGCTTATGCGTCCAGATCCACTTGTCAGTCACCACATTGCAACCAGACGGACGCGACACGAGGTCCCACGTCTGGTTGGCAAGAAGAGCCGCATACTCCTCTTCCATCGCGCGACGCCAGTGAGGATCCGCCAAGGCGTCGCGGACAGAGGAGGATACCGAAGAGACCCGCGGCTCTCCCTCGGTGGCGGAAAGAGTCGCGGAATGACACGCCATCCGCCGAGTCACCATGGGATGGATATGCCGATGATCCCGATGGATGACTGGTGGGTGGTACACCTCTGGCTCAGCTCGAGAGGGAGCCGGAGGAGTCGGCGGCGGCGACGGCTCCGGTGTAGGCGTCGCAGGAGCCTCCGGAGCAGGAGGCGGAGCCGGTGTCGGCACCGAACGACGCCGGTACACCTGCACCGGCTGAGCGTACCGCTGCGGCGCCGGTGTCAGCGCTGGTACACCTGCACCGGCTGAGCATACCGCGCAGGTGCAGGGGAGAGCACCGGGGCCGCGCGTGGCGCAGCGGGAGACACCGGATCCGAACACGGCATGACCGGAGGTCCGGGGGCCGTGCGTGGCGCGACCGCGGGTACCGGGGCCGCGCTAGGCGCAGCAGGGATCACCGGAAGCGGTGCCGGGGCGCCGGGAAAACCTGCAGGGAAAGGACAAACAGGTAACGGTGGCTGAACCACCGGGTCAGTCGGAAACAAAGACTCCAGCTTGGGGTCAGGAGAAGGAGTGGAGGAGGTGGAGTAGGGGAAATCCGACTCGTCAAAGACGACGTGTCGGGAGATCAGGACGCGGCGAGAGGTGAGGTCAAAGCGTCGGTACCCCTTGTGGTCAGGGGAGTAACCGAGGAACACACAACGAGTCGAGCGGGGCGCCAGCTTGTGAGAAGCGGTGGTGGAGGTGTTAGTGTAACACGCACACCCAAAGACCCGAAGGTGGTTGTAGCGAAGAGGAGTACCGAAGAGAGCGTGGTGTGGAGTGGGAGCAGGAGAAGCAGTGGACGGGAGACGGTTGAGCAGGTAGGTGGCGGTGTGGAGGCTCTCAGCCCAGAAGCGCGGGGGCAGAGAGGCCTGGATCAGAAGGGTGCGCACGACGTCGTTCGTCGTGCGAATCATCCGCTCAGCCTTGCCGTTCTGATGAGAGGTATACGGACAAGACATACGCAGCTGAACACCCCGAGAGAGGAAGAAGGAACGGGAGGTGGAGTTATCGAACTCCCCGCCCGTTGTCACACTGGACGGCCTTAACGGTGAGGCCGAACTGAGTGGACACCCAGGCAAAGAAGTGGAGGAGAGTGGGGAAGGTCTCAGACTTGGCGCGCAAAGGGAAAGTCCAAGCGTAATGAGAAAAATCATCAACAATGACCAGATAATATTTATAGCCAGACATGCTGAGTACAGGAGATGCCCACAAGTCAAAGTGAATAAGATCAAAAGCATGCGAAGAAGAAGAAAACGGAAGTCTAACATGACGACCTAACTGGCACGCATGACAGAGGTGCTCAGCAGGAGCCATAGTACATGGAACATCGGTACTACGACTGAGTTGAGCCAAAACGTCGCGGTCGGGGTGCCAGGTGGTGGAAGAAGGCGTCACGGCAAAAGCAGTAGACGAAGAAGTCGAAGACGGAGCAGCGGAAACAGGAAGCCGAAGAATGTAAAGGGGCCCTGGGCTGTCACATCTGAGGAGCGGACGCCGGGAAGCCGAATCCTTCACAGTAAGACCAGAAGAGTCAAATTCGATAGAACAGGAGTTGTCCGCAGTAAACTGGCGAATGGAAAGAAGGTTGTGAAACATTTGAAGAGCAACAAGAACATTAGAAAGACGAGAAGCAGAACCCACTACGGTGACAGAAAGGCAAGACCCATCACCAACCATAATAGAAGAAGGATAAGAGGGTTGTGGGGGTCGGACAGAAGAGAGGATACCGGCATCAGGAGTGGTGTGGAACGAGGCACCCGAGTCGGCGATCCACTCGGTGCTGACCGGCGGCGTCAGTCCCATGGTGCTGAAGGACTGCGCCAGAGCGGCCTGGTCCCACCCCCCAGGCCAGGTCGGCTGCTGGCTGGGCTGAGCGGGCGGGGTCCAGTACGGTGCGGAGAGGGGAGCAGCACCGGTGAACATGGCCGCCGGCTGGAGCTGAGGACGAGGCCCCCCTCTCGGACTCTGGAACGGCCACATCGAGAGGCGCCCTGACCATGGGTTGCTGAAGGATGGCCAGGGCGTACCTCCAGGGGCAGGAGCGAGAGTCGGCGCGCCCCGACGGCCCCCACCGGTACCGGTACCCCCAGAAGCAGGGCCGCCAGTGCCACCACCACCACCACGTCCCCCCGCCGACGACGTCCACGCCCCCCACCTCCGGTCTGCCCGGCGGGAGTAGCACCAAGGAGAGAGGTGGCAGGGGTGGCGGAGGAAGCCGGTGGAGCTGCGACGAGCGCGGTGGAGGTGGACGAGGGCGATCCGGGCGCGAGACCCTTGGTGATCTACTCGAGGGCGAGGTCGTCCCGGACCTGCAGGAATGAGGGGAAGGGCCTCTGGCGGGCGATCCAGCTCTTCAGGTGGTCATAGGTGATGCTCAGGCCCCACAGGACATTGAACACCAAGACCCAATCGGACACCGGATCCCCGAGGTCGTGAAGAGCATCGGCCATGACTTCATCCGCCGGCAGTACTCGCCAACGGAGAGGTCCCCCCTGCACGAAGGTGCGGAAGGTGGCGTCGAGCTGGAGGGCGCGGTACTCGGCGTTGCCGAGGAACTGCCCCTCGAGCGTCACCCAGGCCTGGCGCGCGGTGCCGCCGTGGGTCCTGACGAGGTCCTGAAGATCTAGGGAGATGGTCCCGAAGATCCAGGACATGGCGACGCTGTCGAGGCGCAGCCACGCCACGTCCTGCGCCTCGATTGGCGTGTCGAGGAGGACGTGGTCGTCGAGGGCGTAGCGGCGGAGGGTGAGCAGGACCTGGTTCCGCCAGCGTCCGCAGGAGGACGGTGACCACAGGGCCCTGATGTTCTGGACACCGGCGGCCTGGAGGTGGAGCTGGGCGACCATGAGGTCGGTCGGGTCGTACCGGGCTCCAGATCCAGCGGGCGGGGCTGGCGGGAGGAAGAGGCGCCGGCTCGGGGTCGACGGGTAGCTAGCCGGAGGAGACGCGGAGGAAGTGCTCCGCCTCGGCGACCCGGAGAGCGGAGGCGTCGGCCGCGGCGCGCTCGCGCTCCCAGGCGAGGGCAGCCACGCGGACTCGCTCCTGGGCCGCCGAAGCCTCCGATTTGGCGGCGAGGAGGGCCGCGGCGAGAGCGGCGTCGGCCTGCTGCTCGCGGAGAGCGGCGCATCCTCGGGCGCCATCCCGAGACCGGTCCACGCGGAATCGGCGGCGGTAGCGGGCCGCTTGCCCGCCGCGACAGTAGCGCGGAGGGCCGCAGCGGCGGCGGCGGCCGCGGGGAAGGAGGAGAGGGGCAGCGGCGGCACCGGTGGCCGGCCGGCGGCGACGCCGGCGGCGGCTGGTGGTGCTGGATGCTAGAGGTGGGAGGGGAGAGAGGAAACCTAACCCTAGGCTAATGATACCATGATGGAGAGAATAATGGCTTGTATTCCTCCAAACCCTAGAAGGGTGGGATATATAGATCCTATACATGGGCCTTTATACATGGGCTCACATATACACCAACAGTCAGCTAATGCCTAACTGGCTCATTACGAGAATTGCAGAAGTGGTATGAATTTACATGTTCTAGCCAATGGTGTAGTTGAATTGACTGGTCAAAGCCAAATAAAATACATGTAAAAGATGCATAATATACCCAAAAAATAAAGTTTACTGATAGAACTTAGAAGTGAACTTTTACATTGCTTGCACCATCAAGATCCCCAAACATGGACATAGAAAGGATGCAATAACTGCATAAAGCAAAAACTGTTTCTGAACAGTAGAATGGGATTGAATATATATACAAACCTTAAAATCTTCTCATTCACTTGAGGACTTCTATCCTTCAGGCGTATTTTTTTTACAGCATATTGCCGTCCATCTAGCTTGTTTTTGCATAATGCAACACGACCAAAACCCCCCTGACCTGTACAGATGATATCTTAAAGAATCATGCTAATTGATGAAAATACACACAGACGATTAAAATGCAAGATTTCGCCATTGTCAAAACTGGGCTTCACCGGAATGCCATCCCGCAATTGGGTTTCGCAGCTTTGCCATTATGAAATGGTGCCAACACGCTAGAATGCCTTTTCAACATTTACCAATAAAACATTAGTGATGGGAATAAGATACTCACCAAGGGAACGGAGCTCCTCAAAATCATTCAAATAACGGGAATTCGGCCTAGATGATGAATTATCAGCTCTCCAAAACAGAGAACACTCTGAAGAGATCTGTTTGTGAATGCCATCAGAAAGCCAGGTAACAATTAGAGGTGATCAAACTAGATTTATATTGTAGGTGCAAATCATGAATTAGTAGAAGATAAACAGGTCTGACTTACTATTTGTTCCCCGAAAACATGACTGAATGTTTCCCCAAAAACAGCAGGAGAGTCAGATATTAAATTCTTAGCCCACTCAGAAAGAATCTGGTTAATACAAAAAAGAGATAGATCCATTCAGTTAGAGTGGTGACAAAAAGAAAGAGCAACATAAAGACAAAAACTATACGCACCCCTATGTTGCATAGCTCTGATGATATTGCTGGCAAAGCAGCTGAAAGAGAATCCTTAGACGAACAGGCTATCCGAAGCAGGTGTACCTAATTAAGGTACTAAACATGGTTCAATAGTTAAGGAGAAAATGTCACTCAAAGAGTGTTGTGAAAACAAAATATTACCACAATTAAATCCCTCTTCTTATTCCTTGAAGCATCATCTAACATGTCTGAAACATAAGATGAACCATTTGAGGAGCTAAAGTCTGAATCACAATCTTCTTCATTCCAAGCTTCGTCTGCAAGGTCAGCGTCCTACCAGTATTGATCAATATGCAGCAAGATTAGGATGAATCATAACTTTATCTACTTAAATCGATTGTAGACAGGCTACTAAAAATAAAAAGGTAAATATTCAAAAAAGTAAAGTAGAAGCAATAGTACAAATTACATGGTGTGACCTCGAAAGACATGATCACAAATTGATTAGCATGGCAACATACCAAGTTGCGAAGCAGATGCACAAGAATTTTATAGTCAGAATGATACATATGTTGAGACTTAAGACCACTCCACATGTTCCACAAAATAGGCATGCCAGTGCAAATCAGTCAAATGTGTCAAGACAAACATATCAACAAGTAAATTGATAGTAGAACATAACTATTTAAAAAGCTCCATCACAAATAAAAGCAATAACAAAGAATTCAAACTCAAGTGGAGCATAATTAACAACTCTTGGCAAAAATAAATCTAGAATTGACATACAAGTCAGTATATAGATGGTTTCCTCCTATCTAAAAAATCAGCATTCTCATAATTGGCTAATCCTTGTGCGACCCTAGGCTAAATTTTCCCTTCCTTTTTCTTTGTAAATATATAGGAAGAGTTAAGAGCAAAATACACCTGGGGTCCTTAAACTTTTCCCAGATTCTCCTAGGTCCATAAACTTAAACTATCAGAATGACCATCTGAGTCCTTAAACTTTTCAGGTGATTCACTCTAGGTCCAATTGTGGACCAGAACTCTCACTTGGGATGAACTATTTAAAAAGTTGAAGGGACCAGATGCTCATTTTGAGGGGTCATGTACCTATATGAGAATCCAGGAAAAGTTTTAAGGACACTGGGTGCACATTACTCTTATAGAAGTGTGATGCTATAGTTTATCTACGAGATATATTAAAACAAAATGAACCTGCAAAAGTTCTTCATTATTACCTCAGGCTCACGTAGACTGCTCAAACTCCGTTCTGGAGTATCTGATGTATTTCCCGCATTGCTAGTAGACAAGGTTTTGCTATCATTTTCAGTTTCCTCTGCCACAACATGTAAATTCGGAGCTGCCTCCTGTATGACACCATGCTTTGCGGCACGTTGCTGTTCAGCTTTATCACCAGATGAGCTCTTTGCACGATAAGCCTTATCAGCTGAGACATGGGATTTTTCGATGGTTGTTTTCCTCTTGCTTCTAACATTAGATTTAACATGAGAACCAGAATTTTTCCTGCCACTATCCATTGTCAGATCTGGACCTTGTCGACTCCAACTAGTATCATCATATAACTGACTGTACAGATCAAAGGAGGTATGTATGTAAGAGATTCCAGGGTGAGGATCAGCGTCAAGGCTAACTTTCACATCTACATCAGTAGTTGAGCTCGAACCCAGGTAAGAAGCCTACAACATTAGATAGCAACAAACCTCAGGCATGATCCAAGAGCAACAACAACAACAACAACAACAATATAGCCTTTTTTCCCAAGCAAGTTGGGGTAGGCTAGAGATGAAACCTGAAAGAAATAAGTTCAAGGTTCAGGCACATTGATAGCTAGTCTCCAAGCGCTCCTATCCAAAGCTATCTCTTTAGAGATATTCCAATCCTTAAGGTCTCTCTTAACCGACTCATCCCACGTCAGTTTAGGTCCACCTCTACCCCTCTTTACATTATCGACCCGCTCAAGAACCCCATTACGCACCGGCGCCTCAGGAGGCCTTCGTTGGACATGTCCAAACCATCTCAGCCGATGCTGGGTAAGATTCTCCTCAATTGGTGCCACCCCGACCCTATCCCGAATAACTTCGTTCCGGACTCTATCCCTCCTTGTGTGCCCGCAAAACCACCGCAACATCCGCATCTCTGCTACACTCAGTTGCTGGACATGTCGCCTTTTTGTAGGCCAACATTCAGCACTGTATAACATCGCCGGACGAATTGCTGTCCTATAGAATTTGCCTTTTAGCTTTTGTGGCACCCTCTTGTGACAAAGGCATGATCCAAGAGCAACATATGAAAAAAATATGAAAATGAAAAAGGTTCAGTACAAATAATTCAAAACAGCTAAAAGCCTAGAATTTTCATCGCTAGTTTCACTATGCATACAAGAAAAAAAAAGGCCATGAGAAAACTGACTTACAGTGCTAGCTGAAACATGAGAGGGAGTAATCTCTGACAGAAACTCTTGGGCAGCCTCAAACAAATCAAAAATCATAACACGCCCTTCTCGGGAATAAATGTTTGCCTAAACAACAGATGGTGATAAATGAGTCAAGGGTGTACAAGGAAAAAAGCAATAATCACATTTGGTCGTGCTAAGGTAAAGCAAAAGTTCAATTTAGTAAGATATTGTGCAATTCATAATTTTGAAGTACAATGCCAGACGAAAAAAAACCCTTAATATTTCTGATTCTCTTGACAGACATACTAGAACATTGTACTTGCATCTTGATAATTCTTGTCACTTGGGAAATGAGGAAGAACCGCAATGGGTGTCTTTTCAACGGGGAGTCTCCTTGTGTCAGTACTGTTCTTAGGGCTTGTTTTAACAGTGCTAGGTTTCTGTTGGTCATGTTTTTAATTATTACGTGGTGCGTCGTAGTAAGTTTGTAATGGTTTGAACTGGTTCTGTATGACATTTTTCTTATTTATTGACATGATACACAACTCCTGCATCTTCAAGAAAAAAATGTATTTGCGTCTTCATTAAATGTAAAATGATAATCGGACAATTATTTCACACACCAACAAAGCGAGCATAAAAAAATTCAGCACTTCCCATATATGGAGTAGAAGCTGCCTTGATAGGATCTACGGTCTTGACACCAAACACTAAGCAAAAGGATGCATACACATAGCCTGAACTGTTCTTATAATTTCGCAGCATAACAGTTTCAAAACAAACAGAGTTCAGTGAAATTATTCCTTCTAACCACAAATAAGTAATACGGTCAGGTGAAGTCAAATATACCTGATCAAAAAGAAGAGAAAGTAGCCGATCTGCATCTTCTTTAGACAAGTTTTTTTCAGGTACAATACGCAATTTCGGACACTTGTGGGGGTAACCAGGAAAGCATCTATATTTCAAATTTTTAATCAAGAGGTAAATGTCTGTCACTGAAAATAACAAACAAGTATAGGTAATGTCGTTATAGCTTAGATGAAGACACTTACATTACATCAAGAATAGCTGAAACATTTAGATCTTCAAAGCCCATGCCATCAGAGTAAGGCCTGTTTAAGTTATTCAGTGGTAACAAGACATCAGTTGTTAAATATCAATATTAAAAAATCCATAAGTATGTACCTTAGAAAATACCTGATACATATGTTAAATCGGGTCTGAGGTGATTCTGATTTTACTTTGAAGTCCTCCCCTAAAATTGAAGTCCTAATTGATGTAGTACCAGAAGGTGCAGAGAACATACAAACAAAGAAGGGTTAACAAAGGGGCACTGACATTATGCAAAGTGAACCGATCAAAGCTTGTTTTACTAGTAAACCAGTTATTCAGTCCCATTTCAAGCTCTAAAATACAAATCCGACACAGCATGTGTTTCTGCTGTTAATGACCATGTAGACAGTAGACAATATCCAACTGAAACAAGAATACTCAATTATACCCAAAAGACCATAGCTAAAATTTACCAATCACTAGGAAAGAGTATTAGACCAGGAGCGATCGTCAAAACTATTCAGTAGCACAAAGGTTGGAAAGCGATAGTAAATTGAGGTTGGGCACCGAGCCTACAGGTATAACTCCTCACCAACTGAACAAACGACATGGAATTTACATTCTATTCAGCGTCAATGGCAACAGTTTTGGAACAGGCGAAACAGCAAAACTCTACATAAGCACAGCTGTATTATCAATGAAACGAAGAACAGTAACTCTGAAATATGAGACAATGTGGGGAGGCCACTGGCAGCGATCGATACACTGCACTGAAACAATCAGCAACGGATGTGAATCATGCAAACTCCCCCATAGGAAGGAGCGGCAAGCTATCGCGCGCTTGAAATGCGGAACGCCACGCGGCGACAGGGCGAGAGAGAGCCGGCGAGCGCCCAAGCGGCGGCGTGACTTACAGGGCGGTGAGCTCCTCGTCGAGGGCGGTCTGGTCGCCCTCGTGCTGCGCGGCGTGGTCCTTGGCGGCCTTGCGCCCTGCCGCGCCCCGCTTCTTCTTCTTCCTCGAGCTGTGCCCCATCGGTCAAGCCGGCCGGAGCGCGAGCGGGCGCGTCGCGGCTGGCGTCGTCCTCCCCCGCCGGAAGCAAACGGCAGCGGAGGCGGAAGGCGATGTCGCGATCGACGCGAATGATGGGTGTGAAGCCCGGAGATCTGCGCTGGCGCGTGGCGTCGGGCGGAAGAAGGCGCGGTTTTGCAGGGGTGGGTTTGGGATGGCCGGATGGGCGGGGTGGGGGCGCGTCGACTCGAGTCCAACACGACTGTCCAGTGGGGCCCGGGGCGGCTGCTGGTGATGGCGGCGAGCAGGCGAGATTTTTCGGTGGGGTTTTGTGGCGACTGCGGATGAGCACGTGACGTCAGTGATCGCAAACCGGCCCCCGGCGGCTAATCTTCTACAGCTACATAAAAAAAATATAATACTCAGAAATTAAATTTTCCTCAAATTCGATTTAGTATAAAATATATAATATTATTAATTCAATTATACTTATTATATAATATAAATAGTAATACTATTTTATAAACTTTTAGTTAAATTTAAAATTATTTGAGTCCTCAGAAAGCAATAGTTGCATTTTTAAACACGGAATAAGTACTACAGTGAAAGCTGTACATTGGTGGTTACTGCTGCTTACTAGCCTACTAGCCTGGGTCATCATGGGCACTCCCGTGCGCGCGACGAAATGGTTGGTGATATTTCAAGCCCTCAGCTGAAACGGAAGTTTTTTTTGACTATGTAATTATTTGGAATAATTTTATTTTTTTGACCCCTTAACTATTACTACTACCGGGCCAAGATTTTGCGTGCTCCTGTGCGTTCTGGCCCACGTGGGTCATGTGACTGTTTACAGTGAAACCCACATAACAATGTTCATGTGGACCCAATACTGTTCACGGTGGGCCAACAGTTCTGGAGCCGACGTCCCCTCGATGGGACCCACGATGCACTGTTCATAGTGGCCCCAAATACTGTTTATAGTGGGACTGTGGCCGAGGGCACTCTCCCCGGTTGTTAGTCTAAATTTGGTTTCTAAATTTTATATACAACAACATTCCAATTTTTTTAAACCTCTCTAAATAAACATAAACTCAAACATATATTACAAACAAAAATTATCAAAATCATAAATCACTTTTCTATAACGTTAATAAATTATAGAACACACTCTATTGTCTACAGCAGACCAGCGCTAAACAATGATAAACTCAAACATATGCTCCAACAAATTATCGAATCCATAAACCAGTTCAATGTAATTGTCGGGTACCACAATTAGGGACACCCTAATTGGGGTACTAAGATCACTCTGAAAAACGCAAACACATGTTAGGCGACTGAGCCCACGAAGGCCCACGGCCTCCTTCCCATCCGGAAGAAAGGAAAGGACTCAAAGAAGCCCAGCATGCGGCCCATTCGCACCCCCTCGGACCCGCGGGGCTATCTCCGCCTCGCTCGAGGGCTCCCATCAAGACCCTCGACTGCGCCCCGCATCTCCGCCTCGCTCGAGGGTAGCGAATCTCCCCTCGAGCGGGCAAAACATCTCCGTCTCGCTTGAGGTTAGCGATCCTACCCTCGAGCAAGCGACTCACCTCCGCCTCGCTCGAGGCCACCCCTCGGCGTATAGGACAAACGGCCCTGCCGCTCACCCGCCCGTCGTACGGAGGCATTGAAGGCCAACCACTCCTCCACAGCGCCCAGGACAGACAGCGTCAGGCCGCCATTCCTCACAGTGGCTGTGACCGGAGTCCCGTCCGCCAACTCCGGTCACTGCTCCGCCATCCCGGACGCTGTGGCAGCACTGTGGGACCTGCGACGCGGGACGGGACGGGCTCGGCACTGCTCCCGTTACTGTTCTGCCAACTCCGGCTGACCGGATTCCACCTCACCACACGTATGGCCCCGGACCCGCCCCCTGCTTGGGAAGGGTTCCGGCGTCGCCACGTGCCCCTCTAGGGGGGACGCTCAGCACACGCAGCCAGAGCCCCGGACCTCCCCCCTTGAGGGGTCCGGGACGTCCACGTGTCTCCCGGACCTCCTAGTGTGCACGCCAGCACTCCGTCCAGGGGGTCCGGGACCGCCGCATGCCCCGCTAGTGCACACAAGACCCTGACCTGCAGGGCCCATGGAACGCCACCACGCCACGTCTGGAGGACTGTACACCCTACAACGACGACCACGCCGCCTGCTGGGGCTAGTAGGACGCCGGCGCGATCTCCGCAAGACAAAGGATGATACCCCGGACGACTGTCACGCCCGACGCCATGCCCCACAGTGTACTTCCTATAGTGTTCGACCACTGCACCCCCGCGATTCGGGGGAAAATGATGACTTCCACGTTCCCCTGCTCATGTATCCCGCCCCTCCTTGTAACTATAAAAGGAGGAGGCGGACTTCCTTTAAGGGGGGATGATCACCTACATTCGCGATCATCGTCACACTCTCAGCACCACTAAGCACTCACCTCAACCGACTCCTCTTCTAGCAGAGACCTGGGAGCTTCCCCCCTCTCTCGCCTCGCTTGTACCCTACTACAAGCACTCCGGGTGCAAGATAATACAGTGCCCTCGCACACCCTCTTGCTGGACGTACGGCCCCGCGGCCGGAACTAGGATAAACCTGTGCGTTACTATGTTGCCTCTTGCATCAACATCTGGGACAAGGAAACACGCAGCATTTACTAGTTGGGATCCGGACCCCCGGGTCAGGACACCGACAGTTGGCGCGCCAGGTAGGGGCTCGGTGTGTGACATTTTCTCTTTTGTTCCCATTTGATCTCCAGGGATGGCGAGCAGATCCAACCCGTACCCCATGTGCGTTTCGGATCCGCTCCCAGCTGGATATGTGATCTGGTTCGGGAGTCTCGAGTTCAGAGCAACCAGCAACGGTTACCTCATGGAGCTCCTCTCGCCCAGACGCAACCCAGACATTCCGACTTCACCAGCCCGGCGCAACAGGCGCTCGAGCCAGCACTCGCGACAAGCGTGCGCGCAGAGCGGCACCGGGCGGCACGCCTCGCCTCCCCTACGTGGGTTGAGGTTGCCATGTCACGGCTCAGCGTCGCGACCGATGGGGCCACCGCTTCGTCATCACGTGCTTCGGCGTCAACTGCGCCAGCACCGTCATCGACTGCAGCCCTGGTGCCTCCCAGGGGGGGCGCGACTTCGGCGTCGCCCTTCCCCATCGGGATGCGCAACGCTGCGTCCTACACTTCTTCGTCCAGCACCAACTTCGCCGAGTACGAGGACCTGCCGGGTCATCACCTCCTGTCGATCCGCAGCCTCATCGCGTCATCTCTTAACGACTCCTACCCCGAGACGGTGAGTTCGATCGCCGACGACGTCAACTTTTTCATGGACAACTTCACGCCCGAGGAGGCCGAGGACTACTCTGGGGTCCGCGACCCCGGCGCTTTCCGCTCGTTCCAGCTGGCGATGGCTTACTGCCTCACCTGCTCCGAAGACTCCAGCGAGGGGGATTATGATCCCGCCCGGGAGTGCTTCATGGTCCAGCTCGCGGACGGGCAAGACGACAACATTCCGGGTGATGACGGGAACAGCGGGGCAGACGCGCGGGCGAACCAACCGGTTCTGCCGCCTGCGGCCCCTTCTTCTTCATCAAGCTCGGCGGCGTGGCAAGCGCAGCTGGCGCAGCTCAAGGAGCTTATAGCCAAGCTCGACGAGCAGCGTCGGCAGACCCAGGAGCTGCGCACCGCACTCGAGCAGCAGTGTACCGCGCGTGGTGCCCATGCCCAGGCGGCGGGACGTATTGCCCGGGAGCGGATCCTAGCCGACGACAACGTCGACAAAACTCCGTAATTGAAAATAGCCGACGAAAAACTCGTCGCTGCGGCCTACCTACTCCAAGCGATGCCCGAGCCATCGACGACTTCGGGTCGCAACCTGCGCCGCGAGGCACAGGTGCTCATCGAGCAAGCTGCCGTGCAGCAGGCCGAGAGCTCTGCGTCTCGTATGCGCTCGAAAGCCCCGGAGCAGCCCGGTGGGACTGCACGACAGGACCACGAGGCTTCGGTGCACACTCCGCCAGGAGGGAAAGGAAAGACAGCCGTAGCGCCCGGTGCAAAGGCACCCTCGGTGCACGACCGCATCGGAAAGACTCCCGCAAAGGAGCGACTCCACGACACGCGCGGGCACGCCGGCGACGGCGACGCTCGCTATGTCATCGACGACAGGAAGTACACTCCTCGACGGGGTGGACGCTTCGACCCCGAGCACGACAGGGGTGAGTCACCGGAGTCTCCGGGCACCCGGCTGTTTAGCCGGGAGATTCGGTCTGCTTTTTTCCCCCGCGCTTTCGACAACCCACCACCCTCGTCAAGTACTCAGGCGAGACTGATCCTGCAGTCTGGCTCAACGACTACCGCCTAGCATGCCAGCTGGGCAGTGCGACGGAAGACGCGGTTATCATCCGCAACCTCCCTCTTCACCTTGCTGACGCCACATGAACGTGGCTCGAGCATTTGCCCGCGGACCAGATCCACAACTGGGCCGACTTGGTCCAGATCTTCGTGGGCAACTTCCAGGGCACATACGTGCGCCCCGGGAACTCCTGGGACCACAAAGGGTGTCGCCAGAAGCCCATTGAGTCCCTGCGCGACTACGTGCGGCGCTTCTCCAAGCAATGCACCGAGCTCCCCGGTGTCACCTATGTCGAGGTCATCAACGCTTTCCTCGAAGGCACAACGTGCAGGAACCTGGTGCACGAGCTTGCGCGAAGCCGCCCCGCAAACACCAACGAGTTGTTCGACGCTGCCACCAACTATGCCACCGGCGAGGAGGCGGTTGGTGCGATTTTCGACAACAAGCCGAACAAGCGCAAGGAGGACGCGCCCGCGGAGGGCAGCAACCTTAAGACCCACGCCCCCGCCAAGAAGCAAAAACGGGGGGAGAAAAAGGAAGAAGCAGGCCCCACCAATCCAGCTTGGACCAGGGCAGGCAGAAGACTCCGACGAGGCCTTCATCGCCGCCCCTGACCGCAAAGGACCTCGAGGCCCCCCTCGAGGTGGAGGCGGCCTATTCAATGACATGCTGAAGAAACCGTGCCCTTACCACAAGGGCTCGGTCAACCACACCCTTGAGCAGTGTGAAATGCTCAAGAAGTACTACAACCGCATCACGCATCGCGACGAGGACAAGAAGAAGGATGCTGGCGACAAAGGTGGAGATGACGAGTCCCCCCCGGTGGAGAATGCCTTCTTCATCTTTGGAGGACCAACGACGAACATGACCTCTCGGCAGCGCAAGCGTGAGCGCCGGGAAGTCTTCTCTGTCACCAAGGCCACGCCATCCTACCTCGACTGGTCGAAGGACACCATTTCCTTTGGCCGCGAGGACCACCCCGACTACGTCCCGCATCCGGGACGGTACCCGCTTGTTGTCGACCCCATCATCGGCAACACCCGCTTCTCCAAGGTGCTCATGGACGGAGGCAGCAGCCTCAACATCATGTATGCCCACACTTTGGAGCTTATGGGGATTGGATTGAACAAGCTTCACCCCTGCAAGTCGCCATTCCATGGAGTTGCGCCGGGGAAGCGAGTCCAGCCCCTCGGCCAGATTGATCTACCTGTCTGCTTCGGCACGATAGCCAACTTCCGCAAGGAAGTACTCACCTTTCAGGTGGTGGGGTTTCGGGGATCCTATCATGCCATCCTTGGTCGTCCCTGCTACGCCAAGTTCATGGCCATCCCCAACTACACCTACCTCAAGCTGAAAATGTTAGGTCCGAAGGGTGTCATCACTGTCGGCTCTTCGTTCGAGCATGCCTACGAGTGCGTTGAGCACACAGAGGCTCAAGCAGAAGACGAGGCCCTCGCAGCCACCCTCGACAAAATGGCAAGCGAGGCCTTAGACTCCACGCACCAACACGCGGGAAGCTTCGAACCCGCCGAGGGTATCAAGAAGGTGCCCCTCGACCCGAATCGCTTCGACGACAAGGCGTTGTAGATCAGCGCCACCCTCGACAGCAAATAGGAAGTGGTGCTTGTCGACTTTCTCCGCGCCAATGCAGACATCTTTGCGTGGAGCCCCTCGGACATGCCTGGCATACCGAGGGAGGTCGCCGAGCACTCCCTTGACATCCGAGCCAACTCCAAGCCGGTGAAGCAGCGCCTGTGACGCTTCAACGAGCTCAAGCGTCGGGCGATCGGCGAGGAGCTGCAGAAACTTCTGGCGGCCGGATTCATCATGGAAGTATTCCATCCCGAGTGGCTAGCTAATCCTGTATTAGTGAAGAAAAAGAATGGGAGTTGGCGGATGTGCGTAGACTATACTAGTTTAAATAAAGTATGTCCGATGGTTCCCTTTCCTTTGCCACGTATTGATCAAATCGTAGATTCAACTGCGGGATGTGAACTTTTATCCTTTCTTGATGCTTACTCCGGTTACCACCAAATCAAGATGAAAGAGTCCGACCAGCTCGCGACTTCTTTTATCACACCTTTCGGCATGTACTGCTACGTCACGATGCTCTTTGGCCTCAGAAACGCCGGAGCTACATATCAGCGGTGTATGCTCCACGTCTTCGGGGACCATCTCGGGCGGAATGTAGAGGCATATGTCGATGACATCGTTGTAAAATCCAGGAAGGTGGATGACCTGGTTGCCGATCTCAGGATCGCATTTGATTGCCTAAGGGCCAAAGGGGTAAAACTCAACCCCGAGAAGTGCGTGTTCGGAGTCCCTCGAGGCATGCTCTTGGGCTTCATTTTCTCCCAGCGGGGCATTGAACCCAACCCTGACAAAGTCTCGGTCATCACTCAGATGGGACCGATCCAAGACCTAAAGGGGGTACAGAGGGTCATGGGATGCCTAGCATCCCTCAGCGATTCATATCGCGTCTCGGCGAGAAAGGCTTACCCCTGTATCGACTCCTGAGGAAAACCGAGCGCTTAGCGTGGACCCCCGAAGCCCAAGAAGCCCTCGACAGGCTGAAGGCATCGCTCACTCATGCCCCCATTCTCACTCCACCCACGGACAGTGAGCCCTCTATCTGTACATAGCTGCGACGACCCAAGTGGTCAACGCGGTGATCGTTGTCGAAAGACAAGAGGAGGGCCACGCTCTGCCCGTCCAACGGCCGGTGTACTACATTAGCGAGGTGTTGTCTGAAACTAAGACACGCTATCCACAGATTCAGAAGCTGCTCTACGCAGTGGTTTTGGCCCGGCGGAAGCTGCGCCACTACTTCGAGGCCCATCCCGTCACCGTGGTCTCATCTTTCCCTTTGGGAGAGATAGTCCACAACAGGGAAGCCGAGGGTAGAATTGCCAAATGGTCTGTGGAGCTGATGGGAGAAACTCTCACCTACGCCCCTCGCAAAGCCATCAAGTCCCAAGTCTTGGCTGACTTCGTGGCTGAGTGGACGGACACTCGGCTACCCCCACCGCAAATCTAAGCCGAATGCTGGACCATGTACTTCAACGGGTCGGTGATGAAAACCGGCGCCGGTGCCGGCCTCCTCTCCATCTCACCCCTCGGAGATCACATGCGGTAGGTGATACGCTTACACTTTCCTGCATCTAACAATATGGCGGAGTACGAGGCCCTCCTCAGTGGTCTCCGCATCGCCATCGAGCTCGGCGTCAAAAGCCTTGACGTGCGCGGTGACTCTCAACTCGTCATCGACCAAGTGATGAAGGAGTCTAGCTGCCACGCCCCGAAGATGGAGGCATACTGCAAAGTAGTGCGCCGCCTCGAGGACAAATTCGATGGCCTAGAACTCAATCAAGTCCCGCGCAAGTATAACGAGGATGCCGACGAACTAGCCAAGATCGCGTCGGGGCGGACCACCATTCCCCCAAACATCTTCGCTCGCGACATCACCAAGCCCTCCTTCGAATTCCAAGATCCGGCGGAACCAGGCCCCTCGAGCGCCGAGCCCTCCGGTGGGAACCCCCCGGCGGACGAGGCCGAGGCCATGGACACTGCCTTCAGGACCTCCTCTGCGGATGAGGCCGAAGCAATGGAGACCGACGAGGCCCCCACTTCGCAAGATTGGCGCACCCAGTACCTTGACTGGATGATTCGAGGGGTCCTACCCTCGAACCGCGCTCAGGCGCGGCGCCTCACCAGGCGGGCCAAGTCCTTCGTCTTAATCGACCACGAGTTATACAAGCGCAGTCCCTCGGGCGTCTTGCAGCGATGCATCCCCATCCCCGAGGGCAAGGAGCTGATCCGCGACATCCACGCTGGCATCTGCGGCCACCACGCTGCGCCGCGCACCCTCGTGGGTAACGCGTTTCGGCAGGGCTTTTACTGGCCCACCGCGGTCGCCGACGCAACCGACGTCGTGCAGACCTGCGAGGGTTACCAGTTCTACGCTCAAAAAACACACCTCCCGGCCCATGCTCTACAGACCATCCCCATCACAAGGCCATTTTCCGTGTGGGGACTGGACCTCGTTGGCCCACTGCAGAAGGCGCCCGGGGGCTTCACTCACTTGCTGGTGGTAGTCGACAAATTCTCCAAGCGGATCGAGGCTCGACCCACCGGCAAGATTAAATCCGAGCAAGCCGTTCTGTTCTTCACCGACATCGTCTTCAGGTTCGAGGTCCCGAACTCGATCATCACCGACAACGGCACCCAGTTCACAGGCAAGAAGTTCTTAGCGTTCTGCGACAGTTTCCACATACGTGTGGACTGGTCGGCTGTGGCGCACCCACAGACGAACGGACAAGTGGAGCGTGCCAATGGCATGATCCTCCAAGGACTGAAACCAAGAATCTTCAACAAGTTGAACAAATTTGGCCGGAGGTGGCTCACGGAGCTACCCACGGTTATCTGGAGCCTGAGGATGACCCCAAGCAGAGCCACGAACTTTACCCCGTTCTTCCTCGTCTATGGCACCGAGGCCATACTCCCCACGGACTTGGAGTATGGGTCGCCAAGGCTCAAGGCATACCAAGAGCAGCAGAACCAGCGAGCTCACGAAGACTCGCTGGACCAAGTGGATGAGGCTCGAGACGTGGCACTCCTACACTCTGCGCGCTACCAGCAGTCTTTACGGAGATATCAAGCGCAGAGAGTCTGGCGCCGGGACCTCAACAAAGGGGACTTGGTGCTGAGCCTTCGACAAGACAACAGGGGCCGCCACAAGCTCTCACCACCATGGGAAGGCCCATATATCATCGCCGAGGTGCTCAAGCCCGGCACGTACAAGCTGGCGAACGCAGATGGTGAAGTCTTCACCAATGCTTGGAACATACAACAGCTACGTCGCTTCTATCCTTAGTGTTCCGAGCTATTTGTACATTGTTTGTACTCGCATTCTCGATTTCCCGAAATAATAAAGAAGTACGCTTTACTTGTTTATTTTTGGTAACCTTCCGGACCCTCGAGGGCTCGGATGCGCACGAACACTGAGGTATGCTTGGCTTTACCGTCGGCAAAGCCAAGCCTCCCTCGGGGGCTACTACGGGGCTGTGACACCTCAGGTGTCAATACTTTTAAATCCAATCAATACACCTTAGTTAAAGTTAAAAGAAAAATTTGGGAAAATAATTCAAGAGAAGGGTTCAAATAAAAGACCAACTATTGCATAAGAAATGAAAGGAGAAAGAAAAAGGGTGAAAAGCTACTCAAAAGTTAATTCAAAAATATGCACAAAATTTTAGTTGGCTCATGGGAGGTGTTTCAATTGACATGTGCTCAATTGAACTTCAGCCAAAATCAAGTCAAAAACTGAATAAAACTAAAGCCCTTTTGTGCAAAAATGCAAAGGTACCAATAGTTCAAAATGTGAGTTTCAAATGAAAATTTGCATAACACAAAAGTTGTAGATCTTGAAAAGTTATGCAAAAATGGTATTCAACACTTTTCCATTTGAGCCCTCCAAATTAGAGATAATTTCAGTTTACAGAGGGGTCCCTGGATTTTCAGAAATCGCAATTATGCCCTTATCTCCATCTCTCTCTCCCCCGGCCTGCTCTGTTCGCGCCGCCCGCCGTACGCCGCCGGTGGACTTCGTCCACCGCGCGCCCGTGGCCAAATGGACCCGGGGAAACCTCTCCGCGCCACCTGGCCCGCCCCTTGGCACCTCCTCGCGCGCACACGCGTCCCAGGCCGCTCCCGAGCCGCCACGACACCCCGGCCGGCGCAGCGCCGCTGCCTCCTCCGCCCGCTCGCCGTCGAGCCGCCCAAGACCAAATCAACCGCCCCCAGTCACTACATTCCTCACACAGGAGCTCTTTGGCCTATATAAACCCCCAGAACTCCACAGTCGCGCCCCTTCTCCTCCTTCTTCTTCCTCCCGCCGCTCCGCCATGGCCGCCGAGATCCAGCTCTCGCGGACCGGCTAGCCCAGCCCCACATTGCCCCCTCCGACCACCGCAGAAGCTTCTCCACCTCCTAGTTACGCTCCACGCGCGCGGAATCGAACCCAAACCCCCTCCCGACGCCATTCCCCTCTTGCGCCGCCGCCGCCGAGCTCGGGCTCACCGCGGACCGGCCAGCTCCGAAGGAGACCGAGCCCGACAGCTACCCCAGAAGCATCCACGAGCTCACGCGGTGCTCGTGTGCGTCTTGTTCCCCTACCCCGAGCCCTCCTTCACCTCCAGCGCCGGCGAACCGAACAACCGACCCGCCATCAACGCCGACGAGCTCGAAACCGTGCACCAAACGCTCGAACGTCGACCAGGGTAGGTGTTCCTCGATCCTTTCTCTCCCACGCGCCTCCCCGTGGCAGCCCCGGTAAGCCCTGCACCGCAAAACACCACCGGCAAGATGCCACGGCGGAGAAGGCCGGTGAAGGACCCGGTTGTAATTTTTTTTTCGTTTAAGGGTGTTTCTGCAAGTTTTTCAGTGTATACCAGTGAACTCCTAAAATGCGAAACAAATCACAGAAAAATCGGAAAAATGCAAACTCAACTGATCTGGATTCCTTGTAACAAGATCTACAAATTTTGTAACATTCACATTTGCAGAAACTCAACCAAATTTAATCTAGGGAAAAGAATAAGAAAACCACCTTATACATGTTCATGAAGTTCTTCTCATCAAATGACCTTGATTATTGGATATGTTATCACTAAGGGAATTTTAAGGTCACAGTAAAAAGATGGAACCCAACCAAAGCAGTATCATATTGGAACAATCAAGATTCTCTAATCTATTGTTAGCTTTCTCGATTTAATTCTGGAAATTATGCACATTAACTTGCTCTGAAATTTTTACTGAATGCATGTGCCACTGAATACCTGCAAATCCAAAAATTTAAGATTTATTAGAGTTCATTTGCTATATACCATGATTTATGCTTGTTTAATCAACTTAATTCCTCATATATAGTTCTTATGCTTAGAAAAATCTATATTTATTTCTGGAGTCCCTTTTTAGCTCTGTGTTCCTTTCTAAAAATTTTGAGCTGCATTTACTGAGTTTTGCCTTGGTGAATAATCATGATTAGCATCTTAGGGCTAGATTTTCTATTTTTGTTCTGAGTAATCCACAATGTTTCTGATCATTATTGTTGGGCATCATCTTGTTTAGAGTATGTTCTATCTGTAATAAAAAGTTCATATGCAGTTCTAATCAAATGCACCTTGAGAAATTTATGCAAACTCATGCTAAGTTAACTGCATAACTAATTTTTCATATTGTTTTAAATCTTGAAAAATTTTCTGGAGTATTTTTAACTCATTGATAGCCTCTGGTAAAAATTTGAGAGCCATAACCCAAGTAAAACTCTCTGTAGAATTAATCTTAGTTAAAAACTTGCTGTTTTTGTTCTTTTTGTCACCTCAGTTATATAAGCGAATAAAATCTGGACAAATTTCAGTGCTGAGTATATGCTTTGAAGTTGCTCCCATAAAATTTGTAGCACCAGAACCCATGTCGAACATTCTGTATAAAAAGATGAAGTAACTAGAGTAATCCATTTGCATGAATAGTTATAGTTTTTGCTCCATGATAGATGCTGAATTTTATACCATGAATGTTCAAGTTTGGATCTGATTTACCTTAGTGTTTCATCACTAGCTCTTTAGTAGTTGTGTTGATAAGAAATAAGGGAAGCATGCTATGTGTTGAAATTGAAAAATGAAAACTAAAACTCCCCACTCATTCATGAATAAACGTAGTTATGTTTACTACTCTATAAACGATTGCCCATGCAATAAAATGTGAAATCGTCACTAAATTAACTTTCGTTGGACTACAACTTTATCGTGAAGGAAAGAAATTATATCCATGAATAACTCATAATCTTGCATTGCATATAGAAACGGTTAACCTCGCGGACGGAGACTACGAACTGGTGCCCGCGGACTCTCATGCGGAGCAGGAGGTTAACCTGAACTGTACTAACTTGTCTCAAGACCTGGGCCAAGCCCCAGAGGCTTTTCTGCCAGGCAGTGCCCAAGAAGGCAAGCCCCGGAGGCATAATCCCACTATTTTTCCGAATTATCATTCTGCTATCTATTTATTTATGTATGGTAATAGTTGGTTTTCTGCATTTAAGTTTTCTAGGCATTTATCGAAAACCCTAGATGCATGATCCTTAGGAACCTATGTTTGATACCGGATCTTTTTATCGACTAGTTGCCATGCTAAATAGGTACGGTAGAAGTCGAGGGGTTTCCTGCCTCTCGCGAGCAAATAGGAATTGTACTGACTTTAATTCCTGTTGAAATGTAAGGACAACGGGCGGGGTTGTGTAGTTGTGATACCCCGCTGGTGTAGTCAAAAATGGCTAAGGTCGCGGTGTGTGGCTCATTTCGTTAAGCGTTTGAAAGTACTAGCCACATACCGGCGAGTGGAACGATCTCGCACCCTCCTGGTAGAAGTAGGGTTTATTTTTATGTCGCGACGTACGGGTACAGAGTGGTCGGACTCTGTAGTCGGGGAGGGTGTGCCGGATCCACGGACTGGAAAGAAAGGGGAAAAGTAGCGTGGGCGGGAGCGAAGTTGATCCCCATGCGTGTGGTCTAGGTTCCCCTGGCCAGGTTGAAATTCGATTCGGAATCGTCCGCCTCTCACGGCATGAGATTGCTTAAAGATTTCGGTCACATAGAGTAACAAGTGGAACATGATGATGATAATACTGCTGGTCGATTAAATGATTGCTCTACCATGTTTGAGTAGAGTTAGTTGCAAATTTAGAATGGTTAATCCCACTAGAATCTGGCTAAGTAAAACCTGAAAGTAAGGATCAACACTTAGCGGCATTTTTGGCAAACAAACCCTACCAACCAAAAAGCCTTGCATGTCTAGTTATCGGACTATGTTATATCCGGAGACGGGTCAGTCTTGCTGAGTATTAGTATACTCAGCCTTGCTTGTGGCACTGTTTTTCATGTACTAACTTTGAAGATCTGTTTGCGAGTCTTACTTGGCCTTGTACTCTGCCTCCGGGTTGGTCTGTTGAGTGGGATGGCCCTTCAGCTGGTGCTGACCACCCTCCCGCTGAGTGACGCTTTCGTACGGGCTTTATCGATGCGTCACGGTATCTCGCTAGTTATCTTTGCTGCTTCCGCTGAACATGAGACTTAAATAATTGAGTAGTTGGAACTCCGTGGTACTTTGCTACTCTGAACTTGGTTTGTAATAAATTTTCTTTCCGCTGCAATCACTCTGAGATGTATGAAATAGTTTGTGTTGTAATCTCTGGGCTCACCTTCGTGTGAGTGTTGTCTGCTGATCCTGGAATAGCGTGGCTTTTATCGAGGCTTCACTCGAGGAACTACCGGTGAGTGCCAAATTGGGTCAGAGTTGCTTAGCAACAAAGATCAGTGCACCCGGGCCCAGTAGTTTTGGGTGGTTCCGCCACAGGGGCGAACCCCCGAACGTCCCCAAAAATCGCCAATGTTTTTTCGAAAAACTTCCGTCTCGTCTCTAAGCTTCTCGTACACTTGGAAAAAATTGACGCGAGGCGTAAGCAACTACGGTACGGGGCCGGCCGAGTCATGGGGCCGCCTACGCCTCTGGGATACGGCACCCCCCTCACCACCCCACGCCTACATTGCTTATGAACGCGAAATTCCTCACAGAAGTTTATCTAAGTCGCGTACGAGAACACGGAAGTAGAGTAAAAAAATGCGGGCTCGAACGCACAAGGCCTCGATGGGCCACACAGTCGATTTAACGAAAACAAATTTCTATATTCATAGATGCGATTACAAAGTGCGATTACAACAAATACTAATCTATTACATGGGCTTCGAGGCCCAGCCTATCTACAGGTTATCATCCCCCCGCTGTGGATCCGCAACAGCATCGAACTCGGCTATCGGGGGGATGTCGGCTTCGAGCTTCTCGGCTAAGGCAGTGGCGAACTCCTCCGCGGCTGCGCCGGCGTCATCCATAATAGCTGACGCAGCGTCCGCATCGGCGTCATTGGGAACGACGTACCCCGACGACACCTTCTGGAGATTCATGATGTAGTGCATCGAGGCCATGGCGAGGGCCCGCGGGACACCAAGACGTAAGGTGCTCTTGGCATGCTCGGCGATCCGGCCACCTAGCTCTCGCAGGCGGCTGATCACCGAGCTACCAGAGACAGCGCCCTCCCCCTCGAGCTCCTGGCATACGCTCACGGCGGTTCGCTCCAGGTCAGCGTATTCCGCCTGCGCACCATGAGCGCGGTGTTGACCGCCTCCTTTGCCGCAGTCTCGTCTGCCACTTGCTGCCTCAGCTCTGATCAAAGAAACGAGGGTAAGCTACGAACGGCTAGAACCCAACAATATCGAAATTTCGAGCACTCACCTGCGATGCTCTTCTGCGCCTCCTCTCGTTGGACTCGGGCGGCCTCCTCGAGGGAGGACAAGGAGATCTCCTTCTCCTTGAGGGCGGCCTCCGCATTCCGGAGGGCCACCTCCTTCTCCTCGAGGGCTTTGCCCTTCTCCTCGAGGGTCCCGGTGAGAGTGGCGATGGTTGCCTTCTCGCGCTGGAGCTCGGCCTCCTTGTCGTGGAGCTCGGCCTCCTTGTGCTGGAGTTCGGCTTCCTTCAGCTCGAACGCCGTCCTGGTGCGCTGCAGCTCGGCGGTTTGCGCCTCGGCTTCCTAAGCCTTCTGCTCTGCTGCAGCTCTCTGGACGTCACGCTCTCCGGTGGTCCGCGCCAACTCCTCCTCCAGAGCCTGCCGACGCGCCTCCAGATCCGTCATCTTCGTGTTGGCGTCGACACTCCGGAGCACCAGGCTAGCGTTGTGCTGCCCAAGCCAGCGTACCTGGGAATACAGCCGGGTCATCTCGGCGCTTTTCTTGCACGAGATGTCCATCAGCCGCTGCAAAGAGGAAACACGTGGGTAAAACAAATAAAATCAGGGCCAAAATGCGAACGATTCTCGGGAGGAGCCACTTACCTGGCTGATCTGGTAATCTGTTGTCCGATGGAGCTCCAGGGCGCGTTCGAGGTGGTTCTGAATTTGAGAACCTGCCTCGTACTGCGCCTGCCAGACGGCGGCCTCCTCTCGCTCATCACGGAGAAACTCCAGGGGGACCACGGATTGGATGATTGCCCCGTGCTGGGCCCCTTGGATGTCCCCTCGTCGAGCACCTCTGCGCAGGCCGACGTGAACTCGGCGATCTCGTCGGCGGCGCTTGTCGCAGCAGCGGGGTCGATGTCTCTCGAATCTCCGTATTCCTCGCTGCTGTCCGGCAGCTGCACCACCGGGATCACGATGTCCGTCGTCGCCTGCGCCGTCACCGTCGGCGCCGTCATCACCGCAACGACACCCTCGTCCCGGGCCTCTGCAGGCCCCGAGACGTGGGCTTCCTCCGCCACCGGTGCCCTCTGCGCCGACTCCTCCGCGACTCCCTCGACCCAGCCCCCGGGGCCCGGGGACGAGGGTCTCCGCCTCCGCCTGGCTGGCGGCGCGCTCCTGCACACCCCCACCAGATCCTTCCTCTGCGACCGTCCGGGCGGCGCTATCTGCGCCGCTCCGACCGACCTCGGCTCCGACGACCGGCGGGGCGGCGCCAACTGCGCCGCCCCGGCCGGCCTCCCCTACGGCGTCAGCCGGAGCGGCTTCTTCAGCTCCGCTCTGGCCGGCGCCGCCCCCGTTCCCCGGCGCTCGAGCCTGTTGGACCGCTTGGGCCCCGCGAGCCATCGCCTCCCGCAGCTTCGCAACCTCCGCCACGATCTCCACGACGGGCGGGGGCTGCGGCGCCGAGTGCGGCATAGCGCCCCCCCGGTCTTAAGGGCTTTGGTCGGCGCGAGCTGGGCTGCGTCCTTGGCAACGGCCCCAGAGCTGGAAATTGAGGAAGGAAAGCTGAGGTTAGCAGGATTGGGTGAGCGATCTAACGAATACAACAAACAAAACCGAAAACACTTACCTGGACCGGGCACTCATGCTGCGTTTGCCCGTGCCACTCCTTCGGGCTCGAGGCACGCCGACGCCCCTCGACGACTGATCTGAGGGTGTCGCCCTCGGAGCAGCCTGAGGCCTCGAGGCCGTCTGCGTGGGTGCCCCCGCGCTCGCCGCGGACCCATCGCCTCCCGTAGACATCGTGGGCGCGGGGACCCCCTCGCCCGTCGCTCGCAGGGGCAAACCCCGCTCCGCCACGGACGCAGACGATCCTCCACCCACCACCAATGTGGGTGACCCTCGTCCCGCCGCTGGCGTGGGCGACCTCCGCTCCGTCCCCATGAGGGGCAGGTTCACCAACGTCTCTGGTGCGGGCCTCGCCTCATGCGGTGTCGCTGGCGCGTCCTCGTCGCCGGCCTCTTGATAGACCGGCGGGGAATCCGCACCTGTTGCCGCCTCGCCACCACCCGGAGGGTGGGCCTCGGCATCCGAGGCGTCCTCCTCCTCCTCGTCCTTGGACTCGGGCGTGGCAGGCCGCGGCTTCCCCTCCGTGCGAGCGATCTTGCACGCCTTGTCATGCTTCGCTTTCCTCTTCCTCTTCCTCTCAGCGGTAGCCTCTGCCGCCTCCTTCCGCTTCTTCACCACCTCCGCGTGGAGGCGGTTGATCTCGCGTTCCTCCGGGATCGGAGGCCTCGAGGGGTGGCACTTCAACCCCTGCAAAACACAACCAAGTCGAAGTCAGGATGCGGGGAAAGGAACATCACAAGTCGACAACGAATCCGGAATCAAGACTCACCAGAGAAATGTACCCCGGCTCGGGGCCCATCTTGATCCTCCAAAGATCCTCGGGGTCATTGGCGAACTCCGCCACCGCGCTCCTCGCCCTCCGGGCAGCGATGTCCCGGGGGAGCAGCTCGACCAACGTCCTCGAGCCCGAGGCCCAGGCCCGGGGGGTGAGCTTGAAGATCGGCAGGACCCTCTCCATGAGAGGGATCACCCTCTGCCGGTGGAAATTCGCGATGATGGCAGCCGCCGTCAACCCTCTTCGATCCAGGCGCTCCAGCGCGTCGGTGAGAACCTTGAGCCTGGCTTGATGCGCTGGGGGCGATACCCCCCAGACCCACTTCTCGGGCCTCTCCCGGAGCACCCTGTTGGTGAACGCCGGGAGCTTGCTGCTAAAGTTGCGCAGGTAGAACCACCCTCGAGTCCACCCGGCGTTGTTTGTTGTCATCTTGTTGGAGATGTACAAGTTCTTCCAGCTTGGGCGCAAGTGGAGCGTCAGGCCGCCTGCACGCGTACCTCTTTGTTTGGTTCCGCACGTGCTCGACGAAGAGCTCGCCGCGGAAGAGGTGGATCCACAGATCCCAGGGCGCCTCGATCCCCAAATATCCCTCGCAGACGGCGACGAAGACTGCCGCCTGTGAGATGGAGTTGGGGCTAAAGTTGTGCAGCTCCGCTCCATAGTAGTCGCACAATGCCCGCATGAATCGACCCACGGGAACGCCGAATCCCCGCTCGTGGAGCCGCACGAGGCTCACGACGTAGCCCTCGGGGGGATTCGTCTCTGTCTCCTCCGGCCGCGGGGAAATCCACGCCGGCGCCCCTGAGATGGGGTTCAGCGGAAGCAGTCTGTCCTCGACTAGCCGCTCCAAAACCGCCTCGGTGGCGGTGGATCTCCAGCACGGCAACGGCTCCTGGACATCCGCCATTGCTTCAGACCAAGGGGGGACGCGGGGAGGCAAGATCTGCGGTGACTAAGGTGCGCTCTCGCTTTCCTTCCTAAACTTCCTCTCGCTCTCGGCTACGTGCTCAGAATGCGGGGGAGGCGAAGAGGGCAGGGGAGGTGAAGGCAAATGGCTAGGTGAGCCCAAAACAACCCTTTTCTCCTCGCTTTTATTCACCGCAGCGGACGGGTCCGCCGCCACGGCCAGAATCTACCACATTGAATGCGATAGATTTTGCTGTCGCTGACGAATGGGTCCCACGACTGCGGAGTCTCCCATGCGCGCACTCGGCAATAATTACGGCGCGGTAATCAACGGGCGCGGCGCGACTGTTGCGCTGTTCCATCCATCAGCCGCCGCCCGCGCCGCTTTGTCTACCCGAGGTAGCAGCCTGAAAAGGCGCGCCCGCACCGCACCGTACGAATTGGGCCATGTCGCCCACGACTAGCGGAAGACCCACGCACACGGCTAGCGACTCCGCGCCACTTGTGAACCGTGACAGAATATTCCTTTCGGGGGTACTTCACCCTCGAGGGAATCCTATTCCGAGGCCTTACTGATCAGGGGTTCGAAGCCTGGCTCGTCGAGGGTTCGACAGGCACCACGGATCGCCAGAGTCAGGGACTGCATGGATGTGCCGTACAAGCTACCCTCGAACACGGAGTTCGAGACGTCCTATGCAGTGTTCAAGGCCAGTCGAGGGTACCTAGCAGGGGGATCCCATCGAGGGAGAGCATCGAGCCCTCGGACCCTATCGAATGGGTCCAAGCCCCGCCTAGCAAACCTCCGCGAGCGCTTTATGTGACATGTCCACGGACCACGAGCCGACCCTTATCGAACGGGGCACAGACGTCCACTTGAACTACCCGATAACAGCTCATCGAAGCAGCCATGGCTCGCGGCCCGGGCATAGGTAGCATGGTGCGCTTCACCCCTCCTCCCTGCGGAAGGGCGACGAGGGCCGTACCTAAAGTCGAGGGTTCCCTGAATGCCTTTACGTAGACCGGGGCTCGGGGGCTCCTCGCACACCGCGGCTCTGGCCGCACCCTTGAATAGGTCGACGACTGTCGATCGTGAAGTTCCGTGTGTCTAACAAAAACTCCCCCTTTTAATGCTCGCCTGCCTGATGGTCAAGCTAGATACTGGGTCGCTGTGACAGCACTGAGAATGCCGAGGGCGGCTGAAAGAGTGCCGATGCCGGCTGAAAAAGACGTTGGACGGCCACCCCAGTGAAGCAACCATGCGGAGCGACATTTATAGCCCTTGGACGAGTACAAACACTCCTCCAAGGCCTCTGGGGCTACACCCACGGGTGCGCTGACGCGCCCCCACGGAGGAAACTTCACACATTCGAGGACCAAAATCTCCTGCAGGGGTGGCACCCACCCATACACTTTCGGTCGTCCTCTCCGCGAAGGAGAAGGAGACTTCATTGCTCTTTACAAACAAAGATTACAAAGGGCTACCGGCTTAAAGCCGTCGAAAAATACAAACGCATTGCCACCTGCGTGGCAATTTTCCCTGTCTTGGGGAGGAGCAAGCGACGAAGAAGAGCACCGAGCCCCTGGCTGGCGCCACGGCCAGGCTGCTAGGGATGCGAGGAACAGCCCCCAGACCGCACGGGTCCAGCGGGATGCTCTTCTCGCAAGCTTTCTTCTAGCATCTCCTCCACCGAAGACCCTGCGGGGGGTCAAGCTGGCGGACAGCGCCCTCCGCACCGTCTCCCCGAGAGCAACCTTGTCGCTAGGGGGGACGATGCGAAGAACGGCCACTGAACCTAGCGCCAGCGCCATGGTCAGGCGTCTCCATCCCCCTTCAGGCTAGGGGACATCGCAGTAGAAGGACCCCACGGTCCCAGTGCTCTTCTGCCAGTCCCACTGAAGCTGAGGGATGGTGCGTACGCCCTCTCCGGCTTCCCCCGCCGCTCACAAGCATTCTTCTAGCACCAAAGCCTAAAAAAGCCAGGCCACCCCGTCTGGGGGGCGGTCGTGAAAGGCAAAGGAAAACATTACAAGACCTAGGCGATGCTAGAAATAGGAGCAGGGAAGTTGGAGAAGAAAGGGAACCCCACGACCCCTATTTATAGCTACGCCGGGCTCCAAGCTTCAAGCCTGTCGGAGGGCGAAGGCTTGGACCGCCCGTGATGGCGCAGCTCTCCACGAGCGAAAGATACCCTCGGTCACTGTGTCGAGACGCGATGCGACAAAATAAAGCCGGGTCCCTGGACGCTAAGCGGCACAGCATCGGCCCAGGCCGACCGCCCTCGAACGGCTCGTCGCAAGGCAACCAAGGAAAGCGGGGCCGAGACCCTGAGCGCGGGACAGCGCGACGGAAGCACCAGCTGCTGAGCAGCAGGTGCCATCGTCGCCCTGGCCCACTCAGCACGCGGATGCGTCTCATCCCCGGAACAAACCAAAAAAGGCACGTGCCTCGAAGTACTCTCCCCGCATGCGCGCTACCCCGACCGACGAGTTGTCACATCCGCTGGGCTGGCACCCAGGTGCGCCTGGCGGGTGCACAGCACCGACCTATCACGTCAAGGGGGAAAATCGCTGAAATACCCTTTGGCCGAATCCCTTGACTCGACCAAAGTCTCGGGGGCTACTGTCGGGTACCACGATTAGGGACACCCTAATCGGGGTACTAAGATCACTTTGAAAAACGCAAACACATGTTAGGAGACTGAGCCCACGAAGGCCCACGCCCTCCTTCCCATCTGGAAGAAAGGAAATGACTTAAAGAAGCCCAGCATGCGGTCCATTCGCACCCCCTCGGACCCGCGGGGCTATCTCCGCCTCTCTCGAGGGCTCCCATCAAGACCCTCGACTGCGCCCCGCATCTCCGCCTCGCTCGAGGGTAGCAAATCTCCCCTCGAGCGGGCAAAACATCTCCGCCTCGCTCGAGGGTAGCGATCCTACCCTCGAGCAAGCGACTCACCTCCGCCTCGCTCGAGGCCACCCCTCGGCGTATAGGACAAATAGCCCTGCCGCTCACTCGCCCGTCGTACGGAGTCATTGAAGGCCAACCACTCTTCCACAGCGCCCATGACAGACGGCGTCAGGCCGCCATTCCTCACAGTGGCTGTGACCGGAGTCCCGTCCGCCAACTCCGGTCACTGCTCCGCCATCCCGGACGCTGTGGCAGCACTGTGGGACCTGCGACGCGGGACGGGACGGGCTCGGCACTGCTCCCGTTATTGTTCTGCCAACTCCGGCTGACCGGGCTCCACCTCACCACACGTATGGCCCCGGACCCGCCCCCTGCTTGGGAAGGGGTCCGGCGTCGCCACGTGCCCCTCAAGGGGGGACGCTCAGCACACGCAGCCGGAGCCCCGGACCTCCCCCCTCGAGGGGTCCGGGACCTCCACGTGTCTCCCGGACCTCCTAGTGTGCACGCCAGCACTCCGTCCAGAGGGTCCGGGACCGCCGCATGCCCCGCTAGTGCACACAAGACCCTGACCTGCAGGGCCCATGGAACACCACCACGCCACGTCTGGAGGACTGTACACCCTACAACAACGACCACGCCGCCTGCTGGGGCTGGTAGGACACCGGCGCGATCTCCGCAAGACAAAGGACGATACCCAGGACGACTGCCACGCCCGACGCCATGCCCCACAGTGTACTTCCTACAGTGTTCGACCACTGCATCCCGCGATTCAGGGGAAAACGATGACTTCCACGTTCCCCTGCTCATGTATCCCGCCCCTCCTTGTAACTATAAAAGGAGGAGACAGACTTCCTTTAAGGGGGGATGGTCACCTACATTCGCGATCATCGTCACACTCTCAGCACCACTGAGCACTCACCTCAACCGACTCCTCTTCTAGCAGAGACCTGGGAGCTTCCCTCCCTCTCTCGCCTCGCTTGTACCCCTACTACAAGCACTCCGGGTGCAAGATAATACAGTGCCCTCGCACACCCTCTTGCTGGACGTACGGCCCCGCGGCTGGAACCAGGATAAACCCGTGCGTTACTGTGTTACCTCTTGCATCAGCATCTGGGACGAGGAAACACGCAGCATTTACTAGTTGGGATCCGGACCCCCGGGCCAGGACACCGATAGTAATGTATACAAAACCATTTCTCCTATAAAACAAAATACATAAACTAAAAACCTTAAAAAAAACAATCAATTTGCAAGCAAAGAACCTACTCTACGGCTCCAAAACGAATAAAACGACATAACTATTTTTTCCAAAAATGAATTCCATGCAATCAATTTTTTTTCTGATTTTATCTTAGTATCTATATTCAAATTCACACCACGACATACCGCTTTACGTACAACTATTTTTAATTTTCCGCACGGCACGCATAGCGCGCCAACCTAACTAGTTTCTATCATTATATGGGAGCTTAAAGCTTTTCAGCAGAGAGGTCTTGCGCTGCATTTTATCTATTGGATACGGACCTATTCTGTTTGAAGAATTTCAAAAGATTCCGGCTCAGGTTTCTCTGAAACTACTCCAGAATTTGTTTTGGCCATATGAATTTGATCTCAGTGTTATGGATCATTTTGAAAACCACATTTCCACACTATTTTTTGACATGAACCTCATAACGTTAGACGATTTGAATCTCTTAACAAGCTGAAAACTTGTACTAGAACATAATTTCACCAGGGCACACGGAGCACTGCTGCACTGGATCCAGATAAATAGGCAACTCACAACAGTGTACACATCCTCAGGAAGACAGGAAGACGCGCAATTTGTGAAAAATTAAATCTAATATATGATTTGACTGAATCACCATCATATATCCGGTATACAGAAAGTCACTACAGACATACAGTTGCTTTCTGCACTTAATATAACGACATTACAGATCTACAAAACATGAAAGTTTCCGACACTTGAGCAAGCTCAACTACACATTTTTTTTTCCAAATTCTTTCAATCTACTACAAAAGAATTAATGGAACTATGCTTTGCCATATGTACATTGCTGTGAATAGAAACAAAAAAATTGTCTTAAAAGTATTTCCTCCTTCCACTTTCTGGATTTGCTCACTTGAAAAAGAACTTCCATATCTCCCTGTCGGACAACTCAGTTAAGAAGTGGCCACCAAGCACACCTTCCTCTTCCATCAGAGCTCGAAGTTGCCTCGCGCCACCATTGGAACCAACCAAGTTCTTCTTTGAGGCCACGTACAAGACTCCATATGGAGGACGTAGGCACTGCAAGAATAAAATGCAAAGTCAGATACCAGAACCAAAACCCGCATACCAGATGAAAGGGGAAAAAAACACAGGTTCTGAAAATACTTTATATCAGCATTTACGGCCATGATTCATGAAAGAACCTAAGCAGCTTCAAATGTCATGCTCCATAACAATTTCAACTAGAAGCATGGGGAATAACAAATGCAGGACCTGACATGGCTAATAAGGAGCTGACCTTTGAAATAAGGGCATAGAGCTTCTTCAGAGAGTTCACAGCATAGGGGACATCAGAAATCAAAATTACATCATAACCGCCATCTGCTTGGTCAATCTCACTAGCCCTCTCCCATGCACGGCTACCAGAAAGCTTCCTAGATTGCCTGGGGCAGTAGTCATGACCAACTACACTGCTCCCATCATGACTACTGCAGCCATCCATAAAATCATCCTCAGAGAAGCTAAGGTTTGTCGGTGCTGCGGGTGCCTGCACAACTGAGAGAATTGTAGGGAGTTCATCCCACTCCCCAGCATAGAAATGCACATTGGGAGCCAACAGTTGCCTAGATGGTGTAACGGGGCTCTCTGATGGTCTGTTCTGTCTGTCCCGTGCTTGCTCAAGATTTGCAAGAACATTGGGTATTGTTCTGCACCGTATAGTTTCTGCATTTATGTCCTGAAAGTGCACTGTGGATGCACCCTGCAAGTAGAATGTAAGCAAGTCAGGCTATTGCTAGTTATGTCACAACTGAAAGAATGTAAAATCAATTCAAACAAGCATACTCTATTCTTATACTATTATCATAAGCAATGGAAATATAACGCACCTTCAAGCAGGCAAAAATGCCCGACAGACCAGATCCACATCCGAGCTGCATCAATTGTCAAAACAAAAGGATAATCAAGAAGTGGTCACAGAATCTTTTTGAACGTATCCAAGCTGAAATTCTAAGACTACTCAAGAGTACTAACTTAGCAGCTACATTAATAGATAAAAGTGAAGCTTGAAAAACCTAAGGACCTAGCACTACCATTTCGCATAAATCTAGATTACCGAACTTTACCAAACATTCTGCTTCCATGGAAGCAAAAGGAGGAATAGAAACCAAACGAGTCTGTACAGAGCACCAACTAGAAGAAATAACTACCTAAAGAAGCAAGATGTTGCAGGAGTTACCTCTAGAACCCGCTTCCCCCTGAAGCTCAACTGTCCATCACGGATCTCGTTTTTAAGAATGTTGACAAGAGTGATTGAACTCTCCCAATATTTCAGAGTTCCTGTGAAAAGAGAAATACAGTGAGTTTCTATATTATTAGAATAAATTAATATAGAAGAGAAAACCTTGCAAGCTCATTTAATAGATGGTTACCATCATATTTTGTTGATGCTACTTCAGAAGGTGAAAAGGCTATCATATCCGCTACACTAACCTTCCCCTGAAAAAACAGATATATTGAGAAATAGAAGATTATTTCCAATTGCATTAGTCTTGGAGGAATGGCCAAATAAAATGTATTTCCAACATATTAAACAGCAAATTTGTATTCACTCCTAACCTTGAAGATATCAAGACCTTGCACATCAACCTTCTCACCAGCATATTTATAAGGATGGGCACTCTGAAAAAGTTGAAAGAACATTGTTTCTGTTATTCATGGAAACAGTTTAAGAATCAACAAAACTTCTGCAGAAAACATAAGATATCTCCTTTGGGAGTAAAAGATATGAACAAATCAAGTTGGACTGATCGGGTGTACCTTTGAGGGGATAATTTCAACAGCTGGTGATGGTAGCTGCAGATCCTTCTCAGATACAATTGGCACACAACTAGTGGTCTTGCTGGGAAGCAAGCCAGGGAAACACTGAACCAGTAGAGATGGTGCCTTCATTGTGCTACCTTTTAATATCCACTGTTAACAAAGCTGAAAGGAAAAAAGAACCATGTTAAGTTTACATTGAATGAAAAATGAACACATAGCTACTATAAATGAAATCACACAAAGAATCACAATGCTACAACATGGAAACATATACTGAGGAAGCAGGCCACTCCCCTGACCCCTAATCTCCTTACATGTACTAAATCAGACGAAAATGTTATCTACATTGTTTGATACAGTGAGTTCTTGAAGTTGAACAGAACTGTTTCAGTAACAATAAAAGGTGTACAAGACAAAATTAAAAGGATTGATGAATAATTTACCATATTTTCGTATTCCACAATCTCCACGTTATGTGAAATCTAGAGTAAGGCGTAACGCAAAATAAAATTATAAAATTATACTCCTTACTCGAAACTCAAAGATGCCAAATTATTAAAACAATAACAGACAAAAGGGAAGCTCTATGTTCAGTTCTAATTCATAGTCAGACCAACTACTCTCAAGGACCACCCAAATCACTGGTACTCTGGCTGGGCACACACAACAGAATGGAACTTCCCCAATTGGGCAAGTGAATCTGACACCTTTTTTTAGTACCTTTAAAATTTAGAACTGGGAAGGCCACTGAAGCTAAGGTTGTCATTGAAAATCCACGTGGTAACTACGCAACCTCCAAATCTGCAAAAGTGGCGCTGCAAAAGTACCCGATTGCAAAAGTATTCTACCATCTTTCCCACAAATAAACGTAATCATCGTCCACACTAGGGGAAATCTGAAAAAATTACAACTTTTCACGGAAATCTGTCTCCTCCCAGAGAGTAGAGGCTCCAATGGGGACAATGCCAGAAAGAAAAGGCGTATGATTGCCCAATACAAATGGACCGCACGCACAAAATCAACAAAAACATCTACAAAGCCGCCTCTTTTTACAATTTCTTCTCGAAAACTGAAACTTCTACCAATTACGAACTAACTCTAATCATATTTTACTAAACCGTGAAACAAAAAACTGGAATCCTGCAACTGAAACTAAGCTCGCAGTTTCTCCGCATCAAAGCCAATTCTACAGGCTACGACACTCTGAAGCAACCTGAACAAACGAACAGAAACATCGCAGACCAACCAGAAAGGGGCAAAAAGGCTTCTAAAAACCCAAATCCACATACTAGTACCTTAATCCTCAGTAAGCCGCTAACTTCTCAAAGAAACCAGTCAGTATTCTTCAGATCACACCGTAGATAAACGAAAAGCACACACAGGAGTGCGAATCAAACGAAATGCCCGAAGTAGCACAGGGAAACCTCCAAGAAGAACCCTCCTTTCCCCCCTTCAAAACCTTGAACCCGGACCTGACGACCACCAGATTCTACCGCCCCCCGCGCCGCCCCGTCCAAAATCACCACGAAATTCCCCCAAAAATCGAAGCTCCAGGTAGCTGGAGGCTGGAGCCGGCGCCGAGATGGACGGAGAGATTACCTCCTCGGTCGGAGCCCGAGAGGGAAGAATCCAGCAAGGACGCGCTTCCTCTTGACACGCCCTTCCGTCTTCGAGAATCGAACGCCGGTCCGAGTTCTCCAGCGAAGATCCCCCTCTCGTCCGTCTCCTCTTCCTCAAAGGGACGCGCCTCCGTCCGTCCCCGATTCCCCGGGGGATTCCCCGGTCAGAAAGTCAAATCGCCACGCCTAGACTGGAGCGCGGTGGGCGCGGAGAGAGTGTGTGTATATATACGCCGCGGCGCGAGGGAGAAGGTGGGGGAGAAGTTTCGCCGCTTCTGTTGCCATGGCTGCTCATTACTACGCCGGCGACAAGTGTCGGGTTTTTTTTCCCGTCCACCTGCGCAATTACCGGACTGCCCCGGGGAGGTGGTGGTTGACGACTGGCTGCAGTGGAATATACCGCGCCGTGCGGGGGAGGGTGTGCGTGAATCCCGAGAGTCGCTTTCGGATGTGCGCGAGCGGCGGCTGCTCGTCGCCTTGTGTGCTTTCTACTGCTGGTGCTCGGTTGTCTGCTCCGAAATGTGGCGGGCCGGCGGCCGGTGGCTCGGGTCAGCTGTTGATTTCGTCTCAAGGAGATGGAGTCGTGGTCGTCGCCGTTCGGTCGGGACGCCGGCCAGACGGCCAAGCCGACCACCGACATGGCCCAGGATGCAGCAGCTAGCCGTGCGTCTCAGGCCCTTATTGTAGCTAGCTCCGCTTTCTTAGTATTATCTCCGTTTTAAAATATATGAAAATTGATTTCTTTCAATTTGTTTGACTATTCACCTTTTCTATAAATTTATATAGATAGGCTCTGTTTAGTTCTCAAAAAAATTTGCACAGTATCCGTCACATCGAATCTTCGGACACATGCATGGAGCATTAAATTGTTAGATTTATGGGCTTGGTCCATATAAATAATCCTAATAAATCTCAAAGGCACATTAGCGCTAAGAGAAGGTACACTATCTATTAGTCTTGTATTGCTAATTGACGAGGGTGTAGGGGGGTTTTCTCCTTTTAAATACGGACCACCTCCCTCATGGAAAAAGTGCACCATAGATCGTTATACGTGGAGTCCCCAAGGTTTGGAAATTCATAAGAAGATCTAATCTGAGTTAGGGTTTTGCCTCCTCTCGTTGCTGCGCCGCCACCGTAGTCTTCTCCATCCCGAGCGCCGGCGTGCACCGGCGAACGGGAGAGCAGGTCTCCGTAACCGCTCGCTCTTGTGATCCTGCACCGGGAGAAGGCGAATAAGGTTTTTGGGAAGCGCTAAGCGCGACTGCTCATCTTCTTCGCCACGGCTCGTCCTCCGTCGAAGTCAGGAGCTGCGGCGTACCGTCGTTTGCAACGCCGGTTGCTGCGCTCCGTTCGAAGGACCGTTTTCGTCTCGTCTGCACCTTTCGTCTTTCCGGCGGCTCCCGCACAGTACGTATTTTGTGATCAGATCTGTTTCATAATCATATTTTCTGAGATCATGTTTATGATATACGTACTTTCTAGTATGTTAGAGTCATGCATGCTAGGTTTAATTTTCGTCATGATAAATCTAGTTCGGAATTTAAACTTATAGTTGTCTATTTTTCCAACACAAATGCAGTTGAAAAATAATTAATTATACAGTCTAACTGATTAGCACGAGCTAAATCTTTTAAGTTTAATTAGTTTATAATTGGATATTATTTGTCAAGTAACAACGAAATGTGCTACGGTACCAAAACACAAACTTTTCACCAACTAAACACACCCATAGATGAAGTTCATGAGTTAAATACATATTATTTTTTGATAAACATAGTGATACTCATTTACTTATTTAATTATTTATTAAATATATGAAATTATTGATTTTTCTGATTATGCATCTTCTCTATAAATATTTATACAAATAGATAAATTCACAAGCTAAATCTAAAGTAATTTTGATGATAAACATAGAGGTAATCATTTTGCTTATTTAACTAATTTATTAAATAAACATTGATGATCAAAATCTGAATAAGAAGTCAACAGTGTCGTATGCTTAAAAACGGAGGCTGTACTTTTTTTTTGACCAGGCTAACTTACGGCCGGCCTTAAGTTAGGCCCGCCGTACGGCCGCTCCTTTTAGGAAAAATCACTAATTACAGTTTTCTATTTTTGCAATCTTCCCACTTCGAAAAAATACTGTAGTTTCAATACCGAGTGTCCAAATCAAAATCCGATTATACAGTTGCACTCGTTTCAACAAGAGCTTCGAAACAAGATCACACACCACCATGTTTCGAAAATATATTTTTTATTTGAGAAAATGCTTTTTAATGTATTCTACTTTGCTTATGAATTTTGTAAAAGTTGCCCATCGTTTTACTAAATATTGCTTGACTCGTCTCTGTCTAGTTAAGTGGATATTGATGTTGATGTTTAGAAGATAACTGGGTGGTGTGATTAGAGGATGATGGCAAATAATGTGTTGGCGATAGGTGGATGTGTTATTGCATGATCTGTGATAGGTAACTTTAGCAAGTCAATTGAGCAATTTTACTAATTTGTGTTGGCATTTTTCTAATCTATGTAAGCAATTTATGTGTATTTAAAAAATATTGTTGAAACATATGCAAGTAACGTCTTGTTTTGAAGGTCTTTTCAAAGGAAATATAGCTGTGCAATTAAAATTTGAATTTGACGGATGTTTCGAAAAACTACAATTTTTTTAAGAAAGAGCAATAGAAACAAAAATAATTCTTCGTGAACCGCTCCGTATAGATGTATGCGGCCGTGCAATCAAATTAAAATACGGCCGGCCAGTAAAAAGTCTTTACTTTTTTTATTAGATGCCGCGATGAAATCTTTCCACATGATTTTTCACTACGGTGGTGTTGAAAAGTTCTCTGTAAATTTGGCAATCCAATACCCTATCATCAACCTTCCACGGCTCACTCATTCGTGAATCATGTGTGACCGCGTGTGTGAGACTACCATCCACACGTGCTGCTACGAATCACGTCTGATCTGCGTGTAGGGATCAAACTAGAATCTGTACAAATGATCCAGCCGAGTCTGAATGGGAGGCAGCCACCTCCAGCACCATGTGATGAATGAAACGTGGTTGGATTCGAGGGAAAAGATGCGATGATTAAAGTACGCCGAGAGAGAAACAGGCCCACGTGTGGCCGAAGGTCCACGCGGCCCAGCACGTTAACTGGAGGAGCCGTTAGGTGCCTGCACGGCTGCACGCGCAAGCGTGCGGCGATCCTTTGCAATTGCAAAGATACATCGATGCTGATCTCCCTTTAGCCCTTTTCTGTTGACTTTTGCACAATGCCGTTCTCACCGCTCCAATACTCGTCCATGACAATGCCAAGTAGTAAAGTACTCCATTATATTCGTTCTAAAACACAAGGTATTTTGATTTGTACCAAATCAAACTGTTCTAAGTTTGATCTAATTTATAGAAAAGAGTAATAATATTTTATTTTGAATGTCAAATGAGAATAATTAGATTCATTATACAATATATTTTCATAATTTACTTGTGTTAGATGTTAATATTTTTCTCTATAAATTTAGTCAAACATAAACTGCTTTAACTTAGAACAAAGCAGTGCTTTCAGGATGGAGAGAGTATAGTAGACAAGGAGATTTGCCTACCAAATAAATAGTCGAATGTCAAAACTGCAGTTAAGAAAATACTCCGCTACTAATACATACCCTGACACAACTGGATAAAATAGTCTGACGCAACTGGTAGCCGGGCACTCCAGCGCGGCAAAGACGCCAGCAGAAAAGTCGCGGTTCTCCGATTAGTGGAACCAGACAGCGGAGTGGTTGATTAGCGCAGGGGGAAAAGAATCGATCATCAGGCTAGCGCTGGGCCGCGCGCACGGCCGCGGGTTCGGAGTAGTTTAGTCCGGCAGACGGACCCAACCGGGAGAATAAGACAGGGTGTGCCACGAGCTAGCTCTGCAGCTCGAGCTCGAGTGCTCGACCACCTCTCTCCCCCCGGATTCTGGTCGCCCTGCGCCTGCATTCGCATGGCGCCATGGATGCTAATTTATCTGCCGATCCACTTCCACCATATCCGTGTGGCTCCGATCGACGAACCGTGGCGCCGGTCGGTGGAGGCACGATGCCGTAAACAAAAGCCGCAGAGCGCGCGCGCCCGTACGGCCCGTGCTCACGAGCGCCGAGATTAAGGAGCGGAACCTTGTGCTTATCGAGGACGCGCTGCGCGCACGGTGTGCACCTGCTGCTGGGCAAGCTTGGCCGGGCCGGGTGATGTCTGGTTACCTTTTCTTCTTCTTTTTTTTTTGCGAGGATGGTTACCTTTTCCTACTTGATTCTGCTGCGCGTCTCCAATTACGAAATTTTACCGTAGTTTTTTCTCATAAACAAAATGCTAGTACGGTTTTCACTACCAATCTGTCACGCCGTGCACCCGGTTTGGTCAAGTTAGTAAGCGCGCAGCTTCAACGCACAAGCAGCACTGCCGAGTCAGGGTCAATCAAACAAGAAATACACGCACACCGTACCTCGCTCACCCTAGTCCGCGCCATTGTTAGAAAACGTCCAAGCGGACTCCTCTCTTGCTTAGAAAGTTCCCAAAAAATCGACAGCTGACAGCAGCCGCAGGAAAAGACGCATCAAAATGCGCGATTTTTTTTTCTTCTTTACCTTCTTCCTCTGCTTTCCCGGATCATGTCAAGATTGTCTCCAACTCTCCCTCTCGATGCAAACAAACAAACAAACAAACGGGAGAAAAACCATAGCCAGATGCAACGGAACGGCTTTTGATTTCCGCCGTCTGGCGTGGATCGGCTCGGGACCTTTTGACAAATGATGGTACGACATGGGGGACAAGGAGCGTCTGATTTCAGCGTGCGCAGTTTCAATCGCCCTGCCTTGTTCCTTCGTTCCTGTCTCGCGCGCGCCGACGGATACCCGACCGACGGAGTCGAGGTCGCGCGGAGGATCTTGAGTTCTTGACGGCGGGAGGCAGCCAGGGAGTAGGTGAGGATGCGGCCTTGTCTCACACGGCCGGTGTAGCAGGTCCAAGCGCAACAGAAGGCACCTCCCTTCTGAATGCACAATGGTGGTGGTTGACAGCATTAAAAGAATCTGTGTTCGACGAAAAACAAAAGCCAAGAATGGGAACGCCCATCTTCGAGCTTCAGATGCACCACGATGGATCAACGTCGACCACCGTAAGAAGTGCAGCAAAAATAAAACTTTTTGTCTCCCTAACGTAAACTTGGTAGCCCAGAAACAGGAAAATAAACCCCTCCCAAGCTTCATTAGCCTGCAGAAAAGTTTAGTCCAAGCACATATTGGTATTGCCTAAGAGCATCTCCAGCAATATCTCCCAAACCACAGTCCTCACATAGTTTTTGGAGGCTGGCCCCCATCTCATACCTTCCAAATAATACATCCAATTTCAACAGAAACCCTCATATTTGAGCCCTCATCCAAGTCTAGAAAGGCTGGTGAGTGGGACCCACAGATGGAGGGCTCCCTAGAGACCCCAAGGCCTAGGGGGTGGAAGGGGAGATTTGAAGACCTCCCTAGTTTAAAGACTCAAGTAGAGGGCCTGCTGGTGTTGGTTTTCTTGATTTCACCCTTCAAATTCGGGGTAGGGGTTTTGATAGAGGATCGGCTGGAGTTGCTCTAAGAGATGTAGCAGGTGTTGCCTGACTTCACCAATAGCAGTGTCATGTTCGGCACGGTTTTTACCCTCCGCATCTACCAATGCAGCCGAAAAAAGTTGTTCGCCCGAATGCTGCCACATGGGAGATGGAGTGCCACTACAAAGATGTTGACCTCAAAAATTACAGCCGCCGCAGTTGCCCTACGCTACGCATGTATGGTGTATGGTCCAGCTATGTATGTACAGAGTTCCAGCCTCAGATCCACGTGTATGGATTACGACAGTATCGGGTCAGGCTGGTACTTGAATTCAGGAAGATGGTCCAGCCTGCAGGGGAAATGGTGCACCTCATCAACAAACCATGCGGTTGGGTAAGTAGGAAACAGCAGTGTCTCAGGAGTATTGTATAAGAGCATAAGCGAAGCGTATACCTTTGCCTGACTTTGAGAATACCGGTACCAAGTTGCATGGGAATGCCCATGATAATGCATTCGCTGACTCCCTCTATCTGGTCCTCACGACCACTGTATGAGGCATTGAATAGATGTTCGGAGGTTTTCTCAAACGAAGCAAGCATCAGCACACTGCTTTTCATCTTTGCAATGCCATATCTAGTAATGCCAAGAACTTCACCCTGTTCCAAAGCATTAATACCAGTAGGAGAGTGTCAAGGAAAAAAACACCGGTAGGATGTAAGTGAAGCATGTAAAAGCACATGTATAGAGGGGGAGAAAAATCAATGTGCGTAGGTATCACAATACCTTGTATGTCATCAAATCTGCCAGAAGCATCATATGTCTCACATCAATATTCATGCCATGACTTTTCATTGTGTACTGAATTTCATCAATAATAGATCTCCTAGCTGCTTCAATTCCAAGTGTGCTGTTCATTTCCATGATATGATTACATTTTGTAATCCTAGCATCAACTCCTGGGGTACCCATGACTGCCAGGAGGTTTGTTCTGTAATTACAATTTTTTTATTAGCATATTTGTCAGGACAATACTCAAAGGTCCGGTAAGGTGTAATAACAGCTATTCTAACTACCCACAAACTACACAAACAATGGAAGGTTATCAAAGCTAGAAAGCAAAAGATTCATGCTGCTAAACCATAAATAAAAAAAGGAAAGCTTACCCTTCAACCAACAAGTTGTATTTTTCTACAGTGTTGTCCTTCTTTTTTATTTCGTCGATAACAACTCTTTCAACAGTTGGAATGCCCTGAATTTAATTCGAGAAAAGGTCAGTCTTGGCATCATAGTAGCAAAAATACTTTTGCAAACGAAAATGGCAGTGAATTTAACAATGGACATCTTGTTCACCTTCACAATCACTTTTGGAAGCATGGATTTGAGGTTATGCAGCTCAAGCCGAAGTTTGGACTTATCCGTTCCAGCTGGATATATTCTCAACTTGTCTCTATCAATCACACGGACATGCTGCAAAAATCAGCTAACTGTAAATTGCAACTGCAGTAAAAAAACAATGTATCAAAGCCTGGAACTTTGCTCACACCTCAGATTTTAGCTTGATCTTTGGATGACTCAAAATTGACAGCTGCACAGTGTCAGCAGATATTCCCATGTGCAGAGCTTCTATAAGTTGCATATCAAGTTTGACCACCAAGTTTGCCTGACTTGGTTTCAAGATAATCTTTATGTCTGATGCTACCTGATCAATATGAATCATCAATCCACAGTTCGTTTCAAAAAAAATCCCAACCCAAAAGTCAGCACGAAAACAACTGTATAAAATCTATCAAGATGCGGCAGGTCAAAAGTATCCACAGACAATGTATATTTATTTTGGGGGGTTCATCTATTGTAGAACAGAGAGATCCACGAAAACTAAAGCCAATACAAATCGTTGAATAATTTCTACCTCAAGCAAACACGTAGTACTGTAAGTCTCAAATTGCTTCCCCAATCTCACAAACAATTGTACAAAACAAGCACCTTTATCATGGAATAAGTGGATGATGAGCACATTTACAGTTAGCATACGTGCTATGTTCTTGTATCACATAAAAGCAGCTACCCAACATTCAGCCTCCATAGCATACAGTAAGATAACATAGAAACTCTCAGTTCTTTGCAAGTATGATAAAAGAAAACAAACTGGCTTCTTTAAGTGCATATAAGTAATAAATCAACTGTAATAAAACCAATCAAGCGCCAATTCACCTCGCCCAGCACTGCTTTCTCCATAGCTCCTTTCACAATGCGTGCAGACAGCACATCTTTCCTAGACAGAAGCTCAGCTGTGATAATAGGAGTGCTTATCTTTTTAGCAGCATTGATAATTTCCTTGATGCGAGGAACACCAAGAGTAACATCTTTTTCATGGTTAAAGAAACAAATTGTAGAAGGTATACATGTAGGCTTCATATTATATGTGTATTTCTATTTCTAGACTTTTGCATAGCAAGTATTGTGCTAAATAAAGTGACCCAAATTGATGGAGGCATAAAATTTCTTTGCAAAAATTCCTGAAAGCTCGATATTATTTTCCATAGATATCAAATTATAGCAGCACTTATCCAAAGTAGATATTTTTTAGAAAAATAAGTTGAACATCCTAATTCAACAAGTTCAATGCCACAGAATTAACTAACATTTTCCTGAAGCAGAGGTAAAAGGATACTCATGCTAGCTACTCCTGCAAAATGAAATGTTTTCAGTGTCATCTGAGTCCCTGGCTCTCCAATACTCTGAGCTCCAATTGCTCCAATAGATGCTCCTGCTTCAATTGTCTTTGAGTGGTAACGAGAAAAACAAGTATCCAAGAAAACCTGATCCAGCAAAAAAGGAAAATAAATATTCTAAAAGGAGGGTGTAGGGTACAAGCACGTAACTCAAAACTGGAACATTATGCTAGCAATTAATGAAGGAATGAAGGATATATATTCACAAGCTCATAATCACTTAAGAAGCATAAATGTACCATATTGATATATCCAATGGCACATTTGCTGCAGAAAATTAAAACTACATGCAAATCAGTGAAAAAATAACAAAAGTTTGACTTAACCTAAACATAAGATTACAGCTCTCATCTAAGCAGTGATAAATCTGGCAATAGGGTACATGAATCATAAGCACAGACCTGTAGTTGTTTTGCAGATATACCAGATATATTAGCAGCAATGGATTCTTCAATGCAAGAATCTTTCTTTCCTACATGGCCCACATCTAGATGAAGTGCCCTTCTTGTGCATTCCAGTAAGTTTATACGTTTCTCAACAAATTCTCTCAAGCCTTTCTCGAACTCTTGGCTACAACCACCATCAGATGAGGTGCCATGTTGTGTGAGCTTATCCTCCAACATCTGTCGGATATCAGCTGGAGATAATGTATCTGGTCCCCTTTGAGGACATGTTGCCTAAAAAAGTTAAATGATCAGAACACTTTTTTATGACCATCTAGCAAAGTATTCTTTACATTAGAACTAACCGTGACTTTCATAAACAATTGATCCAAATTTAAGGGTGTGCCATCTCTTCCTTCCATCTTTGCAGGATCCATGCCATCATCTCCATACAAAAACTGAACTATACCACCGCTAGCATTACGGACTGTCTGATCATAGAAAACAGAGAGATCTTCTAAACCCTTCATCAATCTGCGGGACATATATCCAGTTTCTGCTGTTTTGACCTACGATTTTTAAAAAAAATTACAACAAAGAAAGCAAGCAGATATCAGTACCCCCACTATATTTATGGATGACAATACACAGGAAATAGCCATCAATTGATACAAATCAAGTGCCGATGATTCTGTAACAACACCAATGTGATCAATGAGATTCTCTTTTGCTTCTACTTGAAGATCTTTTATTGCTCTGTAATAGCTGCAGACTGCAGTGTAGTTGTCAACTTGATGGTCTATTGTTGTTCTGTAATAACTGTTAGTGTATATCTGAGCCCATGTATAGAGGCACATCTAGAGACTCATGTATATGATCTATATATCCCACCCTTCTAGGGTTTGGAGGAATACAAGCCATTATTCTCTCCTACATGGTATCATTAGCCTAGCCTCCTCCTCTCCTCCCTACCTCCACCAGCCGCCGCCGCCGCCGACCATGGCCGGCCGCCGGTGCTTCCTCCCCTCTCCTTCCCTTCACTCCCCTCTGTTGCTGGCGCCGACGCGGCCTCTGTCTCTGGCGCAGCAGCCTCCTGGCCTGCCTCTGCCGCGGGGCGCTCCTCTGCCTCCGGATCCGCCACCTCCGACGTCCTTGGCGCCACCAGATTGGCCGGATTCGCCTCCGGCGCCACCGGATCCGGCTTCCCCCGCGCGCCTCCGGCCGGGGCTGGGTCGGACGCGGCTGGCGGACCGTCTGCCGCCGCGGGATTCGCCCTTCCCGTGCTGGGCGACTGGGCCCGGCCACCTGCTGCCGCCTCCGCCGCCGCAGCGAGGGCCCATGCGCCTCCTCTTCCCCCTCCCACTCCTGCTGACGCGGTGGGCGTGGCCCAGATCGCTGCAGCAGCTGCCGTCGCGGCCCAGACGGCCCAGGAAGCCCGCGCAGAGGATCCAGGAGCCCAAGCCGCCGACGCCGCCCAGGATCCAGGCGCGGGGGGCGCACACAACGCCGCCGTCGTCACTGCTGCGGCCGGACGCGCGTGGCTGCCCCTGCACGCGCCCCGGTGCCGTGCCCCATGGAGCACCCTGGCCCGCGGCGCCTCTGCCTGCGCCCTACAAGCGCGCGCAGGAGATGCTGCGGGACCTCGAGGCCAAGCTCGTCCAGGCCGCGCGGGCGCACGCCGCCGCCTCCCTCGCCGCCGCGCACACCGCGCGGACCGCCGCCTCCCTCGCCGCAGCGCACGCCGCACTCGTCGCGCCCAGGGACCCCGCGCGGGCCACTGCCACCGTCGCCGCAGCGTGCGCCGCGCAAGCCGCCGCCGCCCCGGCCGCCGGATCCGCCTTCCCCGGGGCCCCTGGCGCCGCCCCTGCTGCCCGACTTCCTATGCACGCGCCCGCGACGGCCGCGGTGCCGCCCCTGCCTGCGCCCGCGACGGCCGCGCTGGCCATGGCACGCTTGCCGCGCCCGCGCCCGCGTGTCCTGCGTTCGGTATGCTCCCCGCGGTCGCGCCGTTCTGGACTCTGCCCGCTCAGCCCAACCGGCAGCCGACCTGGCCTGGAGGGTGGGACCTGATGGATAAGTCTTTGCTGTTGTGTTGGTCTTTGTGGTCCGTTGTACCCCTGCAGCATCTTGTAGTCCTTAGCATCTTGGACTGCAGGCATCTCTTGTACCCCTGCAGCATCTTGGACTGCAGGACAGCAGTTAGTATCATCTCTAGGACAGCAGTTAGACTAGTGTTAGACTAGCATTATTGGCTTCGTTTGCTACCCAGCAGCCTGCTGTATATATATGTGGCCACCCCTCCCGTTGGAAGGCATGGCATTGTGAGTGTGAATGAAAAAAAACCCAGAAAACTTCCTCAACTTGAGTGTCATCCTCTCAACTCAATGAGAGTGAAATTTGAGCTGCTAACAGGACCATGGGTGCCTCCTTCCACACCACCCCATACGCTGGTATCCTCTCTTCTGTCCGACCCCCACACACCTCTTGTCCTTCTTCCATCATGGTTGGTGACAGGTCTTGCCTTCCTGTCACCGCCGTGGGTTCTGCTCCTGGTTTTTTTCTTCTTCCCAATGTCCTTGTTGCTCCTCAGATGGTGACAATTCGTCACCTTCTTTCCATTCGTCAGTTTACAGCTGACAATTCTTGTTCTATCAAATTTGACTCTTCTGGCCTTAATGTAAAGGATTCGACCTCCCGGCGTCCACTCCTCAGGTGTGACAGCACGGGACCCCTTTACACCCTTCGCCTTCCGTTTTCCGCTGCACCTCTTTCGCCTTCTTCGTCTGTCATTTTTGCCGCGACGCCGTCTTCCACCATCTGGCAACGCCGTCTTGGTCACCCTAGCCGCGACGTTCTGGCTCAGCTCAGTTGTAGTACCGATGTTCCTTGTACTATGGCTCCTGCTGAGCCCCTCTGCCATGCGTGCCAGCTTGGTTGTCATGTTCGACTTCCTTTTTCCTCTTCTTCTTCGCATGCGACGCATGCCTTTGATCTTGTTCACTGTGACCTGTGGACTTCTCCTGTTCTTAGCCTTTCTGGCTATAGATACTATCTGGTGATGTCGATGATTTCTCACACTACTCCTGGACTTTTCCTTTACGTGCCAAGTCTGAGACCTTCCCCACCCTCCTCCACTTCTTTGCCTGGGTGTCCACTCAGTTCGGCCTCACCATTAAGGCCGTCCAGTGTAACAACGGGCGTGAGTTCGATAACTCCACCTCCCGTTCCTTCTTCCTCTCTCGGGGTGTTGAGCTGCGTATGTCTTGTACGTATACCTCTCCGCAGAACGGCAAGGCTGAGCGGATGATTCGCACGACAAACGACGTCGTGCGCACCCTTCTGATCCAGGCCTCTGCCCCCGCGCTTCTGGGCTGAGGGCCTCCACACCGCCACCTACCTGCTTAACCGCCTTCCGTCCACCGTTTCTCCGGCTCCCACTCCACACCACGCTCTTTTCGGTACCCCTCCTCGCTACGACCACCTTCGAGTCTTCGGGTGTGCGTGTTACCCTAACACCTCCGCTACCGCTTCTCACAAGCTGGCGCCCCGCTCGACTCGTTGTGTGTTCCTTGGTTACTCCCCTGACCACAAGGGGTATCGATGCTTTGACCTCACCTCTCGCCGCGTCCTGATCTCCCGACACGTCGTGTTTGACGAGTCGGATTTCCCCTACTCCACCTCCACACCTTCTCCTGACCCCGAGTTGGAGTCCCTGTTTCCGACTGACCCGGTGGTTCAGCCACCTTTACCTGTCTGTTCTTTCCCTGCAGGTTTTCTCGGCACACCGGCACCGCTTCCGGTGATCCCGGTGCCCGCAGTAGCGCCACGCGCAACCCCCGGAACTCCTGTCGTGCCGAGCGCGGCCCCGGTGCACGCGGTCGCGCCACGCGCGGCCCCCGGACCTCCGGTCGTGCCGCGCGCGGCCCGGTGTCTCCTGCTGCGCCACGCGCGGCCCTAGTGCCTTCCCCTGCACCTGCGCGGTACTCTCAGCCGGTGCAGGTGTACCGGCGTCGTTCGGCGCCGACACCGCCGCCGCCTCCACCGACTCGCTCTCGAGTCGAGCCGGCGGTGTACCACCCGCCAGTCATCAATCGGGATCCCCGGCATATCCATCTCATGGTGACTCGGCGGATGGCGTCTTAGGTCGCGACTCTCTCCGTCACCGAAGGAGAGCCGCGGGTCTCTCCAGTACCCTCCTCTGTCCGCGACGCCATGGCGGATCCTCACTGGCGTCGCGCGATGGAAGAGGAGTACGCGGCCCTTCTTGCTAACCAGACGTGGGACCTCGTGCCGCGTCCGTCTAGTTGCAATGTGGTCACAGGCAAGTGGATCTGGACGCATAAGCGTCGGGCTGACGGCACACTAGAGCGCTACAAGGCTCGCTGGGTTCTCCGGGGTTTCACCCAGCGGCCTGGACTATGATGAGACCTTCAGACCAGTGATGAAGCCCGCTACGGTGCGCACGGTCCTCTCGCTTGCGCTCTCTCGCTCTTGGCTTGTGCACCAGATGGATATGAAGAATGCGTTTCTTCACGACACTCTATCCGAGACTGTCTACTTTTCTCAGCCGGCGGGATTTGTGGAATCGAGTCGTCCGGACATGGTCTACCGGCTCAACAAGTCCCTCTATGGTTTGAAGCATGCTCCTTGGGCTTGGTACTCTCGGTTCACCACGTTCTTGCTGACATTGGGGTTCACCGAGGCCAAGTCTGACACATCTCGCTTCATCTACCGCCGTGGGGATGAGACTGCCTATCTACTGCTCTATGTCGATGACATTGTGCTCACAGCCTCCAGTCAGCAGTTGCTTCAGAGTATCATCTCCTCTCTGCAACAGGAGTTTGCTATGAAGGATCTTGGTCAACTCCACCACTTCTTGGGCGTCACTGTTGAGCCTCGCCCGTCTGGTCTTCTCCTTCACCAGCAGCAGTACGCACTTGATATTCTGGAGCGGGCTGGGATGACTGATTGCAAGCCCTGCTCCACTCCTGTCGACACTCAGGCGAAGCTGTCTGCTGATCTGAGTGATCCGGTGGCTGATCCTACTGCCTATCGGAGTTCTTCACCGCTCGTGCTCTGCTGAGCTGGTTGTCTACACCGATGCTGACTGGGCTGACTGTCCGGACACTCGCCGCTCCACTTCCGGCTACGCCGTCTTCCTGGGCGGCAACCTGGTCTCCTGGTCGTCCAAGCGGCAGCCGGTTGTTTCCCGCTCCAGTGCCGAGGCGTACCGTGCTGTTGCTAACGGCATGGCGGAGGCGTCCTGGCTACGACAGCTCTTGGCGGAGCTCCACAGCCCGCTCGCCAAGAGCACGCTCGTCTACGGCGACAACGTCAGCGTCGTGTATCTCTCCAGCAACCCCGTCCAGCATCAGTGGACAAAGCATGTGGAGATCGACCTGCACTTCGTGCGCGACAGGGTCGCCATCGGCGATGTTCGGGTACTCCATGTCCCGACTACCTCCCAGTTTGCCGACATCTTCACCAAGAGACTACCCTCGACCTTCTCGGAGTTTCACTCCAGCCTCAACGTAGCAGGTGACTAGTTGTGGCTGCGGGGGGTATTTGCTCTTTGTACTCTCTTTTTTGTCCAGTCTTGAACACCGCTGCGCCGGTTGTTCAGACTGCAGAGGGGTGTTGGCTTTCTTGTCCAGTCTTAAACACCGCTGCGCCAGTAGTTCAGACTGCGGGGGGGGGGGGGGGGGGGTTGTTGTTGGTGTATATGTGAGCTCATGTATAGGATTTATATATCCCACCCTTCTATGGTTTGGAGGAATACAAGCCATTATTCTCTCCTACAATAACTAATATGTACTTGCCAGTACCTTAAGTTGAATTATGGACATATATATCTTGCAGCAACTCTTCAAAACCAAATTCTGTTGTACATCCCCGGCCCCCAAAATAATGCAACTTTCGTTTCCTAGAATCAAACAATTTCAAGTTTGACCAAATTTATACAAATTATTATTAACTTTTATATTACCAAATAAATACCATTAGATTAATTATGTAATATTTCCATACTAACTCTATTTGGAGACATGAATGTTAGTAATTTTTTGTATAAATTTAGTCAAACTTGAAATTGTTTGACTTCTCAGGAAGTGAGAGTTGCATTCTTTTTGGGACAGAGGGAGTACAGCAGGTGTCAGGGGATTAATGATTTGTCTAACTGTTTCGGCTTCAGATAAAGACAGTATTCTCCTTCGGTACAAGTCCATAACAGTTAGTTGGATCAAGATCATTTGGAGACAAGAATGTTAGAATGTAGTCAAACTTGAAATTGTTTGACTTCTTGGGAAGTGGGAGTTGCATTCTTTTTGGGACAGAGGGAGTACACCAGGTGTCAGGGGATTAATGATTTGTCTAACTGTTCCGGCATCAGATAAAGATGGTATTCTCCTTCGGTACAAGTCCATAACAGTCAGTTGGATCAAGATCATTTGGAGACAAAAAAATGTTAGTAATTTTTTGTATAGATTTAGTCAAATTTAAAATTGTCTGACTTCTCGGGAAGCGAGAGTTGCATTCTTTTTGGGACGGAGGGAGTACATCAGGTGTCAGGGTATTAATGATTTGTCTAACTGTTTCAGCTTAGAGAAAGACGGTCTTCTCCTTCGGTACAAGTCCGTAACAGTTAGTAGGATCAAGATCCTTCAATAAGAACTTTTGCTTGATTGATCCATTAGGTTTGTCTAATTAGAGTTACTAAATTATAGACCAGTCAAGAGACATATTTTCAATAATGTCATCATGTCTGCTTCTACTTATTCAACTAACACATGAAAGTCTAATTAAGCTTATATAAATAATAGAGCCCTCTTTTATGATGCAATAAATATTGATTGCAATACCGAGCACAAGCAAGAAAAAACAATTTCAAATTTAGACATACTGCTGTGTCAACAAGACCTTCTCGGCCACCCATTGTGTGGAAGAAAAACTCAGTAGCAGTCAAACCAGTATAGAACGAATTAGCAACAAAACCTTTAGCCTGCAAACGGGAGACCAAACCTTATCAGAAATTCAGACTACTGAATTTGAGTTATTTGAATATGTCGGTTTCATGATTAAAATTAAAACAAAATGGCAGATTCGCGCATGTCACAAATATAGCGGGATGGTATTATTTTAAAAAGAAGGATGTTCCAAACCCTCCTATTTCTCTACAGACTAAGACTACTGCTGTGCTGCTGTAGAATCACCAGCTCAACAAATAAAGAAATCAAGTCATTATTCAGGAATGTGTCATGGTTGTAGCACACATGAGTTGAGAAATGAAAAAGTAAAGCTACTATTAGATCGCACGGTCGAATAAGCAGTTTAGAGGATGGGCTATTTGCAGTCATTCTCATACTGGTGATCTAAAAAATTGCAGAATTTGTTTATTTGAACAGAACTAGAAATGCACGATGCACAAATTAACAAGCCATATTCCTTTTCTCCTTACTGCAGGGGTCTTCGAATTTATAGGAAAGTGAGGAAGAGTTCTATCTATAAAACCATCTGGGGCGCGACGCCCTCCAACTGATTGCTGGCCAACACAAGCAACCATCTGACTGATATTGATTGGAGAACCTTTAGATCCACACTGAGACATAATCAATGGGCTGTTCCTCCAGTGAAGTGTATCCATGCACACCTGGAAAAAAAAAGTTTAATCCCAAGAGATTCAGCAATCCACTTAAAAGGCACTGTTCGCCTACATGGCTGTTTAGCCCGTTTACACAAGGTGGAAATGGCCATTTAGCTACATAGTGGCTAGCCATGTTCGTTTAATCAGCCGTTTATCCCGTTCATTTTTTTTTCCGAAAACGCATAACTGCGCTTCTTTGTATTATAGAGAAGAAAAAAGGTCCCGTACAATCCCAGCTCTCATATAGGGACCAAATATGAGAGTTGGTTTAAGAAAATACAGAGTGACTAGCTTAAATGACTGTTTAACACATTTAAATGGCGGTTTAGTCCAAATAAATAGCTAAACCATAGATGACCGACTGTTTAGCATTTACCGTTTAGGCTAACACTTTAAAAGCACAGCAAAAGCAGTGTGGACACATTGGTCAATCACTTGAAAAAATCGCTAGATCAACCATGTTCACTGAATTACAGTGCTACAAGGAAAACTACCCAAACACTACAGAGACACAACATTTTAAAAATAATATCCAACATGAGGATAAAATTTGGGGCATTACACAACTTGTGATGACAATTATGTTCTCCATTAATAGTTAAAAACTAACTGAGCAAAGAGGATAAGATTTTCAGCAGCCTTTTCACGTGCTAACTGCTAAGTGACTAAAAAATAAACAAGACAATAAAACTTGGTGCAGACTTACGTTTCCAGCAGCCGTTCTGATTTCATTCAACACGCCAGTTATCCTATGCTCCAATGTTTCAGCTGCGTTGCAACCAGGATGCAATGCGAGTGCACCTTTGGCAAACAAAGAAATAAGATCATGGCATTGTTTGTACCCCTCATCTATTTTCTTTTTCTTTTGTCGATTTAAATGTTCTCCTGGTTGGACATCATCCACACCAATGGAAAAACCATGGTTCCCAATAAATCTTGCACTGCAGGGAAGAAAGTACATAATTCAGATCAGAACAAAGTTTCCATACAAAAATTTTGCAAATCTATGGTGCATATGTGATGCATGTAGGCATACAGCACAGGGTTAGCTAACTTGGCCCAAACAACCTATCAACTCTCTTGTATATACAAAAAAAAAGGATAGTGTACCAATATGAATTTTGGGTGAATTCCCTTTGTGCCACCGTGGAATTCCATGGCTTGGCATATAAGGAATCACAAAATTTTTGAAGTGGCATAAAACGAATTAATCCATAAATGAATCACCTCCATAAAGTAACATGAATGATGTGATTACACAAAGCAGGGAATGTGTCTTCACCTAAATTTTGCCAAGCGATTCATACAGCTTGCTGCAGCGTGAGAATTGTAATCTCTTAGAAGAACAGAGTAAATGCCATCCTTGTTCCCATTACCTGCAGACAAAGGGCAAAAAAAAAAATTGTACTGCTTCCAAACTTATCATGTAAAACCAAAATAACAGGTGCCCATAAACTGCAGCAACTAGTGAACAAGACTGTTTACTAACAACTGAAGTTATACATCATTTGTAATATCGTGCGTATTTGTAGGTTCATGAGTAAATCACATAAGAATTATGTTTGCCCACAGTAATCCGCTCTAAGAAGAAGGAATTACATAAAGAAAACACTACAATTTGACTTGGCTGAAAGTTTAGATTGACATGAATATCCACATTATATACAATCTTCTACAGATAACAGCATATAATTTGGCTGAATTACAATCATTACCTAGTGTGGCCTTCCCAACTTGTCCAGACAACAGTTCACTATTTCGGAAGTAGACATAACCATCATTGGGACACATTGTTTCCCTTCCGCACATTGTTTCCTTTTCCTCCTCTTCTCCCTCTTTTTTTCCCTTCTTTTTCGAATAAATTTTTTCTTTAACAGCAAGATTCAGAAACACCTTTGTATGTGCATTAGGTCGAACTAACACACTGAATAACTGTTTACCAGTCCAAAGTTCGATAGGCTGCAAAGATAGAGTATACCGAAAGATATGGGTATCTTAATAAGAAGGATAAAGCGTACAAAGATGCATACAACAGAAGACATAGATAACACTTTAACTAAAATGTTAACATAGATAAAATTTAACATAGATAACATTTAAGAATAAACGAAATCATGCCTTTTGGTATGTTTTGTTTATATGCAAATACTAAAATTTGTTTTACAAAAGGTAATAGAAAGAATTTACCACGTTCAAATGATATCAACTATTTTAACTACAGGCAGCATAACATTTTAGATATGACCATACAAAAGTTCACTCAGTATGTATATCTAACTTCACTCAGTATGTATATCTTACTTTAATCAAGGCTGGTGTTGGCAAATCAATGTTCTCCATTGCATCACCAAGGTATGAGCACAAAAGAGTAAAGGAAGATCTATCATAGAAAGTATCTTTTCTTGTAATCAGAAAAGATGAGGTCAAGAAATCTTGTGTGGAAGCAACCAGTATCTCCCCATTCTTAGGAGTACATAAATTATTCTGAACCTGCAAAAGCAATGGATATATTAAATACTGCTATCAAAAGTGTGCTAGGTGTTAGCACATAAAACCAAAAAATGTTCAACTGTAACAAAGAAGGTCAGCATGTGCTACCCCCATGAGCATAAGTGCTTCAGTGCGAGCTTCCTCTGTCTGAGGGACATGCAAATTCATTTCATCGCCATCAAAATCAGCATTATACGGGTTGCAAACAGACTCATTAAATCTCAGTGTTCTCCATGGCATTATCCTTGCCTGTGCTCAAGTACAAAAGCAAGCGCCCCAAGGTGAGGGAAATGCTTAAGTATAGTAGGTATAAAGAAATAAGGAGACTTTTATACCCTGTGAGACATAATCGACATTCTATGCAAACTCGGCTGTCTGTTGAACAGGACAATGTCACCATCCTCTAAATGCCTTTCAACTGTATAGCCACACTTTAAATCCCGTGCAGCAATCCTTCTATCACCATACTTTAAGTTCCTGAAAAGAAGAAAAGAATGATGGATGAAGGTCAGGCTAGCTAACAATTCAGAAGATCATCTAGGACTTACAGCTTTGTGCCATCAGGGGTTATAATAAAATTAGCCCCTGGATGTTTATATGGTCCGTTTCGTACACACTGACGCAGCTTCTCAAGGTTATAGTTTGAAACCCTTTCAGGATAAGTCAAGACTCGAGCCATCAACACAGGAATAGCTACCTGAAGTATTAATCAAAGATGACATCAAAAACTATAGGAATGTCGAAATTAAGGAAATAAAATGAACATGAACGGGTACCTCTGTTATTCTCAAATTTGGATCAGGAGATATGACAGTCCTTCCAGTGTACTCAGTACGTTTTCCGGATAAGTTACCACGAAATCGGCCAGTCTTCCCTTTGAGTCGTTGAACAAGACCACGATGTTGCGACTCAGGAAGACAGGGGGCATCGCTATTTACGTATTCAACAACTTGAAGTTGAAGTTGTTGCCAGCAATCCTAGAAAGAAAGAGAAGTGTTAGCTAAAGATCTCACCAAGTTACAGTCTGATAAATTAAGTTTCCAGATTGAAATGAAAGCAATTCAAATTGTACATCTGAAAATATGATCCCTACCATTTTAAAGATCAGAATCACGAATAAAATTTATTATCTCCAGAAATAAGTCAGAAGTTTGAAGTCTCTAAAGATGACTGTCCAATATTTGCACATAATTCCAATTTATTCAACATCAACATCAACATCAACAAAGCCTTTTAATCCCAAGCAAGTTGGGGTAGGCTAGAGTTAATCCCAAGCCTTTTAATTCCAATTTATTATTTCAGATAATTAATATATTTAGAAGTATTAATTCCTTGGATAGGAGTGCTTGGAAAGCCGCGATTCACGTGCCAGAACCATGAATAATGGTCTTTGTTGGGTTTCAACTCTAGCCTACCCCAACTTGCTTGGGATTAAAAGGCTTTGTTGATGTTGATGTTGAATATATTTAGAAGACCTGATTTGAATGTCAAATATCTAGTTAATAACACTTTGGATTGTGATGTTGACAATGCAGCAGCCCATACGTGCAAATGATGAATGTCGTAATTTCAATTCTGTATAACTTATTTCCTAGAATAACACTTTACAGGCCATTAAAAATCAATTAAATTACATAATATTGAACTAGTTTGTGGGTTACAAGGAACATAAACAGACTAATTTCCGAAAAATGGTACAAAAACAATAAAATATGAAAGAGCACTTCTACAAAATAAAAAAAGGAGAGATATGCAAAATTTCAGCAACATGTAAATAGACAAGTGAGGAGCTCTGAGATATCTCACAAAACACTTGGTGAACAGACCCCCAGTTTGAAGGGTCTCCTTAAGTATGGAATTTGTATTAACAATGCTCTTCAATATAGCAGTAATGCTATCTTCATTGCTGCAACAAGCAAGACCAATTCATGATCGCAAGGTTGCTCTGAATTACCAATGAGCATGAGGAACTCTCCAGAAACTGAAATACAGACCTTGTTCTAGTATTACCAACAACAGTAGAAGGCCGTATAGGTACAGGTGGCACTGCAATCTCCGTCACAATAAGTTTTTCTGGCCTATCACCAAGGTTTAGCAATTCACAATCCTGCAGAAACATGGGGGATGTAACATTTGCTCAGCAAAACTGAAATTGAGTCTAAATTGGAGAATAGCATCAAATGTGAGGCAGCCAATGAGGCTTGGGACAACTTGTTAGGTAGGCGTGATGATTTCTGAAGCTCGCATGACTATTATTCTGTTATTGACTACTAACGTAAGAATTTTGAAGAGTGAAAAATAGTCCCTACCTCGTCAGTCATTCTTCTGAAAAGAGAGAGAACAGTTGCAGGGTCTAACATGCGAACTGAACTGGTGGAGACTTTTTCTTTCTTGTGTTGTAATGCATTCTTCAGTTCTTCTGCATGTCCATCCAAAATTTTGCTGCAATCATGAATCACTATCAGGCCTGCTCTGCCTTTTTTAACTACACCTGTATTTCCAACAAAAAAAGGAAAGAATTGAGATATCTTTAGAAAATGTTAGCTTCCAAACAAATAGCCAGGTGTCTGGTAGTAGACATTCCTAACATAATATGATTATGGGCACAATATAGGATAGCTTACCATTTCTGTATTCACACCGGGGGCAGCTGGTTAGTTTGCATTTGTCCCTCACTTTTTTCATGGTAGCACTTTTCTGTAGCGCATCAGCTCTGGGATTTCTCATCTTCTTCAGAAACTCTCGGCGGTCTTTCTCCACAAGAAGAACCCTGCTACAGCCCTGGGAAAGCACAAGCAAACAAGTATCAAGGCAGAGTCCAACGCACCCATGATGTAAGCATCTTCATGGCAGTACCTTGCAGATACACTTCAACACGTCCAGCATGCAGTTGAAAAAGCCGACATTAAAAACTGGAAGGGCAAGCTTCAGGTAACCAAAATGACCAGGACAATCAGAAAATGGACCATGGCAGGTGCTGCACACAGCATCCTTATCTTGTTTGCTAGGATCCTTCTTTGGTTTGCTAGGGAGTCCCTGAAATTGGACACAAGGAAATAAATTGCAACAACTTGAACAATGCTACAAAGGCATTCCTATGTAACAACTAACAATTACGATTCCTCAATCAAAATACATATAACGAAAACAACATAATCTGCCGTTTCAATGCGGAGCAGAGGAGCACTCCAAGCCCGAGCGGGGCATTACCATTCGCGTGTCGAGCAAACCATTGGGGACTGGCTTCATGTCATGACCATAGATCCGGCTGTTCCAGACCTGCACCTCAGCGGACTTGCGAATCTCGCTGCCCGAGAGCACACTGAACCGGATGCTCTTTCTGAAATCAAAAGCGGACGACCGAGACGGAGAGCGGCGGGGTCAGTGTAACAATTGGACCATGTGCTTCGTAAACGGGACGGGAACGCGCATGCTTACATCTTGTGGGCGCCGACGTCCTCGATGAAGGGCTCCTTCGTGCAGCGAAGCTTCTCCTCCGGCTTCGCCATAGCTGCTCAGCAGATTAGGGTAGGGTTGCTAGCCAGTGAAGGGCGGAGGCAGCGGGGGACGAGAAGCGCCGCGTCGCCTCGGGCCGCCTCCCGATTGCGTGCGCGCGGCCGCCGCCGGGCCTTCTCCCGTGGGGAGGCCCCGCGCAGAAAGGGAAGGTGGCAGTGGCGGGGCAGCAGAGGGGGCGGCGGCGCGGGAGACCTAGATCATTTACCTTTCTGACGAATTAAATAGGTGTGCTTAAACTGGAAAAAGATAAGAATCTTTGTTTCTAGGGTTTGGCTCATACCACCGTGTGGTGGATTGGTAAGTTTCGTTGTTCCCAAGCAAACGGTCGTGCCTTCGAAGTCCAAAGCCTCCAATGTATTTTTTTTAGACCAATATTCAGTATTCTTCAGTTTGGCATAATTTTTCTTTTTTGAAGTTTGACATAATCACTGGCCAATCTATTCTTTATATTTTATATTCTTCAGTTTAGCATACTTTTTCTTTTTCAGAAGTTTGACACAATCATCTACCGACCATAGCCTAATCCATCATTTCATTTATCTTATATATGTTTGTTAATTACTTTGCAAAAATAAAAGGCTTGGAATCATGTTCAAAGGAATATAAGGTTTGTACTCTCTTTATTTTAAATTATAAATCGGTTTGAATTTTCTAGGTATGTAGCATGTGTAAACGACCCATAATTTTCCTTTGAGACTAGAGCTGATGTGCGGGTACCGAGATACCAACATGGACAACTTACAGTTAGGCTAGGGAGCAGTTCATTAGGCAATGTATGTGTATGTCAATGTATGTCATTTATCCAAAGCGGATTACAAGATCGAGCATTCCTTAGAAAAAAAAATACAAGATCGGGCAAGAGTTCACCTATATATGAGTGCAATAGTGATTAGTACCAATATCCTTAGCCTTAACGGATGGAGGAAGGACGAAGGAGCCAGAGTAGTAGTATAAACAATGGCAACACATACATAAATACACAAATGCACAATATGAAACTCAATAAACTGGGGAAAAAAAACAAAGAAACTGTGGGAAGAACACGGTCAAACAACCCATGCCTCAGACCATACGCTGAGCAGTCCATCCGTCATTGGTTTGATCCATCATCGCACATTTCTCCTTCCTAATAATTCGACACTACAAAAAATCGGTGTGCCGGGAGCACATCGCCACCACCTTAGTTGTTTGGTCGCTACTGAGTTATCATATATTGAGGAGATTAATATAAGGACTAAGGTGTCTAACACAACTTAACAACGTTAGCTAGCCATTTGTTGGCGGTGCTCATCGAGTACCAAGTTCATCGTCTCTGAGTTTTTCTTTCAGTATTCCTTTTTTTAAAAGCTTTTTACAGTGTTCCTTCAATGAAGAGGTTTGTGTATGTAATGCAAACATTCATATTTTATAAAGCTTTTTTACAATGATTATAAAGTACTAATGGGTACTTTCAGATACTTTTAAGTTGAACTTTTTTCTAGCCATTGATCCATGGAAAATATTTATAAAAATTAAATTAATTTAGTATCCGGTCTTACTTTTTGGTACTTTGTCTCATATTTTGGAAGTATTAGATACTTTATCCTAAGTACTTAGGTACTTCCTACCTTCACCACCGTAGGATTTTATCAGATGGACGACTGCTATTTTTTTCAATCATTGTAAAATTTCTCTATTTTGTATAGTTCACTAAAAAAACGAAATATTCAACATGAAAAATTACTCTATAGTATAGAATAAATCAAAATGCATGTGTTCTCAATCAGTGCATTCTACCAATCTGCTAGAGCTTTCCGTTGCTGTGAGCCTGTGACAGGCACTGATGCACAGCAATTATTACATCGCTGACAGAATCTCCTAACTGTTCTAAAGAATAAGCACGGACGCGGACAAGTAGAGGGCAATCGCTCCGAGCAGCCCCGATGATCCGCCGGCGACGGCGACGGAGGCAGCAGAAATTCCCGGCGCCGGGGCGAGGGCGGACGAGGGGTAGTAATCAGAAGCCGGCGGACGCGCGAGATCATTCGGTGGGGGAGCCTCTTCGCCGACGCTAGCCGGGGCTGGGACCGGAGCCGGCGCTGTCGCTGTTGCTTCTTCGTGGCGCGGAGCTGGCGCGACTGTCGCCTGAACTGAACCGTGGTGCTGCGGGCTTGGAGCAGGAGCACTGCCCGGTTGTTTGGCTTGGACGACGACCGGCGCCGGCGCCGGAGCCCTGTGGGCTACATGGTTGTACGGAGTCGGTGCGCCGGTCGGCTGCTTGGCATGAACCGGCGCCGGCGCTGGAGCGTTGTGGCGACCATGGTGGTACGGAGTCGACGCGCCGGCCGGACGGTTGGCATGAACCGGCGCCGGCGCTGGGGCGCCGTGGCCACCATGCTGATGCGGACTCAAGCGCTGCCCGCCTGGGTGCCATGAACCGGAACCAGCGCTGGAGCGTTGTGGCCACCATGGTCGTACTGGCTCGGGGCGCTCGCCGGCTGGCTGCCAAGAAGAGGAGCGGGCGCCGCAGCGTGGTGTCGAGGGTGAGGATGATGCCGCCCGTCGACCGGCGCCGGTGCTGCGGCGGCATGGCTGTAAGGATCAGGCGTTGGTATATGGCCGGCACCTTTGGGGTTGGGAGTCCTTGGCAGATGCGCAGGCCCCGCCGCCGCCGGTGCCGGGGCGTGACGGCCACGGTGGTTATGGGGGCCATGTTGGTGGAGATGGTGGTAGTGGGGGGCAGGGGCAGGGGCGTAGACCGGCGCGTGATGGGCGGCGTGCGCAGCGGACGCCGCGACCAGGAGCAGCATGGCCATCGACGCGATCGGCGTGGCCATGGTGAGAGGCTAGAGTGAACGCCGGTGCCTTGGTGTGTTGGAGCCCGTGGCCGTGGGCGAGCAAAGCATATATAGAGCCGCCAACCAGAGGTTTGCCCGAATGGTTTGGAAAGTTTTTTGTGTACTTCTGGGGACTGGGGAGGAAACAGCTTGCGCCAGTTTAATCGCGGCAAGTTTTGATCATCGTGGGGGGCGCTGAGGGCAAGTGAGGATCGGATTGATTCGGCCGCTTGCAAATCAATCAAGGCATTCTCTCCATTCTTAACACGGGCATAGCGATTAAGGCATCACGCAATTACTTCCCAAATACGAGATCGCGAGATTTATGGTATTCCTTTCGATTACTCGATTTTATGGGATTCTTTTGATTACTGCTCACCATCCTTCAGCAGTGCCAAGCTACAGCTAGCCATTGACGATCACAGATTCACAATTAAATTAAAGCACGATAAATATTTCCTTGGTACTTAAAATAGGGTATATATATATCAAGGATTTGCTGTGAATCTGGATCGGTGCCTGAGCCTGGGCAGCCGAACTCACTGGTCCCGTGTTGATCGATGGGAGTAGACCCGTAAAAACAGGAAACTGTCACAGCTTACTACAATAACAGAAATCATAAGCCAAAGACAATTGTCCCCTCGTAACAAGACTAAATTTCTTTTAAATTGGTCAGAGCATTATTACATTACAACAGCACTACAACAATTCAGTTCATTTGGGGCGGGCACCTCCTGGCCCCCCTCTACTTCCATAAAACAAAACATTGTTACAAATATGGATATACTTATATACAAATCGATCTGGATGATGAGTTGAGGCTTCACGGGTGCTGTCAGACGACAAACAATCGAGGATACACGAAAATCTACTTTCTTCAATCTTCACTGTGTCCCCAATCCTCCTACTGATACATCCTCGCTGGCCCCAGATATAGGTTAACTCTTAAATTTCATGTATGTTGCGCATCGCGGAGTAATACCTGAGGGTTTGCAAATGAATAGTCCAAAACTCAAATGAGGACTGACTAGTGCTATCGATGTTGGCGATCACAGGCCTGGCAGGCTCTGGCTGATTTGGGGTTTGCATATGTGCACTGATCACATGTCCAAATGTTGCTGTCATCCAAACCTCTGTTTGAGCCACCAGATTTGAAGCTGGTGCTCGATGCCCTGTTCTTGCCACTCTTACTTTTACCACCAAGACTCTTGGAAGTTGCACTTTTGCTGCATGTGCCATGGCTAGTGGAAGGACCCACATCATTTAATCCGGTTTCCAAAGCCCGGACAAGATTTTCAAAATAATTGCGAGTCACACTGTAAAACAAAAGAAGATGTTAAATACATTTATATCAACAAACTAAGTGGTCATTTGTTCAAAGTTAGGGGTGACCAAAGTCCTCAAGGAAAACAGAAGCAGCAAAGAAAATGAAGTTTTCTTCATGTCATCAGAGCAAGCATAGATGGCATAAAACGAAGTGATATATATACCTAGTTAATCCAGCCAGCTTTGTACGGAAATCATTGAAATCTTTTGAGGGAGATTCGGCTTCAAGGTATACTTGAAGTTCTTTCTCTGCACATTGATGCAACCGCTCCAAACCCGATTCTGCCTCGCCTAAATAAACAGAAACCAAGAATAAATCAGTTAGTGACAGCAGTCTAAACATGTTTATTTATGGTAAGCTAAGCTGAAAACCTTGCAGATATTCGAAGAACTGTCTTTTGGCATGCTCGTGCTCTGGCAGGTAAAATCCATAGGCATAAGTCCACTTCAATACCCTTCTACATTCGACAATCTGAACATTGAAATCAAAGCAGTCATGCGAGAGCAACAAAGACTTGTGATGAAACTAAACTAGGCTAGGCAGTAATGAAGTAATACCTGTAACCATGCCTCTATGATGAACTTCAGCTGTGACTCAGGTTGGCTTTGTATGTCACTCAACTTTTCAAGCTGAAGGATTTGGACAAGTCTGTGTTAGAAATTTTGAATAGGTGAACAGAGGTAGCTTTATTTTTTAAGGTAGTGAAAAGGGACGCATTACATTTATTATATCCAAACCCTACATGCCTTCATCGACTTCATGTGAATAGGGAAATAAAAAAATGAAGAAAAAGAATGTGAGTGTCATATATGCATCATATACCTTGTCATTCTGCAGACTTTGAAGATCTCCCAACGCTTTTTGCCTTGACTGCACCATTAGAGAAGAGTATATTATATAAGTAACTAGAAAAGGTGTTCTAGCACTACGAAGTGATATGAATAGTGCAGTGTCAACCAATAGTTTTTCTTCATCTGTAAGGGTTTATGCACACAAGAACCAATATGTCAACAGACATCTACATGCACATCTGAGCTGACCTTTTTTTCTAGAGAAACTATTGTGCATGCCTTTTCATTATTTGCAACCACGAATTTTCTAGCCAACAGAAATTTCTCATGCATTAATTGTTGGCCTGAACTCCATGCTAATGTGAGATCTAACATTTGTTCAGGTTATTTCTATCACACTCAACGACTTACCAATTGATTGGCTGCCCATCGTTCATAATAATGAGTATATCTCTCAAGGGAGTTCTTTGCCATTTCTCTTCTCCTTTCAGATTCATCATACTGTAGCCACAAGAAAAAAAAACAAAAAGGTTTGAGAAAATTTAGTAGATGACCTAGAATTTGCTGGTCATGATGACATCTTAGATCAGAAGCTCAGAATCCCTACCGCTCCTTCTTGCCTTGCTGACTCATAGCGGTTACAAGCATAAAATCCACCAGTCCTCTCTCCATGCTCCGACCATGGACCAAGACACAGCCTGTATTGTTGTTAGAGTATATTAGAGATATCTCTATATTAGGTAGATTAGGATTGTATCCGTATCCTACCAGATCTGTAGGAGAGGCTTCTTGCCCTCCAAGTCATGTACTCCTATATATTCAGCCCCAAGGCTCAGGCTAATACAATCCATCATTACACCAATTCTATCCCTTTTACATGGTATCACGAGATTAGGGTTTGAGATCCTAGGCTAATCTTCCGCTGCCCCTCTCGCACCCCGCCCTCCGCGCGCCGCCGGCCGTCCTCCACGGCGCACCTCCAAAGCGCCCCCTCGACGGCCTCCTAGCGCGCCCCCGGGGAGGTCGCCCATGACCTCCGCCGGGGGCAGCGCCCCTCTCCGCGGCGGATCAGTTTAATCCGCCGCCAGATCGCGTCAAGCAGCAGCAGATCCGGTCGTACCTCATCACCCGCCATGGAAATCGTCGACGACACCTCCGTTCCGCGCTGCCATGGTGGCAGCCGCGGGCTCATGCAGCACCTGCGTCCTACCCCGTGCTGCCGTGGTGGCAGCAGGGGCCTCGGCGTGGTGCGTTCACCTTGTCGTCGGCTGGTTACATGGCGACGCCCCTGCTCCGCCCCGCCTCCTTTGCCTAGCGGGGGGGATCCGCGCCGCCCGACTAGCGGACTCCTCCGGGACGGCTCCGCCCCGCCTCCTCTGCCTTGCGGGATGGATCCGCGCCGCTCGACCGGCGGAATCCTCTAGGATGGCTCTTCGGTGCGGCTCCGCCCCGCCGACTCTGCCTCGTGTGGGCTCCTGTTGTTAACGGCCAGCCCAGGCGCCGCCCATCCCGACGCGATCCTCGCCGCCGCCGGCTAGGAGCTCCGTCCACGCCAGCCTTCGTCCGAGTGCTCCCTCGCCTCTGTTTTTCCTTTTCTCACTCGTGCTCTGCCTTTGGTCTTTGGCCATGGTGGGCTGCGGGCAGAGAGGAAAGAGAGGATAAGGGTTTCAGCTACGTGCACCCCAGAGGTACTACCAGAGAAGCTGCTTGCTGTATCTCTTTTTGGTTTACCCGATCAGAGATCGGGATTGCGTCGCCCACCGCCCGTCGACTTCGCGCCTCTACCTCGACGTCGGCATCGACTTCACCAGCCTCTTCTACCTCTCCGACCCTGCGGCATGGCGAGATGGCCGGCACCCTAGGGGGCGCTCGTTTGCGCCGCCGCCTACATCGCCGCCTCGTCCGCACGTCGACCTTCGCCGGCTCGTCGTCGCCTTCACCGATCGGGACGCCTTCACCGACTTCGCCCACCGTCGTCTCGCCTCACGCTACTCGGTCTGATCAGCCGATGTGCGTGATCCACCCAGCTCCCGTGACGTCCGTCCTCGTACTGCACGCCTCTTCCCCGAGTATGGAGGGCTGCCGCTGCTTCGCCTCTTCGGGCAGCCGCGGCGCCACCCGTGGTCTCCTTCGCCGTTGCATCCTCAACGCCGCCGACTACGTCCACGACCTCATCGTTGACTTATCGCTGCGCGTCTCGCGCATGGTCTTCGTCAAGCTGTACGGGTTCTTCGCCATCTCCTTCGAGCACCGCCGCCGCGTCATCCGGATCACTCGGCCTTGTGCTAGAAAGTCTGGATTCCCCTCATCACTTCGTCTAGCACAACCACGTCGCCAGCATCGTCATCTCGTCCCCGACTACTTCGTCTACTCCAGCAACAGCAGGCGTTGGCATCTTCTACCTCGCCTTCTTCTGCGCCTGCGACCGCCATGGAGGCCTTCTCTGCTGGTCCCCCCGGCGACGGCGTCTGGTTGTGCATCCTCCCTTGCACGTCCGGTATTGGCAACACCGGTGCGTGCCCATCGTCCTCGATGCGTTCCCGAGCCTGGCAAACTCTGGAATGTGTCGCCCGATGGCCTGACTGCATCGACTTCGGCATCGCTCCCTCTACGACTGCCTCGACGCGTCGCCATCTTCGTCTCCGGCGTCTTCTCCATTACGCCACCACCATGGCGCCTCCTCGTGCGCCCGCGGCTTCATGTGCGGCTCCCTTGTCTTCGGCAACCTCGACATAGCTACGTCGACCACGGCTACTCTACGTACGGCATCATCGACCATGGCTACTCGTCCTCACCTCGGCTACCTCGACATCGGCACAAAGGGCTATCATCTGCTTGAGCAACCTTGTGGTTTTCCACTCCAGCCACAGCATCTGCGGCGTACTGACCGTTGTGATTGCGGGGGGATGTCAGTTTATCGACTTCTCTCCAGTCTCACCGTCTGCGACGCTCCCGCTGTGACTGCGGGGGGATGTTAGAGTATATTAGAGATATCTCTATATTAGGTAGATTAGGATTGTATCCGTATCCTACCAGATCTGTAGGAGAGGCTTCTTGCCCTCCAAGTCATGTACTCCTATATATTCAGCCCCAAGGCTCAGGCTAATACAATCCATCATTACACCAATTCTATCCCTTTTACAATTATGATGGGGCAAATCATTTTTTATTTGTGCATATTAAGAAGATAGAATGTATAATATAAAGAAGAAAATTGCATACCAGCAGAACTCAAATTTGCATGGAGGAGTACATGTGATGTGCATGCATCCCTGATTTTTTTCAATAGGTCGCTTGCATTTAGGACAAGGCTTTGAATTAGCCAGTATCCTGAAAATCATAAATAAACAGTTTGCAAGTCAACAACACAGTTCGCACTTGATTTACCTAAGGTTAACAGAAAAGAAACTATCTTAAGAAACATCACGCAGCCATATTTTTTTACAACTTCAGAAAATGGTGGACTGGTGATTTTCGAACATCAACTAAGCTACATTTTATATGCATGGACCATTGAACACCTTGATGTAGAGCATCACTTTTTCTAAATAGTCAAAGAAGCCAAAGTCTGTAATGCAATGACACGCTGGGTCAAATATTGTACAGAGCTCAGTTGTCTGTACATGGGGCTTGCTTTGGAACAACACCTGTTCTATTTGGGGGTGTGCGTGGGAGAGCAAGAGAGAATTATTGCCAGTGCAAGTCATGGAGAAAATTTTAGTTCCGATAGGGGATAGGGGAATAACCAAACTATCAGCATAATGTACTTTGTGCCTGCTATACCAGTTCATGTTCTCAGATTCAGCACTGTTCTTGAGGATCCACTTTGAAACAGTTGCACAGTCTACTGGACGATGAGCTTCCTCAGTGCACTGCGAAAAAACAATCTTTAAGGCCTACTGATTACGATACAAGTAAACAAATCAGTCAAGTACTCACGTTCCAACAAAACCCATATGAACAATTACAATTGACATCATAGCTGCCACTGCCCATGACGAATTCCACTGCATATTCACATCCAGGAGCAGGACACCATTTTGTCTGTTCCACACAGTCAACTTTAATCAGCATGATTTTAAGGTATGAGAAGTGTCAAGTGCTGCCTAGATATGGCAGTCAAAGAAAGTTTTATACCAACTACCAAGCAACATCATTTTTAAGTAATTGACATAGTCCACAGTGCACAATTTAAAATGCATGGGAAATGCCAGCTTCATTCTTTTGGAAAAAGGGGAACATGAAAAAAACAGGTTTATTTACAACCTCAAAAAATAGATCTTCAACAGAAATGAGTGAATTCAAATATCAGCTGCACTGCCTTTTATTGTTAATGGTAGTATGGTAGATGCCAACATCTCCACACCAGATTATATTAACTTACCTTTCTGTTATCTTCGATGTACGATCTGCGAAGATATCTCCCATACTTTTCCTTATCATCGTCATCAGCAAGTGCATTTATCATATCTTGTCCAACAGCAGCAGCACAGGATGGATCAGGACACCTCAACATCAAACACCCTGGACCATCATTTATAGCAGTGCTAATGTAACCTGTCAATAGCAAAATGTTAATTGATGGCCTAGTTCTAGAAAAAAAAAATTAAAGTTAGAGTTCTTTACACGAAACTGATTCCATGAAATGTCAGAACACCACCACAAAACAACAACAACAACAACAACAACAACATAGCCTTTTATCCCAAGCGAGTTGGGGTAGGCTAGAGATGAAACCCACAAGACACCAAGGTCACGGTTCAGGCACGTTGATAGCTAATCTCCAAGCGCTCCTATTCAAAGCTACCTCCTCAGAGATATTCCAATCTTTAAGGTCTCTCTTAACTGACTCGTCCCAAGTCAGTTTAGGTCTACCTCTACCCCTCTTTACCTTATCGACACGCTTAAGCACCCCACTACGAACCGGCGCCTCCGGAGGCCTCCGTTGGACATGTCCAAACCATCTCAACCGATGTTGGGTAAGTTTCTCCTCAATTGGTGCCACCCCTACCCTTTCCCGAATAACTTCATTCCGGACTCTTATCCCTCCTTGTGAGTGCCCTAAAAAAGAGTTATGCCACTAGCCCACCATACTGAGACTTTATATAAATTGATGCATGCAAAGTCTATTAGTTTTACTAAAACACTCTATTTTAGGGGCTCTTGTTGGGTTTCATCTCTAGCCTACCTCAACTTGTTTGGGACAAGATGGCTTTGTTGTCATTGTTGGATCCAAAGAAGCAAACTTCCTCTCTGCTCTAGAAAGTTTATCATATGTATATCTACTCAAGCAATCCATTTTCCAAATATATTATATCCAAATGCAGTATGGGAAGGTAGGCTAAATTGCAGCATGCTAGGGAGCAAATAAAATAAACCTCACATTGAGGTCAGACTGCAATGAATTAGCCTTTCACCATTCACCTAGACTGAAAACCTATGTCATTGACGACATTTAACTACTGGATCCTAGTGATCTCGGCAAATTTGTTAAAACAACAGGTGGTAACTTCAAATGGTAAAAGAAAATATGTAACTGAAGATAATCACTTAAAATTAACTGCTCCCAGTTTTCACAAACTTTATAGGCAACCTGACATCAGTCCTAAGGGCATTCGCAAAGTGATGCAGAAATGGTAATGCCAGCAACAACTATTAGTAGGACAAAAGATATAATTACTAAATATGGTATCATTAACTACCACTAAGCACAGCAATTGCCATTGACCAATGGTTTGATATGATATGAAGTGAAATTCAATTCACGTGAGCAGAAATTCAAACGTTTGTATACAAATAAATATTTAATCCCAAATTGACAAACCTCTCCAACATGTACTGCAGAAAGGATGACCACATGCGGCAGCACTCATCATGCCACGAGGGCAACTTTCAAAACATATTCCACATGTCACCTGTTATGATAAGAATAAATGCATAACAATTAAGGAGTTCAACATCATTCAGAAGTGTTGAGTGTCACAACCAAGTTTCAGTGGGATTAAGTGGGAATGGGCAAGTAAATGACCAGATGCACACGCTGTCAAAATTTATGGTACATGTGAAATTGTGTGCTGATGCATGTGCATTGCAAACCTGCAACACATAAGTATAGTACCAACTTTTTCCCCCAACAATTGGACAGACAGTTATATGATTATTCATTATTGACATAAATAATTGCTAAATATAATTATTACACATAACAATAGAAGTACAAATTGAAAAATATGAGTGGCTACAATATATCTTTTTCTATTTTATGCGCTTTATGTACACACAGATGCATTTTTTCTGTCAGCCAATACTCAGTACAAGTAGGAGTGCCCATATATAGTCCTATACAGAGAAATTGTAAAAACTTGGGATATAATGATGAGTATTGATCTCCACCAGACCTCCACAGCCTTTACTTTTAGTGCTAGGATTACAAAGTTTCAATTAGGAGTGAGGAGTGAGGACTTTATTTCCAAGACTTCATCTCTAGTGAGAATCTGATCTATCTCTAAAACAGAAATATAATAAGAGCCAAAAAAATTCTATATGTCATAGCTTGAAAGCAAAACAAAAAAGATTTGAACAGCTGTTTTCTTGAGTGCTCTCAATACTCAATGTTTTCTTCTGAACACAACAAACACATGAATAAACCACAGTTCTTAGGACCGGACCGAACCGGCCGGTCCGACCAGTTAAACCAGGAACCAGACCCTGCGCCGGTCCGGTCAGGTTAAAAGATCGGGTGTGCAACTAGACCAGAGAAAAACCGTTTGAACCGCCAGTTTTTAATGAGAACCGGAAGAAAACTGAAGGAAGAACCAATAGAAAACCGGCACAGACCGGAACACGAGCTGGCAGCATGGAGTTCGGCGCGTGGAAAGAGCTGGGCACTGCTCCAATTCAATAAAAACAGCGTCTGGTGGGATTCAAAGCCCAGTCCTGGGCCTTCGCAAGCAGCTAGCCCACCACCAGACCACAGGTTTGCTTGTGTTTAATTATAAATATATATTATATTACACCACTTTGAGCCAGCGGTCCAACTGGTCAGACCAATTAAACCGTGAATGGACAGCCTCACCGGTTTTATGCCCGCTCCGATCCCAATAACTATGGAACAAACATAAGACACAAGAGCTACAAACAGGACTACACCAAGTGAATCTCTATTCCTTTGTACTACTAGCTCTATGAAGATGAAGCACACAAAGACACAAACATCTTAACTAAAAGCGACCAATTTGACTCAAAGTGACTGCACAAGCTGGTATGGAAATAAGCACAAAGACTCATGAGTCCCCTGCGCCACTAGCCGCAAGGACAGGATCACGACTAGTTTAGCACCTAAACTAATGCATTGGCATGCTACCAACTGCCTCTTAATGTGCTCCAGCGCGTAAGCACTTGGACCTATTCTTAAGCCACGCACAAACACATTCACGGCTCAAGCATTTACTTCAACATAAAACATGCATACTTGCAACAAAATCAACAGTAACCACATCAATAACCAAGAACTAATTTATTATTCAGAGAGAGAAAGTGTGCATAGCCAACTAGAAGAACAATTGAAATTAGTGAGGCATGGTGTACTTCTCTGTCATTTGGCAGTTCCATGTGCTTCTCTGGTAAGCCAACAATCTTACGAACACGCTCTTCATCGGCGAACCATTCGTCATGCACCTTACTAACACTCCTGTGGGGTGAACTAGAATCAGGTTGCTAAAAGAACAACACGCAAAATGGCAGATCGGCACCTTGTCCTCTGAATCCATATGAAAGAAACAATAAAGAAGCACATCTGCAAGCGGTAATTGATTCTATAAAACTGAAATGCACTATGAACAGAATAAAGCAGTATTGATTAATCCTTAAGTGAACAAACATGAGCCTAGCATAAGCTGTAGATAAATCAACTCTTTAGATGCAACAGCTTGAACCTTAATAGGCTATCATATGGAAAGATTTTGCAAGGAACCAGAAGAAGGAGCAGTTTTAAAGTGTAAGTTTCAATCTTATGATGTGCGAGGACTATACCAGTTATAGTTGCGAAGAAGAACACATGCTTCTGACTTAGAAATTGAAAGAACAGTTGAAACCCTATTTATGTCATCTTCTTGGCGCTGCTTGATATCAACTTCACTGAGTATGCTGTAATTTTGCTGGGGGCACAAAAATAAATGACTGCAATGAGGAACACCTAACACCAAATGACAATAACTGATCAAGTGATCTAGAATAAGTTTTTAGCAAAGAGATCAGCGTGTTATCACAAAGAGAATCAAATGTTAACTTTAAAATAATCTAATGAAATTCTTGGCAACAAATTGTGGTTAGACAAATCAAATCAATATGCTTACCATTTACCAGAAAAATCTAACACATCACATGGATGTCCACATTGTTACAAGGCTGGCAAAACAATGTATTTTTTTACCAGTGTCATGCTCAAATCACTTCAAGACTTCCTTGAAGTGCTTGGTTCGCCTTACATATAGTTCAAGTTCAGCCTGGCAGTGCTTCCCTAAGAAGATATATTTATTGTTTCTGGACTGCTAGCTTCTATAAAAAAAATCCCTATACTGAAACATGCTTAATAGTCAAATTTTCTTCTACAATATATATATTTGTTGTTTCAATGTGTTACATGACCACCAAGGCAGAAGCATAAAACATAAGTAGATTTGAAGAATGAATGGCAGCTTATCAAATTATTTTCTTTATTCCCAAAGCATCCCCAAGTCAATGCAAACTGGTAGGGAACAGGGATGTTGGAAAGGAGATGCCAAAACAAGTAGAAGCAATGCTAGTCAACTTTGGAACTCACCGCTAAAAAATATTCAAGACTATATACGACTTACGAACAGTTAACGCAAAAAATCGTAACTGACAAGTAATGGCTACAGTAGTTCAATATCAATGTTAAACAACCATAAAATAATCCTGTAGTTTTCTGGTTTTCTGTAAACAATTTCCATTTTCACATAAAAAAGTTGTAAATAAAATTCAAAACAAGCCACAAAATAAACAAACAAAAGGATATTGAACATACATGTACATAAACACAATAAATACCATAAATGAACATCATCAAACTGAAAGTTGTGCAGAACTAGGATATTGGACCAGGGCTACATTGACACGGATAAGGGTGTCACAATGTACACAGTTTCATATCCGCTTACACAGGTTGTTTTCTGACACAAGATTTATACTCGGACACAGACACGGATATAGGACTACGATTTGGATCCAGAAATCAAATATGGAAAATTAAGGGGGGCACTGGTCTCTGAGTAACATTGATGATGTGCCAGCATAATAGAAATGCTTGTTGTACATTTGGCAGAACAAGATGCAAAGCCAGAATAAAAAGGAAAATAAAGAAATAAATGAACTAAGATTTAATTGCAGATTTACAGTGCCATCAACTTTGGCAGTTACATTTTTCTTCAGAACTAAATGGAACTGCACCAATGATGGATAAGTCTTTGTGCTGGATGGATAAGGCATAGGGTCCTTGCAAGGACCAGAGCATCTATTCCTTTAGCATATTTCAGTTTGCTAAGGACAGTCAGTTTGCTAGGACAGTCAGTTTGCTAGGACAGCATCTAGATTTAGTTCTTTTGACTAGCATCTTAGCATCTTTTGCTTGACTGCTGCCTCGCTGCAGCAATCTTTGGCTGCCTGCCCTGGCTGCCTATAAGTATGTATCCCCAGCCCCTTGGGTTGGCATGGCTTTGAGTTTGTGAATGAAGAAAACCCAGAAAATTGCCCCAAGTTCATTGTCATCCTCTCAGCTCAATGAGAGTTAGAATTGAGCTTCTAACATCTGGTATCAGAGCCGTACTTTCCTGTAGGTTAGACATCTCCTGCACTTCTCCCTCCCAAGCAGCAGCTAGCGCAGCAGCAGCTAGCGCAGCAGCAGCGGCAGCTAGCGCAGCAGCACCTGCTGCACCCTCTACTCCACCTTCCTCACCCGAGCAGACGTCTGAGGTTGCGTCTTCTCCACGCAGCAGCCCCTTGGAGGCGCGCCATGTCCGACGCACCGTCTCAGCGCTCGGTCGCCTCGAGCGCACAGCGTCAGCGAGATGCCGAGCTCGCCGCGGCAGAGGAGCGCAGGCGAGCGACGGCACAAGCCGCTGCTGCAGCGGAGATGGCGGCCAGGCTGGCTGCAGCGGAGCTGGCGGCGGCCAGGGCGGAGGTGGAAGCAGAGGCGGCGGCGGAGGATGCAGCGCGTGCGGCGGAGGTCGAGGTTGAGACCTTCGCGGCAGCCTCAGCGGCTCCATCGCCGGCGACGCCACCGCCGACGAGGACCTTGAGGAGTTGGAGAGAGAGAGAGCGCGGGAGCGGACCGCGCGGTGGGCAGCAGTCCACCCCGGCGGCAGCGGCCTGGACGGCGGCGCGCCCGGCGGCGGTCCAGGGGCCCGCGCGCCCGGCGGCGGCCTAGACGGCGGCACGCCCGGCGACGGTCCAGGGGCCCGCGCGCCCAGCGGCAGCCTAGACGGCGCGCCCGGTGACGGTCCAGGGGGCCGCGCGCCCGGCGGCGGAGGCGGCGCCCCTGGCGGCGGCACGCAGGGCGGTGGCGGCGCTCCTGGCTGGGGTGCGCGCGGCGGCGCCCCCGGCTACCACGGCCTCCAGGCGGTGGTCAGGGACGTCGGTCCCGGTGGTGGGTGGCCCACCCTCACCAAGACCAACTACGTCGAGTGGGCCGCAGTCATGGAGGTGAAGCTCCAGGTGCGGCATATGTGGGAGGCAGTCCGATACGGCGACGTTGACTACGATGAGGATCGACGGGCGCTGGATGCTCTCATCGCAGCAGCCCCGCCCGAGATGCAGTTCACGCTTTCCAAGAAGCGAACTGCCAAGGAGGCCTGGGACTCCATCGCTGCGGCACGTATCGGCAGCGACCGCGCCCGCAAGACCACTCTCCAGGCACTTCGCAAGGAGTGGGAGAACCTGGCCTTCAAGCCAGGTGAGGATGTTGATGACTTCGCCCTCCGTCTCAACACTCTGCTGCAGAAGGTGGTGCAGTTCGGCGACGACACCTACGACGAGGAGAGAGCCGTCGAGAAGCTCTTCCGCTGCATCCCCGAGAGGTACAGACAGACCGCTCGCTCGATCGAGTCTCTGCTGGACCTCTCCACCATGACGATCGAGGAGGCGATAGGTCGCCTCAAGGTCGTCGACAGCGACGAGCCACAGCCTCCCTCGGGAGGCATCTCCATTGGTGGGAAGCTCCACGACGACTTCACCGTCGAGTACGTCCACTTCGAGGGAGCCGGGGGAGTAGGCAGCTCTTCTTCGCCGAGCGTGCCTACCCCGGTCCCCGAGCCTCCACCGACTCCGGCGCCCACCACACCGGCAGCACCACGCTCTTCAGCTACGACTCCGGCTGCGCCGAGTTCCTCGGCTGCACCACCACAGCCGGCGACGCCACGCACTCCAGCACCGGCAGCCACTCCTCCGGGCACGCCTACTACAGCACCTGTTCATGCTGAGCACAGCCCGGTGGAGTTCGCTACTCCGCTCTCTCACGACGAGGAGCGCATCGACGCGTACCACGACGGTGAACCACTGCAGTACCGTACGATGGAGGACCTTCTCGGCGATCAGTCGGTGCCGGGACTGGTGCCTCACGACCTGGAGGCGCAGTTGCACCTCGCGTGCGACGACGGCGAGCCTCGGTCTTTCGCAGAGGCCGAGGGACACGCGGCATGGCGTGCCGCGATGCAGTCGGAGATGGACGCGGTTGAGAAGAACCGCACTTGGGAGCTTGCTGATCTCCCTCGTGGTCACCGCGCGATCACCCTTAAGTGGGTGTTCAAGCTGAAGAGGGATGAGGCAGGCACCGTCGTCAAGCACAAGGCTCGCCTGGTGGCACGAGGTTTCGTGCAGCAGGAGGGAGTCGACTTCGACGATGCCTTCGCTCCCGTGGCACGGATGGAGTCCGTGCGACTTCTCCTTGCGCTGGCTGCCCAGGAGGGCTGGCGCGTCCATCACATGGACGTCAAATCGGCGTTTCTCAACAGCGACTTGAAGGAGGAGGTCTACGTGCACCAACCGCCGGGGTTTGCGATCCCCGGCAAGGAAGGTAAGGTGCTACGTCTGCGCAAGGCCCTCTATGGCTTGCGGCAGGCCCCGAGGGCGTGGAACGCCAAGCTGGACTCCACGCTCAAGGGGATGGGCTTCGAGCAAAGCCCACACGAGGCGGCCATCTACCGGCGGGGCAATGGAGGCAATGCCCTGCTGGTGGGTGTCTACGTCGACGACTTGGTGATCACCGGCACCAAGGATGAGGAGGTGATGGCGTTCAAGGAGGAGATGAAGGCCACTTTTCAGATGAGCGACCTGGGGCCTCTCTCCTTCTACCTGGGGATCGAGGTGCACCAGGACGACTCCGGGATCACACTTCGACAGACCGCCTACGCCAAGCGCGTCGTCGAGCTCGCCGGGCTCACCGACTGCAACCCAGCTCTCACTCCGATGGAGGAGAGGCTGAAACTGAGCCGTGACAGCACGACAGAGGAGGTGGACGCTACTCAGTACCGGCGCCTTGTGGGGAGCCTCCGCTACCTCGCCCACACACGGCCGGACTTGGCATTCTCCGTCGGATACGTTAGTCGGTTCATGCAGCGACCGACGACGGAGCACCAACAGGCCGTGAAGAGGACCATCCGCTATGTTGCGGGGACTCTCGACCACGGTCTCCACTACCCGAGGTGCCCTGGAGCGGCACACTTCGTCGGGTACAGCGACAGCGACCACGCCGGTGACATCGACACCAGCAAGAGCACGAGCGGGATCCTCTTCTTCCTCGGCGAGTGCCTTGTTAGCTGGCAGTCGGTCAAGCAGCAGGTGGTGGCCTTGTCCAGTTGCGAGGCCGAGTACATAGCGGCCTCCACCGCGTCGACTCAGGCGCTTTGGCTCGCTCGACTGCTTGGTGATCTACTCGGCAGAGACATTGGAGCGGTGGAGCTCAGGGTGGACAGTAAGTCCGCCCTGGCCTTGGCGAAGAACCCCGTTTTCCATGAACGGAGCAAGCACATCCGGGTGAGGTACCACTTCATCCGAGGCTGCTTGGAGGACGGGAGCATCAAGGCAAGCTACATCAACACCAAGGACCAGCTTGCAGACCTGCTCACCAAGCCCCTTGGGAGGATCAAGTTCCTTGAGCTCTGCTCCAGGACCGGGATGGTCCAATCCTCCCACAAGACGACGCACAAGACTTAGGGGGAGAATGATGGATAAGTCTTTGTGCTGGATGGATAAGGCATAGGGTCCTTGCAAGGACCAGAGCATCTATTCCTTTAGCATATTTCAGTTTGCTAGGACAGTCAGTTTGCTAGGACAGCATCTAGCTTTAGTTCTTTTGACTAGCATCTTAGCATCTTTTGCTTGACTGCTGCCTCGCTGCAGCAATCTTTGGCTGCCTGCCCTGGCTGCCTATAAGTATGTATCCCCAGCCCCTTGGGTTGGCATGGCTTTGAGTTTGTGAATGAAGAAAACCCAGAAAATTGCCCCAAGTTCATTGTCATCCTCTCAGCTCAATGAGAGTTAGAATTGAGCTTCTAACAACCAATTCTGCTCTTTTGGTACAGCAGGTTACTAAACTGTTTTGCATTGTCCAGTTCTAAGTCTTGAATACTTCAACAAATTTGGGCATAGAAGCACAGTAAATTTTTTCTGTTGGTTGTTTGTAGGGCATCAAAAGTTTAAGATTTGTCACAGATTGCATGTCATTTGCAGGTCATATACTCTATTTGATTTGGCGTCCAACAAGCAAATAAATCTTAGCATTACTACACCTCCAAATTTCCATCGCTCATGCGTAATCACAAAAATTCTACACTAGCACCACTTGGTGTACATAATTTTCATTGAATGTATTTAATTGTCGACTTAACGTGTTTGCCTATTGCCCGACATGTATTTTATGCACCAAACAGCATAACTCGCTACGCATAAGTGCTATTGATTGCCCAGGCTCTGTCTTGCATCACCACTGTACATTCGTATAGGGGGTAACAGCCTATGCAGAGGTCACTCTGAGGCAGTGCGTCACGTCCCGGTCTACGATACTAAACTACGAAGGCAATGTCCTACACGTGCAACGCCTAGACAGTCATCTCATCAACCACCGCCTAGATTCACGACCCATCAATTCCCACATTTCCCGCACGGAGGCAGATCCGCTCCCACACACGCCACGCGCCAAGGGAGCCCGAGATCACCTGCTGCCGGTGGGAGAGGAGCTCCCCGGAGTCGTCGGAGTCGTGGTCGGCGAAGTCGTAGTCGGCGTCCCCGTCGTCGCTGCCGGGGAGCCCGGCCTCCCCGCCGCTGTAGAAGTCATCGTCGGCAGAGTCGTTCGCGTCGTGCATGTCGTCCTCGGAGTCCATCCCTGCGCCGCCCCCGCCGCTCGCCGCCGCGCGCCGGAGCCCCAGGAGCAGCGCGGATCGGGCGGATCGGAGCGGCGCCCACCACGTGGAGGTAGCAATCGGGGTAGGGTGGCGAGGTGCCCGCGCAGATTAGGGAAGCGGAGGGGGAGGGTTCGGGGTGCGGAGGAAGGATTGGAATGGAATAGGGGAATGGGGAGGAAGGGAGAAATGGATGGGTGGGCTGGGTTGGATTCGCTCGCTCGCTCGCTCTCGGTTGTAGAGGAAGCTGGGAATGGGAGTTTTCCTCTCTTTTTCTTGCACCTTTTTTTTCCCTCCCTCTCCTTGTTTTAAGTCGCGTCTAGTTTCTCTCTCTCCGTTCCCCCTTTCATGTCTTATTATCTTACAGCTTTTCTCCGTGTTTCTAGCTGTCTTAGGATCCGTTTTATTTCGCTAAGCTTCGTTTCATAAAAGTAGGCTTCTACAAAGTTGCCACATTCTATTGTTTTTTTGTTCTTTGCATCATTATTGTTTCCATTGTCGCACTTGTTTATAGCATCCAAAAAGAGTTCTACAAATACTTAAAACAAATACGAAAATACGATGAACTAGAATAATACGATGAACTAGAATTTGAACCCCGATCCGCTAGAGTCAGCTGCACTAAGGCAGCTTCTCACAATGAGAAATATTAATAGTATAGTTTTGTTATAATAATTCTTACTATTAGGTATCTTCAAATAAAATTAGTACGCTCACCTCATAATATGGATAAAAATAAATCGAGGAAGTTATATCTTAGTTAAAAATGTTTTCTGATTAATAATCATCATTCATCTGGAGGGTAAAATAAACAATAAAAATGTATCCTAATGAAACTTTATTTTGACTTAAATAACTTTACTCAGAAGTGTGGCTGTGGGGTGTTGACGAGAACTTGAGGCAAGCGGAAGGGTGTGCGGTCCCGCTGGACTCTTATTTTTTATTTTAAAATTTATTCGTAGCCCATCACAATCAAGCTTATTAGTCCAATAATTATTAACTAATTTTTGTTTTATTTCTAACCGGCCGGTCCAAATATAATTGACAGCTGCTGGACGCACACCGCCCCTGACCAAAAGATCTGCTAGATTGCTAGTTGCCCTCAAGTTTGGCAGTTGCCGATTTATGTTCACACAATCACGACGTCATGACTCACACTTAAAGCCAACAAAGCTAGTCAACAAATCATTTCACACACCAATTTATGAATCTACAATACAAAGAAATAAATAATTTTTTTTCAAAAAAAATATACTGAGTAATAGCAAATTTGGAATAGATCGAGGCACTAAATATGCTTGTGAAAAGAAATACAGTAAGTACTAACTAATACACGAAGGGTTGTAGTGCTGATATATACATTTGTCTATTAAAATTAAGAAATAAGAAAAATATAATTAAAAATCAATTTTATGGGCTCACAGAATAATTTAGGATATAAAACATTTGAATAAAAAATAAAAAAACTAATTCAAAAGTCAACATAAAATATAAGGAAGGAAATTGAGGATAAAAGGGAAAAAGAAAATAGAAGAAAAATATGTTAAAAGAGAGAAAACAAATAACGTAAGAAAAATTTTGGTTATAGGGAAAGGATAGAAAAATGGTATTGTCACTTTGGAATAAGATCAATAAAAAATAAAATAATAGGATTGGTGGAAAAGATTAAAATTAGAAATAAAAGTTGCAAGGAAAGAAATGGAAAAGAAAAGGAAGAGAGAAGCAGAAAAAAAAATAGTTCTCCGACAATCACCAGCGTTCATGCACACGGAAAGAAGAAAGGAAATAAAAACTACAAGCAAGAAAATAACAAAACAAAAAGAAAGAAAAGCGAAAACAAAATAAAAGTAAAAATAAATGCTTCATAGTAAAACGGCCTGCTACCGCTGCATCATGCAGGTGTCCATGTGTACTATAAATCGGTATGTACTTTTCAAAAAAAATTAATACTTTTCAAAAACTATAAATCGGTATGTGCATACGTAAGTATGCACATCAAACCTTCTTGCTGCTTACTGCCAACGGAATTATTATTAGGCAGAAATTAGTCCCGCCGGCCCGTTAATTGACTTTAGGCGATAGATCCGCGAATTATAGCCCGGGTGTGAGATATATAGTCATCCCGTACTAATCTACTAACTACTGTTTTGAGAGCCCAAGCAAGCATTGCTGTCGCTTGTCCGTGGATTGAACTCTTAGCCCAAGCAGGATTTGGGCCTACTGTGCCAACATCACTATACCAGGCCCACGAATGGAAAGTCAAAACATTTCTCTCCACTTTTTCTGTACAGATAGAATAGATCAAGGGCCTGCTGGGCAGGCTGTGGAAATAAGATCAACATGTGTACTAAGAGCATCTCCAAGAATTTGGCAAATCGAGTTGCCATTTTTGATTGTTGGTAAAAATGTTAAAAATACTCCTCCAACAATTTGGCAAAAGACTTAGCAATTTTTGGTAACTTGGGAAAAACCAGCCTCCAGCGCGTAAATATACGCGCGCGGCGCACGGTTGGCATCATGGTTTCTAGTTAGGTGGGAGGGTGAAAAAAGAAATAAATAACAAAGAAGAGCTCCTGATTTAAGTTTTCAAGAGGTGGAAGTGCATAAATATAATTTTGTTTCTCTCTCAGGGTTCCTGATGTAAGTTAGATCTGGATTTGACAAGTGAATTATGCCAAACTGTTGGAGATAAGCTTTTTTTTACTTGACATATCTTTTTAGAAGTTGACAAAACACAAAATATGCCAAGTAAAATATGGCAAACTCTTGGAGATGCTCTAACCCTTCAACAACGCCTCCACCTTATGGCGACTCGAGGGCGACAGGCCGGTGACCTAGATCCGCTGGCTCCGGCGTCGATCTCCTAAGTCGTCGGAGGTCTTGGCCGGTGGTGGGAAGGCGTCTGTCAACCAGCGTGGTGTCCCTCCTGCGGCTGGTGCAAGGGGAACAGAGTTTCCCATCTGTTCTACTCTACAAGCATACCTAACTTGGTTAGTGTTTGGGAGAGTTTGATACTTCCACGGGAAGTGCTTAAGGAATTTGCGTGTTCTACTGGTACTCGAATAGATCTACTCCAGAGAATTTCTACACGAGGGACCGGTCACCTAGCCGTTAACTCTTGTTCTCTCTCGCCGCGATTGCTAGATTGCATCGACCACGTCCCTCTTTCGATCTGCAGTGGGGGTGATACGGGGAACCCGGTGAGGGATCTGCCCATTCGAAGCTGCAATCGTCTGTTTGGCCGTGATCGTGTAATCTGCAGCATGTCGACGGAGAACAACGGAAGGAAGATGGAAGATGAAAAGCAGAAAGGAGTGCCCATGATCAACCAGGAGGCCCTTCTTGGCGATGGCCTGGGGGTTCCAATCGCAGATGAAGGACAAACTGATGAGGTGCTTCCGGCTAGCCCGGATGCCGACGACTTTGACTTCGATCCTGCCGCGGAGGCGGAAGATGCGTCGCCCACTTGGTATGCTATGGCTAGGTTCTACTCGAGCCAGCCCCATACCAAGAGCATGTTCGACGAGATGGGTGCTGCATGGAGGCTGAACAAACCTATCCCTGTCCGGCCGCTGGAGGACAACAGATTCATCCTGGAATTCAAGGTAGAAGAAGAGTACAAGTATGTAGTCAACAGAGGGCCATGGCGTCACAAGGGAGATGCACTCATAATAGTACCATATGATGGTTTCAGCCGGCCCTCGAAGGTGATCATCGATTCAATTAACCTGTGGGTTCGGTTCTATGATGTTCCGGTCACTCTAATGTCCCCGGCTTTCACGTCAGTGCTGGCGAAGAAAGTTAGCAAGAATATACTGGAGGTAGAAGGCCCTGTCAGGAACTTCCTGCGGGCGCAAGTTGTTTACCCCTTGGCTGAGCCGCTGAAACCTTCGGTTGCAGCTACGGTCAAGAATGCGGGCGTGATGAATTTTGAGGTGAAGTATGAGAATGTCCCTTACTTCTGTTTGTTAGTTACAAAATTCTAGGGTTCTACACTGGATCGATATCTAGGCATACAAAATCGAGTACGGGGATATCTTCTAGTAGATAAATATGGGGTTCATCCTAGTTCTAGTACAACAAAAAGAGAGGAAGGTGTGGAGATGGAGGTGCAAACCATCCGTGGAAGGGGGCGCAGAGGAGCTCGACCCCGCGGGTGCCATGGAGTCGATGGAGTCGAGGATGGAGGCGAGGAAGTCCGGGTTGGCAAGACGTGGATCCGGCGGTGACGATGGGCGGCGAGGGTACCGGTACCCTTCGGGCCGGTACCGGCACTGGGCGGGAACTGCGGCGTCGGTGGGGAACGTCGTGGCGGCACTGGGGTGCTTCCCGTCGGCCTTGCGCTCCCTTAGATCGGTAGGGTTTGTGGGAGAGGGGTTTGGCAGCGGTCAACTTGGGCTTCCGTGCCCCGGCCCCCCTCCTATTCTATATAGCGCAGGCGACGGGGGCCCACCAGCCATAATGACTGGGCGCCCCCGATCAGGGCGCGATCAAAGGGGATTTGGCCCGATCTTTGGATCGGGCCTGGAGATCATATCCAACATTCTCCCCCTTGATCTCTCATTTTCTTATTCTTGTTCTTTATCTGAGTTTGGTTCATCCCATCGCAGATCAGTGTATAGGGCGTGCCTTGTCATGACAGTTATTACTGTCAGATTAACAGCCACAATCACTTTTCTGGTCTGAAACAGAGTCTTATTCTAGGGCCCTCTTTATCCAAGAATCATAGGCTTTCCCTTAAACCCATGCCGGCTAAGTGTTCTCTGAACACACTGGGTGGTAGGCCTTTTGTAAGCGGATCCGCTAACATCTTGTTCGTTCTGATATGTTCTAGACAAATAGTTTGATCCTGGACTTGCTCCTTAACAACATAAAACTTGATGTCGATGTGTTTGGTAGCACCACTCGACTTGTTGTTATGAGCATAAAATACTGCTGGCTCGTTGTCGCAGTATAATTTCAGTGGTTTTTCTATGCTATCGACCACTTTCAATCCGGGTACGAATTTCTTTAGCCATGTGACCTGCCCCGAGGCCTCATAACATGCCACAAATTCAACATACATCGTGGAGGATGCTGTAACTGTCTGTTTGGAGCTTTTCCACGATATTGCTCCTTTTGCAAGAGTGAAGATGTATCCAGATGTGGACTTTCTATCATATGCATCTCCTTCAAAATCTGAATCTGAATACCCTTCTATTTCTAAAATTTCTGATTTTCTATATGTTAGCATGAGGCCAGTTGTGCCCCTCACATAGCGCAAAGCTTTCTTTACCATTTTCCAGTGCTCTATGCCTGGATTACTCTGGTATCTGCCAAGTACCCCGGTAACGAAACTTAAGTCAGGGCGTGTGCACACTTGTGCATATTGTAAGCTTCCGACAGCCGAAGCATAAGGCACTGCCTTCATTTGCTCGAGCTCATACTGGTTCTTGGGACACTGATGTTTCCCGAAACTGTCGCCCTTGACTATTGGAGCAGGTGTGGGCTTGCTCGCATGCATACCATATTTCTTTAATATCTTTTCTAAGTATGCTTTCTGTGATAATCCTAAAACCCCTCTTCTTCTATCTCGGTGAATCTCAATTCCTAAGACGAACGAAGCTTCACCAAGATCTTTCATATCAAATTTCGAGGACAAGAATTTCTTTGTCTCCAGTAGTAGATTAACATCACTGCTAGCTAGCAGAATGTCATCCACATACAAGATGAGGAAAATAAATTTTCCGTTCTTGAACTTCGCATAAATACAGTTGTCCTCTTCATTTTCTTTAAACCCAAACTTTCTAATTGTTTCATCAAATTTCAAGTACCACTGCCTCGAAGCTTGCTTCAAGCCATAAATCGATTTTCTCAAGCGGCATCCTAAATTTTCTTTGCCTTCCATGACAAAACCTTTGGGCTGTGCCATGTAGACATCTTCATACAAATCCCCATTTAGAAATGCCGTTTTCACATCCATCTGATGCAATTCTAAATCATAATGTGCCACTAAGGCCATTATTATTCTGAAAGAGTCTTTACATGAGACCGGAGAGAATGTCTCATTGTAATCTATTCCTTCTCTTTGCGTGAAGCCTTTTGCCACGAGCCGCGCTTTATATCTTTCGATGTTCCCTTTGGAGTCACATTTCGTTTTGTAGACCCACTTGCAGCCTACTGTTTTGGCTCATTTGGGAATTTCTTCTAAGTCCCAAACTTTATTGGTATTCATGGATCTCATTTCATCTTCCATGGCTGCAAACCATTTGGATGAATTGGCGCTTTTCATGGCTTCTTCAAAAGAGGTGGGATCACCCTCATTCTGTATTTCTTCACTATGATAAACTTCATAGTCTTTAAAAATAGCTGGTTTCCTAGTTCTTTGTGACCTTCTCGGGGCCACTGCGACTGGTATTTCTTGCACAGGAGGCTGTTGTTGCTCCCCCTCATCTATGGCAACGGGTTCTATTTGGTCCTGAGGAACAGGGTCCTCATTTCCATTTAATGCCAAGCTAGGAGAACCAACAACAGGTGGTGGCACCACAGTTTCTTGCAGTGCAACGTCAGGTAGACTGACAGCAGGTGTTGGCACTGCAGTTTCCTGCTCTATCGGTGCCACAACCACAGGTAACGAGAAATAAGGCTCTTGAATCATCAGAGTGGGAACGTATACCCGCTTCTCCTCAAGGTCGATTTTTCTGGCTACTATGCTCCCCCTCGAAATATGGCCTAAACGACAGTGCCATAATTTCGACGAAATTGCATCAATTCGTTTGCGTTTCTTAGTAACATTCTCATGTGAGGAGGCATTTTTATTCTCAGAACATACTGCATTCACATTCTCAGATAATGAAAGCAAGTATAATTTGTCTTGTCGGAAGGCAAGACCAACACATTCTGAATTAACTTGTATCTTACACTTGCCATCACCAAAATGACAAGCAATAGCGTCATCATCTAATTTAGACACACTTATTAAGTTTCGTTGCAAAGACGGTACATAAAGAACATCTCTCAAACAAAGTACAAAGCCACTATGTAATTCTAAATGAAATTCTGCAATGGCTTCGACTTCAGCTTCTACACCGTTTGCAACTTTAATTCTTCTTGCGCCTCTTGGCAGGGTCCTCCTCATACTTGATCCCTGTAAAGAATTAGCAACATGAGTAGTTGCACCAGAATCAATCCACCAAGTGGATTTGTCATAACTTAAATACAGGGATTCGTCTACAAAAGTAATGGTGTCCTCACCCTTTCTTAACAACTCTTTCAGGAATTCTGGGCAATCTCTCTTGTAGTGCCCTCTCTTTTTGCACTTCAGGCACTGGTCTTGTTCAACTGGGAAATTTTCCCAGTCTTTTTGTGGAGGTGGTCTGGAAGGGCCACTCTCATGCTGATTCTTGCCTGGTGGGAAATGTCTCTTGTTATGCTTGAAGTTCTTATTCTGAAAGTTCTTTTTCTTGTGCTGAACTTGAAAAGCAAGTTCACCACCATTGGAGTTCTTAAGGCGATCTTCTTCTTGAACACACATGCCAATCAGCTTGTCAATTTCCCAATCTTCTGGAAAAGCGTTATAGTTGACATGAAATGCCTCAAACGCCTTTGGTAGGGACTTGAAGACCAGCTGAACAATGAATTTTTCTGGCAAAGGCATGTCCATTGTCTTAAGCTTGTTGGCCATGTGGCTCATTTCTAAGATATGTTCTCTGATGCCACCGCCAGTGTATTTCTTGGTGATAAGCTGCTCAGCAAGAATGGCAGCATAAGCCTTGGAAGAACCAGTAAACTGACTCTTCACCTTTGCTAAATATTCTGAAGCGGTGTCACAATCTGGGATCGCCATCTTGATGGCATCTGAAGTGGAACCCTTCATGACCATAAGACACTTGCGGTTGGAATCATTCCAACGTGTCTTATCAGCATCATATCTGGTCATAGCAGAGTCATAATTCTTCTCTCGGATAGCCCAAGCAGCAGCTTCTTCATTCTGTGCCCTTACGGGCTTTTCTGGTTCTTGTGGAGCTGGCGTTGTGATGGCCAAATCTATATTGGCCATCGCCAGAGCTATCTCCAATTTCTGGTACCATTTCCTATAGTTGTTGCCATCCAGTTCAGGAATGGCATTCACATAAGTCATAGCATTAGAGCCTGAAATTTGAATTCAAAATTTGTGAGGACAACAATAAATGCATGTATCAGTTTAACGTTGGTCAAAATTAAAACATGCAATAATCTGTACATTAAATCTAAATCACCGTTGGGCAGAAAAAGATATAATGTATATAAAATTCTGAACAAAATTATAATATTGCAATATCAACTTTGGTCAGAAATTACAACATTATAATATACTGAAAATTCTGAGAAATAAATTCTATAAGCCTCTATATCAATTATCTCGTTGGTTCAAATTAACATAGAGACAAAATAAATTCTTTGCAGCGGAAAACATGTAAAATTCTAAATATTCAGAAGCATAATTCTTGTTAATTTCTGCTCTAAAAACAATACACGTTGGTGTATTTATTTATAGAGTTCAAATTCTAATCAAATACATCAAAACATATTCAAAAAGCTTCTGAAAATAAAAAGAAAAAAAATTCTAATCTGTACTGTTCATCCGGCCCACGAGCCAATTCGACCCGCGGGACACCCGGCGCGGCGCGCCTGGGCCCGAAGCCCAGCAGCCAACGGCCGGGCCGCCAAAACGGCCCGGGCGGCGCGCCCTCTTGGGCTGTTTCTGGCCTGCTTGGCCGGCGGCCGCGCTCTGACCATCGGATCGAATCCGACGGCTGGGAAACGCAAAAACCGCGGCCGGCTGGATCTCCCGGAAACCCTAACGCCATTCCATTCCTCCCCCCTGTTTCTCACGCCCGAGCAAGCGAGCGGCGGCCATGGCAGCCCGGGGAAGTTGGCAGCACGGCGGCGCCCTCCGCCGGTCCCCTCGCCGGCGCGTGCGCTCAACCGAGTGGGAGCGCGCCGCCGTCGAGCGGACTGGAGGTGGTGCACGGGTCGTGCGCCGGTTCTGAGTGGCGGCCGGGGCCCCGCGCGCGGTTGCGCAACGGCGACCAGCGGCGGCCGGATTCTTTGGCGCGCCCCAGTGAGCGGCGGCGGCCGAGGAGGTGAGTCCCCCCCTTTCTGTCGAGTTCTTGATTCTGCGGGTTAGAGTTTCACGGGTCTAGGGTTAGGGTTTTCTGGATTGGGGATCTCGGTCAATCCGAGATCAATTCGATGTTCTTTCTTCGATTTGCATCGAAAACAATTCTTTCTCCTTCTAAACTCTATCCCAAAACCCGATCTATGCACTAGATCGGCGAATGATACCAATGTTAGTTACAAAATTCTAGGGTTCTACACTGGATCGATATCTAGGCATACAAAATCGAGTACGGGGATATCTTCTAGTAGATAAACATGGGGTTCATCCTAGTTCTAGTACAACAAAAAGAGAGGAAGGTGTGGAGATGGAGGTGCAAACCATCCGTGGAAGGGGGCGCAGAGGAGCTCGACCCCGCGGGTGCCATGGAGTCGATGGAGTCGAGGATGGAGGCGAGGAAGTCCGGGTTGGCAAGATGTGGATCCGGCGGTGACGATGGGCGGCGAGGGTACCGGTACCCTTCGGGCCGGTACCGGCACTGGCCGGGAACTGCGGCGTCGGTGGGGAACGTCGTGGCGGCGCTGGGGTGCTTCCCGTCGGCCTTGCGCTCCCTTAGATCGGTAGGGTTTGTGGGAGAGGGGTTTGGCAGCGGTCAACTTGGGCTTCCGTGCCCCGGCCCCCCTCCTATTCTATATAGCGCAGGCGACGGGGGCCCACCAGCCATAATGACTGGGCGCCCCCGATCAGGGCGCGATCAAAGGGGATTTGGCCCGATCTTTGGATCGGGCCTGGAGATCATATCCAACACTGTTTTCGGTGTGGAAGAATGGGTCACTCCAAACGGGAGTGCCCAGAAGAGGAGGACGAGAGCTCAGAAGAGGAGGGAGAAGAGGAAATCAGGATGAGGAATCGCTTTAGAGATTGGATGAGAGGATCTCCGATAAAAAGAAACAAGATGCAGAATACTACTGTCCCTGCTACGCCACAGCGAGCAAATAAAGCTCTGAACTTTCCAGCTCACAACTTCGGAAGATATAGGCAGCATCAAGTGCCACGTGCGACGTTCAGGGCAAGAACAAAGAGAGGGGGTTACAGCAGCCTTTGCTGCTGGAAGGAAAGAAGAAGGTTTCCACACCAAAGAAGCTGCCCGACGATGTCAGTAATTCCTTAACAAATAGTGTGCACCAACTGGCAATGAATGACCCTCACCCATATTTGAGTGCTTCGGCTTTTACTGGTGTTGGAGAAAAAGTTTCAGGATTAAACTCCTTTTTTGATTCTGGTGGGAGATCAACCTCGGACTCTGCGGAGGGGAACAAAGCTTTAACAATGAGCGAGAAGCTGCAGGCGGCCAGGAAGGCCAGGGCCAGAGGCGTACATGACAAGCGACCAGGAGGAAAAATCCCGAGCCCTATTAAGGACATAGCCAAGCAGAAAAAAGCAAAAACGAGGTGCACGTCTGCGGTTCTGGAGGCAATCCACAAGCTGCAGCATGGTGAAGTGCCCTCGGTGGAGTAGAAACTGAAGGAAACGGAAAGATTGGCTGGTGATGACCTGGGAGTAGATCAGATGAAGGAGGATGTTCGCGGGACCGACCAGGAGGTGCCTGGCAACCTGACGGGAGCTCACGACAAGCCCCGTCAGGAGCCATGAATGCGTTGGCTTGGAACTGTCGGGGGATCGGGAACCCCCGGACAGTTCATGAATTAAGTGGCTTTGTTAGGTCACTTCATCCCAAAATTGTTTTTCTTTGTGAAACTAGAGTCAGTAGTGATAGAGTGAGTAATCTTAAGTGGAGATTGGGCTTGCGTAATTGTCTTGCTATTAGTAGTGTCGGTTTAAGTGGTGGTTTGGCTTTATTTTGGGACGAGTCTTTGTATGTCTCCTTGCTGTCCCAGGGAGATCGTCATATTGATGTCTTAATAAAAGAAGAACCGAGTCAGGCTCCTTGGAGAGCCACGTTTGTTTATGGAGAGCCCCGAGTAGAGAATAGATATAAGATGTGGGATCTTTTGCGAAATCTGTGTGGGGAGTGGGCTGGGCCATGGTTTCTTATGGGTGATTTCAATGAGGCAATGTGGCAATATGAACATTTCTCGGAAACACCGAGAGCTGAACGGCATATGATGGATTTTCGCGAAGTTCTTAGTCATTGTGATCTCCATGACATTGGTTTTTCAGGTCTGCCATGGACTTACAACAACAACCAGGCAGGTAGTAGGAACATTCGTGTGAGACTTGATCGTGGAGTAGCCAATTCAGATTGGTCGCTCAGGTTTCCTGGAGCTCAAATAAATCATCTCTGCTCCTCACGATCTGACCATAAGGCTCGTGTGTTGTCTCTTACAGGGTCAGACGATGGTGTTAGAAACACTGCGAGTTTCAGGTACGAGATCATGTGGGAGCGTGACCCCAGCTTGGGGTCAGTACTTGAAAAAGCTTGGATGCGTAGGAACCCGGGGAGTGACCTTGGAAGCTTAGCGAAAAACCTCAAGCACATGGCGGCATCCCTAAAGACGTGGAGGAGAGAAAAATTTGGAAATGTCACTAAGGAAATTGAACGCCTTCGGTCTCTGTTGGAGCAGCTGGAAGGTGAGGATAATATTGGTAATAGAGCTGAAATTTTGCAAGTGAAGATAAACCTTGACGAGCTGCTATACCGAGAGGAGATGATGTGGTTACAGCGCTCAAGAATTAATTGGTTGAAAGAGGGCGACCGAAACACAAGATATTTTCATCGAAAGGCCCGATGGCGTGCAAAAAAGAACAGAATTCGCAAATTGAAGCGTGAAGATGGAAGCTGGTGTGCTAACCAGGAGGAAATGAAGGGTATGGCTTCCCAATATTTCTCTGATCTTTTTCTAAAGACATGTCTATAAACCCCGACGACCTAACCAATTTGTTTGATGCAAAAATCACTCCGGAGATGAACCGGGACCTATGCAGACCGTACAGCGAGGAAGAAATAGGTAAGGCCTTGTTTCAGATTGGACCTCTAAAAGCCCCAGGGCCGGACGGCTTCCCGGCATGGTTTTTCCAAAGAAACTGGGGGCTAATGAAGGCAGACATTATCACAGCTGTGCAGAATTTCTTTGAAACGGGGGTCTTGCCTGATGGGGTCAATGACACGTGCATTGTACTCATCCCCAAGATTCAGTTCCCTGAGCAGTTGAAGGATTTTAGGCCTATTAGTCTGTGCAATGTTATTTATAAAGTGGTTTCTAAATGCTTGGTTAATAGACTCCGGCCCATTTTGGAGGATATTATTTCGCCTAATCAGAGCGCTTTCATCCCTGGGAGAATGATCACAGACAACGCCCTCATCGCTTTTGAGTGCATTCATACCATCAATTCTAGCAGAGATGATCGAGGTAATTTCTGTGCGTATAAATTGGATCTATCTAAGGCATATGACCTAGTCGACTGGGATTTCTTGAACAATGTTCTTCTGAAGCTGGGCTTTCAAAGTGATTGGGTACAACGTGTCATGACTTGTGTGACATCAGTACGATATTCAGTTCGCTTCAATGGGTCGGCGTCGCCGCCCTTTTCCCCGACATGCGGTCTTCGCCAAGGTGATCCTTTATCGCCATACTTATTCTTATTTATAGCTGATGGTTTGTCGCAGTTGATTCACAGGAAGGTGCAGGACAATACTCTGTTAGAGCTGAAAATTTGCAGAGGGGCGCCGGGTATATCCCATTTACTCTTCGCGGATGATACTTTGCTCTTTTTCAAGGCTAAACCTGAACAAGCACTAGTCGTGAAGGAAATCCTGGACACATATGCGAGGTGCACGGGTCAGTTGCTGAACCCGTCCAAATGTTCAATAATGTTTAACAAGAAGGGAGCCGAGGACGATCAGAATCAGGTCAAACATATTCTGGGAGTGGAACTGTCCTCTTTTGAGCCAAAATATTTGGGGCTCCCCACCCCATCGGGAAGAATGAAAAAGGACAGATTTCAATCTCTAAAAGAAAGGCTGAGTAAGAGATTAAGAGATTACTCGGAGAAACATATGTCCTCAGGGGCTAAAGAAGTGCTCATTAAATCTGTGGCACATGCACTTCCCACCTACATCATGAGTGTTTTCCAAATTCCATTGGGGTTGTGCGATAGCATGACTAGCATTATTAGGGAGTTTTGGTGGGGCACTGAAAAAGGAAAAAGGAAGATGACATGGGCGGGATGGGACACGTTGATTCAGAAAAAGAGTTATGGAGGTATGGGTTTCAAGGATCTCCGATTATTTAACCAAGCACTGTTGGCTAGGCAAGCTTGGAGGCTGATGGAATACCCAGATAGTTTATGCGCCCGTCTGCTTAAGGCCAGGTATTACCCAAGAGAATGTTTGGTTGACACATCCTTCTGTTCTAATGCTTCTAGTACTTGGCAGTCTATTCTGCACGGGTTAGAACTTTTAAAGCAGGGCGTGATTTGGCGCATTGGGGATGGTAGGAAAGTGAGGATATGGAGGGATCCATGGATTCCCAGGGAGTTATCGCTAAGAGTGACAACGACAAAAGGCAGACAAAGAAGCAAATGGGTGGCCGAGTTACTGGATGCAAATGGCAGACAATGGGATTTTAACAAGCTGATTGCCATGTTCAATCCTGCAGACGCTGACGCCATTGCCAGGATCAAAATTCCTACTCGTGCTTCAGAAGATGTTCTTGCATGGCATTTTGATAGGACTGGTACCTTCACAGTTCGCAGTGCCTATAACTTAGCCATGCAACTAAAACATAAGCAAGGTGAAGAAGCATCTAGCTCTTGTTGGAGTAATGGGCTTAGCCCATTACTTCTAAAGCATTAAAAGAATTTAAAGTCCACTATTAATGCTAGGGAATCAATGCTTAATTCCGTACCGGGAATTGAGGAGGATCTCAACCGACTTAAAAGGTGGACTTCGTGTACACCACTTGTGAAGCCGGTAAGAGGAGGATGGTGAACCACACGCGTGCGCTCGATCGCCGAGCTGGGCCGGGCCGTGGCTGTGGCCGAGGCCGAGACGAGGCGCGGCGCGGCGCGGCCGGCCGGACGGGCGGTGCGGTGCGCGTGCGCATGCGCGTGCGCGGCCGGACGTGACGTGCAGGTGCCGGTGCGGTGCGGTGCGATGCGATGTGATGGCTATTTTGCCGTTGACAGCAATTAATCGTGCGATTAAACGTGCAATTAAATCTGTAATTAATGGCCATAACCGCATCACCTAAATGACTCTGATGGTGTCCAGGTTCAACGATCCTGAGCACCTGAGTCACTATATAAGAAGTGCCATTCCCCTCATCCATTCTGCACCAGAGCACTGAGGCAACTCGGCTCCTTTCTTCTCCCTCTCCAGTTGCAACAACTGAGTTCCCCAACGCTAATTTCTGCGCGCACAGAATTAGCGTGAGCAGGCCTCCGAAACCTTGCTCGCCTTGAGATCCTGCACGGGATAGGCGGGCAATCAGGTTTTTGGGTAACGCTTTAGCGTGATTGCTCAAAAATACAAAGGCTTTGCCCGATTGAACGACTACTTCCTGGTGGACGGGCCGAACGACTACGTCGACTACATTCTGGTGGCCGAACGACTACGTCGACTACATCTTGGTGACCGTTCGCGGGGCTGCACTGCGAACTTCTTCCTGCACCGATTTAGTTCGACTACTTCGACTGAGGCCAACCGAGTAGATGTCTACTCCAGTTGGTAACAGCGCAGCCAATGCCTCCGGCAACGGCCCCGCTTCAGGGTACTCCCTGAAACTTTGGTTATTTATATTGTTTATGCTTATCTGTGTGATAAGTATAAACATGTTCACATGTTTTATTTTACTCCTTAAAGTCATAGAAATATTGCTAGTTTATACATTTAATTTTGGAATTAAATTGTGCCCGAAATTGCCTAAATTTCTAACAATCCAAAAACCTGATTGTGTTAATAGGTTTTCGGTATCTAGCTTTGCTGCATCAATCAAACCACCACCTTTTGATGGTTCAAATTACAAACGTTGGCAAGAGCGGCTTATACTGTGGTTAACACTATCGAGAGTGATCCATGTGAAAGAGGGTAAGTCTGAACAATTCTCTCCAAAGGAAGGGAGTGCGTTCGATGAGGCTGATATCCTCTTTCGAGGCTTGATCATTAGTGTTCTCGGTGATAACCTGGTGGATTCTTATATCCGGCTGCCAACTGGCAAAGCATTGTGGGATGCTCTTGAGGCTCAATATGGAGTATCTGACGCCGGGAGTGAGTTGTATATCATGGAGCAGTTCCTTGAGTACAGGATGGTCGAAGACCGTTCTGTAGTGGAACAGGCTCATGAAATACATACTCTGGCAAAAGATCTCAAAAATTACAGCAAAGAGTCCCCATGTGTGTTACCCAATAAGTTTGTGGCCGGAGGTATAATCTCTAAGCTGCCACCTTCTTGGAGGGACTTTGCTACTTCTCTAAAACACAAGAGACAGGAGTTCACAATAGATGGACTCATAGGGACTCTTGATGTTGAGGAGAAGGCGAGAGCAAAGGACATACGTGGGAAAGGAGTTGTTGGTGCTTCAAGTGCCAATCTTGTTCAGAAGAACAACTCCCACAAGAACAAGAAAAAGCCACCGCAGGACCAACCAAAGACTAAGAAGACAACCACTTTTAAGAAGAAGAAGACGGGAGCTTGCTATGTGTGCGCTAGTACGGATCACTTTGCTGCAAAGTGTCCGAACCGCAAAGGCAACGACTCCGCCAACATGATTATTAGCGAGCCTGGAGGAACTTCGGGGTACGGTAATTTATTACCTACTGTTCTTTCAGTCTTTGGTTCACCCGAGTAGTGGGTTGACACTGGTGCTAATATTCATGTTTGTGCTGATGCTTCTTTGTTCTCTTCTTACCAGACCGGCGGGACTTCCTCCTTGCTGATGGGGAACGGATCACATGCGCGTGTTCTTGGTGTTGGTACGGTAAATCTGAAGTTTACTTCGGGGAAGACCGTGCAGCTGAAGAACGTGCAGCATGTCCCCACCATCAAGAAGAATTTAGTCAGCGGCTCTCTACTGTGTAGAGATGGTTTCAAATTAGTCTTTGAGTCCAATAAATGTATCTTGTCTAAGTTTGGTACTTTTGTTGGAAAAGGTTATGAAAGCGGAGGCTTGTTCCGTCTTTCTTTGTCAGATGTTTGTAATAAAATTGCATACAATGTTATTAACGTTGATGAAACAAATGTTTGGCATTCGAGGCTTTGTCACGTTAATTTTGGTTGTATGATGCGCTTAGCTAATTTGAGCTTAATTCCAAAGTTCACTTTTGTCAAAAATTCTAAGTGTCATGTATGTGTTGAATCAAAACAAACTCGTAAGCCTTATAAGACCGCGGAGGCAAGGAGCTTGGCACCCTTAGAATTAATTCATTCCGATTTGTGCGAAATAAATGGAGTGTTGACAAAAGGTGGTAAAAAATATTTCATGACTTTGATTGATGATAGTACTAGATTTTGTTACATCTATTTGTTGAAGTCAAAAGATGAAGCTTTACACTACTTTAAAATCTATAAAGCTGAAGTAGAAAACTAACTTGAGAGAAAGATCAAAAGAGTTAGGTCAGATCGTGGTGGTGAGTATTTCTCAAATTTATTTACTTTATTCTGCGAGGAACATGGTATTATTCATGAAAGGACGCCTCCCTATTCACCTCAGTCAAATGGGGTTGCCGAAAGAAAGAACCGCACTCTAACGGATTTGGTTAACGCCATGTTAGATACAGCGGGACTTTCCAAGGAATGGTGGGGTGAGGCTATATTGACTGCATGTCATGTCCTAAACCGTGTTCCTACAAAGAATAAAGAGATAACTCCATTCGAGGAATGGGAGAAGAAAAGGCCAACACTGTCATACTTACGTACATGGGGTTGTTTGGCAAAAGTGAGTGTGCCAATAACCAAGAAACGTAAGCTTGGACCTAAAACTATGGATTGTATCTTTCTAGGTTATGCTATTCACAGCGTTGGATATAGATTTTTAATAGTGAAATCTGGAGTACCTGACATGCATGTTGGTACTATAATGGAGTCCAGAGATGCTACATTTTTTGAAAACATTTTTCCCATGAGAGATGAAACAAGTTCATCTAGGCAAGAGTTCATCGAGGATGATGGCTCTGCTGAGCCGATAGAACACAATAAACATACACTTGTAGAAAATCCTGAGGAGGATAACAATGATGCTCCGAGAAAGAGCAAGACACAAAGAACTGTAAAGTCTTTTGGTGATGATTTCTTTGTATACCTCATAGATGATACACCCAGAACCATTGAAGAGGCATATTCATCTCCTGATGCTGACTATTGGAAGAAAGCAGTAAGGAGTGAGATGGATTCTATTATGTCTAATGGAACCTGGGAGGTCGATGAACGTCCTTATGGATGTAAACCGGTTGGATGCAAGTGGGTGTTCAAGAAAAAGCTTAGGCCAGATGGTACTATTGAAAAGTACAAGGCTAGGCTTGTGGCCAAGGGTTATACCCAAAAAGAAGGAGAAGATTTCTTTGACACTTATTCACCAGTCGCCCGATTGACCACAATTCGAGTGTTACTTTCCCTGGCAGCCTCTTATGGTCTTCTCGATCATCAGATGGACGTTAAGACGACTTTCCTCAATGGAGAGTTAGAAGAGGAGATCTATATGGATCAGCCGGATGGGTTTGTATCAAAGGGTCAAGAAGGAATGGTTTGTAAGTTGTTAAAATCTTTATATGGTCTCAAGCAAGCGCCTAAGCAGTGGCATGAAAAGTTTGATAGAACTTTGACCTCTGCCGGCTTTGTTGTGAACGAAGCTGACAGATGTGTGTACTATCGCTATGGTGGGGCTGAAGGAGTGATTTTGTGCTTGTATGTGGATGACATACTGATCTTTGGCACTAGCCTTAATGTGATTAAGGAAGTCAAAGAGTTTTTATCTCAAAATTTTGAGATGAAGGATCTGAGAGAAGCTGATGTTATCCTTAATATAAAACTGGTAAAAGAGATCAATGGTGTTGTGATTCTTACACAGTCTCACTATGTGGAGAAGGTGTTAAGTCGCTTTGGTTATAGCAACTATAAACCTGTCTCAACACCATATGATGCCAGTTTAATTCTTAGAAAGAACAAAAGGATAATGCGAGATCAGCTGAGATATTCTCAGATCATTGGTTCATTAATGTATTTAGCGAGCGCTACAAGACCTGACATCTCGTTTGCTGTAAGCAAACTGAGCCGGTTTGTTTCAAACCCGGGAGATGATCATTGGAAGGCTCTTGAAAGAGTAATGCGCTATCTGAAGGGGACAATGAACTATGGAATTCACTACACCGGGTACCCAAGGGTACTAGAAGGGTATAGTGATTCAAATTGGATTTCTGATGCTGATGAGATAAAGGCCACAAGTGGATATGTGTTTACACTTGGTGGTGGAGCTGTTTCCTGGAAGTCTTGCAAGCAGACCATCTTAACGAGGTCAACTATGGAAGCAGAACTCACAGCATTAGATACCGCCACTGTTGAGGCTGAGTGGCTTCGTGAGCTCCTTATGGACTTGCCGATAGTTGAAAAATCGTTATCGGCAATCCTAATGAACTGTGACAATCAAACGGTAATTGTCAAGGTGAATAGTTCAAAGGATAACATGAAGTCATCTAGACTTGTGAAAAGGCGGTTGAAATCTGTCAGAAAATTGAGAAACTACGGAGTTATAGCCCTGGACTATGTTCAGACGGCTAAGAATCTGGCAGATCAGTTTACAAAGGGTCTTTCACGAAATGTGATAGACAATGCATCTATGGAATTGGGCTTGAGACCCACGTGAGTCATTCTATAGTGGAAACATGTCCTATGTGATCGGAGATCCCGTGAATTAGGATGGTGAAACAAACTAAAGTCTGACTGTGAGAAGAGAACCTTTGTGAAAAGGGCTCATTCCGTGTATAAGGTGCATTTCTCTTCTAATCTGTATGGCAGGTTGGTCTATACCTTAATGTGTGCCAGGTGGTTTCTTTTAAACAAATGAGTTATTTTCTTGAAACAAAGATGTTGTCCTACAGAACATCTGAAAGGAACACACCTATATGAGTTTGACCACTAGTCATGGTCTATGAGAATTGGGTATTCTCTAGAAACTCATGAAGGGCCTGGAGTATGACTTATAAGCTCCAAACCGCGGGGATGCTTTTGCAGCCTAGTACCAGTGCAGGGCTCTGGTCAAACTTGTTTGCACAAAACTGGCAATTCAAGGCATAGTCTATTGCACAGTTGTGAATAAGTGTAGCCTTTGTTCTAGATGGAAGTTCAACTTAACAGTCTCTGTCGAATACTGGTATATCAATGAGGGAATGAGGATATTTCTAGTGTGGCTTGAATTTCTTGGTGGGGATTGTTGGAGTAATGGGCTTGGCCCATTACTTCTAAAGCATTAAAAGAATTTAAAGCCCACTATTAATGCTAGGGAATCAATGCTTAATTCCGTACCGGGAATTGAGGAGGATCTCAACCGACTTAAAAGGTGGACTTCGTGTACACCACTTGTGAAGCCGGTAAGAGGAGGATGGTGAACCACACGCGTGCGCTCGATCGCCGAGCTGGGCCGGGCCGTGGCTGTGGCCGAGGCCGAGACGAGGCGCGGCGCGGCGCGGCCGGCCGGACGGGCGGTGCGGTGCGCGTGCGCATGCGCGTGCGCGGCCGGACGTGACGTGCAGGTGCCGGTGCGGTGCGGTGCGATGCGATGTGATGGCTATTTTGCCGTTGACAGCAATTAATCGTGCGATTAAACGTGCAATTAAATCTGTAATTAATGGCCATAACCGCATCACCTAAATGACTCTGATGGTGTCCAGGTTCAACGATCCTGAGCACCTGAGTCACTATATAAGAAGTGCCATTCCCCTCATCCATTCTGCACCAGAGCACTGAGGCAACTCGGCTCCTTTCTTCTCCCTCTCCAGTTGCAACAACTGAGTTCCCCAACGCTAATTTCTGCGCGCACAGAATTAGCGTGAGCAGGCCTCCGAAACCTTGCTCGCCTTGAGATCCTGCACGGGATAGGCGGGCAATCAGGTTTTTGGGTAACGCTTTAGCGTGATTGCTCAAAAATACAAAGGCTTTGCCCGATTGAACGACTACTTCCTGGTGGACGGGCCGAACGACTACGTCGACTACATTTTGGTGGCCGAACGACTACGTCGACTACATCTTGGTGACCGTTCGCGGGGCTGCACTGCGAACTTCTTCCTGCACCGATTTAGTTCGACTACTTCGACTGAGGCCAACCGAGTAGATGTCTACTCCAGTTGGTAACAGCGCAGCCAATGCCTCCGGCAACGGCCCCGCTTCAGGGTACTCCCTGAAACTTTGGTTATTTATATTGTTTATGCTTATCTGTGTGATAAGTATAAACATGTTCACATGTTTTATTTTACTCCTTAAAGTCATAGAAATATTGCTAGTTTATACATTTAATTTTGGAATTAAATTGTGCCCGAAATTGCCTAAATTTCTAACAGCTCTTCGCCAAATGGGGAAAGAAATATATGGTCAAACATCTGGAAGACAAGGGTGCCCCCAAAAGTCAAAATCTTTGCATGGAAGTTAAGCAAGGATATTCTGCCAACCAAAAACAGCAAGTTCAAGAGGAAGCTGGAAGCCGATGGAACCTGTGACTTATGCGGGCTAGCTTCAGAAACAAGCTTTCATGCTGTGGTGACCTACCAGCAGGCGTACAACTTGAGGCAGGCTATGCGTGAACACTGGGAGTTACCAGCAGAGCATCGCTTTGCTCCTAGCGGCCCGGATTGGCTGTTGGTACTTCTCGATGGGTGCACAAGTGAGCAGAAGGAAAACACCCTCCTAATGCTATGGAGAGCTTGGCTCGTGCACAACAACATCACCCATGAATAAGGGCCAACGGGAGTTACGGATTCTGTTCATGCGCTGCTCTGCTTGAAATCAAGCCTGCAAGATGCAGAGAATCATCAAGAGCTCGAGTTCAATGGCAAAGGAAAGATGCAAATAGGATCTGCACAAAGTGGTTTGCGCAAGGAGGCATCTAATCCCAGGGAAACCTGGTCACTTCCACCTGATGGGTGGATCAAGCTGAATGTTGATGCATCCTTTGTGGACGCCACAGGCTGCGCGAGGGCCGGGATGGTAGCAAGAGACACCGAGGGAAGGGTGAAATTTACTGCCTGGCGTGCGCTTTTCAACTGTGCTAGTGCAGCGGAAGCGGAAGCACATGCTTGTGTTGAAGGTTTAAGAATTGCCTCCCAATGGTGCCATCATCCGATCATCCTGGAATCGGATTGTGCTTGTGTGACGCAGTCATTGTTGTCCACGCGACCGGATAGGTCAGAACTCGGCTTCATCATAGCCGAGGGCAAAGAGCTATCTCAGCTTCTACTGGAACTGAAGATAGTGAAGGTTAAGAGAGATTGTAACAAAGTTGCTCATGAATTAGCTGCGTTAGCTAGGCGTAACACTCACTCAGCGGTATGGTTAGGTCAGGCTCCTGCATGTGCCATAGACCTCATCAATGCCGATTGTATTCAGCCTCCTGCCTAGTTAATAAAGCTCTCTCTTTACCATGCTAAAATTTTGGCTAGCCAAATATTAGGCAAAAAAACTTGCCCACATTTTGGTAGAAAAAATATGAGAGATGGGCAAATTTTGGCACCCAACCAAATAGTGACCAAAATTTTAGTATCAATCCAAGCAGACTCCAATAGAGCAACTTATAAAAAAACTTATAAGGAGAAATGAACTGGGGAACTCGTTGCATTTCAATATGCAAGATGTAAGCTCGTTTAGCTGTAGACAGAATCTCAGGGAGTGCCTTGAAAGCAGTGGCGGAGCGAGTATTAAAATCTACTTATGAGAGTCTACAATTGCTAAAGGAGCGTTTGCTTCCAGGACTAAATTTTAGTCACATGTATGTTTGGACATTAATTAGGAGTATTAAATATAGGTTAACTATAAATCTCAATGCATAAATGGAGGATAATTCGCGAAACGAATCTGTTAAGCCTCATTAATCTATGATTTGAACAAGTTGTTCTACAATTAACATATACTAATGATAGCTTAATTAGGTTTAATAGATTTATCTCATAAATTGGTCTCCATTTATACAATTAGTGTTATAGTTAGCTTATGTTTAACCTTCTTAATAGATATACAAACATACGATGTCACCTCTCAAAAAAATTATGCGATATGAACTAAAAAATTAGCAAATATTCCTAATTTTTATTAAAAACACATAATGGTACAATATAATAAATTATAGCTATAATTATTAAATAACATAGATATAATTATTATATATCTAATGTCCTCGAAATCAACTTGTGAGTCGCATGAGCCCCAGGTGTGGCGGTCGCCACACCTTACCAGTGGCGGAGCCACTGCTTGGAAGAGGTAGTCGTCAAACCAAATTCTGCAGATTTCCGAGGGGATCCTGCGTAGGTGAACAGACTCGATCACGCGACCACAAGTGCATGCGAAAATCCATGTCCAAATCCATTATCCATGCCGGGAGCCAGGGACCAATGATTGGTCGGGTGAAAAGAAGCTTTATCTTCTTACGGCCTTGTTTAGAGTGTGTTTAGTTGATGAAAAAGTTTGGATTTTGGCACTGTAGTACATTTCATTGTTACTGGACAAATAATGTCTAATTATGAATTAATTAGGCTTAAAAGATTCATCTCGTGATAATTAATTAGACTGTGTAATTAGTTATTTTTTTAACTGCATTTAATGTTTCATGCATGTGTTTGAAGATTCGATGTGACGGATACTGTGTGAATTTTTTTTAAACTAAACGGGGCCTTAGATCTCTTTGGATTTTAGATTTTAAGATTTTTGAAAGAGAATCTTCAACATTTGAAGTATTAAATGTAGACTAATCACAAAAATAATTACAGATCTAGTCTGTAAACTACGAGACGAATTTAATGAGTCTAATTAATCCATCATTAGAGCATGTTTACTGTAGTATTACTGTAACAATTTAGTGTCTAATCACGTCATAATTAGACTCATTAAATTCGTCTCGCGATTTACAGTCCATTTGTGTAATGCGATTTAACTATATTTAGTACACTATGCAAACGATTTACAAAAATTTACATTTTGACTTTATGGATCTAAATAGGGCCAGTAATCTTGCATTCAGCTTCGAGCCTCCAGCACATCAGATCGGATGACTAAGAGCATTCTAACAGTTTGTTCAAATTACACTAGCTAAATGTTATTTAGCTTGTCATTTAGCTACTAAAGCAAGGGAAATCCAACAGCTTATCCATCCATTTCCTTCCCCACCTCATCCCCTTCTTCGCGAGTAACCACTGACAACCATGCCCCACCGCGTCAGCACCCTCCTCCTCTCGCTGAGCTCGACGCGCCGCCGCCCCTCCTCCGCTCGCCGCGCTCCTGTGCTGCGGCGCCGCGGCGGCGACAATCTCGCGCGCCGGCCTCGCTCCACTACATCGGCGCCCCCCTCCTGCTCCTCCCGCTCGTCCCCGCCGGTCATGGAGGCGCGCGCGGCGGCCGCGCACGAGGCCCCCACCGGCCGCCGCTCAAAGGCGCGGGCGGGCGCGCGCGGCCCCCGCCTCCAGCCGCCGCTCGCAGGCGCGGGCGGGCGTACGCGGCCCCCGCCGCCGGCCTGCAGCAGGTCCCCGCTGGCCATGGAGGCACCGGCCGCCGCTCACAAGCGCGCTCGGGCGCGCGGCCCCCGCCTCCAGCCGCCGCTCGCAGGTGCGGATGGGCACGCGCGGCCTCCGCCGCCGGCCGCCAGCCCTGCTGCAGGCGCAGGCAAGGAGCTTCGAGAGGGCGCAGGCGGGCCATGGGAAGAGCTCGGGAGAGGCGCGAGTAACAGCTACGCCACCGTCGCGGCCCGCCCCTCCCACCACCGCGGGCGCAAGCTCCGCCGCCGCGGCCGGACGGGGCGAGGCGGAGCCAGCCGGCGCGCTGCCGCTGAGGGCCGCCGCCGCGGACGCAGGAAGTGAGACCCCCACGCGCGGGGAGCAGATGACGAGCTGCTTGCGCTCGGGGAAAGAAGCGAGCGGAAGTGGGCGCGTACCGAGCCTGATAGCAAGAGAAGCAAGATGGAGAGACTGTTGGAAGAAGTTTTTACTCTATTCTATCCAAATTTACATAGTCAAAACAATTTAGCCACTCTGTTGGACTTGCCCTAAGGCTACCTCCAACGGTGCCCTGTAAACTGCCCCACTGCCCCCACCCTATGTAGGGGGAGCTTTGGGGGGAATCCGATCTAACGGTTCCCCCAAAGCTCACCGTATATAAGG